>NC_092333.1:604585000-605865357 GCF_046630445.1 Rutidosis leptorrhynchoides | reverse complement strand
GCGGCTGTATATAACACTTTCCACGTCTCGAATTTGAAGAAATGTTTTGCTAAAGAAGATCTCACTATTCCGTTAGATGAAATCCAAATCAACGAAAAACTTCAATTCATCGAAGAACCCGTCGAAATAATGGATCGTGAGGTTAAAAGACTTAAGCAAAACAAGATACCAATTGTTAAGGTTCGATGGAATGCTCGTAGAGGACCCGAGTTCACCTGGGAGCGTGAAGATCAGATGAAGAAGAAATACCCGCATCTATTTCCAGAAGATTCGTCAACACCTTCAACAGCTTAAAATTTCGGGACGAAATTTATTTAACGGGTAGGTACTGTAGTGACCCGAACTTTTCCATGTTTATATATATTAATTGAGATTGATATTTACATGATTAAATGTTTCAAACATGTTAAGCAATCAAACTTGTTAAGACTTGATTAATTGAAATATGTTTCATATAGACAATTGACCACCCAAGTTGACCGGTGATTCACGAACGTTAAAACTTGTAAAAACTATATGATGACATATATATGGATATATATATAGTTAACATGATATTATGATAAGTAAACATATCATTAAGTATATTAACAATGAACTACATATGTAAAAACAAGACTACTAACTTAATGATTTTTAAACGAGACATATATGTAACGATTATCGTTGTAAAGACATTTAATGTATATATATCATATTAAGAGATATTCATACATGATAATATCATGATAATATAATAATTTAAAATCTCATTTGATATTATAAACATTGGGTTAACAACATTTAACAAGATCGTTAACCTAAAGGTTTCAAAACAACACTTACATGTAACGACTAACGATGACTTAACGACTCAGTTAAAATGTATATACATGTAGTGTTTTAATATGTATTTATACACTTTTGAAAGACTTCAATACACTTATCAACATACTTCTACTTAACAAAAATGCTTACAATTACATCCTCGTTCAGTTTCATCAACAATTCTACTCGTATGCACCCGTATTCGTACTCGTACAATACACAGCTTTTAGATGTATGTACTATTGGTATATACACTCCAATGATCAGCTCTTAGCAGCCCATGTGAGTCACCTAACACATGTGGGAACCATCATTTGGCAACTAGCATGAAATATCTCATAAAATTACAAAAATATGAGTAATCATTCATGACTTATTTACATGAAAACAAAATTACATATCCTTTATATCTAATCCATACACCAACGACCAAAAACACCTACAAACACTTTCATTCTTCAATTTTCTTCATCTAATTGATCTCTCTCAAGTTCTATCTTCAAGTTCTAAGTGTTCTTCATAAATTCCAAAAGTTCTAGTTTCATAAAATCAAGAATACTTTCAAGTTTGCTAGCTCACTTCCAATCTTGTAAGGTGATCATCCAACCTCAAGAAATCTTTGTTTCTTACAGTAGGTTATCATTCTAATACAAGGTAATAATCATATTCAAACTTTGGTTCAATTTCTATAACTATAACAATCTTATTTCAAGTGATGATCTTACTTGAACTTGTTTTCGTGTCATGATTCTGCTTCAAGAACTTCGAGCCATCCAAGGATCCATTGAAGCTAGATCCATTTTTTTCTTTTCCAGTAGGTTTATCCAAGGAACTTAAGGTAGTAATGATGTTCATAACATCATTCGATTCATATATATAAAGCTATCTTATTCGAAGGTTTAAACTTGTAATCACTAGAACATAGTTTAGTTAATTCTAAACTTGTTCGCAAACAAAAGTTAATCCTTCTAACTTTACTTTTAAAATCAACTAAACACATGTTCTATATCTATATGATATGCTAACTTAATGATTTAAAACCTGGAAACACGAAAAACACCGTAAAACCGGATTTACGCCGTCGTAGTAACACCGCGGGCTGTTTTGGGTTAGTTAATTAAAAACTATGATAAACTTTGATTTAAAAGTTGTTATTCTGAGAAAATGATTTTTATTATGAACATGAAACTATATCCAAAAATTATGGTTAAACTCAAAGTGGAAGTATGTTTTCTAAAATGGTCATCTAGACGTCGTTCTTTCGACTGAAATGACTACCTTTACAAAAACGACTTGTAACTTATTTTTCCGACTATAAACCTATACTTTTTCTGTTTAGATTCATAAAATATAGTTCAATATGAAACCATAGCAATTTGATTCACTCAAAACGGATTTAAAATGAAGAAGTTATGGGTAAAACAAGATTGGATAATTTTTCTCATTTTAGCTACGTGAAAATTGGTAACAAATCTATTCCAACCATAACTTAATCAACTTGTATTGTATATTATGTAATCTTGAGATACCATAGACACGTATACAATGTTTCGACCTATCATGTCGACACATCTATATATATTTCGGAACAACCATAGACACTCTATATGTGAATGTTGGAGTTAGCTATACAGGGTTGAGGTTGATTCCAAAATATATATAGTTTGAGTTGTGATCAATACTGAGATACGTATACACTGGGTCGTGGATTGATTCAAGATAATATTTATCGATTTATTTCTGTACATCTAACTGTGGACAACTAGTTGTAGGTTACTAACGAGGACAGCTGACTTAATAAACTTAAAACATCAAAATATATTAAAAGTGTTGTAAATATATTTTGAACATACTTTGATATATATGTATATATTGTTATAGGTTCGTGAATCAACCAGTGGCCAAGTCTTACTTCCCGACGAAGTAAAAATCTGTGAAAGTGAGTTATAGTCCCACTTTTAAAATCTAATATTTTTGGGATGAGAATACATGCAGGTTTTATAAATGATTTACAAAATAGACACAAGTACGTGAAACTACATTCTATGGTTGAATTATCGAAATCGAATATGCCCCTTTTTATTAAGTCTGGTAATCTAAGAATTAGGGAACAGACACCCTAATTGACGCGAATCCTAAAGATAGATCTATTGGGCCTAACAAACCCCATCCAAAGTACCGGATGCTTTAGTACTTCGAAATTTATATCATATCCGAAGGGTGTCCCGGAATGATGGGGATATTCTTATATATGCATCTTGTTAATGTCGGTTACCAGGTGTTCACCATATGAATGATTTTTATCTCTATGTATGGGATGTGTATTGAAATATGAAATCTTGTGGTCTATTGTTACGATTTGATATATATAGGTTAAACCTATAACTCACCAACATTTTTGTTGACGTTTAAAGCATGTTTATTCTCAGGTGAATATTAAGAGCTTCCGCTGTTGCATACTAAAATAAGGACAAGATTTGGAGTCCATGTTTGTATGATATTGTGTAAAAACTGCATTCAAGAAACTGATTTCGATGTAACATATTTGTATTGTAAACCATTATGTAATGGTCGTGTGTAAACAGGATATTTTAGATTATCATTATTTGATAATCTACTTAAAGCTTTTTAAACCTTTATTTATGAAATAAAGGTTATGGTTTGTTTTAAAAATGAATGCAGTCTTTGAAAAACGTCTCATATAGAGGTCAAAACCTCGCAACGAAATCAATTAATATGGAACGTTTTTAATCAATAAGAACGGGACATTTCAATTTAGGTGTTGATAGGAACCAAGGAGGTCCATTACAGCTTTGTAAAGAACTGGTTGAGCCCTTAGGATTGAAAGTTTATGTGGGTGCTAAGGTATTGAAAAGTAGACGTACCAGGCAGTACCCTATGAGGGATCTCATCCTCAGGTAGAGAGAGGCTCATACGAGGAAATGGAGGAGGCGAAAGACATTAGGGATGTCTTTCGAGATGCTATTCTTGATGTCCACGTTCGTATAGATGAGGAAGCAATGACGAACGCGGCCAGACATAGTATGTATGAGCAGTGGAACTCCGAGCGAGTATACGAGGATTATAGGCGACGCGAACACGATAGATGGTTAGTTCATCAGCACCAAATCATGAGCCAGCTATCATATCAGGTACCAAATAACTATGTACCTACTCGACCTGCTCATTTTTCGCCACACAGCCCCGATATCCGACCATCCTTTAACCGGTATGACTATAACCAAGCCTATCAGAACACCTTTAACCAACAATGGAACCCACCTGACGAGATGAACTGGAACCCATATCCAGACTGATTTAGTTCCATTTGGTTATTTATATGATTTATATGTTTTTATCTTTTTACTTATTCATGTTTAAACTTATGTTATTGAATATACTTATGTAATCTTTATCATTTTTATTATTATTGTGTACTAATATTTCACATTTAGGATTTGAAAGTGGGATATTAAGTCCCATTTCAAATTGCCATGCATGTTTATATTTATATGTATGTATATTGTAAATTGTACGAAACAGGGTAAAACAGCGCATTTTCAAAGACTGGCAATAAGTTCAGCAAAAGCTACTAATTTTGAAGACAAGATGACAAATAAATGTGATGTAACAACAGACGGAATGAACAAATGATATGCACCATTTATCATTCAGCAAACAAACGCCAATATGTTTGGAAACTCTGGTAAAATTTAATCATTTTTACGCTAATCACCCTCAATAATTTAAATTGTTACTGATTTCTTGCAAATGAGGGCATTGCAAGATCTTAAGTGTGGGAAGGGGTTAAATTCTTTCGGATTTTAAAATTTTTACTTTATACACTTGGTTACCATTAGAAATACTAGTAAAGTAGTAGTTGTATTAGAATCTAGTGCTCTCTGATAATAAAGAACAGCCCTAGTCTTATATACTGACTACCCAATTCTAGTAAAATTTTTCAAAATTTTCAATTAAATGAACTCAAAATCATGTTTATACATATTTATGAACGATAAAACTAGGTGTTAACACCGAAATTATTGTTACCTCGGAAAGGACATAAATTGAGAAACAAACCAAAATGTTAGAATTCATTTAAAATGGAATAGAGGACAATAAAAAGGAAAATAAAAGCCAAGTGTGGGAAATTTTCACCGAGTTATTCAAAATATATATCACATATTTTTGTACAAATAATTAAAAATACTTTTGTTTTGGACGATAATTAACTGTTTTACCCGTTGAAAGAAAAGAAAAGATGGATCTACACGATGAATCAATTCCATCATTAAAAGAAAGTAAAGTCTTTCGAAAAAGGCACGCGCTTCTTGATTTAGGTCATGAAGTTGTCGTCCAGACCAGCTGTAGGTTGATGAAAAATCTAGAAAAGACATCTCTAAAATCAGCAGGAAATCCACGGACCTTAGCATAAAACAAGGTCGCCAAGTGGTCAGATTTATCCTAACCATGAGAAGGATTTATCTCGTACAATGGGGGGGGGCACCGTGCAAATTAGCTTGATAAGACTAATGAATCAGACCCCCAGAAAGGATAATCTCCTTAAAAGATCAAAAATCAGCTTTTAAGCCTGATATTACTCAACCTAGAGATTGACCTTAAAGATTGAGAATTACAAACTCATGGAATTCAATGATATCTAAACTCGAGCTTGAACGAGAAAATATTTTCATCAAAATTACAAACCGAATTGTTTTCTGAAAACCCATTTTTCAATGCGTTCATTACCATTGAACTTAAAATCCTAGGAATTCACCTGGAATTCATTAGGTCACCTGAACCAAATCGGGTGTCAACCGTAAGAACGGTGGTTGCATAGCATGGTCAAAGACAGGACCTTGTGCCAGACCGAAAAATTATAAGGGTGAGCTTTACTATTGCTCCTACAAAGGATAGTAATTGCGTCCGACACGTTATAGACCATAATCAAAAGCATGTCAGGGGACATTGCCTTAACAGTTGCTTATTCAACGCTTTCCTTTACAACCGGACGGTAGTTTACCGAAAGGTAATATACGGAGCAAGTATACTGGACGTGTTGCTTTCCTAATACAAGGTTAGCAAGTGGGTGACACAAAACCATAAGTTTTGAGCCAAAATTTTCAAATCTAAAACCCACCAAACCCACAAAAAAAAGAATTTGCAAACACCGGTGAAGGGTTATTCCGGAAAACTTATCTAGGGTAAAAGCTAGATTTAATTTTCAAAAGATCAAATGTTTTCATAAAAATCCAATTTCCTTAATGGATCTAAATTTTTATAGTCATGTGGGACTGTAAACTATATCGTTACTACCATTGTTTATACCGCCGTAAAGAAATCACTGATGTACAAAGTGTGATGAATAAAGAAGTGATTCTTGTATTTCAAGACTATATTGCTTGAGGACAAGCAACGCTCAAGTGTGGGAATATTTGATAATGCTAAAAACGAACATATATTTCATAGCATTATTCCTCAAGAAAGACAAGCTTTTAGTTGCAATTGTCCTATTTACAAGTGATATTCGTTTAAATAATAAAAGGTGAAGACAAAAGACAGATTCGACGAATTGAAAACGCAAATGACCAAAAAGCTCAAAAGTAAAAAATACAATCAATAAGGTTCCAATTATTGATAAGAAACGTCTCAAAATTACAAGAGTACAAGATTCAAAACGCAAAGTACAAGATATTAAATTATTCGCAAGGACGTTCGAAAATCCGGAACCGGGACCAGAGTCAACTCTCAACGCTCGACGCAACGGACTAAAAATTATAAGTCAACTATGCATATGAATATAATATAATATATAATTAATTCTTAAAATTAATATATATATATATATATATATATTATATTATATTTAAATAAATGTCGGCAGAAGAAAACAACCAAATGTGGCTCTCCCCAGCTGGCCATGCGATCGCATGGCCTGGAAGGCATAAATCCATGCGATCACATGGTGCACAGTTCCAGCCCACATGCCTATAAAAATCGAGCTTTGGTGCACCACAAAAACACATCTTTTTCTATCTCAATATATCTATACGTAATATTTATATTTATATTTTAATTTTAATTTTAATTTTAATTTTATTTTTAAATCCTAATAATAAGGGTATGTTAGCAAATGTTGTAAGGGTGTAAGTCGCAATTCTGTCCGTGTAACGCTATGCTATTTTTAATCATTGTAAGTTATGTTCAACCTTTTTAATTTAATGTCTCGTAGCTAAGTTATTATTATGCTTATTTAAAATGAAGTAATCATGATGTTGGACTAATTACTAAAATTGGGTAATTGGGCTTTGTACCATAATTGGGGTTTGGACAAAAGAACGACACTTGTGGAAATTAGACTATGGGCTATTAATGGGCTTTATATTTGTTTAACTAAATGATAATTTGTTAATGTTAATATAAAGATTTACAATTGGACGACCCTATAAATAACCATATACACTCGATCGGATACGATGGGCAGGGTATTTATATGTACGAATAATCGTTCATTTAACCGGACACGGGAATGGATTAATAACCACTAGAATTATTAAAACAGGGGTGAAATTATGTACAAGGACACTTGGCATAATTGATAAAAAAAAAGTATTAAAACCTTGGGTTACACGCAGTCGACATCATGGTGTAATTATTAAACAAAGTATTAAAACCTTGTTACAGTTTAAGTCCCCAATTAGTTGGAATATTTAACTTCGGGTATAAGGATAATTTGACGAGGACACTCGCACTTTATATTTATGACTGATGGACTGTTATGGACAAAAACCAAATGGACATATTAAATAATCCATGACAAAGGACAATTAACCCATGGGCATAAAACTAAAATCAATACGTCAAACATCATGATTACGGAAGTTTAAATAAGCATAATTCTTTTATTTCATATTTAATTTCCTTTATTTTATATTTAATTGTACTTCTAATTATCGCACTTTTATTTATTGTTATTGTATTTAATTACACTTTTAATTATCGTACTTTTTAATTATCGCAAGTTTATTTTATCGTACTTTTATTTATCGCAATTTCATTATCGTTATTTACTTTACATTAAGTCTTGTATTTATTTTTAATTTTGGTTTTAACTGCGACTAAAGTTTTAAAATCGACAAACCGGTCATTAAACGGTAAAAACCCCCCTTTATAATAATAATATTACTTATATATATATATATATTTGTATTTTTATAAATTTAAACTAATATAGCGTTAAGCTTTGTTTAAAGATTTTCCCTGTGGAACGAACCGAACTTACTAAAAACTACACTACTGTACGATTAGGTACACTGCCTATAAGTGTTGTAGCAAGGTTTAAGTATATCCATTCTATAAATAAATAAATATCTTGTGTAAAATTGTATCGTATTTAATAGTTTTTCCTAGTAAAATTAATAGTATTTTATACCCCTTAGCTTTAACATCAGTTGTAATACCAATGACTCCCACAGGAATATCTCGTTCATCTTCTCCGGTCAATTGCAACATATTTTCCATTAGAGGTGATCTAAATGAAGTCTCGAAATCTCTAATGCTTATTAATCGACCAAACTGTTTAGTGGCTTCAACACTCCCACTCAAACCCGATTCCCAATAGTTTCAAGTCTTTCTCGAGCTCCCACTTAAATAAGATCCCTCAACAAAATCAGAAAGTTCAAGCATACTAGAATATAATTTTTAGCACCTATTCATAAATCAAACCATATAACCATTAATGCTTTCATAAATCATTGACAGATGAATCATGTTATACTCGACCATTTGACCCATTCACAAGACTCATTAGACCCGTTATCTATTTATTGAACTTAGGATTTGATACTCGTTTGACCTAGGGATGAGCATGGTACTATACCAGTACCGAACCATACCGAACCGGTTGGTACCACTATCTTTTTTTATCCAAATATGAGTACCGAATACCGTACCGTTATTATCGTTTCAGTACCAGTACGATAAAAATAGATACTATACCTATATAGCGAATTAAATAAAAAAAGAAAATACTAAAAATTACTCCGTAACTTCTAACACAAGAAGATTCGAAGCATATACCTCATCTTGTTTTGACACAAAATAGGAGTGGATCAATAAGTTTTCTTGAATTGTGCTTTGAATGTATAAATCAAAATATTTTTATTCTATTAAAAGAAACAAGTGTTGACCAATCTTGACTTTGTCCATTCTTGTTTCTAACTTATAATGTTTGCTGTGTAGATAAGTCAATGATTTGGTTCAAAGGAGAGAATAGCTGGATAGAAGTTAAGGAAGGAAGATTGAAGATATGAAGAGCCAAAACCTTTGTAAATCATGTGGATTGCTATTGAGTTAACATACCTAGTATGGGGGCTTAATAGTACATTCACAAAGATGGGACATAGTTGGTTTTGGTTTATATAACTTGGAGGACTATTTATGCCAATATATTAAACTTAGTCAACTGGTCAAGAGTGGCAGTTATTTTGGTGATAAATACATCGAGTCCTCATCCAAGTTCATTCATTCGATTATTCATTCAAGCATTCATAATATTCTCTCAAGATCATTGTAATCCTTAGTTAGGGTTTGATCATCAAATTCATCTAGTTGATGAATTGTTGCTAGTTGTAATCTGTATAAAGTGTTTTGTTAACACTTCTTGTATTCTGGTTGAATTAGATTTGATTCAATCAATTGTATTTGTGATTTACTGATTTGGTTTGATTCGTTTGTCAAAGTTGTTCATGGTATTAGAGCAAGTCACACTGATATAGATTAAGACGAATTGATTTCTGTTAATTCTGATATCAATTAGGGCTTTGTTCGTGATTCGAATAATTAGGGTTCTTATTGGTAAATTTGGGGTTTTCTTTCGATTCGTTGTATTGAAGTTTATCCGGCTAGATCTTGGGTTATTAGTCAATAAATAGTGCTTCATCTCTTTGATTGCTCATATCTTTGGGGAAATCAAGGATTCTTCTCATCTTCCGCTGTGTAAGTGGTTCTTGATTATCTTGGTGTGTTCAATCGCAGAGAAAGCCACTGTAAGTCTTCTTAACTCACCTTCTCTGTAGCAATTGAATTGACACAGAATAGCTGTTGTGTCAAGGAGATTGGCCTATAGGTTGGATCCGGATTGCTAGTAGGTTTTCTTTATCTGATTATTTTTTCTGTTCTTTGTTTTATCTGATTATCTGTTAAAATGGGTGATGGGGGTCCAAGTGATACAATGATCATCAAACTTGACTTTGTGATCCTTTGTATCTTCATCCCTCAAATATTAGTAGTACACCATTGATAAACATTAAATTGGTTGGGACTGAAAATTATAGGGTCTAGGCTTGTGCAATGACTCTTGCACTTGAAACTAAAAATAAGATTGGTTTTATTGATGGAGGTGTTGTAAAATCAGAAGATGATGAAGTTTTAGCAAATCAATGGAATAGGTGCAACTCAGTTGTTCTTTCGTGTATTCTTGGATCCATTTCAGGAGAGTTGTACCTAGGTCAAATTTTCTCTAAAATAGCATCTGAAGTTTGGGTTGAACTTAAAGAAACTTATGACAAGGTTGATGGATTTGTTATTTTTAATTTGCATCATAAGATTGCTTCTCATACTCAAAATGGCTCTAGTTTATCTGACTATTATCATAAACTTAATGCATTGTGGAAACAATTTGACTCTATGGTTCAATTGCCTGATTGTACATGTAAAGCTGAAAAGAAATTAAAAGAACATAGTCAATTGTTAAAACTAATGCAGTTCTTGACGGGTCTTGATGACAAATATTCACATATAAGGAGTAATCTTCTAACCACTGATCCTTTACCTTCTATAAAATATGCTTATGCTATTCTGTCTAGAGAGGAAGTTCATAGAGATTCTTCTATCTCCTCAAATAATGAAATGCAGTCTTCTGATTTTTTGTCTAAAGTTAATGCTAATTCATCCAATGCTGTTAACAACTTCAGTTCTGGGTTTAAACCAGGAAAAGGTCCTAGTCACAATTTAGAATGTGCTAAATGCAATAAAACTTGTCATACAATTGATAAATGCTTTGAGGTTGTTGGTTACCCTGCATGGTTTAAAGGTCCAAAAAATCTAAATTATAATACTAATAACACAACTAATTCAAATAGCAGGACTTCTAGTGTATGGTCTACTAATAATAACAACTATAATTCTGCTAACAAGTCTTTTGCTAGTAATAGTTGTGTTACAGATAGAACTACTCAACTGAATCTTTCTGAGGATCAAATTTCAAAGTTACTATCTCTCTTAAGCAATAACATGAGTGAAGAACCTAAAGCCAATATGGTAGGTAGTTGGCTTTATTCAAATATGACAAGTTGTCATTTATTTAATTCTGTATCAAATAGTTCACTTAATCTAAACAAATCTGGTTGGATTATAGATTCAGGAGCTAATCAACACTATGTTAATGCACATCACCATCTACATAATTTGGTTGATGTTTCTAATTTGGGTCTGGTAGTTGGTCACCCTAATGGGTCATTAGCTACTATAACAAAGATAGGTGATTGCAAAATTACAACTAGTGTAACTCTGTTTGATGTTCTGGTAGTTCCAGAATATGTTGTGAGCCTATTGGCTGTTAGTAAAATGGCTAGAGATAGTAAAAGGTTTATAGGCTTTGATGAACATATGTGTTATATACAGGACATGCCCCAAGGAAGAGTGATGGGAAAGACACTGGGGACTGGTAGTATGCAGGGTGGACTTTATTACTTTAATGATAATAATGGTGAGCAAATCTCACATAATTCATCAACACATAGTATTACTTGTCTTCTGTCTAAATATACTTGGCATCACAGATTAGGTCACCCTGCTGAACCTGTACTTAATGTTCTTAAACATAAACTTTCTTATGGAAATGAAAAATTAATGCCATGTGAGGTATGCCATAAGGCAAAACAAATAAGAGATCCATTTCCTTTGAGTGATCATAAGACCACTGATATAGGTGAACTTGTTCACTTAGATCTGTGGGGTCCTTATTAGGTCACCATAAAGGAAGGATACAAATACTTTTTAACCATTGTTGATGATCATTCTAGATTAGTTTGGGTTTTCTTATTAAAACAAAAAAGTGATGCATCACAAAATGTTATTGACTTTACAGAAATGTTTTTAAATCAGTTTAATAAGAGTATCAAAATTGTTAGAAGTGATAATGGTACAGAGTTTGTAAATAATACCTTGACAATGTTTTTTTAAAAATAAAGGCATTATACACCAAACATCTTGTGCTTACACTCCACAACAAAATGGTGTTGTAGATAGGAAGCATAGGCATCTTTTAAATGTAGCAAGGTCACTTTTGTTTCAAGGAGGAGTACCATTACAGTTTTGGAGTGATTGTATTTTAACTGCAACATACTTAATCAATAGAACTTTCTTCTGTTTTAAATGGTAAGTCACCTTATGAAATAATATATAAAAGAGAACCATCACTTAATCACTTAAGAGTGTTTGGTTGTCTTTGTTTTGCCACTAAATTAAATAATAATGACAAGTTTGCCTCTAGAGCTTTTCTGGGATATTCAAATGTTCAAAAAGGCTACAAACTATATAATCTGGAAACCAAGCTTATGACATTTTCTAGGGATGTCAAATTTTATGAACAAATATTTCCTTTTAAAATGTCATCTAAAATGACTGTTGATGATTTTACAGGTCTGGATCACTTGAACTTCTTTGATAACAAGTCCCTTTATGATAACCCTAGTGATCCCAATGATGTTAAAAATAATAATACAGACAACAGTGATGGTAAGAGGGTCACTATATTAGGAAGTAGTAGTCATGAGTCAACTGGTGGTTCATCCACTACTACAGAACATGACCTAAATGGTAATAATAGGTCCAGTGATAAGGGCAATGATGGTTCTGTAATCGATAGGGTGAACACTGGAAATGTTCATAGTTAAACCTCTACCAATACTGTTGACCCTAATGCAACACATGTTGATCTTGATCATACAAATTCTAAGGGTAGTCAAGTTGAACTTTCTTCTTCTTTAAGGAGATCAACTAGGGAAGTCAAAACTCCAAAGAAATTTGAAGATTTTGTCTTAAATAACAAAGTAAAATTTGGTTTGGATAAAGTTGTTAACTATTCAAAACTGTCAACATAAAATTTTTGTTTTGTGTCAATGTTGAATAAAACTGTTGAACCTAAGAACTATTTTGAAGCTTCTAAAGATCCTAGGTGGGTTGAAGCTATGAATAAAGAAATGGAAGCTTTGCACAGAAATAATACATGGGTTATCATAGATTTACCACCTAATAGGAAACCAATAGGTTGCAAATGGGTGTATAAAGTTAAATACAAGTCATCGGGTGAAATAGAGAGATTTAAGGCTAGGCTAGTTGCAAAAGGTTATAGTCAAAAAGAAGGTGTTGACTTTGATGAAACCTTTTCACCTGTGGTGAAAATGGTTACTGTGAGATGTGTGTTAACATTAGTTGTGCATAATTGTTGGTCTATTTTTCAGTTAGACATAAACAATGCTTTTTTGTATGGTGACTTAGATGAGGATGTCTACATGTCACTTCCTTTGGGTTTTTTTGATAAACATGAAACAAAAGTGTGTAAATTGAAAAAATCTTTGTATGGTTTGAAACAAGCACCAAGGAAATGGAATGAAAAACTCTCTAGTTGTTTAATCAATCAAGGTTTTGTTCAAAGCAAAAATAATTATTCTTTATATACTAAGACTGATAATAATGTGTTTATTGTTCTTTTAGTATATGTCGATGACATTGTAATAACAGGAAATAACATTGAAGAAATCAATAATGTTAAACATTATTTAAGCAAAACATTTATGATTAAAGACTTAGGGAAACTTAAATACTTTCTTGGTATTGAAGTTATTGAAACTGAGCAAGGTTTGAGTTTATGTCAAAGAAAATATTGCCTTGAGTTGCTAAATGAGTTTGGTCTGCTAGGTTGTAAACCTTTAAAAACTCCAATTGAAGTCAATGTTTCTTCATATAGTGGAAATGAAAAGGATAAAGTTTTATCAAATATCACTGTGTACCAAAAACTTGTTGAAAAACTCATATATATAACTGTTACTAGGCCAGATATAAGTTTTTCTGTTCATGTTCTTAGCCAATTTATGCATGCACCAACAACTGCTCATTTAAAGTTGGCCTTCAGAGTACTTAGGTACCTCAAAGGTAGTCCAGGTAAAGGTGTTCACATTTCAAAAGGTATGTCTCTAAACCTTGTTGCATATTCAGATTCTGACTGGGCAAAGAACTTGATAGGAAGAAAGTCTATAACTGGTTATTGTGTGTTTATGGGTAACTCTTTAATTTCATGGAAAAGTAAAAAACAACCTACAGTGTCTAAGTCTTCTGCTGAAGCAGAATACACAGCACTAGCAGCTGTTACTTGTGAAATCATTTGGATTCTAAAGGTGTTAAATGACTTGAAACTGATGAGTGTGTTACCTATAACTTTGTGTTGTGATAATGCACCTGCAATTCAAATTGCTGCAAATCCTGTTCAGCATGAAAGGACAAAACATTTAGACATTGATTGGCACATTGTTAGAGAAAAGGTTAATAGTGGTTTAATAAAAATTTTGAAAATTGACTCTGAAGTGAATCCTGCAGATTTGTTCACAAAAGGTTTAATTACAAATCAGCATAATAGGCTGTGTGAAAAACTTAAAATGATCAATGTCTTTACAAGTCAAGATTGTGGGGGTGTATTAAAAGAAACAAGTGTTGACCAATCTTGACTTTGTCCATTCTTGTTTCTAACTTATAATGTTTGCTGTGTAGATAAGTCAATGATTTGGTTCAAAGGAGAGAATAGCTGGATAGAAGTTATGTAGTGACCAGGAAATTTCCGACCAAATTTAAACCTAATTCTTAAATGATTTCGATACGATAAGCAAAGTTTATTAAACCAAGTCTCAAAACGTTTGAACTATTTTCATGAATGCATTTAACCTTTGACTGTCCTCGACGATTCACGGACAATTGTTGTAAATAAATATGTATATATATAAATGTAAGTATATATAATAAATTGTAATTATAAAATAAACAATAGAATTAAATATGTAATATAGGATACAAAATAATTAAGTGTAAATTTAAAATGAATCTATATATAATTATATATGATCTCTATGAATAACTATTATTATATGTATATTGTAATATATATATATATATATATATATATATATATATATATATATATATATATATATATATATATATAT
The DNA here is from genome assembly GCF_046630445.1 of Rutidosis leptorrhynchoides. Classification (NCBI taxonomy): domain Eukaryota; kingdom Viridiplantae; phylum Streptophyta; class Magnoliopsida; order Asterales; family Asteraceae; genus Rutidosis; species Rutidosis leptorrhynchoides. The sequence continues at coordinate 605,850,274 of NC_092333.1, read as the reverse complement.
ATATATATATATATATATATATATATATAATTTATAAATAATAAATAAAGGATATCATATTGTATATAATTATTAAATATTAAATATTACATAATTAATAATATATAATACAAGTTAGGAATAAAGTTGTCATAATAACTTTCATTATTAATTATTAATACAATAGTAATATCAGTATTAATATTAGTTTTATGTATATATATTATAATTGTAATTTAAATATTATCAATTATTATAATTATAATTGTTATTGTTATGTAATAATCCTATGATTATGGTTAATATGATTATTATAAAGAATTATAAATAATATGATATTATTAGAGTTATCATTGATAATACCACTATTATATTATAATAAGTAGTAAAATTTTGATTATTACTTTTATATAATTACCAATAACATTAAAATCATGATTTTTATAAATATTCTTAGAAAGTAGTACAACTCATTATCGTATCATTAATAATATTATTATTATTATCATTCTTATTAATGACTATTACAAAACTTATTAAAAATTATCATTTTTAGTTATTATTAATAACATCATATGATTATCAAGATATTCTTTTAAATTTATTATTATAAATATCTTGTTATTAATAATTAATGTAATTACCATTAATTAGTATTAATTTGATTAATAATGTATTTATCAATTATAAAATACATAAATCATATAAAAAGAAAAAGGCATGTAATATGTTTTCAATCCATATCGAACTGTATATAAATTTGTTTCTTTGCTAATAATCATGTAAAAAGAATCAGATTACAAACAGATATATCCAAATCTGTTAGCAATCTCTATCGTCCTTTTATATATTTTTTTTCTTTCTATTCCTGAGATTGAAAGCTGTCCAGCAAATGGGTTGTATATTAATCGAATACTCACAATAAAGAGTGTACCAGTCGACTTTAAACAACCATCATCAATTACAAATACCTCTTATCAATTTTTCTGATTTAATTCAATCAAACCTTCTATTAACAGCTCACGTAACTCTGTTTTGAGTTCATAAATTAAAAAGCTCGATTTTAACTAAATTTTCAAAATGTGTAAATGCAATTGTGTTAGGAATTCTTTGTTTAATCTTTCTTCAAAGTCTCCGATTTCAATTCTTCATATCAAGCACGAATTGTCGAGTCAAAGTGATTTTCTCAAAAAGTCAACAAGAGTGTTTATCATGAAATTCGATTTTGTTTTGAGGTTTTAGAATCAATTGATGTTCCAGAAAGTTTTAAGGAACGTTTTAATACCTGATGTCAAAGCAGAGGGGTATAAAATACTATTAAATTTTAGCAGGAAATACTATTAAATACGATACAATTTTACACAAGATATTTATTTATTTATAGAATGGATATACTTAAACCTTGCTACAACACTTATAGGCAGTGTACCTAATCGTACAGTAGTGTAGTTTTTAGTAAGTCCGGTTCGTTCCACAGGGAAATCTTTAAACAAAGCTCAACGCTATATTAGTTTACTTTTATAAAAATACAAACATATATATAAGTAATATTATTATTATAAAGGGGGGTTTTTACCGTTTAATGACCGGTTTGTTGATTTTAAAACTTTAGTCGCAGTTAAAACCTAATGTAAAATATAAAATAAATACAAGACTTAAATTAAAGCGTAAAGTAAATAACGATAATGAAATTGCGAATAATAAAAGTACGATAAAATAAAATTGCGATAATTAAAAAGTACGATAATTAAAAGTGCGATTAAATAACAATAAATAAAAGTGCGATAATTAGAAGTGCAATTAAATATAAAATAAAGGAAATTAAATATGAAATAAAAGAATTATGCTTATTTAAACTTCCGTAATCATGATGTTTGACGTGTTGATTTTAGTTTTATGCCCATGGGTTAATTGTCCTTTGTCCTGGATTATTTAATATGTCCGTCTGGTTTTTGTCCATAACAGTCCATCAGTCATAAATATAAAATGCGAGTGTCCTCGTCAAATTATTCTTATACCCGAAGTTAAATATTCCAACTAATTGGGGATTCGAATTGTAACAAGGTTTTAATACTTTATTTAATGAATACACCAGGTTATCGACTGCGTGTAAACCAAGGTTTTACTACTTTGTTAACAATTACACCAATTACCCTTGAATGTAATTTCACCCCTGTTTTAATTATTCTAGTGGCTATTAATTCATTCCCGTGTCCGGTTAAATGAACGATTATTCGTACATATAAATACCCCGCCCATCGTGTCCGATCGAGTGTATATGGTAATTTATAGGGACGCCCAATTGTAAATCTTTATATTAACATTAACAAACTATCATTTAGTTAAACAAATATAAAGCCCATTAATAGCCCATAGTCTAATTTCCACAAGTGTCGTTCTTTTGTCCAAACCCCAATTATGGTACAAAGCCCAATTACCTAATTTTAGTAATTAGCCCAACATCATGATTACTTCGTTTTAAATAAGCATAATAATAACTTAGCTACGAGACATTAATATAAAAAGGTTGAACATAACTTACAATGATTAAAAATAGCGTAGCGTTACACGGACAGAATTTCGACTTACACCCTTACAACATTCGCTAACATACCCTTATTATTAGAATTATAATTAAAATTAAAATATAAATTATAAATATAAATATAAATTTTACGTATGAATGAGGAAGAAAAAGATGATGGTTTTTGATCAGAATTCGGTTGGCTTTATAGGCAGTTTTCAAATTTGAAGCTCCGCGACTCGCGGTAAAATCCTCTTCAAACTCCGCGACTCGCGGAGGATGTATTTACAGCTCACACCCTTGGAGTCTTTCTCTGCCGACGGTTTATAATATATATATATAATATATATATAATTAATATAATTAATTATATATTATATTATATTTATATACATAGTTAACTTGTAATTTTTAGTCCGTTGCGTCGAGCGTTGAGAGTTGACTCTGGTCCCGGTTCCGGATTTTTGAACGTCCTTGCGTACAATTTTATATTTTGTACTTTGCGTTTTGAATCTTGTACTTTTGTAATTTCGAGACGTTTCTTATCAATAATTGGAACCTTTTTGATTGTCTTTTGTACTTTTGAGCTTTTTGGTCGTTTGCGTCTTCAATTCGTCGAATCTGTCTTTTGTCTTCACCTTTTATTATTTAAACGAATATCACTTGTAAATAGAACAATTGCAACTAAAAGCTTGTCTTTCTTGAGGAATAATGCTATGAAATATATGTTCGTTTTTAGGATTATCAAATATTCCCACACTTGAGCGTTGCTTGTCCTCAAGCAATATTGTCTTGAAATACTAGAATCACTTCTTTATTCTTCACACTTTGTACATCAGTGATTTCTATAAGGTGGTATAAACAATGGTAGTAACGATATGGTTTACAGTCCCACATGACTATAAAAATTTAGATCCATTAAGGAAATTGGATCTTTATGAAAACATTTGATCTTTTGAAAATTAAATCTAGTTTTTACCCTAGATAAGTTTTCCGGGATAACCCTTTACCAGTGTTTGCAAAATATTTTTGTGGGTTTGGTGGGTTTCAGAATTGAAAATTTTAGCTCAAAACTTGATGTTTTGTGTCACCCACTTGCTAACCTTGTATTAGGAGAGCAACACGTCCAGTTTACTTGTTCAGTATATTACCTTTCGGCAAACTACCGTCCAGTTGTAAAGGAAAGCGTTGAACAAGCAACTGTTAAGGAAATGTCCCGTGACATGCTTTTGATTATGGTCTATAACGTGTCGGACGCAATTACTATCCTGGTAGGAGCAATAGTAAAGCTCACCCTTATAATTTTTCGGTCTGGCACAAGGTCCTGTCTTTGACCATGCTATGCAACCACCGTTCTTACGGTTGACACCCGATTTAGTTCAGGTGACCTAATGAATTCCAGGTGAATTCCTAGGATTTTACGTTCAATGGTAATGAACGCATTGAAAATAGGGTTTTCAGAAAACAAATCGGTTTGTAATTTTGATCAAAATATTTTCTCGTTAAAGCTCGAGTTTAGATATCATCGAATTCCATGAGTTTGTAATTCTCAATCTTTAAGGACAATCTCTAGGATTGAGTAATATCAGTCTTAAAAGCTGATTTTTAATCTTTAAGGAGATTATCCTTTCTGGGGATCTGATTCATTAGTCTTATCAAGCTAATTTGCACGGTGCCCCCCATTGTACGAGATAAATCCTTCTCATGGTTAGGATAAATCTGACCACATGGCGACCCTGTTTAATGCTGAGGTCCGTGGATTTCCTGCTGATTTTAGTGATGACTTTTCTAGATTTTTCGTCAACCTACAGCTGGTCTGGACGACAACTTCATGACCTAAATCAAGAAGCGCGTGTCTTTTTCGGAAGACTTTAATTCCTTTTAATGATGGAATTGATTCATCGTGTAGATCCATCTCTTCTTTTCTTTCATTGGGTAAAACAGTTTAGTTTAGTCCAAAGCAAAAGTATTTTCAGTTATTTGTTACAGATATATGTGACATATGTTTAAAATAACTTGGTAAATTTTCCCACACTTGGCTTTTTATTTTTCTTTTTATCGTCCTCTATTCCATTTTAAATGAATTTTGACATTTTAGTTTGTTTCTTAATTTATGTCCTTTCCGAGGTAACAATAATTTCGGTGTTAAAACCTAGTTTTATCGTTCATAAATATGTATAAACATGATTTTGAATTCATTTAATTGAAAATTTTGAAAAATTTTACTAGAATTGGGTAGTCTGTATATAAGACTAGGGCTGTTCTTTTTTATCAGAGAGCGCTAGATTCTAATACAACTACTGCTTTACTAGTATTTTTAATGGTAACCAAGTGTATAAAGTAAAAAATTTTAAAATCCGAAAGAATTTAACCCCTTCCCACACTTAAGATCTTGCAATGCCCTCATTTGCAAGAAATCAGTAACAATTTAAATTATTGAGGGTGATTTGTGTGAAAATGATTAAATTTTACCAAAGTTTCCAAATATATTGGCGTTTGTTTGCTGAATGATAAATGGTGCACATCATTTGTTCATTCCATCTTGTTGTTATTTCACATATATTTTGCATCTTGTCGTCAAAATTAGTTGCTTTTGCTGAACTTAATGACAGTCTTTGAAAATGCGTTGTTTTACCCTGTTGTGTACATAAAATAAACTGCAAACATATATACATATTTTTTGAAGTTTGGTATATTACCCCACATTCAAAAAATTATTAAAATCTAAGAATAAAAGTTAGATAATTATAAAAATGATTACAATATTAACAAAAGTATTAAACGTATCAATAATTACAAATTACAAAATAAAAAAAAAATAATAAGTAAACTAAGGATGATATTGGTACCAATAGGGGTTCCAGGCATAACCGTAAGTGCTATAGAATGCTTCGGCAGGGTCATACGTAGGATATGGTGGCTGCATCTCTATAGACCAAGGAGGGAAGATGGGTTTCGGTGTAGGAATATAGTTTCTACCTATATGTTGGCAATGAGCTATGATCTGGTTCTGATGAACTTGCCAATCTTCAAATGCTCTCTGTCTAGCATTTTCGTATTCCTGAGAAGCTATAAACCTATGCATTTCTTGCATCTCATTCCCCCCTCCTACATTACCTTGTTGCTGGTTTCTCTCCACCTGTGGATGTCTACCATGGTATCGTACTGCGGCGTTATTTCGCCTCTTCAAAACTTTCGCACCATGGTATACATTTAAACCAATAGTATCGCGGGGTTCCGGCTCTTCTAGTAATAATCCCCCCCGACTTATATCCACACCGAGATATTCACCAATCAAAGTAATAAAAATATCACCTCCTATTATGCTATGCGGTCGCATCCCCCGAACCATAGCTGATAAATAATAACCCACACAATATGGTATACTTACAGCGCTTTGTGGGTCTCGAATACACATATGGTAAAACAAATCCTGTTCATTTACTTTTTCCTTGTTTTTACCCCTTTGTTTAATCGAATTAGCTAAAAACCTATGTATCACTCTTAATTCGGCTCTATCTATATCCAAATAAGAGTAATTTCCCCCTTTAAAACGGTGATGGCTTGTCATTTGACTCCACACACCGTGTGTATCAAAATTTTCATCTATCTTTCTACCGTTTAGTATCAATCCTCTACAATCGGCAGACGCTAACTCCTCAGGCGTATATATACGTAAAGCCTGAGCCATGTCCAGTAAAGACATGTGGCGCATCGAACCGCCTAACAAAAATCTAATAAAAGAACGATCGGTTAAACTAGCTACCCGATCATTCAACTCTATACTACATAATAATTCTTCACACCATACTTTATATACAGGTCTACGTATGGTGAATAAACATATCCAGTCATTAAAAGAAGAATTACCATACCTCTGTACAAGTAATTCCCTAATTGGCCCGGCCAATTCTACAGCTTCTAAGGGTCCCCATTCTATGACCCTCGGTACCTCAACAACCTTAGAATGAAGAGTATGCAAACCCCTTTGATATTTTGGATAATCTATCCAAAGTCTGTCAAATCTCAGGTTCGGGTGTAACTCTTCCAAGTGCATATCGGAAAAGATCATGACTGGATGAGGTATATCCTGCTTGTAGTAGTTATCCACCTCCTGTTGTTCCAAATTCTCAGCAGGAGCATTGCGGGCTTGGGATGAAGATTCACCCCTTTCATTCTGCAAAACACATCAAACACAATTTTTGTGCATCCAAATATGCATTAGTGTCAGCAAAATCATCAATCAAAATAATTACAATGACATTATCAATTTATATCAAACTTAAGCTCATTTTCACATTTTTATCAAATCTACACTTTTTCAAATAAGCATATACGAAAATGTTCGCAAAGTTCATAAGCATTCAACTCAAATAACATGTCAAAATAATCATTACTAGCAATTAAACAAGTCTCAAATGGCATTATCTTTCAAAAATCAAGTTCATGAATTTTAGACTTGAAAAAGTCCACTTTAATTCTCAAAATCATGTTTAGGCTCAAAGTTTGGATCATTTAACTACCTAGACATGTTACACTACTCAATTTAGCAACAATTCATGACAAAAATCGGCCATAACCTGTTTATATCAAAAAGCCCCAAATTTGATCAAGAACACAACCCTAGATTACTCAAAATTTGAAGTTTAAGGCTTCTAATCATGTTAAACAGCATCAATCTAGGTTATACAAGCATAATACATAAACAATTTAAGCCTAATTACACTAAAAAGCATCAAAATCAAATTGGGGAAAAATTTGCTCAAGAACATCAAATTTCGAATTAAATGGTGTTTAGGTGTAGAAATTTACCGATTTTCTTGAGTAATTCTTAGATAGCATCCTTCTCAACATGATTTTAGCAAAAAATTTGGTGATTAACGGTAAAAAATTGGGATTTTTGGGGGTATTTTTCGGGTTTTTCGCGTGCAGTTTTCGCTGTGTTTTTATTGTTTTGGGGTTGGGACTGATCTGTTGTTCGGTTATATTTTTTTCTGATTTTTAGTCCCTCCGCGAGTCGCGGCGAAACGCACTCCAAACTCCGCGACTCGCGGAGTTTGGTATTTTTTTTTTTTTTTTTTATAATCATTAACTTATTAAAACAATTTAGTAATTAATTTTAAAATTTTGTTTCCCTTGTTATTTAGGACGAGGTCGTTTCGGATCGATGTCCTAGTCCGTCTCTCGACAAAATTTTAAAATTTGTCTTTTTGTAGCGATTGTTTTAAAAGCTAAGATTTTTGGGTTTTTTAATGTTTTTGGCATACTTTAAATCAAAAAGATTAAAAATAATGATAATAAAAGTTCTCGTCCCTCCCTTGGGTAAAGCAATTTCGGTTCAAAGACCTAGTCTTCAACTTACGACGAATCTTAAAAATCATATTCTTAACTTAATGAGATAAAGTAAGTTTTTGTTTTTAAATTCACACAACTTAAATATAAAATTCAAAATTAATATTAAAAATTCACACCAAACTTAAAATTTGAAATGCATAAAATTAAAAATTTATATTTTAAAAATTAAAAGTTCACACCAACTTAATTTAAAAATTTATAAATTCATATCAAACTTATATTAATTTTTCAAATATTTACAATTTTAAATATATTGTTTTTACAAAGTTTACAATATTAATTTAAGATTTAAATATTAATTTTAAAAATATGGTAAAAATAAAATTAAAAATCTTTTTGTCTTTTTATCCCACTTTAATCAATCAAATATTATCAAAAATATGCGCCCCTCTTTTCGGTAAAGTAATTTCGGTTCCAAGACCTAATTTAACTCATGACGAATTTTTGAAATATTTTGGTTTGATTGATTAAAGATATTTATACCTTAAGAATAAACGTTAAATTTCGCAGTGATGTAATAAATTTTTGAATGATATCAATAATTTCGGTCGCCAAACCTAATTTTATTCAATACCAGTTTAATACTTTTTAGCGAACAAATTAGCGTTTATTATCAAAAGGTTAAAAATAAAAATAAAAACTGTACAGACATACCTGTGGAATAGATTTCTTAGTTATATGATCTATCCCATTCATAAGATAGTCGGTTTAATTGATTTTCCATGGCTACATAGGCGTAACCTCGAGCATTCAGTGTCTTTTCTTCTAAACATATGAACGGTCCGTCTCTGCATAAAGTAACAAATTCGGTATTTGAATAGGTTTGATTATTTGAACATTTACCTCCATGTGACCATTTTCCGCATTTGTGACATCGTTCTAGGTGTCGTGCTCTTCTTTTCGCTACGGATTTTGATTTTCCTTTACCAAATTGTAACTTATTATCTTCGCATCTGGATTCTTTTCTAACTCCGTCCATTCTTTCTCTGATTACTGATACTATTTCACTCGGGAGTATGTCATTATTACGTTTAGTGATCAAAGCGTGTAGCATTAGACCATGGTTTAGTTCACAGGCAGTCTTCATTTCGTAAAAACCTAAAAAAAAAATAAAAATTCAGAATGGGGGGAGAAGACTAGTTCTTTAGGGTCTGCTAGGGAAAGACCATTCGGGTTCCATTTTCGAGAACTACACGAAAACAGACAATCTAACTCTAACAGAAATACATATTATCCTTTAAAGACTTGATTCTCCCCACACTTAGTTAGCTGTGGTGTCGAAATTGTGATTAACTTCGTTGTCGACTTCCATTGGACCATGTATGTAATGTTTAACTCTGTGACCATTAACTTTAAATTCAATCCCATTTGAATTTATTAATTCTATCGTTCCGTATGGGAAAACTCTTTTTACTATGAATGGTCCAGACCATCTTGATTTCAATTTTCCAGGAAATAGCTTGAATCGTGAATTGAAAAGAAGAACTCTGTCTCCTTCTTTAAATTCTTTTGAACTTCTGATTCTTTTATCATGCCATTTCTTCGTTCTTTCTTTATAGATTAACGAATTTTCGTATGCTTCATGTCTTAATTCTTCTAATTCGTTTAGTTGACTTAATCGTAGACGTCCAGCTTCATGTAAATCAAGATTACATGTTTTCAAAGCCCAAAATGCTTTGTGTTCAATTTCTACTGGAAGATGACATGCTTTTCCATAAACAAGTCTAAAAGGTGTGGTTCCAATTTGAGTTTTGTAGGCTGTTCTAAAAGCCCAGAGTGCATCCTCCAATTTAATGGACCATTCCTTCGGATTTGATCCTACGGTTTTCTCTAGAATACGTTTTAAAGCTCGGTTTGTATTTTCAACTTGTCCACTTGTTTGTGGATGATATGCGGTGGAGATTTTATGAGTTACTCCATATCTTTTAAGAACTTTCTCAAGTTGATTATTACAGAAATGAGTACCCCGATCACTTATTAAAGCTTTCGGTGTTCCAAACCTTGCAAAAAGACGTTTTAAAAAGTTGACTACAACTCGTGCATCGTTAGTTGGGAGAGCTTGTGCTTCCGCCCATTTAGATACATAATCAATGGCTACGAGTATATATAGATTATTATGAGATTTTGGAAATGGACCCATAAAGTCAATACCCCAAATGTCAAATACTTCACATACTTGGATAACATTTTGTGGCATTTCATCACGTTGACTTATTTTTCCGGCCCTTTGACATGCATCACAGGATTTGCAAAGAAGGTGTGCGTCTTTGTAAATTGTAGGCCAATAGAATCCAGCTTCATAAACTTTTCTTGCTGTTAGTTGAGGCCCATAATGCCCTCCTGTTGGTCCTGTGTGACAATGGTTTAAAATTTTACTAGCTTCATCTCCAAATACACATCGGCGTATTATTCCATCGGGACAACTTTTAAACAGATGTGGATCTTCCCAGAAATAGTGTTTTATATCACTGAAGAATTTCTTTCGTCTTTGGTACGATAATCCTTTTTCAAGGAATCCACATACTAAATAATTTGCATAGTCTGCAAACCATGGGATTTCTTTATAATCTATCTTCAATAGATATTCATCAGGAAAGTTGTCTTGTATGGCCGATTCATTTAGAACTTCTAATTCGGGATTTTCAAGACGAGAAAGATGATCAGCGGCGAGATTTTCTGCTCCTCTTTTATCTCGGATTTCAATATCAAACTCTTGTAAGAGTAAGATCCAACGGATTAATCTTGGTTTAGCATCTTGTTTTGAAAATAGGTATCTAAGAGCAGAATGGTCGGTATAGACCACCGTTTTTGCGAGAACGAGATATGATCGAAATTTGTCAAAAGCAAAGACAATAGCAAGGAGTTCTTTTTCAGTAGTTGTATAGTTCGTTTGTGCTCCTTGTAACGTCTTACTAGCATAATATATAGGTTGAAATCGTTTTTCAATCCTTTGTCCTAAAACGGCTCCCATTGCAAAATCACTTGCATCGCACATTAGTTCAAATGGTAGATTCCAATTTGGTGTTATCATGATCGGTGCATTAGTGAGTTTCTCTTTAAGAATATTAAAAGATTTGATACATTCATCTGAAAAGATGAATGGAGCATCCTTTTCTAGGAGTTTATTCATAGGAGTGGCAATTTTAGAAAAATCTTTTATGAAACGTCGGTAAAAACCGGCATGCCCTAGAAAACTCCTAACTCCTCTAACATTGGTGGGATGTGGAAGTTTAGCAATTACATCTACTTTAGCTCTATCTACTTCAATTCCTTCTTTTGAAATTTTATGTCCAAGAACGATGCCTTCTTTAACCATGAAATGGCATTTCTCCCAATTAAGTACTAGATTTGATTTTTCGCATCTAATTAGCATTCGTTCCAGATTAACTAGACATGATTTAAATGTATCACCAAAGACTGAAAAGTCATCCATGAATACTTCCATGCATTCTTCTATCATGTCGTGAAAAATCGCCATCATACACCTTTGAAAGGTTGCAGGGGCGTTGCAAAGTCCAAATGGCATGCGTTTGTAAGCAAAAGTACCATAAGGGCACGTGAATGTGGTTTTCTCTTGATCCTCGGGTGCTATTGTGTCACGACCCGGAAAATTCCGACTAATTTTAAACGAAATTCTCGATACGATTCATTATCTTTGACACGATAAGCAAAGTCTGTTAGGTTGAGTCTCAAAAATTTTGGACTGTTTCATATTCAATTGACCTTCGACTGTTCTCGGCAATTCACGAACCTTTAATTATAGATATATATGTGTGTGCATATATATATATATATATATATATATATATATATATATATATATATATATATATATATATATATATATATATATATATATATATATATATATATATATATATATATATATATATATATATATATAATTATATATAATTGAAAATATTATATATTGTTCTTATTAAATGTAATTATGATACTATGATAATTACTATTTAAAACATATCTATATAATTAAATTAAGAATATTAATTATATATTTTGTGATTTCGGACCTAATTAGTAATCGTCAGTAACACCCGGTTGGCATATCGTTAGTATTCATATAGATCTAATACGAGTTTACGAAAAGTTGAAATAAACGTTGGTCCATAACTAGATGAATGTAAAATTTGTGATTTATAATAAATATCTTTACTTTAACGATTTGAGCTTTACTACTCCGAACATTTTATTTAGAACTAAAAATAAATAATTTTCGAACATTTTTTTTTTTTTGATCAGGTTTCAAACAGTTAGTGAGTGAAATGATTAAATATATTTGATCTAAAAATTTGGGATTTTTAGGAACACTTTTATACGTTAACTGTTTAGCAATGAACACGATAGTACTCCGTGTGAATAAACTGTCGGTAAGAATTTAGGCTATGACACTATATATGCACGTTTATGTTTTGATTATATTATTTTATTAATTTTTTTTTTTAAATATTAATTTAATTATTAAGGTTTACAGCTGTATTTGTTTGTTGTCTTATTCTAATACTCTTAGGATATATAGATATATATACATGCTATTATGTTAAACTATCACAAATTTATTTTTACTATCTCTATTAAAGACTCAATCCAAACAAGAACGCCAATACACAAACACACCATTTTCATCATCATCAAACACTTGGTTGCTACCGTCCCTGTTTCTTTTGCTTGAAACCATAAACCAATCGATCGCCCAACAATTTAGTTTTGTTGCTACAACCGGAATCTATTGTCGTTTTTCTATCGAGAGAAAACCTTCCCAAATCATCATTTAACGCCACCATCCTCAACACCTCACTATTTTTTTCGTTGTAAAACTCGATCACCATTTTTAACTGTCACTAGTCATAAACACCACAATACCCTCCTTCCTTTGAACCACCATTGACAAACCACCTACTGCTAAACTACTATATGGCTTCTATTCTTCTCTATTATTGGAGACCCATACCAAATTAACGGTTATTGCTGCTACCGCTATATTGTTATCACTTGAACAACCACCTCAAACACTCATCACCACCATAACCCGTTGTCACCACCCTTAAACCCTCACAATCGACAACCCTTACATCACTAAATCACCATAACCACCACTTCGATTGTTGCAATAACCGGGAACCACCATAAACAATCATGGGAACTGTTTTGTAGCTGCTCGACTTTTCTGTTTTAATCAAACCACCGGTCACTACACTTCTCTCACATATCTCTCTATACCTCTCTCTCTCTTCTCTCATAAATTGTAAATTACCAACTACAACCCGCAACTTTCATATTCGAAGAACACCATTAAACAGCCGCTATTTCTGTTTTCTGTTTTAGCCCGATCAATTCAACAAACCTTTGATCATCACTATTTGTTAACTGTTATTTGATAACCACACAAACACTCACCTGTTAAATTACTCCTAGTGAATCATCGTGAGTTGTTTTTGCCTCTGTTAAACCGATCACCATCTTCATTGATCGTCATCATCGTTCGAATCACACCAACTCTACAAAACAACTTGTTACACTTATAGACGACTGATCGAAATACTTCTTCTTGTTCCCTTCGTGAATTCAGCTTGAACAAAACCACTTCATTTATTCTTCTGTCTTTTCGATCATCACCACTCGAACCCACATAAAACTGCACTCAATTTTTTTGTTGACCGGTGTTCTAAGCCACCCCAAAACAGTCTGCACACCTCTGTGTTGCTGCTATTTTTCGGACAGCTTGCTATCCTCCTGTTCAATTTCGTGTTACGACTAACTGTTACTGCTGCCGTATACCTTCTATTCCTACTACCGTAACAAATGATGGTAATGATAACATGAAATATAATAATGAAACATGAAGAATAATTGGTAGGTTGATGGTTTATAACTTTGTCAATTGGGAGTATTAAAACATATCATTTTATCAATCATCCAGACAAATTTATGCTTGTGGGACTAATTACAAAATTGTGGTAGACCAATACAGTGTAGGGACGTTGGATTTATTTTAGTTATGATGATGTGTGGTGATGGTGGATACTTAAGGAACGATGGAAAATGATAAAGGGATTTAATCGTGATATTTTTTTTTTTGATAATCATGATGATCATGATATGTCGTAATGAAGTATGAATGATGATGGTCATGATAGTATGATGACTTGATAATAATGGAACCTTGAATTACGATGATACGAGCATATGATATAAGATGATGATAAATAATAAAACGATTTCGTAAATAATAAATACTTAGACGTGCGAGGTTATACAGAAAAGTGTGTATGAAAAGTGTGAACGGTTCAATGGTTAGAAGGGTGTTTGTGTTAAATGAGAGGTTGTTGGTTCGAGCCCATGCAAGGGTACTCATTTTTGGAACTTATTCTTTGAGGTAGTTACTAAATTTTATTATTATTATTATTATTATTATTATTATTATTATTATTATTATTATTATTATTATTATTATTATTATTATTATTATTATTATTATTATTATTATTATTATTATTATTATTACTATTATTATTATTATTATTATTATTATTAAGTATCATTATTATTATTATTAGAATTATCATTATTATTATTTTATCCCTATTATTATTATTTTCAACATTTATATTATTATTTTTACATTATTATTATTATTATCATTTTTATTATTACTAGCATCACTATTATTTTTATAAAAATCATATTATTATTAGTATCAATATTACTACTAATACTATTATCATTACTACAATAAAAATTAATCATATAGAAATACATTTAACTAAATTATATTAACACTTTTATTTATTTAAAGTATATAAAATAAATACATTTAATTAAGTTATTAATGAAATACATAAATTATTAAAATAACAAGTATATCACTAATAATAATATATAAATTCGCTTGGTTACAATTATATGTGTTAATATATATATACAAATGATATAGGTTCGTGAATCCGAGGTCAACCCTATACTTGTTCAATGATGTTATATGTATTTTTACTACAAAATACATTAGGTGAGTATAAAGTCCCACTTTTAAACTCTAAATATTTCGGGATGAGAATACATGTATTTTATGTTTTACGTTATGGACACAAGTAACTGAAAAATATATTCTACGTTGAGTTGTACCACTGGCATACTTCCCTGTAGCTTGGTAACTATTATTTACAGCGGTATTGTAAACGCGAATCCTGTTGATAGATCTATCGGGCCTGACAACCCCAACCGGACTGGACGACCAGTATTCAACGGTTACACAGTACTTCGTTTCGTGACTACACTTGGTATAGTGTAGTAAGATTTCATAATAAAGGGAATATGCGACGTGATTAAATGTTAAGTATGGTTACCAAGTGCTCAACCACTTAGAATATTTTTATTAAATGTTTATATATGAAATCTTGTGGTCCATAGTTATTACGCTACTAGCATCAAACCTATATATCTCACCAACTTTATGTTGACTTTTTAAAGCATGTTTATTCTCAGGTACGCATTACGTCTTCCGCTGTGCATTAGCTCATACTAAGAACCTTACTTGGAGTCGATCATCGCAAAGGAACCAAATGTTGAAGACTTCGTCCGGGAGGATAAGGTCGAGGTCTTTACATATTGGAATTTGAAAATATCCGGAAAATCCATCTAGAAAACAATAGTAACTATTTCCGGCTAATCTTTCCAACATTTGATCTATGAAAGGTAAGGGAAAGTGATCTTTTCTGGTGGCATCATTTAATTTTCTATAATCAATACATACACGCCATCTTGTTACAGTCCTAGTAGGAATAAGCTCATTTTTCTCATTTGTAATGACAGTCATGCCACCCTTCTTAGGCACGCATTGAACTGGGCTTACCCATGGACTATCAGAAATTGGATATATCAAACCTGTATCTAGCAGTTTAATAATCTCCTTCTTAACTACATCTTGCATATTAGGATTTAGTCTTCGTTGGCGTTGCACATATGTTTTATGACCTTCTTCCATAAGGATTTTATGTGTGCAATACGAAGGACTTATTCCTTTAATATCATGAATCTTCCATGCAATGGCTGGTTTATGAGCTTTCAACACAGAAATGAGTTGTGATTTCTCATTTTCAGTAAGAGAAGACGATATTATTACAGGTAATTCAGATTCACCATGTAAATAAGCGTATTCCAAATGGTTTGGAAGTGGCTTTAACTCTAATTTTGGAGGTTCTTCTATCGATGATTTATATCGATATCTGTCTTCTTCTTTTAGCATTTGAATTTCTTCTGTTGTTGGTTCATATCCATTAGCTATAAGTGTAGCTAACATTTCAGCTTCATCAATTGGTTCATTACCTTCTCCTAAAGAACATTCTCCTGTTCCTTGTAATTCTGGAAATTCTTCTAATAATTCTGCATGTGCATCTATAGTTTGAATATAATAACATGTATCATCTGCAGATTGTGGTTGTTGCATTGCTCTATCAACTGAAAAGGTAACACTCTCATCCTCTATACTTAGGGTCAGTTTCTTACCGAACACGTCTATCATTGCTTTAGCCGTGTTTGAGAATGGTCTTCCTAATATGAGAGGAACTTGAGAATCTTCTTCCATGTCCAAAACAACAAAATCTACTGGAAATACTAAATTACCAACTTTAACTAGCATGTTCTCCATTATCCCTCTAGGATATTTTATTGATCTATCGGCTAGTTGTATGCTTATGCTGGTTGGTTTCAATTCTCCAAGGTCTAGTTTAGCGTATAGTGAATACGGCATTAGATTTATACTAGCACCTAAGTCTGCCAATGCTTCTATTGAACTAAGACTACCCAGAAAACATGGAATTGTGAAACTTCCTGGATCAGATAGTTTTTCTGGTATCTTATTCAACAGCACTGCTGAACAATTAGCATTCATAGTAACAGCCGAGAGTTCTTCCATTTTCTTTCTATTTGAGATTAGATCTTTCAAGAATTTAGCATATCTTGGCATTCCTGAAATCACATCAATGAAAGGAAGATTTACATTTATCTGTTTAAACATATCCAAGAATTTGGATTGCTCGGCTTCAAGTTTCTCTTTCTTCATTTTACTCGGGTAAGGAAGTGGTGGTTGGTATGGTTTAACATAAGGTTTATCCTTAACTGTGTTATTTTCATTAACCTTTTCAACTACCGGTTCTTTTTCCTTATCTTGATCAGGTTGTGGTTCTTGTGGAGTAGGAATAGTTTCATCAGAAGTTACAGGTATTTCAGGTGGTTTAAGTGTTGTACCACTTCTTGTGGTAATGGCTTTAGCTGTTTCATTCCGGGGGTTAGCGTTTGTATCACTAGGTAGACTTCCCGGTTTTCTTTCACCTATTAACCTTGCTAGGTTACTTACTTCTTGTTCCAGATTTTGAATAGAAGCTTGTTGATTTCTAAATGCTTGAGCATTTTGTTCATTAGTTTGTTTTTGAGATGTGAAAAACTGCGTTTGAGTTTCAACTAGCTTCGTCATCATGTCTTCTAAATTCGGCTTTTTATCATTGGTTTGTTGTGGTGGTTTGTTTTGAAAATTAGGTCTTTGCTGATTGTAAGTATTATTGGATACTTGTTGATTGCTAGGACCTTGTTGGTTGTTGTATGGAATATTTCGGTTATAATTCTGGTTTTGATTGTAAATCGGTCTTGGCGGTTGATAATTATTCTGATAATTATTTCCAGGCCTTTGGTTTATGTATGAAATATTCTCTCTTTGTTCCATTGTTAATTCAATACTGAGACAATCTTTTGTCAAATGTGGTCCTCCACACTGCTCACAACTAATTCGTATTGAGTGAATATCTTTAGTCATCTTTTCCATTCGTCTCTCCACAGCATCTATCTTTGCGAAAATGGAATCTAAGTCATAGCTAGAATCGGCTCTAGCTGCTTTAGATGATCTAACGATATCTTTTTCTTGGTGCCACTCATGTGAGTGGGAAGCAGTGTTATCAATAATTTTGTAAGCATCAGTTTCGGTTTTCTTCATAATAGAACCACCAGCTGCTATATATATGTCTTTCCTTATAGTGATGTCGCATCCTTGGTAGAATATTTGTACTATTTGACAGGTGTCTAAACCATGTTGCGGACATCCTCTTAATAACTTTCCATATCTTGTCCACGCCTCATATAGAGTTTCATTTGGTTTCTGTGTGAACGTAACAATTTCTGCTTGAAGTCTTACGGCTTTAGATGCAAGAAAGAATTGTTTAAGAAATTTGTCAACTAAAACATCCCATGTATCGATCGCCCCTTCAGGTAACGATTCCAACCAATCTTTGGCTTCTCCCTTTAAAGTTCAGGGAAATAACATGAGATATATCTGTTCATCCTCCACTTCTCGTATTTTAAATAGTGTGCAGATCCTATTAAAGGTACGTAGATGTTCATTTGGATCTTCCTTCGGCGCACCACTAAATTGGCATTGATTAGTCACCATGTGTAGAATTTGTCCTTTGATTTCATAATCTGGCGCATTAATGTCTGGATGAGTAATTGCGTGACCTTGGCCAGTGCGTTTAGCTCTCATTCGGTCTTCCATACTTAAAGGTTCCAGATTCTCCATAATTGAATTTGTTGAATCGGTATCACTAGATGATTCTGATTTAATGGTTCGTTCCTCAACAATCTCTGTTTGAATGATTGGTGGCTCCGGAGGAAAGTTTAATGGTTCAGGATCTATGAACCGTTCCTGAATATTTTCCGGATTCTCAATTGTGAGGTTGGGTTCAAAAAATGGATTATCGGAAATTTGAACTGAAGTACTTGGTCTACTGGATGACGATTCTAAAGAAAAATCAACGGCGGTTATATTTGCTAAATGTCTTGATCTAGTTACAGGTGGTGAACGTACAAAAGGTGATGAACGTCTTGCTCGGTGCATTCACTGAATATCCTATTAGTTTTTAAAAGGAAAGAAAAATTATAATAAGTTATCCAATTAATAGACTTTTCTGATTTTGCCCACGTTTCGAATAGCCAAAAGATGCAGCAGAGGGGCAGGATTCGTTTGGTCTCAATATAATTGAGGACTGTTTGGCTCCAATAACCTGGTCCACGTACAAATCCAACTATTACTACGAACCAGAAAATTTTGATGTCTATTAATTTAACCACTTAAAATAAATTTTCGTAATTTTAAGAAATTTAGATAAGAAGTAGAAAAAATTCTAAGTCCTAAAAACTAGAATGGCGAGAAATAAGAGAGAAAAAGAGTTCGTCGAAAAAGGTCGAAAAAGAAAAATGGTTGAAAAATAAAAGGTGACGTAAAAATAAAAGAAACTTATAAAAACTTAAAAATACTTGACTAACCTAACCTTATTACTACAACTAACTTAAAATTATAATCGCAAATTGATATTACTAATTGAATGATAATTGGTACATAGTAAAAGTCGTCTAAAAATATTAAAGCTTACAGGAAAAACTAAATCCCAAATGGAAATAACTTAAAAAGAAACTAAAACTTAAAAAGGCGTCGCAAAATTCTAAAGCACCTAAATCTTAGTCTAAAGAAAAAGCACTTAAGGAATTCTACGGCAAAGCCTAAAAATCTAGGAGTAAAAATAACTATAGCAAAAACTAAGTTTAAAATTAAATATGAGCTAAAAATACAAAAGTTACGCTAAAACGATTAAAAAGGGACAAAATATAAAAATATACAAAAAGTTGTAAAAAGTACAATTTTTATAAAAATATTATTTTTATATATTTTTTTTTTAATAAAACTACTAATTTTACAATTTAATAAAACTAATTAATACTAAATACATAAATTAAATAAAAAGTAAAAGTTAAAATAAAACTAATAATAATAATAATAATAATTAGGGTTAAATAATAATAATAATTAATTAATACCCGTAATTAATACAGATTTAGGGTTTTTTTTGTCGCCTGTCAGAAAGGCTCCGCGAGTCGCGGTAATTAATGAAGAAAACCCCGCGAGTCGCGGGGTTCAGAAATTCAATTCTGGAGCAGTTTGAAATTTTTACGCGTTTTTTTTATTTATTTATTTTCTGTTTTCTGTTTTTTCTATAAATAAAAGATATTTAATAAAACTTATATTTTTATAAACTAAAATAAAAATAAAGAAACTTATAAAACTTAAATATTTAACAAAATCTTAAAAATACTTATATTTTTGTTTTTCTTTTTATATTTTCGAATATTTAAAACGTATTTTTACAAAAACGAATTTTTAATAGAAGTAAGCTAAAAATCTTTTTTTTTTTATTATTATTAGCGTTGCGCTTCCGGCTTTTAAGAGATTTTCCCGGCAGTGGCGCCAAAAATACTTGATGTCAAAGCAGAGGGGTATAAAATACTATTAAATTTTAGCAGGAAATACTATTAAATACGATACAATTTTACACAAGATATTTATTTATTTATAGAATGGATATACTTAAACCTTGCTACAACACTTATAGGCAGTGTACCTAATCGTACAGTAGTGTAGTTTTTAGTAAGTCCGATTCGTTCCACAGGGAAATCTTTAAACAAAGCTCAACGCTATATTAGTTTACTTTTATAAAAATACAAACATATATATAAGTAATATTATTATTATAAAGGGGGGTTTTTACCGTTTAATGACCGGTTTGTCGATTTTAAAACTTTAGTCGCAGTTAAAACCTAATGTAAAATATAAAATAAATACAAGACTTAAATTAAAGCGTAAAGTAAATAACGATAATGAAATTGCGAATAATAAAAGTGCGATAAAATAAAATTGCGATAATTAAAAAGTACGATAATTAAAAGTGCGATTAAATAACAATAAATAAAAGTGCGATAATTAGAAGTGCAATTAAATATAAAATAAAGGAAATTAAATATGAAATAAAAGAATTATGCTTATTTAAACTTCCGTAATCATGATGTTTGACGTGTTGATTTTAGTTTTATGCCCATGGGTTAATTGTCCTTTGTCCTGGATTATTTAATATGTCCGTCTGGTTTTTGTCCATAACAGTCCATCAGTCATAAATATAAAATGCGAGTGTCCTCGTCAAATTATTCTTATACCCGAAGTTAAATATTCCAACTAATTGGGGATTCGAATTGTAACAAGGTTTTAATACTTTGTTTAATGAATACACCAGGTTATCGACTGCGTGTAAACCAAGGTTTTACTACTTTGTTAACAATTACACCAATTACCCTTGAATGTAATTTCACCCCTGTTTTAATTATTCTAGTGGCTATTAATTCATTCCCGTGTCCGGTTAAATGAACGATTATTCGTACATATAAATACCCCGCCCATCGTGTCCGATCGAGTGTATATGGTAATTTATAGGGACGCCCAATTGTAAATCTTTATATTAACATTAACAAACTATCATTTAGTTAAACAAATATAAAGCCCATTAATAGCCCATAGTCTAATTTCCACAAGTGTCGTTCTTTTGTCCAAACCCCAATTATGGTACAAAGCCCAATTACCCAATTTTAGTAATTAGCCCAACATCATGATTACTTCGTTTTAAATAAGCATAATAATAACTTAGCTACGAGACATTAATATAAAAAGGTTGAACATAACTTACAATGATTAAAAATAGCGTAGCGTTACACGGACAGAATTTCGACTTACACCCTTACAACATTCGCTAACATACCCTTATTATTAGAATTATAATTAAAATTAAAATATAAATTATAAATATAAATATAAATTTTACGTATGAATGAGGAAGAAAAAGATGATGGTTTTTGATCAGAATTCGGTTGGCTTTATAGGCAGTTTTCAAATTTGGGGCTCCGCGACTCGCGGTAAAATCCTCTTCAAACTCCGCGACTCGCGGAGGATGTATTTACAGCTCACACCCTTGGAATCTTTCTCTGCCGACGGTTTATAATATATATATATAATATATATATATAATTAATATAATTAATTATATATTATATTATATTTATATACATAGTTAACTTGTAATTTTTAGTCCGTTGCGTCGAGCGTTGAGAGTTGACTCTGGTCCCGGTTCCGGATTTTCGAACGTCCTTGCGTACAATTTTATATTTTGTACTTTGCGTTTTGAATCTTGTACTTTTGTAATTTCGAGACGTTTCTTATCAATAATTGGAACCTTTTTTATTGTCTTTTGTACTTTTGAGCTTTTTGGTCGTTTGCGTCTTCAATTCGTCGAATCTGTCTTTTGTCTTCACCTTTTATTATTTAAACGAATATCACTTGTAAATAGAACAATTGCAACTAAAAGCTTGTCTTTCTTGAGGAATAATGCTATGAAATATATGTTCGTTTTTAGCATTATCAAATATTCCCACACTTGAGCGTTGCTTGTCCTCAAGCAATATTGTCTTGAAATACTAGAATCACTTCTTTATTCTTCACACTTTGTACATCAGTGATTTCTATAAGGTGGTATAAACAATGGTAGTAACGATATGGTTTACAGTCCCACATGACTATAAAAATTTAGATCCATTAAGGAAATTGGATCTTTATGAAAACATTTGATCTTTTGAAAATTAAATCTAGTTTTTACCCTAGATAAGTTTTCCGGGATAACCCTTTACCGGTGTTTGCAAAATATTTTTGTGGGTTTGGTGGGTTTCAGAATTGAAAATTTTAGCTCAAAACTTGCTGTTTTGTGTCACCCACTTGCTAACCTTGTATTAGGAGAGCAACACGTCCAGTTTACTTGTTCCGAATATTACCTTTCGGCAACCTACCGTCCGGTTGTAAAGGAAAGCGTTGAACAAGCAACTGTTAAGGCAATGTCCCGTGACATGCTTTTGATTATGGTCTATAACGTGTCGGACGCAATTACTATCCTTGGTAGGAGCAATAGTAAAGCTCACCCTTATAATTTTTCGGTCTGGCACAAGGTCCTGTCTTTGACCATGCTATGCAACCACCGTTCTTACGGTTGACACCCGATTTAGTTCAGGTGACCTAATGAATTCCAGGTGAATTCCTAGGATTTTACGTTCAATGGTAATGAACGCATTGAAAATAGGGTTTTCAGAAAACAAATCGGTTTGTAATTTTGATCAAAATATTTTCTCGTTAAAGCTCGAGTTTAGATATCATCGAATTCCATGAGTTTGTAATTCTCAATCTTTAAGGTCAATCTCTAGGATTGAGTAATATCAGTCTTAAAAGCTGATTTTTAATCTTTAAGGAGATTATCCTTTCTGGGGATCTGATTCATTAGTCTTATCAAGCTAATTTGCACGGTGCCCCCCATTGTACGAGATAAATCCTTCTCATGGTTAGGATAAATCTGACCACATGGCGACCCTGTTTAATGCTGAGGTCCGTGGATTTCCTGCTGATTTTAGTGATGACTTTTCTAGATTTTTCGTCAACCTACAGCTGGTCTGGACGACAACTTCATGACCTAAATCAAGAAGCGCGTGTCTTTTTCGGAAGACTTTACTTCCTTTTAATGATGGAATTGATTCATCGTGTAGATCCATCTCTTCTTTTCTTTCATTGGGTAAAACAGTTTAGTTTAGTCCAAAGCAAAAGTATTTTCAGTTATTTGTTACAGATATATGTGACATATGTTTAAAATAACTTGGTAAATTTTCCCACACTTGGCTTTTTATTTTTCTTTTTATCGTCCTCTATTCTATTTTAAATGAATTTTGACATTTTAGTTTGTTTCTTAATTTATGTCCTTTCCGAGGTAACAATAATTTCGGTGTTAAAACCTAGTTTTATCGTTCATAAATATGTATAAACATGATTTTGAATTCATTTAATTGAAAATTTTGAAAAATTTTACTAGAATTGGGTAGTCTGTATATAAGACTAGGGCTGTTCTTTTTTATCAGAGAGCGCTAGATTCTAATACAACTACTGCTTCACTAGTATTTTTAATGGTAACCAAGTGTATAAAGTAAAAAATTTTAAAATCCGAAAGAATTTAACCCCTTCCCACACTTAAGATCTTGCAATGCCCTCATTTGCAAGAAATCAGTAACAATTTAAATTATTGAGGGTGATTTGTGTGAAAATGATTAAATTTTACCAAAGTTTTCAAATATATTGGCGTTTGTTTGCTGAATGATAAATGGTGCACATCATTTGTTCATTCCATCTTGTTGTTATTTCACATATATTTTGCATCTTGTCGTCAAAATTAGTTGCTTTTGCTGAACTTAATGACAGTCTTTGAAAATGCGTTGTTTTACCCTGTTGTGTACATAAAATAAACTGCAAACATATATACATATTTTTTGAAGTTTGGTATATTACCCCACATTCAAAAAATTATTAAAATCTAAGAATAAAAGTTAGATAATTATAAAAATGATTACAATATTAACAAAAGTATTAAACGTATCAATAATTACAAATTACAAAATAAAAAAAAATAATAAGTAAACTAAGGATGATATTGGTACCAATAGGGGTTCCAGGCATAACCGTAAGTGCTATAGAATGCTTCGGCAGGGTCATACGTAGGATATGGTGGCTGCATCTCTATAGACCAAGGAGGGAAGATGGGTTTCGGTGTAGGAATATAGTTTCTACCTATATGTTGGCAATGAGCTATGATCTGGTTCTGATGAACTTGCCAATCTTCAAATGCTCTCTGTCTAGCATTTTCGTATTCCTGAGAAGCTATAAACCTATGCATTTCTTGCATCTCATTCCCCCCTCCTACATTACCTTGTTGCTGGTTTCTCTCCACCTGTGGATGTCTACCATGGTATCGTACTGCGGCGTTATTTCGCCTCTTCAAAACTTTTGCACCATGGTATACATTTAAACCTATAGTATCGCGGGGTTCCGGCTCTTCTAGTAATAATCCCCCCGACTTATATCCACACCGAGATATTCACCAATCAAAGTAATAAAAATATCACCTCCTATTATGCTATGCGGTCGCATCCCCCGAACCATAGCTGATAAATAATAACCCACACAATATGGTATACTTACAGCGCTTTGTGGGTCTCGAATACACATATGGTAAAACAAATCCTGTTCATTTACTTTTTCCTTGTTTTTACCCCTTTGTGTAATCGAATTAGCTAAAAACCTATGTATCACTCTTAATTCGGCTCTATCTATATCCAAATAAGAGTAATTTCCCCCTTTAAAACGGTGATGGCTTGTCATTTGACTCCACACACCGTGTGTATCAAAATTTTCATCTATCTTTCTACCGTTTAGTATCAATCCTCTACAATCGGCAGACGCTAACTCCTCAGGCGTATATATACGTAAAGCCTGAGCCATGTCCAGTAAAGACATGTGGCGCATCGAATCGCCTAACAAAAATCTAATAAAAGAACGATCGGTTAAACTAGCTACCCGATCATTCAACTCTATACTACATAACAATTCTTCACACCATACTTTATATACAGGTCTACGTATGGTGAATAAACATATCCAGTCATTAAAAGAAGAATTACCATACCTCTGTACAAGTAATTCCCTAATTGGCCTGGCCAATTCTACAGCTTCTAAGGGTCCCCATTCTATGACCCTCGGTACCTCAACAACCTTAGAATGAAGAGTATGCAAACCCCTTTGATATTTTGGATAATCTATCCAAAGTCTGTCAAATCTCAGGTTCGGGTGCAACTCTTCCAAGTGCATATCGGAAAAGGTCATGACTGGATGAGGTATATCCTGCTTGTAGTAGTTATCCACCTCCTGTTGTTCCAAATTCTCAGCAGGAGCATTGCGGGCTTGGGATGAAGATTCACCCCTTTCATTCTGCAAAACACATCAAATACAATTTTTGTGCATCCAAAAATGCATTAGTGTCAGCAAAATCATCAATCAAAATAATTACAATGACATTATCAATTTATATCAAACTTAAGCTCATTTTCACATTTTTATCAAATCTACACTTTTTCAAATAACCATATACGAAAATGTTCGCCAAGTTCATAAGCATTCAACTCAAATAACATGTCAAAATAATCATTACTAGCAATTAAACAAGTCTCAAATGGCATTATCTTTCAAAAATCAAGTTCATGAATTTTAGACTTGAAAAAGTCCACTTTAATTCTCAAAATCATGTTTAGGCTCAAAGTTTGGATCATTTAAGTACCTAGACATGTTACACTACTCAATTTAGCAACAATTCATGACAAAAATCGGCCATAACCTGTTTATATCAAAAAGCCCCAAATTTGCTCAAGAACACAACCCTAGATTACTCAAAATTTGAAGTTTAAGGCTTCTAATCATGTTAAACAGCATCAATCTAGGTTATACAAGCATAATACATAAACAATTTAAGCCTAATTACACTAAAAAGCATCAAAATCAAATTGGGGAAAAATTTGCTCAAGAACATCAAATTTCGAATTAAATGGTGTTTAGGTGTAGAAATTTACCGTTTTTCTTGAGTAATTCTTAGATAGCATCCTTCTCAACATGATTTTAGCAAAAAAATTGGTGATTAACGGTTAAAAATTGGGATTTTTGGGGGTGTTTTTCGGGTTTTTCGCGTGCAGTTTTCGCTGTGTTTTTATTGTTTTGGGGTTGGGACTGATCTGTTGTTCGGTTATATTTTTTTCTGATTTTTAGTCCCTCCGCGAGTCGCGGCGAAACGCACTCCAAACTCCGCGACTCGCGGAGTTTGGTATTTTTTTTTTTTTTTTATAATCATTAACTTATTAAAACAATTTAGTAATTAATTTTAAAATTTTGTTTCCCTTGTTATTTAGGACGAGGTCGTTTCGGATCGATGTCCTAGTCCGTCTCTCGACAAAATTTTAAAATTTGTCTTTTTGTAGCGATTGTTTTAAAAGCTAAGATTTTTGGGTTTTTTTTAATGTTTTTGGCATACTTTAAATCAAAAAGATTAAAAATAATGATAATAAAAGTTATCGTCCCTCCCTTGGGTAAAGCAATTTCGGTTCAAAGACCTAGTCTTCAACTTACGACGAATCTTAAAAATCATATTCTTAACTTAATGAGATAAAGTAAGTTTTTCTTTTTAAATTCACACAACTTAAATATAAAATTCAAAATTAATATTAAAAATTCACACCAAACTTAAAATTTGAAATGCATAAAATTAAAAATTTATATTTTAAAAATTAAAAGTTCACACCAACTTAATTTAAAAATTTATAAATTCATATCAAACTTATATTAATTTTTCAAATATTTACAATTTTAAATATATTGTTTTTACAAAGTTTACAATATTAATTTAAGATTTAAATATTAATTTTAAAAATATGGTAAAAATAAAATTAAAAATCTTTTTGTCTTTTTATCCCACTTTAATCAATCAAATATTATCAAAAATATGCGCCCCTCTTTTCGGTAAAGTAATTTCGGTTCCAAGACCTAATTTAACTCATGACGAATTTTTGAAATATTTTGGTTTGATTGATTAAAGATATTTATACCTTAAGAGTAAACGTTAAATTTCGCAGTGATGTAATAAATTTTTGAATGATATCAATAATTTCGGTCGCCAAACCTAATTTTATTCAATACCAATTTAATACTTTTTAGCGAACAAATTAGCGTTTATTATCAAAAGGTTAAAAATAAAAATAAAAACTGTACAGACATACCTGTGGAATAGATTTCTTAGTTATATGATCTATCCCATTCATAAGATAGTCGGTTTAATTGATTTTCCATGGCTACATAGGCGTAACCTCGAGCATTCAGTGTCTTTTCTTCTAAACATATGAACGGTCCGTCTCTGCATAAAGTAACAAATTCGGTATTTGAATAGGTTTGATTATTTGAACATTTACCTCCATGTGACCATTTTCCGCATTTGTGACATCGTTCTAGGTGTCGTGCTCTTCTTTTCGCTGCGGATTTTGATTTTCCTTTACCAAATTGTAACTTATTATCTTCGCATCTGGATTCTTTTCTAACTCCGTCCATTCTTTCTCTGATTACTGATACTATTTCACTCGGGAGTATGTCATTATTACGTTTAGTGATCAAAGCGTGTAGCATTAGACCATGGTTTAGTTCACAGGCAGTCTTCATTTCGTAAAAACCTAAAAAAAAATAAAAATTCAGAATGGGGGGAGAAGACTAGTTCTTTAGGGTCTGCTAGGGAAAGACCATTCGGGTTCCATTTTCGAGAACTACACGAAAACAGACAATCTAACTCTAACAGAAATACATATTATCCTTTAAAGACTTGATTCTCCCCACACTTAGTTAGCTGTGGTGTCGAAATTGTGATTAACTTCGTTGTCGACTTCCATTGGACCATGTATGTAATGTTTAACTCTGTGACCATTAACTTTAAATTCAATCCCATTTGAATTTATTAATTCTATCGTTCCGTATGGGAAAACTCTTTTTACTATGAATGGTCCAGACCATCTTGATTTCAATTTTCCAGGAAATAGCTTGAATCGTGAATTGAAAAGAAGAACTCTGTCTCCTTCTTTAAATTCTTTTGAACTTCTGATTCTTTTATCATGCCATTTCTTCGTTCTTTCTTTATAGATTAACGAATTTTCGTATGCTTCATGTCTTAATTCTTCTAATTCGTTTAGTTGACTTAATCGTAGACGTCCAGCTTCATGTAAATCAAGATTACATGTTTTCAAAGCCCAAAATGCTTTGTGTTCAATTTCTACTGGAAGATGACATGCTTTTCCATAAACAAGTCTAAAAGGTGTGGTTCCAATTGGAGTTTTGTAGGCTATTCTAAAAGCCCAGAGTGCATCCTCCAATTTAATGGACCATTCCTTCGGATTTGATCCTACGGTTTTCTCTAGAATACGTTTTAAAGCTCGGTTTGTATTTTCAACTTGTCCACTTGTTTGTGGATGATATGCGGTGGAGATTTTATGAGTTACTCCATATCTTTTAAGAACTTTCTCAAGTTGATTATTACAGAAATGAGTACCCCGATCACTTATTAAAGCTTTCGGTGTTCCAAACCTTGCAAAAAGACGTTTTAAAAATTTGACTACAACTCGTGCATCGTTAGTTGGGAGAGCTTGTGCTTCCGCCCATTTAGATACATAATCAATGGCTACGAGTATATATAGATTATTATGAGATTTTGGAAATGGACCCATAAAGTCAATACCCCAAATGTCAAATACTTCACATACTTGGATAACATTTTGTGGCATTTCATCACGTTGACTTATTTTTCCGGCCCTTTGACATGCATCACAGGATTTGCAAAGAAGGTGTGCGTCTTTGTAAATTGTAGGCCAATAGAATCCAGCTTCATAAACTTTTCTTGCTGTTAGTTGAGGCCCATAATGCCCTCCTGTTGGTCCTGTGTGACAATGGTTTAAAATTTTACTAGCTTCATCTCCAAATACACATCGGCGTATTATTCCATCGGGACAACTTTTAAACAGATGTGGATCTTCCCAAAAATAGTGTTTTATATCACTGAAGAATTTCTTTCGTCTTTGGTACGATAATCCTTTTTCAAGGAATCCACATACTAAATAATTTGCATAGTCTGCAAACCATGGGATTTCTTTATAATCTATCTTCAATAGATATTCATCAGGAAAGTTGTCTTGTATGGCCGATTCATTTAGATCTTCTAATTCGGGATTTTCAAGACGAGAAAGATGATCAGCGGCGAGATTTTCTGCTCCTCTTTTATCTCGGATTTCAATATCAAACTCTTGTAAGAGTAAGATCCAACGGATTAATCTTGGTTTAGCATCTTGTTTTGAAAATAGGTATCTAAGATCAGAATGGTCGGTATAGACCACCGTTTTTGCGAGAACGAGATATGATCGAAATTTGTCAAATGCAAAGACAATAGCAAGGAGTTCTTTTTCAGTAGTTGTATAGTTCGTTTGTGCTCCTTGTAACGTCTTACTAGCATAATATATAGGTTGAAATCGTTTTTCAATCCTTTGTCCTAAAACGGCTCCCATTGCAAAATCACTTGCATCGCACATTAGTTCAAATGGTAGATTCCAATTTGGTGTTATCATGATCGGTGCATTAGTGAGTTTCTCTTTAAGAATATTAAAAGATTTGATACATTCATCTGAAAAGATGAATGGAGCATCCTTTTCTAGGAGTTTATTCATAGGAGTGGCAATTTTAGAAAAATCTTTTATGAAACGTCGGTAAAAACCGGCATGCCCTAGAAAACTCCTTACTCCTCTAACATTGGTGGGATGTGGAAGTTTAGCAATTACATCTACTTTAGCTCTATCCAC
Source organism: Rutidosis leptorrhynchoides (assembly GCF_046630445.1). Classification (NCBI taxonomy): domain Eukaryota; kingdom Viridiplantae; phylum Streptophyta; class Magnoliopsida; order Asterales; family Asteraceae; genus Rutidosis; species Rutidosis leptorrhynchoides. The sequence goes on along the minus strand of NC_092333.1, from coordinate 605,820,246 downwards.
TTCAATTCCTTCTTTTGAAATTTTATGTCCAAGAACGATGCCTTCTTTAACCATGAAATGGCATTTCTCCCAATTAAGTACTAGATTTGATTTTTCGCATCTAATTAGCATTCGTTCCAGATTAACTAGACATGATTTAAATGTATCACCGAAGACTGAAAAGTCATCCATGAATACTTCCATGCATTCTTCTATCATGTCGTGAAAAATCGCCATCATACACCTTTGAAAGGTTGCAGGGGCGTTGCAAAGTCCAAATGGCATGCGTTTGTAAGCAAAAGTGTTGGGTTTTAACAAGTTTCATAATACTTAGAACATTTTAAGAAACAAATTAAAGCGGAAGCATGTAAGTATTACCATTTAAAACTCGTAAACCTTTAACTAATTAAAGTTAAAACCCAATTAGGATCAAGTTATGAAACATGCTTACAAACTACAAGCAAGAATAAGATGTTATACCTATTCCAAGCTAGTTGAAAGTGATGAAGATGATGATGTTGAATGGAGCTTCAAATGGATGAAACCTCAAGAGATTATACCCCAAACTTGTAACCAACACCTTGTACTTTGGTTAGGATTTGATAACACTTGAATATAGCTTGCAAAATCAAATTTGAGAACCCTTTCTCCTTGCTTAAACCCACGGCAGCAGCAGCAGCTGAATGGAGTTTTTGGGCAGTTTTTTTTGCTTAGTATTTGATGTATTTGCATGTGTATTTGGTCTCTCAAAAGCCTTGGTACATATGCACTTTTAATATGGAATCAACCACTCTAAATGGCTAGTCAAAGCATGCTTACTTCACTTCCAATGCCACTCATGTTATTATAAAATGATTTTATAAACTAGACACATTTTTATAAACATGCACATTTTATAAACTTGTTTTTTATAAAATTAGATTTTATAAAACATATTTTATAAACTTGCATTTTATAAATTATGTATACTTATTTATAAAACTCATTTTATGAATTCCATATTATAAGTTATGTTTACTTTATTTTATAAAACCAATTTTATAAAATGTAACATAACTTTATTAATTATTTAACCTATAAATAATTAAATCCATACTATATAAATTATTCTATAATTTATACATACACATCAAGTAATATTTAAGAAAACCATTTTTCTTAAAGTTCAAGTGTCGCGTATTTGATCAATGAACCAATCGTTAAAATCAAATACGAATAAGGTGTCGGTAAGCTTGTTATTGGGTATGACCCGACTTGGATCAAAACATATTAGCCACGTTAATTTAATATGTCTCTCGGGCATATGAAATACCTTCAATCTCCCACTTGCACGAGAAACATAAGAAATTAATGTAAGTGATGGATACAGCCTAACACACCGTCCATCACCCCTAATATGTTATGACTTTGTGCCATTCAATAACATCATCCCTTTCGAGTTCGAACATGAATAGGTGAATCTTTCATTATATCCTTTCGTCCTAGATGTCATGTTAAATCCAAGAGATACAGAGTGATCACTCTCTTATAGATTTAACTTTTCAGGCCTTAGACATCTGACTCTCAACGAATAAGAGGGACAAATTCCATCTTGACTACATACGTCCTAGATATACACTTTGTAATATACCTGAGTTCTTCCTTATGTACTACCATGTTTCAGAATAGCGAAGGAAAGAATCAAGGCACAGTACTTGGTGAATATCCGAACCCAATATGTATCTCAGGTCAGAGGATACAATGATATTCGCCTTTACTCAAGATTACATGTGATCAACCACAAAGGCTCTATACAGTAATTCTTGAGAGCGGGTCTTCCAATATTTGTTTCCCACAAATATCTATGAACCTTGGTTGCAACCTTGCCCCACATTCAACCTATGAATGTATACCAATCCGAGTTCATAATAGTCTAAACCTCACACTTGTTCCCACAAATGTGATCGACTACGGAAATTTAGAATAATTGCTTATTCATGGATGAAATATGCAAAATAGGAACATAACTCAAATAAATTAACACCATAGTTATATTAATGAGTTTGAATAATTTCGTTCCGGTACAATACATAAAATAGATCATATCCAATCACTAGAATATCGAAGCCCTAATGCACAAACATGTCCCTCATGTTTTGGCCCATGTAAAAGCTTCGTGAGTGGATCCGCAACATTATGATCTGTATGAACTTTGCAAATACATATCTTTCCTTTTTCAACCTCATCCCTGATGTAGTTGAATCTCCGCTCAATGTGACGGGTCTTTTGATGAGCACGAGGTTCCTTGATTTGAGCAATCGCACCCTCGTTGTCACAAAAGATCTTAAGAGGGTCCTGAATGGAAGGGACCACTCCTAAGTCGTCGATGAATTTCTTCATCCATGCAGCTTCCTGAGCTGCCAGTGAGGCGGCAATGTACTCCGACTCTGTAGTGGATAACGCAACAACCTCCTGTTTCGAACTCTTCCAAGAGACCGCACCACCATTTAACATGAAGACATAACCGGATTGTGATCGAGAGTCATCTCGATCAGTTTGGAAACTCGCGTCCATGTAACCTTTTACAGCGAGTTCCTCCTCACCAGACCCATATATTAGAAACATATCCTTAGTTCTCCTAAGGTATTTCAATATACTTTTAACAGCAATCCAATGACTGTTTCCTGGGTTGTTCTGGTATCTACTTGTCAAGCTTAGAGCGCATGACACATCCGGTCTAGTACATATCATTGCATACATGATAGACCCAATAGCAGATGCGTATGGGACTTTCTTCATTCTCTCTTGTTCATCTTTCGTGGTAGGACACTGAGATGAACTGAGAACGGTTCCCTTTTGAATAGGTACCAAACCTCTCTTAGAGTTTTCCATCTTGAACCTTTTCAAGATTTTATCAATGTATGTACTTTGACTTAAACCTATCAATCTCTTGGATCTATTCCTATAGATCCCTATCCCCAATATGTATTGTGCATCTCCAAGATCCTTAATGGAGAAGCAACTCTTTAGCCAAGTTTTGACTCCTTGCATTGTGGTAATATCATTCCCAAATAATAATATATCATCCACATATAGTACAAGGAATATGATAGTGCTCCCACTAGCTTTCTTATATACACAAGCTTCATCACCATTTTTAATGAAGCCAAATTTCTCGGCTTCCTCATTAAAACGATGATTCCACATTCTAGATGCTTGTTTCAATCCGTAGATTGACTTCTTTAACTTGCATACCCTTTTAGGATATTTTGGATCAACAAAACCTTCAGGCTGAACCATATACACATCTTCCATAAGATATCCATTTAGGAAAGCGGTTTTGACATCCATTTGCCATATTTCATAGTCGTAGTGAGCAGCAATGGCAAATAATATCCTAATAGACTTTAGCATTGCCACTGGCGAGAAAGTTTCATCATAATCAACCCCTTGAGTTTGAGTGAAACCTTTTGCTACAAGTCTAGCTTTATATGTATCCAAGTTTCCATGTATGTCGGTTTTCTTCTTGAAAATCCATTTGCAATCAACTAGCTTAGAGCTAGGAGGTTGCTCAACAAGTTCCCACACTTGGTTTTCATACATGGATTGCATCTCGGAGTTCATGGCATCCTGCCATTTATCTTTATCAATCCTTGATAAAGCATCTTCGTAGTTTGTCGGTTCATCCAAATCAACCGTATAGCAACCATCCACGAGAAACCCATATCTCTCGGGAGGATTACTAATCCTACTAGATCTTCGAACGTCTTGTGTACCTTGATCATCCACTTGATCATTTTCAACATCCTCATGTTGAGTACTAGTGCCAACCAATTGTGTATCATCGGCTTGATCTTGTACCTCTACAAGATCTATCTTCCTTTCACCATCACCTTCCATAAGGAACTTGGTTTCCAGGAATTCCGCTTTCCGAGCAACAAATACCGTTTGCTCGGATGGATCATAGAAGTAATATCCCATGTCATCTTTGGGATATCCTATGAAGATACACTTTGTGGATCGAGCATGTAGCTTATTTGCTACATAACGCTTAGGATAAGCTTCACATCCCCATACTTTTAAGTATGATAGAGAAGGAGGTTTTCCAAACCACATCTCGTGAGGAGTTCGTTCCACTTTCTTGGTTGGGGCCATATTTAAAATACGAGCCGCGGAGCTTAGACAATAACCCCAAAATGATAGAGGCAACGAGCTTCTTGCCATCATAGATCGAACCATATCCATTAGGGTTCGGTTCCTCCTTTCGGAAACTCCATTAAGTTGGGGTGTTCCGGGTGGAGTAAGTTGTGAGATAATCCCACAACTCCTAAGATGATCTTGGAAGGCATCGCTTAGGTATTCACCTCCTCTATCGGTACGAAGTACCTTAATTGTCCTATTGAGTTGATTTAGTACTTCGTTTTGATATTCTTTGAATGCTTCAAACGTTTCGTCCTTATGTCTTAATAAGTAGACATATCCGAAACGACTAAAGTCATCAATGAAAGTAACAAAGTATCTTTCACCATTCCTAGTCATGGGTTTAAAGGGTCCACATACATCCGAATGTATTAATCCCAATAAATCTTTAGCCCTTTCATAAGTCCCTTTGAAAGGTGCTTTAGTCATCTTGCCTTGTAAACAAGATTCGCATACATCAAATGAATCCATTTCATTTGATTTCAAAAGTCCATTCCTTTGAAGTGTATGCATTCGGTTCTTGTTTATGTGACCAAGGCGACAATGCCATAAATAGGAATCACTCAAATCCCTTTTGAGTTTCTTGGTGCTGTATGGTACATTGAGCTACTAGATGATGTGTCATCATGAACCAATTCATAAATTCCATTTGAAGGTGAAGCCTTGAAATAGAATACATCATCTAAATAAATATGGATATCATCATTAACAAAATTAAGATTAAAACCACATTGTTTCAAACGGGAAATGGAAATAATGTTTCGACATAAATTGGGTGCATACAAAACATCTTTCAAAATAAGTTCCAAACCACTTGGAAGCTTTAACACAAAGTCTCCTTGAGCCTTCACTTGCACTTTGGCTCCATTACCCATGTAGAGACTTGATGTTCCCGTTTGCTTGCTACTTCTTTTGAACCCCTGCAATGAATTGCAAATGTGAGTTCCACATCCAGTGTCTAATACCCATGTATTAGAAGAAGTAATACTAAGCTCTATATATACCATATATATATTACCTGAGGTTTGCCCTGCATCCCTCTTGTCCTTCAACTCCTTAAGATAAACCGGACAGTTTCGTTTCCAATGACCCATCTCACCGCAACCGAAACATGGGTCTTCCTTGGGGTTTGCCTTCTCGGCTACCTTTTGCTTCTTAGCCTTGTTGATGGTTGGGGTAACCATCTTCCCTTTCCCTTTGCCTTGATAGGCGGGTCCTTTTCTCTTAGCCACCTTTGGCTTAGAGGTCTTACCTTTGGACCCACCTTGATCGATTGCTAACACGGGTAAAGCCCTTTTACCCATGCTAGTTTCCGCCGTTCTAAGCATCCCGTGAAGCTCACCTATGCTCTTATCCATCCCATTCATATTGTAATTAATTACAAATTGATCAAACCTTTTTGATAGGGAGTTAAGGATAAGATCGGTGGCTAACTCATTGGAAATGTTTAGGTTAAGACGGTTAGCACGATCGATAAGGCTTTTCATCTTAAGTACATAAGATGAAACCGATTGGGTATCGTCCATACGACAAGCATGTAGCGCCCGAACCGTTTCGAAGCGCTCGACACGCGCTTGTTGAAGGAACATCTCCTTCAATTGCGTTATCATGTCGTATGCACTATGATGCTCGAAATCCTTTTGGAGTTCGGGAATCATAGTCCCAAGCATTAGGCATGAGACTTGAAGGGAGTCGCGGCAATACTTATCGTAAAAGGCCATTGCCTCCTCATCATCCTCATCCGGTTGATCGGGAATGGGGTCCTCAAGTACATACGCTTTATCCTCTTGTTTGAGGACAATCCGAAGATTGCGGAACCAATCCATAAAGTTGGTATGGTTGAGTTTGTCTTTCTCTAAGAGAGACCTTAATGATAGGTGGTTTAGGTTAAGTGGTGCGTTTGGAATGTTGTTGTTGTTATTGGCGGCCATCTACAAAATTAACAAAGTTCGTTTAAGTATCGATTTTAATTTAACATTCAATACCCTTTAAATCAAATTGAATTATTAAATTCTAGAATCCAACGGTAAACCAAATTTCGGTTAGGTGACCTTTATCCCGCAATTTGATTTAGCTAGGTAGTCAATAAATGACAATTGCAATCCATTTGCAACTTCTAGAGTATGGGATCATGCAATCCTTTTGCATGGCATATTTATCCCATCAACGCCTATTTGTTCCTCATGCTTCGGTGACCCTAAGTTCATGATTCCTAAATCAAGTCGTCCTACTTGTATAGACTTGTAAATTTAACATACATGTGGTTAGGTGACCTTTATCCCACAAGCATGCGAAATTTACCTTAATCATATTAGTTTGCTCATAATGGTTAGGTGACCTTTATCCCATCATGAGTTCCCTAATACTTTTAAGTGTCACACAATAGGATGGCGTTTAACTTGTTTACCTTGTTAGTGAAAGGGATTTTGAGTTTTCGTTAATTCTAGTCTGAGAAAACTTTTATACCATACACCAACATGCATTTAGTGTATGGTTTATTTGAAAATCCATTTTTCATATCTTGTAATTAAGCCAATTACTTAATATAAACCATTTTATATGTATGATCCTTATTATGTCATTAATAACCGTTTATTAATGTCCTTTACCATTTTAATTTAACCATTTAAATTTTCGTTTTGCATGTTGTTAATAACGTCTAATTTAACCAATTAAATTTTAGTTTTGTTTGTTGTTAACTTGTGTGATTAACTTGTAGCATACAAACATACAATCCACAATCATACAATAAACAACCAAGCATGCAAAACAACATGTTCACAATCTAGCCATTTTGGTAGACATTTGTTTAGCCGAAAACAAATGTCACCGGTTAAGGGGTTAAAATACAAAGTAGGAGATTTCAAATCTCCCACTAAATCTTGCATCCAAATGCTCCTTCTTGTGTTCTTCCAAGTCTTCATCTTGTATCTTCATTTTATTACAAAATATATCCTAATACATTTGTCTAGAAAATGAAAATACAACCTAATCTATTTTACATACCAAATATAAAATAAATTACATAACCAAAATAATATTATTACAAACCAATTGAATAAATATTATTACAAACCATAAGAATGAATTAAATCAACCAAACATACATGCAACCATACACAAGGTCAAGGCTAAGATTGTGAACAACATGCAACCAAAATTTGACCAAAATGGAGCAACCCAAAACCCATTTTTGGGGTCCAAGATTTCGGCCAACATCACAAACCCACCCAAACATATAATTTTTGCATTTTACTTTCATGCATGTACATAAAATGCAAAATATATTGTGAGTTTAATAACCATCTCGAAGCATATTTCAACAACTTCGGCTCTAGATACCATTGTTGGGTTTTAACAAGTTTCATAATACTTAGAACATTTTAAGAAACAAATTAAAACGGAAGCATGTAAGTATTACCATTTAAAACTCGTAAACCTTTAACTAATTAAAGTTAAAACCCAATTAGGATCAAGTTATGAAACATGCTTACAAACTACAAGCAAGAATAAGATGTTATACCTATTCCAAGCTAGTTGAAAGTGATGAAGATGATGATGTTGAATGGAGCTTCAAATGGATGAAACCTCAAGAGATTATACCCCAAACTTGTAACCAACACCTTGTACTTTGGTTAGGATTTGATAACACTTGAATATAGCTTGCAAAATCAAATTTGAGAACCCTTTCTCCTTGCTTAAACCCATGGCAGCAGCAGCTGAATGGAGTTTTTGGGCAGTTTTTTTTGCTTAGTATTTGATGTATTTGCATGTGTATTTGGTCTCTCAAAAGCCTTGGTACATATGCACTTTTAATATGGAATCAACCACTCTAAATGGCTAGTCAAAGCATGCTTACTTCACTTCCAATGCCACTCATGTTATTATAAAATGATTTTATAAACTAGACACATTTTTATAAACATGCACATTTTATAAACTTGTTTTTTATAAAATTAGATTTTATAAAACATATTTTATAAACTTGCATTTTATAAATTATGTATACTTATTTATAAAACTCATTTTATGAATTCCATATTATAAGTTATGTTTACTTTATTTTATAAAACCAATTTTATAAAATGTAACATAACTTTATTAATTATTTAACCTATAAATAATTAAATCCATACTATATAAATTATTCTATAATTTATACATACACATCAAGTAATATTTAAGAAAATCATTTTTTCTTAAAGTTCAAGTGTCGCGTATTTGATCAATGAACCAATCGTTAAAATCAAATACGAATAAGGTGTCGGTAAGCTTGTTATTGGGTATGACCCGACTTGGATCAAAACATATTAGCCACGTTAATTTAATATGTCTCTCGGGCATATGAAATACCTTCAAAAAGTACCATAAGGGCACGTGAATGTGGTTTTCTCTTGATCCTCGGGTGCTATTGGAATTTGAAAATATCCGGAAAATCCATCTAGAAAACAATAGTAACTATTTTCGGCTAATCTTTCCAACATTTGATCTATGAAAGGTAAGGGAAAGTGATCTTTTCTGGTGGCGTCATTTAATTTTCTATAATCAATACATACACGCCATCCTGTTACAGTCTTAGTAGGAATAAGCTCATTTTTCTCATTTGTAATGACAGTCATGCCACCCTTCTTAGGCACGCATTGAACTGGGCTTACCCATGGACTATCAGAAATTGGATATATCAAACCTGCATCTAGCAGTTTAATAATCTCCTTCTTAACTACATCTTGCATATTAGGATTTAGTCTTCGTTGGCGTTGCACATACGTTTTATGACCTTCTTCCATAAGGATTTTATGTGTGCAATACGAAGGACTTATTCCTTTAATATCATGAATCTTCCATGCAATGGCTGGTTTATGAGCTTTCAACACAGAAATGAGTTGTGATTTCTCATTTTCAGTAAGAGAAGACGATATTATTACAGGTAATTCAGATTCACCATGTAAATAAGCGTATTCCAAATGGTTTGGAAGTGGCTTTAACTCTAATTTCGGAGGTTCTTCTATCGATGATTTATATCGATATCTGTCTTCTTCTTTTAGCATTTGAATTTCTTCTGTTGTTGGTTCATATCCATTAGCTATAAGTGTAGCTAACATTTCAGCTTCATCAATTGGTTCATTACCTTCTCCTAAAGAACATTCTCCTGTTCCTTGTAATTCTGGAAATTCTTCTAATAATTCTGCATGTGCATCTATAGTTTGAATATAATAACATGTATCATCTGCAGATTGTGGTTGTTGCATTGCTCTATCAACTGAAAAGGTAACACTCTCATCCTCTATACTTAGGGTCAGTTTCTTACCGAACACGTCTATCATTGCTTTAGCCGTGTTTAAGAATGGTCTTCCTAATATGAGAGGAACTTGAGAATCTTCTTCCATGTCCAAAACAACAAAATCTACTGGAAATACTAAATTACCAACTTTAACTAGCATGTTCTCCATTATCCCTCTAGGATATTTTATTGATCTATCGGCTAGTTGTATGCTTATTCTGGTTGGTTTCAATTCTCCAAGGTCTAGTTTAGCGTATAGTGAATACGGCATTAGATTTATACTAGCACCTAAGTCTGCCAATGCTTCTATTGAACTAAGACTACCCAGAAAACATGGAATTGTGAAACTTCCTGGATCAGATAGTTTTTCTGGTATCTTATTCAACAGCACTGCTGAACAATTAGCATTCATAGTAACAGCCGAGAGTTCTTCCATTTTCTTTCTATTTGAGATTAGATCTTTCAAGAATTTAGCATATCTTGGCATTCCTGAAATCACATCAATGAAAGGAAGATTTACATTTATCTGTTTAAACATATCCAAGAATTTGGATTGCTCGGCTTCAAGTTTCTCTTTCTTCATTTTACTCGGGTAAGGAAGTGGTGGTTGGTATGGTTTAACATAAGGTTTATCCTTAACTGTGTTATTTTCATTAACCTTTTCAACTACCGGTTCTTTTTCCTTATCTTGATCAGGTTGTGGTTCTTGTGGAGTAGGAATAGTTTCATCAGAAGTTACAGGTATTTCAGGTGGTTTAAGTGTTGTACCACTTCTTGTGGTAATGGCTTTAGCTGTTTCATTCCGGGGGTTAGCGTTTGTATCACTAGGTAGACTTCCCGGTTTTCTTTCACCTATTAACCTTGCTAGGTTACTTACTTCTTGTTCCAGATTTTGAATAGAAGCTTGTTGATTTCTAAATGCTTGAGCATTTTGTTCATTAGTTTGTTTTTGAGATGTGAAAAACTGCGTTTGAGTTTCAACTAGCTTCGTCATCATGTCTTCTAAATTCGGCTTTTTATCATTGGTTTGTTGTGGTGGTTTGTTTTGAAAATTAGGTCTTTGCTGATTGTAAGTATTATTGGATACTTGTTGATTGCTAGGACCTTGTTGGTTGTTGTATGGAATATTTCGGTTATAATTCTGGTTTTGATTGTAAATCGGTCTTGGCGGTTGATAATTATTCTGATAATTATTTCCAGGCCTTTGGTTTATGTTTGAAATATTCTCTCTTTGTTCCATTGTTAATTCAATACTGAGACAATCTTTTGTCAAATGTGGTCCTCCACACTGCTCACAACTAATTCGTATTGAGTGAATATCTTTAGTCATCTTTTCCATTCGTCTCTCCACAGCATCTATCTTTGCGGAAATGGAATCTAAGTCATAGCTAGAATCGGCTCTAGCTGCTTTAGATGATCTAACGATATCTTTTTCTTGGTGCCACTCATGTGAGTGGGAAGCAGTGTTATCAATAATTTTGTAAGCATCAGTTTCGGTTTTCTTCATAATAGAACCACCAGCTGCTATATCTATGTCTTTCCTTGTAGTGATGTCGCATCCTTGGTAGAATATTTGTACTATTTGACAGGTGTCTAAACCATGTTGCGGACATCCTCTTAATAACTTTCCATATCTTGTCCACGCCTCATATAGAGTTTCATTTGGTTTCTGTGTGAACGTAACAATTTCTGCTTGAAGTCTTATGGCTTTAGATGCAGGAAAGAATTGTTTAAGAAATTTGTCAACTAAAACATCCCATGTATCGATCGCCCCTTCAGGTAACGATTCCAACCAATCTTTGGCGTCTCCCTTTAAAGTCCAGGGAAATAACATGAGATATATCTGTTCATCCTCCACTTCTCGTATTTTAAATAGTGTGCAGATCCTATTAAAGGTACGTAGATGTTCATTTGGATCTTCCTTCGGCGCACCACTAAATTGGCATTGATTAGTCACCATGTGTAGAATTTGTCCTTTGATTTCATAATCTGGCGCATTAATGTCTGGATGAGTAATTGCGTGACCTTGGCCAGTGCGTTTAGCTCTCATTCGGTCTTCCATACTTAAAGGTTCCAGATTCTCCATAATTGAATTTGTTGAATCGGTATCACTAGATGATTCTGATTTAATGGTTCGTTCCTCAACAATCTCTGTTTGAATGATTGGTGGCTCCGGAGGAAAGTTTAATGGTTCAGGATCTATGAACCGTTCCTGAATATTTTCCGGATTCTCAATTGTGAGGTTGGGTTCAAAAAATGGATTATCGGAAATTTGAACTGAAGTACTTGGTCTACTGGATGACGATTCTAAAGAAAAATCAACGGCGGTTATATTTGCTAAATGTCTTGATCTAGTTACAGGTGGTGAACGTACAAAAGGTGATGAACGTCTTGCTCGGTGCATTCACTGAATATCCTATTAGTTTTTAAAAGGAAAGAAAAATTATAATAAGTTATCCAATTAATAGACTTTTCTGATTTTGCCCACGTTTCGAATAGCCAAAAGATGCAGCAGAGGGGCAGGATTCGTTTGGTCTCAATATAATTGAGGACTGTTTGGCTCCAATAACCCGGTCCACGTACAAATCCAACTATTACTACGAACCAGAAAATTTTGATGTCTATTAATTTAACCACTTAAAATAAATTTTCGTAATTTTAAGAAATTTAGATAAGAAGTAGAAAAAATTCTAAGTCCTAAAAACTAGAATGGCGAGAAATAAGAGAGAAAAAGAGTTCGTCGAAAAAGGTCGAAAAAGAAAAATGGTTGAAAAATAAAAGGTGACGTAAAAATAAAAGAAACTTATAAAAACTTAAAAATACTTGACTAACCTAACCTTATTACTACAACTAACTTAAAATTATAATCGCAAATTGATATTACTAATTGAATGATAATTGGTACATAGTAAAAGTCGTCTAAAAATATTAAAGCTTACAGGAAAAACTAAATCCCAAATGGAAATAACTTAAAAAGAAACTAAAACTTAAAAAGGCGTCGCAAAATTCTAAAGCACCTAAATCTTAGTCTAAAGAAAAAGCACTTAAGGAATTCTACGGCAAAGCCTAAAAATCTAGGAGTAAAAATAACTATAGCAAAAACTAAGTTTAAAATTAAATATGAGCTAAAAATACAAAAGTTACGCTAAAACGATTAAAAAGGGACAAAATATAAAAATATACAAAAAGTTGTAAAAAGTACAATTTTTATAAAAATATTATTTTTATATATATTTTTTTAATAAAACTACTAATTTTACAATTTAATAAAACTAATTAATACTAAATACATAAATTAAATAAAAAGTAAAAGTTAAAATAAAACTAATAATAATAATAATAATAATTAGGGTTAAATAATAATAATAATTAATTAATACCCGTAATTAATACAGATTTAGGGTTTTTTTTGTCGCCTGTCAGAAAGGCTCCGCGAGTCGCGGTAATTAATGAAGAAAACCCCGCGAGTCGCGGGGTTCAGAAATTCAATTCTGGAGCAGTTTGAAATTTTTACGCGTTTTTTTTTATTTATTTATTTTCTGTTTTCTGTTTTTTCTATAAATAAAAGATATTTAATAAAACATATATTTTTATAAACTAAAATAAAAATAAAGAAACTTATAAAACTTAAATATTTAACAAAATCTTAAAAATACTTATATTTTTGTTTTTCTTTTTATATTTTCGAATATTTAAAACGTATTTTTACAAAAACGAATTTTTAATAGAAGTAAGCTAAAAATCTTTTTTTTTTTTATTATTAGCGTTGCGCTTCCGGCTTTTAAGAGATTTCCCCGGCAGCGGCGCCAAAAATACTTGATGTCAAAGCAGAGGGGTATAAAATACTATTAAATTTTAGCAGGAAATACTATTAAATACGATACAATTTTACACAAGATATTTATTTATTTATAGAATGGATATACTTAAACCTTGCTACAACACTTATAGGCAGTGTACCTAATCGTACAGTAGTGTAGTTTTTAGTAAGTCCGGTTCGTTCCACAGAGAAATCTTTAAACAAAGCTCAACGCTATATTAGTTTACTTTTATAAAAATACAAACATATATATAAGTAATATTATTATTATAAAGGGGGGTTTTTACCGTTTAATGACCGGTTTGTCGATTTTAAAACTTTAGTCGCAGTTAAAACCTAATGTAAAATATAAAATAAATACAAGACTTAAATTAAAGCGTAAAGTAAATAACGATAATGAAATTGCGAATAATAAAAGTGCGATAAAATAAAATTGCGATAATTAAAAAGTACGATAATTAAAAGTGCGATTAAATAACAATAAATAAAAGTGCGATAATTAGAAGTGCAATTAAATATAAAATAAAGGAAATTAAATATGAAATAAAAGAATTATGCTTATTTAAACTTCCGTAATCATGATGTTTGACGTGTTGATTTTAGTTTTATGCCCATGGGTTAATTGTCCTTTGTCCTGGATTATTTAATATGTCCGTCTGGTTTTTGTCCATAACAGTCCATCAGTCATAAATATAAAATGCGAGTGTCCTCGTCAAATTATTCTTATACCCGAAGTTAAATATTCCAACTAATTGGGGATTCGAATTGTAACAAGGTTTTAATACTTTGTTTAATGAATACACCAGGTTATCGACTGCGTGTAAACCAAGGTTTTACTACTTTGTTAACAATTACACCAATTACCCTTGAATGTAATTTCACCCCTGTTTTAATTATTCTAGTGGCTATTAATTCATTCCCGTGTCCGGTTAAATGAACGATTATTCGTACATATAAATACCCCGCCCATCGTGTCCGATCGAGTGTATATGGTAATTTATAGGGACGCCCAATTGTAAATCTTTATATTAACATTAACAAACTATCATTTAGTTAAACAAATATAAAGCCCATTAATAGCCCATAGTCTAATTTCCACAAGTGTCGTTCTTTTGTCCAAACCCCAATTATGGTACAAAGCCCAATTACCCAATTTTAGTAATTAGCCCAACATCATGATTACTTCGTTTTAAATAAGCATAATAATAACTTAGCTACGAGACATTAATATAAAAAGGTTGAACATAACTTACAATGATTAAAAATAGCGTAGCGTTACACGGACAGAATTTCGACTTACACCCTTACAACATTCGCTAACATACCCTTATTATTAGAATTATAATTAAAATTAAAATATAAATTATAAATATAAATATAAATTTTACGTATGAATGAGGAAGAAAAAGATGATGGTTTTTGATCAGAATTCGGTTGGCTTTATAGGCAGTTTTCAAATTTGGGGCTCCGCGACTCGCGGTAAAATCCTCTTCAAACTCCGCGACTCGCGGAGGATGTATTTACAGCTCACACCCTTGGAGTCTTTCTCTGCCGACGGTTTATAATATATATATATAATATATATATATAATTAATATAATTAATTATATATTATATTATATTTATATACATAGTTAACTTGTAATTTTTAGTCCGTTGCGTCGAGCGTTGAGAGTTGACTCTGGTCCCGGTTCCGGATTTTCGAACGTCCTTGCGTACAATTTTATATTTTGTACTTTGCGTTTTGAATCTTGTACTTTTGTAATTTCGAGACGTTTCATATCAATAATTGGAACCTTTTTGATTGTCTTTTGTACTTTTGAGCTTTTTGGTCGTTTGCGTCTTCAATTCGTCGAATCTGTCTTTTGTCTTCACCTTTTATTATTTAAACGAATATCACTTGTAAATAGAACAATTGCAACTAAAAGCTTGTCTTTCTTGAGGAATAATGCTATGAAATATATGTTCGTTTTTAGCATTATCAAATATTCCCACACTTGAGCGTTGCTTGTCCTCAAGCAATATTGTCTTGAAATACTAGAATCACTTCTTTATTCTTCACACTTTGTACATCAGTGATTTCTATAAGGTGGTATAAACAATGGTAGTAACGATATGGTTTACAGTCCCACATGACTATAAAAATTTAGATCCATTAAGGAAATTGGATCTTTATGAAAACATTTGATCTTTTGAAAATTAAATCTAGTTTTTACCCTAGATAAGTTTTCCGGGATAACCCTTTACCGGTGTTTGCAAAATATTTTTGTGGGTTTGGTGGGTTTCAGAATTGAAAATTTTAGCTCAAAACTTGCTGTTTTGTGTCACCCACTTGCTAACCTTGTATTAGGAGAGCAACACGTCCAGTTTACTTGTTCCGTATATTACCTTTCGGCAAACTACCGTCCGGTTGTAAAGGAAAGTGTTGAACAAGCAACTGATAAGGCAATGTCCCGTGACATGCTTTTGATTATGGTCTATAACGTGTCGGACGCAATTACTATCCTTGGTAGGAGCAATAGTAAAGCTCACCCTTATAATTTTTCGGTCTGGCACAAGGTCCTGTCTTTGACCATGCTATGCAACCACCGTTCTTACGGTTGACACCCGATTTAGTTCAGGTGACCTAATGAATTCCAGGTGAATTCCTAGGATTTTACGTTCAATGGTAATGAACGCATTGAAAATAGGGTTTTCAGAAAACAAATCGGTTTGTAATTTTGATCAAAATATTTTCTCGTTAAAGCTCGAGTTTAGATATCATCGAATTCCATGAGTTTGTAATTCTCAATCTTTAAGGTCAATCTCTAGGATTGAGTAATATCAGTCTTAAAAGCTGATTTTTAATCTTTAAGGAGATTATCCTTTCTGGGGATCTGATTCATTAGTCTTATCAAGCTAATTTGCACGGTGCCCCCCCCATTGTACGAGATAAATCCTTCTCATGGTTAGGATAAATCTGACCACATGGCGACCCTGTTTAATGCTGAGGTCCGTGGATTTCCTGCTGATTTTAGTGATGACTTTTCTAGATTTTTCGTCAACCTACAGCTGGTCTGGACGACAACTTCATGACCTAAATCAAGAAGCGCGTGTCTTTTTCGGAAGACTTTACTTCCTTTTAATGATGGAATTGATTCATCGTGTAGATCCATCTCTTCTTTTCTTTCATTGGGTAAAACAGTTTAGTTTAGTCCAAAGCAAAAGTATTTTCAGTTATTTGTTACAGATATATGTGACATATGTTTAAAATAACTTGGTAAATTTTCCCACACTTGGCTTTTTATTTTTCTTTTTATCGTCCTCTATTCCATTTTAAATGAATTTTGACATTTTAGTTTGTTTCTTAATTTATGTCCTTTCCGAGGTAACAATAATTTAGGTGTTAAAACCTAGTTTTATCATTCATAAATATGTATAAACATGATTTTGAATTCATTTAATTGAAAATTTTGAAAAATTTTACTAGAATTGGGTAGTCTGTATATAAGACTAGGGCTGTTCTTTTTTATCAGAGAGCGCTAGATTCTAATACAACTACTGCTTTACTAGTATTTTTAATGGTAACCAAGTGTATAAAGTAAAAAATTTTAAAATCTGAAAGAATTTAACCCCTTCCCACACTTAAGATCTTGCAATGCCCTCATTTGCAAGAAATCAGTAACAATTTAAATTATTGAGGGTGATTTGTGTGAAAATGATTAAATTTTACTAAAGTTTCCAAATATATTGGCATTATTTATATAAATACATACAAATAACAAACTATCGATTTTTAAATATAACATTTAAATAATTATGTACATAAATATGGATATATTAATATAACTATATAAATATGAACCATTATGAAAATATACACAAATTATATATATATATATATTATATATAAATTAATGATATAATAAATAAATTTGTTCAGTTACAATTATGTGTATTTATAAATATCCAAATGATATAGGATCGTGAATCCGAGGCCAACCCTATACTTGTTCAATGTCGTTCTATGTATTTTTACTACAAAATACATTAGGTGAGTTTCATTTGCCTTTTTACCCTTTATATTTTTGGGCTGAGAATACATGCGCAACTTTTATAACTGTTTTACGAAATAGACACAAGTACTTAAAACTACATTCTATGGCTGGATTATTAAACCGAATATGCCCCTTTTTAGTCTGGTAATCTAAGAATTAGGGAACAGACACCCTAATTGACGTGAATCCTAAAGATAGATCTGTCGGGCCCAACAAGCCCCATCCAAAGTACCGGATGCTTTAGTACTTCGAAATTTATATCATGTCCGAAGGAGGATCCCGGAATGATGGGGATATTCTTATATGCATATTGTGAATGTCGGTTACCAGGTGTTCAATCCATATGAATGATATTTTTGTCTCTATGCATGGGACGTATGTTTATGAGAAATGGAAATATGAAATCTTGTGGTCTATTAAAATGATGGAAATGATTATTTATGTTAAACTAATGAACTCACCAACCTTTTGGTTGACACTTTAAAGCATGTTTATTCTCAGGTACGAAAGAAATCTTCCGCTGTGCATTTGAGTATTTTAAAGATATTACTTAGAGTCATTCATGACATATTTCAAAAGATGTTGCATTCGAGTCGTTGAGTTCATCAAGTTTATTGTTAAGTCAATTATAGTTGGATATATTATGAAATGGTATGCGTGTCGTCAATTTTCGATATAAAGAAAGTTTGTCTTTTAAAAACGAATGCAATGTTTATAAAATATATCATATAGAGGTCAAGTACCTCGCGATGTAATCAACTATTGTGAATCGTTTGTAATCGATATAGACTTTGTCCAGATGGATTAGGACGGGTCTCTACAGTTGGTATCAGAGCGATGGTCTTAGTGAACCATGTCTTGCATTAGTGTGCCTAACTGATAGTCATTAGGATGCATTAGTAAGTCTGAACTTCGACCGTGTCTGCATGTCAAAAGTTTTGCTTATCATTTTTTGTCGGAAATCATCTGTTTATCGTCCTTAGGAAATTACCTGCTTATCATTCTTAGTCTAGACACATCTTACTGCAATAATTACATGAATAGTGTATAGACAAAATTCGTATCTTAGCGTATCTGCTAATTCATATCTTAGCATATCTGTTACTGTAGACTTTGCCTGACAACTTCCGTAGATTCCTCTGTAACTTATGGGATTTTAGTATTATATATACATATGTAAATTATGTATTGCAGGGTACTAATCTATATCCTATAATCTATTTCTTATCAAAAATCCATCATCTGATCGTACGAGACGAATCTCTCAACCAGTTCAAATTCCTCTGATTCCGACAGCTATTCCGATATGGAGTTTCACCTAAGCTCCGAAAGCAGTGTCACCAGAATGAATCAATCAATCATCCATCCACAATTCATCTGATGAGTTCGTAGTCGACCTAATCAATGGAGACGCGAAAAAGGCGATCCCTTCCACCAACCGAATTCACCTCTTGACAATGAAACTGAAATGTTTACCGGCCAATCTATCCGAAACACCATTTTCAGCCTCAATTCCAGAGTAGTCGACACGATTATATTCTATCCACAATTCTAAACCTTATTCATCTACTTGTTCTGACTGACAATCATCCCGGAGTAATACAAGAAGTCAACGAACTTCGCACTCGAGTAATCAATTTGGAAAATATGGTGCAAAATGTACCAGCTTCAACAACATCACTGGCGCCAACAGTACCATCAGTAACAACACCATTACCATCAACAATCCATGCCTCAACATCTCATTCTATACTTCGAGTATAATTATCGTTCTACGAATTGTTCTACATCAGTTATCTTCGTTCGACATGGCGATTATGTAATCTCTAATGTTTTAGAGATTATATATTCTTATTCTAACGGAAAATCAAATGAGTTTAATATCATATTAACTCATTAAATCCATGATTACATCTGAAGAAAATATATATGTATATATGTTTTCATAAAGATTGTAATTAATAATTCTTTTGTACAAACTGTTAATGGTGAAAATATTTTAACAGGTAGGTAATACCCGAGGAGTATTCAGATTTCACATTAATAAATTACACTGTACATTCTTCGAAGCTGATTCAACAGTCGTTTACTATCCTACTTACGTCCACCGATATACAAATCCGTTCACCACAGAATAACCATATTCATCCAATTTTATATTTGGATTTTGATTTATCAAAAAAAAAAATCAAGTGGCATAATAAAGGAAACATTTGACAAAATAAAATTTGTTAGAAACAAACAAATTAACTATGAGAAATTTTGTTAAGGATCCACGCTAACTGTTCCTAGCTAATTGTTCCCAGCTAACTGATTACACTTTATTTATGTCAATTTAATTATCGCAATTTACATTCTCGCAATTTTATTTATCGTCATTTAATTTCTGTTATTTATTTTACACACTTTAAATATCGGGACATGTATACAAGGTTTTGACATATCATATCGACCCATCTATATATATTATTTGGAATAACCATAGACACTCTATATGCAGTAATGCGAGAGTTAGCTATACAGGGTTGAGGTTGATTCTATAATAATATATATAGTTTGAGTTGTGATCGAGTCTGAGACATGTACACGGGTCACGATACTTATTAATTAATTCAAATATTGTATATGAATTAGTGGATTTTTAACTGTGGACTATCGACTGTGGACTAATAACATTGGATAATTAAAATGAATTAAAATATTGATTATAACATATGAAACTAAACATTTCTTCAAGTTCGCCACTTGATATTATCTTAACCCTCATTTGTATATTGACGATTACAATCTACGTTCAAACCTTTTATGATTCTTGAAAACACCTCAATCGAGAGAATGAACCAACCACACTTCATCTACGGAAGAAGAGATTGATGCATATAGTTATGCACCTGAAAACACTTAGAACCTGAGTAATCGTCTAACACGTGTCTGTGCTAGCTCCTTTGGCATTGTTATTACCCAAAATAACATTGCAATTCCTTTTCAAAGTAGCAAATTTTGTCACAGCTCAAGCAAATCAACTTCAACTTTTCGTTCAAAACAACCATATTATAACTTTGATATATATGCGTGCTCTTTTATTGTTACCGGGGAACCTTTCATATTCCACAATATTATCATCAGCGTTTAATCATCTAAAAACACAATTCCCCTGAAACCACCTCGGATTGATAACCGGATTCAGATTTCGTAGCATTAAATGCAGAGGAAACAGAAAGATAATAGATGGCCTAAACGGCCAAAAGTTTGATGATAAAGAAAGGAGTGTTGGGGACGCTCGATAGAAAATTTGGTACTGAAAAACAAATTGAGTGAACTATGAAGGAGACCAAGGACAAATACAAGGACCAAACCCTATATTCAAAGAATTCAGGTAATTCGGGATCAGATGAAATCTTTAGAGAATATCCTGCTCCAAAGTCAAGTTAAAATCTTGCGGAAAATCTTTCTTCATCAACCATCGAACTTAGAAATATCAAAATATCATCATAAATATCTTTGATATTTCTGAGGATATTTTCATAAATATTCTTGTCCGAAATTATTTATCTCTTCGTGCTATCAGTGTTACATCATATAGAAACTGTTAGTTTATATATTCTGTAAACTTTCGAGCTTAAAATATGAATGTTATTGAAGTAATGTTAGGAACTGATGCATGAGTTAGTATAATATAATGACACTTGATCAACGCGATTATATTACAGTAATTCATGTTGAGTTTCTAATGGGATGTGATGATTCACAGTACCATCATCATGTGCCATGTCACACGACTCTTACACTCTATTTAATCTCTAAACATATCAAGAAAATATTACTCTTGATAGTTCTATCTTTTCGGATATTCTGGTAATTTACCAAATCAAGATCGTGCCATTACGATTTCTTTCTTATAACATTAACTATGTTCATTTCAAAATCCATACCTACGAATTCTGGACCATTACTCGCTTTACTAGAGATCGAGAGGAGAATAAAAAGGCAAAGAGATTTGAAATATAAGGGAAGATATAAAACCCAACAACAACCCAGAAATTACAAACCGTGTATATCAATACGTATTGTAACGTAAAGACACGGGAAAATTAACAACACTATAACCCCAAAATAATAGTAGAAGTAAATAAAATCCTTCGGTGGTAGATGAAAGAGAAGAATGACAGATATGAAGGTTAAGAGGATATTAAGGATCAAAATGGGATGGAGCATATTAACGGATGTTTTAAAGTATGAGTTGAGGAGAAAGAATAAAAGGTGTGAGTTGTGGAAAATAAAGAAACGAAAGGGTGGATCTATAGTGAAATATCCGACAGAGCAATCGAAATAAATTATTGCATTTAACCAAAGAAGAACCTGATTTCATTAATCTCCGGAGAACCAAATCTTATTACGAAGATTTTCTTTAAATCCCATGAATTCCGGAAATCAATCGCAACTACGTCATCTGTTAAAATGAATATACATTTATTCATTTTCACTCTTTTGTGATAGCTTCACTCATACGTTTCGAATAATTGATTTATTATATCTATATTACTCCATGTTGGTAAAACTCTAATTATCAACTCATATTCGTCATGAAAACATTTTTATAGTTAGCCATGACAACCTCGATCAAATTTTGGGACGAAATTTCTTTAACGGGTAGGTACTGTAGTGACCCGAAAATTTCTGACCAAATTTAAACCTAATTCTTAAATGATTTCGATACGATAAGCAAAGTTTATTAAACCAAGTCTCAAAACGTTTGAACTATTTTCATGAATGCATTTAACCTTTGACTGTCCTCGACGATTCACGGACAATTGTTGTAAATAAATATGTATATATATATAAATGTAAGTATATATAATAAATTGTAATTATAAAATAAACAATAGAATTAAATATGTAATATAGGATACAAAATAATTAAGTGTAAATTTAAAATGAATCTATATATAATTATATATGATCTCTATGAATAACTATTATTATATGTATATTGTAATATATATATATATATATATATATATATATATATATATATATATATATATATATATATATATATATATATATATATATATATATATATATATATATATATATATAATTTATAAATAATAAATAAAGGATATCATATTGTATATAATTATTAAATATTAAATATTACATAATTAATAATATATAATACAAGTTAGGAATAAAGTTGTCATAATAACTTTCATTGTTAATTATTAATACAATACTAATATCAGTATTAATATTAGTTTTATGTATATATATTATAATTGTAATTTAAATATTATCAATTATTATAATTGTTATTATTATGTAATAATCCTATGATTATGGTTAATATGATTATTATAAAGAATTATAAATAATATGATATTATTAGAGTTATCATTGATAATACCACTATTATATTATAATAAGTAGTAAAATTTTGATTATTACTTTTATATAATTACCAATAACATTAAAATCATGATTTTTATAAATATTCTTAGAAAGTAGTACAACTCATTATCGTATCATTAATAATATTATTATTATTATCATTCTTATTAATGACTATTACAAAACTTATTAAAAATTATCATTTTTAGTTATTATTAATAACATCATATGATTATCAAGATATTCTTTTAAATTTATTATTATAAATATCTTGTTATTAATAATTAATGTAATTACCATTAATTAGTATTAATTTGATTAATAATGTATTTATCAATTATAAAATACATAAATCATATAAAAAGAAAAAGGCATGTAATATGTTTTCAATCCATATCGAACTGTATATAAATTTGTTTCTTTGCTAATAATCGTGTAAAAAGAATCAGATTACAAACAGATATATCCAAATCTGTTAGCAATCTCTATCGTCCTTTTATATATATTTTTTTTCTATTCCTGAGATTGAAAGCTGTCGAGCAAATGGGTTGTATATTAATCGAATCCTCACAATAAAGAGTGTACCAGTCGACTTTAAACAACCATCATCAATTACAAATACCTCTTATCAATTTTTCTGATTTAATTCAATCAAACCTTCTATTAACAGCTCACGTAACTCTGTTTTGAGTTCATAAATTAAAAAGCTCGATTTTGACTAAATTTTCAAAATGTGTAAATGCAATTGTGTTAGGAATTCTTTGTTTAATCTTTCTTCAAAGTCTCCGATTTCAATTCTTCATATCAAGCACGAATTGTCGAGTCAAAGTGATTTTCTCAAAAAGTCAACAAGAGTGTTTATCATGAAATTCGATTTTGTTTTGAGGTTTTAGAATCAATTGATGTTCCAGAAAGTTTTAAGGAACGTTTTAATACCTATTTCATGTTATAAATTTTGGCTAAAACACTATAGAATTCGAAAACTGTGTTGGTGTTCTTCGTGGTTCTTCAAACTGTCTGTTTCGATTTATCAGTTTTAAATTCTGTTGTAAATTAATTTTGATTGATAAATAATCGTTTTCGTATCTATTTGAATCTTAAAAATTTAATTTTTAAGTCACTGATATGAGAATGGAACTCTGGTCGATTGATTGGAGATTTTAAGGAAGATGATAACTATGAATACGTGTTATAAAATATATACGAGGGTATTAAAACAGAAAGAAACGATTGGAGGAATGGTTAAGTGATGGTTCGGGTGGGCGAGAGGTCTTGGGTTCGAGCCCGGTTCAGGGCATTTTTTTTAGATTCCTTGAAGGTAGTATCTTTTTCTTTTATTATGATTATTATTATTTTAATATTATTATTAACTATGTTATTATTATTGTGTAAATTATTATTATCACAAATATTAATATCATGAGTATTATTATTATCATTAACACAACTAATATTATTATTATCATCATTGTTAATATTATTATTATTATTATTATTATTATTATTATTATTATTATTATTATTATTATTATTATTAACTTGTTACCAAGTAACTTAATTAAATGTTATTAGTGTTATTATTATTAGTATTAGTAATATTGATAAAAGTATTATTATGATTAGGATATTATCATTATTATCATTAAGTATCAGAATGATTAATTATTATTAAGTATTACGAACATTAGTTATTGCTGTTATTATTACTAATGTAAGTATTAGTTACCATTTGTTATTATTATTATAACCGTAGTTACAATTATAATTATTATAATTATTATTATTATTATTACTAATATTATTATCAAAATAAGTATTATTATTAAGTAATATGATTATTATTATTAATGAGATTTCCATTACTATTATTACAAGTATCAGTATTAACAAAATCATTATTAGTATTATTATTAGTAAAATTATTATTAATATTAGTAAATCGTTATTATTATCAAAACAATCTTGTAAATAGATAAATAGTTTGTATCTAAAATATATTTGTTACATATACTATAATTATATTAAAATTTCACATAATTGTATATATATCAAACCTATTAACATTATTTATATAAATACATACAAATAACAAACTATCGATTTTTAAATATAACATTTAAACAATTATGTACATAAATATGGATATATTAATATAACTATATAAATATGAACCATTATGAAAATATACACAAATTAAATATACATTATATATAAATTAATGATATAATAAATAAATTTGTTCAGTTACAATTATGTGTATTAATAAATATCCAAATGATATAGGTTCGTGAATTCGAGGCCAACCCTATACTTGTTCAATGTCGTTCTATGTATTTTTACTACAAAATACATTAGGTGAGTTTCATTTGTCTTTTTATCCTTTATATTTTTGGGCTGAGAATACATGCGCAACTTTTTTAACTATTTTACGAAATAGACACAAGTACTTAAAACTACATTCTATGGCTGGATTATTAAACCGAATATGCTCCTTTTTAGTCTGGTAATCTAAGAATTAGGGAACAGACACCCTAATTGACGCGAATCCTAAAGATAGATCTATCGGGCCCAACAAGCCCCATCCAAAGTACCGGATGCTTTAGTACTTCAAAATTTATATCATGTCCGAAGGAGGATCCCGGAATGATGGGGATATTCTTATATGCATATTGTGAATGTCGGTTACCAGGTGTTCAATTCATATGAATGATATTTTTGTCTCTATGCATGGGACGTATGTTTATGAGAAATGGAAATATGAAATCTTGTGGTCTATTAAAATGATGGAAATGATTATTTATGTTAAACTAATGAACTCACCAACCTTTTGGTTGACACTTTAACGCATGTTTATTCTCAGGTACGAAAGAAATCTTCCGCTGTGCATTTGAGCATTTTAAAGATATTACTTAGAGTCATTCATCACATATTTCAAAAGATGTTGCATTCGAGTCGTTGAGTTCATCAAATTTATTGTTAAGTCAATTATAGTTGGATATATTATGAAATGGTATGCGTGTCGTCAATTTTCGATGTAAAGAAAGTTTGTCTTTTAAAAACGAATGCAATATTTGTAAAATATATCATATAGAGGTCAAGTACCTCGCGATGTAATCAACTATTGTGAATCGTTTGTAATCGATATGGACTTCGTCCAGATGGATTAGGACGGGTCTCTACAAGTTAAGGAATGAAGATTGAAGATATGAAGAGCCAAAACCTTTGTGGATCATGTGGATTGCTATTGAGTTAACATACCTAGTATGGGGGCTTGATAGTACATTCACAAAGATGGGACATAGTTGGTTTTGGTTTATATAACTTGGAGGACTATTTATGCCAATATATTAAACTTAGTCAACTGGTCAAGAGTGGCAGTTATTTTGGTGATAAATACATCGAGTCCTCATCCAAGTTCATTCATTCGATTATTCATTCAAGCATTCATAATATTCTCTCAAGATCATTGTAATCCTTAGTTATGGTTTGATCATCAAATTCATCTAGTTGATGAATTGTTGCTAGTTGTAATCTGTATAAAGTGTTTTGTTAACACTTCTTGTATTCTGGTTGAAGAAGATTTGATTCAATCGATTGTATTTGTGATTTACTGGTTTGGTTTGATTCGTTTGTCAAAATTGTTCATATTCGAGCAGCTATTCTAATAAATATGAATATGATATTATAATTGTTGCAATTATACATGAAAAACTAATTGTTTGCAAAATTACTTAAGAACTCGAAGAAAAGTGTTTCATGTTAGACCCATACCCAAAGCTACCACCACTTGGATCCGCCTTTATACATCCATATTGGGACCCCATAATTGCGCGAACCCGCAGTCGAGAAGGAATGACGCTTCTACATCGGGTTCTTATAAGCTTATTGATCCTGATGAAGACTTAGATTATGGGGAGGCCATTCAAAATTTGTTTTTAGGTGGCAAGCTAGATAAGAACGGTGTTGTGGCGTCGGGTTATGGAGTTTCTTCGGGTTTGGCTAAGAATAATATGACCGACGAGGCTTTCGTGGCTTTTGATATTATGATGACGTGTATGGCCGAGAGCGAACCGGCTTCAGCTAATCTTATCAACTCTAGCGAGATTCCGCGTTCACCGGTTAATAAAAACCAACAAAAGCGAAAAAGTAAATTGGTTCAAGGAGCCGAAATGGAACAATTTGGCATGTTCATAAAGAATACAGGAGTTTGTTTTTATCGGTTTCATGATTCATTGCTTTCTTTTGGTTTAGTGATCATTGTTTATGTTAGTGATTGTAAGTGGGTTTGGTCTTGTTTCGGTTTAGTTTTGATGAGGCTCGTTATAGATAGTTCTTTTGTTTAGCCGCTTTCTAGGTACGAGCCTCATCGGAGTTTTATTTCTTGTATCTCTTGTTGAATTCGTTTTCTGTTCCAAAACGTTTTTCGTTTTTATAATAGTTTTCGTTATTTTTGCCGAATAAAAAAAATTGGTGATCGTAGTAGGCTTCATACTAAATAATTTCAGTCAATGTTACACTTATATACAGACTACAATAAATCTGAAAAATCTGATGCTTGATAATTCAACCTTTTGTTTTGCAATTGGGATATGTTTACAACATATGCACATGGCCAGATGCCAGGTTTGTTGTAGTACAATTACGCACAAACACAAATTATACAACGAATATATACATGCCTACCACGAAGCTTGAACTCCAACCTCTTGATTGAAAAGACTCCTCACATACTACTAAACTATAATATAATAATTTGCAGCTCGGAATGTTAAAATGAAACCTCAAATCAAGGGGTGTCGTTATCTTTAGCAGTTTAGCTATGTCATAAGCAGCAAAAACATAGTTAATAAGATCCATTTTGTCATAAGCATGCCTTTTTTGATTCAGTATTAGCAAACATGTCATAGAATTTTTAAGTCAATATGTTTGGCAACGTATGATTTTTTTGTAGATGAAAAACTATCTGTGGCGTGCTTATGCTTAAGCTTGATCAGATGGTTATATATTTATAAGAGCACAAGGTATCCGTAGTCTATTTTCGGTGTCCATTTAAAGGTCGAAAATGAACCTTGAAGTTGATTAAAATGGGGTGTCGTTTGGTGTTCATTTCAAGGTGTGGACCAATAAGATAACAGAACAATTTAAAAAAAAAAAAAACAAAAGAAAGCAACCACTGTCGGTAGAGGGACGATGAGAGGTGACGCTGGAATCAACGGTGGGGCGGGGCGGTGTTTAAAGCCGTTAATTTGATCGACGGTGAAATCAATTCCGGACACTCGATGCTATAACGAATGAATGTTGAATATGTGAATTGAATATAAAGTAATCTAATGTATGGGGTAACAATTCTCATAATCATTCAAATATGCACTAGCGTTGGTTTTAGTGACAACTAGTCCGGATCGGCCCGCGCGTTGCGGCGGAGGCTTTCGGCCTGCGTATTCATATTTAATGTAGCGTTGTGTATTTACAGAGAGAAAAATGGACCGTGTGTTAAGCGCCATTGTATGTGTCGTCGTCTTCAGTTTTTTTTAAAAGTATCCGTTTCGAACGTAGTTAGTTTCGTTTTGTTGATAAAATTATTTCGAGTCTAACGGTGCTGTCGGAAAAATTTAACTCGCGTCGAGGAGGAAGATACATGCTGTCGTTGTGTTTAGCGTTTTTTAAAAAGTGTCCGTTTCGAACGTGGTTAGTTTCGTTTTGTTCATAAAATTATTTCGAGTCTGACGCTGACGTCGAAAAAATTTAACACATGCCGAGCGGGAAGATACGGGTTGTCGTTGTGTTTAACGTTTTTTTGAGAAGTGTCCGTTTCGCGTATAGTTAGTCCCGTTGTGTTCGGAAGATTTTTCCGAGTTGAAAGGTGGTCTCTGAAAATTTTAACTCGCACCCAGCGAAAAGATAGGGCCCGTTATAAATTCAGTTGGAATTAGTTTCTTATGTTTTAATTAAATTATATATTTACACTGTTTACCCCTAAAAAGTGTAAAGTTGAAGGGCTGTTGTTGGAACTGGGACGAAGTTGAGGAGCCGGTTGTAATGTGAACGCAAAATGAAAACTACACTCAAATATAATTAAAACTACAACATTTCTACTCACTTTTAGTATATAAGGTTAACTCACTTTTAGTATATAAGGTTAATAATTAATGTTTTAATTAAATTATATATTTACACTTTTACCCCTAAAAAGTGTAAAGTTGAAGAACTGTTGTTGGAACTGGGACGAAGTTGAGGGGCCGGTTGTAATGTGAACGCAAAATCAAAACTACGCTCAAATATAATTAAAACTACAACATTTCTACTTGCTTTTAGGGTAGAAGGTTAATTAATTAATAATTAATAATTAATTAATAATAATAATTAATAATAATTAATAGACTTCTGACAATATCCACTAGCGTTGGTTTTAAGTATTTTGTCAATCTCGTTCAACACCCTAACATATTTAAACTACAAGTGTCTATATGATTATCTTTATATGATTATCCTTCTTTACAAGTTATTAGTAGTTCAATCTACAATACTTCATATGAAGCATTGATTATTTTAACTCTTTGAATTTTATATTTAACGTTAACTACATGATTATATAATGTCGTTTAATTTCAGTTTCATATATAGTTTTAAAAGCATACTTTTTTTTTTAACAATCTATCCGATTTAATGTTTAATCAGGTATCAATGCGTTAAAAATGTTAGTTATAATGTAGAAAAGTGTTTACAATAAACTGCTTAATTTTTTAGTGACGTGACAAAAAACTTTTTTTTACCTCCTATTTTTCATGTAAAATGTATTTAGTGAATTAAGAATAAGAATAAATGTACACCTACTTAGGGAAGAGTCCAAAACACCCCTAATATCTTTGAACAATGATGACCAGTTGAAGGCTAAAACAGAAATTTTGACTAGCAAAAAGCAGAAGTCATCTAGCATAAAAGCAGAGGTCCACACCAAACCAGATTTTGGGGCAAACCAAAAAAACTCAGACAACAAATATTAATTAATAAAAAAATGGAGGCAGGAGAGGGACGAGGATGTTGTTTTAAGGGTTGTTAACCCCCCTCTGTTGCCAATGATGTGATTTGCCCCCATTTCAACAACCCTTTATGTATCTGAAACTGGGAAACAAACTGGTACTTTTTACTCTGGTTAAACTAGGTATCTTTCTGTACTTTTTACAAAGTTGCATTTTCATCCAGCTGGTTTTCAGTTTCAGTCTGGTACTCTGGTTGAACTATCTATCTATCTGTTTTTCTCGCATTATGATCTTGTTCATTCAACTCTGTTCGTCTCATAAACGATAACAAAATTTTAGAGGCGATGATGATGATGATTGTTGTTGTCTGAGTTAATTGGTCAAAGTTTGAGATTTAACGTATCTTGGCGGGGTAATTATTCGGATCGGTTGATGGTGAATATTTTATGTTTTTACCATTGAAACACCCGTAATTTTTGCAGCCATGGCGATTAGATCCTCTTTGTTCTGGTTGTTAAGAGATCTGAGCCTCATTATTATTTTATGTATTTCAGTTTATCTTGCATGTTTATTTTGATTTGGTCATTCTCTTTCATAAGGTTTTAATATTTATTTATATGGTTTGATGTTTTCAAAGGTAATGAAAAAAAGACTATGAAGTATGAATCCATTATATAAAATAAGAAAATCTTATTTTTATTTACCTGTGGTTAAAAGGCAAGAATGTTATCTTTTCCATATGAAGTTAAAGTTTTTCAAAAAATTAACTTAGATAACTCTCCCTTGCCTTTGATTTGTTTTTTTTACAGCCTTGCTTGGACTACGATTAGATGAAGACCCCACGTTTTTGTTTGCTAGACCTTTAGATTTCAGAGCATTTTTCTTGTACATCGCACATTCAGAACGACAATCAAGTGTAGGGCATTGATGTGAATCTTGCTTTTCATGACTGTATCTAGCTTTGTGGTAGAACAAAGAGGCATCTGGTAACTCAACATCAAATAACAGACCTTTTACACCCATATCTTTAGTGTTATTGGGCTTGATAATATCTTGGGCTGGCCCACTAGAATTCACATTATTGGGCTTGTTTGAAGATGGGGAACCAACTGGTACATTCTTGTGTAAAGCAGCGACAGGAACAGAAAAAGCAACCGTCTCTTTCACTTTGTCAGTCATACAGAAGGAACTCTCCAAGTAGACTTAAAAAAAAAAAAAAGAAAAAAAAACCTCTATAAGAGTGTAGTTTGTCATCTTGTGACATTGAATACACAGTACCATATATTTGGGTTAATGATATGTACGGAACCCATTTTTATTATTTACACAACTATTATGCTTTATAGTGTTGTAGTGTACAACTCTATAAATCATGATGATTGTGTACATAACAAAGATGAGTTGTGTACATATCACTCCCTATATATTTGAGTTGAAAATACCGTTACCCTTCAATGCATATACAAGAAATGGTTTGATGTTTTCATATCAATACGGAGTACAAAAACCCATTGTAGGCTTGCAGGCTTGCTTTAGTAGCATTTTCACACTTTATGTGTTGGAATTAGGTTTAGGTCATGGATTCGAGTTTCGCTCCCTCCATCTTATTGATCAACGTGTTTGAAATATGAAGTTTTTTCCGGATCCATTCAGGATTCAAACCCGGTTTGTCTGCCTCTCGGAATGTATTAAGGCATGAGTTCCTGCACTGTGATTCGGGTTTCCTTCCGAAAGCACGTGTGTGCGTAGCATATCATCGCGAAGGTAATTAAGTCCCCTCTAAGTGAAGCAAACAACTTGTTTTTCAAAAGGAACACAGAGTACAAAATAGTGATTAAAATGTCAAGTGCATTAATTGTTAGGATTTAGGACCCAAACAACAACATGTGATTGTGGTATCGTCAATCACAAATAACCCACGAACGACAAACGAGTAATCTAAAAGCATAAACGATAAATCTAAAGCATAACGACACGGGATTTTGAAATGTCCCGTTCATATTGATTATAAACGTTCCATATTAATTAATTTCGTTGCGAGGTTTTGACCTCTATATGAGACGTTTTTCAAAGACTGCATTCGATTTTTAAAACAACCATAACCTTTATTTTATCAATAAAGGTTTAAAATATTACGACGATTATCAAATAATGATAATCAAAATATAGCGTTCACACACGACCATTACATAATGGTTTACAATAATATTACACAACAATATATGTCTTCGAATGCAGTTTTCAAACAATATTATACAAGCATGTACTCCAAATCTTGTCCTTAATTTAGTATGCAACAGCGAAAGCTCTTAACAATTACCTGAGAATAAACATGCTTAAAACGTCAACAAAAATGTTGGTGAGTTATAGGTTTAACCTATATATTTATCAATCGTAATAATAGACCACAAGATTTCATATTTCCATTTTTCGTAAACATCATCCCATACATAGAGATAAAAATCATTCATATGGTGAACACCTGGTAACCGACATTAAAGATGCATATAAGAATATCCCCATCATTCCGGGACATCCATCGGACATGATATAAAAACTCGAAGTACTAAAGCATCCGCCACAACTGATGGGGTTTGTTGGGCCCAATAGATCTATCTTTAGGATTCGCGTCAATTAGTAGACTGGTTTACTAATTCTTAGGTTACCAAGCAAAAAGGGCATATTCGGCTTCGATCATTCAACCATAGAAAGTAGTTTCATGTACTTGTGTCTATTTTGTAAAACATTTATAAAGCTGCATGTATTCTCATCCCAAAAATATTATATTTTAAAAGTGGGACTATAACTTACTTTCACAGATTTTTACTTCGTCGGGAAGTAAGACTTGGCCACGGGTTGTGTAACGACCCGGATTTTTCCGATCGTTTTACACTTATAAGATTAATATTTACATAAATTAAAACTTACCAACATGATAAGCAATATAAATTGTTGAGATTTATGATTTTGAAAAGAGTTTTACATAACGTTTAACCGTCTAGTTTGACCGATGATATCACGAACTATACAATATATGTTAATTATACGTTTGTGTATATATATGTATATATACATATTTAACATGATTTAAGGATGTTTAAATATCTCATTTTGTATTAATAACAATAAGTTATAAGTATATTTTGAAACTACTAACTTAAGCTTTCAAAACGATAACTATACGTAACGTTATTTGACATAAATACTTACGACCTATAATGTTTATACATATATCGTATATATAATGTATTTAATCACTTTTAAAGACTTAAATACATAAAACAATATAAGTATATTCACAAAAGATAGCTATATTTGAATCCTCATTCCATTTTTCACAAGATTTCTATACGTATATCTAGAGTATATGTACTCGTATCATACCTAGCTTCTATACGTATTTACTATTGGTATATACACATCAAATCACCACCAACCAGCCCTTGTTCATGCCTTATGTATAAGGTAACTACTTTTGTTATTTAGTATGACAATCCACATGATTAAAAGATCTTTTCACAAAATTACAAATTTATACACCTTTTACACCACCATAAATACATGCATCCATTTTCAATTTTTGGAACATCATTTCTCTAGCTAAACACACACACTTACTAGCCTCATGTCTCTCTAAGAACTCCAGCAAAAATCCTCTCAAG
Source organism: Rutidosis leptorrhynchoides (assembly GCF_046630445.1). Taxonomy (NCBI): domain Eukaryota; kingdom Viridiplantae; phylum Streptophyta; class Magnoliopsida; order Asterales; family Asteraceae; genus Rutidosis; species Rutidosis leptorrhynchoides. The sequence goes on along the minus strand of NC_092333.1, from coordinate 605,786,917 downwards.
AATCACCTTAAACACCACCATAAAAAGATCAACAAAAACACTACAAAAATACAACTTTCAATTTAAGTTTATGTCTTAAGTTGCATCCAATCTTTCATCCAATTTCATCATTCTTTTGGTTCTAGGTTTTTACTCCTCTTTTACAGCAATCTTGTCCAAGTAACTTGAGGTAGTAACTTTGTTCATAACCTTATTCGATTCATATATATATAGCTATCTTATTGTATGGTATACAATTTTAACAACAAAAACATAGTTTGAATGATTTCAAACTTGTTTGCAAACTAAATAGATCCTTCTAACTTAACTTTTAAAATACTTCAAGACCTGTAATATAACTTAAATATATGCTAATTTAACAAGGTATAACTTGGTTTTTCAAAGAATACCTTAAAAAAACTGTTTTTATGACGTCGGAGTGCAACCGGGGGCTGTTTTGGGTTGGATAATTAAAAACCATCTTGAACTTTGAATTGGAGGTTTATATTCTGGAAAAATGATATTTCTTATGAATATGTTAACACATAAAAATTTCATGATTTAATTCATAGTATAAGTATTTTTAGAAAAATGGTCATTAAATGATGTTTTTGTAACAAAAATGATTAACTTCATAAGTTTCACCAAAATTTGACCTATGACCTATGATTTCGAATACAAACTAAGGTATTTACAGTTCATATTCTTAAAGAGGGACTCGATCCAAGGAAGTGGAAAGTTGAATCAACGAAAACGGAGTTGTAACGAAGAAATTATGACCAAAACAAAATCGGATATCCAAGACTAGTTTAGCCACGAAAATAATTGGAGAAAATTAAATAAATCACATCTTCCTAAAGTAACATGATATTTTATACATATGTACTCATAATTTAATTTTATATGGTTCAGGATCACCCGTAAACAATACGAGAAGATTAATCATAAGATCCCATGATTGTACGCAACACGTCATTTGACAACACCGGTACTTTATGTACGCAACACGTCATTTGACAACACCGGTACCATGGGTCAAGATTAATCTCGACCAATACATATACGATGGGGTTTTTATTTATTTCATTGGGGGTTTATTAAACAACTAAATATGAACCATTAAAATTGAATTACTAACATCGGACTGCTAACTACGGACTAAGGAATTATTAAAAGTATTAAAAGTATTATAAGTATATATATGTGACGATTGTTTAAAAAGAAAAGGTATTGATATATTATATATGGATAGGTTCGTGATATCAATCGGAGACCAAGTCGAAATTACATATCTTCAAGACAAAAGTGAGTATATAGTCCCACTTTTAAACTCTAAATATTTCGGGATGAGAATACATGTATTTTATGTTTTACGCTATGGACACAAGTAACTGAAAAATATATTCTACGTTGAGTTGTACCACTGGCATACTTCCCTGTAGCTTGGTAACTAATATTTACAGCGGTATTGTAAACGCGAATCCTGTTGATAGATCTATCGGGCCTGACAACCCCAACCGGACTGGACGACCAGTATTCAACGGTTGCACAGTACTTCGTTTCGTGACTACACCTTGGTACGGTGTAGTAAGATTTCATAATAAAGGGAATATGCGACGTGATTAAATGTTAAGTATGGTTACCAAGTGCTCAACCACTTAGAATATTTTTATTAAAATGTTTATATATGAAATCTTGTGTTCCATTGTTATAACGCTGCTAGCATCAAACCTATATATCTCACCAACTTTATGTTGACGTTTTAAAGCATGTTATTCTCAGGTATGAATTAAGTCTTCCGCTGTGCATTAGCTCATGTTAAGGATACTACTTGGGACCTTTTAAGCCATGATACAAAGACGTTGCATTCGAGTCATTGGAGTTCAATAGAGAATATAAATAAGTAAATGACAGATTAGGTCATTTGGATATTATGAAATGTTAGACGAAAATGTCAAATATTGATGTAATGATAGTTTGCCTTTTAAGAATAAATGCAACGTTTGTAAAATGTATCATATAGAGGTCAAGTACCTCGCAATGTTATCATATGTTATTGTATTCGTCCCTATGGATTGGGTCGGGTCGTCTCATGTGGTATCAGAGCGTTGGTCTTAGCGAACCAGGCCTTGCATTAGTGTGTCTAACTGGTAGTTGTTAGGATACATTAGTGAGTCTGGACTTTGACCGTGTCTACATGTCAAAAGTTTTGCTTATCATATCTAGTCGAAAATCATCTGCTTATCATCCTTAAGAATTGCCTGCTTAGTATTCTTAAGTCTAGACACGTCTTACTGCATTTGGTGCATCGATAGTGTATAGACAAAATTCGTATCCTAGCGTATCTGTTGCTATAGACATTGCCTGACGAATTTCAAAGATTCTCCGTAATTCACGGGATTTTGAGTATTATAAATACATATGTAAATTATGTATTGAAGAATACCAAACCCAACTCCTATAATCTATTCCAAACCAAAAATTCATTTCCCCGACTGTACAAGATGAACTCCGCGTCCAGTTCGAATTCCTCCGACTCCGACAGCTACGCTGATATGGATTTCCATTCGGGCTCCGAAGGCAGCGTCACTGGAATGGATCAACCAATTTCTCATCATCTATTCTGGATGAATTGGGGATGGGTTCGTAGTATACTAAATTATTGGAGACAAGAAGAAGGTGATCCCTTTCACCCACCGAATTGCCCCATTGGCGACGAACCTGAAGCACTTACCGGCGAACCTGTTCGAGAAACCATTTTCTCTCTCATTTCTCGAGTATCTCGTCACGATTATATCCTATCCCATATTTCGGATCTTGTTCATTCGCTCACTCCAACCGCCAATCATCCTGGTGTACTAGCAGAAATTAACGAACTTCGCGCTCGTGTGACGGCTTTGGAGAACACGGTGCGAAGGTTACAAACACCAGCAGCAGCACCAGCAGCATAACCAGTACCGTTAACAACATCAACCTCGCAATCTTCAGTACCAGTAGCATCATCGACGTCAACGACATCATCAGCATCAACACCAACCGTATCATTACCACCACCAACAATCACATCCGCACCACGTACCTCAACATCATCATCTGAACTTCGAATATGATCTTTGTTCTACATATCATTCTACACCGATTACCTCTTCTTTACGTATCGTTCTTCGTTCGATATGACGATTATGTAATCTCTAATGTTTTGGAGATTATGTAATCTAGTAATAACGATAAATTAAATGAGTTGAATATTTTATTGACTCATTAAATTCATAGTTACCTCCGAAGAAAATATATATGCAAATATATTTTCATAAAGATTGTAATTAAAAATTTCATTCGTACAAACTGTTAATGATGAAAATATTTTAACGGGTGGGTAGTACCCAAGGAATATTTAGAATTCACATTAACAAGTTACACTGTACATTCTTCGAATCTGATTCAACGATCATTTATTATCCTACTTACAATTACCGATATACGTATCCGTTCACCCCAGATTAACCATTTCCATTTAAATTTCATATTTGGATTTTTACCTATCCGAATCCAACAAGTGGCATAATGAAGAAACATTGGCAAAATAAAAATTGTTAGAAACAGATGAATTAATTAATTGAAATTGTGATAGGATTACACGCTAACTGTTCCGGCTAACTGTTCCCAGCTAACTGATTAATATTTAATTTATCGCAATTTACATTCTTGCAATTTTAATTTCTGTACTTTACATACCGTCGGGACACATGTACAACAACACGTCGGATTAATTCTGAGACAACACGTTGTATAATGGGTCATGATATATATTTATTTATTTTACGCATTTTAAAAAAACGGGACACGTATACAAGGTTTCGACTTATCATATTGATCCATCTATATATATATTTCGGAACAACCATAGACACTCTATATGTGAAGGTGGGAGTTGGCTATACAGGGTCGGAGTTGATTCCAAAATATATATATACTTTGAGTTGTGATCGACACCGAGACCAGTACACGGGTCACGATACGTATTAAGTAATTCGAATATTATATATTTAGTTCATATATGAATTTATTGAACCATTGGACAATCGGACTATTGGACTGCTAACTTTGGACAATTAAAAATGAGTTAAAATGATGATTATTACATATGAAACTAAACAATCCTTCAAGTTTGCCACTTGATTCTATTTTAAACCTCATTTGTATCTTGACGATTACAATTCGCATTCACAACTTTTCATGATTCTTGAAAACATCTCGATCGAGAAGTTCAACCAGCCGCACCTCGTCTACGGAATAAAGATTTATGCATACAGTTATGCACCTAAAAAATTTTGAACTCGAAGTTATAGTTAAAACGTATCCGCATCGAATTCCTTATCATCCATTAGCAAAAACAATCACGCGATTCCTTTTCAATTAACTAATTTTGTCACAGCTCCACTTCGATATCTCAGTAAAACTACTCTTATTACAATCTCGATATATATATATATACGTTGTTCTTTCGCCATCGTTACCGGAGAACCTTTTATATTCCATCATATTACCATCAGCGTTTAATCATCTAAAAATACAATTCTCCTTAAACCATCTTGGTTTGATAACCAATGACCCAGATCCGATAACTTTGAAAATACTGACGAAGCAGCATGTTGTAGAAGGTCTTAATGACCAAATGTTGATGATAAAAGAAGGAAGTGTTAGGAACGCTCGATAGAAAATTGGTACTGAAAACCGGATTGAACAAACCATGAAGGAGACTCTGAACAAGTTACAAGGACTAAACTTGTACATAAAGAATTATGACGATTCTGTAGCAAACACCTTGCTTCTGAATCTAAACCCTTACGGGTCAATCTTCATCATCATCCTTCGACATTAGAAATTCCAAGATATTATCATATCTTTCATTATAAATATCCTCAATATTTCTGAAGATATTTTCACCACTATCCTTATCTGAAATCATTTATCTCTCTGTAATATCTGCGTTACAATATAAAGGAAACTGTGTTAGTTTCTAAATCCTTCAAGTTTAAAATAGGAATGTTCTGAAGCAGTGTTGGGAACTGATGCATGAACTAGTATAATATAATGAAACTTGATCAACTTCATTATATTACAGTAAGTCATGTTAAGTTTCTAATGGAATATGATGATTCACAGTACCGTCATCATGTGCCATGTTACACGACTTTTACATTCAATCCAATTCCGAAACATATTAAGAACAAATCATCTTGATAGTTCTATTTTCCTGGATATTCTGGTAATTTGACAAATCAAAATCGTGCCATTACCATTCCTTTCTTAGAGCATTAGCTATGTTCATTCCGAATTTTATACCTACGAATTTCGAACTATTGATCGCTTGACTCAAGGACGGGAAGAAGAAACGAAGGGACAAAGTCCCAAAATAGAAATTGGGGTATAGATTACAACAAATAGGAGAGAGTATTAACTATGGATGACAATGATTATGGAAAACAGAAGCAGGAGCATCGAAATATAAGGAAAGATATCAAACCCAATAACCACCCAGAAACTACAAACCGTGTGTATCAATACGTATGGCGACGTAAAGACACGGGAGAATTAGAAACATTATAATTCCAAGAAAATCATAAAAGTGAATAGATTCTTCTAGCGGTAGATGAAAGAGAAGAATGAAAGATATGAAAGTTATAAGTATAACAAAAATCAGAACGGGATGAAGCATTTTAAAGGATACCTTAAGGTATGAATTAGAGGAGGAAGAGTAAGAGATGTGAGGTATGGAAGTAAGAAAGGGAAGGAGGTGGATTTATAGTGAAATATCCGACAAAGAAATCGAAACAGATTATCGCATTAAATCAAAGGAGATCCTGTTTTCTAAATCATCGAAGAACCAAATCTTATTACATAAGATTTTCTTTAAATCCCTTAAATTCTGGAAATCAATCCTAATCTCGACATCGGTTAAAACAATTCTATATTCACTCATTTCATTCTTTTGTGATAGCTTCACTCGTGCGCTTCACATGACCGAATCGTTTTATCCATATCTTCCAATAATGATAAAACTCTATTAATACCTCATATTCGTCATGAAAACATTCCTATTGTTATTTATGACAACCTCTACCAAATTTCGGGACGAAATTTCTTTAACGGGTGGGTACTGTAACGACCCGGATTTTTCCGATCGTTTTACACTTATAAGATTAATATTTACATAAATTAAAACTTACCAACATGATAAGCAATATAAATTGTTGAGATTTATGATTTTGAAAAGAGTTTTACATAACGTTTAACCGTCTAGTTTGACCGATGATATCACGAACTATACAATATATGTTAATTATACGTTTGTGTATATATATGTATATATACATATTTAACATGATTTAAGGATGTTTAAATATCTCATTTTGTATTAATAACAATAAGTTATAAGTATATTTTGAAACTACTAACTTAAGCTTTCAAAACGATAACTATACGTAACGTTATTTGACATAAATACTTACGACCTATAATGTTTATACATATATCGTATATATAATGTATTTAATCACTTTTAAAGACTTAAATACATAAAACAATATAAGTATATTCACAAAAGATAGCTATATTTGAATCCTCATTCCATTTTTCACAAGATTTCTATACGTATATCTAGAGTATATGTACTCGTATCATACCTAGCTTCTATACGTATTTACTATTGGTATATACACATCAAATCACCACCAACCAGCCCTTGTTCATGCCTTATGTATAAGGTAACTACTTTTGTTATTTAGTATGACAATCCACATGATTAAAAGATCTTTTCACAAAATTACAAATTTATACACCTTTTACACCACCATAAATACATGCATCCATTTTCAATTTTTGGAACATCATTTCTCTAGCTAAACACACACACTTACTAGCCTCATGTCTCTCTAAGAACTCCAGCAAAAATCCTCTCAAGAATCACCTTAAACACCACCATAAAAAGATCAACAAAAACACTACAAAAATACAACTTTCAATTTAAGTTTATGTCTTAAGTTGCATCCAATCTTTCATCCAATTTCATCATTCTTTTGGTTCTAGGTTTTTACTCCTCTTTTACAGCAATCTTGTCCAAGTAACTTGAGGTAGTAACTTTGTTCATAACCTTATTCGATTCATATATATATAGCTATCTTATTGTATGGTATACAATTTTAACAACAAAAACATAGTTTGAATGATTTCAAACTTGTTTGCAAACTAAATAGATCCTTCTAACTTAACTTTTAAAATACTTCAAGACCTGTAATATAACTTAAATATATGCTAATTTAACAAGGTATAACTTGGTTTTTCAAAGAATACCTTAAAAAAACTGTTTTTATGACGTCGGAGTGCAACCGGGGGCTGTTTTGGGTTGGATAATTAAAAACCATCTTGAACTTTGAATTGGAGGTTTATATTCTGGAAAAATGATATTTCTTATGAATATGTTAACACATAAAAATTTCATGATTTAATTCATAGTATAAGTATTTTTAGAAAAATGGTCATTAAATGATGTTTTTGTAACAAAAATGATTAACTTCATAAGTTTCACCAAAATTTGACCTATGACCTATGATTTCGAATACAAACTAAGGTATTTACAGTTCATATTCTTAAAGAGGGACTCGATCCAAGGAAGTGGAAAGTTGAATCAACGAAAACGGAGTTGTAACGAAGAAATTATGACCAAAACAAAATCGGATATCCAAGACTAGTTTAGCCACGAAAATAATTGGAGAAAATTAAATAAATCACATCTTCCTAAAGTAACATGATATTTTATACATATGTACTCATAATTTAATTTTATATGGTTCAGGATCACCCGTAAACAATACGAGAAGATTAATCATAAGATCCCATGATTGTACGCAACACGTCATTTGACAACACCGGTACTTTATGTACGCAACACGTCATTTGACAACACCGGTACCATGGGTCAAGATTAATCTCGACCAATACATATACGATGGGGGTTTTATTTATTTCATTGGGGGTTTATTAAACAACTAAATATGAACCATTAAAATTGAATTACTAACATCGGACTGCTAACTACGGACTAAGGAATTATTAAAAGTATTAAAAGTATTATAAGTATATATATGTGACGATTGTTTAAAAAGAAAAGGTATTGATATATTATATATGGATAGGTTCGTGATATCAATCGGAGACCAAGTCGAAATTACATATCTTCAAGACAAAAGTGAGTATATAGTCCCACTTTTAAACTCTAAATATTTCAGGATGAGAATACATGTATTTTATGTTTTACGCTATGGACACAAGTAACTGAAAAATATATTCTACGTTGAGTTGTACCACTGGCATACTTCCCTGTAGCTTGGTAACTAATATTTACAGCGGTATTGTAAACGCGAATCCTGTTGATAGATCTATCGGGCCTGACAACCCCAACCGGACTGGACGACCAGTATTCAACGGTTGCACAGTACTTCGTTTCGTGACTACACCTTGGTACGGTGTAGTAAGATTTCATAATAAAGGGAATATGCGACGTGATTAAATGTTAAGTATGGTTACCAAGTGCTCAACCACTTAGAATATTTTTATTAAAATGTTTATATATGAAATCTTGTGTTCCATTGTTATAACGCTGCTAGCATCAAACCTATATATCTCACCAACTTTATGTTGACGTTTTAAAGCATGTTATTCTCAGGTATGAATTAAGTCTTCCGCTGTGCATTAGCTCATGTTAAGGATACTACTTGGGACCTTTTAAGCCATGATACAAAGACGTTGCATTCGAGTCATTGGAGTTCAATAGAGAATATAAATAAGTAAATGACAGATTAGGTCATTTGGATATTATGAAATGTTAGACGAAAATGTCAAATATTGATGTAATGATAGTTTGCCTTTTAAGAATAAATGCAACGTTTGTAAAATGTATCATATAGAGGTCAAGTACCTCGCAATGTTATCATATGTTATTGTATTCGTCCCTATGGATTGGGTCGGGTCGTCTCAGGTTGATTCACGAACCTATAACAAATATGTACATATATATCAAAGTATGATCAAAATATATTTACAACATTTTTATTGCGTTTTAATGATTTGAGTTTGTTAAGTCAGCAGTCCTCGTTAGTAACCTACAACTAGTTGTCTACAGTTAGATGTACAGAAATAAAGCAATATATATTATCTCGAATCAATCCACGACTCAGTGTCTACAAGTCTCAGACTCGATCACAACTCAAAGTATATATATTAATTTGGAATCAACATCAACCCTGTATAGCTAACTCCAGCATTACTGCATATAGAGTGTCTATGGTTGTTCCAAATAATATATATAGATGGGTCGATATGATATGTCAAAACATTGTATTCGTGTCTATGGTATCCCAAGATTACATAATATATGTTAGAATACATATATAATACAATATAAGTTAGTTAAGTTATGATTTGTATAAATTTGTTATAATTTTCACGTCGCTACAACAAGCAAAATTATCCAATCTTGTTTTACCCATAACTTCTTCGTTTTAAATCCGTTTTGAGTGATTAAAGTTGCTATGGTTTCATATTGAACTTAATTTTATGAATATAAATAGAAAAAGTATAAGTTTATAGTCGGAAATACAGGTTACAAGTCATTTTTGTAAAGGTAGTCATTTCAGTCGAAAGAACGACGTCTAGATGACCATTTTGGAAAACATACTTCCACTTTGAGTTTAACCATGATTTTTGGATATAGTTTCATGTTCATAAGAAAAATCATTTTTCAGAATAATAGCTTTTAAATCAAAGTTTATCATAGTTTTTAATTATCCAAACCAAAACACCCCCCGGTTTTACTACGACGGCGTATATCCGGTTTTACGGTGTTCTTCGTGTTTTCAGGTTTTAAATAATTAAGTTAGCGTAGCATATAGATATATAACATGTGTTTAGTTGATTTTAAAAGTTAAGTTAGAAGGATTAACTTTGTTCGCGAACAAGTTTAGAATATACTAAACTATGTTCTAGTGATTACAAGTTTAAAACTTCGAATAAGATAGTTATATTTATATGAATCGAATGATGTTATGAACATCATTACTACCTCAAGTTTAGTAGGTAAACCTACTGGAAGTGACAAGAAATGATCTAGCTTCAAAGGATCTTGGATGGCTTGAAAGTTCTTGAAGTAGGATCATGACACAAAAACAAGTTCAAGTAAGATTTTTACTCGAATTAAGATAGTTTATAGTTATAGAAATCGAATCAAAGTTTGAATATGAATATTACCTTGAATAAGAAAGATAACCTACTATAAATAATAAAGGTTTTTTGATCTTAGATGATTACTTGGAATGGATTAGAAAGCTTGGAAGTAAACTAGTAAACTTGAAAGGATTTTTGAAGTGTTCTTGAAGTGTTCTTCCTATGATGATTATAGCTTGATTCTTGAAGTAATTTTTGATGAAGATGATGATTAGTTACTGGAAAACTTCGTTCATAAGTGTATGTAGGTGTTGAGAGAGAATTAGAAAGAGAATTGGAAGTGAAATGGAGTGGGTGGTGAGTGGTGAAGGGTGAAGGGTGAGTGGGGTTAAAAGGAGTTCTTGTTTTGTTTCCTTGCTCATAAGTCATGCTAGTTTCCAAATGATGGTTCCCACATGTGTTGGTGACTCACAAGGGCTGCTAAGAGCTGATCATTGGAGTGTATATACCAATAGTAAATACATCTAGAAGCTTTGTATTGTACGAGTACGAATACGGGTGCATACGAGTAGAATTGTTGATGAAAACGAATGAGAGTGTAATTGTGACCAACTTTGATAAGTATGAGTGTTTTGATATGTGTCTTGAAGTCTTCCAAAAGTGTATTAATACATCTTAATACACTACATGTATATACATTTTAACTGAGTCGTTAAGTCATCGTTAGTCGTTACATGTAAGTGTTGTTTTTGAAACCTTTAAGATAACGATCTTATTTAATGTAGTTAACCCATTGTTTATTATATTTAGTGAGATGTTAAATTATCATATTATCATGATAACATGGTGTATGAATATATCTTAATACGATATATATATTAAAATTTCGTTACAACGATAATCGTTATATATAACTCGTTTTGAAATCCTTAAGTTAGTAGTCTTGTTTTACATATGTAGTTCATTGTTAACATACTTAATAATATAAATAATTATCATTTTATCATGTTAAATATAGTGTAACAATATCTTAATATGATACATATGTACTTGGTAAGACGTTGTCATAACGATAATCGTTATATATATCGTTTCGAGTTTCTTAATTCAATAGTCTCATTTTATGTATATAACTCATTGTTAATATACCTAGTGAGATATTTACCTATCATAAAATCATGTTAGTTATATATATATATATATATATATATATATATATGTCCATATATATATCAACATATAGTATTTACAAGTTTTAACGTTCGTGAATTGCCGGTCAACTTGGGTGGTCAATTGTCTACATGAAACTCATTTCAAATAATCAAGTCTTAACAAGTTTGATTGCTTAACATGTTGAAAACATTTAATCATATAAATATACCAATTTCATTATATATATATATATATATATATATATATATATATATATATATATATATATATATATATATATATATAATATGAAAAAGTTCGGGTCACTACAGTACCTACCCGTTAAATAAATTTCGTCCCGAAATTTTAAGCTGTTGAAGGTGTTGACGAATCTTCTGGAAATAGGTACGGGTATTTCAGCTTCATTTGATCTTCACGCTCCCAGGTGAACTCGGGTCCCCTACGAGCATTCCATCGAACCTTGACGATTGGTATCTTGTTTTGCTTGAGTCTTTTAACCTCACGATCCATTATCTCGACGGGTTCTTCAATGAATTGTAGTTTTTCATTGATTTTAATTTCGTCTAAAGGAATAGTGAGATCTTCTTTAGCTAAGCACTTCTTCAGATTCGAGACGTGAAAGGTATTATGTACATTGGCGAGTTGTTGAGGTAATTCAAGTCGGTAGGCTACTGGTCCGACACGATCTAAAATCTTGAATGGTCCAATGTATCTTGGATTTAATTTCCCCCATTTACCAAATCGAACAACGCCTTTCGAAGGCGAAACCTTAAGCATGACCATCTCTCCAATTTCAAATTCTATATCTTTCCTTTTAAGGTCCGCGTAGCTCTTTTGTCGACTCTGAGCGGTTTTCAACCGTTGTTGAATTTGGATGATTTTCTCTGTAGTTTCTTGGATTATCTCCGGACCCGTAATATGTCTATCCCCCAGTTCATTCCAACAAATTGGAGATCTGCACTTTCTACCATAAAGTGCTTCGAACGGTGCCATTTCGATACTCGAGTGGTAACTGTTGTTGTAGGAAAATTCTGCTAATGGTAGATGTCGATCCCAACCGTTTCCAAAATCAATAACATATGCTCGTAGCATGTCTTCAAGAGTCTGTATTGTCCTTTCGCTCTGCCCATCGGTTTGTGGATGATAGGCAGTACTCATGTCTAGACGAGTTCCCAATGCTTGTTGTAATGTCTGCCTAAACCTTGAAACAAATCTGCCATCTCTATCAGAAATAATAGAGATTGGTATTCTATGTCTAGAGACAACTTCCTTCATGTATAATCTTGCCAACTTCTCCATTTTATCATCTTCTCTCATTGGCAGAAAGTGTGCTGACTTGGTGAGACGATCGACTATTACTCAAATAGTATCATAACCACTTGCAGTCCTTGGCAATTTAGTAATAAAATCCATGGTAATGTTTTCCCATTTCCATTCCGAGATTTCAGGTTGTTGAAGTAGACCTGATGGTTTTTGTTGTTCCGCTTTGACCTTAGAACACGTCAAACATTCTCCCACATATCTAGCAATATCTGCTTTCATACCCGGCCACCAAAAGTGCTTCTTGAGATCTTTGTACATCTTTCCCGCTCCGGGATGTATTGAGTATCTGGTTTTATGTGCTTCCTTAAGTACCATTTCTCTCACATCTCCAAACTTTGGTACCCAAATTCTTTCAGTCCTATACTGGGTTCCGTCTTCCCGAATATTAAGATGTTTCTCCGATCCTTTGGGTATTTCATTCTTCAAATTTCCCTCTTTTAAAACTCCCTGTTGCGCCTCCTTTATTTGAGTAGTAAGGTTAGTATGAATAATTATATTCATAGCTTTTACTCGTATAGGTTCTCTATCCTTTCCGTTCAAGGCGTCGGCTACCACATTTGCCTTCACCGGGTGGTAACGAATCTCAAAGTCGTAATCATTCAACAGTTCAATCCACCTACGTTGTCTCATGTTCAGTTGTTTCTGATTAAATATATGTTGGATACTTTTGTGGTCAGTATATATATAATACTTTTGACCCCATATAAGTAGTGCCTCCAAGTCTTTAATCCAAAAAAAACAGCGCCCAATTCCAAATCGTGAGTCGTATAATTTTGCTCGTGAATCTTCAATTGTCTGGACGCATAAGCAATTACCTTCGTTCGTTGCATTAATACACAGCTGAGACCTTGCTTTGAGGCGTCACAATATATCACAAAATCATCATTCAATTCAGGCAATGACAATATAGGTGCCGTAGTTAACTTTTTCTTCAACAATTGAAACGCTTTCTCCTGCTCATCCTTCCATTCAAATTTCTTCCCTTTATGCGTTAATGCAGTCAAAGGTTTTGCTATTTTGGAAAAATCTTGGATGAACCTTCTGTAGTAACCAACCAGTCCCAATAATTGGCGTATATGCTTTGGAGTTTTTGAGGTTTCCCACTTTTCAACGGTTTCAATCTTTGCTGGATCCACCTGAATACCTTCTTTGTTCACTATGTGTCCGAGGAATTGAACTTCTTCCAACCAAAATGCACACTTTGAAAACTTAGCGTACAGTTTTTCTTTCCTCAAATCTAGCACTTTTCTCAAATGTTCTTCGTGTTCCTAATCATTCTTTAAGTAAATAAGTATGTCATCGATGAAAACAATGACAAACTTGTCAAGGTATGATCCACACACTCGGTTCATAAGGTCCATGAACACAGCTGGTGCTTTAGTCAAACCAAACGGCATAACCATAAACTCGTAATGACCGTAACACGTCCTAAAAGCAGTTTTTGGAATATCATCCTCCTTCACCCACATTTGATGATATCCAGAACGTAAATCAATCTTCGAGTACACTGATGAACCTTGCAACTGATCATATAAATCGTCGATTTTCGGTAGTGGATAACGGTTCTTGATGGTAAGTTTGTTCAACTCTCTATAGTCGATACATAATCTAAATGTACCATCTTTCTTTTTGACAAACAAAATAGGAGCTTCCCACGGTGATGTGCTTGGTCGAATGAAACCACGCTCTAAAAGTTCTTGTAATTGGCTCTGAAGTTCCTTCATTTAGCTGGGTGCGAGTCTGTATTGAGCACGAGCTATTGGTGCAACTCCCGGTACAAAGTCTATTTGAAATTCAATGGATCGGTGTGGAGGTAGTCCCGGTAATTCTTTAGAAAATACATCGGGAAATTCTTTTGCGACGGGAACATCATTGATGTTCTTTTCTTCGGAATTAACTTTCTCGACGTGTGCTAGTAAAACATAGCAACCTTTTCTTATTAGTTTTTGTGCCTTCAGGTTACTAATAAGATTTAACTTCGCGTTGCTCTTTTCTCCGTACACCATTAAGGGTTTTCCTTTTTCTCGTATAATGCGAATTGCATTTTTGTAACAAACGATCTCTGCTTTCACTTCTTTCAACCAGTCCATACCGATTATCACATTAAAACTCCCTAACTCTACTGGTATCAAGTCAATCTTAAATGTTTTGCTAACCAGCTTAATTTCTCGATTCCAACATATATTATCTGCTGTAATTAATTTACCGTTTGCTAATTCGAGTAAAAATTTATTATCCAAGGGCGTCGGTGGGCAACTTAGTTTAGCACAAAAATCTCTACTCATATAGCTTCTATCCGCACCCGAGTCAAATAAAACATAAGCAGATTTATTGTCAATAAGAAACGTACCCGTAACAAGCTCCGGGTCTTCCTGCGCTTCTGCCGTATTAATATTGAAAACTCTTCCGCGGCCCTGCCCATTAGTATTCCCCTGATTCGGAAAATTTCTACTAAAGTGGCCTGATATGGCCGAAACGGACGGTTTTTATTTGCGCGGTGTCTTTAGGCCGCGGCTCGCCGGGATCAGCCACTCGTGGGAGAGGGCACTGTTTTAAATTTATATTTAGCGGGGCCTAAATCTTACTACTCCTTATAAGTAAGGGAAGTATGACCTAGAGTCGTATTTTTGAGATATCAGTAACATCGAACCTATATTGTAGCCTAAGATAGTTAGGGAGTAGTGAATATTTATTTTGGGATTTTCTAATTTATAAGATATATAAAGTAAATGCGATAAAATTTGTAATTCAGATAAGGTTAAAGTAAGTGCATACTATGACTTCATCAGTTATTCTGCCGAGATTATGGAATGCTGGCTCATGAATAGGCAGAGGCCTTGTATTCATTATGAAAGGACCCGTTCATATACATTATAAACGATTCACAATAGTTGATTACATTGCGAGGTATTTGACCTCTATATGATACATTTTACAAACATTGCATTCGTTTTTAAAAGACAATCTTTCTTTACATCGAAAATTGACAGGCATGCATACCATTTCATAATATCCACTATCCAACTATAAATTGATTTAATAATAATCTTTGATGAACTCAATGACTCGAATGCAGCGTTCTTTGAAATATGCTATGAAAGACTCCAAGTAATATCTTTAAAATGAGCAAATGCACAGCGGAAGATTTCTTTAACACCTGAGAATAAACATGCTTTAAAGTGTCAACCAAAAGGTTGGTGAGTTCATTAGTTTATCATAATCATTTATTTCCATCATTTTAATAGACCACAAGAATTTCATTTCCAGTTCTCATAAATATACGTCCCATGCATAGAGACAAAAATAATCATTCATATGGTGAACACCTGGTAACCGACATTAACTAGATACATATAAGAATATCCCCTATCATTCCAGGATCCTCCTTCGGACATGATATAAATTTCGAAGTACTAAAGCATCCGGTACTTTGGATGGGGTTTGTTAGGCCTAATAGATCTATCTTTAGGATTCGCGTCAATTAGGGTGTCTGTTCCCTAATTCTTAGATTACCAGACTTTAATAAAAAGGGGCATATTCGATTTCGATAATTCAACCATAGAATGTAGTTTCAATTACTTGTGTCTATTTCGTCAAACATTTATAAAAGCGCATGTATTCTCAGTCCCAAAAATATAAAGGGTAAAAAGGTAAATGAAACTCACCATACTGTATTTCGTAGTAAAAATACATATAACGTCATTGAACAAGTGCAAGGTTGGCCTCGGATTCACGAACCTAAATTAATTATATATATTTATGTGTTGGTCAATATTTGTCTAACAAATTAGGTCAAGTCATAGTGTACCACAATCCTAATGCTCGAGACTAATATGCAAAAGTCAACAAAAGTAAATTTGACTCAAAATAATTTCCAAAAATCTATACATGATTAATATATAGTTTAAATATCGTCGTTTTATATTTTTAAATATTTTTAAAAGATTTATTAGAGTAAATAATATAATTTATTTATTAATAAATAAAATTTTATATTAAATTTATATAATAAAATATATTTTTATATATATTTAAGTAATAAAATTTATAGGGTTCATTTAATATCATAAAGATAATATGATAGGTATTATTAAAGTAATTTATTACACGTAGTAAAATATGTTTGTATCACATATTTATTTAATAAAATAATATCTATAATGATAGTAAGTAAAAGTTGTATTATTTTGTAATAATAATTATTATAAAAATATCAATATTTATAATTACTAAGATGATATTATGATAAAACGATAATTCTAATTATGATAACTTTAATATTTACGATAATTTTTAATATTATCTTTAAAATAATAATTCTATTTAAAATAATAATAATAATGATATTTTATAGTAACAATGACATTTCTATTAAAATGATAATTTTTGTTAAAATGATAGTTTTAATACTAACGATACTTTTAATAATAATAGTAATGATAAAAATAATAAGAACGATAATTTTATCTAAATCAATATCTTATAATATTTTAATTTCATCATGAAACTCTTACCCATTATTTCCTAATCGTTTCGTTTAATAGCTTTTAATCGTCTTTTATATCGTGTTCATAATAATGATAATAATAGTAATCAAAATAATTAGGTGTTACAAATATTTGTTTTAATTACACTAATATTAATAATGATAGTTACTATAACATTATTAACGATAATACTAATAATTATCTTAATGATAATATAGTAATAATAATAATAACAATAACTATTTTTAAATAATGATATATATATTAATAATGATAATAATAATAATAATACCAATAATAATAATAATAATTGGATAATAATAATAATAATAATACTAATTATAACTTTAACGATAATAACGATAGTAATAAAAAAAATAACAATTTTTAATGATAAATCCCTTTTATTGATAAAGATAATAATAATGATAATAATAAGATAAAACTAGAACGACGATAAAAACGACGATAATAATAATCATTTTTAATAAAAATATCGAAAATTCAATTGATTATAACTTCTAATCCGTTCATCGAAACCATTCGATATCTAAAGGAAAAGTTGTTAATTTTTCGCTAGCTTTCTAAGGACATGCATATCTTATACCTTATCTCAACCGCAAGTGTAACTAATTCAAGATTCAACCTAACCTGTCTAAGGGCAATATCAAAAGTACAAGCATGCATAATCCTAAATACTCGAGCACTAGTCAGGGATACACTATTAGTATGTAAAAGTTAAATTATGAGTACTCACGTATCAATATTGAGATTCAATATTGCAGGAAAGGTACGTAGACGCAACGAAAATGATAAACACTATATTGACCTCACGAGCATACCCATGAACCATACTCAATCACCTCCATAGCTATAACCCATAATTTCCTTAATCCTATCCCACTCGAAAAACAATTTCGAAATCACTCGGACAGCACTCCGTCGTAATATTTTATGTATACTAATAATATCTTGAAATAATACGGAGTAAATATATATATGTAAATCGATTGAGAGAGTTTAGAGAAAAATATTTTCAAGTTTCTATGAAATAATGAAACCTATTGAATTCTATTTATAATAGATTTTTGAATTATTAAAGTGAATTATTAAAGTATGAATTATTAAAGTGAATTATTAAAGTATGAATTATTAAAGTGAATTATTAAAGTATAAATTATTAAAATGAATTATTAAAGTATGAATTATTAAAGTGAATTATTAAAGTATGAATTATTAAAGTGAATTATTAAAGTTAAAGTAAAGTAAAAATAAAGTAAAGGTAAAGTTTAAGTATAGTAAAAGTATAAAACTACATAATACGTATAATACGCGTATAAATATATATAATATTAATTTAAATTATTATATATATTTAATAAAATAAAATATAAATATCGTTATCTTTATCATACTAGTTAAGTAATGAGTTGTCAAAAGTGGTTCTAGATATTTATAAAAGTTATATACGTTTTAATAATAAAGTTCTTTTTAAACTGAAAACGTTTTTGTACGTTTGAAACTAAATAGATCAATCGAGTCTTTATGAGGTTCAATCTTCCACTATCCTTTGTCTAGTTCTCAATGATTAACAATTTGTTCTTATTTATAAATCACTTTACCATTTTCCGAATATTGTTAAAATAGAAAGATTTCTCAAATCAACGTGGGCCTTTCAACAGAGACTTGTAATCATAATTCAATATATCTGATAATTCAATCATTTGATCTTATCTTCTAATTCCATTGATAAACATTTTGAAACAGATACAATCATATAAAGTATTTAATCTAATATTTTGTTTACGTTTCAAGTTATAATATATATACACATATACATATATAATCATATTCGTTTAATGGTTCGTGAATCGTTGGAACTTGGTTGAGGTTGAATGAATGTATGAACATAGTTTAAAATTCTTGAAATTTAACTTAACAAATATTGCTTATCGTGTCGGAAACATATAAAGATTAAAGTTTAAATTTGGTTGGAAATTTCCGGGTTGTCACAGTACCTACCCGTTAAAGAAATTTCGTCCCGAAATTTGAGTGGAAAGGTCGTGAATGATAATAAATATGTTTTCATGATGCATACGGGCTGAAAATTAGAGTTTTATTATCAGCGAATAATTTGGATAAACAATCCATTTATATGAAGAGTACGAATGAAGCTAACATAGAAGAGTGAAATGAGTAAGTGTAGATTCATCTTATCATTTGACGTAGATATGATTGATTCCCAGATTTCAAGGGATTTGAAGAAAATCTTCTTAATAAGATTTGACTCTCCGGTAATCAAGGGAGTTAGAATTCGCTTTAAATGCGATCGTCCATTTTAATTGTTCTGTCGGAGATTTTCTTATAAATTCACCTCCTTCGTTTCCTTACAACTCACACCTTCTGTTGATGCATTTTATGCAAGTCCCTAGACATCTACCCACGTCCATTGCAGGTACAACAGTTTACAGGCGACCATGATTGTTCGTTATTATACTATCCGTGTTTGTATGTGGTTACAGGAATTGCAGGAACGAGATTTAGATGTTTGACTATGTTAGAATTAGTCAGACATACGAGTGAAGCCTCACTAGTACAGCTGACAGGCTCATATGCATGGTTGATGCTGAGCTAAGTCACAATTAAGACCTAAATAAGAAGACACGATTGAGTGATCACCCGTACGGCTGATGAAGCCAACTCGTACGTGTGATGAATGAATCGTATGGGTGAGTCAACAGTAGGGGTATATAAAGTCTTATGTTCTTCATTTTAGGTTAAGCCTCTCATTTGTTACACACACTCAGATCTAGTGAGCTCCTCCGATTCTCTCTCAGTCCAAATCACCCAGGTGGTGAATAATAGCTCTAGGTGTTGATCTAATCACACTTGATTTAGGTGTGATTTGACTAAATTAATCAAAAAAAACTTAACCTATTCACTAGAGGATTTGATTCACCTATTCCGCCATTGTGTGAGTTAAATCTGTTGATTTCTAAGTTCCTAGTCATGTTTCATCACCTTCTATTCTTTTCCCCTCAACTCATATTTTAAAGTATTCATCAATATGCTCCATCCAGTTCTGATTCTCGATATACTTCTAACTTTCATATCGGTCATTCTTCTTTTTCATCTACCGCCGGAAGAATCTATTTACTTCTACTATACTCTTGGGTTTATAGTGTTTCTAGTTCTCCCGTGTCTTTATATTGCTATATGCATCGATATATATATGGTTTATAATTTATGGTTTATCGTTGGGCTTTATATGTTCCCTTATATTTCAAAGTCTCTGCTTCTGTCTTCTATAATCATTATCATTCACAATTAATGCTCTCTTTTATTTGCTGCAATTTATACCCCAATTTCTATTTCGGAGTTTTTTCCTTTCGTTTCTTCTTCTTGCGATTAAGTACAGCTTGTAATGGTCCAGAATTCACAGATATGAATTTCGAAATGAACATTGTTAATGTTCTAGGAAGGAAATTGTGATGGCACGATCTTGACTTGTCAAATTACTAGAATACCTTGGAAAAGGCCGAATCATCAAGAAATATTTTCTTGATATTTTAGAGGTTAAATAGAATACAAGAGTCGTATAACATGGCACATGATGATGTTATGATCTGTGAATCATCACGTTCCATTTAGAAACTCAGCATGACTTACTGTAATATAATCACATTAATCAAGTGTCATTATATTATACTAATTCATGCTTCAGTTCCCAACACTACTTCAAAATATTTCTATTTTAAACTTGAATGTTTCAGAATTTAGAAACTAAAATAGTTTCTTTTATGATGTAATACAGATAGCGCGAAGAGGTAAATGATTTCAAATACGAAAAATTAAGAAAATATCTTCAGAAATATGGAGGATATTTATAATGAAAGATATGATGATATTTTAGAATATCTAAGATCAGAGGATGATGAAGAATATTATTCACAAGGGTTTAGAGTCAGGAGTAAGATATTTGATAATAATTTCAGCAGACACTGAATCATTTGGATTCTTTGAAGGCAGGTTTAGTCTTTGTTATTTGTCCATAGCCTCCTTCATGGTTTGCTTAATCCGTTTTCCAGTTCCAAACCTTCTCTTTTTCTAAGATTTTCCAACACACTATCCTTTATTATCAAACTTTTGACTGTTAAGGTCGTTTACAGTTTTTGCTGCTTCATCAGCATTTTCCAAACTTCGGAGAACTAGTTCGCAGTTTAGGGTGTTTTTCAGAAACTTCACATTCAAAGTATATAAGTCTAGGAGATAGACGTTATATATACATCTATAACTGTTAGCAGAGACATGCTGCAAGATTTCAAAATACTAATTGCTGATTCCCAGTAATTGGCATGACAATTCTTGTTACAAGATGCGGATGAGTAAATGATGGGGTTTCGATAAATATAATGACTTTTCGGAAAGTCAAAGATCAGTGAAGTTGTTGGTAAGTTTATTTTTAATGTGGTGAGACATAAAAGGTTCTCCGGTAACGATGACAAAAGGGCAACGTCTATATCAAGGTTATAATAAGACTGTTTCAACTGAAAAGTCAAAGTTGACTTGCTAAAGCTGTGACAAAACTGACTAATTTGAAAAGGAATCGCAAAGTTATTTTTGCTAATAAATGCCAAAAGCTCTGACACGGATACGTGTTAAATTATGACTCTCATTTCGAGAGCTTTTCAGATGCAAGACTGTGGTTAATATGTGGTTGGATCATCATCTCGATTGTTTATTATTTGAAGTGTCTTCAGGAATTTTGAAGGGTTTTGAACACAGATTGTAATCGTTAATATACATATGATGTTCTAACACAGTTTTGAAGTCAAAGTATAGCTTGTGAAAGATGTAAGGATCTAAGAGTGATGATTTCGGTCATATCTCGAGTTGAATTCTGAGATTTCAAAATCAGAATATGCAATTAAATTTTGAATGAGTATGGTTGTTTTGATTTCTATAAAAGAATATATATTGTTTGAGAAAATAGTGAGTATAGTTGATGATTGCTGAATCAGATTCGAAGAATGTAACATATTAATTGTGAATTTATATATCTCTCGGGTATTACCTACCCGTTAAAAAAATATTTCACAATTAATATTTTGTACAAAAGAATTTTTATTACTGTCTTTTTGAATATATATATATATATATATATATATATATATATATATTCTTCAGATGTAATATCGATTTAATGAGTTAATATTAAATTAAACTCATTTAATTTACGGTTGAAACTAGAATTGAATAATCCCTTAAAGGCTTTAGAGATTACATAAGTATTACTTCAATAATATTGAAATTATGAATCAATACTTCGTTATTTGTTGGGGCATGATGTTGGTTTTCATTAAATTCTTGTGAACTTCGCAAAGTACGAATGATGTTATCTGAAAAGTTTCGAGTACATTGATGACGAAAGTGTAAAATCAACATATATTTGAATAATACACTTGATTTATTATGAATTGGAATTTATTGAATTGAGACAGAGGTTGTAGTTAATGATAGTTAAGTTGCGGACGAAGGACGTGCATTATTGCATATTAGTAATATGAATTAACCGAGTAGTTAAGATTCACACATAATAGCTTAGTACGGAAAGATTTATTATGGTTTAAAGATTTATATATAAGATATACATATAAATCCTTCAGTGGAAATGAGTTAATTCTTCATAACTCATTGATACAATATACTCGTTGTTGATTCATAATGATGTCCGCGGTGATTCTTGAACTGACGGAGCTTGTGAGATTATAGGTGCTGCTAATGCTGATGCTGACAACACTGACGATGCTGGTGATGCTGGCGGTACTGTTGATGCTGTTGGTAAAACAAGTCTAGTTTGTAAATCGTGCACCATTCTGGTCAGGATTTCTTTTATCATTTCGGTCCACTCATCTGATTTATGGTTAGATCTAGAATAAGTAATCTCTAAAATTTTAGAGATTACATAATCACCGTAAAATATTTCTCCGATGAAGTCATGAATTAATACTTCATCGTTTGTTGTTGTTGGTCTTCCATATTATTTATAGGACGTATGACCTTGATACTCGTGGGACAGATTGTGGAGTTGAGGTTTACGACGCGGTTGTGGTTGGGGGTGGTAATGGTACTGTTGACGTTGATGGTACTGATTATGCTGCTGGTGCTGCTGCTGGTGTTTGTAACCTTTGCACCATATTCTCCAAAGCCACTACCCGAGCGTGAAGCTCGTTGACTTCTTCTATTACACTGGGATGATTGTCGGTTCGGACAAGCGGATAAATAAAATCTAGAATTTGATGTAGTATATAATCGTGACGAGATACTCTGGAAATGAGAAAGAAAATAGTGTTTCGGACAGGTTCGCCGATAAGTGCTTCAGGTTCTTCGTCAAGAGGACAATGTGATGGATGGAAGGGATCACCTTCTTCTTGTCTCCAATGATTGAGGAGGCTACGAACCCATCCCCAATTCATCCAGAATAGGTGATGACTGATTGGTTGATCCATTCCGGTCACACTGCTTTCGGAGCTTGAGTGGGATTCCATTTCATAATCTGAGGAACTTGAACTAATGACAAATTCCATTTCGTACGATTTAATAAAGGGTTTTTCGATATGAAATGATTTTCCGGCTATCGAATGGTATTCTAATTACATAGAATATATATATATATATATATATATATATATATATATATATATATATATATATATATATATATATATATATATATATAGATCAAAAGATTTCGTAGATTACGGAGGACTTTGCGGGATATGTCAGGCAAAGTTTAAAGTAACAGATACGATAAGATATGATTTAGCAGATATGCTAAGATATGAATTTTTGTCTATACACTATTCATGCAATCAATGCAGCAAGACGTGTCTTAGACTAAAAATGATAAGCAGGTAATTTCCTGAGGATGATAAGTAGTTAATTTTCGACACAAAATGATAAGCAAAACATTTGACATGCAGACACGGTCGAAGTCCAGACTCACTAATGCATCCTATCGACTTATCAGTTAGACACACTAATGCAGACCTGGTTCGCTAAGACCACCGCTCTAATACCAACTGAAAGGACCCGTTCATATACATTATAAACGATTCACAATAGTTGATTACATTGCGAGGTATTTGACCTCTATATGATACATTTTACAAATATTGCATTCGTTTTTAAAAGACAATCTTTCTTTACATCGAAAATTGACAGGCATGCATACCATTTCATAATATCCACTATCCAACTATAAATTGATTTAATAATAATCTTTGATGAACTCAATGACTCGAATGCAACGTTCTTCGAAATATGCTATGAAAGACTCCAAGTAATATCTTTAAAATGAGCAAATGCACAGCGGAAGATTTCTTTAACACCTGAGAATAAACATGCTTTAAAGTGTCAACCAAAAGGTTGGTGAGTTCATTAGTTTATCATAATCATTTATTTCCATCATTTTAATAGACTACAAGAATTTCATTTCCAGTTCTCATAAATATACGTCCCATGCATAGAGACAAAAATAATCATTCATATGGTGAACACCTGGTAACCGACATTAACTAGATACATATAAGAATATCCCCTATCATTCCGGGATCCTCCTTCGGACATGATATAAATTTCGAAGTACTAAAGCATCCGGTACTTTGGATGGGGTTTGTTAGGCCCAATAGATCTATCTTTAGGATTCGCGTCAATTAGGGTGTCTGTTCCCTAATTCTTAGATTACCAGACTTTAATAAAAAGGGGCATATTCGATTTCGATAATTCAACCATAGAATGTAGTTTCAATTACTTGTGTCTATTTCGTCAAACATTTATAAAAGCGCATGTATTCTCAGTCCCAAAAATATAAAGGGTAAAAAGGCAAATGAAACTCACCATACTGTATTTCGTAGTAAAAATACATATAACGTCATTGAACAAGTGCAAGGTTGGCCTCGGATTCACGAACCTAAATTAATTATATATATTTATGTGTTGGTCAATATTTGTCTAACAAATTAGGTCAAGTCATAGTGTACCACAATCCTAATGCTCGAGACTAATATGCAAAAGTCAACAAAAGTAAATTTGACTCAAAATAATTTCCAAAAATTATACATGATTAATATATAGTTTAAATATCGTCATTTTATATTTTTAAATATTTTTAAAAGATTTATTAGAGTAAATAATATAATTTATTTATTAATAAATAAAATTTTATATTAAATTTATATAATAAAATATACTTTTATTTATATTTAAGTAATAAAATTTATAGGGTTCATTTAATATCATAAAGATAATATGATAGGTATTATTAAAGTAATTTATTACACGTAGTAAAATATGTTTGTATCACATATTTATTTGATAAAATAATATCTATAATGATAGTATGTAAAAGTTGTATTATTTTGTAATAATAATTATTATTATAAAAATATCAATATTTATAATTACTAAGATGATATTATGATAAAACGATAATTCTAATTATGATAACTTTAATATTTACGATAATTTTTAATATTATCTTTAAAATAATAATTCTATTTAAAATAATAATAATAATGATATTTTATAGTAACAATGACATTTCTATTAAAATGATAATTTTTGTTAAAATGATAGTTTTAATACTAACGATACTTTTAATAATAATAGTAATGATAAAAATAATAAGAACGATAATTTTATCTAAATCAATATCTTATAATATTTTAATTTCATCATGAAACTCTTACCCATTATTTCCTAATCGTTTCGTTTAATAGCTTTTAATCGTCTTTTATATCGTGTTCATAATAATGATAATAATAGTAATCAAAATAATTAGGTGTTACAAATATTTGTTTTAATTACACTAATATTAATAATGATAGTTACTATAACATTATTAACGATAATACTAATAATTATCTTAATGATAATATAGTAATAATAATAATAACAATAACTATTTTTAAATAATGATATATATATTAATAATGATAATAATAATAATAATACCAATAATAATAATAATAATAATTGGATAATAATAATAATAATACTAATTATAACTTTAACGATAATAACGATAGTAATAAAAAAAATAACAATTTTTAATGATAAATCTCTTTTATTGATAAAGATAATAATAATGATAATAATAAGATAAAACTAGAACGATGATAAAAACGACGATAATAATAATCATTTTTAATAAAAATATCGAAAATTCAATTGATTATAACTTCTAATCCGTTCATCGAAACCATTCGATATCTAAAGGAAAAGTTCTTAATTTTTCGCTAGCTTTCTAAGGACATGCATATCTTATACCTTATCTCAACCGCAAGTGTAACTAATTCAAGATTCAACCTAACCTGTCTAAGGGCAATATCAAAAGTACAAGCATGCATAATCCTAAATACTCGAGCACTAGTCAGGGATACACTATTAGTATGTAAAAGTTAAATTATGAGTACTCACGTATCAATATTGAGATTCAATATTGCAGGAAAGGTACGTAGACTCAACGAAAATGATAAACACTATATTGACCTCACGAGCATACCCATGAACCATACTCAATCACCTCCATAGCTATAACCCATAATTTCCTTAATCCTATCCCACTCGAAAAACAATTTCGAAATCACTCGGACAGCACTCCGTCGTAATATTTTATGTATACTAATAATATCTTGAAATAATACGGAGTAAATATATATATGTAAATCGATTGAGAGAGTTTAGAGAAAAATATTTTCAAGTTTCTATGAAATAATGAAACCTATTGAATTCTATTTATAATAGATTTTTGAATTATTAAAGTGAATTATTAAAGTATGAATTATTAAAGTGAATTATTAAAGTATAAATTATTAAAGTGAATTATTAAAGTATGAATTATTAAAGTGAATTATTAAAGTATGAATTATTAAAGTGAATTATTAAAGTATGAATTATTAAAGTGAATTATTAAAGTTAAAGTAAAGTAAAAATAAAGTAAAGGTAAAGTTTAAGTATAGTAAAAGTATAAAACTACATAATATGTATAATACGCGTATAAATATATATAATATTAATTTAAATCATTATATATATTTAATAAAATAAAATATAAATATCGTTATCTTTATCATACTAGTTAAGTAATGAGTTGTCAAAAGTGGTTCTAGATATTTATAAAAGTTATATACGTTTTAATAATAAAGTTCTTTTTAAACTGAAAACGTTTTTGTACGTTTGAAACTAAATAGATCAATCGAGTCTTTATGAGGTTCAATCTTCCACTATCCTTTGCTTAGTTCTCAATGATTAACAATTTGTTCTTATTTATAAATCACTTTACCATTTTCCGAATATTATTAAAATAGAAAGATTTCTCAAATCAACGTGGGCCTTTCAACAGAGACTTGTAATCATAATTCAATATATCTGATAATTCAATCATTTGATCTTATCTTCTAATTCCATTGATAAACATTTTGAAACAGATACAATCATATAAAGTATTTAATCTAATATTTTGTTTACGTTTCAAGTTATAATATATATACACATATACATATATAATCATATTCGTTTAATGGTTCGTGAATCATTGGAACTTGGTCGAGGTTGAATGAATGTATGAACATAGTTTAAAATTCTTGAAATTTAACTTAACAAATATTGCTTATCGTGTCGGAAACATATAAAGATTAAAGTTTAAATTTGGTTGGAAATTTCCGGGTTGTCACACATTACACTGGTCCTAAACGCCCCTGTCATAAGACATGTCACTGGGTACTGCGTTAGGCTTGAAGATTCTGAATAGACAGCAACGTCCCTTACCTCCGACGCCCGTGCAGTTTGACTACAGGCATACACGTTCAGACAGCTCATCCAATTGAGCGACTCGGTTGGGTGACGTATTAACATTCCAAAATGGTCTAAACTTTCTTAAGCATAATAGAATACATGGTGTACCATATCCGAGAGACGTGATGTGCCTCAATGCTTTCGTTAATGATTGGTAAAAGATAGTTAGGCCCTTAAAAAGAGTTCAACTATAAAGAACACCATGGCCAAGTCAAGTCTGACTTCCATGAACACGTTCGGTTATCCTAACGGTCCAATCCTTTATGTGTCTAAACAAACAGTTCCTTAATTAACTAAGAATCCCTCAAGCGGGGTGCAATGCTTGAGACCGCGTTATGGTGCAGTGTACTGGTCAACATTAACCGTGTTCCATGGCCTTACTTAGCAGAGGTACACCTTACAACAACCGCTGTGCTTCAGCATGCACGTACGAAGTTTATATGCTTGGTGACTACACCAGCATGGTCTGGGACCGACCATGTACTAGGGACCTAGTCAGATGTTTCACTACGAAAGAGTTCTCAGTCGGAATCCAAAGCTCGATAGACTTACTACAACCGGTGTGCCTCGGTCGATCTTACATTGTATCCGAGAGACTTCTCTTACCAAGGGGTGACACAGATAGTGTACTCTGAATCGGGGTTCGTGACTTCCCAATAACAGAGCCTATAACTACGTTCTATTAGTTGGAAAAGCGATTGAGTTTAAAGCATAATCGAAAAGCATTTCGACAACATACACAGACCATAATATTATTTCGGCATTATAACTGCTTACATCATAGCATATACTAAAGATAACTACTTGCTAATCATGGCAATAATATCATAAAACATTATATAAGATAAAGGATAAAAGTACCAGTAGATTAAACGAGTTCTAAATACAAAAGTGACAACTTCAAGACTCCAGACCGCTCCTAATACAATCTTCAGCGTTCTTCTCTGGGTACTAGGTTTCCCGCACGGAGTCGAAGGCCTTGAGAGTATGACTAATATTGTACAAGAGAGAGAAATAAGTGAATTGAAGTATGTGTTGGAATGAATGACAAAGACCCTTTAAATAGACTTGGAATTTGCCAGCATACGCCTGGCAGGGCGTATGGCAGGGCGTATGGCAGGCCGTATGCAAGGCAGGCCATATGGTGGCTCGTGTGGTGGCACGTATATGGCAGGCCATTTCCATACTGGCAGGCCGTATGGCAGGCCGTATGGCAGGCCGTATGGCTTGCTGGTCAGCCTTGATTTCCTGGATCGTAACTTGATTTCTTGTCTTTCACCGTTTTCGCTCTAGAATCTTCATTTTAGCTCCGATTCTCTTGATTCTTTTTGCACCGCCTTCGTAATTACTTGTTCTTAAATTCTAACCGACGAAGTGGGTATTTTGCCGACAAAGTTCAAATCTTTCTTGTTTTTGGGCCTTAATACCGGGGTGAAAACGTGACTTTTTAGCCGATATCAAATATCCCACACTTAGACTTTGCTTGTCCTCAAGCAAACTCTCATTTTAAAGAATATTTTCGGCATTTCTTTTCTAATAGCCTAAGCTGTTTGCTTTTATTATAAGTACAAAAAGATAAGGTGAGTCATCTATATTAGGATTGAAATTATCTCTACAAGCATGCGAGGAGGTTACATGACATAGGCTATGTGACGACCCGGGAATTTCCGACCAAATTTAAACTTTATCTTTATATTATTCCGATACGATAAGCAAATTCTGTAATGTTGAGTCTCGAAAAGTTTGAAAACTATATTCATGTAATCATTTACCCTTCGACTGCTCTTGACGATTCACGAACAACTATGTGTAAACAGATATGTATGAATATATACATTTGTGTGATTATTTAATTGAGAAATATTAATAAAACATTTAACGATTTGGTTGATATGAAAATAAGTTATTATATGACGTGGGAACGTTAATAAGTATTAAACGTATACTTATTCGTCTTAGATAAACATCTATGTAATAAGACGTGTTATGTGAAACGTGTATATATATATAGATTAAACATATATATAAGCGGTTTCGAATACAATTAATAGATATAGTAACACTTGATTGTTATTAAACAAGTTAATACAAACTTATAAGGATTTAAAATAAACATAAGTTCTAATAATAGATTATGTGATTTGAATATAATTAGTTTTAGAAGAATAAACTTTATAATAGTTATTTGATTCCAAACGTATGAAAACGTTTTCAATCTAAAAGGATTCTATTATTAAAACGTTTCATAATGTAATTTGAGAAGGTATATAAAACCTAATTAAAGTTTTATGCTATAAATCACAAGTACATATAGTTATTGTTTCAAAGATATAAAACGTACTATGATATATCTCGAAAGGTTAGTACATTTTACAACATGTCAAGAAGTAGATTATTAAGGTTATTATTATTATTATTTTCTATTATTATATGAACTATGTAAAATGATTTGAGTGTCACGTCTTCTTTAAAAAGAATATAACTTTATAAATATCTAGAACCACTTTTGACAAATTGTTACTGAGTTATTTTGATAAGGATAAAGGCTTTAACATTATCTAAAAATCTAGAATCTTTCTAGAAACCTTTTGACAAATTATCCATAACAATATTCCGCGATTTAATAAAATATAGATAGATTTAACGAGAAATAAAAACGTGTATAAGAATTTTACCATATGCGAGACTAATTATACCAACTATCTTTGTGAAAGATCTTCACTACATGTTTGTTTCTTATCATGGCTTGTATATGAGACTAATTATACTAACCATCCTAATTTTGTGAACCATCTTCACTAGCCTCTATGTCCATATCATGGCTTGTAGATATATATGATACTAATTGTACGAGCCACACCCTAATTTGTTTCCCATCTATAATAACCATGCTTGTGAAAGATCTCGGGCGTCAGTCGATAAGTTGACGGATGTGTCGAATATTTTTCAGCCAATCAGATTTCAGTACATATTTTTATATATTATTAATTAATAAATTATATACCCAACTACCAATAATATTTTACCACATCACCCATTCACAAATTTAACCCTCAAATTTGACACTCTCCTTTATTTAACTTCATCTCTTGACCTTGTCACATCACTAAAAAGTACATCACTTAACTTTGATGTCACCGTCATGGTTAGAAACATTCTAAACGGATTAGATAACATGGTCTCAAAGTGTAGTTTGAAGATTGGTCCGGTTGAATTTTAGTATTTATGTAGTTTAGTCAAAAAAAAAAAAAAAGGCTCACGGATCTTTGAGTGGTGGACTATGTTTTTTGCTGTTTATGTCACGAGATTAAATCAAAAGAAAAAGTAGAACACGCACTTCTATAAAGTCATCAAATGCAAATATTTTCAAACACAAAAACTAAAATTTCACTACTCCGTATTACTAGTATGTTATCATTAAATATATTATATATTATTATTATTATTATTATTATTATTATTATTATTATTATTATTATTATTATTATTATAATTATTATTATTATTATTATTATTATTATTATTACTACTACTACTACTACTACTACTACTACTACTACTACTACTACTACTACTACTACTACTACTACTACTACTACTACTACTACTACTACTACTACTGCTGCTATAATTAATATAAATACTACGACGGGGTTATGTTCGGGTGATTTTCAAAACAAGTTTCAAGTAGGTTTTAGCTAAGGAAATTATGGGTTATAGCTATGGAGGTTATGGGTATGGTTCGAGGGTATGCTCGTGAGGTCAACCTAGTATTTATCATCTCCGTTGCGTTTACGTACCTTTCCTGCAATATTGAATCTCAATATTGATATGTGAGTACTCATAATTTAATTTTTACATATTAATAATGTATCCCTGACTAGTGCTCGAGAAAATAGGATTATGCATGCTTGTACTTTTGATATTGCCCTTAGCTAGGTTATGTTGAATCTTGAATTAGTTACACCTATGGTTGAGATAAGTTATAAGATATGCATATTCTTGGAAAGCTAGCGAAAAACTATAAACTTTTCATTTAGATATCGAATGAATCCGACGAACAGATTAGAAGTTGTTGTCAGTTGAATTTTTGTATTATTATTAAAAATGATTATTATTATCGTCGTTCTAATTTTTATCTAATTATCATCATTTTATTATTATTATTATTATTATTATTATTATTATTATTTTTATTATTATTATTATTATTATTATTATTTTTATTATCAATAAAAGGTATTATCCTTAATAATTATTATTACTATCGTTATTATCATTAAAATTATAATTAATATTATAATTAATATTATTATCATTTTATCATAATATCATTTTTAGTAAATATAAATATTGATATTTTTATTAATAAGAAAAAATAATTATTATTATTACAAAATAATACAACATTTACTTATTATTATCAATGTTATTTTATCAGATAAAATGAAATACAAATAATATAAATTACCTTAATAAAACCTATCATAACATTTTTATGATATACAGTGAACTTTATAAATTTTATTATCTAAGATATATAGAAGTATATTTTTATATAAAGTTTTATTTATTAATAAATGAATTATTTACTCTAATAAATCTTTTAAAAATATTTAAAATATAAAACGACGATATTTAATCTATATATTAATCATTCCGGAAATCATTTTGAGTCAAATTAACTTTGGTTAACTGTTGCATATTAGTCTCGAGCATTAGGATTGTGGTACACTATGACATAACCTAAGTTGTTAGACAAAAATTGACCAACATATAAAATTAAATAATTAATATAGGTTCGTGAATCCGAGGCCAACCTTACACTTGTTCAATGATGTTATATGTATTTTTACTACAAAATACAGTATGGTGGGTTTCATTTGCCTTTTTACCATTTTATATTTTTGGGCTGAGAATACATGCGCAATTTTTATAAATGTTTTACGAAATAGACACAAGTAATCGAAACTACTTTATATGGTTGAATTATCAAAATCGAATATGCCCCTTTTTATTAAGTCTGGTAATCTAAGAATTAGGGAACAGACACCCTAATTGACGCGAATCCTAAAGATAGATCTATCGGGCCCAACAAGCCCCATCCAAAGTACCGGATGCTTTAGTACTTCGAAATTTATATCATGTCCGAAGGAGTATCCCGGAATGATGGGGATATTCTTATATGCATATTGTGAATGTCGATTACCAGGTGTTCAATCCATATGAATGATATTTTTGTCTCTATGCATGGGACGTATGTTTATGAGAAATGGCAATATGAGATCTTGTGGTCTATTAAAATTATGAAATGATTATTTATGTTAAACTAATGAACTCACCAGCCTTTTGGTTGACACTTTAAAGCATGTTTATTCTCAGGTATGAAAGAAATCTTCCGTTGTTCATTTGCTCATCTTAGAGATATTACTTGGAGTCATTCATGACATATTTCAAAAGACGTTGCATTCGAGTCGTTGAGTTCATCAAGATTATTATTAAGTCGATTATATTAAGATATATTACGAAATGGTATGTATGTTCTCAACTTTCGATGTAATGAAAGATTGTCTTTTCAAAAATGAATGCAATGTTTGTAAAATATATCATATAGGGGTCAAGTACCTCGCGATGTAATCAACTGTTGTGAATCGTTTATAATCGATATGGACTTCGTCCGGATGGATTAGGACGGGTCTCTATAGTTGGTATCATAGCGGTGGTCTTAGCGAACCAGGTCTGCATTAGTGTGTATAACTGATAAGTCGTTAGGATGCATTAGTGAGTCTGGACTTCGACCGTGTCTGCATGTCAAAAGTTTTGCTTATCGTTTCTAGTCAGAAATTATCTGCTTATCATCCTTAGGAAGTTACCTGCTTATCATTCTTAGTCTAGATACGTTTTACTGCATTGACTGCATGATTAGTGTATAGACAAAAATTTATATCTTAGCATATCTGCTAATTCATATTTTAGCGTACCTGTTATGGTTACCGATGCCTGACAGCTTCCGTAGATTCCTCCGTAACTTATGGGATTTTAGTATTATATATGCATATGTAAATTATGTATTGTAGGGTACTAATCTATATCCTATAATCTATTTCTTATTAAAAATACTTCATTTAATCGTACGAGATGAATCCCTCAATCAGTTCGAGTCCCTCAGATTTCGATAGCTATCCCAATAGTTATTCCGACAGCTATTCCGATATGAATTTCCACTCGAGCTCCGAAAGCAGTATAACCGGAATGAATCAACCAACTAGTCATCTTCAATTCTGGATGAATTGGGAATGGGTTCATAGTCTACTTAATCATTGGAGACAAGAAGAAGCGATCCCTTTCATCCACCATATTGTCCTCTGGGAGAAAAATCTGAAGCATTCATCGGCGAACCAATCCGAAACACCATTTTCACTCTCATTTCCTGAATATCTCGCCACGATTATATTCTATCTAAAATTATAAACCTTATTCATCCGCTTGTTTCAACCGTCAATCATCCCGGAGTAATCGAAGAATCCAACGAGCTTCGCGCTCGAGTTGTAGCTTTGGAAAATATGGTGCAAAAGGTACCAACTTCAGCAACATCACAGGCACCAACAGTACCATCACCACTATTAACAACAAC
This sequence comes from Rutidosis leptorrhynchoides, assembly GCF_046630445.1. Lineage (NCBI taxonomy): Eukaryota > Viridiplantae > Streptophyta > Magnoliopsida > Asterales > Asteraceae > Rutidosis > Rutidosis leptorrhynchoides. Next base: position 605,752,243 of record NC_092333.1, on the reverse strand, counting down.
ATCCGCATCTCATGCCTCAACATCTCATTCTGTACCTCGAGTACAATCATCGTTCTACGAATTGTTCTACATCATTTATCTTCGTTCTACATGGCGATTATGTAATCTCTCAAGTTTTAGAGATTATTCATTCTAGTTCCAAACGGAAATCAAATGAGATTAATATCATATTAACTCATTAAATCCATGATTGCATCTGAAGAAAATATATATACAAGTATATTTTTATAAAGATTGTAATTAAAAATTCTTTCGTACAAACTGTTAATGGTGAAAATATTTTAACGGGTAGGTAATACTCGAGGGATATTTAGATTTCACTTTAATAAGTTACACTGTACATTTGACGAAACTGATTCAACAGTTATTTACTCTCCTACTTACAACCACCGATATACGTATCCGTTCACCAAAGAATAACTATTTTCATTCAAATTCAATTTCATATTTGGATTTTGACCTATCAGAATCCAACAAGTAGCATAATGAAGAAATAATGGACACAATAAAAATTGATTAAAAACAGACTAATTAACAATATGAAATTTTGTTAAGAATCCACGCTAACAAGATCCTAGCTAACTGTTCCTAGCTAACTGTTAATTCTGTATTACATTTTATTTTATCGCAATTTATTTATCGCAGTTTATTTATCGCAATTTATATTCTCGCAATTTTATTTATCGTCATTTAATTTCTGTTATTTATTTTATGCACTTTAAATATCTGGACAAGTATACAAGGTTTTGACATATCATATCGACGCATCTATATATATTATTTGGAATAACCATAGACACTCTATATGCAGTAATGATTGAGTTCTCTATACAGGGTTGAGGTTGATTCTACAATAATATATATAATTTGAGTTGTGATCGAGTCTGAGACGTATACGGGTCACGATACGTATTAATTAATTCGAATATTATACATTAAACTATATATGAATTATTGGACTGTCAACTGTGGACTATCGACTGTGGACTAAAAACATTAGACAATTAAAATAAATTAAAATAATGATTATAACATATGAAACTAAACATTTCTTCAACTTTGCCACTTGATTTTATCTTAAACCTCGTTTGTATCTTGACAATTTTAATCTGCGTTCAAACCTTTCATTATTCTTGAAAACACCTCAATTGAGAGGATGAACCAACCGCACTTCATCTACGGAAGAAAAGATTGATACATGTGGTTATGCACCTGAAAACACTCGGAACCTGAGTAAACGTTTAACACGTAGTTGTGCTAATTCCTTAGTGTTATTATTACCCAAAATAACTTGATAATCCCTTTTCAAAGTAGCGAATCTTATCACAGCTCCAACATGACAACTTCGACTTTTCGTTCGAAACAACCTTATTATAACCTTGATATATATGCGTGTTCTTTTATTGTTACCGGGGAACCTTTTATACTCCACCATATTACCCTCAGCGTTTAATCATCTAAAAACACAATTCTCTTGAAACCACCTCGGATTGATAATCGATGACTCAGATATGGTAGCATTAAATGCAGAGGAAACAGAAAAATTATAGATGGTCTAAACGGCAAAAAGTTCGATGATAAAGAAGGGAGTGTTAGGAACGCTCGATAGAAAATTTGGTACTGAAAAACAGATTGAGCAAACCACGAAGGAGTCTCTGAATGAATCACAAGGACTAAACTTGTACATTAAGAATCATGATGATTCTGTTTCTGATGAAATCTTTAACGAATACCTTGCTTCTGACTCCAAACTCCTGCGGACAAATTTTCTTCACCATCCTCCGATATTAGAAATTTCAAGATATCATCGTATTTTTCATTATAAATATGCTCCATATTTCTGAAGATATTTTTATAACTATTCTTATCTGAAATCATTAATCTCTTCGTGCTATCAGTGTTACATCATATAGAAACTGTTAGTTTCTATATTCTGTAAACTTTTGAGCCTAAAATATGAATGTTATTGAAGTAATGTTGAGAACTGATGCATGAGTTAGTATAATATAATGACACTTGATCAACGTGATTATATTACAGTAAGTTATGCTGAGTTTCTAAATGAGACATGATGAGTCACAGATTATAACGTCATCATGTGTCATGTTACACGACTCTTACATTTTACCTGATATATAAACATATCAAGAACATATTTTCTTGATAGTTCTATTTTTCCCGGATATTCCGGTAATTTGACGAATCAAGATCGTGCTATTACCATTTCTTTCTTAGAACATTAACTATGTTCATTTCGAAATTCATAACTATGAATTCTGGACCATTACTCGTTTTACTAGAGGTCGAGAAGAGAATAAAAACGGCAAAAGAGCTTTGAAATATAAGGGAGAATATAAATCCCGATAACAACACATAAATTACAAACCGTGTATATCAATGTTTATCGCAGCATAAAGACACGGGAGAATTAAAAACATTATAATCCCAAGGGCAAAGTAGAAGAAAGCGGATTCCTCTGGTGGAAGTTGGAAAAGGAGAATGATTGTTGCTATAGTAAGGACGAGGACAAGGATCAGAACTGAATTAAACATTTTCAAAATCTTTTGGATGTATGAAACAAGAAGGAAAGTATAGGAATGGTGAGAATAATGGTACGAAAGAGTTTAATTTATAATGGAAATATCAGCCAGAGTAATCGAAGCAGATCACCGTATTTAATTAGAGAGATCTTAATTTCCTTATTCGCCGAAGGATCAAATCTTTCAGATTTCGAAGATTTTCTTTAAATTCCTTAAAATCTGTAAATCAACCATGACTATGTCACCGGTTAAGACAAATCTGCATTTACTCATCTAAATCTTTTGTGACAGCTTCATTCGTACGTTTCACATAATCGAATCGTTTTGTCTATATTAATCAATAATGATAAAACTCTATCTATCAACTCATATTCGTCATAAAAACATTTTTATTGTTAGCCATGACGACCTCACTCAAATTTCGGGACGAAATTTCTTTAACGGGTAGGTACTGTGACGACCCGGGAATTTCTGACCAAATTTAAACTTTATCTTTATATTATTCCGATACGATAAGCAAATTCTGTAATGTTGAGTCTCGAAAAGTTTGAAAACTATATTCATGTAATCATTTACCCTTCGACTGCTCTTGACGATTCACGAACAACTATGTGTAAACAGATATGTATGAATATATACATATGTGTGATTATTTAATTGAGAAATATTAATAAAACATTTAACGATTTGGTTGATATGAAAATAAGTTATTATATGATGTGGGAACGTTAATAAGTATTAAACGTATACTTATTCGTCTTAGATAAACATCTATGTAATAAGACGTGTTATGTGAAACGTGTATATATATATAGATTAAACATATATATATAAGCGGTTTCGAATACAATTAATAGATATAGTAACACTTGATTGTTATTAAACAAGTTAATACAAACTTATAAGGATTTAAAATAAATATAAGTACTAATAATAGATTATGTGATTTGAATATAATTAGTTTTAGAAGAATAAACTTTATAATAGTTATTTGATTCCAAACGTATGAAAACGTTTTCAGTCTAAAAGGATTCTATTATTAAAACGTTTCATAATGTAATTTGAGAAGGTATATAAAACCTAATTAAAGTTTTATGCTATAAATCACAAGTACATATAGTTATTGTTTCAAAGATATAAAACGTACTATGATATATCTCGAAAGGTTAGTACATTTTACAACATGTCAAGAAGTAGATTATTAAGTTTATTATTATTATTTTCTATTATTATATGAACTATGTAAAATGATTTGAGTGTCACGTCTTCTTTAAAAAGAATATAACTTTATAAATATCTAGAACCACTTTTGACAAATTGTTACTGAGTTATTTTGATAAGGATAAAGGCTTTAACGTTATCTAAAAATCTAGAATCTTTCTAGAAACCTTTTGACAAATTATCCATAACAATAGTCCGCGATTTAATAAAATATAGATAGATTTAACGAGAAATAAAAACGTGTATAAGAATTTTACCATATGCGAGACTAATTATACCAACTATCTTTGTGAAAGATCTTCATTACATGTTTGTTTCTTATCATGGCTTGTATATGAGACTAATTATACTAACCATCCTAATTTTGTGAACCATCTTCACTAGCCTCTATGTCCATATCATGGCTTGTAGATATATATGATACTAATTGTACGAGCCACACCCTAATTTGTTTCCCATCTATAATAACCATGCTTGTGAAAGATCCCGGGCGTCAGTCGATAAGTTGACGGATGTGTCAAATATTTTTCAGCCAATCAGATTTCAGTACATATTTTTATATATTATTAATTAATAAATTATATACCCAACTACCAATAATATTTTACCACATCACCCATTCACAAATTTAACCCTCAAATTTGACACTCTCCTTTATTTAACTTCATCTCTTGACCTTGTCACATCACTAAAAAGTACATCACTTAACTTTGATGTCACCGTCACGGTTAGAAACATTCTAAACGGATTAGATAACATGGTCTCAAAGTGTAGTTTGAAGATTGGTCCGGTTGTATTTTAGTATTTATGTAGTTTAGTCAAAAAAAAAAAAAAAGGCTCACGGATCTTTGAGTGGTGGACCATGTTTTTTGCTGTTTATGTCACGAGATTAAATCAAAAGAAAAAGTAGACCACGCACATCTATAAAGTCATCAAATGCAAATATTTTCAAACACACAAACTAAAATTTCACTACTCCGTATTACTAGTAAGTTATCATTAAATATATTATATACTACTACTACTACTACTACTACTACTACTACTACTACTACTACTACTACTACTACTACTACTACTACTACTACTACTACTACTACTACTACTACTACTACTACTACTACTACTACTACTACTACTACTACTACTACTATACTACTACTACTACTACTACTACTACTACTACTACTACTACTACTACTATAATTAATATAAATACTACGACGGGGTTATGTTCGGGTGATTTTCAAAACAAGTTTCAAGTAGGTTTTAGCTAAGGAAATTATGGGTTATAGCTATGGAGGTTATGGGTATGGTTCGAGGGTATGCTCGTGAGGTCAACCTAGTATTTATCATCTCCGTTGCGTTTACGTACCTTTCCTGCAATATTGAATCTCAATATTGATACGTGAGTACTCATAATTTAATTTTTACATATTAATAATGTATCCCTGACTAGTGCTCGAGAAAATAGGATTATGCATGCTTGTACTTTTGATATTGCCCTTAGCTAGGTTATGTTGAATCTTGAATTAGTTACACCTACGGTTGATATAAGGTATAAGATATGCATATCCTTGGAAAGCTAGCGAAAAACTATAAACTTTTCATTTAGATATCGAATGAATCCGACGAACGGATTAGAAGTTGTTGTCAGTTGAATTTTTGTATTATTATTAAAAATGATTATTATTATCGTCGTTCTAATTTTTATCTAATTATCATCATTTTTATTATTATTATTATTATTATTATTATTATTATTATTATTATTATTATTATTATTATTATTATTATTATTATTATTATTATTATTATTATTATTATTATTATTATCAATAAAAGGTATTATCATTATTAATTATTATTACTATCGTTATTATCATTAAAATTATAATTAATATTATTATTATTATTATTATTATCATAATATCATTTTTAGTAAATATAAATATTGATATTTTTATTAATAAGAAAAAATAATAATTATTATTACAAAATAATACAACATTTACTTATTATTATCAATGTTATTTTATCAGATAAAAATGAAATACAAATAATATAAATTACCTTAATAAAACCTATCATAACATTTTTATGATATACAGTGAACTTTATAAATTTTATTATCTAAGATATATAGAAGTATATTTTTATATAAAGTTTTATTTATTAATAAATGAATTATTTACTCTAATAAATCTTTTAAAAATATTTAAAATATAAAACGACGATATTTAATCTATATAATAATCATTCTCGAAATCATTTTGAGTCAAATTAACTTTGGTTAACTGTTTCATATTAGTCTCGAGCATTAGGATTGTGGTACACTATGACATAACCTAAGTTGTTAGACAAAAATTGACCAACATATAAAATTGAATAATTAATATAGGTTCGTGAATCCGAGGCCAACCTTACACTTGTTCAATGATGTTATATGTATTTTTACTACAAAATACAGTATGGTGAGTTTCATTTGCCTTTTTACCATTTTATATTTTTGGGCTGAGAATACATGCGCAATTTTTATAAATGTTTTACGAAATAGACACAAGTAATCGAAACTACTTTATATGGTTGAATTATCAAAATCGAATATGCCCCTTTTTATTAAGTCTGGTAATCTAAGAATTAGGGAACAAACACCCTAATTGACGCGAATCCTAAAGATAGATCTATCGGGCCCAACAAGCCCTATCCAAAGTATCGGATGCTTTAGTACTTCGAAATTTATATCATGTCCGAAGGAGGATCCCGGAATGATGGGGATATTCTTATATGCATATTGTGAATGTCGATTACCAGGTATTCAATCCATATGAATGATATTTTTGTCTCTATGCATGGGACGTATGTTTATGAGAAATGGCAATATGAAATCTTGTGGTCTATTAAAATTATGAAATGATTATTTATGTTAAACTAATGAACTCACCAACCTTTTGGTTGACACTTTAAAGCATGTTTATTCTCAGGTATGAAAGAAATCTTTCGTTGTGCATTTGCTCATCTTAGAGATATTACTTGGAGTCATTCATGACATATTTCAAAAGACGTTGCATTCGAGTCATTGAGTTCATCAAGATTATTATTAAGTCGATTATAGTATGGTATATTACGAAATAGTATGCATGTTGTCAACTTTCGATGTAATGAAAGATTGTCTTTTCAAAAATGAATGCAATGTTTGTAAAATGTATCATATAGGGGTCAAGTACCTCGCGATGTAATCAACTGTTGTGAATCGTTTATAATCGATATGGACTTCGTCCGGATGGATTAGGACGGGTCTCTACAGGCTAGCTTTCACGGGTCACTCAAATCACTCAAGTGTTTAGGGTTCCCTATAGATCTAAGAAATGAATACACTCATAGCCAGTCATGCTGCACCCATCGTCATAGGCTTAATAAAGACTCAAATCCTTGCTGCTAACGCGAGAACGGTAGTAATCTCAGCTTTATGGGTTATTTGTCAATGATGGAGAAGGAATTTTGGAGTGGTAGTGAAGTTGTTTTTGAAGGGTGAGATAAAAGGGTAATATAGTCTTTATACAGACTTTTATTCGGATAGATAGGAGTGCTGAAATATTTTGAGAAGTACTTTTGAACTTTTCTTCATTTGATAATCATTTTCGGTCGAGTTCTCTTCGGCATTTCTCTTATTTAGTTCTGCTCCTTCATCAAATTTTTTTTTTTTTGGAGACTTCATCTCGAGAAACTTTTTGCCGGTAAACTTTTTCAAGACCTTTGCCATGATACTTGAGAGGTTTATAACATTGAGTTTTCGGAAGGAATCTCATTTTCTGGGTTTTCTGAGAAATAGTAAAGGTGATATGGATGTGATGGTGGAGTAGAAGTAGTGGAGGTGTGGAAGGCTTATGTTTGACAAATGGGTAGCTATTTTGATTATAACCGAACCACGCTTTGCTTCTTGGAGATGTAGATCTAAAGCAAGTTCTGATTTTGAGCACAGACATCGGCACTCTCAACGAAAAATAGTGAAGCATTAAAGATGAATGCTGGTCTTATTTGGGGTGCCTCACCATAATAAATTTAGGTCGATAATGCCTTAGTCATGCAATGCTCTATTAGAGATTTTCAGTCTAACAAGAATTCCACCTTACTTAAGCCTTATTTTTATTAACAAACATTTTAGGTTTTCAAAAATACTTTTTCGAAAAGGGTTTCTTTTGTAAAAATTTTGAAATTTGGCTTAAGGACTTGGAATCTTCGTAATGGTTTATCATGATACAGCATAAAAAGATACCAACATCCCACACTTAGACGAACATTGTCCTCAATGTTCCTAGTGTATCCCACACTTAGGAGTTTTAGTTGAAGATTTGGGAGTGTCTGTCTAGTGCTTTAATTGGGTGTTATCCCACACTTAGTGATAAGCTAGGATGCGGTATGGTTTGAATCTTGAGCTAGTAGCGTAAAGAAAGAAATACCTCTAGCAGATGCGGCTGGCTTCCCTGCTTCTTTATCGGCTCATTTGTCATCCTTTATTCTTCTACTCTACTTTATTGCACGGGTTGCCTCCCAAGAAGCGCTTTTGTTTAAGGTCGTTGGCTCGACCGTAGTGATTCTTCAAAAAGCAAACATTCCTCGTTGATGGTTGTGATCTTGGTCTCCTTGAGGGAATGTGAGTCTTGGTGGATAAGTCCCGAGAAAGTGTCGGACTAATAGTGGTAACAAGTCCGGTACTTCTCTTGAAGATCTTCTGAACGATAAGTAGTGCGCAGTTTCGGCTCTTGATAAGTCTTGAAGTCCGATGAGAATGTGATCCACAGCTCTGCTGGTTGACCCATGAATGTCAATCATGGTAGCAGTGCTGGTGTTGATGATTTCTCTGATGGGATGCTCATTTCGGAGGTCTTCAAACAATGTAAGAAACTGTATCTTTAGAATTTCGAAGTCTTTGGAATGGTGATCTCCACAGTAAGAGTCTGTAGCTTTGCACAGATTAGTTAAGAGACGAAGCTGGAAAGAAGTGAACAACAATCCTGATCCGAGTATTAATTTCACCGTCTTTGAGTATATCTCCCGACATCCAGCTTTAAATATGAAACTAAGATCTGTGGATTCATGAAAGATACATGATAGCTGCTTCGTAACATAGGTGGCAATGTTGACTCGATCTGGTTCAAGATGAGAGAACGGATTCTTTCGTCTTGCTTCCTCCATAACAGCGTCTTGTAACTCTTTGATAATCAGATTAGCGTGGTGATCAATTGTTATGTAAATCACTAGTCTGTCTGGTGTGCTTTCGAAGTTATCTCTATCCATAAGAGCGAAAAGACTGTGAATATCCTCGATCATTTGCAAATCAGAGTGATAAGTCGGGCGGCCGGTGGAAAGATCCATATGCTTCCGGATGAGAGTCAGTAGTGCTTGTTCGTTTCCTGAGAATGGAAGTGCAGATCCGGCTAAGGCATTATAAACCTTAGAGTAAATGATCTTCTGATCTCGACAGAATCTCGTCTCAAGAATAGTGCGAACCACTGAATTATGCTCTCGTTGCCTTTCTTCGTGATAGATATGATCGTGAAGAGAGTTGATAAAGTCTTGAATGTGTTCTTCTAGGATTTCAACATCATTGTCTTCTCTTCGGAGATAGAGGTGGTGCTCTTCTCTGATAGTCATGATTCGTTCTGTTAAGCGTAGCGAAAAATCAATGGTTGACTTTCGGATGGCTTCGAGAATGTCTTCAAATTCATCGGTATCATTAATGAAGGTAATCATGTGTGAATGTGTGGATATAACCGGAATTTGATCTGAAGAAGAGTCCGGCTCCCCTTGATCTACTTCGGTTGGAGAGTGTGAGTTAGTCAGAATGTCTTCGTAATGCTCTTCCTCGTCATCATCGGTATCCGGTTCCTCTGAGGATGCGTCTGATGAACGAGTTCCTTCAGTATTCTGATTCTCCACTTTGACACTTACAGGATCAATTTCTATATCCTTAACCTCAGCCTTGTCGTTCTTCTTTTTGAAGCGAATGATTAAACTGTGATCTTCCGTTTCAAACGTCATTATTTCTTCATGACGCTTAGTGCTTGGAACGGGTGTTGTCGCAGTTTCTTTTACGTCTTCCATTTCCTCTTCCTCTTTAGATTTCTCCTTTTCCTCTATTTCTTCGCTGGGATCCTCCTCTTCCATTTCTGGGTCGTCTATAGACTGTGATTCGACACCCATCTCGATATCATCGGCTGGTGGTAATGACTAATCATCGGAAGTGATCCGTCTGGTGGAAATAGCAAACATCTCTGCCTGTCCAGAAAGATCAGTTGGTCGGTCAATTTTGAAGGTAACGCTCTCCCCATGTGATCGTAAGATCATGGTTTGATTGTACACATCAATGACAGTCCTAGCCGTATTCATGAAAGGTCTTCCTAACACTATTGGGGTGTGTAGGTCTTCCTTAATATCCATTACTACGAAATCCGTAGGATACAAGAATTTGTCGACTTTCACCAAGACTTTTTCAACTATGCCCTTAGGTTATCGAATTGTATGATCGGCAAGTTGGATTGTCATTTTGGTTGGTGACAAGTCTCCTAACTCTAATCTCTTGTAGAGAGAGTAGGGGATTAGGTTGATACTTGCTCCCAAATCTGCTGGCGCATGAATGGTTCCAGATTGGTAGATTGAACACGGGAAAACGAATCGACCCGTATCTCCTAGCTTAGGTGGTAGAGAGTTTCTGAGTAATGCAGAGCATTCTTCACTTAGTGGAATTTTGTTAGAGTCTGGTATCCTCTGCCTTGTAGATAGAAGCCTTCGGATGTATCTCTTCTGGTTGGGAACTTTGGACATAGTGTCCAAGAATCTTCCATCTAGTTTGAAGGAATCAAGCTTGGATGGTTCTTTGATGTGCAGCGGGGTAGTATATAAAATAGCTTATATTTTACTAGGAAAAACTATTAAATACGATACAATTTTACACAAGATATTTATTTATTTATAGAATGAATATACTTAAACCTTGCTACAACACTTATAGGCAGTGTACCTAATCGTACAGTAGTGTAGTTTTTAGTAAGTCCGGTTCATTCCACAGGGAAATCTTTAAACAAAGCTCAACGCTATATTAGTTTACTTTTATTAAAAATACAAATATATATATAAGTAATATTATTATTATAAAGGGGGGTTTTTACCGTTTAATGACCGGTTTGTCGATTTTAAGACTTTAGTCGCAGTTAAAACCTAATGTAAAATATAAAATAAATACAAGATTTAAATTAAAGCGTAAAGTAAATAACGATAATGAAATTGCGAATAATAAAAATGCGATAAAATAAACTTGCGATAATTAAAAAGTACGATAATTAAAAGTGCGAATAAATAACAATAAATAAAAGTGCGATAATTAGAAGTGCAATTAAATATAAAATAAAGGAAATTAAATATGAAATAAAAGAATTATGCTTATTTAAACTTCCGTAATCATGATGTTTGACGTGTTGATTTTAGTTTTATGCCCATGGGTTAATTGTCCTTTGTCCTGGATTATTTAATATGTCCGTCTGGTTTTTGTCCATAACAGTCCATCAGTCATAAATATAAAATGCAAGTGTCCTCGTCAAATTATTATTATACCCGAAGTTAAATATTCCAACTAATTGGGGATTCGAATTGTAACAAGGTTTTAATACTTTGTTTAATGAATACACCAGGTTATCGACTGCGTGTAAACCAAGGTTTTACCACTTTGTTAACAATTACACCAATTACCCTTGAATGTAATTTCACCCCTGTTTTAATTATTCTAGTGGCTATTAATCCATTCCCGTGTCCGGTTAAATGAACGATTATTCGTACATATAAATACCCCGCCCATCGTGTCCGATTGAGTGTATATGGTAATTTATAGGGACGCCCAATTGTAAATCTTTATATTAACATTAACAAACTTTCATTTAGTTAAACAAATATAAAGCCCATTAATAGCCCATAGTCTAATTTCCACAAGTGTCGTTCTTTTGTCCAAACCCCAATTATGGTACAAAGCCCAATTACCCAATTTTAGTAATTAGCCCAACATCATGATTACTTCGTTTTAAATAAGCATAATAATAACTTAGCTACGAGACATTAATGTAAAAAGGTTGAACATAACTTACAATGATTAAAAATAGCGTAGCGTTACACGGACAGAATTTCGACTTACACCCTTACAACATTCGCTAACATACCCTTATTATTAGAATTAAAATTAAAATTAAAATATAAATTATATATATATATATATAAGTTTTACGTATGAATGAGGAAGAAAAGATGATGAAATTTTGATCAGAATTCGGTTGGCTTTATAGCCAGAGTTGATTTTTGGGGCTCCGCGACTCGCGGCAAAAGCCTCTCCAAACTCCGCGAGTCACGGAGATAGAAATTACAGCTCAGTCCTTGGAGTTTTCTCTGCCGACGGTTTTTATTATATATATATAATATATATATAATTAATATAATTAATTATATATTATATTATATTTATATGCATAGTTAACTTGTAATTTTTAGTCCGTTGCGTCGAGCGTTAAGAGTTGACTCTGGTCCCGGTTCCGGATTTTCGAACGTCCTTGCGTACAATTTTATATTTTGTACTTTGCGTTTTGAATCTTGTACTCTTGTAATTTCGAGACGTTTCTTATCAATAATTGGAACCTCTTTGATTGTCTTTTGTTCTTTTGAGCTTTTTGGTCGTTTGCGTCTTCAAATCGTTGAATCTGTCTTTTGTCTTCACCTTTTATTATTTAAACGAATATCACTTGTAAATAGAACAATTGCAACTAAAAGCTTGTCTTTCTTGAGGAATAATGCTATGAAATATATGTTCGTTTTTAGCATTATCAAATATTCCCACACTTGAGCGTTGCTTATCCTCAAGCAATATCGTCTTGAAATACTAGAATCACTTCTTTATTCTTCACACTTTGTACATCAGTGAATTCTATATGGCGGTATAAACAATGGTAGTAACGATATGGTTTACAGTCCCACATGACTATAAAAATTTAGATCCATTAAGGAAATTGGATCTTTATGAAAACATTTGATCTTTTGAAATCTAGTTTTTACCCTAGATAAGTTTTCCGGAATAACCCTTTACCGGTGTTTGCAAAATATTTTTGTGGGTTAGGTGGGTTTCAGATTTGAAAATTTTAGCTCAAAACTTGCGGTTTTGTGTCACCCACTTGCTAACCTTGTATTTGGAAAGCAACACATCCAGTTTACTTGTCCCGTATATTACGTTTCGGCAAACTACCGTCCGGTTGTAAAGGAAAGCGTTGAACAAGCAACTGTTAAGGCAATGTCCCGTGACATGCTTTTGATTATGGTCTATAACGTGTCAGACGCAATTACTATCCTTGGTAGGCGCAATAGTAAAGCTCACCCTTATAATTTTTTGGTATGGCACAAGGTCCTGTCTTTGACCACTATGCAACCACCGTTCTTACGGTTGACACCCGATTTAGTTCAGGTGACCTAATGAATTCCAGGTGAATTCCTAGGATTTTACGTTTAATGGTAATGAACGCATTGAAAATAGGGTTTTCAGAAAACAAATCGGTTTATAATTTTTTTATCAAAATATTTTCTCGTTCAAGCTCGAGTTTAGATATCATCGAATTCCATGAGTTTGTAATTCTCAATCTTTAAGGTCAATCTCTAGGATTGAGTAATATCAGTCTTAAAAGCTGATTTTTAATCTTTAAGGAGATTATCCTTTCTGGGGATCTGATTCATTAGTATTATCAAGCTAATTTGCACGGTGCCCCCCCATTGTACGAGATAAATCCTTCTCATGGTTAGGATAAATCTGACCACTTGGCGACCCTGTTTTATGCTGAGGTCCGTGGATTTCCTGCTGATTTTAGTGATGACTTTTCTAGATTTTTCGTCAACCTACAGCTGGTCTGGACGACAACTTCATGACCTAAATCAAGAAGCGCGTGTCTTTTTCGGAAGACTTTACTTCCTTTTAATGATGGAATTGATTCATCGTGTAGATCCATCTCTTCTTTTCTTTCATCGGGTAAAACAGTTTAGTTTAGTCCAAAGCAAAAGTATTTTCAGTTATTTGTTACAGATATATGTGACATATGTTTAAGATAACTTGGTAAATTTTCCCACACTTGGCTTTTTATTTTTCTTTTTATCGTCCTCTATTCCATTTTAAATGAATTTTGACATTTTAATTTGTTTCTTAATTTATGTTCTTTCTGAGATAACAATAATTTCGGTGTTAAAACCTAGTTTTATCGTTCATAAATATGTATAAACATGATTTGAATTCATTTAATTGAAAATTTTTTACTAGAATTGGGTAGTCAGTATATAAGACTAGGGCTGTTCTTTATTATCAGAGAGCACTAGATTCTAATACAACTACTGCTTTACTAGTATTTTTAATGGTAACCAAGTGTATAAAGTAAAAAATTTTAAAATCCGAAAGAATTTAACCCCTTCCCACACTTAAGATCTTGCAATGCCCTCATTTGCAAGAAATCAGTAACAATTTAAATTATTGAGGGTGATTTGTGTGAAAATGATTAAATTTTTACCAAAGTTTCCAAATATATTGGTGTTTGTTCGCTGAATGATAAATGGTGCACCTCATTTGTTCATTCCGTCTTGTTGTTATTTCACATATATTTTGCATCTTGTCGTCAAAATTAGTTGCTTTTGCTGAACTTAATGCCAGTCTTTGAAAATGCGTTGTTTTACCCTGTTGTGTACATAAGATAAACTGCAAACATATATACATATTTTTGAAGTTTGGTATATTACCCCACATTCAAAAATTATTAAAATCTAAGAATAAAAGTTAGATAATTATAAAAATGATTACAATATTAACAAAAGTATTAAACGTATCAATAATTACAAACTACAAAATAAAAAAAAATAATAAGTAAACTAAGGATGATATTGGTACCAATAGGGGTTCCAGGCATAACCATAAGTGCTATAGAATGCTTCGGCAGGGTCATACGTAGGATATGGTGGCTGCATCTCTATCGACCAAGGAGGGAAGACGGGTTTCGGTGTAGGAATATAGTTTCTACCTATATGTTGGCAATGAGCTATGATCTGGTTCTGATGAACTTGCCAATCTTCAAATGCTCTCTGTCTAGCATTTTCGTATTCCTGAGAAGCTATAAACCTATGCATTTCTTGCATCTCATTCCCCCCTCCTACATTACCTTGCTGCTGGTTTCTCTCCACCTGTGGATGTCTACCATGGTATCGTACTGCGGCGTTATTTCGCCTCTTCAAAACTTTCGCACCATGGTATACATTTAAACCTATAGTATCGCGGGGTTCTGGCTCTTCTACTAATAATCCCCCCCGACTTATATCCACACCGAGATATTCACCAATCAAAGTAATAAAAATACCACCTCCTATTATGCTATGTGGACGCATCCCCCGAACCATAGCTGATAAATAATAACCCACACAATATGGTATACTTACAGCGCTCTGTGGGTCTCGAATACACATATGGTAAAACAAATCCTGTTCATTTACTTTTTCTTTGTTCTTACCCCTTTGTGTAATCGAATTAGCTAAAAACCTATGTATCACTCTTAATTCGGCTCTATCTATATCCAAATAAGAGTAGTTTCCCCCTTTGAAACGGTGATGGCTTGTCATTTGACTCCACACACCGTGTGTATCAAAATTCTCATCTATCTTTCTACCGTTTAGTATCAATCCTCTACAATCGGCAGACGCTAACTCCTCAGGCGTATATATACGTAAAGCCTGAGCCATGTCCAGTAAAGACATGTGGCGCATCGAACCGCCTAACAAAAATCTAATAAAAGAACGATCGGTTAAACTAGCTACCCGATCATTCAACTCTATACTATATAACAACTCTTCACACCATACTTTATATACAGGTCTGCGTATGGTGAATAAACATATCCAGTCATTAAAAGAAGAATTACCATACCTCTGTACAAGTAATTCCCTAATTGGCCCGGCCAATTCTACAGCTTCTAAGGGTCCCCATTCTATGACCCTCGGTACCTCAACAACCTTGGAATGAAGAGTATGCAAACCCCGTTGATATTTTGGATAATCTATCCAAAGTCTGTCAAATCTCAGGTTCGGGTGCAACTCTTCCAAATGCATATCGGAAAAGGTCATGACTGGATGAGGTACATCCTGCTTGTAGTAGTTATCTACCTCCTGTTGTTCCAAATTCTCGGCAGGAGCATTGCGGGCTTGGGATGAAGATTCACCCCTTTCATTCTGCAAAACACATCAAACACAAATTTTGTGCATTCAAATATGCATTAGTGTCAGCAAAATCATCAATTACAATGACATTATCAATCTATATCAAACTTAAGTTCATTTTCATATTTTCATCAAATCTACACTTTTTCAAATAAGCATATACAAAAATTTTCGCCAAGTTCATAAGCATTCAACTCAAATAACATGTCAAAATAATCATTACTAACAATCAAACAAGTCTCAAATGGCATTATCTTTCAAAAATCAAGTTCATGAATTTTGGACTTGAAAAAGTCCACTTTAATTCTCAAAATCATGTTTAGGCTCAAAGTTTGGATCATTTAACTACCTAAACATGTTACACTACTTAATTTAGCAACAATTCATGACAAAAATCGGCCATAACCTGTTTATATCAAAAAGCCCCAAATTTACTCAAGAACACAAACCCTAGATTACTCAAAATTTGTAGTTTAAGGCTTCTAATCATGTTAAACAGCATCAATCTAGGTTATACAAGCATAATACATAAACAATTTAAGCTTAATTACACTAAAAAGCATCAAAATCAAATTGGGGAAAAAATAGCTCAAGAACACCAAATTTCGGATTAAATGGTGTTTAGGTGTAGAAATTTACCGTTTTTCTTGAGTAGTTCTTAGATAGCATCCTTCTCAACATGATTTTAGCAAAAGATTTGGTGATTAACGGTTAAAAATTGTGATTTTGGGGGGTTTTTTTCGTATTTTTGCGCAGCTCTTTTCGCAGTGTTTTTGGGTGTTTTTGTGTGTGGGAGCTGATCAGTTCGTGCAGCTCTTTTATTTTTTTTTCTGGGTTTTGGTCCCTCCGCGAGTCGCGGAGGTTTTGTAGCTCAAACTCCGCGAGTCGCGGAGTTTGCTCTTTTTTTTTTTTTTTTTTTTTTTTTTTTTTTTATAATCTTTAACTTATAAAACAATTAAGAAATTAATTTTAAAATTTTGTTTCCCTTGTTATTTAGGACGAGGTCGTTTCGGATCGATGTCCTAGTCCGTCCCTCGACAAAATTTTAAAATTTGTCTTTTTGTAGCGATTGTTTTAAAAGCTAAGATTTTTGGGTTTTTTAATGTTTTTGGCATACTTTAAATTAATAAGATTAAAAATAATGATAATAAAAGTTCTCGTCCCTCCCTCGGGTAAAGCAATTTCGGTTCAAAGACCTAGTCTTCAACTTACGACGAATTTTAAAAATCATATTTTTAACTTAATGAGATAAAGTAAATTTTTGTTTTTAAATTCACACAACTTAAATATGAAATTCAAAATTAATATTAAAAATTCACACCAATCTTAAAATTTGAAATGCATAAAATTAAAAATTAATATTTTAAAAATTAAAAATTCACACCAAACTTAATTTAAAAATTTATAAATTCATATCAAACTTAATTTTTTTTAAAATTCATATTATAAATTCACACCAAACTTATATTAATTTTTTTTCAAATATTTACAATTTTAAATATATTGTTTTTACAAAGTTTACAATATTAATTTAAGATTTAAATATTAATTTTAAAAATATGGTAAAAATAAAATTAAAAATCTTTTTGTCTTTTTATCCCACTTTAATCAATCAAATATTATCAAAAATATGCGCCCCTCTTTTCGGTAAAGTAATTTCGGTTCCAAGACCTAATTTAACTCATGACGAATTTTTGAAATATTTTGGGTTGATTGATTAAAGATATTTATACCTTAAGAATAAACGTTAAATTTCGCAGTGATGTAATAAATTTTTGAATGATATCAATAATTTCGGTCGCCAAACCTAATTTTATTCAATACCAATTTAATACTTTTTAGCGAACAAATTAGCGTTTATTATCAAAAGGTTAAAAATAAAAAAATAAAAATAAAAACTGTACAGACATACCTGTGAAATAGATTTCTTAGTTATATGATCTATTCCATTCATAAGATAGTCGGTTTAATTGGTTTTCCATGGCTCCAAAGGCGTAACCTCGAGCATTCAGTGTCTTTTCTTCTAAACATATGAACGGTCCGTCTCTGCATAAAGTAACAAATTCGGTATTTGAATAGGTTTGATTATTTGAACATTTACCTCCATGTGACCATTTTCCGCATTTGTGACATCGTTCTAGGTGTCGTGCTCTTCTTTTCGCTGCGGATTTTGATTTTCCTTTACCAAATTGTAACTTATTATCTTCGCATCTGGATTCTTTTCTAACTCCGTCCATTCTTTCTCTGATTACTGATACTAATTCGCTCGGTAGTATGTCATTATTTCTTTTAGTGATCAGAGCGTGTAGCATTAGACCATGGTTTAGTTCACAGGCAGTCTTCATTTCGTAAAAACCTAAAAAAAATAAAAATTCAGAATGGGGGGAGAAGACTAGTTCTTTAGGGTCTGCTAGGGAAAGACCATTCGGGTTCCATTTTCGAGAACTATACGAAAACAGACAATCTAACTCTAACAGAAATACATATTATCCTTTAAAGACTTGATTCTCCCCACACTTAGTTAGCTGTGGTATCGAAATTGTGATTAACTTCGTTGTCGACTTCCATCGGACCATGTATGTAATGTTTAACTCTGTGACCATTAACTTTAAATTCAATCCCATTTGAATTTATTAATTCTATCGTTCCGTATGGGAAAACTCTTTTGACTATGAATGGTCCAGACCATCTTGATTTCAATTTTCCAGGAAATAGCTTGAATCGTGAATTGAAAAGAAGAACTCTGTCTCCTTCTTTAAATTCTTTTGAACTTTTGATTCTTTTATCATGCCATTTCTTCGTTCTTTCTTTATAGATTAACGAATTTTCGTATGCTTCATGTCTTAATTCTTCTAATTCGTTTAGTTGACTTAATCGTAGACGTCCGGCTTCATGTAAATCAAGATTACATGTCTTCAAAGCCCAAAATGCTTTGTGTTCAATTTCTACTGGAAGATGACATGCTTTTCCATAAACAAGTCTAAAAGGTGTGGTTCCAATTGGAGTTTTGTAGGCTGTTCTAAAAGCCCAGAGTGCATCCTCCAATTTAATGGACCATTCCTTCGGATTTGATCCTACGGTTTTCTCTAGAATACGTTTTAAAGCTCGGTTGGTATTTTCAACTTGTCCACTTGTTTTTGGATGATATGCGGTGGAGATTTTATGAGTTACTCCATATCTTTTAAGAACTTTCTCAAGTTGATTATTACAGAAATGAGTACCCCGATCACTTATTAAAGCTTTCGGTGTTCCAAACCTTGCAAAAAGACGTTTTAAAAAGTTGACTACAACTCGTGCATCGTTAGTTGGGAGAACTTGTGCTTCCGCCCATTTAGATACATAATCAATGGCTACGAGTATATATAGATTATTATGAGATTTTGGAAATGGACCCATAAAGTCAATACCCCAAATGTCAAATACTTCACATACTTGGATGATATTTTGTGGCATTTCATCACGTTGACTTATTTTTCCGGCCCTTTGACATGCATCACAGGATTTGCAAAGAAGGTGTGCGTCTTTGTAAATTGTAGGCCAATAGAATCCAGCTTCATAAACTTTTCTTGCTGTTAGTTGAGGCCCATAATGCCCTCCTGTTGGTCCTGTGTGACAATGGTTTAAAATTTTACTAGCTTCATCTCCAAATACACATCGGCGTATTATTCCATCGGGACAACTTTTAAACAGATGTGGATCTTCCCAGAAATAGTGTTTTATATCACTGAAGAATTTCTTTCGTCTTTGGTACGATAATCCTTTTTCAAGGAATCCACAAACTAAGTAGTTTGCATAGTCTGCAAACCATGGGATTTCTTTATAATCTATCTTCAATAGATATTCATCAGGAAAGTTGTCTTGTATGGCTGATTCATTCAGAACTTCTAATTCGGGATTTTCAAGACGAGAAAGATGATCAGCGGCGAGATTTTCTGCTCCTTTTTTATCTCGGATTTCAATATCAAACTCTTGTAAGAGTAAGATCCAACGGATTAATCTTGGTTTAGCATCTTGTTTTGAAAATAGGTATCTAAGAGCAGAATGGTCTGTATAGACCACCGTTTTTGCTAGAACGAGATATGATCGAAATTTGTCAAAAGCAAAGACAATAGCAAGGAGTTCTTTTTCAGTAGTTGTATAGTTCGTTTGTGCTCCTTGTAACGTCTTACTAGCATAATATATAGGTTGAAATCGTTTTTCAATCCTTTGCCCTAAAACGGCTCCCATTGCAAAATCACTTGCATCGCACATTAGTTCAAATGGTAGATTCCAATTTGGTGTTATCATGATCGGTGCATTAGTGAGTTTTTCTTTAAGAATATTAAAAGATTTGATACATTCATCTGAAAAGATGAATGGCGCATCCTTTTCTAGGAGTTTATTCATAGGAGTGGCAATTTTAGAAAAATCTTTTATAAAACGTCGGTAAAAACCGGCATGCCCTAGAAAACTCCTAACTCCTCTAACATTGGTGGGATGTGGAAGTTTAGCAATTACATCTACTTTAGCTCTATCCACTTCAATTCCTTCTTTTGAAATTTTATGTCTAAGAACGATGCCTTCTTTAACCATGAAATGGCATTTCTCCCAATTAAGTACTAGATTTGATTTTTCGCATCTAATTAGCATTCGTTCCAGATTAACTAGACATGATTTAAATGTATCACCGAAGACTGAAAAGTCATCCATGAATACTTCCATGCATTCTTCTATCATGTCGTGAAAAATCGCCATCATACACCTTTGAAAGGTTGCAGGGGCGTTACAAAGTCCAAATGGCATGCGTTTGTAAGCAAAAGTACCATAAGGGCACGTGAATGTGGTTTTCTCTTGGTCCTCGGGTGCTATTGGAATTTGAAAATATCCGGAAAATCCATCTAGAAAACAATAGTAACTATTTCCGGCTAATCTTTCCAACATTTGATCTATGAAAGGTAAGGGAAAGTAATCTTTTCTGGTGGCGTCATTTAATTTTCTATAATCAATACATACACGCCATCCTGTTACAGTCCTAGTAGGAATAAACTCATTTTTCTCATTTGTGATGACAGTCATGCCACCCTTCTTAGGCACGCATTGAACTGGGCTTACCCATGGACTATCAGAAATTGGATATATCAAACCTGCATCTAGCAGTTTAATAATCTCTTTCTTAACTACATCTTGCATATTAGGGTTTAGTCTTCGTTGGCGTTGCACATACGTTTTATGACCTTCTTCCATAAGGATTTTATGTGTGCAATACGAAGGACTTATTCCTTTAATATCATGAATCTTCCATGCAATGGCTGGTTTATGAGCTTTCAACACAGAAATGAGTTGTGATTTCTCATTTTCAGTAAGAGAAGACGATATTATTACAGGTAATTCAGATTCACCATGTAAATAAGCGTATTCCAAATGGTTTGGAAGTGGCTTTAACTCTAATTTCGGAGGTTCTTCTATCGATGATTTATATCGATATCTGTCTTCTTCTTTTAGCATTTGAATTTCTTCTGTTGTTGGTTCATATCCATTAGCTATAAGTGTAGCTAACATTTCAGCTTCATCAATTGGTTCATTACCTTCTCCTAAAGAACATTCTCCTGTTCCTTGTAATTCGGGAAATTCTTCTAATAATTCTGCATGTGCATCTATAGTTTGAATATAATAACATGTATCATCTGCAGATTGTGGTTGTTGCATTGCTCTATCAACTGAAAAGGTAACACTCTCATCCTCTATACTTAGGGTCAGTTTCTTACCGAACACGTCTATCATTGCTTTAGCCGTGTTTAAGAATGGTCTTCCTAATATGAGAGGAACTTGAGAATCTTCTTCCATGTCCAAAACAACAAAATCTACTGGAAATACTAAAGTACCAACTTTAACTAGCATGTTCTCCATTATCCCTCTAGGATATTTTATTGATCTATCGGCTAGTTGTATGCTTATTCTGGTTGGTTTTAATTCTCCAAGGTCTAGTTTAGCGTATAGTGAATATGGCATTAGATTTATACTAGCACCTAAGTCTGCCAATGCTTCTATTGAACTAAGACTACCCAGAAAACATGGAATTGTGAAACTTCCTGGATCAGATAGTTTTTCTGGTATCTTATTCAACAGCACTGCTGAACAATTAGCATTCATAGTGACAGCCGAGAGTTCTTCCATTTTCTTTCTATTTGAGATTAGATCTTTCAAGAATTTAGCATATCTAGGCATTCCTGAAATCACATCAATGAAAGGAAGATTTACATTTATCTGTTTAAACATATCCAAGAATTTGGATTGCTCGGCTTCAAGTTTTTCTTTCTTCATTTTACTCGGGTAAGGAAGTGGTGGTTGGTATGGTTTAACATAAGGTTTATCCTTAACTGTGTTATCTTCATTAACCTTTTCAACTACCGGTTCTTTTTCCTTATCTTGATCAGGTTGTGGTTCTTGTGGAGTAGGAATAGTTTCATCAGAAGTTACAGGTATTTCAGGTGGTTTAAGTGTTGTACCACTTCTTGTGGTAATGGCTTTAGCTGTTTCATTCCTGGGGTTAGCGTTTGTATTGCTAGGTAGACTTCCCGGTTTTCTTTCACCTATTAACCTTGCTAGGTTACTTACTTCTTGTTCCAGATTTTGAATAGAAGCTTGTTGATTTCTAAATGCTTGAGCATTTTGTTCATTGGTTTGTTTCTGAGATGTGAAAAACTGCGTTTGAGTTTCAACTAGCTTCGTCATCATATCTTCTAAATTCGGCTTTTTATCATCGGTTTGTTGTGGTGGTTTGTTTTGAAAATTCGGTCTTTGCTGATTATAAGTATTATTGGATACTTGTTGATTGCTAGGACCTTGTTGGTTGTTGTATGGAATATTTCGGTTATAATTCTGGTTCTGATTGTAAATCGGTCTTGGCGGTTGATAATTATTCTGATAATTATTTCCAGGCCTTTGGTTTATGTATGAAATATTCTCTCTTTGTTCCATTGTTAATTCAATACTGAGACAATCTTTTGTCAAATGTGGTCCTCCACACTGCTCACAACTAATTCGTATTGAGTGAATATCCTTAGTCATCTTTTCCATTCGTCTCTCCACAGCATCTATCTTTGCCGAAATGGAATCTAAGTCATGGCTAGAATCGGCTCTAGCTGCTTTAGATGATCTAACGATATCTTTTTCTTGGTGCCACTCATGTGAGTGGGAAGCAGTATTATCAATAATTTTGTAAGCATCAGTTTCGGTTTTCTTCATAATAGAACCACCAGCTGCTATATCTATGTCTTTCCTTGTAGTGATGTCGCATCCTCGGTAGAATATTTGTACTATTTGACAGGTGTCTAAACCATGTTGCGGACATCCTCTTAACAACTTTCCATATCTTGTCCACGCCTCATATAGAGTTTCATTTGGCTTCTGTGTGAACGTAACAATTTCTGCTTGAAGTCTTACGGCTTTAGATGCAGGAAAGAATTGTTTAAGAAATTTGTCAATTAAAACATCCCATGTATCGATCGCCCCTTCAGGTAACGATTCCAACCAATCTTTGGCTTCTCCCTTTAAAGTCCAGGGAAATAACATGAGATATATCTGTTCATCCTCCACTTCTCTTATTTTAAATAGTGTGCAGATCCTATTAAAGGTACGTAGATGTTCATTTGGATCTTCCTTCGGCGCACCACTAAATTGGCATTAATTAGTCACCATGTGTAGAATTTGTCCTTTGATTTCATAATCTGGCGCATTAATGTCTGGATGAGTAATTGCGTGACCTTGGCCAGTGCGTTTAGCTCTCATTCGGTCTTCCATACTTAAAGGTTCCAGATTCTCCATAATTGAATTTGTTGAATCGGTATCACTAGATGATTCTGATTTAATGGTTCGTTCCTCAACAATCTTTGTTTGAATGATTGGTGGTTCCGGAGGAAAGTTTAATGGTTCAGGATCTACGAACCGTTCCTGAATATTTTCTGGATTCTCAATTGTGAGGTCGGGTTCAAAAAATGGATTGTCGGAAATTTGAACTGAAGTACTTGGTTGACTAGATGACGATTCTAAAGAAAAATCAACGGCGGTTATATTTGTTAAACGATGTCTTGATCTAGTTACAGGTGGTGAACGTACAAAAGGTGGTGAACGTCTTGCTCGGTGCATTCACTGAATATCCTATTAGTTTTTAAAAGGAAAGAAAAATTATAATAAGTTATCCAACCAATAGACTTTTCTGATTTTGCCCACGTTTCGAATAGCCAAAAGATGCAGCAGAGGGGCAGGATTCATTTGGTCTCAATATAATTGAGGACTGTTTGGCTCCAATAACCCGGTCCACGTACAAATCCAACTATTACTACGAACCAGAAAATTTTGATGTCTATTAATTTAACCACTTAAAATAAATTTTCGTAATTTTAAGAAATTTAGATAAGAAGTAGAAAAAATTCTATGTCCTAAAAACTAGAATGGCGAGAAATAAGAGAGAAAAAGAGTTCGTCGCAAAAGGTCGAAAAAGAAAAAAAAAATGGTTGAAAAATAAAAGATGACGAAAAAAATAAAAATAAAAGAAACTTATAAAAACTTAAAAATACTTGACTAACCTAACCTTATTACTACAACTAACTTAAAATTATAATCGCAAATTGAGATTACTAATTGAAATGATAATTGGTACATAGTAAAAGGTCTAAAAATATTAAAGCTTACAGGAGAAACTAAATCCCAAATGGAAATAACTTAAAAAGAAACTAAAACTTAAAAAGGCGTCGCAAAATTCTAAAGCACCTAAATCTTAGTCTAAAGAAAAAGCACTTAAGGAATTCTACGGCAAAGCCTAAAATTTAGGAGTAAAAATAACTATAGCAAAAACTAAGTTTAAAATTAAATATGAGCTAAAAAATACAAATATTACGCTACAACGATTAAAAAGGTACAAAATATAAAAAGATACAAAAAGTTGTAAAAAGTACAATTTTTATAAAAATATTATTTTTATATTATTTATTTTATAAAACTACTAATTTTACAATTTAATAAAACTAATTTAACTAAAATATATAAATAAAAAGTAAAAGTAAAAATAAAACTAATAATAATAATAATAATAATTAGGTTTAAATAATAATAATAATTAATTAAATCCCGTAATTAATGCAGATTTAGGGTTTCTGTTCGCGTGTCAGAGTAGCTCCGCGAGTCGCGGCAATTAAAGAAGAAAACCCCGCGAGTCGCGGGGTTCAGAAATTCAGTTGACAGGTTTGAATTTCAACGCGTTTTTCTTTATTTATTTATTTATTTATTTTATTTTCTGTTTTTTTTTTGTTTTTAAATAAATAAAAGATATTAAAATTAAAACTTATATTTTTATAAACTAAAATAAAAATAAAGAAACTTATAAAACTTAAATATTTAACAAAATCTTAAAAATACATATATTTTTGTTTTTTTTTTCTTTTTATATTTTTGAATAATTAAAACGTATTTTTACAAAAACGAATTTTAAATAAAGTAAACAAAAAAATCTTTTTTTTTTATATTAGCGTTGCGCTTCCGGCTTTTAAGATTCGATCCCCGGCAGCGGCGCCAAAAATACTTGATGTGCAGCGGGGTAGTATATAAAATAGCTTATATTTTACTAGGAAAAACTATTAAATACGATACAATTTTACACAAGATATTTATTTATTTATAGAATGGATATACTTAAACCTTGCTACAACACTTATAGGCAGTGTACCGAATCGTACAGTAGTGTAGTTTTTAGTAAGTCCGGTTCGTTCCACAGGGAAATCTTTAAACAAAGCTCAACGCTATATTAGTTTACTTTTATTAAAAATACAAATATATATATAAGTAATATTATTATTATAAAGGGGGGTTTTTACCGTTTAATGACCGGTTTGTCGATTTTAAGACTTTAGTCGCAGTTAAAACCTAATGTAAAATATAAAATAAATACAAGATTTAAATTAAAACGTAAAGTAAATAACGATAATGAAATTGCGAATAATAAAAATGCGATAAAATAAACTTGCGATAATTAAAAAGTACGATAATTAAAAGTGCGAATAAATAACAATAAATAAAAGTGCGATAATTAGAAGTGCAATTAAATATAAAATAAAGGAAATTAAATATGAAATAAAAGAATTATGCTTATTTAAACTTCCGTAATCATGATGTTTGACGTGTTGATTTTAGTTTTATGCCCATGGGTTAATTGTTCTTTGTCCTGGATTATTTAATATGTCCGTCTGGTTTTTGTCCATAACAGTCCATCAGTCATAAATATAAAATGCAAGTGTCCTCGTCAAATTATTATTATACCCGAAGTTAAATATTCCAACTAATTGGGGATTCGAATTGTAACAAGGTTTTAATACTTTGTTTAATGAATACACCAGGTTATCGACTGCGTGTAAACCAAGGTTTTACCACTTTGTTAACAATTACACCAATTACCCTTGAATGTAATTTCACCCCTGTTTTAATTATTCTAGTGGCTATTAATCCATTCCCGTGTCCGGTTAAATGAACGATTATTCGTACATATAAATACCCCGCCCATCGTGTCCGATTGAGTGTATATGGTAATTTATAGGGACGCCCAATTGTAAATCTTTATATTAACATTAACAAACTTTCATTTAGTTAAACAAATATAAAGCCCATTAATAGCCCATAGTCTAATTTCCACAAGTGTCGTTCTTTTGTCCAAACCCCAATTATGGTACAAAGCCCAATTACCCAATTTTAGTAATTAGCCCAACATCATGATTACTTCGTTTTAAATAAGCATAATAATAACTTAGCTACGAGACATTAATATAAAAAGGTTGAACATAACTTACAATGATTAAAAATAGCGTAGCGTTACACGGACAGAATTTCGACTTACACCCTTACAACATTCGCTAACATACCCTTATTATTAGAATTAAAATTAAAATTAAAATATAAATTATATATATATATATATATAAGTTTTACGTATGAATGAGGAAGAAAAGATGATGAAATTTTGATCAGAATTCGGTTGGCTTTATAGCCAGAGTTGATTTTTGGGGCTCCGCGACTCGCGGCAAAAGCCTCTCCAAACTCCGCGAGTCGCGGAGATAGAAATTACAGCTCAGTCCTTGGAGTTTTCTCTGCCGACGGTTTTTATTATATATATATAATATATATATAATTAATATAATTAATTATATATTATATTATATTTATATGCATAGTTAACTTGTAATTTTTAGTCCGTTGCGTCGAGCGTTAAGAGTTGACTCTGGTCCCGGTTCCGGATTTTCGAACGTCCTTGCGTACAATTTTATATTTTGTACTTTGCGTTTTGAATCTTGTACTCTTGTAATTTCGAGACGTTTCTTATCAATAATTGGAACCTCTTTGATTGTCTTTTGTTCTTTTGAGCTTTTTGGTCGTTTGCGTCTTCAAATCGTCGAATCTGTCTTTTGTCTTCACCTTTTATTATTTAAACGAATATCACTTGTAAATAGAACAATTGCAACTAAAAGCTTGTCTTTCTTGAGGAATAATGCTATGAAATATATGTTCGTTTTTAGCATTATCATTCTTCTTGTAGCCTTCCAGGATAAGGTACACGAACTGGAGTTTCAGGGGTCAGCTTCTGAGTATATGTTGATTTGTTCTTGAGCCTAGTTGACCTTCTCCGTGGTTCTTCCTCTGGGATTACGGAATCCATTTGCTTTGCTTCTTCTATGTGGGGATTCTGGATAGTATTACTTGGCAATCTTCCCTGCGGTCGAGTTTCAAGGCGTTGTGATAACTGTCCGAGCTGCGTTTCCAAACTTTTGAGCAGAGCCAATTGATTTCACATTAGTATCTCCGTCTGATCTTGTTTGGTTGCAGTTCTCTGATTTAATTGTTGTTGTCCTTGGATGAACTGAGTTAACTGATCATCAGCTCCGAGAGTGGGGTTAGCTGCTTTTGTAATCTGGGTGGTAGGGGAATTCTCCTCAACTGGGGGACCAGTGAGTGGAAGTGTTTGATCGTAGGTCAATTGAGATTTTTGGGCTGGATAAGGTGGATAGCGATAGCGGAAAGGTTGATTGCCTCGCTGAAATTGATTAACCCTTGGTGGTTGATTGAATCCGGGATTTGGTGGACGAGCTGGGTATTGAACGTAACAGACTGAACCGTCAGGGTTTTCGCACTCAACTTGATAGTCTTCAGTAGGTTGCGGGTTGGTACAATTAACACAAGCCTGAGCTTGGTTAACCTGTTGCGGTTGCGTCTTCAATTCTCCAAGTTGTTTAGCAAGAGATTCCATCTTGTCCGTGAGGGATTTGATGGCCTCCGTTTGATTGTTAAGTGCAGAGAGTGGGGCAGATGATGAAGTTGTTTCACCACTGTTCCAGTCATGATGATGCATCGTCATGTTCTCGAGCAATTCCCATGCTTCATCTGCTGTTTGGTTCATCAGATTCCCTTGAGCTGCTGCATCGATCGTCATCCTATGATTTACCGTAAGACCATTATAGAAGGTACAGATTTGGGCTGACCGTTCTAACTGGTAATCAGGGCACTTCTTCAGCAGGGTTTTAAAACGCTCCCATGCAGTGTAAAGAGATTCATCATAACTTTGTTTGAAGTTAATGATGTCATTCTTTAGTTTGGTTTGTTTAGAAGGAGGGAAATATTTGGTTAGGAATTTAGTCGTCATCTCCGTCCATGACGTGATGGAATCTTTTTCCAGTCCTTCAAACCATGTTTGAGCATGATGAGTGAGAGAATAGGGGAACAAGTATAGCCGGACTATATCTTGTCCTATCCCTGGCTGTTTGTAGGAGTTCGAAAGAGATATGAATTTATCAAGGTGAGAATTAGGATCGTCATTCGGTAATCCATGAAATTGACAGCTATTCTGAATGAGCTGGATGATGTGATGTTTTAACTCGAACGAGTGTCCTTGAATCTCTAGAAATCTGATTGGTCCTCCTCGACCTTCAATCGAGGGTTTCGTGTTTTCTGCTAAAGTAACGCGTAACGCCATTTGGTTTCTAATTCGTGCTTCCTTGCGTGCTTTAGAGATTATTGCGTCTGGATCAGGTACGAACAACAATGGCCCTGGTCTAGATCGGGTTTGGGTCATACACTAGGTATGCCTTTTTGTTTTTAATTTTCTCAAATAAGCTAAATTATAATAAGCTAAACTAAACTAATCTAATTCTAAGGTAATCTAATGTAATCTAAGGTAAACTAGATTAATCTAAAGTAATCTAATCTAATTAACTAACTATCCTATGGTGGAATATGTTTTTGGTTCTGGCTACTGATTCCCTGGTATTTCGGTAACAAAGCTCCGCACAAATTATTCAACAAACCAAGTGGCCAGGCCGACTACGGAGAGGCAGGATCCTTTTGGTCCCAATATAATTGGCGACTGTTCAGAAAATCCAATAACCAAGTCCGTGTATAATTTTCTTTCTTAGACACCACTAAATGCTTGTGAATAAGTTTGATTGAAAACAGTATTGCCTGATACCCGTTCCCCGGCAGCGGCGCCAAAAACTAGGAACCTCTCTTGATATGGCCGAAGCGGACGATTTTTATTTACGCGGTGTCGTTAGGCCGCGGCTCACCGGGATCAGCCACTCGTGGGAAAGGGTGCTATTTTAAATTTATATTTAGCGGGGCCTAAATCTTACTACTCCTTATAAGTAAGGGAAGTATGACCTAGAGTCGTATTTTTGAGATATCAGTAACATCGAACCTATATTGTAGCCTAAGATAGTTAGGGAGTAGTGAATATTTATTTTGGGATTTTCTAATTTATAAGATAGATAAAGTAAATGCGATAAAATTTGTAATTTAGATAAGGTTAAAGTAAGGGCATACTATGACTTCATCAGTTATTCTGCCGAGATTATGGAATGCTGGCTCATGAATAGGCAAAGGCCTTGTATTCATTACACTGGTCCTAAATGCCCTTGTCATAAGACATGTCACTGGGTACTGCGTTAGGCTTGAAGATTCTGAATAGACAACAATGTCCCTTACCCCCGATGCCCGTGCAGTCTGACTACAGGCATACACGTTCAGACGGCTCATCCAATTGAGCGACTCGGTTGGGTGACGTATTAACATTCCAAAATGGTCTAAACTTTCTTAAGCATAATATAATACATGGTGTACCATATCCGAGAGACGTGATGTGCCTCAATGCTTTCGTTAATGATTGGTAAAAGATAGTTAGGCCCTTAAAAAGAGTTCAACCATAAAGAACACCATGGCCAAGTCAAGTCTGACTTCCATGAACACGTTCGGTTATCCTAACGGTCCAATCCTTTATGTGTCTAAACAAACAGTTCCTTAATTAACTAAGAATCCCTCAAGCGGGGTGCAATGCTTGAGACCGCGTTATGGTGCAGTGTACTGCTCAACACTAACCGTGTTCCATGGCCTTACTTAGCAGAGGTACAGCTTACAACAACCACTGCGCTTCAGCGTGCACGTACGAAGTTTATATGCTTGGTGACTACACCAGCATGGTCTGGGACCGACCATGTACTAGGGGCCTAGTAAGATGTTTCACTACGAAAGAGTCCTCAGTCGAAATCCAAAGCTCGATAGACTTACTACAACCGGTATGCCTCGATCGATCTTACGTTGTATCCGAGAGACTTCTCTTACCAAGGGGTGACACAGATAGTGTACTCTGAATCAGGGTTCGCGACTTCCCAATAACAGAGCCTATAACTACGTTCTATTAGTTGGAAAAGCGATTGAGTTTAAAGCATAATCGGAAAGCATTTTGACAACATACACAGACCATAATATTATTTCTGCATTATAACTGCTTACATCATAGCATACACTAAAGATAACTACTCGCTAATCATGGCAATAATATCATAAAACATTATATAAGATAAAGGATAGAAGTACCAGTAGATTAAACGAGTTCTGAATACAAAAGTGACAACTTCAAGACTCCAGACCGCTCCTAATACAATCTTCAGCGTTCTTCACCGGGTACTAGGTTTCCCGCACGGAGTCGAAGGCCTTGAGAGTATGACTAATATTGTACAAGAGAGAGAAAGAAGTGAATTGAAGTGTGTGTTGGAATGAATGACAAAGACCCTTTAAATAGACTTGAAATTTGCCAGCATATGCCTGGCAGGGCGTATGGCAGGGCGTATGGCAGCCCATTTTTGGCAGGCCGTATGCAAGGCAGGCCGTATGGTGGCTCGTGTGGTGGCACGTATATGGCAGGCCGTTTCCATACTGGCAGGCAGTATGGCAGGCCGTATGGCAGGCCGTATGGCAGGCCGTATGGCAGGCCGTATGGCTTGCTGGTCAGCCTTGATTTCCTGGATCGTAACTTGATTTCTTGTCTTTCACCGTTTTCGCTCTAGAATCTTCGTTTTAGCTCCGATTCTCTTGATTCTTTTTGCACCGCCTTCGTAATTACTTGTTCTTCAATTCTAACCGATGAAGTGGGTATTTTGCCAACAAAGTTTGAATCTTTCTTGTTTTTGGGCCTTAATACCGGGGTGAAAACGTGACTTTTTAGCCGATATCATGGCCCAGTTTTCCACATCCAAAACAAACTATGGCGGTGTTATTTGTTCCGACATTATTTGTTCTTTTAGTTCTATTATGCATTGATCCGTAGATCTCGCAATTCATCGCGCTATGACCATTTCTTTTACACCTATTGCAAAATGTCGTGCAGAACCCCGGGTGATGCTCTTCACACCTTTGGCATGGTTGTTTTTGGTTTTTGTTGCCATTGTTGTTATTGAGATTGTTGTTGGGATTGTTGATGTTGTTGTTGTTGTTATTTTCGTTGGGACGGTTATTGTAATTGTTGTTGGGATGTTTGTTGAAGTTGTTGTTGCGATTGATGTTGCGGTTGTTGGAATAGTTATTGCGATTGTGGTTGTGATTGTTGTTGTTGTACTGGTGACTCTTGTCACTGGTTTCTTTCCACTTTCTCTTGACTTTTTTCATGTTAGCCTCTTCGGCCACCTGCTCTTTAATCCTTCCTTCGATCTGATTCACTAGTTTGTGATCCATTTGACTTGCCTTTTGTATGGAGGTGGGCTCGTGTGAACTCACATCTTCTTGAATCCTTTCCGGTAACCCTTTTACAAATGCGTCGATCTTCTCTTCTTCATCTTCGAACGTTCTGGGACACAATAGGCACAACCTAAATCAAAGGTTACTAGGTCAGTAGGTTGTCCTCATAAGTTCTAATAGTGCATAAATTAAGTTTAAGTGTCATCATCATCATTATTCATCATCATAAAAGCTAAGTAAGTTCGACAAGAATAGAGATCGAAACAATAGGCTGACTTCGGTTAGCTGCTGCGACCTCTACGTAAATCGAAAAGATGCATAGTCAGTGGCTATGGCTCCGTATATGAGTTCCCTAACAGTTGACCAATTTTCAGAACCTAACTCGTCTTCTTTGACCGTGGCGACGGTTTAAGTCCGAGTAGGTCAGAAATTTCAGCACAACGTTAATAGGGTGTAGTGACTCTCGGAGGGCCATAAATCCTAAACTGTAACTCGGATTAAGACGAGGCCTAAACGGAAAATAATCTACTCGAACCGAACTAACTGAAAATTAACTTTCCAGTAGCCTAGGTGGTCTGATCAGATACGAAAATTAGTGGACAAGTGCTCCGGTGGGGTTCTTGGTGCTTGATGCTCATCACGGTTCTCATCCTTGATGCTTGTAGCTTCAAGTGTACAACTCGTTGATGGTTTAGCATCACTTTTGACCAAGATTCTACCATCAATACACAATATGTTAAGACCAAGTGGTAACATAACTCATTTAAGAGTCTTAGATGGATGATGAACCAAGGTTACATCATATCCTTAGTCTTAACACAATTACAAGTCCTATTTACAAACAAGGTTACAACTTTACATCAATCAAACAAGTATGAACATGATCTAAGTCAAATGAAGTGATGAAACCCTAAGCTAGAGAGCTTGGATCCCTTTCACACAATTTATAAGGTCACAAAGCTAGAAAGCTTGAACCTTTAGTGTTCTTGAAGATCTTGAAGCATAAAGCTTGGATCTTTAAGTTTCATGAAGACCATAAATACAAGTTTTGATCTTTATAACAAAACAACAAGATCATAAACTAGAAAACTTAGATCCAACAAAAAGATATGAAGATTCAAGCTAGAAAGCTTGCATCTTGGTTGTTCTTGAAGATCTTGAAGCATAAAGCTTGGATCTTGAAGATACATGAAGATTACAAACAAAAGTTTGAATCTTTATTATAAAATAACAAGATTAAAGCATAAAAGAAGTATATCTACAAAGTTGGTGAAGATTCAAAGCTAGAAAGCTTGAATCTTCCATGTTCTTGAAGGATTCATGCTTGAATCAACAAGATATAATCAAGATCAAAGCTAAAGAGCTTGATCTTCCATGATGATGATGATATGCCACGAAAATGATGAAGGAAAAGAAGAAGAAAAAGAAAACTTACAAGTAATACAAGAAAGGAAAGAAAGAAAGAGCAAGTGTGTGTGAAAATCAAATGAGCAAGTGGTTGAATGAGAGGTAAATGGCTAGTATTTATAAGCAAAATTTTGACATGGATTGATGAGGTGGAAGGGCCTCTTGGCCGTGATTTTCAAAGGGGGGAGGGGGAGACACCATTTTGCTTTTTGGTTAGTGGTTGTCTAAAGCATGTACTTATGCTAGAATCTCATGTAACAATATGGATAATCCTTATCCAAATGCTAGTATGACTCACTAATTAATTTATTTTATTTATTTTATTTATTATAGGTCACTAGTAATAATACTTGGGCTAATTAATTGGGCCACTAGCTAGTGTAGGGTGGGCTAAGGTCCAATAAGGTAGAAAGTCCAACAAGACTAACTATTGTGATCTAGTAAATAATTAATTAAAATTAAGCATCCAAAAGTCCAAGTAATTATTATTATAAAATAATAATTAATATTTCGCAGTCATAATATTCCAATTACGACAAAAGTCAAACGTGTGCGCAGTTCGCGGTTTAATCGAAACGTTAAGTAACACTAACGGTTATAAAGGCTTCCAATGATCAAGTTAAGTATCCTATGTACTCTAAGGCACGTTTTAACATATAATTGGAAGTAAACCACGTATATCAAGTTTCCAGAGTATAAAGTAACACAGTACGCACAAATACGCAGTTTCGCAAAAATACAAGGCACAAAAGCAAGTCGAAAAAGTCGGGTCGTTACAACGATACTGCTCGTTTATCAATTGCTTGAATGCTGACCACGGTAGTGTGTAAGCAGCATCTTGTCCTACCTGCTCGAGATAGGTATTCCACCATGTTAACGCAGTACCTGTGAAGGTATGCGTAGCGTACTTTACTTTGTCTTCTTCAGTACATTTACTTATGGCAAATACCGATTCAACTTTCTCGGTCCATTGTTTCAATCTAATTGGACCCTCGGTTCCATCAAATTTCAAAGGTTTGCAGGCAGTGAATTCTTTGTAGGAGCATACTACACGATTTCTTGTGGAATTAGTTCCACTGCTAGAACCAGAGTTATTGTTGTTATTTTGCATTGCAGCTTGTACTGCGGCTATGTTTGCAGCAAGGAAAACACGGAAGTCTTCCTCACTCATGTTCAAGTTCTAACGAGTCATCGGTGCCATTTCCTTCAAAAATAGCCAAAAGAATTGAGTTAATCATATAGAATTTAAGAGTAGTCAATAGTATTTTGTAGCATAATATGAACTTATTTATAAAAGCTTTTTCTTCATATTAGCATTTTATAGTTTTAATTCGGGTAGTACCTACCCGTTAAGTTCATACTTAGTAGCTACTATACAATTCAACTACTACGCTTCTATATGAAAAACTTATTACAATAATATTTCGCGTTCAAACTTTTATACAATATTTTACAAACTTACAATACCACTATTATACATATAGGATGAAATATAGCACATAATAACTTTGCTACTCGGTAGCTATAAAGGCAATTCTAGTTAATATGCAAGTCGTTCAGCAAAAGAAATAAAGACACGTAATTCATAAGTCCAGAAACAAGTCATGCATTCGGGTTTTACTAGTATTATTTCCCATCCTTAATCTTGTAGAAAATAATCGTTGTGACCGTTGTCTAGGCAGCATGTTGTAATGTCGTCAAAAGGACGAGGGTTACGTAATGCCCAACAGCCCCGTAACAATCTAAAAACCTTGTTTCTCACCTCAACTACTGAGTCCGTCACTTGTGGGAAGGTTTTATTTAAAAGTTGCAACCCAATGTTCTTTTTCTCAATTTGATGAGAAGCGAACATTATTAACCCGTAAGCATAACATGCTTCTTTATGTTGCATGTTAGAAGCTCTTTCTAAAGAACGGAGTCCTATGTTGGGATATGTTGAGTCAAAATAGGTTCGTAACCCGTAGCGTAAAATTGCATCTAGGTTTCCCGCACTATATACCTTAAAGAAAACTTGGCGTAACTTAAAGTCTCCCCAATGTGATATGCCCCATCTTTCAAAGGAAATCCTTTTATAAACTAAGGCATGCCTGGAATGTCTTTCAAACGTTTGACAAACTAATTTTGCCGTAAATAATTGTGCTGATGAATTCTGCCCGACTCTAGACAAGATTTCATCAATCATATCCCCTGGTAGGTCTTCTAAAATTTTTGGTTGTCTATCCTTAATGTCCATTTTTGTTTTTATACTGTAAAATAAACAAGGATTAGATTCGTAAAAGATAATTAACAAATAATACAGGCAATTTTTACATATATCTTAAAAGTACAAGCACACAACAATACATATATTACACAGCATGATTATAACTCTTTATTCCGACTCACTCGTTTCTTCTTTTTCCGACTCACACAACAATACATATATTACACAACAATACATATATTAATCAGGTTTCTCTATTTTGATGCCCTTTCCTTTATTATTCTCTTTTGCCTTATTAAATTGAGTTGGGGTAATTTCTATAACATCATCGAAATCCTCGTCGGGATCCGATTCATCAGAAAATTGGTAATTTTCCCAATATTTTGCTTCTTTGGCGGACACCATTGAACATTTTTAACTTTGGTCCATTGGTTGAGGATTTTCTTTTATTTAAGCGTTTTAATGTAGGTATTAATATTTCATCCTCCGAAACCTCTTCTTCTTCCAGTTCCTCTTCTTCCGGTTCCTTCTCTTCCGGTTCCTCCTCTTCCGGTTCTTCCCCTTCCGGTTCTTCCTCGGGAATTTGTGAATCTTCCCAAAATATATTCGACTCTTCATTATTATTAGGTGAGTCGATGGGATTTGTACTAGAGGTAGACATCTATCACACAATATCAAACACATTAAGAGATTAATATATCACATAATTTTTACATGTTAATAATATATAGTTTCTAACAAAAAAAATGTTAAGCAATCGTTTTTAAAAAAACACGGTCGAAGTCTAGACTCACTAATGCATCCTAACAAACTCGGTAAGACAAACTAATTCAATTTTCTGGTTCTCTAAGACCAACTCTCGGATACCAACTGAAATGTCCCGTTCATATTGATTATAAACGTTCCATATTAATTGATTTCGTTGCGAGGTTTTGACCTCAATATGAGACGTTTTTCAAAGACTGCATTCGATTTTTAAAACAACCATAACCTTTATTTTATCGATAAAGGTTTAAAATATTACGACGATTATCAAATAATGATAATCAAAATATAGCATTCACACACGACCATTACATAATGGTTTAAAATAATATTACACAACAATATATGTCTTCGAATGCAGTTTTCAAACAATATTATACGAGCATGGACTCCAAATCTTGTCCTTAATTTAGTATGCAACAGCGGAAGCTCTTAACAATTACCTGAGAATAAACATGCTTAAAACGTCAACAAAAATGTTGGTGAGTTATAGGTTTAACCTATGTATTTATCAATCATAATAATAGACCACAAGATTTCATATTTCCATTTTTCGTAAACATCATCCCATACATAGAGATAAAAATCATTCATATGGTGAACACCTGGTAACCGACATTAACAAGATACATATAAGAATATCCCCATCATTCCGGGACATCCATCGAACATGATATAAAAACTCGAAGTACTAAAGCATCCGCCACAATGGATGGGGTTTGTTGGGCCCAATAGATCTATCTTTAGGATTCGCGTCAATTAGTAGACTGGTTTACTAATTCTTAGGTTACCAAGCAAAAAGGGGCATATTCGGCTTCGATCATTCAACCATAGAAAGTAGTTTCATGTACTTGTGTCTATTTTGTAAAACATTTATAAAGCTGCATGTATTCTCATCCCAAAAATATTATATTTTAAAAGTGTGACTATAACTCACTTTCACAGATTTTTACTTCACCGGGAAGTAAGACTTGGCCACGGGTTGATTCACGAACCTATAACAAATATGTACATATATATCAAAGTATGATCAAAATATATTTACAACATTTTTGTTGCGTTTTAATGATTTGAGTTTGTTAAGTCAGCAGTCCTCGTTAGTAACCTACAACTAGTTGTCCACAGTTAGATGTACAGAAATAAAGCAATATATATTATCTCGAATCAATCCACGACCCAGTGTCTACAAGTCTCAGACTCGATCACAACTCAAAGTATATATATTAATTTGGAATCAACCTCAACCATGTATAACTAACTCCAGCATTACAGCATATAGAGTGTCTATGGTTGTTCCAAATAATATATATAGATGGGTCGATATGATATGTCAAAACATTGTATTTGTGTCTATGGTATCCCAAGATTACATAATATATGTTAGAATACATGTATAATACAATATAAGTTAGTTAAGTTATGATTTGTATAGATTTGTTACAATTTTCACGTCGCTACAACAAGCAAAATTATCCAATCTTGTTTTACCCATAACTTCTTCGTTTTAAATCTATTTTGAGTGATTCAAGTTGCTATGGTTTCATATTGAACTTAATTTTATGAATCTAAATAGAAAAAGTATAAGTTTATAGTCGTAAATACAGGTTACAAGTCGTTTTTGTAAAGGTAGTCATTTCAGTCGAAAGAACGATGTCTAGATGACCATTTTGGAAAACATACTTCCACTTTGAGTTTAACCATGATTTTTGGATATATTTTCATGTTCATAAGAAAAATCATTTTCCCAGAATAATAGCTTTTAAATCAAAGTTTATCATAGTTTTTAATTATCCAAACCAAAACAGCCCCCGATTTTACTACGACGGCGTATATCCAGTTTTACGGTGTTCTTCGTGTTTCCAGGTTTTAAATCATTAAGTTAGCATAGCATATAGATATAGAACATGTGTTTAGTTAATTTTAAAAGTTAAGTTAGAAGGATTAACTTTGTTTGCGAACAAGTTTAGAATATACTATACTATGTTCTAGTGATTACAAGTTTAAATCTTCGAATAAGATAGTTATATATATATGAATCGAATGATGTTATGAATATCATTACTACCTCAAGTTTAGTAGGTAAACCTACTGGAAGTGACAAGAAATAATCTAGCTTCAAAGGATCTTGGATGGCTTGAAAGTTCTTGAAGTAGGATCATGACACAAAAACAAGTTCAAGTAAGATTTTTACTCGAATTAAGATAGTTTATAGTTATAGAAATCGAATCAAAGTTTGAATATGAATATTTCCTTGAATAAGAAAGATAACCTACTGTAAATAATAAAGGTTTCTTGATCTTAGATGATTACTTGGAATGGATTAGAAAGCTTGGAAGTAAACTAGTAAACTTGAAAGGATTTTTGAAGTGTTCTTGAAGTGTTCTTCCTATGATGATTATAGCTTGATTCTTGAAGTAATTTTTGATGAAGATGATGGTTAGTTACTGGAAAAATTCATTCATAAGTGAGTGTAGGTGTTGAGAGAGAATTAGAAAGAGAATTGGAAGTGAAATGGAGTGGGTGGTGAGTGGTGAAGGTTGAGTGGGGTTAAAAGGAGTTCTTGTTTTGTTTCCTTGCTCATAAGTCATGCTAGTTGTCAAATGATGGTTCCCACATATGTTGGTGACTCACAAGGGCTGCTAAGAGCTGATCATTGGAGTATATATACTAATAGTAAATACATCTAGAAGTTGTGTATTGTACGAGTACGAATACGGGTGCATATGAGTAGAATTGTTGATGAAAACGAATGAGAGTGTAATTGTGACAAACTTTGATAAGTACGAGTGTTTTGATATGTGTCTTGAAGTCTTCCAAAAGTGTATTAATACATCTTAATACACTACATGTATATACATTTTAACTGAGTCGTTAAGTCATCGTTAGTCGTTACATGTAAGTGTTGTTTTTGAAACCTTTAAGTAACGATCTTATTTAATATAGTTAACCCATTGTTTATTATATTTGGTGAGATGTTAAATTATCATATTATCATGATAACATGGTGTATGAATATATCTTAATACGATATATATATTAAAATGTCGTTACAACGATAATCGTTATATATATAACTCGTTTTGAAATCCTTAAGTTAGTAGTCTTGTTTTACATATGTAGTTCATTGTTAACATACTTAATGATATAAATAATTATCATTTTATCATGTTAAATATAGTGTAACAATATCTTAATATGATACATATGTACTTGGTAAGACGTTGTCATAACGATAATCGTTATATATATATTTTCGGGTTTCTTAATTCAATAATCTCATTTTATGTATATAACTCATTGTTAATATACCTAGTGAGATATTTACCTATCATAAAATCATGTTAACTATATATATATGTCCATATATATATCAACATATAGTTTTTACAAGTTTTAATGTTCGTGAATCGCCGGTCAACTTGGGTGGTCTATTGTCTACATGAAACTCATTTCAAATAATCAAGTCTTAACAAGTTTGATTGCTTAACATGTTGAAAACATTTAATCATGTAAATATACCAATTTCATTATATATATATATATATATATATATATATATATATATATATATATATATATATATATATATATATATATATATATATATATATATATATATATATATATATATAAACATGGAAAAGTTTGGGTTACTACAGATTTAACGTGGTTATATCCCAACTCCAAAACACGGAGAAGAGTTTAGTCCATGGGCGCAAACCAGAGATTTTTCACTATTAATTTCGTGCACACATTTTAGGGTTACAATATGGTATTTATATAGGCATATCTAAACAAGGAAACAACTTAAAGAGCAAGAAAACGCATTTTTTCTCGTCAGGCTCCCGGATAGGCTTAAGCTGCGCCGCGGCTGGAGGATGAAATGTTCCGTTCATATTGATTATAAACGTTCCATATTAATTGATTTCGTTGCGACGTTTTTTCTCTATATGAGACGTTTTTCAAAAACTGCATTCATTTTTAAAACAACCATAACCTTTATTTTATCAATAAAGGTTTTAAAAACATTACGTAGATTATCAAATAATGATAATCTAAAATATACTGTTTACACACGACCATTACATAATGGTTTACAATAGAAATATATTACATCGACATATGTTTCTTGAATGCAGTTTTTACACAATGTCATACAAACATGGACTCCAAATCTTGTCTTTATTTTAGTATGCAACATCGGAAGCTCTTAGTATTCACCTGAGAATAAACATGCTTTAAACGTCAACAAAAATGTTGGTGAGTTATAGGTTTAACCTATATATATATATATCAAATCGTAACAATAGACCACAAGATTTCATATTTCAATACACATCCCATACATAGAGATAAAAATCATTCATATGGTGAACACCTGGTAACCGACATTAACAAGATGCATATATAAGAATATCCCCATCATTCCGGGACACCCTTCGGATATGATAAAAATTTCGAAGTACTAAAGCATCCGGTACTTTGGATGGGGTTTGTTAGGCCCAATAGATCTATCTTTAGGATTCGCGTCAATTAGGGTGTCTGTTCCCTAATTCTTAGATTACCAGACTTAATAAAAAGGGGCATATTCGATTTCGATAATTCAACCATAGAATGTAGTTTCACGTACTTGTGTCTATTTTGTAAATTATTTATAAAACCTGCATGTATTCTCATCCCAAAAATATTAGATTTTTAAAAGTGGGACTATAACTCACTTTCACGGATATTTCCTTCCTCGGAAATAAGACTTGGCCAAGGATCGATTCACGAACCTATACAAATATGTACATATATATCAAAGTATAATCAAAATATAATTACAACTATTTTTATTATGTTTTAAAGATTTGAGTGTATTAAGACAGCTGTCCTAGTTAGTAACCTACAACTAGTTGTCCACAGTTAGATGTACAGAAATAAATCGATATATATTATCTTGAATCAATCCACGACCCAGTGTATACACGTCTCAGGCTAGATCACAACTCAAAGTATATATATTTTTGGAATCAACCTCAATCCTGTATAGCTAACTCCAACATTACTGCATATAGAGTGTCTATAGTTGTTCCAAATAATATATATACATGGGTCGATATGATATGTCAAAGCATTTGCATACGTTTCTATGGTATCCCAAGATTACATAATATATTAGAATACATGTATAATACAATATAAGTTAGCTAGGATATGATTTGTATAGATTTGTTAAACATTTCCCGTAGCTAAAAAGATCAAAAATATCCAATCTTGTTTTACCCATAACTTCTTCATTTTAAATCCGTTTTGAGTGAATCAAATTGCTATGGTTTCATATTGAACTCTATTTTATGAATCTAAACATAAAAAGTATAGGTTTATAGTCGGAAATATAAGTTACAAGTCATTTTTGTAAAGGTAGTCATTTCAGTCGAAAGAACGACGTCTAGATGACCATTTTAGAAAACATACTTCCACTTTGAGTTTAACCTTGATTTTTAGATATAGTTTCATGTTCATATGAAAAATCATTTTTCCAGAAGAACAACTTTTAAATAAAAGTTTATCATAGTTTTAAATTATCCAAACCAAAACAGCCTCCGGTTTCACTACGACGGCGTATATCCGATTTTATGGTGTTCATCGTGTTTTCAGGTTTTAAATCATTAAGTTAGCATATAATATAGATATAGAACATGTGTTTAGTTGATTTTAAAAGTCAAGTTATAAGGATTAACTTTTGTTTGCGAACAAGTTTAGAATTAACTAAACTATGTTCTAGTGATTACAAGTTTAAACCTTCGAATAAGATAGCTTTATATGTATGAATCGAATGATGTTATGAACATCATTACTACCTCAAGTTTTCTGGATAAAACTACTGGAAATAAGAAAAATAGATCTAGCTTCAAAGGATCCTTGGATGGCTTGAAAGTTCTTGAAACAGAATCATGACACGAAAACAGTTCAAGTAAGATTTTCACTCGAAATAAGATTGTTATAGTTGTAGAAATTGAATCAAAGTTTGAATATGAATATTACCTTGAATTAGAAAGATAACCTACTGTAAATAACAAAGGTTCCTTGATCTTAGATGATTACTTGGAATGGATTAGAAAGCTTGGAAGTAGACTTGCAAACTTGGAAGTATTCTTGATTTTTATGAAACTATACTTATGGAATTTATGAAGAACACTTAGAACTTGAAGATGGAACTTGAGAGAGATCAATTAGATGAATAAAATTGAAGAATGAAAGTGTTTTTAGGTGTTTTTGGTCGTTGGTATATGGATTAGATATAAAGGATATGTAATTTTGTTTTCATGTAAATAAGTCATGAATGATTACTCATATTTTTGTAATTTTATGAGATATTTCATGCTAGTTGCCAAATGATGGTTCCCACATGTGTTAGGTGACTAACATGGGCTACTAAGAGCTGATCATTGGAGTGTATATACCAATAGTACATACATCTAAAAGCTGTGTATTGTACGAGTACGAATACGGGTGCATACGAGTAGAATTGTTGATGAAACTGAACGAGGATGTAATTGTAAGAATTTTTGTTAAGTAGAAGTATTTTGATAAGTGTCTTGAAGTCTTTCAAAAGTGTATGAATACATATTAAAACACTACATGTATATACATTTTAACTGAGTCGTTAAGTCATCGTTAGTCGTTACATGTAAATGTTGTTTTGAAACCTTTAGGTTAACGATCTTGTTAAATGTTGTTAACCCATTATTTATTATATCAAATGAGATGTAAAATTGTTACATTATCATGATATTATGATATATAATATATCTTAGTATGATATATATACACAGTTAAATGTCGTTACAACGATAATCGTTACATATATGTCTCGTTTCGAAATCATTAAGTTAGTAGTCTTATTTTTACATATGTAGTTCATTGTTAATACACTTAATGATATATTTACTTATCATTTAACATAATTAACAAAGTGTATCAATATCTTAATATGATTCATATGTACCTAGTAAAACGTTGTTATAACGATAATCGTTATATATATCGTTTTCGAGTTTCTTAATTTAATAGTCTCATTTTTATGTATATAACTCATTATTAAAATATCTAATGAGATACTTAATTATAATAAAATCATGTTAACTATATATATAACCATATATATGTCATCGTATAGTTTTTACAAGTTTTAACGTTCGTGAATCACCGGTCAACTTGGGTGGTCAATTGTCTATATGAAACCTATTTCAATTAATCAAGTCTTAAAAAGTTTGATTGCTTAACACGTTGGAAACATTTAGTCATGTAAATATCAATCTCAATTAATATATATAAATACGGAAAATTTTGGGTCACTACAGTACCTACCCGTTAAATAAATTTCGTCCCGAAATTTTAAGCTGTTGAAGGTGTTGACGAATCTTCTGGAAATATATGCGGGTATTTCTTCTTCATCTGATCTTCATGCTCCCAGATGAACTCGAGTCCTCTACGAGCATTCCATCGAACCTTAACAATTGGTATATTGTTTTGCTTAAGTCTCTTAACCTCACGATCCATTATTTTGACGGGTTCTTCAATGAACTGAAGTTTTTCATTGATTTGGATTTCGTCCAACGGAATAGTTAGATCTTCTTTAGCAAAATATTTCTTCAAATTCGAGACGTGGAAAGTGTTATGTACAGTCGCGAGTTGTTGAGGTAGCTCCAGTTGGTAAGCTACTAGTCTGACACTGTAACATCCCGCGTTTTTCCGTTAAATTTAATTTTAACACCGTCTTTTTTTTTTTAAAACATAATCTTTCGTATTTAAATTAATAGTTTCCGTGAGTAACGTTCATTATATTCCCGCTATTTAATTTTGACATCACCCGTTTACTCGAGCGTTTTAAAAATATTCGTTTGGTTAATTCCCGCACCCGACTACAAACATGAGGGACTTAAGTTGACAAGTGGGCAAAGTGGTGACTAGGTCAACTAGTCAACCACTTCACCTCCTCCATCCATTTCCATCCATCTCCCTCATCTCTCTTTCTCTCTAGCAAGAACACACACACACAACACCCAATTCAATCATTCATCATCTAAATTCGATTTAGGAGGCTTACAACAAAACAAATTACATATTTGGAATCCTCTCTTCATCCTCTACAATTTGATACCAACTTCATCTCGTTTGGGTAACATTTCTAAAACTCTAGATTTCTCTAAATTCGTGTTTTTGATTTGAAATGGTGTTAGTTAGTGTCTATGGCTCGAGTCTAACATGAATATATGTTTGGTTTGCTCGATTTGTTGTTTTTGGAGTAACTAGCATGAACTTGAAATGGGTGTGCTTAATCCTTGATTTTGGATGAGTTAATGTTGTTAGATTGTTAAAGTGCATGTTTTAATTGTGTTACTAGTATCATTAGCTTCGTTTTGATGTATAGGTTGATTAAGGAAACTCCAAAAACATGATTAGTGATTTTGAGGTTTGGTTAGGGTTTGACAACTCTTAAAACGAACTTTTGATGCGTTGAATGCTTGTTAATGTTATTGATAAGTGTTTAGTTGTATTACACATTTCATTACCTT
This sequence comes from Rutidosis leptorrhynchoides, assembly GCF_046630445.1. Taxonomy (NCBI): domain Eukaryota; kingdom Viridiplantae; phylum Streptophyta; class Magnoliopsida; order Asterales; family Asteraceae; genus Rutidosis; species Rutidosis leptorrhynchoides. The sequence continues at coordinate 605,707,259 of NC_092333.1, read as the reverse complement.
CAAAACGGCATATCCTATGTATAAATTGGATTCCCGAAACTTGAATTGCAATTGATGAACTTGAAACCTTGTTTTGGAACATTTAACGAACTTTCGACGAGATTTTTGTTGTCTAAAATGATAAATTTGATTTAGGAAATGTATCTAGTTGTGTTCCTTGTCGAAAGAGCTTTCCGGTGATATAAAATACATGTCTTAATTGTTTGCGGATCATAAACTAGGATTGATTGAAGTTTGGCTCGTGCCTTGTGTTTTCTGCAAACAGGACCTGTAATCCTTATGGGACGCCGTCCCAACAACCTAGACGCCGTCCCACCCTTCATATTGGGACGCCGTCCTGACAATTGGGACGCCGTCCCACTCTTCATATCAGGACCCCGTCCTGATTTTTGGGACCCCGTCCTGATACACTAAAACTGGCTGTTCGACTTGGTCATTTGACATGAAAATGTTTGCTATGCTACGGACCTCCGATTAACATGAAACTTGGCCAACATGCTCATATATGATTATATAACTTAGAAAAATTTGTCGGATACCCAACCCGACCCCGTTGACTTTTCCGTTGACTTTGACCCGACCAAGTTTGACTTTTTGTCAAACTTAACCAAATACTTATGCAACCTTTCTAACATGGTTATTTACTTGTAACTTGCATGAAACTTGACTAGTTGATTCACATGTTAATATAATCGAGTCGTAACGAGCCATAGGACTAATTGAACATCTTTGACCGTTTGTGCTTACCGATATTGATATAACCTATATGTTTAGGTCAAGACTAGCTTTGTCTTTGCACGCGTTTACTTGTTGAAGTACTTTATTAACTCTCGCGCTCAAGGTGAGATCATAGTCCCACTTTTACTCTTTTTGAACTTATATTGGGATGAGAAAACATAAACGATTCTTTTGAACTAAGTGAACACAAGAACGGGAAAACAAACATTCTACATACGAGTTTAGAACAAAATCCTCAATTCGATTATCATTAATTACACTTGCCGGGTGTAAGCGAGAACTTATGTTATATGGCCATATGGGTTGACAACCCTCATCCTTGACGGTTCGCTACCGTCTACGGATGAAATATAATTTCGAGAATCAGTGTTTGTTCTAGCACTAAGTGATGGGGTATACAATGGAAGGAATGTTAAGCTTTGATAATTGGGTGCTCGTGAAACAAACTTTTGGAATGTATTACTATTATTTCATTGATGCAAATCTTGTGGTTCACTTGTACTTACTTACTTAAACCTATGATTTCACCAACGTTTTCGTTGACAGATTTCTATGTTTTTCTCAGGTCTTGCACGATATGTGAAACATGCTTCCGCTTACTATTTGATACTTGCATCCGATGTCGAGTATACATGCATTTCATGGAGCGTCTTTTGACTTTACTTTAAACCGTGTCGCCTAGATTTCAATCGTACTTATAACGTTGTAACTTAACTTTTGGTTGAACAATTCTTGTAAACTTTGAAACAATCTTTATTTTGAAATGAAGGCGACATATTTTGGTCAAACGTTATCTTAAAGACTTATAATCAGGTAATGGGACCCACGTAGCCGACGCCGTCACTTGATGATTTGTCGGGGTCGCTACAGTTGGTATCAGAGCCTTGGTTGTAGGGATTTAGAGTTCATTTGTGTCCACCCCGAGTCATAGGGTACATAGGTGAATCTAGACTACAACCGGCATATAGACTGAAGTAGAAATTATTTGACAAATTGTGCATTTATACTCGAACTCTTCTATCATATCTAACTCGTATTCGATCTTGATCTTACGTTGATAAATTTTGTTGATGCGCCACCTTGACTTTATGAAGTAATGTTAAATGCACATGAGAATCAGGGTAATATAATTTCCGGGATTATATTACGGTGATTCACATGGACGTTCCGACATTATGACGTAAAGAATTTAAGGCGAGTCAAGGAAAATTTTCTCTCTATCCTTATTCCATACTGTGGTTAGTATTGTTGAAAATACTAACCAACGATATTCTTGTGTCATGAAGGAACAATGGCTCACCAAGGTCAACACAACACTCCTCTCGAAACTCTTGAACAAGCTCTTCAACGAATGATAACCACCGCCGTGGGTACGGCCGTGGCCGATCACTTTTCTAACAACAACAATCATGGAGCCGGTAATTCAATCGAAGGTTGCTCCTACAAGAACTTCATGAAGTACAATCCTCCCACTTTCGATGGAACCGGAGGACCGGTTACTCTCACCCGATGGTTTGAACAAATAGAGACCGTTTTTAACACAAGCGGCTGTCGAGACCAAGATAAGGTCAAGTTTTCCACCCTCACTTTCACCGGCATTGCTCTCTCGTGGTGGAACAAGTACGTACAATCAGTGGGTATCGATGAAGCCCTTACACTCTCTTGGGCCGAATTAAGAGAAAGAATGATCACCGAATACTTCCCGCGCGACGAGACTCGAAGGCTCGAGCAAGGGCTAAGGAATTTGAAAACGGTCGGGAATGACCTCGGAGCTTATAATCAACGGTTTACCGAACTAGTCTCAATGTGTCCGAATCTCATGGCTCCCGAATCACTAAGAGTCGAACTTTACATGGATGGCCTCCCTAAGAGCATTCAACACAAGGTAATGACATCTCAACCCACTAACCTACAAGAGGCTTTAACAATGGCCCGCCAAGCCTTAGAAACGGTGAATGAAATGGAAGCACCGGCACCAATGGTCGAGAACCACCCGAGTAACAACAAAAGAACATGGGAAGCCTCTCAATCAAGCAACCACAACAGTAACAACAACCCCGCCAAGAAGCCTTTTACCTCCAACGACAAGAAAGGCTATGCCGGAAAACTGCCTTTTTGTGACGAATGCCACAAGCATCACTTTGAAGGATGTGGCAGGTTTCGCCACCGGCGCCAAGGACCCGTCGCTCGAAAGATGCCCAACGCACACAGAACGGGTGCTTGCTTCGAATGTGGCCAACCGGGTCATTTTAGGAATGTGTGCCCAAATAAGAAAATCAACCCCAACGCACGCCATTGAACTTTCAACATCGACACCAAGGATGCCCGGAACGACGATGGACTAGTAACGGGTACGTTTCTTCACAACAAACCGTATATTTCATACTTGTCGATTCGATTACCGCTAGACGTTTTATAACCAAGGATTTGACTCATGCTCTTTATATTCCACCTCTTTCCCCCAGATACTACTTAGACGATTTAAGTGACCGACGGAAAAATATTGTGTGCCTATAAATTTTATTGGAGGAAATACGTTAAGACTTTTGACTTGACACCTATAGAACTAAGGAGCTCGGAACCTATTCGTAAAAAAAAAAAAAAAAAAAAAAAAAAAAAAAAAAAAAATGTTTCCCCATCATCTTGTATAGATTATTGTGAACTGAGTAATTTTCGGTTGGAAACCGATACCCTCTCCCTCGCATCCATGACCTCATGATTATTTGCACGAATCCCGTATGTTCCAAATCGACCTCCGTTCCGGTTATCATCAATTGGGGGTTAAGTGAGACGATGTCTCCTAAGCCACTTTCCGAACTCGCAACGTTAGTTGTAAATCTCTCTTAGTACCGCTTGATTTATTTAGGGCTCGCCCGTATCCATAAACCTCTTGAACCGCGTATGCAAATTCATATAGACTAATCTGTTATCGTATTTATAGATGACATCTTAACTTATTTAAGTAAAGAAGGAAAACGAACAACATCACCATCTTACGCTCGAACTTTTGAGAAAAGAGCAACTTTATACCAAATTCTCCGAGTGAGAATTTCTGTTGAACGAAGTCCAATTTTCTAGACCATGATGTTAATGGTCAAGGCATTACAATCAATCTCGAAATCAAGCCACATGTAATCAGGAAACTCTCCCAACTCAGACTTGTATTCGTAAAAATCTTAGATCTCACCGGTTGTTACCGAAGATTCATTTCTGACTTTTCTTGTGTTACACAACTTTAAACCTCTCCGTGTTCGAACCTTGAGCGTGATTCTTCACACCAACATTTCTAGTTAAAAATCGTATAGCAACAGATGGAACTCGAACATGGAAATATTTCTATTTGAACGCCGAAAGGCATACTCTCTCGACTCAAAAATCAACATAACTAAAATTCGTTATTTTACACGAAGAATTCGAATACTAAATTGTGGATCCGATCAATCTTCTCGTCATCACGTACCACACTACATACCTCTGTTATTTCACCGTCACCGTCTGATATTACTGGAATTTAAGATAACACACAATCCAACGATACTTCACTCTTCTTTGACTTAACGCCCTTGTGTTTCTGATAATCGGTCAACTATTATTCAACCCCGAACTATACAACTACGTGTACTACCTCGTTTCTCTTTCAGACTTCAACTTTTGACAACTAGAGGCACGTTATGGCAACCTCGAGATGTAAACTCATCCTATTCTAAGTCCTCATTTCACTACTATCTTTACCGTTCGCATTTCTGTTTAAAGAAACTCCTTGTAACATTTCTCCATGGATAGAGAAACTCCTCATATTACATAAGTATTCGCCACGAGGGTGAATAGTCCTAACGAACATTTTTTTTCGAACCCTAACTGACTCGTTCAAACATATCTTAAGAGATTCTATTCCAACACGGTGTATCTTTGTTAATTATCCCGTATCGAAATACTCGTTTCACTTCTAGTTTTACAAGAAGCCTCGGGACCGCGTTTAGACATGAGTACCGCGTACCATCCACAACCCGACGGACCGAACAAACATGTGATTTAAACCTTGGAAACCATAATACAAGTTTGTATTACCAACTTCAAATTTACTTGAGAAAAGTATTTTCCTTTAACCGAATCCTCGTACTACAATGATTTTCATTCAAGTTTTAACGTCACTCCTTTTGAAACCACATGTGACCGGAAACGTCATTCTCCCTTGTCGAACCAAGTAAACGATGATCAATTCACCGGGGCCGAGGTTGTTCATGAGCAACCGAGAAAATTTATTCATATTCAGGTAAAACCCTACGCGACTCGTAATCACCAAGAGCTACGCCGATGTTAGACGTAAACATTTCAAATTCCACGTGGGAAACCGCGTCACGTTAAGAGTCGCACCTTGGAAAGGTGCAATCCGTTTCGGGAAACGTAGGAAGCTAAATCCGCGATATTTTGATCCTTTAAATTCTTGGGGTGTTTTGGACCCGTCGCTAGCCGTTTAGACTTTTCCGACTCATTTTGGGTCTCCGTTTATCCTACATTCGATGTATCAACTCAAAGACGTGTTTTGCGAAACGAGAACTTGTTATCTCCTTTGATGAACTCACTATCGACGATAACCCTCACTTCCTAGGAGGACCGGTTGAAACCATAAATCGTGAAGCCAAACCTTAAAACATCGTATGATCCCGACCGTCAAAATTCGTTGAAATACCCTAGAACGTACTTCTCCCTCACTCGTAGAATTGGCAACGCAAGATCTCGAGGAAGATTCAACAACTACTACTTCCAACTAAATTTCGGGACGAAATTTCTTTTGAGGTGTGGATAATGTAACATCCCGCGTTTTTCCGTTAAATTTAATTTTAACACCGTCTTTTTTTTTTTAAAACATAATCTTTCGTATTTAAATTAATAGTTTCCGTGAGTAACGTTCATTATATTCCCGCTATTTAATTTTGACATCACCCGTTTACTCGAGCGTTTTAAAAATATTCGTTTGGTTAATTCCCGCACCCGACTACAAACATGAGGGACTTAAGTTGACAAGTGGGCAAAGTGGTGACTAGGTCAACTAGTCAACCACTTCACCTCCTCCATCCATTTCCATCCATCTCCCTCATCTCTCTTTCTCTCTAGCAAGAACACACACACACAACACCCAATTCAATCATTCATCATCTAAATTCGATTTAGGAGGCTTACAACAAAACAAATTACATATTTGGAATCCTCTCTTCATCCTCTACAATTTGATACCAACTTCATCTCGTTTGGGTAACATTTCTAAAACTCTAGATTTCTCTAAATTCGTGTTTTTGATTTGAAATGGTGTTAGTTAGTGTCTATGGCTCGAGTCTAACATGAATATATGTTTGGTTTGCTCGATTTGTTGTTTTTGGAGTAACTAGCATGAACTTGAAATGGGTGTGCTTAATCCTTGATTTTGGATGAGTTAATGTTGTTAGATTGTTAAAGTGCATGTTTTAATTGTGTTACTAGTATCATTAGCTTCGTTTTGATGTATAGGTTGATTAAGGAAACTCCAAAAACATGATTAGTGATTTTGAGGTTTGGTTAGGGTTTGACAACTCTTAAAACGAACTTTTGATGCGTTGAATGCTTGTTAATGTTATTGATAAGTGTTTAGTTGTATTACACATTTCATTACCTTCAAAACGGCATATCCTATGTATAAATTGGATTCCCGAAACTTGAATTGCAATTGATGAACTTGAAACCTTGTTTTGGAACATTTAACGAACTTTCGACGAGATTTTTGTTGTCTAAAATGATAAATTTGATTTAGGAAATGTATCTAGTTGTGTTCCTTGTCGAAAGAGCTTTCCGGTGATATAAAATACATGTCTTAATTGTTTGCGGATCATAAACTAGGATTGATTGAAGTTTGGCTCGTGCCTTGTGTTTTCTGCAAACAGGACCTGTAATCCTTATGGGACGCCGTCCCAACAACCTAGACGCCGTCCCACCCTTCATATTGGGACGCCGTCCTGACAATTGGGACGCCGTCCCACTCTTCATATCAGGACCCCGTCCTGATTTTTGGGACCCCGTCCTGATACACTAAAACTGGCTGTTCGACTTGGTCATTTGACATGAAAATGTTTGCTATGCTACGGACCTCCGATTAACATGAAACTTGGCCAACATGCTCATATATGATTATATAACTTAGAAAAATTTGTCGGATACCCAACCCGACCCCGTTGACTTTTCCGTTGACTTTGACCCGACCAAGTTTGACTTTTTGTCAAACTTAACCAAATACTTATGCAACCTTTCTAACATGGTTATTTACTTGTAACTTGCATGAAACTTGACTAGTTGATTCACATGTTAATATAATCGAGTCGTAACGAGCCATAGGACTAATTGAACATCTTTGACCGTTTGTGCTTACCGATATTGATATAACCTATATGTTTAGGTCAAGACTAGCTTTGTCTTTGCACGCGTTTACTTGTTGAAGTACTTTATTAACTCTCGCGCTCAAGGTGAGATCATAGTCCCACTTTTACTCTTTTTGAACTTATATTGGGATGAGAAAACATAAACGATTCTTTTGAACTAAGTGAACACAAGAACGGGAAAACAAACATTCTACATACGAGTTTAGAACAAAATCCTCAATTCGATTATCATTAATTACACTTGCCGGGTGTAAGCGAGAACTTATGTTATATGGCCATATGGGTTGACAACCCTCATCCTTGACGGTTCGCTACCGTCTACGGATGAAATATAATTTCGAGAATCAGTGTTTGTTCTAGCACTAAGTGATGGGGTATACAATGGAAGGAATGTTAAGCTTTGATAATTGGGTGCTCGTGAAACAAACTTTTGGAATGTATTACTATTATTTCATTGATGCAAATCTTGTGGTTCACTTGTACTTACTTACTTAAACCTATGATTTCACCAACGTTTTCGTTGACAGATTTCTATGTTTTTCTCAGGTCTTGCACGATATGTGAAACATGCTTCCGCTTACTATTTGATACTTGCATCCGATGTCGAGTATACATGCATTTCATGGAGCGTCTTTTGACTTTACTTTAAACCGTGTCGCCTAGATTTCAATCGTACTTATAACGTTGTAACTTAACTTTTGGTTGAACAATTCTTGTAAACTTTGAAACAATCTTTATTTTGAAATGAAGGCGACATATTTTGGTCAAACGTTATCTTAAAGACTTATAATCAGGTAATGGGACCCACGTAGCCGACGCCGTCACTTGACGATTTGTCGGGGTCGCTACAGACACAATCTATAATCTTGAATGGTCCAATGTACCTTGGATTTAGTTTCTCCCGTTTACCAAATCGAACAACACCTTTCCAAGGTGAAACCTTAAGCATGACCATTTCTCCAGTTTCTCCCGTCGACTCTGGGCGGTTTTCAATCGTTGTTGAATTTGGATGATTTTCTCGGTAGTTTCTTGTATTATCTCCGGACCCGTAATCTGTCTATCCCCCACTTCATTCCAACAAATCGGAGACCTGCACTTTCTACCATAAAGTGCTTCAAACGGCGCCATCTCAATACTAGAATGATAACTGTTGTTGTAGGAAAATTCTGCTAACGGTAGGTGTCGATCCCAACTGTTTCTGAAATCAAAAACACATGCTCGTAGCATGTCTTCAAGCGTTTGTATCGTTCTTTCGCTCTGCCCATCAGCTTGTGGATGATAGGCAGTACTCATGTCTAGACGAGTCCCCAATGCTTGTTGCAATGTCTGCCAGAACCTTGAAACAAATCTACCATCCCTATCAGAGATAATAGAGACGGGTAATCCATGTCTGGAGACAACCTCCTTCAAATACAATCGCGCCAACGTCTCCATTTTGTCATCTTCTCTCATTGGCAGGAAGTGTGATGACTTGGTGAGACGATCAACTATTACCCAAATAGTATCATAACCACTAGCAGTCCTTGGCAATTTAGTAATGAAATCCATGGTAATGTTTTCCCATTTCCATTCCGGGATTTCAGGTTGTTGTAGTAAACCTGATGGTTTCTGATGTTCAGCTTTGACCTTAGAACACGTCAAACATTCTCCTACATATTTAGCAATATCGGCTTTCATACCCGGCCACCAAAAGTGTTTCTTGAGATCTTTATACATCTTCCCCGCTCCGGGATGTATTGAATATCTGGTTTTATGTGCTTCTTTAAGTACCATTTCTCTCACATCTCCAAACCTTGGTACCCAAATTCTATCAGCCCTATATCGGGTTCCGTCTTCCCGAATATTAATATGTTTCTCTTATCCTTTGGGTATCTCATTCTTGAACTTTCCTTCTTTTACAACCCCCTGTTGCGCCTCCATTATTTGAGTAGTAAGGTTAGTACGAATAATTATATTCATAGCTTTTACCTGTATAGATTCTCTGTCCTTTCTACTCAAAGCGTCGGCTACCACATTCGCCTTCCCCGGGTGGTATCGAATCTCAAAATCATAATCATTCAACAGTTCAATCCACCTGCGTTGTCTCATATTCAGTTGCTTCTGATTAAATATATGTTGGAGACTTTTGTGGTCGGTATATATAATACTTTTGACCCCATATAAATAATGCCTCCAAGTCTTTAATGCAAAAACAACAGCACCCAATTCCAAATCGTGAGTTGTATAATTTTGCTCGTGAATCTTCAATTGTCTAGACGCATAAGCAATCACCTTCGTTCGTTGCATTAATACACAACCGAGACCTTGCTTTGATGCGTCACAATAAATCACAAAATCATCATTCCCTTCAGGCAATGACAATATAGGTGCCGTAGTTAGCTTTTTCTTCAATAACTGAAACGCCTTCTCTTGTTCATCCTTCCATTCAAATTTCTTCCCTTTATGCGTTAATGCAGTCAAGGGTTTTGCTATTTTGGAGAAATCTTGGATGAATCTTCTGTAGTAACCAGCCAATCCTAAAAATTGACGTATATGCTTTGGAGTTTTAGGGTTTCCCACTTTTCAACGGTTTCGATCTTTGCCGGGTCCACCTGGATACCTTCTTTGTTCACTATGTGACCGAGGAATTGAACTTCTTCCAACCAAAATGCACACTTTGAAAACTTAGCGTACAGTTTTTCTTTCCTCAATACTTCTAGCACTTTTCTCAAATGTTCTTCGTGCTCTTGATCATTCTTTGAGTAAATAAGTATGTCATCGATGAAAACAATGACAAACTTGTCAAGATATGGCCCACACACTCGGTTCATAAGGTCCATGAACACAGATGGTGCGTTAGTCAATCCAAACGGCATAACCATAAACTCGTAATGACCATAACGCGTCCTAAAAGTAGTTTTTGGAATATCATCCTCCTTTACTCTCATTTGATGATATCCAGAACGTAAATTGATTTTCGAATAAACCGACGAGCCTTGTAATTGATCAAATAAGTCATCAATTCTCGGCAGTGGATAACGGTTTTTGATGGTAAGCTTATTCAACTCTCTGTAGTCAATACACAACCTAAATGTACCATCCTTCTTCTTGACAAATAAAACAGGAGCTCCCCATGGTGATGTGCTTGGTTGAATGAAACCACGTTCTAATAGTTCTTGCAGTTGGCTTTGCAGTTCTTTCATCTCATTGGATGCGAGCCTGTAAGGAGCACGAGCTATTGGTGCAGCTCCTGGTACAAGATCTATTTGAAATTCAACAGATCGATGTGGAGGTAGTCCCGGTAATTCTTTCGGAAATACATCGGGAAATTCTGTTGCGACGGGAACATCATTGATGCTCTTTTTTTCAGTTTGTACTTTCTCGGCATGTGCTAGAACAGCATAGCAACCTTTTCTTATTAATTTTTGTGCCTTCAAATTACTAATAAGATGTAGCTTCGTGTCGCCCTTTTCTCCATACACCATTAAGGGTTTCCTTCTTCTCGTACAATGCGAATTGCATTTTTATAACATACGATCTCTGATTTCATCTCCTTCAGCCAGTCCATGCCAACTATTACATCAAAACTCCCTAACTCTACTGGTATTAAATCAATTTTAAATATTTCGCTACCCAGTTTAATTTCTCGATTCCGGCATATATAATCTGCTGAAATTAATTTACCGTTTGCTAATTCGAGTAAAAATTTACTATCCAACGGCGTCAATGGACAACTTAATTTAGCACAAAAATCTCTACTCATATAGCTTCTATCCGCACCTGAATCAAATAAAACGTAAGCAGATTTATTGTCAATAAGAAACGTACCCGTAACAAGCTCCGGGTCTTCCTGTGCCTCTGCCGCATTAATATTGAAAACTCTTCTGCGGCCTTGTCCATTCGTGTTCTCCTGGTTCGGGCAATTTCTAATAATGTGGCCCGGTTTTCCACATTTATAACAAACTACATTGGCATAACTTGTTCCGACACTACTTGCTCCGCCATTACTCGTTCCGACACCATTTGTTCCTTTCATTCTGTTAACCCCTGTCCGTAGACCTCACACTTCGCCGCGCTATGACCATTTCTTTTACACTTGTTGCAAAATTTGGTGCAGAACCCCCAGTGATACTTTTCACACCTTTGGCATAGCTGCTTCTGATTGTTTTTGTTGTTGCGGTTGTTATTGTTGTTGGGATGATTGTTGTAGTTGTTGTTGTTGTTGTTGTTGTGCCGTTTGTTGTAGTTGCGATTAATGTTGCGATTGTTGGGATAGTTGTTGTTGTTTTGGTGACTCTTATCACTATTTTCCTCCCACTTTCTTTTGACTAACTTCACGTTGGCCTCTTCGGCCGCCTGTTCTTTAATTCTTCCCTCAATCTGGTTCACTAGTTTGTGAGCCATTCTACATGCCTTTTGTATGGAGGCAGGCTCATGTGAACTTATATCTTCTTAGATTCTCTCCGGTAACCCTTTCACAAACGCGTCGATCTTCTCTTCCTCATCTTCGAACGCTCTCGGACACAATAGGCACAATTCTGTGAATTGTCTTTCGTACGAAGTAATATCGAATCCCTGTGTTCGTAACCCTCTAAGTTCTGACTTGAGCTTATTGACCTCGGTTCTGGGACGGTACTTCTCGTTCATCAAGTGCTTGAATACTGACCACGGTAGCGCTTAAGCAGCATCTTGTCCCACTTGCTCTAGATAGGTATTCCACCATGTTAATGCAATACCTGTAAAGGTATGCATAGCGTACTTCACTTTGTCTCCTTCAGCACACTTACTTATGGCAAACATTGATTCAACTTTCTTGGTCCACCGTTTCAATCCGATTGGTCCTTCGGTCCCATAAAATTTCGAAGGTTTGCAGGCAGTGAATTCCTTGTAGGAGCATCCTACACGATTTCTTGCACCGTTAGCTGTATTGCTAGATTCAGAGTTATTGTTGGTATATAGTGCGGCTATGTTTGAAGCAAGAAAGTCACGAAATTCCTCTTCGCTCATATTCAAGGTGTGTCGAGTAGTCGGTGCCATTTCCTTCAAAATAGTTAAATGAAACAATTTAATCATACAGAATATTAAGAGTAGTCAATAGTATCTCGTAGCATAATATGAACTCATTTATAAAAGCTTTTTCTTCATATTAGCGTTTTATAAGTTTAAATTCGGGTACTACCTACCCGTTAAGTTCATACTTAGTAGCTAATATACAATTCAACTACTACAATTTCATATGAAAAACTGATTATAATAATATATCACATACAAATATTCTTCAAACTTACAACTTCGCTATATTACAGATAACATGAAATATAGTACACTATGATATAGGACAGTTTTGAAGATAAATCTAGTTAATACGCAAGTTGTTCAGCAAAGGAAATAAAGACACGTAATTCATAAGTCTAGAAACAAGTCATGCATTCTGGTTTTACTAAGACGACTTCCCATCCTTGGTCTTGTGGAAAATAACCGTTATGACCATTAGCTAGGCAGCATGTTGTAATGTCGTCAAAAGGACGAGGGTTTCGTAGTGTCCAACAGCCCCGTAATAATCTAAAAACCTTGTTTCTCACCCCAACTACTGAATCCGTCACTTGTGGGAAAGTTTTATTTAAAAGCTGCAATTCGATGTTCTTTTTCTCACTTTGGTAAGAAGCGAACATCACTAACCCGTAAGGATAACATGCTTCTTTATGTTGCATGTTAGAAGCTATTTCTAATTCACGAAATCCTATGTTGGGATATGTTGAGTCAAAATAGGTTCTTAACCCGTAGCGTAAAATTGCATTTGGGTTCCCCGCATTTAACGCTTTAAAGAAAACACGGCGTAACTTAAAGTCTCCCTAATTGTAGAGACCCGTCCTAATCCATACGGACGAAGTCCATATCGATTACAAACGATTCACAACAGTTGATTACATTGCGAGGTAATTGACCTCTATATGATAAATTTTACAAACATTGCATTCGTTTTTAAAAGACAAACTTTCGTTACATCGACAGTTGACAGGCATGTAAAGCATTTCATAATATATCCAAATATAATTGACTTAATAATAATCTTGATGAACTCAACGACTCGAATGCAACATCTTTTGAAATATGTCATGAATGACTCCAAGTAATATCTCTAATATGAGCAAATGCACAGCGGAAGATTTTTTTCGTACCTGAGAATAAACATGCTTTAAAGTGTCAACCAAAAGGTTGGTGAGTTCATTAGTTTATCATAAAGAATCATTTCATAATTTTAATAGACCACAAGATTTTATACTTCCATTTCTCATAATCATACGTCCCATGCATAGAGACAAAAATATCATTCATATGGATTGAACACCTGGTAACCGACATTCACAATATGCATATAAGAATATCCCCATCATTCCGGGATCCTCCTTCGGACATGATATAAATTTCGAAGTACTAAAGCATCCGGTACTTTGGATGGGGCTTGTTGGGCCCGATAGATCTATCTTTAGAGTTCGCGTCAATTAGGGTGTCTGTTCCCTAATTCTTAGATTACCAGACTTAATAAAAAGGGGCATATTCAGTTTCGATCATTCAACCATAGAACGTAATTTCGATTACTTGTGTCTATTTCGTAAAACAGTTATAAAAGTTGCGCATGTATTCTCAGCCCAAAAATATAAAGGGTAAAAAGGTAAATGAAACTCACAATACTGTATTTTGTAGTAAAAATACATATGACGACATTGAACAATGCAGGGTTGGCCTCGGATTCACGAACCTATATCAAGTATTAACACATTATAGTATAAATCAATTAAGTTTATATATTTGTTATGTATTAATTATTCTTATAATATATTATGATACTTATTTGATATTTAATTTATGTTATATCAATAATATTAGTTGAAACATAATTTTATGTAATATTAGTATATTTTATGTAATAATATATTTACATATATATCTTTTGTTTTGTAAAATTAATAATTGTAGAAATACCTAAGGATAATAATAATAATATTAATAATAATAATAATTTTTAAAAGTATAAAACTACCTTAGGAGTCAGTTTTAAAAAAATTGCACCAAGCCGGGCTCGAACCCGAGACCTCTCGTTCACTCATCAACACCCTTAACCATTCCTCCATTTCAGTTTTTCTGATTTATAATACAAACCCAAATACTTATCTATTACATGTTTCAACCCACTTCATCTTCTTCACCAAAATCTAAACAATCAAACAACTTCATTCTTAATAGTCAATCATCAAAATGGTTTTAGGACTTCTAAACAAACATGAAACAAAAAATAAAAATGTGTTCATGATATAAAAAAAATGAGAAAAAAAAAAACAAAAAAATCCTACTGCTTGCTGGTAGCCAAGAAAAAAAAATTTGGTTTTCAATTTTGAGTTCGTTTTGGACAATCTTTACAACATGAAACATGTTTCAAATCATTCCTAAAAACTATTGAAATCGTCAATTGAACTTAAAACATCAAAACAAGCTCTAATTTCTCCAAGAACAAAACAGTTGACTTTTGACAATTTAACTTTGACTCGCAAATTCGAATTCGTTATCAAGAATTGAAACTTGAGATTTTGCAGGAAGTTTAAGTAAATGATTCCTAACAACTCTACATTTTTAGTTTTTGAAATTTGTTTCGAATTCACGTTAGTGTATATCACTGTGAAGAACTCAAGAACTCAAAAATTGATTTTTAGATTAAGAGTGTTATAGGTTATGATTACAACATGAATTGTGTTGCAAATCATTCCTATAATCTTTATGGATCATCAAATTAACTGGAGATATCAAAACAAACTCGAATTTGATTCAAGAACACTTAGTTGACTTTGAAAACCAAAACTTTGACTCTCAAATTAGAAATTAATAGAAAGAATTGAGGATTGAAAACTTACAGATAGTTTAGATAGACGATTTCTAACATGACTGCATTATTACATTTTAAAAATTTGTTCTAAATCAAAATATGGTGAAAAAGATGAATGTACAGAGTGTCGAGCTTATTTTCTGGGTTTTCTTTGTTTTCAACTCAAATTGCAGTTTGTAACTTATATAGAGTGATTAGGTACATGATTTAACAGTTAAATTGATTTCCAATTGATTTGTGAAGTAGACTTGTAACAAACTGGAGACATGAAGTACGTAAATTATTTTCATGTGAAGAAAAAGAAAAAAAAAATTGATAGTTACTTCTAACAGAATGGGATTCCCTATTTTTATTTTTTTTGATAAATATTAATAGTAAATACTCTAATAATATTAATAATAATTCTAATAAAATAACTAAATAATATCATAAAAATGATAATAAATAAAAATAAGAATTCGTTTAAATCATAAATAAATTTTAATCTTAATTATCTTGTACATTATTTTACATTTTCAATTCAAATGATTATTTTGTATTTTATTAATACAACTTAACATGCACTCTTATATTTATATATGTATATATATTTACATATTTATTTACACACAATTGTTCGTGAATCGTTGGAAATAGTCACAGGTTAAATGAATCTATATAAATAGTTCAAACATTTCGAGACTCAACATTACAGGCTTTGCTTATTGTGTTGGAACATATAAAGATTAAGTTTTAATTTGGTCGGAAATTTCCGGGTCATCACAGTACCTACCCGTTAAAGAAATTTCGTCCCGAAATTTGAGTGGAATGGTCATGGCTGACAATAAGTATGTTTTCATGACGTATCCGAGCTAGAAATTAGAGTTTTATCATCAGTGAGTAATATAGGTAAAAAAAAATTTAATTACGCGAAGAGTATAATCGAAGCTATCGCAAGAGAGGGAACTGATGACGTAGTTATGATTGATTTCCGGAATTCATGGGATTTAAAGAAAATCTTCGTAATAAGATTTGGTTCTTCGGCGATATAGGAAATCAGATCTTCTTTGATTAAATGCAATAATCTGTTTCGATTGCTCTGTCGGATATTTTACTATAAATCCACTCCCTTCGTTTCCTTATTTTCACAGCTCACACCTTCCATTCTTTCTCCCCTGGTTCATATTTTTAAAGCATTCATTAATATGCTCCATCCAGTTCTGATCCTTGATATACTCTTAACTTTCATATCTGTCATTCTTCTCTTTCATCTACCACCGGAGGATTATATTTACTTCTACTATTATCTTGGGGTTATAGTGTTTTTAATTTTCCCGTGCCTTTACGTGGCAATACGTATTGATATGCACGGTTTGTAATTTATGTGTTGTTGTCAAGCTTTATATTTTCTTTATATTCAAGAGTTCCATACTTTCGTCTCCTCTTCCCGACTTCAAGTCAAGCGAATAATGGTCCGGAATTCGTAGATATGGATTTTGAAATGAACATAGTTAATGTTCTAGAAGGAAATCGTAATGGCACGATCTTGATTTTTCAAATTACTAGAATATCTGAAAAGATAGAACTATTAAGAATATATGTTCTTGATATACTTGGAGATTGGGTAGAATGTAAGAGTCGTGTAACATGGCACATGATGACGTTATGATCTGTGAATCATCACGTTCCATTAGAAACTCAGCATGACTTACTGTAATATAATCATGTTGATCAAGTGTCATTATATTATACTAACTCATGCATCAGTTCCCAACATTACTTCAATAACATTCATATTTCAAGCTCGAAAGTTTACAGAATATAGAAACTAACAGTTTCTATATGATGTAACACTGATAGCACGAAGAGATTAATGATTTCAGATAAGAATTGTTATGAAAATATTCTCGGAAATATCAAAGATATTTATGATGATATTTTCAGAATTTCCGAGATCGAATGTTGATGAAGAAAATCCTTCGCAAGGATTTAGAATAAATAAGGAGCAAGATATTCACTAAAGACTTCATCAGAAACAGAATCATCAGGGTTCTTTATGTACAAGTTTAGTCCTTGTGATTTGCTCAGAGTCTCCTTCATGGTTTGCTCAATTCGTTTTTCAGTACCAAACTTCCTTTTGAGCTTTTCCAACGTATCTTTTTTTTATCAAACTTTTGACTGTTAAAATCATCCATAGTTTTTGTTGCTTCATTCAACTTTTCAAAATTTAGAGCATTAATTCACAGACTGGGTGCTTTTCTGAATTTCAGAATGGAAGATCATAGTTGATAATGCTAAAAACGAACATATATTTCATAGCATTATTCCTCAAGAAAGACAAGCTTTTAGTTGCAATTGTTCTATTTACAAGTGATATTCGTTTAAATAATAAAAGGTGAAGACAAAAGACAGATTCGACGAATTGATGACGCAAACGACCAAAAAGCTCAAAAGTACAAAATACAATCAAAGAGGTTCCAATTATTGATAAGAAACGTCTCGAAATTACAAGAGTACAAGATTCAAAACGTAAAGTACAAGATATTAAATTATACGCAAGGACGTTCGAAAATCCAGAACCTGGACCAGAGTCAACTCTCAACGCTCGACGCAACGGACTAAAAATTACAAGTCAACTATGCACATAAATATAATATAATATTTAAATAATTCTTATAATTATTTAATATATTATATTATTTATAAAATCGTCGGCAGAAGAAAACAACCAAAAATGAGCCTCCCCAGCTGGCCATGCGATCGCATGGCCTGGAAGGCATAAATCCATGCGATCGCATGAGCCCCAGTTCCAGCCCACATGCCTATAAAAATCGAGCTTTGGTGCACCAAAAATATCAATCCATCTTTCTCTTCTCTCATATATACGTAAAATATATATATAATTTATATTTTAATTTTAATTTTAATTATAATTCTAATAATAAGGGTATGTTAGCGAATATTGTAAGGGTGTAAGTCGAAATTCTGTCCGTGTAACGCTACGCTATTTTTTATCATTGTAAGTTATGTTCAACCTTTTTACATTAATGTCTCGTAACTAAGTTATTATTATGCTTATTTAAAACGAAGTAATCATGATGTTGGGCTAATTACTAAAATTGGGTAATTGGGCTTTGTACCATAATTGGGGTTTGGACAAAAGAACGACACTTGTGGAAATTAGACTATGGGCTATTAATGGGCTTTATATTTGTTTAACTAAATGATAGTTTGTTAATGTTAATATAAAGATTTACAATTGGGTGTCCCTATAAATTACCATATACACTCGATCGGACACGATGGGCGGGGTATTTATATGTACGAATAATCGTTCATTTAACCGGACACGGGAATGGATTAATAGCCACTAGAATAATTAAAACAGGGGTGAAATTATGTACAAGGACACTTGGTATAATTGATAACAAAATATTAAAACCTTGGGTTACACTCAGTCGACATCCTGGTGTAATTATTAAACAAAGTATTAAAATCTTGTTACAGTTTAAGTCCCCAATTAGTTGGAATATTTAACTTCGGGTATAAGAATAATTTGACGAGGACACTCGCACTTTATATTTATGACTGATGGACTGTTATGGACAAAAACCAGACGGACATATTAAATAATCCAGGACAAAGGACAATTAACCCATGGGCATAAAACTAAAATCAACACGTCAAACATCATGATTACGGAAGTTTAAATAAGCATAATTCTTTTATTTCATATTTAATTTCCTTTATTTTATATTTAATTGCACTTCTAATTATCGCATTTTTATTGTTATTTTATTTAATTGCACTTTTAATTATCGTACTTTTTAATTATCGCAAGTTTATTTTATCGCACTTTTATTATTCGCAATTTCATTATCGTTATTTACTTTACGCTTTAATTTAAGTCTTGTATTTATTTTTATTATTTTACATTTGGTTTTAACTGCGACTAAAGTTTTAAAATCGACAAACCGGTCATTAAACGGTAAAAACCCCCCTTTATAATAATAATATTACTTATATATATGTATTTGTATTTTTATAAAAGTAAACTAATATAGCGTTAAGCTTTGTTTAAAGATTTCCCTGTGGAACGAACCGGACTTACTAAAAACTACACTACTGTACGATTAGGTACACTGCCTATAAGTGTTGTAGCAAGGTTTAAGTATATCCATTCTATAAATAAATAAATATCTTGTGTAAAAATGTATCGTATTTAATAGTATTTTATGTAAAAATATAAGCTATTTTATATACTACTCTGCTAAAACATCAAGTATTTTTGGCGCCGCTGCCGGGGAGGATCATTCTAGCTTAAAAGCCGGAAGCGCAACGCTAATATAAAAAAAAAAGATTTTTATTTTTAGTACGCTTTTGTAAAAATACGTTTTAAATATTCAAAAATATTAAAAGAAAAACAAAAATATAAATATTTTTTTAAGAGTTTGGTAAATATTTAAGTTTTATAAAGTTTCTTTATTTTTTAGTTTGTAAAAATTTAAGTTTTATTTAATTTATAAATATATTTTATATTTTACAGCAAAAACAGAAAAAAAAAAATTTTAATATATAATTCGGCCCGAACACTGTAGCAGCCCAGCTCTTGGCCCGAAACCCTAGCCCATGCGATCGCATGGCTGGGCAACTGAGGACTCATGCGATCGCATGAGCCCATCTGACACGCCAGATTAGACTGCATCCAGCAATCATTACGAAGTATAATTATTAATTATAATTAATTATAACCCTAATTAGGGTTTAGGTTATTTTATTATTTAGATTAGTTTTAATTAATTTGTATTTAAAATTTTAATTAGTTTTTATAAATTACAAAATTAATAGTTTAATAAAATAAATAATATAAAAATAATATTTTTATAAAAATTGTACTTTTTACAACTTTTTGTATATTTTTATATTTTGTCCCTTTTTAATCGTTTAGCGTAATATTTGTATATTTAGCTCATATTTAGTTTTAAACTTAGTTTTTGCCATAGTTATTTTTACTCCTAGATTTTTAGGCTTTGCCGTAGAATTCCTTAAGTGCTTTTTATTTAGACTAAGATTTAGGTGCTTTAGAATTTTGCGACACCTTTTTAAGTTTTAGTTTCTTTTTAAGTTATTTCCATTTGGGATATAGTTTTTCCTGTAAGCTTTAATATTTTTAGACACCTTTTACTATGTATCAATTATCATTCCAATTAGTAATCTCAATTTGCGATTATAATTTTCAGTTAGTTGTAGTAATAAAGTTAGGTTAGTCAAGTATTTTTAATTTTTATAAGTTTCTTTTATTTTTCCGTCACCTTTTATTTTTCAACCATTTTTCTTTTTCGACGAGCTCTTTTTCTTTCTTATTTCTCGCTATTCTAGTTTTTAGGACATAGATTTTTATTCTACTTCTTATCTAAATTTCTTAAAATTACGAAAATTTATTTTAAGTGGTTAAATTGATAGACATAAAAATTTTCTGGTTCGTAGTAATAGTTGGATTTATACGTGGACCGGGTTATTGGAGCCAAACAGTCCTCAATTATATTGAGACCAAACGAATCCTGCCCCTCTGCTGCATCTTTTGGCTATTCGAAACGTGGGCAAAATCAGAAAAGTCTATTAATTGGATAACTTATTATAATTTTTCTTTCCTTTTAAAAACTAATAGGATATTCAGTGAATGCACCGAGCAAGACGATCACCACCTTTTGTACGTTCACCACCTGTAACTAGATCAAGACATTTAGCAAATATAACCGCCGTTTATTTTTCTTTAGAATCGTCATCCAGTCAACCAAGTACTTCAGTTCAAATTTCCGATAATCCATTTTTTGAACCCGACCTCACAATTGAGAATCCGGAGAATATTCAGGAATGGTTCGTAGATCCTGAACCACTAAACTTTCCCCCGGAACCACCAATCATTCAAACAGAGATTGTTGAGGAACGAACCATTAAATCAGAATCCTCTAGTGATTCCGATTCAACAAATTCAATTATGGAGAATCTGGAACCTTTAAGTATGGAAGACCGAATGAGAGCTAAACGCACTAGCCAAGGTCACGCAATAACTCACCCAGACATTAATGTGCCAGATTATGAAATCAAAGGACAAATTCTACACATGGTGACAAATCAATGCCAATTTAGTGGTGCGCCGAAGGAAGATCCAAATGAACATCTACGTACCTTTAGTAGGATCTGCACACTATTTAAAATCCGAGAAGTGGAGGATGAACAGATATATCTCATGTTATTTCCCTGGACTTTAAAGGGAGAAGCCAAAGATTGGTTGGAATCGTTACCTGAAGGGGCGATCGATACATGGGACGTTTTAGTTGAAAAATTTCTTAAACAATTCTTTCCTGCATCTAAAGCCGTAAGACTTCAAGCAGAAATTGTTACGTTTACACAGAAACCAAATGAAACTCTATATGAGGCATGGACAAGATATGGAAAGTTATTAAGAGGATGTCCGCAACATGGTTTAGACACCTGTCAAATAGTATAAATATTCTACCAAGGATGCGACATCACTACAAGGAAAGACATAGATATAGCAGCTGGTGGCTCTATTATGAAGAAAACCGAAACTGATGCTTAAAAAATTATTGATAACACTGCTTCCCACTCACATGAGTGGCACCAAGAAAAAGATATCGTTAGACCATCTAAAGCAGCTAGAGCCGATTCTAGCCATGACTTAGATTCCATTTCCGCAAAGATAGATGCTGTGGAGAGACGAATGGAAAAGATGACTAAGGATATTCACTCAATACGAATTAGTTGTGAGCAGTGTGGAGGACCACATTTGACAAAAGATTGTCTCAGTATTGAATTAACAATGGAACAAAGAGAGAATATTTCATACATAAACCAAAGGCCTGGAAATAATTATCAGAATAATTATCAACCGCCAAGACCGATTTACAATCAAAACCAGAATTATAACCGAAATATTCCATACAACAACCAACAAGGTCCTAGCAATCAACAAGTATCCAATAATAATTACAATCAGCAAAGACCGAATTTTCAAAACAAACCACCACAACAAACCGATGATAAAAAGCCGAATTTAGAAGATATGATGACGAAGCTAGTTGAAACTCAAACGCAGTTTTTCACCTCTCAGAAACAAACCAATGAACAAAATGCTCAAGCATTTAGAAATCAACAAGCTTCTATTCAAAATCTGGAACAAGAAGTAAGTAACCTAGCAAGGTTAATAGGTGAAAGAAAACCGGGAAGTCTACCTAGTGATACAAATGCTAACCCCCGGAATGAAACAGCTAAAGCCATTACCACAAGAAGTGGTACAACACTTAAACCACCGGAAATACCTGTAACTTCTGATGAAACTATTCCTACTCCACAAGAACCACAACCTGATCAAGATAAGGAAAAAGAACCGGTAGTTGAAAAGGTTAATGAAGATAACACAGTTAAGGATAAACCTTATGTTAAACCATACCAACCACCACTTCCTTACCCGAGTAAAATGAAGAAAGAGAAACTTGAAGCCGAGCAATCCAAATTTTTGGATATGTTTAAACAGATAAATGTAAATCTTCCTTTCATTGATGTGATTTCAGGAATGCCTAGATATGCTAAATTCTTGAAAGATCTAATCTCAAATAGAAAGAAAATGGAAGAACTCTCGGCTGTTACTATGAATGCTAATTGTTCAGCAGTGCTGTTGAATAAGATACCAGAAAAATTATCTGATCCAGGAAGTTTCACAATTCCATGTTTTCTGGGTAGTCTTAGTTCAATAGAAGCATTGGCAGACTTAGGTGCTAGTATAAATTTAATGCCGTATTCACTATACACTAAACTAGACCTTGGAGAATTGAAACCAACCAGAATAAGCATACAACTAGCCGATAGATCAATAAAATATCCTAGAGGGATAATGGAGAACATGCTAGTTAAAGTTGGTACTTTAGTATTTCCAGTAGATTTTGTTGTTTTGGACATGGAAGAAGATTCTCAAGTTCCTCTCATATTAGGAAGACCATTCTTAAACACGGCTAAAGCAATGATAGACGTGTTCGGTAAGAAACTGACCCTAAGTATAGAGGATGAGAGTGTTACCTTTTCAGTTGATAGAGCAATGCAACAACCACAATCTGCAGATGATACATGTTATTATATTCAAACTATAGATGCACATGCAGAATTATTAGAAGAATTTCCAGAATTACAAGGAACAGGAGAATGTTCTTTAGGAGAAGGTAATGAACAAATTAATGAAGCTGAAATGTTAGCTACACTTATAGCTAATGGATATGAACCAACAACAGAAGAAATTCGAATGCTAAAAGAAGAAGACAGATATCGATACAAATCATCGATAGAAGAACCTCCAAAATTAGAGTTAAAGCCACTTCTAAACCATTTGGAATACGCTTATTTACATGGTGAATCTGAATTACCTGTAATAATATCGTCTTCTCTTACTGAAAATGAGAAATCACAACTCATTTCTGTGTTGAAAGCTCATAAACCAGCCATCGCATGGAAGATTCATGATATTAAAGGAATAAGTCCTTCGTATTGCACATATAAAATCCTTATGGAAGAAGGTCATAAAACGTATGTGCAACACCAACGAAGACTAAATCCTAATATGCAAGATGTAGTTAAGAAAGAGATTATTAAACTGCTAGATGCAGGTCTAATTTATCCAATCTCTGATAGTCCATGGGTAAGCCCAGTTCAATGCGTACCTAAGAAGGGTGGCATGACTGTCATTACAAATGAGAAAAATGAGCTTATTCCTACTAGGACTGTAACAGGATGGCGTGTATGTATTGATTATAGAAAATTAAATGACGCCACCAGAAAAGATCACTTTCCCTTACCCTTCATAGATCAAATGTTGGAAAGATTAGCCGGAAATAGTTACTATTGTTTTCTAGATGGATTTTCCGGATATTTTCAAATTCCAATAGCACCCGAAGATCAAGAGAAAACTACATTCACGTGCCCTTATGGTACTTTTGCTTACAAACGCATGCCATTCGGACTTTGTAACGCCCCTGCAACCTTTCAAAGGTTGTAACCTCGGAAAGGACATCAAAAATACTTGATGTTTTAGCAGAGTAGTATATAAAATAGCTTATATTTTTACAGAAAATACTATTAAATACGATACATTTTTACACAAGATATTTATTTATTTATAGAATGGATATACTTAAACCTTGCTACAACACTTATAGGCAGTGTACCTAATCGTACAGTAGTGTAGTTTTTAGTAAGTCCGGTTCGTTCCACAGGGAAATCTTTAAACAAAGCTTAACGCTATATTAGTTTACTTTTATAAAAATACAAATATATATATAAATAATATTATTATTATAAAGGGGGGTTTTTACCGTTTAATGACCGGTTTGTCGATTTTAAAACTTTAGTCGCAGTTAAAACCAAATGTAAAATAATAAAAATAAATACAAGACTTAAATTAAAGCGTAAAGTAAATAACGATAATGAAATTGCGAATAATAAAAGTGCGATAAAATAAACTTGCGATAATTAAAAAGTACGATAATTAAAAGTGCAATTAAATAAAATAACAATAAAAATGCGATAATTAGAAGTGCAATTAAATATAAAATAAAGGAAATTAAATATGAAATAAAAGAATTATGCTTATTTAAACTTTCGTAATCATGATGTTTGACGTGTTGATTTTAGTTTTATGCCCATGGGTTAATTGTCCTTTGTCCTGGATTATTTAATATGTCCGTCTGGTTTTTGTCCATAACAGTCCATCAGTCATAAATATAAAGTGCGAGTGTCCTCGTCAAATTATTCTTATACCCGAAGTTAAATATTCCAACTAATTGGGGACTTAAACTGTAACAAGATTTTAATACTTTGTTTAATAATTACACCAGGATGTCGACTGAGTGTAACCCAAGGTTTTAATATTTTGTTATCAATTATACCAAGTGTCCTTGTACATAATTTCACCCCTGTTTTAATTATTCTAGTGGCTATTAATCCATTTCCGTGTCCGGTTAAATGAACGATTATTCGTACATATAAATACCCCGCCCATCGTGTCCGATCGAGTGTATATGGTAATTTATAGGGACGCCCAATTGTAAATCTTTATATTAACATTAACAAACTATCATTTAGTTAAACAAATATAAAGCCCATTAATAGCCCATAGTCTAATTTCCACAAGTGTCGTTCTTTTGTCCAAACCCCAATTATGGTACAAAGCCCAATTACCCAATTTTAGTAATTAGCCCAACATCATGATTACTTCGTTTTAAATAAGCATAATAATAACTTAGTTACGAGACATTAATGTAAAAAGGTTGAACATAACTTACAATGATTAAAAATAGCGTAGCGTTACACGGACAGAATTTCGACTTACACCCTTACAATATTCGCTAACATACCCTTATTATTAGAATTATAATTAAAATTAAAATTAAAATATAAATTATATATATATTTTACGTATATATGAGAGAAGAGAAAGATGGATTGATATTTTTGGTGCACCAAAGCTCGATTTTTATAGGCATGTGGGCTGGAACTAGGGCTCATGCGATCGCATGGATTTATGCCTTCCAGGCCATGCGATCGCATGGCCAGCTGGGGAGGCTCATTTTTGGTTGTTTTCTTCTGCCGACGGTTTTATAAATAATATAATATATTAAATAATTATAAGAATTATTTAAATATTATATTATATTTATGTGCATAGTTGACTTGTAATTTTTAGTCCGTTGCGTCGAGAGTTGAGAGTTGACTCTGGTCCCGGTTCCGGATTTTTGAACGTCCTTGCGTATAATTTAATATCTTGTACTTTGCGTTTTGAATCTTGTACTCTTGTAATTTCGAGACGTTTCTTATCAATAATTGGAAACTCTCTGATTGTATTTTGTACTTTTGAGCTTTTTGGTCGTTTGCGTCATCAATTCGTCGAATCTGTCTTTTGTCTTCACCTTTTATTATTTAAATGAATATCACTTGTAAATAGAACAA
This sequence comes from Rutidosis leptorrhynchoides, assembly GCF_046630445.1. Classification (NCBI taxonomy): domain Eukaryota; kingdom Viridiplantae; phylum Streptophyta; class Magnoliopsida; order Asterales; family Asteraceae; genus Rutidosis; species Rutidosis leptorrhynchoides. The sequence continues at coordinate 605,681,261 of NC_092333.1, read as the reverse complement.
TTGCAACTAAAAGCTTGTCTTTCTTGAGGAATAATTCTATGAAATATATGTTCGTTTTTAGCATTATCAAATATTCCCACACTTGAGCGTTGCTTGTCCTCAAGCAATATTGTCTTAAATTCTAGAATCACTTCTTTATTCTTCACACTTTGTACATCAGTGATTTCTATACGGCGGTATAAACAATGATAGTAACGATAGAACCATGGTTAAAGGTGGGTGTGTCATCCACAGTTGCCTCGGGTTTAGGTCAACGACACTTGCAATCAAATAGCCGATTTACTTTCGGTTTCCAAAGCAAAGTGCACATTTGAAAGGCGGTTTACAGTCCCACATGACTATGAAAATGTAGATCCTTAAGGAAATTGGATCTTTATGAAAATATTTGATCTTTTGAAAATTCAATCTAGCTTTTACCCTAGATAAGTTTTCCGGAATAACCCTTTACCGGTGTTTGCAAAATATTTTTGTGGGTTTCAGATTTGAAATTTTTAGCTCAAAACTTGCGGTTTTGTGTCACCCACTTGCTAACCTTGTATTTGGAAAGCAACACGTCCAGTTTACTTGTCCCGTATATTACCTTTCGATAAACTACCGTCCGGTTGTAAAGGAAAGCGTTGAACAAGCAACCGTTAAGGCAATGTCCCCTGACATGCTTTTAATTATGGTCTATAACGTGTCGGACGCAATTACTATCCTTGGTAGGAGCAATAGTAAAGCTCACCCTTATGATTTTTCGGTCTGGCACAAGGTCCTGTCGTTGACCACTATGCAACCACCGTTCTTACGGTTGACACCCGATTTGGTTCAGGTGACCTAATGAATTCCAGGTGAATTCCTAGGATTTTACGTTCAATGGTAATGAACGCATTGAAAATGGGTTTTCAGAAAACAAATCGGTTTTAATTTGATCAAAATATTTTCTCGTTCAAGCTCGAGTTTAGATATCATCGAATTCCATGAGTTTGTAATTCTCAATCTTTAAAGTCAATCTCAAGGATTGAGTAATATCAGTCTTAAAAGCTGATTTTTGATCTTTTAAGGAGATTATCCTTTATGGAGATCTGATTCATTAGTCTTATCAAGCTAATTTGCACGGTGCCCCCCCCCATTGTACGAGATAAATCCTTCTCATGGTTAGGATAAATCTGACCACTTGGCGACCCTGTTTAATGCTGAGGTCCGTGGATTTCCTGCTGATTTTAGAGATGACTTTTCTAGATTTTTCGTCAACCTACAGCTGGTCTGGACGACAACTTCTTGACCTAAATCAAGAAGCGCGTGTCTTTTTCGGAAGACTTTACTTCCTTTTAATGATGGAATTGATTCATCGTGTAGATCCATCTTTTCTTTTCTTTCATCGGGTAAAACAGTTTAGTTTAGTCCAAAGCAAAAGTATTTTTAGTTATTTGTCACAGATATATGTGGCATATGTTTAAGATAACTTGGTAAATTTTCCCACACTTGGCTTTTATTTTCCTTTTTATCGTCCTCTATTCCATTTTGAATGAATTTTAACATTTTGGTTTGTTTCTCAATTTATGTCCTTTCCGAGGTTACAATAATTTCGGTGTTAACACCAAGTTTTATCGTTCATAAATATGTATAAACATGATTTTGAGTTCATTTAATTGAAAATTTTGAAAAATTTTACTAGAATTGGGTAGTCAGTATATAAGACTAGGGCTGTTCTTTATTAGAGAGCACTAGATTCTAATACAACTACTACGTTACTAGTATTTTTAATGGTAACCAAGTGTATAAAGATAAAAATTTTAAAAATCCGAAAGAATTTAACCCCTTCCCACACTTAAGATCTTGCAATGCCCTCATTTGCAAGAAATCAGTACAATTTAAATTATTGAGGGTGATTAGCGTAGAAATGATTAAATTTTACCAAAGTTTCCAAACATATTGGCGTTTGTTTGCTGAATGATAAATGGTGCATATCATTTGTTCATTTCGTCTGTTGTTACATCACATTTATTTGTCATCTTGTCGTCAAAATTAGTAGCTTTTGCTGAACTTAATGCCAGTCTTTGAAAATGCGCTGTTTTACCCTATTTTGAACAATCGACAATATACATACATACAAGTATAATCATGCATGGCAATTTGAAATGGGACTTAATATCCCACTTTAAAATTCTAAATATGAAATATTAGTACACAATAATAATAAAATAATAAAAATTACACAAATTTATCCAATAACATAAGTTTAAACATGAAAAAGTCAAAAGATAAAAACATAATAATCATAAAAATAACCAAATGGAACTAAATCAGTCTGGATAGGGGTTCCAGTTCATCTCATCGGGTGGGTTCCATTGTTGGTTATAGGTGTTCTGATAGGCTTGGTTATAGTCATACCGGTTAAAGGGTGGTCGGGTATCGGGGCTATGTGGCGGAAAATGAGCAGGTCGAGTAGGTACATAGTTATTTGGTACCTGATATGATAGCTGGCTCATGATTTGGTGCTGATGAACTAACCAGCTATCGTGTTGGCGTCGCCTATAATCCTCGTATACTCGCTCGGAGTTCCACTGCTCATACATACTATGTCTTGCCGCGTTCGTCATTGCTTCCTCATCTATACGAACTTGGATGTCAAGAATAGCGTCTCGAAAGACATCCCTAATGTCTTCCGCCACCTCCATTTCCTCGTCTGAGCCTCTCTCTACCTGAGGATGAGATCCCTCATAGGGTACTGCCTGGTTACGTCTACTTTTCAATACCTTAGCACCCACATAAACTTTCAATCCTAAGGGCTCAACCTGTTCTCTACAAATCTGTAATGGACCCCCTTGGTTCCTATCAACACCTAAATACTCTCCAATGAGAGTAACAAAAATACCTCCTCCTATTATACTCCCGTCCTGCATTTCCTCTACCATTTTAGATAAATAAAAAGCAACACAGTAAGGGATATTGACAAAGCTTCTAGGATCCCGAATACACTTTAGGTAGAATAAATCATATAAGGTAATTTTTTCTTTATTATGACCTCTTTGTGTAATCGAGTTAGCCAAAAATCTATGAATAATACGAAACTCGGCTCTGTCAATATGTGTATAGGAGTGTCCTCCTGCTCGTGTAAAAACATCAAAATGTGACATGCGCCTCCAAATGGCGTCAGCGTCAAAGTTACTATCTACCTGTTCACCATAATGAATCAAGTTTGTACAATAGGGTAATAGCAACTCACCAGGAGTATATATCTGTAAGGCCCTGGCCATGTCCAGCATGGACATTCTGTACATCCTACCGCCAAGGATAAACCTAAGAAATCTTCTATCATCTGTTCTAACTATATTTGTATCAAGTGATACAGTACTAATCAACTCAACACACCATTCCTTATATACAGGTCTACGAATGGTGAAAAGACGTTCCCAATCTGTAAAAGAAGAACTGCCATACCTTTGAACTAAAAGCTGTCTAACACGGTCAGCTAGATGGACCGTTTCCAAAGGGGCCCAATCAATTACCCTTGGCACCTCTACATTTTTTGTTACCAATTTGAATTTGTTCCTTTGATATGTCTCGTAATCTCTCCATCTTCTATCAAATCTCAGATTAGGATGTAGAGTGTGCTCAGGAATCGTTGGGAATTCTACTGGCGGCCTCATTGGGAATACTATGAATTCATCAACAAATTGTACTGGATCATAATAAGGTATGTGCTGATTAGGCTGTTGTTGTTCCTGTTGTGGTTCTTGTTCATGTTGCATTTCCGGTTCTGGTTCTGGTGCTGGTGCTGGTCGTCTAGATGATGATGCTCCTGAACCTCCAGTATCGGCTTTCTGCAAAACACATTAAACACAAAATTTGTGCATCCAAATATGCATTAGTGTTAGCAAAATAACAACTTAAAACAATCACTATAACATGTTAAATCAAAATTAAACTTATACACATTTTCACAATTTTTCACAATTCTACACTTTTCAAATAAGCACATATGAAAATGTATACAAAATTCATAAGCATTTAACTCAAATAACATGTCAAAATATTCATTACTAATAATTAAACAAGTCTCAAATGGCAAATATATCAAATTAATCAAGTTCATGAATTTTGGACTTAAAAAGTCCACTTTAATCTCCAAAAATCATGTTTAGGATCATTGTTTGGATCATTTAACTATCTAAACATGTTACACTACTCAATTTAGCAATAATTCATGACAAAAATCGGCCATAACCTGTTTATATCAAAAAGCCCCAAATTGCTCAAGAACACAAACCCTAGATTTCTAAAAATTTTGAAGTTTTTGGCTTCAAATCATGTTAAATAGCATCAATCTAGGTTATACATGCATAAAATACTAACAATTTAACACTAATTACGCTAGAAATTAACAAAATTGCATTAGGTAAAAAATTGGTAATTATCACAAAAACTAGGAATTTATAGAGTTTAGGGGTGTAATTTTTACCAATTTGCTGAAGAATGAGAATCTAGGCATGATTAGAGCAAGAAATTTGATGAATTACGGTGGAAAAATGGCGAAAATTGGTGAATTTTTGGGTGAGTTTCGTGAATGTGTGTGTGTGTTGTGGTGAGGAAACAGAACTCGCTGCTGTATGTATCAGGCCTGCACTTGGTCCCCATGCGATCACATGGGTTCCAAGTGCAAACCCCATGCGATCGCATGGGGTGCCGGCTACAGTGTTTTCAGCTTTTTTTTTTTTATATAAAACCTTATGCTTTATAAAACTTATAATTAATTAAATTTTAAAAATTTTGTTTTCCTTTAGGAGCGAGGGCGTTTCGGATCGTTGTCCTAGTCTGTCCCTCGACAAAATTTTAAAATTTGTCAAATCAAAGCGCGGTTTTTAAAAGTAAAGATTTTTGGGTTTTTTAATGTTTTTGGCATACTTTAATTCAATAAGATTAAAAATAATGATAATAAAAGTTCTCGTCCCTCCCTCGGGTAAAGCAATTTCGGTTCAAAGACCTAGTCTTCAACTTACGACGAATTTTAAAAATCATATTTTTAACTTAATGAGATAAAGTAAATTTTTGTTTTTAAATTCACACAACTTAAATATAAAATTCAAAATTAATATTAAAAATTCACACCAAACTTAAAATTTGAAATGCATAAAATTAAAAATTCATATTTTAAAAATTAAAAATTCACACCAAACTTAATTTTAAAAATTCACATTATAAAGTCACACCAAACTTATATTAATTTTTCAAATATTTACATTTTCAAAAATATTGTTTTTACAAAGTTTACAATATTAATTTAAGATTTAAATATTAATTTTAAAAACATGGTAAAAATAAAATTAAAAATCTTTTTGGCTTTTTATCCCACTTTAATCAATCAAATATTATCAAAAATATGCGCCCTTCTTTTCGGTAAAGTAATTTCGGTTCCAAGACCTAATTTAACTCATGACGAATTTTTGAAATATTTTGGGTTGGTTGATTAAAGATATTTATACCTTAAGAATAAACGTTAAATTTCGCAGTGATGTAATAAATTTTTGAATGATATCAATAATTTCGGTCGCCAAACCTAATTTTATTCAATACCAATTTAATACTTTATAGCGAACAAATTAGCGTTTATTATCAAAAGGTTAAAAATAAAAAAAAATAAAATAAAAACTGTACAGACTTACCTGTGAGATAGATTTCTCAGTTATATGATCTATCCCATTCATAAGATAGTCGGTTTAATTGGTTTTCCATGGCTACATAGGCGTAACCTCGAGCATTCAGTGTCTTTTCTTCTAAACATATGAACGGTCCGTCTCTGCATAAAGTAACAAATTCGGTATTTGAATAGGTTTGATTATTTGAACATTTACCTCCATGTGACCATTTTCCGCATTTGTGACATCTTTCTAGGTGTCGTGCTCTTCTTTTCGCTGCGGATTTTGATTTTCCTTTACCAAATTGTAATTTATTATCTTCGCATCTGGATTCTTTTCTAACTCCGTCCATTCTTTCTCTGATTACTGATACTAATTCACTCGGTAGTATGTCATTATTACGTTTAGTGATCAAATAGTGTAACATTAGACCATGGTTTAGTTCACAGGCAGTCTTCATTTCGTAAAAACCTAAAAAAAAATAAAAATTCAGAATGGGGGGAGAAGACTAGTTCTTTAGGGTCTGCTAGGGAAAGACCATTCGGGTTCCATTTTCGAGAACTACACGAAAACAGACAATCTAACTCTAACAGAAATACATATTATCCTTTAAAGACTTGATTCTCCCCACACTTAGTTAGCTGTGGTGTCGAAATTGTGATTAACTTCGTTGTCGACTTCCATCGGACCATGTATGTAATGTTTAACTCTGTGACCATTAACTTTAAATTCAATCAAATTTGAATTTATTAATTCTATCGTTCCGTATGGGAAAACTCTTTTGACTATGAATGGTCCAGACCATCTTGATTTCAATTTTCCAGGAAATAGCTTGAATCGTGAATTGAAAAGAAGAACTCTGTCTCCTTCTTTAAATTCTTTTGAACTTCTGATTCTTTTATCATGCCATTTCTTCGTTCTTTCTTTATAGATTAACGAATTATCGTATGCTTCATGTCTTAGTTCTTCTAATTCGTTTAGTTGACTTAATCGTAGACGTCCAGCTTCATGTAAATCAAGATTACATGTTTTCAAAGCCCAAAATGCTTTGTGTTCAATTTCTACTGGAAGATGACATGCTTTTCCATAAACAAGTCTAAAAGGTGTGGTTCCAATCGGAGTTTTGTAGGCTGTTCTAAAAGCCCAGAGTGCATCCTCCAATTTAATGGACCATTCCTTCGGATTTGATCCTACGGTTTTCTCTAGAATACGTTTTAAGGCTCGGTTGGTATTTTCAACTTGTCCACTTGTTTGTGGATGATATGCGGTGGAGATTTTATGAGTTACTCCATATCTTTTAAGAACTTTCTCAAGTTGATTATTACATAAATGAGTACCCCGATCACTTATTAAAGCTTTCGGTGTTCCAAACCTTGCAAAAAGACGTTTTAAAAAGTTGACTACAACTCGTGCATCGTTAGTTGGGAGAGCTTGTGCTTCCGCCCATTTAGATACATAATCAATGGCTACGAGTATATATAGATTATTATGAGATTTTGGAAATGGACCCATAAAGTCAATACCCCAAATGTCAAATACTTCACATACTTGGATGACATTTTGTGGCATTTCATCACGTTGACTTATTTTTCCGGCTCTTTGACAAGCATCACAGGATTTGCAAAGAAGGTGTGCGTCTTTGTAAATTGTAGGCCAATAGAATCCAGCATCATAAACTTTTCTTGCTGTTAGTTGAGGCCCATAATGCCCTCCTGTTGGTCCTGTGTGACAATGGTTTAATATTTTACTGGCTTCATTTCCAAATACACATCGGCGTATTATTCCATCGGGACAACTTTTAAACAAATGTGGATCTTCCCAGAAATAGTGTTTTATATCACTGAAGAATTTCTTTCGTTTTTTGTACGATAATCCTTTTTCAAGGAATCCACAAACTAAGTAGTTTGCATAGTCTGCAAACCATGGGATTTCTTTATAATCTATCTTCAATAGATATTCATCAGGAAAGTTGTCTTGTATGGCCGATTCATTTAGAACTTCTAATTCGGGATTTTCAAGACGAGAAAGATGATCAGCGGCGAGATTTTCTGCTCCTCTTTTATCTCGGATTTCAATATCAAACTCTTGTAAGAGTAAGATCCAACGGATTAATCTTGATTTAGCATCTTGTTTTGAAAATAGGTATCTAAGAGCAGAATGGTCGGTATAGACCACCGTTTTTGCTAGAACGAGATATGATCGAAATTTGTCAAAAGCAAAGACAATAGCAAGGAGTTCTTTTTCAGTAGTTGTATAGTTCATTTGTGCTCCTTGTAACGTCTTACTAGCATAATATATAGGTTGAAATCGTTTTTCAATCCTTTGTCCTAAAACGGCTCCCATTGCAAAATCACTTGCATCGCACATTAGTTCAAATGGTAGATTCCAATTTGGTGTTATCATGATCGGCGCATTAGTGAGTTTTTCTTTAAGAATATTAAAAGATTTGATACACTCATCTGAAAAGATGAATGGAGCATCCTTTTCTAGGAGTTTATTCATAGGAGTGGCAATTTTAGAAAAATCTTTTATGAAACGTCGGTAAAAACCGACATGCCCTAGAAAACTCCTAACTCCTGTAACATTGGTGGGATGTGGAAGTTTAGCAATTACATCTACTTTAGCTCTATCCACTTCAATTCCTTCTTTTGAAATTTTATGACCAAGAACGATGCCTTCTTTAACCATGAAATGGCATTTCTCCCAATTAAGAACTAGATTTGATTGTTCGCATCTAATTAGCATTCGTTCCAGATTAACTAGACATGATTCAAATGTATCACCGAAGACTGAAAAGTCATCCATGAAAACTTCCATGCATTCTTCTATCATGTCGTGAAAATCGCCATCAATAGTTCTAAGAGATAAATGTTATATGGATACATATAACTGTTGATGTGGAAACGTTGCGAGACTCAAAATACAAATTTGCTGATTCCCGGTAATTGGTATGGCAGTTCTCGTTACAAGATGCGGATGAGTATATGATAGGGTTTCAATGAATAAATATAATGATTTGTCAGAGAGATTTAAGCCAAAAAAAAAAACAACGAGGCTGCTGGTACGTCTTCTGGTAATATGGTGGAATATAAAAGAATTCTCCGTTATAAAAAGGATAATTGTATATATCAGGATTATAGTAAGGCTACTTCGAATGAAAAGTCGAAGTTGACTTGCTGGAGCTGTGACAAAATTGGCTACTTTGAAAAGGGATCGCAAAGTTATTTTTGCTAATAAATGCCAAAGGATCTGATGCGGCTACGTGTTAAACTTTTACTCAGTTGCCGAGAGTTTCTCAGGTGCATAACTATATGCATAAACCTTTCCTTACGTAGATGAAGTGCGGTTGATTCATCCTATCGATTGAGGTGTTTTCAAGAATCATGAAAGGTTTGAACGCAGATTGTAATCGTCAAGATACAGATGAGGTTTAAGATGAGATCAAGTGGCAAACTTGAAGATATGTTTAGTTTCATATGTTATAATCAATATTTTAATTCATTTTAATTATCCAATGTCGACAGTCCATATTTGATAGTCCACAATTAACAGTCCGATAATACATATATAGCTTAATATATAATATCCGAATTAATTAATACGTATCGGGACCCGTGTACATGTCTCAGACTCGATCACAACTCAAAGTATATATATTATTATAGAATCAACCTCAACCCTGTATAGAGAACTCGATCATTACTGCATATAGAGTGTCTATGGTGATTCCAAATAATATATATAGATGCATCGATATGATATGTCAAAACCTTGTATACGTGTCCCGATATTTAAAGTGCGTAAAATAAATAACAGGAATTAAATAACGATAACTAAAGTGTGTAAAGTAAATAACAGAAATTAGATGACAATAAATAAAATTGCGGGAATGTAAATTGCGATAATTAAATTGCAATAAATAAAATGCGATAAATAGAATGTAATCAGTTAGCTAGGAACAGTTAGCTGGAACAGTTAGCATGGTTTCTTAACAAAATTCCATATTGTTAATTAGTCTGTTTCTAATCAATTTTTATTGTGTCCATTATTTCTTCATTATGCCACTTGTTGGATTCTGGTAAGTAAAAATCCAAATATGAAATTGAATTTGAATGAAAATGGTTATTCTGTGGTGAACGGATTCGTATATCGATAGATGTAGGTAGGATGGTAATCGACCGTTGAATCAGATTCGAAGACTGTACAATGTAACTTATTAATGTGAAATCTTAAATATTTCTCGGGTATTACCTACCCGTTAAAATATTTTTACCATTAACAGTTTGTACGAAAGAATTTTTAATCACAATCTTTATGAAAATATATTTACATATATATTTTCTTCAGATGTAATTATGGATTCAATGAGTCAATGTGATATTAAACTCATCAGATTTACGATTAGAACTATGATACATAATCTCTAAAACATTAGAGTTTACATAATCGTCATGTCGAACGAATATAAATGATGTAGAATGATTTGTGGAACGATAATTATACTCGAGGTACAGAATGAGATGTTGAGGCATGGATTGTTTAAACTTGGGTGGTTGGTGGTACTGGTGCCATTGGTGCTAAGGCTGGTGATGTTACTGGTGTTGGTGATACTGTTGATGATTGCAAATTGTATACCGTGCTCTCTAAAGTTAATACTCGAGCTCGGAGTTCTCTAACTTCTTCTACTAACCCGAGTTGTTTATCAATGTGAGGTAGAGGTCGGATATCTTCTCTAGTTCCATTAATGGTAGTTTCAAGACGAAAAATTCTTGCAAATAGGGTATAAACGGTATTGCGAACGGGTTCGCCGGTGAGCGGGTCAAGTACTCCAAGGTTAGGTGGTAGATTTGATTCATGATATGGAGTACCTTCTTCCTTTCTCCATAGGGTGAGTATGTCGCGAACCCATCCCCATTTTCTCCAGTAATCACGGTAGTTGATTGGTTGGTGTGCTCCTGTCACGTTGTCTTCGGAGTCAGAGGAACTTGGTCGATTCGTAGAGGCCATCTTAAACGATCTCATGAAAGATTTTTGGTATGAAGAGTTTAGTGGCATTAATTGATAGTTAGATGGTATTCTCAATGCATAATTTGCATAGATATATATAGTACCAGGATCCCTTAAATTAAGGAGAAATTTACGAGAGATATCAGGCAAGGTCTACAGTAACAGATACACTAAGATATGAATTGTCAGATACGCTAAGATATGAATTTTGTCTATACACTATTCATGCAGTCAATGCAGTAAAATGTGTCTAGACTAAGAATAATGAGTAGGTAATTTCCTAAGGATGATAAGCAGATGTTTTCCGATAGAAAATAAGCAAAACTTTTGACATGCAGACACGGTCGAAGTCCAGACTCACTAATGCATCCTAACGACTATCAGTTAGGCACGCTAATCCAAGACCTGGTTCGCTAAGACCACCGCTCTGATACCAACTGTAGAGACCCGTCCTAATCCATCCGGACGAAGTCCACATCGATTACAAACGATTCACAACAGTTGATTACATCGCGAGGTAATTGACCTCTATATGATAAATTTTACAAACATTGCATTCGTTTTTAAAAGACAAACTTTCGTTACATCGACAGTTGACAGGCATGTAAAGCATTTCATAATATATCCAAATATAATTGACTTAATAATAATCTTGATGAATTCAACGACTCGAATGCAACATCTTTTGGAATATGTCATGAATGACTCCAAGTAATATCTCTAATATGAGCAAATGCACAGCGGAAGATTTTTTTCGTACCTGAGAATAAACATGCTTTAAAGTGTCAACCAAAAGGTTGGTGAGTTCATTAGTTTATCATAAAGAATCATTTCATAATTTTAATAGACCACAAGATTTCATACTTCCATTTCTCATAATCATACGTCCCATGCATAGAGACAAAAATATCATTCATATGGATTGAACACCTGGTAATCGACATTCACAATATGCATATAAGAATATCCCCATCATTCCGGGATCCTCCTTCGGACATGATATAAATTTCAAAGTACTAAAGCATCCGGTACTTTGGATGGGGCTTGTTGGGCCCGATAGATCTATCTTTAGAGTTCGCGTCAATTAGGGTGTCTGTTCCCTAATTCTTAGATTACCAGACTTAATAAAAAGGGGCATATTCAGTTTCGATCATTCAACCATAGAACGTAATTTCGATTACTTGTGTCTATTTCGTAAAACAGTTATAAAAGTTGCGCATGTATTCTCAGCCCAAAAATATAAAGGGTAAAAAGGTAAATGAAACTCACAATACTGTATTTTGTAGTAAAAATACATATGACGACATTGAACAATGCAGGGTTGGCCTCGGATTCACGAACCTATATCAAGTATTAACACATTATAGTATAAATCAATTAAGTTTATATATTTGTTATGTATTAATTATTCTTATAATATATTATGATACTTATTTGATATTTAATTAATGTTATATCAATAATATTAGTTGGAACATAATTTTATGTAATATTAGTATATTTTATGTAATAATATATTTAAATATATATCTTTTGTTTTGTAAAATTAATAATTGTAGAAATACCTAAGGATAATAATAATAATATTAATAATAATAATAATTTTTAAAAGTATAAAACTACCTTAGGAGTCAGTTTTAAAAAAATTGCACCAAGCCGGGCTCGAACCCGAGACCTCTCGCTCACTCATCAACACCCTTAACCATTCCTCCATTTCAGTTTTTCTGATTTATAATACAAACCCAAATACTTATCTATTACATGTTTCAACCCACTTCATCTTCTTCACCAAAATCTAAACAATCAAACAACTTCATTCTTAATAGTCAATCATCAAAATGGTTTTAGGACTTCTAAACAAACATGAAACAAAAAATAAAAATGTGTTCATGATATAAAAAAAATGAGAAAAAAAAACAAAAAAATCCTACTGCTTGCTGGTAGCCAAGAAAAAAAAATTTTGTTTTCAATTTTGAGTTCGTTTTGGACAATCTTTACAACATGAAACATGTTTCAAATCATTCCTAAAAACTATTGAAATCGTCAATTGAACTTAAAACATCAAAACAAGCTCTAATTTCTCCAAGAACAAAACAGTTGACTTTTGACAATTTAACTTTGACTCGCAAATTCGAATTCGTTATCAAGAATTGAAACTTGAGATTTTGCAGGAAGTTTAAGTAAATGATTCCTAACAACTCTACATTTTTAGTTTTTGAAATTTGTTTCGAATTCACGTTAGTGTATATCACTGTGAAGAACTCAAGAACTCAAAAATTGATTTTTAGATTAAGAGTGTTATAGGTTATGATTACAACATGAATTGTGTTGCAAATCATTCCTATAATCTTTATGGATCATCAAATTAACTGGAGATATCAAAACAAACTCGAATTTGATTCAAGAACACTTAGTTGACTTTGAAAACCAAAACTTTGACTCTCAAATTAGAAATTAATAGAAAGAATTGAGGATTGAAAACTTACAGATAGTTTAGATAGACGATTTCTAACATGACTGCATTATTACATTTTAAAAATTTGTTCTAAATCAAAATATGGTGAAAAAGATGAATGTACAGAGTGTCGAGCTTATTTTCTGGGTTTTCTTTGTTTTCAACTCAAATTGCAGTTTGTAACTTATATAGAGTGATTAGGTACATGATTTAACAGTTAAATTGATTTCCAATTGATTTGTGAAGTAGACTTGTAACAAACTGGAGACATGAAATACGTAAATTATTTTCATGTGAAGAAAAAGAAAAAAAAATTGATAGTTACTTCTAACAGAATGGGATTCCCTATTTTTATTTTTTTAATAAATATTAATAGTAAATACCCTAATAATATTAATAATAATTCTAATAAAATAACTAAATAATATCATAAAAATGATAATAAATAAAAATAAGAATTCGTTTAAATCATAAATAAATTTTAATCTTAATTATCTTGTACATTATTTTACATTTTCAATTCAAATGATTATTTTGTATTTTATTAATACAACTTAACATGCACTCTTATATTTATATATGTATATATATTTACATATTTATTTACACACAATTGTTCGTGAATCGTCGGAAATAGTCACAGGTTAAATGAATCTATATCAATAGTTCAAACATTTCGAGACTCAACATTACAGGCTTTGCTTATTGTGTTGGAACATATAAAGATTAAGTTTTAATTTGGTCAGAAATTTCCGGGTCGTCACACCAATGTGATATACCCCACCTATCAAAGAAAAGCCTTTTATAAACTAAGACATTTCTGGAAAGTCTTTCAAATGTTTGACAAGTTAATTTCGCCATAACTAAATGTGCTGATGAATTCTGACCGACTCTAGACAAGATTTCCTCAATCATATCCTCTGGTAGATCTTCTAAAATATTCGGTTGTCTACCCTTAACGTCCATTTTGTTTTTATACTGTAAAATAGACAAGGATTAGATTCGTAAAAACAAACAATACAAGTAATTTTTTTACATAGAACATAAAAGTACAAGCACACTACAATACATTTATTACACAACATGCTCACACCCCTCTAATCTGAATCACTGGTTTCTTCTTCTTCGGACTTGGTTCTTTTTCCTAATCTTCTAGGGATATATGACGTTCCTCTAATACGAGTCATCATTTTCCACATTGGTTTAGAAAAACCTGGTTGTTTAGAGGTTCCCGGGTTATTGTCACGATATTGAAAATACGGGTGTTGACGGTACATATAAAGTTCATCGGGGTCAGAATCAGATTTCTCTATTTTGATGCATTTTCCCTTATTATTTTCTTTTGCATCATTAAATTGGGTCGGGGTAATTTCTATAACACCATCGGAATCCTCATCAGGATCCGATTCATCGGAAAATTGGTAGTTTTCCCAATATTTTGCTTCCTTAGCGGAAACACCATTGACCATTATTAACTTTGGTCCTTTGGTTTAGGATTTTCTTTTATTTGACCGGTTTTCTGTGGTTCCTACTATTCCCCCCTCCGGAACCTCTTCTTCTTCTGGTTCCTCTTCTTCTGGTTCCTCTTCTTCCGGTTCCTCTTCTTCCGGTTCCGTTTCCTCTTCTTCCGGTTCTTCAAGAACTTGTGAATCTTGCCAATATATATTCGACTCTTCGTTATTATTAGGTGAGTCAATGGGATTTGTGCTAGAGGTAGACGTCTATCACACAATTTCAAACATGTTAAGAGATTAATATATCACATAATATTTACATGTTAATAATATATAGTTTCCAACAAAAATGTTAAGCAATCATTTTTTAAAAAAACACGGTCGAAGTCCAGACTCACTAATGCATCCTAACAAACTCGATAAGACACACTAATGCAAATTTTCTGGTTCTCTAAGACCAAAGCTCTGATACCAACTGAAATGTCCCGTTCATATTGATTATAAACGTTCCATATTAATTGATTTCGTTGCGTGGTTTTGACCTCTATATGAGACGTTTTTCAAAGACTGCATTCATTTTTAAAACAACCATAACCTTTATTTTATCAATAAAGGTTTTAAAAACATTACGTAGATTATCAAATAATGATAATCTAAAATATACTGTTTACACACGACCATTACATAATGATTTACAATAGAAATATATTACATCAACATATGTTTCTTGAATGTAGTTTTTACACAATATCATACAAACATGGACTCCAAATCTTGTCTTTATTTTAGTATGCAACAGCAAAAGCTCTTAGTATTCACCTGAGAATAAACATGCTTTAAACGTCAAAAAAAATGTTGGTGAGTTATAGGTTTAACCTATATATATATCAAATTGTAACAATAGACCACAAGATTTCATATTTCAATACACATCCCATACATAGAGATAAAAATCATTCATATGGTGAATACCTGGTAACCGACATTAACAAGATGCATATATAAGAATATCCCCATCATTCCGGGACACCCTTCGGATATGATATAAATTTCAAAGTACTAAAGCATCCGGTACTTTGGATGGGGTTTGTTAGGCCCAATAGATCTATCTTTAGGATTCGCGTCAATTAGGGTGTCTGTTCCCTAATTCTTAGATTACCAGACTTAATAAAAAGGGGCATATTCGATTTCAATAATTCAACCATAGAATGTAGTTTCACGTATTTGTGTCTATTTTGTAAATCATTTATAAAACCTGCATGTATTCTCATCCCAAAAATATTAGATTTTTAAAAGTGGGATTATAACTCACTTTCACAGATATTTCCTTCCTCGGAAATAAGACTTGGCCACGGATCGATTCACGAACCTATACAAATATGTACATATATATCAAAGTATGATCAAAATATAATTACAACCATTTTTATTATGTTTTAAAGATTTGAGTGTATTAAGTCAGCTGTCCTCGTTAGTAACCTACAACTAGTTGTCCACAGTTAGATGTACATAAATAAATCGATATATATTATCTTGAATCAATCCACGACCCAGTGTATACACGTCTCAGGCTAGATCACAACTCAAAGTATATATATTTTTGGAATCAACCTCAACCCTGTATAGCTAACTCCAACATTACTGCATATAGAGTGTCTATGGTTGTTCTAAATAATATATATACATCAGTCGATATGATATGTCAAAACATTTTCATATGTGTCTATGGTATCCCAAGATTACATAATATATTAGAATACATATATAATACAATATAAGTTAGCTAAGATATGATTTGTATAGATTTGTTAAACATTTCCCGTAGCTAAAAAGATCAAAAATATCCAATCTTGTTTTACCCATAACTTCTTCATTTGAAATCCGTTTTGAGTGAATCAAATTGCTATGGTTTCATATTGAACTCTATTTTATGAATCTAAATAGAAAAAGTATAGGTTTATAGTCAGAAATATAAGTTACAAGTCATTTTTGTAAAGGTAGTCATTTCAGTCGAAAGAACGACGTCTAGATGACCATTTTAGAAAACATACTTCCACTTTGAGTTTAACCTTGATTTTTGGATATAGTATCATGTTCATATGAAAAATCATTTTCCCGGAAGAACAACTTTTAAATCAAAGTTTATCATAGTTTTTAATTATCCAAACCAAAATAGCCCCTAGGTTTCACTACGACGGCGTATATCCGATTTTATGGTGTTCATCGTGTTTCCAGGTTTTAAATCATTAAGTTAGCATATCATATAGATATAGAACATGTGTTTAGTTGATTTTAAAAGTCAAGTTAGAAGGATTAACTTTTGTTTGCGAACAAGTTTAGAATTAACTAAACTATGTTCTAGTGATTACAAGCTTAAACCTTCGAATAAGATAGCTTTATATGTATGAATCGAATGATGTTATGAACATCATTACTACCTCAAGTTTTCTGGATAAAACTACTGGAAATGAAAAAAATGGATCTAGCTTCAAAGGATCCTTGGATGGCTTTAAAGTTCTTGAAACAGAATCATGACACGAAAACAGTTCAAGTAAGATTTTCACTCGAAATAAGATTGTTATAGTTGTAGAAATTGAATCAAAGTTTGAATATGAATATTAACTTGAATTAGAAAGATAACATACTGTAAATAACAAAGGTTCCTCGATCTTAGATGATTACTTGGAATGGATTAGAAAGCTTGGAAGTAGACTTGCAAACTTGGAAGTATTCTTGATTTTTATGAAACTATACTTATGGAATTTATGAAGAACACTTAGAACTTGAAGATGGAACTTAAGAGAGATCAATTAGATGAAGAAAATTGAAGAATGAAAGTATTTGTAGGTGTTTTTGGTTGGTATATGGATTAGATATAAAGGATATGTAATTTTGTTTTCCTGTAAATAAGCCATGAATGATTACTCATATTTTTGTAATTTTATGAGATATTTTGTAACGACCCGGAATTTTCCGATCGTTCTATACTTATGAGATTAATATTTACATAAATTAAACCTTACCAACATGATAAGCAATCCAAACTGTTGAGACTTATATTTTTGAAAAGAGTTTTACACAACGTTTGACCGTCCAATTTGACCGATGATATCACGAACTATATAACACACGATAATTATACGATTATGTATATGTACATATCTATACATATTTAACATGATTTAAGGATGGTTTAACATTTCATTGTGAACTAACAACAATGAGTTATAAGTATACTTTGAGACCACTAACTTAAGTTTTCAAAACGATAACTATATGTAACGTTCTTTGACATATATACTTACAATCTATAATGTGTTGTGATTTATGTCACCAATATGATTTAAGTGTAATAGGATTAATTTGTAACCAAAATAATATTGATAAATATCGAACAAGTTTGGGGAAGTGTGGAGTGCACACTTGTTTGAACTTATCTTGATTATGACGGGGGTTCGGGGGCAGCGCCCCCGATAAGCGGGGTCCAAGGGGTGGCAACCCCTGGCGGGGTCCAAGGGGCAGAGCCCCTGGCTGGGGTTGAGCTGCCAGGTCTGCTTGGAAATTTTTTTTTGGGCTAACATTGCTTTATTAAAAATGTCTTAAAATTTTATTTTTGGCCCGGTTGGACCCAAAATAAAAGCCCGATTTTGAGCTTCTTTTACCGTATCATACTCATCATCCATACGTATTTACTATTGGTAAATACACATCAAATCAATATCCTTATCAGCTTTAGATCTGCCCTAGATAAGAGGGAATCTTATTTGTAAGCTAGCATACATTATTACTCAAAAATTCAATACAATAATTTGTCCTTGTTCCCTCAACAACCAGACTGTCCTATAAGTATCACCATCACCTTGGTTTTTTAATTCATTCTTACAACCATCTTTCTCTAACAAAAAAAAAATACACTCTTATGAACTCTAAGTGTTCTTCACAATCTCAGCAAATACTCATGAAGAACTAGCTTCATGAACAACCTATAATCATCATAAGAAAGTTTGATCAAGATTATTTTCTATCTTTTCCAGTAGCTTTATCCAAGTAACTTGAGGTAGTAACCTTATTCATAATCATATTCGATTCATATTTATATAGCTATCTTATTTTGTGTTATAAAATTTTTAACAACAAGAACATAGTTTGAATGATTTCAAACCTGTTCGCAAACTAAATAGATCCTTCTAATTTGATTTTTAAAACACTTCAAAACCTGTAATATATCATATTATGACAAAATCGGATTAATCATATCTTGGCTAATTAACATAATATTTAATATATATTTACTTATGATTTGATTTTATATATTCCAGGACCACCCGTAAACAACACGAGAAGATTAATCATAAGACCTCATGATTGTACGCAACACGTCATCTGACAACACGGTACTTTATGTACGCAACACGTCATTTGACAACATGGTACCATGGGTCGAGATTAATTCTGATCAATACGAATACGATGGGGTCTTTATTTATTTTATTGAGCAACTAATTGTGGACCATTAACAACAGACTGCTAACTACGGACTAAGAAAATATTAAAAGTATTATAAGTATATATATATATGTAACGATTACTTGAAAAGAAAATATGTTGATATATTATATATATGGTTAGGTTCGTGATATCTATCGGAGACCAAGTCGAGTTAAATACCTTCAAGGAAAAGGTGAGTATATAGTCCCACTTTTAAACTCTAAATATTTTGGGATGAGAATACATGCATTTTATGATTTACGTTATGGACACAACTGATTAAAAATATATATTCTACGTTGAGTTGTACCACTGGCATACTTCCCCGTAACTTGGTAACTATTATTTACATGAGGTATTGTAAACGCGAATCCTGTTGATAGATCTATCGGGCCTGACAAACCCAACCGGACTGGACGACCAGTATTCAACGGTTGCACAGTACTTCGTTTCGGTAACTACACTTGGTACGGTGTAATAAGATTTCATAATAAAGGGAATATGCGACGTTGATTAAATGTTAAGTATGGTTATCAAGTGCTCAACAACTTAGAATATTTTTATTAAAACGTTTATATATGAAATCTTGTGGTCTATATTTATAACGCTGCCGGCATTAAACCTATATCTCACCAACTTTATGTTGACGTTTTAAGCATGTTTATTCTCAGGTGATAACTAAAAGCTTCCGATGCAACATGTTGAATTTAAGCAAGATCTTGAGTATGCATATTTGTGTCAAAAATAAAACTACATATCGGAGGATTTGTAATGTAAAATATGTTGGAGGTCGTATTGTTATTATCACATGTAAAGTTTGTAAGTCTAAGATTATTCCTAAACGATAATCATTATTAAGTTGTTTAAACCTTGTATTTGTAATAAAAGCTATGGTTTGTATTGTAAAAACGAATGCAGTTTTTGAAAAATGTCGCATATAGAGGTCAATACCTCGCGATGAAATCATATGTTATTGTATTCGTCCTTATGGTTAAGGTCGGGTTATGATATATTTCATGCTAGTTACCAAATGATGGTTCCCACATGTGTTAGGTGACTCACATGGGCTACTAAAAGCTGATCATTGGAGTGTTTATACCAATAGTACATACATCTAAAAGATGTGTATTGTACGAGTACGAATACGGGTGCATACGAGTAGAATTGTTGATGAAACTGAACGAGGATGTAATTGTAAGCATTTTTGTTAAGTAGAAGTATTTTGATAAGGGTCTTGAAGTCTTTCAAAAGTGTATGAATACATATTAAAACACTACATGTATATACATTTTAACTGAGTCATTAAGTCATCGTTAGTCGTTACATGTAAATGTTGTTTTGAAACCTTTAGGTTAACGATCTTGTTAAATGTTGTTAATCCATTGTTTATTATATCAAATGAGATGTAAAATTGTTACATTATCATGATATTATGATATATAATATATCTTAGTATGATATATATACAGTTAAATGTCGTTACAACGATAATCGTTACATATATGTCTCGTTTCGAAATCATTAAGTTAGTAGTCTTATTTTTACATATGTAGTTCATTGTTAATACACTTAATGATATATTTACTTATCATTTAACATAATTAACCAAGTGTATCAATATCTTAATATGATTCATATGTACCTAGTAAGACGTTGTTATAACGATAATCGTTATATATATCGTTTTCGAGTTTCTTAATTTAATAGTCTCATTTTATGTATATAACTCATTGTTAAAATACCTAATGAGATACTTAATTATAATAAAATCATGTTAACTATATATATAACCATATGTATGTCATCGTATAGTTTTTACAAGTTTTAACGTTCGTGAATCACCGGTCAACTTGGGTGGTCAATTGTCTATATGAAACCTATTTCAATTAATCAAGTCTTAACAAGTTTGATTGCTTAACACGTTGGAAACATTTATTTATGTAAATATCAATCTCAATTAATATATATATAAATATGGAAAAGTTTGGGTCACTACAGAGGAGCCGCGCCGTGGCTTAAAGCATGATTTCGAAACTGACAGCATTGCAACCTTCGAACCTCAATCCAAGTGTTGAGCCATGACGCGCCTTAATGAGCCATGACGCTCCTTAACACTAAAACGCACTTTTCTTGTTGTTTTGATATCCCTCACACATCCAAAAATCTCCCACTTGAAGGATGATCTAAACACAACCCATTTTATCATCCCAAGGAGATCACCTGTCCCGACTTCATTGAACCTACCCATCTATACTGGCAAGAAAGCTTCTTGGGACACGCACATTTTGACTACTCGAGCTGGCTGCTTTCGATAAAGAGCACTTCAACTACGCTCGCCAAAACGTAATCTACTTCACCTGTCAATTGTGTTAAACACCAACAACAGCTCTAGATTACCCACTTATGGAACTCCATTTGAACACCGTCGAATAAACACCCGGGACAGGCCGCACTTCCACGCCATGAAAAGGAAGACTTTCAACACTCAAACACCTGAGTAATAATCTAATTTTCGTTGCTAGCTTGGGTCATCTCTAGATTTCTGCGCCACCATCTTCTAACACGAACATCACTTCATACACCAGAAGACCAATTGAAGTATACGACTCTTCAATTATAGGATTCTTCATGAAACTACACCGCCTCACCAAACACTCTAGACATGTCCAATTCTTAACACACATGTCAATGATCACCCTCGTACAAGATTTCACCTTCTATTTATGGTTTTCCTTCACGGCAATCAGAAAATCCGACAGACGTCCTCGTAGACTCTTCATCAAGGCTCAAGTGAGAACGCAGTCACAACCTCGAAATCTACTAACTTTTCAACTTTTCGCTTTCTCGTTGGTTCACTGACCTCCTCATAGCTATGAATTTAACAAACCCATCTTCTCATCCCAAGCACGCTCCCACTGTACAAGTAAGAAATAATACCGCGGCTACTCGAGAAGAAACTTGGTTTGCACCACCAGTCAGTTACAAATTTCTTTGCCATCGAAGAGTAAAATTAGTTCTCGAAGCTCTAGTGTTACTCGAAATCATCACACTAATATTAGAGACAACGTCGCATAATCATCTCCACAACTCCACTAGTAGACTAACTCCCACTAGCTCGATAACTTCCGTCAGTTACCAAACTCACACCAAGTTCCCTACTGTAACAACCCTGCTTTTTTCGTTACTTCCGTTAACCTTCTGTTAGTTTATTTAACGGCGATTACTTGACTTTTATGTGTTTATGTGTAATAAATACATACTTGATCCTCGGAGGGTTACAATAATTAATATGGGTTGATATTAATTCGAATAAATATTTTGGATAAAG
Source organism: Rutidosis leptorrhynchoides (assembly GCF_046630445.1). Classification (NCBI taxonomy): domain Eukaryota; kingdom Viridiplantae; phylum Streptophyta; class Magnoliopsida; order Asterales; family Asteraceae; genus Rutidosis; species Rutidosis leptorrhynchoides. The sequence goes on along the minus strand of NC_092333.1, from coordinate 605,658,911 downwards.
AAATACGATAAAAACGATACGGTTTTGATAACTGCTTTTTGAGCAACGAAACGCTCGGGTTTATTTTAATAATTATTTTAATAATTATTAACTTTTTAAAAATATTTAATTTATTGGGTTTTAATAAATTAAACGGTTGGTTGCGTTTAACGATCGGTTTAGCGTTCTGGGCTTTCGGTACGACTAAACGACACTTGAAACGGACCACGAGTACAAGCTTTTGCAAAACACAAGCCCGGGGACTCACCCCATGGGCCATTCGTCCGACCCCACTCCCCTCCCCCCTTATATTTTAATTTTTGCAACTTAAGGGACTTATTTGTATTTAGTATTAATTAAACCCTAATATAAATACATGTAGTAAACCTAAATTTGGCATAAACCCTCACAAAAGAAAGCTGCCAGTCGATCCTCCCTCCCTCTCTTGCTTACGTCGACCATCACCATCACCATCACATCTTCATCTTTCAAAATTAGCAAAAGTGTTCTACACGAATCGCGTTCATCTCATCGTTCTCTATCCATTAATATAAACAATTTTGTGATCAAATGTATAAACACATCAACCCTAATCTTTAAAATTAGATTTTTATAAAGGTTTCATGGATTAGGTTGTCTATTGCTCAAGTCTTGATGTTTAATGATTGTTAGATCCGATAAATCACTCGTTTTGTTTGCTTGTTGCGAAAACCGAATTGTTTATTGCATGATCAGTGAATTTTGATTTTTCAAATGCATGATATTATGTTATAATTAGATTCGTTGCTAAAAACTATTGATTTTAGGCTTTGGATTCGCTTGATTTCGTTTCCGGATGATCAAGTAATGGCCAATTAAAATTAACGTTGTGTTTTTGTTGTGTAATCAAAAATCTGGGTTTGATAGACCACAAATTGGATTATGAAACTTATACCACTGGAAAGATAATCTAAAAACACTCAATTTACACTAGGATATCATGTCGTTTGCTTATGTATAACTCGAGATATGCTTAATTTAGTGTAATAGTGGAATTATACAGCACTTGCATGAAAACAACCTTGTATGATAAAATATATTTACTTCTGTGTTTAAATCTTTGTATATTTGAAATGTACACAAAAAATAATTCACCTTTCATGTAGATATCATAGTCTAATTGTATCTAGATCTTCGGATAATTGCGTGCGAATGTGACTAGCTTAAGTAGAATCGAAACAGCAACTTGCTCTCTGTTTTATACTTTGTGGTTTGTGTTTATTGAATTAGCATGTATGCTTCTGTTTATATGTTATATGGTATATGCTCTGTTTATTGCAACCTTTGAAACCTTATGCATTGGGCACAATAGGGCCATACTTTGTGTAACTTCTGAATTGGGCTGAAAACTGATCATTCAACTTGCACGAATAAACTGTACAAATTGGCTAAACCAAAATTGCTCAACTTTTTATATGTGTTAGTTTGACTTGTCCTTAAACCATGGACACTATTCTTGTATCAATTGTATGTCCCTAGCTCCGGTTATAGCCAAAACGAAATCAGTGCGCGGTCAGAAACTGACTTGGCAAACTACAAATGTACCCCTTCTAATTCCTGACTTTTAATTATCGTATGAGACCCTGGTCAGACTTTTTGGAATCTATTTTGAGTATACTTATGATCTGGAGTTTACCATATTTGCATGAATTTTTTACTATGATATAATATGCTAGGTTTGCTACATGTACATGAACTTTGTGCACAACGATAAACTGAAATTGTGAAATTGACCATTTATGATCCAAAACGTGTTGTTTGACTTAGGTTTGACATGTTGACCAACATTTTACATGAACTTACTGATGTTTCCTTAGTTGACTACTTTGACCAAGTTTGACTTTTGGTTTGACTTCGGTTGACTTTGTTTTACTTGCATGATCTAGTTGACTATATGTTGACTTTTACTTTGAAACGCGTCGAGTCGAGCAATAAGACAACTTATACTATGAAATCACATTTGTTTAGGACATATTTATTGACCAACCTAAATACGTATACTTAGGTTGCATTACTCAGCTATAAACCGTACAAGTTGTTTGTTTTTCAATCCAAGCTTATTCAAAAGTGAGTCTACAGTCCCGCTTTTTATATGTTTTCAGGGATGAGAATACACGCTGTTGTACTTACATTATCAAATGCTTCTGTATTGACACGAGTACTATATATGAATATTGAGTTTGTTAAAAAAGCCTCTAACTTGAATACTTTTAATACCATCGGTGTAAGCACAATTTAGATGGACAGATCCATTAGGTTGACAACCTCACCTTACAATATTAACTGTGGTGCATTTACTTTAAACATTAGATACACTCGAACAAGTGTATTGTAGTGACCCGAACTTTTCCATGTTTATATATATTAATTGAGATTGATATTTACATGATTAAATGTTTCCAACATGTTAAGCAATCAAACTTGTTAAGACTTGATTAACTGAAATATGTTTCATATAGACAATTGACCACCCAAGTTGACCGGTGATTCACGAACGTTAAAACTTGTAAAAACTATATGATGACATATATATGGATATATATATATATATAGTTAACATGATACTATGATAAGTAAACATATCATTAAGTATATTAACAATGAACTACATATGTAAAAACAAGACTACTAACTTAATGATTTTTAAACGAGACATATATGTAACGATTATCGTTGTAAAGACATTTAATGTATATATATATATATCATATTAAGAGATATTCATACATGATAATATCATGATAATATAATAATTTAAAATCTCATTTGATATTATAAATATTGGGTTAACAACATTTAACAAGATCGTTAACCTAAAGGTTTCAAAAAAAGACTTACATGTAACGACTAACGATGACTTAACGACACAGTTAAAATGTATATACATGTAGTGTTTTAATATATATTTATACAGTTTTGAAAGACTTCAATACACTTATCAAAATACTTCTACTTAACAAAAATGCTTACAATTACATCCTCGTTCAGTTTCATCAACAATTCTACTCGTATGCACCCGTATTCGTACTCGTACAATACACAGCTTTTAGATGTATGTACTATTGGTATATACACTCCAATGATCAGCTCTTAGCAGCCCATGTGAGTCACCTAACACATGTGGGAACCATCACTTGGCAACTAGCATGAAATATCTCATAAAATTACAAAAATATGAGTAATCATTCATGACTTATTTACATGAAAACAAAATTACATATCCTTTATATCTAATCCATACACCAACGACCAAAAACACCTACAAACACTTTCATTCTTCAATTTTCTTCATCTAATTGATCTCTCTCAAGTTCTATCTTCAAGTTCTAAGTGTTCTTCATAAATTCTACAAGTTCTAGTTACATAAAATCAAGAATACTTTCAAGTTTGCTAGCTCACTTCCAATCTTGTAAGGTGATCATCCAACCTCAAAAAATCTTTGTTTCTTAAAGTAGGTTATCATTCTAATACAAGGTAATAATCATATTCAAACTTTGGTTCAATTTCTATAACTATAACAATCTTATTTCAAGTGATGATCTTACTTGAACTTGTTTTCGTGTCATGATTCTGCTTCAAGAACTTCGAGCCATCCAAAGATCCGTTGAAGCTAGATCCATTTTTCTCTTTTCTAGTAGGTTTATCCAAGGAACTTAAGGTAGTAATGATGTTCATAACATCATTCGATTCATACATATAAAGCTATCTTATTCGAAGGTTTAAACTTGTAATCACTAGAACATAGTTTAGTTAATTCTAAATTTGTTCGCAAACAAAAGTTAATCCTTCTAACTTGACTTTTAAAATCAACTAAACACATGTTCTATATCTATATGATATGCTAACTTAATGATTTAAAACCTGGAAACACGAAAAACACCGTAAAACCGGATTTACGCCGTCGTAGTAACACCGCGGGCTGTTTTGGGTTAGTTAATTAAAAACTATGATAAACTTTGATTTAAAAGTTGTTATTCTGAGAAAATGATTTTTATTATGAACATGAAACTATATCCAAAAATTGTGGTTTGTTTTAAAAATGAATGCAGTCTTTGAAAAACGTCTCATATAGAGGTCAAAACCTCGCAACGAAATCAATTAATATGGAACATTTTTAATCAATAAGAACGGGACATTTAAGTTGGTATCAGAGCGTTGGTCTTAGAGAACCAGAATTTTGCATTAGTGTGTCTTATCGAGTTTGTTAGGATGCATTAGTGAGTCTGGACTTCGACCGTGTTTACTTGAAAAATGATTGCTTAACAAATTTTGTTGGAAACTATATATTTTTAACATGTGAATATTATGTGATATATTAATCTCTTAACGCGTTTGATATTATGTGATAGATGTCTACCTCTAGAACAAGTCCCATTGACTCACCTAATAATAATGAAGAGTCAAATGTAAATTGGAATGATTCGTGGACTGATTCACAAGTTCCCGAAGAGGAACCGGAAGAAGAGTCGGAACCGGAAGAAGAATCGGAACCGGAAGAAGAATCGGAACCGGATGAAGAAATAGAACCGGTGGGGGAAATAATAAAACGGTTAATTAAAAGAAAATCCTCAACCAACCGACCAAGGTTAATTATGGTCAATGGTGTTTCCGCCAAGGAAGCAAAATATTGGGAGGATTACCAATTCTCCGGTGAATCGGATTCCGACGAGAATTCCGATGATGTTATAGAAATTACCCCAACTGAATTTAAAAAGGCAAAAGAAAATAATAAGAGAAAGGGCATAAAAATAGAGAAATCTAATTCCAACCCCGATGAACTTTATATGTATCGTCAACCCCTGAAGCCCTTAAGTTGTAACAATGACCCGGGAACCTCTAAACCACCAGGGTTTTCTAAACCGTTGTGGAAAACGACAGCTAGTATTATGGGAACATCATATTTCCCTAGAAACTTGGCAAAACGAACCAAAACCAAAGAAGAAGAAACGAGCGAGTCGGAATAAGATAGTTGTATTCGTGTGGTGTAATATATGTAATATAGTGTGCTTATGCTCTATGATATATGTAAAAATTGCTTGTATTAATAAGTATTTTTTTTTAATCTAACTCTTGTCTATTTTACAGTATAAACACACAAAATGGATAGACAACCCAATATTTTAAGAGACCTACCCGGAGACATGATTGATGAAATCTTGTCTAGAGTCGGTCAGAATTCTTCGGCACAACTATTTAAGGCGAGATCAGTTTGTAAGACATTCGAAGAACGTTCCAAGAATGCCTTGGTTTATAAAAGGCTTTCGTTCGAAAGATGGGGGATATCACATTGGGAAATCCATAAGTTACGATGTGTTTACTTTGACACATATATTGCGGGGAACCCAAATGCTATTTTACGCAATGGGTTAAGAAATTATTTTGACTCAATATATCCGAAAATTGGACTTCGTGATTTAGAAAAAGCGGCTACCATGCAACATAAAGAAGCATGTTATGCTTACGGATTAGTAATGTTCGCTTCTCACCAAAGTGAGAACAAGAACATTGGGCTACAACTATTAAACAAAACGTTTCCACAAGTGACGGAGTCGGTAATTGGGGTAAGAAATGAGGTTTTTAGATTGTTACGGGACTGTTGGACATTACGTAACCCTCGTCCCTTTGACGACGTTACAACACGCTGTCTTATCAACGGCCATAACGGTTATGTTCCACAAGACCAAGGATGGGAAGTAATCCTAGTAAAACCAGAATGCATGACTTGTTTCTGGACGTATGAATTACGTGTCTTTATTGCCTTAGCTGAACGACTTGTGTACTAGCTAGAATTATCTTCACAACCATCTTGTATCAAATTTATTGTGTGCTATATTTCATGCTATATGTAAAATAAGCGGTATTGTAAGTTTATAAAATATTGTGTAAAAGTTTGAACACGAAATATTATTATAATCAGTTTTTCATATAGAATTGTAGTAGTTGAATTGTATATTAGCTACTAAGTATGAACTTAACGGGTAGGTACTACCCGAATTTAAACTTATAAAACGCTAATATGAAGAAAAAGCTTTTATAAATGAGTTCATATGATGCTACGAAATACTATTAACTACTCTTAATATTCTGTATGATTAACTTGTTCCATTTGACTATTTTGAAGGAAATGGCACCGACTACTCGACACACCATGAATATGAATGAAGAGGAATTCCGTACTTTTCTAGCTTCAAACATAGCCGCAGTACAGGCTGCGCAACATACCAACAATAACCTTGGATCTAGCAGTACAGGAAATCATGTAGGATGCACCTACAAAGAATTCACTGCCTGCAAACCTTTGGAATTTGATGGAACCGAAGGACCGATCGGATTGAAACGGTGGACCGAGAAGGTCGAATCGGTGTTTGCCATAAGTAAGTGTACTGAAGAGGACAAAGTGAAGTACGCTACGCATACCTTCACAGGTTCTGCGTTAACATGGTGGAATACCTACCTAGAGCAAGTGGGACAAGACGATGCGTATGCACTACCGTGGTCAGCATTCAAGCACTTGATGAACGAGAAGTACTGTCCCAGAACCGAGGTCAATAAGCTCAAGACAGAACTTAGAGGGTTACGAACCCAAGGATTTGATATTACCACGTATGAAAGACGATTCACAGAATTGTGCCTATTGTGTCCGGGAGCATTCGAAGATGAGGAAGAGAAGATCGACGCGTTTGTGAAAGGATTACCGGAAAGAATCCAAGAAGATATAAGTTCACACGAGCCCGCCTCCATACAACATGCATGTAGAATGGCTCACAAACTAGTGAACCAGATTGAAGAAAGAATTAAAGAACAGACTGCTGAAGAGGCCAATGTGAAGCAAGTCAAAAGAAAGTGGGAGGAAAACGGTGATAAGAATCACCAATACAACAACAACAGCAATTACAACAATAATCGCAACAATTATCCCAACAATCACAACATCAATCGCAACTACAACAAACGGCCCAACAATAACAATAGCCACAACAACAACAACAGCAACTACAACAATCATCCCAACAACAATAATAACCGCAACAACAACAACAACAATCAGAAGAAGCTATGCCAAAGGTGTGAAAAGTATCACTCGGGGTTCTGCACCAAATTTTGCAACAAGTGTAAAAGAAATGGTCATAGCGCGGCGAAGTGTGAGGTCTACGGACCAGGGGTTAATAGAACGAAAGGAACAAATGGTGTCAGAACGAGTAATGGCGGAGCAAGTAGTGTCGGAGCAAGTTATGCCAATGTAGTTTGTTATAAATGTGGAAAACCGGGCCACATTATTAGAAATTGCCCGAACCAGGAGAACACGAATGGACAAGGCCGCGGAAGAGTTTTCAATATTAATGCGGCAGAGGCACAGGAAGACCCGGAGCTTGTTACGGGTACGTTTCTTATTGACAATAAATCTGTTTACGTTTTATTTGATTCGGGTGCTGATAGAAGCTATATGAGTAGAGATTTTTGTGCTAAATTAAGTTGTCCATTGACGCCTTTGGATAGTAAATTTTTACTCGAATTAGCAAATGGTAAATTAATTTCAGCAGATAATATATGTCGGAATCGAGAAATTAAACTGGTTAGCGAAACATTTAAGATTGATTTGATACCAGTAGAGTTAGGGAGTTTTGATGTGATAATCGGTATGGACTGGTTGAAAGAAATGAAAGCAGAGATCGTTTGTTACAAAAATGCAATTCGCATTATACGAGAAAAAGGAAAACCCTTAATGGTGTACGGAGAAAAGGGCAACAAGAAGCTACATCTTATTAGTAATTTGAAGGCACAAAAACTAATAAGAAAAGGTTGCTATGCTGTTCTAGCACACGTCGAGAAAGTACAAACTGAAGAAAAGAGCATCAATGATGTTCCCATTGCAAAAGAATTTCCCGATGTATTTCCGAAAGAATAACCGGGATTACCCCCACATCGATCCGTTGAATTTCAAATAGATCTTGTACCAGGAGCTGCACCAATTGCTCGTGCTCCTTATAGACTCGCACCCAGCGAGATGAAAGAACTGCAAAGCCAATTACAAGAACTTTTAGAGCGTGGTTTCATTCGACCAAGCACATCACCGTGGGGAGCTCCTGTTTTGTTTGTCAAGAAGAAAGATGGTACATTCAGGTTGTGTATCGACTACCGAGAGTTGAACAAACTTACCATCAAGAACCGCTACCCACTACCGAGAATCGACGACTTATTTGATTAACTACAAGGCTCGTCTGTTTATTCAAAGATTGACTTACGTTCTGGGTATCATCAAATGCGGGTGAAAGAAGATGATATTCCAAACACTGCTTTCAGAACACGTTACGGTCATTACGAGTTTATGGTCATGCCGTTTAGTTTAACTAATGCACCAGCTGTGGTCATGGACCTTATGAACCGAGTGTGTGGACCATACCTTGACAAGTTTGTCATTGTTTTCATTGATGACATACTTATTTACTCAAAGAATGACCAAGAACACGGTGAACATTTGAGAAAGGTGTTAGAAGTATTGAGGAAGGAAGAATTGTACGCTAAGTTTTCAAAGTGTGCATTTTGGTTGGAAGAAGTTCAATTCCTCGGTTACATAGTGAACAAAGAAGGTATTAAGGTGGATCCGGCAAAGATAGAAACTGTTGAAAAGTGGGAAACCCCGAAAACTCCGAAACACATACGCCAGTTTTTAGGACTAGCTGGTTACTACAGAAGGTTCATCCAAGACTTTTCCAGAATAGCAAAACCCTTGACTGCATTAACGCATAAAGGGAAGAAATTTGAATGGAATGATGAACAAGAGAAAGCGTTTCAGTTATTGAAGAAAAAGCTAACTACGGCACCTATATTGTCATTGCCTGAAGGGAATGATGATTTTGTGATTTATTGTGATGCATCAAAGCAAGGTCTCGGTTGTGTATTAATGCAACGAACGAAGGTGATTGCTTATGCGTCTACACAAATTGAAGATTCACGAACAAAATTATACGACGCATGATTTGGAATTAGGCGCGGTTGTTTTTGCATTAAAGACTTGGAGGCACTACTTATATGGGGTCAAAAGTATTATATATACCGACCACAAAAGTCTTCAACACATATTTAATCAGAAACAACTGAATATGAGGCAGCGTAGGTGGATTGAATTATTGAATGATTACGACTTTGAGATTCGTTACCACCCGAGGAAGGCAAATATGGTAGCCGATGCCTTGAGCAGGAAGGACAGAGAACCCATTCGAGTAAAATCTATGAATATAATGATTCATAATAACCTTACTACTCAAATAAAGGAGGCGCAACAAGGAGTTTTAAAAGAGGGAAATTTAAAGGATGAAATACCCAAAGGATCGGAGAAGCATCTTAATATTCGGGAAGACGAAACCCAGTATAGGGCTGAAAGGATTTGGGTACCAAAATGTGGAGATATGAGAGAAATGGTACTTAGAGAAGCTCATAAAACCAGATACTCAATACATCCTGGAACGGGGAAGATGTACAAGGATCTCAAGAAACATTTTTGGTAGCTGGGTATGAAAGCCGATGTTGCTAAATACGTAGGAGAATGTTTGACGTGTTCTAAGGTCAAAGCTGAGCATCAGAAACCATCAGGTCTACTTCAACAACCCGAAATCCCGGAATGGAAATGGGAAAACATTACCATGGATTTCATCACTAAATTGCCAAGGACTGCAAGTGGTTTTGATACTATTTGGGTAATAGTTGATCGTCTCACCAAATCAGCACACTTCCTGCCAATAAGAGAAAATGACAAGATGGAGAAGTTAGCACGAATGTATTTGAAGGAAGTCGTCTCCAGACATGGAATACCAATCTCTATTATCTCTGATAGGGATGGCAGATTTATTTCAAGATTCTGGCAGACATTACAGCAAGCATTAGGAACTCGTCTAGACATGAGTACTGCCTATCATCCACAAACTGATGGGCAGAGCGAAAGGACGATACAAACGCTTGAAGACATGCTACGAGCATGTGTTATTGATTTCGGAAACAGTTGGGATCGACATCTACCGTTAGCAGAATTTTCCTATAACAACAGCTACCATTCAAGCATTGAGATGGTGCCGTTTGAAGCACTTTATGGTCAAAAGTGCAGGTCTCCGATTTGTTGGAGTGAAGTGGGGGATAGACAGATTACGGGTCCAGAGATTATACAAGAAACTACCGAGAAGATCATCCAAATTCAATAACGCTTGAAAACCGCCCAAAGTCGACAAAAGTGCTATGCTGACATTAAAAGAAAAGATATAGAATTTGAAATTGGAGAGATGGTCATGCTTAAAGTTGCACCTTGGAAAGGCGTTGTTCGATTTGGTAAACGAGGGAAATTAAATCCAAGGTATATTGGACCATTTAAGATTATTGATCGTGTCGGACCAGTAGCTTACCGACTTGAGTTACCTCAACAACTCGAGGCTGTACATAACACTTTCCACGTCTCAGATTTGAAGAAATGTTTTGCTAAAGAAGATCTCACTCTTCCGTTAGATGAAATCCAAATCAACGAAAAACTTCAATTCATCGAAGAACCCGTCGAAATAATTGATCGTGAGGTTAAAAGACTTAAGCAAAACAAGATACCAATTGTTAAGGTTCGATGGAATTCTCGTAGAGGACCCGAGTTCACCTGGGAGCGTGAAGATCAGATGAAGAAGAAATACCCGCATCTATTTCCAGAAGATTCGTCAACACCTTCAACAGCTTAAAATTTCGGGACGAAATTTATTTAACGGGTAGGTACTGTAGTGACCCGAACTTTTCCATTTTTATATATATTAATTGAGATTGATATTTACATGATTAAATGTTTCCAACATGTTAAGCAATCAAACTTATTAAGACTTGATTAATTGAAATATGTTTCATATAGACAATTGACCACCCAAGTTGACCGGTGATTCACGAACGTTAAAACTTGTAAAAACTATATGATGACATATAAATGGATATATATATAGTTAACATGATACTATGATAAGTAAACATATCATTAAGTATATTAACAATGAACTACATATGTAAAAACAAGACTACTAACTTAATGATTTTTAAACGAGACATATATGTAACGATTATCGTTGTAAAGACATTTAATGTATATATATCATATTAAGAGATATTCATACATGATAATATCATGATAATATAATAATTTAAAATCTCATTTGATATTATAAACATTAGGTTAACAACATTTAACAAGATCGTTAACCTAAAGGTTTCAAAACAACACTTACATGTAACGACTAACGATGACTTAACGACTCAGTTAAAATGTATATACATGTAGTGTTTTAATATGTATTTATACACTTTTGAAAGAGTTCAATACACTTATCAAAATACTTCTACTTAACAAAAATGCTTACAATTACATCCTCGTTCAGTTTCATCAACAATTCTACTCGTATGCATCCGTATTCGTACTCGTACAATACACAGCTTTTAGATGTATGTACTATTGATATATACACTCCAATGATCAGCTCTTAGCAGCCCATGTGATTCACCTAACACATGTGGGAACCATCATTTGGCAACTAGCATGAAATATCTCATAAAATTACAAAAATATGAGTAATCATTCATGACTTATTTACATGAAAACAAAATTACATATCCTTTATATCTAATCCATACACCAACGACCAAAAACACCTACAAACACTTTCATTCTTCAATTTTCTTCATCTAATTGATCTCTCTCAAGTTCTATCTTCAAGTTCTAAGTGTTCTTCATAAATTCCAAAAGTTCTAGTTTCATAAAATCAAGAATACTTTCAAGTTTGCTAGCTCACTTTCAATCTTGTAAGGTGATCATCCAACCTCAAGAAATCTTTGTTTCTTACAGTAGGTTATCATTCTAATACAAGGTAATAATCATATTCAAACTTTGGTTCAATTTCTATAACTATAACAATTTTATTTCAAGTGATGATCTTACTTGAATTTGTTTTCGTGTAATGATTCTGCTTCAAGAACTTCGAGCCATCCAAGGATCCGTTGAAGCTAGATCCATTTTTCTCTTTTCCAGTAGGTTTATCCAAGGAACTTAAGGTAGTAATGATGTTCATAACATCATTCGATTCATACATATAAAGCTATCTTATTCGAAGGTTTAAACTTGTAATCACTAGAACATAGTTTAGTTAATTCTAAACTTGTTCGCAAACAAAAGTTAATCCTTCTAACTTGACTTTTAAAATCAACTAAACACATGTTCTATATCTATATGATATGCTAACTTAATGATTTAAAACCTGGAAACACGAAAAACTGGATTTACGCCGTCGTAGTAACACCGCGGGCTGTTTTGGGTTAGTTAATTAAAAACTATGATAAACTTTGATTTAAAAGTTGTTATTCTGAGAAAATGATTTTTATTATGAACATGAAACTATATCCAAAAATTATGGTTTGTTTTAAAAATGAATGCAGTCTTTGAAAAACGTCTCATATAGAGGTCAAAACGTCGCAACGAAATCAATTAATATGGAACGTTTTTAATCAATAAGAACGGGACATTTCATGTATAACATTTTATGAGGTAAAGGCGGGTATAGTGGATTCTATACTCGGGTCATTGCTGTAGTGACCCGAACTTTTTCGAACCTTTCTATGATTATATGTTTAATGAAAACTATATTTACATGATTAAATGTTTCCAACATGTTAAGCAATCAAACATGTTAAGACTTGGTTAATTGAAACGGAAATTTTGTAAACGTCTGATTACCCAGTTTGACCAATGATTCACGAACGCTATAAGTTGTATATGACATGATGATACATAAATGAATAAATATATATGTTTAACATGATATAATGATCATCAAGTATCTCATTAAAAATAGTAACAATAAGTTATATACTTAAAAAGGAGACTATTGACGTATGAAACTCGAAACGATACATATAACGATTATCGTTATAACCACGTCTTACTAAATATATATGAAGCATATTAATACATTGTTATATTATATATAACATGATAATATGATAATTAAATATATCATTAAGTGTATTAACAATGAACTACATAAGTAAAAACAAGACTACTAACTTAAAGATTTCGAAACGAGACATATATGTAACGATTATCATTGTAACGACATTTAAATGTATATATCATATTAAGATATATTAATATATCATAATATCATGATAATATAATAATTTAAAATCTCATTTGATATTATAAACTTTGGGTTAACAACATTTAACAAGATCGTTAACCTAAAGGTCTCAAAACAACACTTACATGTAACGACTAACGATGACTTAACGACTCAGTTAAAATGTATATACATGTAGTGTTTTAATATGTATTCATACACTTTTGAAAAACTTCAAGACACTTATCAAAATACTTCTACTTAACAAAAATGCTTACAATTACATCCTCGTTCAGTTTCATCAACAATTCTACTCGTATGCACCCGTATTCGTACTCGTACAATACACAGCTTTTAGATGTATGTACTATTGGTATATACACTCCAATGATCAGCTCTTAGTAGCCCATGTGAGTCACCTAACACATGTAGGAACCATCATTTGGCAACTAGCATGAAATATCTCATAAAATTACAAAAATTTGAGTAATCATTCATGACTTATTTACATGAAAACAAAATTACATATCCTTTATATCTAATCCATACACCAACGACCAAAAACACCTACAAACACTTTCATTCTTCAATTTTATTCATCTAATTGATCTCTCTCAAGTTCTATCTTCAAGTTCTAAGTGTTCTTCATAAATTCTACAAGTTCTAGTTACATAAAATCAAGAATACTTTCAAGTTTGCTAGCTCACTTCTAATCTTGTAAGGTGATCATCCAACCTTAAGAAATCTTTGTTTCTTACAGTAGGTTATCATTCTAATACAAGGTAATAATCATATTCAAACTTTGGTTCAATTTCTATAACTATAACGATCTTATTTCAAGTGATGATCTTACTTGAACTTGTTTTCGTGTCATGATTCTGCTTCAAGAACTTCGAGCCATCCAAGGATCCGTTGAAGCTAGATCCATTTTTCTATTTTTCAGTAGGTTTATACAAGGAACTAAAGGTAGTAATGATGTTCATAACATCATTCGATTCATACATAAAAAGCTATCATATTCGAAGTGGTAAACTAGTAATCACTAGAACATAGTTTAGTTAATTCTAAACTTGTTCGGAAATAAAGTTAATCCTTCTAACTACACTTTTAAAATTAACTATACACATGATCTATATCTATATGATATGCTAACTTAATGATTTAAAACCCGGAAACACGATAAACACCATAAAACCGGATTTACGCCGTCGTAGTTACAACAGGGGGCTGTTTTGGTTTGGATAATTAAAAACTATGAAAAACTTTTATTTAAAAGCTATACTTCTGGGAAAATGATTTTTCTTATGAATATGAAATCATATCCAAAAATCATGGTTAAACTCAAAGTGAAAGTATGTTTTTCAAAACAGTCATGAAGATGTCGTTCTTTCGACGAAAATGACTACCTCTTTCAAAAACGACTTGTAACTTGTATTTCCGACTATAAACCTATACCTTTTCTGTTTAGTTTCATAAAGTCAAGTTCAATACGAAACCGTGGCCGCTTAAATCACTCAAAACGGATTAGAAACGAAGAAATGACGAGCAAAGAAAAATTGGTAAAAACTACTCATTTTAGCTACGTGAAAATTGGTAACAAATCTATTCCAACCATAAATTAATCAACTTATATTGTATATTATGTAATCTTGAGATACCATAGACACGTATACAATATTTCGACCTATCATGTCGACACATCTATATATATTTCGGAACTACCATAGACACTCTATATGTGAATGTTGGAGTTAGCTATACAGGGTTGAGGTTGATTCCAAAATATATATAGTTTGAGTTGTGATCAATACTGAGATATGTATACACTGGGCCGTGGATTGATTCAAGATAATATATATATCGATTTATTTCTGTACATCTAACTGTGGACAACTAGTTGTAGATTACTAACGAGGACAGCTGACTTAATAAACTTTAAACATCAAAATGAATTAAAAGTATTGTAAATATATTTTGAACATACTTTGATATATATGTACATATTTGTTATAGGTTCGTGAATCGACCAGTGGCCAAGTCTTACTTCCCGATGAAGTAAAAAATCTGTGAAAGTGAGTTATAGTCCCACTTTTAAAATCTAATATTTTTGGGATGAGAATACATGCAGGTTTTATAAATGATTTACAAAATAGACACAAGTACGTGAAACTACATTCTATGGTTGAATTATCGAAATCGAATATGCCCCTTTTTATTAAGTCTGGTAATCTAAGAATTAGGGAACAGACACCCTAATTGACGCGAATCCTAAAGATAGATCTATTGGGCCTAACAAACCCCATCCAAAGTACTGGATGCTTTAGTACTTCGAAATTTATATCATATCCGAAGGGTGTCCCGGAATGATGGGGATATTCTTAAATATGCATCTTGTTAATGTCGGTTACCAGGTGTTCACCATATGAATGATTTTTATCTCTATGTATGGGATGTATATTGAAATATGAAATCTTGTGGTCTATTGTTACGATTTGATATATATAGGTTAAACTTATAACTCACCAACAATTTTTGTTGACGTTTTAAGCATGTTTATTCTCAGGTGATTATTAAGAGCTTCCGCTGTCGCATACTTAAATAAGGACAAGATTTGGAGTCCATGTTTGTATGATATTGTGTAAAAACTGCATTCAAGAAACTTATTTCGTTGTAACATATTTGTATTGTAAACCATTATGTAATAGTCGTGTGTAAACAGGATATTTTAGATTATCATTATTTGATAATCTACGTAAAGCTTTTTAAACCTTTATTGATGAAATAAAGGTTATGGTTTGTTTTAAAATGAATGCAGTCTTTGAAAAACGTCTCATATAGAGGTCAAAACCTCACAACGAAATCAATTAATATGGAACGTTTTTAATCAATAAGAACGGGACATTTCAGTTGGTATCCGAGCGTTGGTCTTAGAGAACTAGAATTTTGCATTAGTGTGTCTTATCGAGTTTGTTAGGATGCATTAGTGAGTCTGGACTTCGACCGTGTTTACTTGAAAAATGATTGCTTAACAAATTTTGTTGGAAACTATATATTTATAACATGTGAATATTATGTGATATATTAATCTCTTAACGTGTTTGATATTATGTGATAGATGTCTACCTCTAGAACAAGTCCCATTGACTCACCTAATAATAATGAAGAGTCAAATGTAAATTGGAATGATTCGTAGACTGATTCACAAGTTCCCGAAGAGGAACCGGAAGAAGAGTCGGAACCGGAAGAAGAATCGGAACTGGAAGAAGAATCGGAACCGGAAGAAGAAATAGAACCAGTGGGGGAAATAATAAAACGGTTAAGTAGAAGAAAATCCTCAACCAACCGACCAAAGTTAATTATGGTCAATGGTGTTTCTGCCAAGGAAGCAAAGTATTGGGAGGATTACCAATTCTCTGATGAATCGGATCCCGACAAGGATTCCGATGATGTTATAGAAATTACCCCAACTCAATTTAATAAGGCAAAAGAGAACAATAAGAGAAAGGGCATAAAAATAGAGAAATTTGATTCCAAACCCGATGAACTTTATATGTATCGTCAACACCCGTATTTCTTAAGTTGTGACAATAACCCGGGAACCTTTAAACCACCAGGTTTTTCTAAACCAATGTGGAAAACGACGGCTCGTATTAGGGGAACATCATATATCCCTAGAAACTTGGCAAAACGAACCAAAACCGAAGAAGAAGAAGAAACGAGCGAGTCAGAATAAGATAGTTGTATTCGTGTGGTGTAATATATGTAATATAGTGTGCTTATGCTTTATGATATATGTAAAAATTGCTTGTATTAATAAGTATTTTTTTTATGAATCTAACTCTTGTCTATTTTACAGTATAAAACACAAAATGGATAGACAACCCAATATTTTAAGAGACCTACCCGGAGACATGATTGATGAAATCTTGTCTAGAGTCAGTCAGAATTCCTCGGCACAAATATTTAAGGCGAGATCATTTTGTAAGACATTCGAAGAACGTTCCAAGAATACCTTGGTTTATAAAAGGCTTTCGTTCGAAAGATGGGGGATATCACATTGGGAAATCCATAAGTTACGATGTGTTTACTTTGACGCATATATTTTGGGGAACCCAAATGCTATTTTACGCAACGGGTTAAGAAATTATTTTGACTCAATATATCCGAATATAGGACTTCGTGATTTAGAAAAAGTGGCTAACATGCAACATAAAGAAGCATGTTATGCTTACGGGTTAGTAATGTTCGCTTCTCACTAAAGTGAGAACAAGAACATCGGGCTACAACTATTAAACAAAACGTTCCCACAAGTGACGGAGTCGGTAATTGGGGTAAGAAATGAGGTTTTTAGATTGTTACAGGACTGTTGGACATTACGTAACCCTCGTCCCTTTGACGACGTTACAACACGCTGTCTTATCAACGGCCATAACGGTTATGTTCCACAAGACCAAGGATGGGAAGTAGTCCTAGTAAAACCAGAATGCATGACTTGTTTCTGGACGTATGAATAACGTGTCTTTATTGCCTTTGCTGAACGACTTGTGTACTAGCTAGAATTATCTTCACAACCATCTTGTATCAAATTTATTGTGTGCTATATTTCATGATATATGTAAAATAAGCGGTATTGTAAATTTGTAAAATATTGTGTAAAAGTTTGAACGCGAAATATTATTATAATCAGTTTTTCATATAGAATTGTAGTAGTTGAATTGTATATTAGCTACTAAGTATGAACTTAATGGGAAATGGCACCAACTACTCGACACACCTTGAATATGAGCGAAGAGGAATTTCGTGCCTTTCTTGCTTCAAACATAGCCGCAGTACAGGCTGCGCTACATACCAACAATAACCTTGGATCTAGCAGTACAGGAAATCGTGTAGGATGCAGCTACAAAGAATTCACTGCCTGCAAACCTTTGGAATTTGATGGAACTGAAGGACCGATCGGATTGAAACGGTGGACCGAGAAGGTCGAATCGGTGTTTTCCATAAGTAAGTGTACTGAAGAGGACAAAGTGAAGTACGCTACGCATACCTTCACAGGTACTGCGTTAACATGGTGGAATACCTATCTAGAGCAAGTGGGACAAGATGATGCTTACACACTACCGTGGTTAGCATTCAAGCACTTGATGAACGAGAAGTACCGTCCTAGAACCGAGGTCAATAAGCTCAAGACAGAACTTAGAGGGTTACGAACCCAAGGATTTGATATTACCACGTATGAAAGACGATTCACAGAATTGTGCCTATTGTGTCCGGGAGCGTTCGAAGATGAGGAAGAGAAGATCGACGCGTTTGTGAAAGGATTACCGGAAAGAATCCAAGAAGATATAAGTTCACACGAGCCTGCCTCCATACAACAGGCATCTAGAATGGCTCAAAAACTAGTGAACCAGATTGAGGAAAGAATTAAAGAACAGGCGGCTGAAGAGGCCAATGTGAAGCAAGTTAAAAGAAAGTGGGAGGAAAACGGTGATAAGAATCATCAATACAACAACAACAGCAATTACAACAATAATCGTAACAACTATCCCAACAATCGCAACATCAATCGCAACTACAACAAATGGCCCAACAACAACAACAACAACAACAACAACAACAACAACAACAACAATAGCAACTACAACAATCATCCCAACAACAATAACAACCGCAACAACAATAATCAGAAGCAGCTATGCCAAAGGTGTGAAAAGTATCACTCGGGGTTCTGCACCAAATTTTGCAACAAGTGTAAAAGAAATGGTCATAGCGCGGCGAAGTGTGAGGTCTACGGACCAGGGGTTAACAGAACGAAAGGAACAAATGGTGTCGGAACGAGTAATGGTGGAGCAAGTAGTGTCGGAGCAAGTTATGCCAATGTAGTTTGTTATAAATGTGGAAAACTGGGCCACATTATTAGAAATTGCCCGAACCAGGAGAACACAAATGGACAAGGCCGCGGAAGAGTTTTCAATATTAATGCGGCAGAGGCACAGGAAGACCCAGAGCTTGTTACGGGTACGTTTCTTATTGACAATAAATCTGCTTACGTTTTATTTGATTCGGGTGCGGATAGAAGCTATATGAGTATAGATTTTTGTGCTAAATTAAGTTGTCCATTGACGCCGTTGGATAGTAAATTTTTACTCGAATTAGCGAACGGTAAATTAATTTCAGCAGATTATATATGCCAGAATCGAGAAATTAAACTGGGTAGCGAAATATTTAAGATTGATTTGATACCAGTAGAGTTAGGGAGTTTTGATGTAATAGTTGACATGGACTGGCTGAAGAAGGTGAAAGTAGAGATCGTATGTTATAAAAATGTAATTCGCATTGTACGAGAAGAAGGAGAACCCTTAATGGTGTACGGAGAAAAGGGTAACACGAAGCTACATCTTATTAGTAATTTGAAGGCACAAAAACTAATAAGAAAAGGTTGCTATGCTGTTCTAGCACATGTCGAGAAAGTACAAACTAAAGAAAAGAGCATCAATGATGTTTTTGTCGCAAAAGAATTTCCCGATGTATTTCCAAAAGAATTACCGGGACTACCTCCACATCGATCTGTTGAATTTCAAATAGATCTTGTACCAGGAGCTGCACCAATAGCTCGTGCTCCTTACAGACTCGCACCCAGCGAGATGAAAGAACTGCAAAGCCAACTGCAAGAACTATTAGAACGTGGTTTCATTCGACCAAGCACATCACCATGGGGAGCTCCTATTTTGTTTGTCAAGAAGAAAGATGGTATATTTAGGTTGTGTATTGACTACAGAGAGTTGAACAAACTTGCCATAAAAAACCGTTATCCACTGCCGAGAATTGACGACTTATTTGATCAACTACAATGCTCGTCGGTTTATTCGAATATCGATTTACGTTCTGGATATCATCAAATGCGAGTAAAGGAGGATGATATTCCAAAAACTGCTTTTAGGACACGTTATGGTCATTACGAGTTTATGGTTATGCCGTTTGGATTGACTAACGCACCAGCTGTGTTCATGGACCTTATGAACCGGGTGTGTGGGCCATATCTTGACAAGTTTGTCATTGTTTTCATCGATGACATACTTATTTACTCAAAGAATGATCAAGAGCACGAAGAACATTTGAGAAAAGTGCTAGAAGTATTGAGGAAAGAAAAACTGTACGCTAAGTTTTCAAAGTGTGCATTTTGGTTGGAAGAAGTTCAATTCCTCGGTCACATAGTGAACAAAGAAGGTATCCAGGTGGACCCGGCAAAGATCGAAACCATTGAAAAGTGGGAAACCCCAAAAACTCCGAAGCATATACGTCAATTTTTAGGATTGGCTGGTTACTACAGAAGATTCATCCAAGATTTCTCCAAAATAGCAAAACCCTTGACTGCATTAATGCATAAAGGGAATAAATTTGAATGGAAGGATGAACAAGAGAAGGCGTTTCAGTTATTGAAGAAAAAGCTAACTACGGCACCTATATTGTCATTGCCTGAAGGGAATGATGATTTTGTGATATATTGTGATGCCTCAAAGCAAGGTCTCGGTTGTGTATTAATGCAACGAACGAAGGTAATTGCTTATGCGTCTAGACAATTGAAGATTCACGAGCAAAATTATACGACGCATGATTTGGAATTAGGCGCAGTTGTTTTTGCATTAAAGACTTGGAGGCACTACTTATATGGGGTCAAAAGTATTATATATACCGACCACAAAAGTCTTCAACACATATTTAATCAGAAACAACTGAACATGAGGCAGCGTAGGTGGATTGAATTGTTGAATGATTACGACTTTGAGATTCGTTACCACCCGGTGAAGGCAAATGTGGTAGCCGACGCCTTGAGTAGAAAGGACAGAGAACCCATTCGAGTAAAATCTATGAATATAATGATTCACAATAACCTTACTACTCAAATAAAGAAGGCGCAACAAGGAGTTTTAAAAAAGGGAAATTTAAAGAATGAAATACCCAAAGGATCGGAGAAGCATCTTAATATTCGGGAAGATGGAACCCGGTATAGGGCTGAAAGGATTTGGGTACCAAAATTTGGAGATATGAGAGAAATGGTACTTAGAGAATCTCATAAAACCAGATACTCAATACATCCTGAAACGGGGAAGATATACAAGGATCTCAAGAAACATTTTTGGTGGCCAGGTATGAAAGCCGATGTTGCTAAATACGTAGGGGAATGTTTGACGTGTTCTAAGGTCAAAGCGGAGCATCAGAAATCATCAGGTCTACTTCAACAACCCGAAATCCCAGAATGGAAATGGGAAAACATTACCATGGATTTCATTACTAAATTGCCAAGGACTGCAAGTGGTTTTGATAATATTTGGGTAATAGTTGATCGTCTCACCAAATCAGCACACTTCCTGCCAATAAGAGAAGATGACAAGATGGAGAAGTTAGCACGACTGTATTTGAAGGAAGTCGTCTCCAGACATGGAATACCAATCTCTATTATCTCTGATAGGGATGGCAGATTTATTTCAAGATTCTGGCAGACATTACAGCAAGCATTAGGAACTCGTCTAGACATGAGTACTGCCTATCATCCACAAACTGATGGGCAAAGTGAAAGGACGATATAAACGCTTGAAGACATGCTATGAGCATGTGTTATTGATTTCGGAAATAGTTGGGATCGACATCTACCGTTAGCAGAATTTTCTTACAACAACAGCTACCATTCAAGCATTGAGATGGCACCATTTGAAGCACTTTATGGTAGAAAGTGCAGGTCTCTAATTTGTTGGAGTGAAGTGGGGGATAGACAGATTACGGGTCCGGAGATAATACAAGAAACTACCGAGAAGATCATCCAAATTCAACAACGGTTGAAAACCGCCCAAAGTCGACAAAAGAGCTACGCCGACATTAAAAGAAAAGATATAGAATTTGAAATTGGAGAGATGGTCATGCTTAAGGTTGCACCTTGGAAAGGCGTTGTTCGATTTGGTAAACGAGGTAAATTAAATCCAAGGTATATTGGACCATTCAAGATTATTGATCGTGTCGGACCAGTAGCTTACCGACTTGAGTTACCTCAACAACTCGCGGCTGTACATAACACTTTTCACGTCTCGAATTTGAAGAAATGTTTTGCTAAAGAAGATCTTACTATTCCGTTAGACGAAATCCAAATCAACGAAAAACTTCAATTTATCGAAGAACCCGTCGAAATAATGGATCGTGAGGTTAAAAGACTTAAACAAAACAAGATACCAATTGTTAAAGTTCGATGTAATGCTCGTAGAGGACCCGAGTTCACCTAGGAATGAGAAGATCAGATGAAAAAGAAGTACCCACACTAGATGAAAAAGAAGTACCCACACTTATTTCCAGAAGATGAGCCAACACCTCCAATCGCTAAAAATTTCGGGACGAAATTTATTTAACGGGTAGGTACTGTAGTGACCCGAACTTTTCCGAACCTTTCTATGATTATATGTTTAATGAAAACTATATTTACATGATTAAATGTTTCCAACATTTTAAGCAATCAAACTTGTTAAGACTTGGTTAATTGAAACGGAAATTTTGTAAACGTTTGATTACCCAGTTTGACCAATGATTCACGAACGCTATAAGTTGTATATGACATGATGATACATAAATGAATAAATATATATGTTTAACATGATATAATGATCATCAAGTATCTCATTAAAAATAGTAACAATAAGTTATATACTTAAAAAGGAGACTATTGACGTATGAAACTCGAAACGATACATATAACGATTATCGTTATAACCACGTCTTACTAAATATATATGAAGCATATTAATACATTGTTATATTATATATAACATGATAATATGATAATTAAATATATCATTAAGTGTATTAACAATGAACTACATAAGTAAAAACAAGACTACTAACTTAAGGATTTCGAAACGAGACATATATGTAACGATTATCATTGTAACGACATTTAAATGTATATATCATATTAAGATATATTAATATATCATAATATCATGATAATATAATAATTTAAAATCTCATTTGATATTATAAACTTTGGGTTAACAACATTTAACAAGATCGTTAACCTAAAGGTCTCAAAACAACACTTACATGTAACGACTAACGATGACTTAACGACTCAGTTAAAATGTATATACATGTAGTGTTTTAATATGTATTCATACACTTTTGAAAGACTTCAAGACACTTATCAAAATACTTCTACTTAACAAAAATGCTTACAATTACATCCTCGTTCAGTTTCATCAACAATTCTACTCGTATGCACCCGTATTCGTACTCGTACAATACACAGCTTTTAGATGTATGTACTATTGGTATATACACTCTAATTATCAGCTCTTAGTAGCCCATGTGAGTCACCTAACACATGTGGTAACCATCATTTGGCAACTAGCATGAAATATCTCATAAAATTACAAAAATATGAGTAATCATTCATGACTTATTTACATGAAAACAAAATTACATATCCTTTATATCTAATCCATACACCAACGACCAAAAACACCTACAAACACTTTCATTCTTCAATTTTCTTCATCTAATTGATCTCTCTCAAGTTCTATCTTCAAGTTCTAAGTGTTCTTCATAAATTCTACAAGTTCTAGTTACATAAAATCAAGAATACTTTCAAGTTGGCTAGCTCACTTCTAATCTTGTAAGGTGATCATCCAACCTTAAGAAATCTTTGTTTCTTATAGTAGGTTATCATTCTAATACAAGGTAATAATCATATTCAAACTTTGATTCAATTTCTATAACTATAACGATCTTATTTCAAGTGATGATCTTACTTGAACTTGTTTTCGTGTCATGATTCTGCTTCAAGAACTTCGAGCCATCCAAGGATCCGTTGAAGCTAGATCCATTTTTCTATTTTTCAGTAGGTTTATCCAAGGAACTAAAGGTAGTAATGATGTTCATAACATCATTCAATTCATACATAAAAAGCTATCATATTCGAAGTGGTAAACTAGTAATCACTAGAACATAGTTTAGTTAATTCTAAACTTGTTCGCAAATAAAGTTAATCCTTCTAACTACACTTTTAAAATCAACCATACACATGATCTATATCTATATTATATGCTAACTTAATGATTTAAAACCCGGAAACACGATAAACACCATAAAACCGGATTTACCCGTCGTAGTTACAACCGGGGGCTGTTTTGGTTTGGATAATTAAAAACTATGAAAAACTTTTATTTAAAAGCTATACTTCTGGGAAAATGATTTTTCTTATGAACATGAAACCATATCCAAAAATCATGGTTAAACTCAAAGTGAAAGTATGTTTTTCAAAACAGTCATGAAGATGTCGTTCTTTCGACGGAAATGACTACCTCTTTCAAAAACGACTTTTAACTTGTATTTCCGACTATAAACCTATACCTTTTCTGTTTAGTTTCATAAAGTCAAGTTCAATACGAAACCGTGGCCGCTTTAATCACTCAAAACGGATTAGAAACGAAGAAATGACGAGCAAAACAAAATTGGTAAAAACTACTCATTTTAGCTACGTGAAAATTGGTAACAAATCTATTACAACCATAACTTAATCAACTTATATTGTATATTATGTAATCTTGAGATACCATAGACACGTATACAATGTTTCGACCTATCATGTCGACACATCTATATATATTTCGGAACAACCATAGACACTCTATATGTGAATGTTGGAGTTAGCTATACAGGGTTGAGGTTGATTCCAAAATATATATAGTTTGAGTTGTGATCAATACTGAGATATGTATACACTGGGTCATGGATTGATTCAAGATAATATATCGATTTATTTCTGTACATCTAACTGTGGACAACTAGTTGTAGGTTACTAACGAGGACAGCTGATTTAATAAACTTAAAACATCAAAATGTATTAAAAGTGTTGTAAATATATTTTGAACATACTTTGATATATATGTACATATTTGTTATAGGTTCGTGAATCGACCAGTGGCCAAGTCTTACTTCCCGACGAAGTAAAAAATCTGTGAAAATGAGTTATAGTCCCACTTTTAAAATCTAATATTTTTGGGATGAGAATACATGCAGGTTTTATAAATGATTTACAAAATAGACACAAGTACGTGAAACTACATTCTATGGTTGAATTATCGAAATCGAATATGCCCCTTTTTATTAAGTCTGGTAATCTAAGAATTAGGGAACAGACACCCTAATTGACGCGAATCCTAAAGATAGATCTATTGGGCCTAACAAACCCCATCCAAAGTACCGGATGCTTTAGTACTTCGAAATTTATATCATATCCGAAGGGTGTCCCGGAATGATGGGGATATTCTTAAATATGCATCTTGTTAATGTCGGTTACCAGGTGTTCACCATATGAATGATTTTTATCTCTATGTATGGGATGTATATTGAAATATGAAATCTTGTAGTCTATTGTTACGATTTGATATATATAGGTTAAACCTATAACTCACCAATAATTTTTGTTGACGTTTTAAGCATGTTTATTCTCAGGTGATTATTAAGAACTTCCGCTGTCGCATACTTAAATAAGGACAAGATTTGGAGTCCATGCTTGTATGATATTGTGTAAAAATTGCATTCAAGAAACTTATTTCGTTGTAACATATTTGTATTGTAAACCATTATGTAATAGTCGTGTGTAAACAGGATATTTTAGATTATCATTATTTGATAATCTACGTAAAGCTTTTTAAACCTTTATTGATGAAATAAAGGTTATGGTTTGTTTTAAAATGAATGCAGTCTTTGAAAAACGTCTCATATAGAGGTCAAAACCTCGCAACGAAATCAATTAATATGGAACGTTTTTAATCAATAAGAACGTGACATTTCAATTGCTAGTATTCAGGTGCTCTTAGATTATGCAAACGTTTCGCAACTTGGAGTTGTACTTGTAAAATATCGTGGTCAAGGAACTTAAACTATTTTTCTAACAACTGTTTTTCAGATACCGTTACATTATTTTAAACCCGTAGATTCACCAACATTATTTTTTGACATGTTTTTGTGTATTTTATTCTCGGGTCCTTAAGAGGTAGACTTCCGCTGTGTTTGCTACATGATCTGGTCGTGGAGTCAGCATACTTTTAAAGAACATTATTTACTTTCGCATTTGAAACTTTTATAACTTTTTAAATACTATTGGCTTGTGGTTACGATCACAATAGTGTTTCTATTTTGGGATTATTGACTTATGTTTTGAAAGTCATATTTTAATAAAATTAAATGTGATTGCTTTAAACGTCTCATATAGAGGGCGTAACTGTTAACTGTGGGACCTTGATTAACACGCCGTCAGATGGAAATTTGGCGGGGTGTTATAGATGGTATTAGAGCTAACGGTTCGTAGGGAAACTAGGACTTGCATTAGTGTGTCTGACTTGGTCATTAGGACACTTTGGTGAGTCTAGACTACGACCGGGACTTAGTCATTACATGAGTACTTTATGACTAACGTTATTTATTTGACTAACCTGCTTTATATGTGTTCTTGTCTTGTGAGTTAGATGTCACAGGATTCTGGAAACAGAAGCAACAACTCAAGTGTGGCTGAGGTGAATGCACCTGCTCCTGCTCCAGCACTAGCCCCTGCTCCACACCAGATACCTAACTATCCCGTTAACCTTTATGAGTTGGACCTGATTCACACTAATCGGAACAGGAATGTAGTTGATCGTGTTAATTCTTTGAGTGATGTTGCGAGGACATACCCTCATCCTGATGATCTCGACAGGTTGGACTCAAGGGTTACGTCCCTACACACTTATATGTACGAGACTGAAGCAAGGTTCTTCGACATGGAGCGACTGATAGAAGCCTTGACTGCCAGGGTTGCTGCGTTAGAGGCAGATCGTAATAGGCCTAGGGATGATGGACCTGCTTCCCGTACCCGATAGAAGAGGAAGTGAAGGGTCATTCGACCACGAGCTTTCTTTTCTTTTTCATCCACCATCCTTTCTTTATTTGATTATATAAGATTTACCAGGTGTTTTAAACCGGGCTACTAGTACATGATGTTTATTGTTTGGTTTTATTACTTTTGGGATTTGGTTTATTACTTTATGGATTTTAACTTTAATAATGGTGGATCATGCTATGAATAATTATTATCTTTTATTGCATGCGGTACTATTCTGTATTTGGTAACATTGCATGATTATACTACTTGTGTTATGTGGTACTGCCATGATTATCATTATTGTTACTACTTAGTACTACTACCACTGTTATCACTACATAACACTAGTACCACTACTATTATCACTAGTGTCACTACTACCACTACTATCACTAGTGACACTACTATCACTACTGTCACTACTTATCACTACTAATACTTTACACTACTTCTCACTACTTACGAATCTCTTCGTACTATTATTATTTACTAGTCTTCAACACTCGTTGCTAGTATATTTTTATATATAGCATTGTTTTGACACTGACCTAGTGTGTTTTCCTGTGTTGAAGATGCCTCCGAAGGAATCAACTGCTGCTCAAATCAGGAGAATGGTCGTCGAAGGAATTGCAGTCGAAAGAGCTGAACTACTGAGAGAATTCAATAACGCTCGAAATAGCAATGATTGTGGTGGTTCGAGCAACACAAATGGGAACGGCACTCAAGGCCGTAATGGATGTTCTTACAAGACATTCACTAGTTGCAACCTGCATCCTTTTAATGGAACTGAGGGACCGGTTGGTCTCACTCGTTGGTTTGAAAAGTTTGAGTCGGTTTGATAATGATCGGGTAGGTTTTGCTACGGGCACACTGTCGGACAGTGCGCTCACCTAGTGGAACAACTATGCTCAATCCCCGGGTCATGATCAAGCTTATGCCCTACCTTGGGAAACCTTGAAGCAAATAATGATAGAAGAGTATTTTCACGAAATGAGATTAAGAAAATGGAACGCGAGTTCCGAGAGCTGAAGTTAGTAGGCAACGATCTCACTGCCTATAACAAGAGGTTCTTTGAGCTGGCATTAATGTGTCCTGAGATGGTTACTCCTGAGAGGCGTAAGGTGGAACTGTACATCGAAGGTCTAAGTGAGAATATTCAAGGCGGGGTCACTACTTCTAAACCCACAAATGTGCAAGAAGCTATTGACATGGCTAGTTTATTACTGGACCAGATTGCCCAAAGAGGAAAGGGTACTGCAGTGAATGAGAATAAGTCCAATGATGGTAAGAGGAAGTGGAATGGTGGTCAACATAAGAATTTTAACCAACAACCGTTCAAGAAGCAAGATTCTTACCGCAACGACACTGGGGTCGCAGGAACTAACTCCGGTTATAAGGGTAAGAAGCCACAATGTCAAAAGTGTGGCAAGCATCATACCGAAAACTGTGCTATTCTAATTTGTGACCGGTGCAAGAAGTTTGGCCATTTGGCAAAAGATTGCAAGGTTAATCTTAACGGCAACACCAACGACAAAGCGGCGAGCAATGCGAATAATGCGAACAATGCTGGTAATGGTAAGAACTGTTATGGTTGTGGACAGCTGGGTCATTTCAAGAGAGACTGTCTTAAGAACAACAGTGGGAATATTCGAGGCAGGGCGTTCAACATCAATTCCGCGGAAGCTCGTGATGATCCGAAGCTAGTCACAGGTACATTTTCACTCAATGAGCAACCTGTTTATGTTTTGTTTGATACCGGTGCTGATAAAAGTTTTATATCTAAGGATATTTGTCACAATGTTAAGAATCATGTTTCTCCCTTAGATAATGTGTATTCCATAGAACTAGGGAATGGTAACTTGATGAGAGCCGATAAGATTTATCGTGATTGTACTTTGACGTTAGAGTGTAAGTCTTTTAGCATTGATGTGATACCTATTAAACTAGGACGTTTTGACCTTGTGGTTGGAATGGACTGGTTAGCTGATAACAAAGCCAAAGTGGTGTGTGACTTGAAGGCTATTCGTATTCCTATTGTTGACGGTGAACCTATGATGATTTATGAAGAGAAGAACGACTCACAATTACATCTCATTAACTGCTTGAAAGTTCAGACGTATGTGAGAAAGGGATGTATAGCGTTTATGGCTCACGTAAGCCAAATTGTACCTGAAGAAAGCAGACCCGAAGATGTTCCCATAGTTAAGGAATTTCTTGAAGTTTTTCTGGAGGAATTACCTGGTCTCTCACCACATCGAGAAGTTGAGTTTCAGATAGATTTAGTGCCAGGAGCAGCACCGGTGTCTTGCGCACCGTACAGACTTGCACCCCCAGAGCTTCAAGATTTGTCTAGCCAATTGCAAGATTTGTCTTCACCTTGGGGAGCTCCGGTCTTGTTTGTTAAAAAGAAGGATGGGTCGATGAGATTGTGTATCGACTACAGAGAATTGAACAAGTTGAAAATCAAGAATTGGTATCCGCTACCGAGGATTGATGACTTATTTGATCAATTACAGGGATCTAGTTGTTATTCGAAGATTGATTTGAGATTCGGGTATCACCAATTGAGAGTCAAAGAAGCTGATGTCCCGAAGACAGCGTCTAGAACATGTTATGGACATTATGAGTTTACAGCGATACCGTTTACTTTGACGAACGCACCGGCAGTGTTCATGGACCTCATGAACCGTGTGTGTAAGCCATACCTAGATAAATTCGTCATTGTGTTTATTGATGATATATTGGTGTACTTCAAGAACAAGGAAGAGCACGAACAGCATCTACGTTCGATATTGACTATGCTTAGAAAAGAGCAGTTGTATGCAAAGTTCTCTAAGGGTGACCTTTGGTTACCAGAGGTACAATTTCTTGGCCATATTGTAGGGTGTAGTGACCCGAACTTTTCCATGATTAGATATTAAATGAAAACTATATTTGTATGATTAAATGTTTCTAACATGTTAAGCAATCAAACTTGTTAAGACTTGATTAATTGAAATAGGTTTCATGTAGACAATTGACCACCCAAATTGACCGGCGATTCACGAACGTTAAAACTTGTAAAAAATATATGATGATATATATATATGGATATATATATATATAGTTAACATGATATTATGATAAGTAAGTATCTCATTAGGTATATTAACAATGAATTATATACATAAAATGAGACTACTAACTTAAGAAACTCGAAACGATATATATAACGATTATCGTTATAACAACATCTTACTAAATACATATGTATCATACTAAGATATTGTTACACTATATTTAACATGATAAAATTATAATTATATATATCATTAAGTATGTTAACAATGAACTACATATGTAAAACAAGACTACTAACTTAAGAATTTCAAAACGAGACATATATGTAACGATTATCGTTGTAACGACATTTTAATGTATATATATATATATATATATATATATATATATATATATATATATATATATATCATATTAAGATATATTCATACATCATAATATCATGATAATTTAATAATTTAATATCTCATTAGATATAATAAACAATGGGTTAACAACATTAAATGAGATCGTTAACTTAAAGGTTTCAAAACAACACTTACATGTAACGACTAACGATGACTTAACGACTCAGTTAAAATGTATATACATGTAGTATATTAAGATGTATTAGTACACTTTGAAAGACTTCAAGACACATATCAAAGTACTTCTACTTATCAAAAATGCTTACAATAGCATTCTCGTTCATTTTCATCAACAATTCTACTCGTATGCACCCGTATTCGTACTCGTAAAATACACAGCTTCTAAATATATTTACTATTGGTATATACACTTCAATGATTAGCTCTTAGCAGTCCTTATGAGTCACCAACACATGTGAGAACCATAATTTGGCAACTAGCATTAATAATTACACAAAATAACAAACTAATGTGACCTTATATGGACTAGCAAGTTCACATGAACTTCCTCACTCACAAACACACTTTCATTTCAATTTTTATGCATCAAAAAACTCTCTCTCAAGTGTTCTCTCATTGTTCTAAGTGTTCTTCATTATCTTCAACAAAATCTAGCTCAATCTAGTTCAAAAATCCTAACCTAGATCAACTTTCAAAACAACTACTCAATAAACTTCAAGAATACTTTCAAGTTTGCAAGTCTACTTCCAAGCTTTCTAATCCATTCCAAGTAATCATCTAAGATCAAGAAACCTCTGTTATTTATAGTAGGTTATCATTCTAATTCATGGTAATACTCATATTCAAACTTTGATTCGATTTCTATAACTATAAACTATATTAATTCGAGTAAAAATCTTACTTGAACTTGTTTTCTTGTCATGATTCTACTTCAAGAACTTTCAAGCCATCCAAGATCCTTTGAAGCTAGATCATTTCTTGTCACTTCCAGTAGATTTACCTACTAAACTTGAGGTAGTAATGATATTCATAACATCATTCGATTCATATATATATATATATATATATATATATATATATATATATATATATATATATATATATATATATATATATATATATATATATATATATATAT
Source organism: Rutidosis leptorrhynchoides (assembly GCF_046630445.1). Taxonomy (NCBI): domain Eukaryota; kingdom Viridiplantae; phylum Streptophyta; class Magnoliopsida; order Asterales; family Asteraceae; genus Rutidosis; species Rutidosis leptorrhynchoides. The sequence continues at coordinate 605,627,306 of NC_092333.1, read as the reverse complement.
ATATATATATATATATATAACTATCTTATTCGAAGATTTAAACTTGTAATCATTAGAACATAGTTTAGTTAATTCTAAACTTGTTCGCAAACAAAGTTAATCCTTCTAACATAACTTTTAAAATAAACTAAACACATGTTATATATCTATATGATATGCTAACTTAATGATTTAAAACCTGGAAACACGAAGAACACCGTAAAACTGGACATACGCCGTCATAGTGAAATCAGGAGCTGTTTTGGGTTAGATAATTAAAAACTATGATAAACTTTGATTTAAAAGTTGTACTTCTGGGAAAAAGATTTTTCTTATGAACATGAAACTATATCCAAAAATCATGGTTAAACTCAAAGTGGAAGTATGTTTATCAAAATGGTCATCAAGACGTCGTTCTTTTGACTGAAATGACTACCTCTTATAAAAATGACTTATAACTTGCATTTCTAACTATAAAATTATATTTTTTCTGTTTAGTTTCATAAATTTTAGTTCATTATGAAACCATAGCAATTGAATTCACTCAAAACGGATTTAAAACGAAGAAGTTATGGGTAAAACAAAATTGGATATTTTTGCTTATTTTAGCTACGTGAAACTTTGTAACAAATCTATGCTAACCATAACTTAACTAACTTATATTGTATTATACATGTATTCTAACATATATTATGTAATCTTGTTAGACCATAGACACGTATACAATGTTTTGACATATCATATCGACGTCATCTATATATATTATTTGGAATAACCAAAGACACTCTATATGCGGTAATGATCGAGTTAGCTATACAGGGTTGAGGTTGATTCCAAAATAATATATATACTTTGAGTTGTGATCGAGTCTGAGACTTGTATACATTGGGTCGCGGATTGATTCGAGATAATATATATTAATTTATTTCTGTACTACTAACTGTGGACAATTAATTGTGGACTACTAACGTTGGACAATCAACTTAACAAACTTAAATCGTTAAAACGTAATAAAATATGGTATGAATATATTTCGATCGTACTTTAATATATATGTATATATTTGTTATAGGTTCGTGAATCGACCAGTGGCCAAGTGTTATTTTTCGACGAAGTGATAATCTGTGAAAGTGAGTTATAGTCCCACTTTTAAAATCTATTATTTTTGGGATGAGAATACATGCAGTTTTATAAATGTTTTAAAAAATAGATACAAGTAATTAAAATTACATTCTATGTTGAATTATCGAACCGAATATGCCCCTTTTAGCTTGGTAGCCTAAGAATTGGTGTTTATGATAATTACCACCAATTAACGTGAATCCTAAAGATAGATCTATTTGGCCCAACAAGCCTCATCCGAGTTACGGATGCTTTAGTACTTCGATTTATCATGTCCGATGAGAGTCCCAAAATGATGGGGATATTCTATATGCATCCTATTAAGGTCGGTTACCAGGTGTTCATCATATGAATGATTTTTATGTAGATTGTTATATGCATGCATGTTGTTTATGAGAAATAGAAATATGAAATCTTGTGGTCTATTATTACGATTTGATAAATATATAGGTTAAACCTATAACTCACCAACATTTTTGTTGACGTTTTAAGCATGTTTATTCTCATGTGATTATTAAGAGCTTCTGCTGTTGCATGCTAATTTAAGGACAAGAATTGGAGTCAGCATGCTTGTAAAATATTGTTTAAAAACTGCATTCGGAGATTTAAATCAATGTGTAATATTATTGTAAATCAATATGTAATGTTCGTGTGTAAAACGTTATCTTTTAGATTATCATTACTTGATGATCTACGTTATGGTTTTGAACCTTTATTGATAAAATAAAGGTTATGGCTTGTTTTTAGAAACGAATGCAGTCTTTGAAAAACGTCTCTTATAGAGGTCAAAACCTCGCAACGAAATCAATTAATATGAAACGTTTATAATTGATATGAACGGGACATTTCAGTTGGTATCCGAGCGTTGGTCTTAGAGAACCAAAAATTGCATTAGTGTGTCTCATCGAGTTTGTTAGGATGCATTAGTGAGTCTGGACTTTGACCGTGTTTTCTTTAAAAATGATTGCTTAACACATTTTGTTGGAAACTATATATTGTTAACATGTAAATATTATGTGATATATTAATCTCTTAACGTGTTTGATATTGTGTGATAGATGTCTACCTCTAGTACAAATCCCATCGACTCACCTAATAATAATGAAGAGTCGAATATATTATGAGAAGATTCACAAATTCCCGAAGAGGAACCGAAAGAAGAGGAACCGGAAGAAGAGGAACCGAAAGAAGAGGAACCGGAAGAAGAAATATTAGGAACCACAGAAAAACAAATAAATAAAAGAAAATTCTCAACCAATGGACCAATGTTAAAAATGGTCAATGGTGTTTCCGCTGAGGAAGCAAAATATTGGGAAAATTACCAATTTTCTGATGAATCGGATCCCGATGAGGATTCCGATGATGTTATAGAAATTACCTCGACCCAATTTGAAAAAGCAAAAGAAAATAATAAGGGAAAAGGCATCAAAATAGAGAAACCTAATTCCAACCCCGATGAACTCTACGTTAACATGAAATACCCTGATGGGGTATACCGTAAACAGCCGTATTTCTTAAACTTTTACTATAACCCGGGAACATCTAAGCCACCAGGTTTTTCTAAACCATTTGTGAAAACGACGCCTCGCATTAGAGGAGCACCATATATCCCTAGGAAGTTAGCAAAACGAACCAAGTCTTAGGAGGAAGAAACGAGTGAGTCAGAATAAAGAGTTGTAATCATGTTGTGTAATATATGTATTGTAGCGTGCTTGTATTTTTATGTTATATGTAAAAATTGCTTGTATTGTTTGTTAATTATCTTTTACGAATCTAATCCTCGTCTATTTTACAGTATAAAAACACACAATGGACATTAAGGATAGACAACCGAATATTTTAGAAGACCTACCAGGGGATATGATTGATGAAATCTTGTCTAGAGTCGGTCAGAATTCATCGGCACAATTATTTATGGCGAAATTAGTTTGTCGAACATTTGAAAGACGTTCCAGGCATGCCTTAGTTTATAAAAGGCATAACGACCCTCACTTTTCATCTATCTTGACTAAAAGGCACTTAGGATTTCATTGTCATATCCTGTGTATTAGCATTAGGGTAGTTATCCGGGTATAATAGATAAAGTAATTAATACTTAAACCCTAATATTAATTAAAACCCTAAACCTAACCCTATACATTAAATACAAAACCCTAATAGCATTTAATATTGAATATTAAACCTTAACCCTAATACTAAATAAATAATATAAACAATATGTCATAAAATAAATGTGACATTTATATGAATTAAAAATTTATAAGAACTAATTGGAACTTAATAAAATTTGTAAAAGTTAGGAGTTAATAATTAAATAAAATGTAACCCTAATATTAATAATAATAATAATAATATAATAATAATAATAATAATAGAAAAAAATAATAATACATAATAAATGAGAGAGTGCCGTATAAAAAAATATATAAAAACAATTATATTCACTAACAAAAAAAAAACGGCTAGGCTAGAATTAAAGGAGGAGATTATTAACTTGATCCATAAGTAAACTAGTCCTAATTAAACTCAAACTACCATCCTTGGTCACCAAGTAACTCCTAGAATCCTAGAAGGATTACAACTTGCTAAACTCATCTATAAAAAGGACCTCTAGCCTCACAATCTTCATTCATTAATAAACCACAAAAATCCCTCATTTGTTCCCTTGATTTGGTTGACTAATATCTGCAGGTCCCAAGGCTTTTAGTCGACAGTTTTTACAACACATCCTCATCATTCTAGTCGACCACAACAGCCCCAAACCATCAGCTGCAGTCGACACCTAAACCCTCATCAAAACAGCCCTTCTGTCAACCCTTTTTTCGCTACCAAGACAGCCATAAACAGCCCTCTTCCTGCTACTGTTTACGCCTTCAAAACAGCCCAAGAAGCTGCTCATTATTGCTATGTTTTGTTAATGTTTCTATGAACCAAAACAGTCCCCATCCGCTACTCTATCTGCCTGCTGTTCAGCCCATCCAAATTGCCACTTTTACAGCTTTTAAACCTGCTATTCACATGTAGTTGTTCGCCACCATAACAGCCCATTTCTCTTCTGTTTTCTTGCTTCAATTCGTGACCCACGACAGCCTCCAAGACAACATAAGTTGCTGTGATTTTGTTGTGGTGTTCCTGCTAGTTGCGAGCCAAATCAGACCCAAGAAGCACTTATTTTTGGGTCGTGATTAACAGCTGGAAACCTGCTCCTGTTTTGGTCAATGTTCATCACCTTTTACTTGGTCGTAAACCCTTAAGGTATACCTAGAACCCTATGATAATCATACTTTTAAACCTATTACTTTTATTGTATCATGTTGATTAGTTATGATCTTGTTTATGAAGTAATTTAAAATAGATAAAGGATTGTAAATAGATCATGATTATGGTTAATAAGAAGTAACATGAATGATGTACGAGTAATAAAAATTTATGAACTAGTTAATAAGCTTAAGAATTTTTATAAAACTAGATAATAATAATAGTAATAGATAAATGTATTATAAATATGATGAATATAGTTAAAAGTTGTTAGATTATGATTATGATTATTATGGATAAAGTGTTATGAGTATAAACTATGAATAATTATGATGATCATAAAGTTAGATTAATAAGTAAAAGACTATGAATATGAATGTGTTTATGATCATGATTAACATTAATATAGGTTATAATTAATAATAAATAAGGTTATGATTAAGGGTTAAAAGTTGATTAATAAGTTTGTTAAAATTAAAAGTATTATGATATAGAGTATGAATAATGATGAGGTTAAAAGGTTATGAATCATGATTATGAATAAGTTAGGAAATTATTTTATGAATATGATTAGTTGTTATGATGAAAGTTTATGGTTAACGATTAATAATCTAGTTAAATAAATGAATCATTATATTTATAAGATTAGGGTTGTTGAATATGGTTAATACATATAATAGGATTATGATTTTATGTAAGTGAAATAATGATTAGTAATAATTGGGGTTGATTAAAGAATAATGATAAAGATACAAGCATGCATGCATGCATACGTACGTATGTACATGTGTACAAGGTAAGTATATGCTTGTGTATATATGTATATATATACATACGTGTATATGTATGTGTACATATGTATGTATATGTACGGGTGTGTGTATGTATACATGTGTATGGATGTTATGTTAGTAAAACATAAAAGGTAAAGTAGTATTAGGTATATATATGTACCACCTTTACATTAATGTATATATAACACTTACATATATATATATATATATATATATATATATATATATACCATATAGTTATGAACACATACATGTATAATAATAATAAAGAATATATATGTATGTATCATATAGGTATATTCATACAAGTATACATAATAGTTGGTTAACTAAATAATAATACTATTATTAGTATAACCTATACACTTATCTATATAGTAACATTTAAGTACACTAAGTATATTACCGCTTATATGAATATAACTTTTCTCGAGAACGGTCACTGTTAATATAGTTTGCTATATTAATAAACAAACTTATGTCTTTTAGACATTAATTAATTGAACATTATATCTCTAGGTTGAGATCTCTGATTACACTCCATTCATACTACTTGCGTGGAATTTATTGCTTGCTATTAAGGTGAATTTCATAGCCTCACTTTTTAACTTTCTCTATCATTTATTTTAAACTTTTGGGGTGAGACACATGCTTGCTTTCAAACTGTTTTACACTTAGACACAAGTACCCGAAAACTGTTTAACTGTGCTGACATGCTTTGATTCATGCTAAATCCCTACCATGATATCGTTAATTACTGGAATTTTGGTAAGCTTAGTTATTGTGAATAGCGCTATTGAGAGTGACATCTCTAACCATTTGACCGTTGGTCTTTGGTTACATAATAATGATTAAACGACACTGACAGTTCAAGGTGTCCAGGGGTAACTTTGTTTACGTTTCGATATCATAACTTCAGCATTTACTTTTGATAACTAAATCTTGTGGTCTAAAACTATATATTAAACCTATGTTGTTCACTCAACCATTTTGGTTGACACTTTAAGCATGTTTTGTCTCAGGTACTTAAATATTTTGCTTTCGCTGTAGAATTATGCTGTTACTTAGAAGTCAAGCCAAGCACTGGGACCAGAGTTAACATCCGCGTCAATGGCGATTTTGGCGGGGTGTTATAGTTGGTATCAGAGCTCTGGTTATAGGGAACTAGGTTACATTAGTGTGACTAACATGAATAGTTAGGATGCATTAGTCAGTCTAGTCTATAACCGAGTTGTTCATCTGCATTGATTATTTGCATTACATTCTAGATTATGTGCATTAAGTTCACTTATATTTGTTATGCCTAGAATTCCTATACCATTCAAATCTTTAGAAAACACTTTGCTATAGGAACTATAATTGCACGTCTGACTCTTAGAATAAGGGCCATAACTTACTTGTATTCCCACAATGGAACGCCAGCATACCTATCTCATTATTTAATTTAGTAGAGCCAAGGCTTGTTATGGAGAACCAGGATTGCATTCTATGTGTGCCTTATGTGTTAGCTAGGGTGCCTTAGCAATCTTTAGGACTATAACCTTTCATGCCTTAGTTTTAAGCGCTTTCCTTTAATCTTTATAATGCTATTTCATCTTACTTCATGCCTTTACCTCATTTCATATTCTATATCTTTTCCTTAGATAATCAAGCCAAAACCCTATCATCTTGTCTGATCCTGACTCGAAAAGGATCGGGTAGTATGTGATTGTTATCATATCCATGCATATCTTATGACCTAACTTCGCCATTATGATTCAAAGTTTTCTTTGACTCACGTGAAGGGATGTCACTCATGACTGAACATTCCAACGTCAACTTTGATCACATGTCCTGACCACGTGAGGTGATATTGAAGTGGAAGTATGAATTAGTGAAATATAATGACGCTTGGCCGACGTGAGTATATTATGGTAATTCATATAGAAATTTCAATATCATGACATATGGAATAGAAAGTGAATCAAAGAAAAATTTTCAAGCCATTCATTCAAAAATCTCAATGTTATCACATGAAGAGTAATTTTCATCTGATTTATAGATATACGAAGATATCGTTACGACCAAACTATCTATTTCATACCCATTAGTAGATTAACAAATTCTCCTATGCCATAAAAGTTGTAAAGCTTTGCATTCTTTCTTTTTAGACAACTTATCTCTTTGGCGCTTAATTATCACATCCCTGCTGGAAGGAGGGATGCATGTTCTTAAGTGACCTGAAGTGGCACCCCCGAAACTTCCTCGAAGCATGCCTCCTGTTATTTGCAATTACGCTCCTAGTATAGATTTTCATAAACCCATTAGGAAACCCGTCGAAGATAAGCGACAACTGAAACGACCTGTCAAAGTACACTTGACGACCATCGTTATCTTGGTCCCACAGCTTGATCATAACTCTATATGAATTTAATAAATAACCTTGCATTCTTTATTTAAAAATGATTTCCTATAAAGGAAACCTATCAAAATATGTAAGTTTAGAAAAACCATACATTATTACTTAACCAAAAGTTGACCAAAACAAAGTCAACAGCATCCACTATTAAATGTATCAAAAGAGAATGCAAGTTATTGTTTAACAAAACCTGCCATCATAAATATGCAGACTCTCTAAGCACAGCGGAAGCAATCAATCATGAACCTGAGAATAAAACACTGTCAACAAAAATGTTGAGTGAATTATAGGTTTAATATTGCAAACAATATTTAATTTAAACCGTAAAAATTTATGTTTGAAAACATAAAAACTCCTTTTTGGACCACAAAATTATATGCTAGAAAACATATAAAAACATTATTCCATTTACCGTGAGCCACCTGGTAACCACTTAACCATTTATTTGCCCTTGCCAAACACAATAAATAATATACACCGAACAAGTGTATCTACAACAAATTACGAATTACTAAACATTTCGATTATAAATTGCTAGCGCGACTAGCTCGAAATGGGGTTGTCAAACCCAATAGATCTATCCGTAGGATTCGCGTTCACCAGTAGAAACCAGTGATTACAGTTACTAGACTAGAGAATATTTTTGTTCAACTCACAATGAATAATTTAAATCAACTTCCACTTGTGTCCAAAATATAAAATAAATTGTATGTATTCACATCCCAAAAGATTTAAAATAGAAAATGGGACTATAACTTACCTTAATAGCAAACGAAGTAACCACACAAATATGCGAACAGCAAATGAAGTAAAGTGATCAGGAATGATCACAACGCCGACCTATAAATAAAGCAGGTCGATATAAATAACTAACTTAGGTCAAGTCTTAGTATGATAGTTATTGTACATGTTGCAAGTAGTCATAGAACAATACTCAACATGCATCGGTTTGATCAGAACAGCGTACGGACACACACTTTCTATTTTTAGAAAGTTTCTATTTTTGGAAAGTTTCTATTTTTGGAAAGTTTCTATTTTTGGAAAGTTTCTATTTTAGGAAATTTTCTATTTTTGGAAAGTTTCTATTTTAGGAAAGTTTCTATTTTTGGAAAGTTTCTATTTTTGGAAAGTTTCTATTTTTGGAAAGTTTCTATTTTAGGAAAGTTTCTATTTTTGGAAAGTTTTCAAATTTAGAAAGTTTCTATTTTTAGAAAGTTTTAAGTTAGGAAAGTTTCCTTATTTAGAAAGTCAACAAAAGTCAACTGAAAGTCAAAGTCAACCGAAAGTCAACTCAAAAGTCAACCTTGGTCAAACATAGTCAACGTTAATTTTAAAAGTGTAAGTTGTAATAATAATGTAAGTTATAATGTTGATTAAAGTTAAATATGTCTAATTATATCATAACATAAGTTTAATTAAATTAAAATGAATTATTAAAGTTAATATAAGTTTAAATGATATAATTAATATAACATAAGTATTTAATTAATTAATTAAATATTAGTCATAATATAAGTATTATTAATTAATAATAAATTTTAAATCATATCATAAGTATTATTAATTAATAATGAATTATTAATCATATCATAAGTTTCTAATTATAATTATTAAATCATAAGTATTTAATAATTAAATTATAATTAAATAATAACTAAGCCTTATAATAATTAAATAATTAATTAATCTTTATTATAAGTCTTATAATAATAATCTTATAATATAAGTTTAATACTTATCATAAGTATTTTCTATTAATAATAAAAGTATTATTAATCATATGTTTAATTAAAATGTTAATTAAATCATAAGTAATAATTAAATGATATAATAAATATTTATCATAAGTCTTAAATTATAATAATTACTTTTTATATCATAAGTAATTAAATGATAATGAAATTCATTATTTATATCATAAGTTTGATAATTAATCACAAGTTTTAAATCAAAAGTTCATCGGGTCGTATCTTGAGCCCCATGTGTCGGTTTTCGGCGAGCCTTACATATATCTCCGCCTAATCAAACCACCCGACACTTTGGTACACTCAAGAACACACCAAGAACAGCCCACTAGTTGTGGTGATCAGCCAAGACATCACTTGAAACTTTAATTCAATCAAAATCGTGTTTTAGACGCAACGGGTGATTCGTGGCTCGGATTTAGATGACCCGAACATGAAAGTTCATCCCATCATTGATCCTAACATACTAACCAAATATGGTCACAAAGTCGGATCAAACTTGGTTCATACCAATATCACATTTCAATCTTAACAAAATACCACTTTAATCATATCTAGGGCTCCGGGAATCGAAACGACATGAATCCGGAGTCTAAAATTAATGTATTGATGAGAGGAACTCATCTAGATACTTTATTTTAACTTTTAAAACAGTCACAATATCATAAATACACGAAATAGCTGCTGTCCCAATTTTATCAAACCGAAAACATGTGTTTATGAGTAATTCTATGCATACAATCAACAATACAATAACATATAAGTATCATACTATCAAAATAACATACAAAAACAGAAAAATTAAAGAAAAATCAAAAATTTAGGGTTAGGGTTTATACCCTAATCAATAATCAAATGATATGAACGTGTAGAGGAGAACGAGAGAAATTCGTTGATGTTAAAAGCCCTAAATTCCAAGCTTGATTATAATGGAAGATGATGATGTATATGATGATGATGGTGGCGGCCATGAATGGGAGAAAAGAGGAGGAAGAAAAACTCTGAGAGAAAACTAGTGTCATACCCCGTCGTAATCCGTCTGGACGAAGTCACCAACATCTGGTTCCATTGCGATGATCGACTCCAAATAATGTCTCTACAATGAGCAAATGCACAGCGGAAGATTTCTTTCACACCTGAGAATAAACATGCTTTCAAGTGTTAACCAAAAGGTTGGTGAGTTCATAAGTTTATCATAAAACAATAAAATTCATCATTTTGATAGACCACAAGATTTAAATCCTGCATGGTACAAATGGGACCGAATCCTATACCCACCTGTAATGTACATGCGATATCTTTTAAATACAGTACACCTTTCTCGTGTACGAAATCATCTTTCATAAATCTTAGTAACCGTACACATATCTCGTACATAAAAATAACATACACATAACTTGTGTATAAAATCATTCTCTCGATACATAACATTCATATCAATCGGTGGCAATTATCATGTCCACATAATTCAATGGTGGCAATTATCATGTCCACATAATTCAATGGTGGCAATTATCATGTCCACATAATTCAATAATAATCCGCAGAACTTCTGTCTGCATAATAATTCATTCGAGGAAATTTTTGCTTGTGTCTATCTCGTCAAACATTTATAAAAGCATTTAATGTATTCGCAGTTCAAAACATATTTCAAGAGCATTTAATAAAGCAGTTGTAAAAACAGCGCATGTATTCTCAGTCCCAAAAATGTAAAGAGTAAAAGGGAATCAAATGAAACTCACGCATATAATTATTGTAAAACAGTTAATAAAACATTTGCATATATTCTCAGCCCCAAAAATGTAAAGAGTAAAAGGGAGCAAATGAAACTCACAATACTTTATCTTGTAGTAAAAATACATATGACGACACTGAACAATGCAGGGTTGGCCTCGGATTCACGAACCTATATCAATTGTATTTCTATTAAAACATATAATAGAAATCTCATAATTTCTTTTAATAATTTATATTATTTTTATATATTTATTTTTGTATATGTATTTAAAGTGATTAATATAGTTATATTAATATCTATATTATTTGAAATTTTCAAATGTTATATATATCTATATATGTTACTTTTATGTTAAAATAGTAAATTAGATAGTTTTATGATATATGTAATAATTATAAATAATATCTATTGTAATGAAAATAATAATACTATTAGTAACTTTAGTAATAATCAATAATGATAATAATAATAATAATAATAATAATAATAATAATAATAATAATAATAATAATAATAATAATAATAATAATAATAATAATAATAATAATAATAATAATAATAATAATAATAATAATAATAATAATAATAATAATAATAATAATAATGATAATAATAATAAGGATAATAATACTACCTTAAAGAATTGGCTTTTTTTTTTAAAAAAAATGCTCATGGCCGGACTCAAACCCGCGACCTCTCGTTTCACAAACACCCACCAAACCATTGAACCGTTAATCTGTTCTGCTAATAACCTGCCTGTTTAACTATTTAACATGTGCCAAACTGTTTATCATCTTCATCATAAATTCATCATCATCATTTTTAAACTACCACCATCATAATATTATCATATCGTCATTATCATAGATGAACTCACGAATCATAATCATCATATTATCAACATCATTATCTATCATCATCATTCTTACGATCATGAATCATATCATAACCATAATCATCTCATCTTCATGATCATACATCATATATTTCGTGACATTGAAAAGAACAAAATAATTCGTAGCAGCAGCTGCTGTATTCAAAAAGAAAATAGCGGTTTGCAAGCTTACAGGCGGTTAGGATGGTTCTTTGTGACGGATTTAAAACAGAAAACAAAACAGCGGTAGCAGTAACCATTAACGAGTGTAGCAGGAGCTGTTACTGTGCATCATCTCTTCCATTATCATTATTGTTTTAATATAAAAAAAACAGTAGTAAGAAAAGGATTTGTAGGCTTGATTAACCTTGATGTTTTCTTTTGTTTATAGGCCCAACACCATAAACCTAACACGGCCCAAGATGCCTCACTAGTCCACCTAGTAGTTATCGGTCCATTACAAGAGATATCATGCTCACAGTCCACCAACCAATCCGTTATCATATACAGAATAGGGGTCCCGTTGGTTTCATTTTTAAAACAGAAAAGGAACAACTATTACGCAGTAGTTGAATAAAATAAATCAAGTGGGTTATAATATGTCGGCCACTTTAAGGAACAAGAAAAGGAAAAGTGAAATTATCACCAACTATCATCATTCACGTTTCGCGTTTTTAAATCAAAAGAGTAACAGAAAAGACGGCAGTAGCAGCACTTAAATAGCAGTAGTTTAGCTGTTATTTGTTGAATAACCTCAACGAGAAAAACAGAAACAACACAGTAGTTATCCCGGTTGTTTTTGGTGGCGTACATTGAACGGAAAAATAACGAAGAGCAGGTGGTTATTGTTCGACCTACATTAGAAACGATCAAAGGCTATCCAAGACATAAATAAGTAGCAGTGGTGAGCTACAGAATCGACGAAGAAGGAGAAGGAAATTAAGTATAAGTAAATGGTGGTTTTAAAGGAGTGGTGATTGTTTGTATGTGATTATGGTTGATGATGGTGTTTGGTTGTGAATTCAAAACATAAAACGAAAAATCATAAGGATCGATGGTGGTCCTTTGTGATTGTTTTTAAACGGAATTAAGAGAGAGAAGAAAGAGTGAGTAAGTGAGTTTCTTGGTGGCGGTGGACTGTGGTGGATTATGGTGGTGGTGGTGGTACACGACTGCAAATAGCATCAGGAGTTATCTCACGATGGATGGAGTTTGTTGGAGGTGATGGTTGTTGTAGATGAATCACGATGGTGATTATTCGATCAAGGATGCGGTTTGAAAGTGTTTGTAGGGTGATAACTTTGGTGATGGTGGCCGCCAGTTGGGGTGATCAAGGTGATGATGGCTGTGACAATCGGTGGTGGAAGGCCGAGGTGGTTGCGGGGGATGTTGGCAAGAGAAGCATGAAACCATCGAGAGTTTGATGGTTGATAATTCTCATAATGCAGTACACTTAGCATGTTATGTATATCTATATAAATTTAAATTAAATAATTATCAAGAACAAAAGCAGTTATTTAATTAATATAATAGTAATATTTAATGTTTTAAGTGGAACTAAACGTGTATGATTGAAATGAAAGAATAATTACAAACAGTTCAGCAGCCTTAAATTTTGGTTCTATCTACTGACAGAAATCACGGGCGGTGTTATATCGTGATTCATTGCTAAACAGTTAAAATCTAAAAGTGTTCCTAAAAATCCCAAACTTTTAGATTAAATATAATTAATTATTTCACTCATTAACTGTTTGAAACCTGATCAAAAAGGTTCGATAAATGTTTATTTTCTGTTCCAATTTATATGTACGGAGTACTAATATTTAAACTTAAAAAGGTAAAAATATTTTTAACAAGTCCAAAATCTTCGTAATCAATTTACAGTCCAACTTTTATTTCAATCCTTCATGAACATGTACAATATCTATATTAAAACTAACAAAACATCAACCGAGTGTTGCTGACGTTTACTAATTAAGTTCGAAATCATTCATTTTCCATTTACTCTCTATCTAAATATAATCAGTTTTAAATAACAAGTTTTATCACATAAATATATATTATAAATGTATATATATATACATTTGTAATAATAGTTTTCATTATAACGCATATTATTTTACATATTTATTTCCAACAATTAACTCATATATTATTTCAATTAATATTTCAAATTATTATGTATATGTGTATATATATATATATATATATATATATATATATATATATATATATATATATATATATATATATATATATATATATATATTTAAATATACATGTATCTATTTACAATTAGTTGTTCGTGAATCGTCGAGAACTGTCGAAGGTCAATTGAATATATGAAACAGTTCAAAAATTTTGAGACTCAACCTAACAGGCTTTGCTTATCGTGTCGAATCGAATAAAGATTCAAGTTTAAATTTGGTCGGAAATTCCTGGGTCGTCACAGTACCTACCCGTTAAAGAAATTTCGTCCCGAAATTTGAGTGTGGTCGTCATGGCTAACAATAAGAATGTTTTCATGACAAATATGAGCTGTTAAATAGAGTTTTATCATTAGTGAGTAATATGGATAAAACAATTCGATAACTCGAAGTGTACGAATGAATCTATTACTAAAAAGTGAAATAAAGAAATAGAGATTCGTCTTATATTTTGACGTAAGCACTGTTGAATTCGATAACTCGAAGGTGCATCTTAACTTTTGATGTTATCTTGGTTGAATTTAGAAAATAAGGTGCGTCTTAACTTTTGATGTTGTCTTGGTTGAATTTAGAAAATAAGGTGCGTCTTAACTTTTGACGTCCTCTCGGTTGAATTCCGAAATTCAATGGATATAAAGAAAATCTTCGAAATCTAAAAGATTTAATTCTTCGACGAGTAAGGAAATTAGCATCTATAATTAAATACGGTGATCTGCCTCGATTGCTCTGTCTGATATTCCCATTATAAATAAAACTTTTTCCGTTCCATTAGTTTCACCATTCCTATACTTTCTTTCTTAGTTCATACATCCAAAAGATTGTGAAAATGCTTAATTCAGTTCTAATCTTTGATATATTTTTTTCAAATTTTCATTTCTGTCCTCCTTCTTTTCAATCTTTCCACCGAAAAAATCTGTTTACTTCTACTATTACATTGAGGTGATACTATTCTTAATTCTACCATGTCCTTATTTTGATATTCGTATTAATATCCATAGTTTGTAACTTCTGTATTATTGTCGAGTTTCATATCTTCCCTTATGTTTCAGAGCTCTATGCCTTTTTATTATCTTCTCGACCTCTAGTAATGAAAGGACCCGTTCATATACATTATAAACGATTCACAATAGTTAATTTCATCGCGAGGTATTTGACCTCTATATGATACGTTTTACAAACATTGCATTCGTTTTTAAAAGACAAACTTTCTTTACATCAAAAATTGACGGCATGCATACCATTTCATATTACATCCAACTATAATTGACTTAATATTAATCTTGATGAACTCAACGACTCGAATGCAACGTCTTTCAAAGTATGTCTTGAATGACTCCAAGTAATATCCTTAAAATGAGCTAATGCACAGCGGAAGAATTCTTTAATAGCTGAGAATAAACATGCTTTAAAGTGTCAACCAAAAGGTTGGTGAGTTCATTAGTTTATCATAATCCATCATTTCTGTAATAGTAATAGACCACAAGATTTCAGTTTCTATAAATATCCGTACACTCGCAAGTGTATAAAAGTATTCTATAAGTTGTAGGCACCCGGTAACAAGCTTTAACGTTCATGTTTTACCCTCTGAAGTACACCAGATCAGGTGTGTTTAAAATAACCTCGAAGTACTAAAGCATCCCATAATCAGGATGGGGTTTGTCAGACCCAATAGATCTATCTTTAGGATTCGCGCCTACCGTACATAGACAAGTAGTTTAATGTTACCAAGCTAAGGGTATATTTCTGGTTTAAACCCACATAGAATTAGTTTTAGTACTTGTGCCTATTTCGTAAAACATTTATAAATCAGCGCATGTATTCTCAGCCCAAAAATATATATAAAAATGGAGCAAATGAAACTCACAATACTGTATTTTGTAGCAATTATGTATATGACGGCACTGAACAAGTGCAGTGTTTGTCTCGGATTCACGAATCTATATTAAGTATATATATTTATATGTTAGTCAATATCTGTCTAACAATTTAGGTCAAGTCGTAGTGTATCACAATCCTAATGCTCGAGACCGACATGCAAAAGTCAACAAAGTCAACTTGACCCAAAATGACTTCCAAAATCTATACATGTTTATTATATAACTTATATATAGTAGTTTTATATATTTAAATATATTTATCAGATCTTATTATACTAAATAATACAAGTCATTTATTAATAAATAAAAATTTATATTAAAATTCATATATGATAAAAATATACTTTTATATATCTCAAATAATAAAATTTATAAAATTCACTTAATATCATAAAAATATAGTGGTATGTATTATTAATGTAATTACATTACGCGTGGTAAAAATATCTTTGTATGCATATTTATTTGATAAAATAATATTGATAATAATAATAATGATAAAAATAATAAAATGATAGTTTCAATAAAAATATTAATTTTTAGTAATAAAGATAATTTTAGTAATAACATCAACTGATAACAGTTATAATAATCGTTTTAATAATAATATTAAAATTAATGATAATTCAGTTGACCATATCTTTTAATCCGTTCATCGAAACCACACGATTTCTAAATGAAAAGTTATTAATTTTTTCTTCAGATTTTCAACGACATGCATATCATATAACTTATCTCAGTAGCATATGTATCAAATTCGTGATTTATCATAAACTATTTAACGACGAAACTAAGCATACAAACATGCATAATCATATATACTCGAGCACTAGTCAGGGATACACTATTAATATATAAAAGATAAGATATGAATGCTCACGTATCAATATTGTGATTCAATATTGCAGGAAAGTACGTAGACGCAACGAAAATGATAAACGTTAGGTTGACCTCACGAGCAATACCCTCGATCAATACCCATAAACTTCATAGCTATAACCCATAATTTCCTTAGCTCTATCCCATTTTAAAACTTATTTTGAAATCGTCTGAATATAACTCCGTCGTAGTATTTTATGTATACTAATAATATCTTGAAATAATACTAAGTAATATATATATATATATATATATATATATATATATATATATATATATATATATATATATATATATATATATATATATATATATGTAATTCGATTGAGAGAGTTTAGAGAAATATATTTTCAAGTTTCTATGAAATAATGAAACCTATTGAATTCTATTTATAATAGATTTTTGAATTATTAAAGTGAATTATTAAAGTGTGAATTATTAAAGTGAATTATTAAAGTATGAATTATTAAAGTGAATTATTAAAGTATGAATTATTAAAGTAAATTATTAAAGTATGAATTATTAAAGTGAATTATTAAAGTATGAATTATTAAAGTGAATTATTAAAGTATGAATTATTAAAGTGAATTATTAAAGTATGAATTATTAAAATTAAAGTAAATTAAAAGTAAAGTAAAGGTAAAGTTAAAGTATAGTAAAAGTATAAAACTATGTACGTATAATACGCGTATAAAAATATATATAATATTAATTTAAATCGTTATATATATATATATATATATATATATATATATATATATATATATATATATATATATATATATATATATATATATATATATATTTAATAAAATGAAATATAAATATCATTATCTTTATCATACTGGTTAAGTAATGAGTTGTCAAAAAAAAAATAGATTTCTTAAATCACAGTGGACCTCATAACATAGGCCCGTAATCATATCATAATGTGAAAGGATCCGAAACTAATCATCCGGACATCGTCCATATAGATTAAAAACGAATTACAATAGTTGATAACATCGCGAGGTACTTGACCTCTATATGATACATTTTACAAACGTTGCATTTATTTCTTAAAGGCAATCTATTATTACATCGAGAGTTGACATATTAGCCTAACATTTTATAACAACCAAATGATCTAATCTGCCATTTTCATAACAATAGTCTTTAATGAACTTCAATGACTCGAATGCAACGTCCTTGTATCATAGCTTAAATGGTCCCAAGTAGTATCCTTAACATGAGCTAATGCACAGCGGAAGACTTAATTCGTACCTGAGAATAACATGCTTTAAAACGTCAACATAAAGTTGGTGAGATATATAGGTTTGATGCTAGCAGCGTTATAACAATGGACCACAAGATTTCGTATATAATCATTTCAATAAAAATATTCTAAGTGGTTGAGCACTTGGTAACCATACTTAACATTTTCACGTCGCATATTCCCTTTAATATGAAATCTTACTACACCGTACCAAGTGTAGTCACAAAACGAAGTACTGTGCAACCGTTGAATACTGGTCGTCCAGTCCGGTTGGGGTTGTCAGGCCCGATAGATCTATCAACAGGATTCGCGTTTACAATACCGCTGTAAATATTAGTTACCAAGCTACAGGGAAGTATGCCAGTGGTACAACTCAACGTAGAACATATTTTTCAGTTACTTGTGTCCATATCGTAAAACATAAAATACATGTATTCTCATCCCGAAATATTTAGAGTTTAAAAGTGGGACTATATACTCACTGTTGTCTCGAAGATATATATATTTTTGACTTGGTCTTCCTGTTGATATCACGAACCTATCCATATATAATATATCAATATATTTTCATTTTAAACAAACATCTCGTATATATATTTATAATACTTTTAATACTTTGAATAATTCCTTAGTCCGTAGTTAGCGTTTCGATGTTAGTAATTCAATTTTAATGGTTCATTTTTAGATGTTTAATATACCCGCAATAAATAAACCCCCAACGAAATAAATAAAACTCCCATAAAACCCCATCGTATATGTGTTGGTCGAGATTAATCTTGACCCATGGTACCGGTGTTGTCAAATGACGTGTTGCGTACATAAAGTACCGGTGTTGTCAAATGACGTGTTGCGTACAATCATGGGATCTTATGATTAATCTTCTCGTGTTGTTTACGGGTGATCCTGAACCATATGAAATTGAATTATGAGTACATATATATAAAATATCATGTTATCTTAGAAATATGTGATTTATATCTTTTTTTTCCAATTGATCCCGTAGTTGAAATGATCTAGGATAACCAATTTTGTTTCGGTCATAGTTTCTTCGTTACAAGTCCGTTTTCGTTGATTCAAATTGCCATCTTCTTGGATCGAGTTCTTCTTTAAGACTATGAACTGTAAATACCTTGGTTTGTATTCAAAATCATACGGCATAAGTGAAACATTAGTGAAACATATGAAGTTAAACATTTTGTTACAAAAAAAAATCATTTAATGACCATTTTTCTAAAAATACTCATACTTTGAAAAACCAAGTTTTACCTTATTAAATTAGCATATATTTAAGTTATATTACAGGTCTTGAAGTATTTTAAAAGTTAAGTTAGAAGGATCTATTTAGTTTGCAAACAAGTTTGAAAACATTCAAACTATGTTCTTGTTGTTAAACTTTTGTACCACAAAATAAGATAGCTATATATATATGAATCGAATAAGGTTATGAACATAGATACTACCTCAAGTTCCTTGGACAAGGTTGCTGTAAAATAGGAGTAAGAAGCTAGAATCAAAAGGGTGATGGAAGTGGATGAAAGATTGGAAGTAAGTTTGTGTTCTTGGAAGGATTTCTTGAAGTGTTTTTGTATGGTTTTCTTATGGTGTTTAAGTAAGGTTTTTTTTGAAGCTAGATCTTCATGGAACTTTGCTGAATGTTTATGGAGTTTAATGTTCTTGAGAGTGTGGGTGTTTTTAGCTAGAGAATGGAAGTAAAAATGAAACAAAATGAGGATACATATATACTCCTAAAAAAATGTTTATGTAGTAGACATGGACAAATTTTTAGTTTGTATTTTTGTAATTAGTCTTACAATCATTCAAAAGTAATTACCTTATACATAAGGCATGAACAAGGGCTGGTTAGGTGGTGATTTGATGTGTATATACCAATAGTAAATACGTATAGAAGCTAGGTATGATACGAGTACAAATACTCTAGATATACGTATAGAAATTTTGTGAAAAATGGAATGAGGATTCAAATATAGCTATCTTTTGTGAATACACTTATATGATTTTATGTATTTAAGTCTTTAAAAGTGAGTAAATACATTACTTATACGATATATGTATAAACATTATAAGTCTTAAGTATTTATGTCAAATAACGTTACGTATAGTTATCGTTTTGAAAACTTAAGTTAGTAGTTTCAAAATATACTTATAACTTATAGTTTTTGATACAAAATAAGATATTAAAACATTCATTAATCATGTTAAATATGTATATATACATATATATACGCAAACGTATAATTATCATATATTGTATAGTTCGTAATATCGTCGGTCAAACTAGACGGTCAAACGTTGTGTAAAACTCTTTTCGGAAATATAAATCTCGACAATTTGGATTACTTATCATGTTGGTAAGTTTTAATTTATGTAAATATTAATCTTATAAGTATAGAACGATCGAAAAAAAATGCGGGTCAACTTTAGGGTTTTTGCTTATCGTGTCGGAACCATATAGAGATTAGAGTTTAAATTTGGTCGGAAATTTCCGGGTCGTTACAGTACCCATCCGTTAAAGAAATTTCGTCCTCGAAATTTGGTAGAGGTTGTCATAAATAACCATAGGAATGTTTTCATGACGAATATGAGGTAATAATGAAATTTTATCATTATTGAAAGATTTAGATAAAACGATTTGGTTATGTGAGACGCACGAGCGAAGCTATCACAAAAAAAAAATGAAATGAGTAAATATGGAATCGTTTTTAATCGATGACGTGGTTTAGAATTGATTTCCGGGATTTAAGGGATTTAGGAAAAATCTTACGTAATAAGATTTGGTTATTCGGCGATCAGAATCTTCTTTGATTTAATGCGGTAATCTGTTTCGATTTCTCTGTCGGATATTTCACTATAAATCCACCCCTTCGTTTCCTTATTTTTCACAACTCGCATCTTCTACTCTTTCTCCTTAATTCCTACTTTAAGGTATCCTTTGAAATGCTTCATCCCGTTCTGATTTTTGTTATACTTCTAACTTTTATATCTTTCATTCTTCTCTTCCATCTACCGCCAGAAGAATCTATTCACTTTTATGATTTTCTTGGAATTATAATGTTTCTAATTCTCCCGTGTCTTTACGTCGCCATACGTATTGATATACATGGTTTGTAGTTTCTGGGTGGTTGTTGGGTTTGATATCTTTCCTTATACTTCGATGCTCCTGCTTCTGTTTTCCATAATCATTGTCATCCATAGTTAATATTCTCTCCTATTTGCTGTGATCTATACCCCAATTTCTATTTTGGGACTTTGTCCCTTCGTTTCTTCTTCCCGTCCTTGAGTCAAGCGATCAATAGTTCGGAATTCGTAGGTATAAAATTTGGAATGAACCTAGCTATTGGTTTTAGAATAAAATTGTAATGGCACGATCTTGATTCGTTAAATTACTCGAATATTCCGGAAAAATAGAACTATCAAGGTGATACGTTCTAATATGTTTGGAGACTTGATAGAATGTAAGAGCCGTGTAACATGGCACATGATGACGGTACTGTGAATCATCACATTTCATTAGAAACTTAACATGACTTACTGTAATATAATGAAGTTGATCAAGTTTCATTATATTATACTAATTCATGTATCAGTTCCCAACACTACTTCAAAACATTCCTATTTTAAACTTGAAGGTTTTAGAACTTAGAAACTAACACAGTTTCTTTTATATTGTAACGCAGATATTACGGAGAAATACATGATTTTGGATAAGAACAGTTGTGAGAATATCTCCAGAAATATGGAGGATATGTATAACAAAAGATATGAAGATATCTTATAATATCTAAGATAAGATGATGATGAAGAATATCATCGGGAAAGGTTTAGGATAAGGGGTAGGTTTTTTTTTTTACTAATGGTTTCAGCAAGCACTGAATCGTTTGAATCCTTTGAAAGCAGATTCAGTTCTTGTGATTTATCTACATCCTCCTTCATACTTTGCTCAATCCGTTTTCCAGTTCCAACTCTCCTCTTTTTCTAAGCTTTACCAATACAATGTACTTCATCATTAAACTTTTGACTGTTAAAGTCGTTTACAGTTTTTTTTTTTTTTTTTTTTTTTTTTTTTTTTTTTTTTTTTCTGCTTCTTCAGCATTTCAAGAACTACTTCATAGTCCAGGATGTTTTTCAGAACTTCACATTCGAAAAATGTAATTCTTAGGGATAGTCGTTCTCGGTATAACTGGGAGAATTTCTACGAGATTTTCAAAATACTGATTGCGGGTTTCGCCAAAGAGATAACGAGTTGCTGGTACGTCTGCTGATGATGTTGTGAAAAAGGTTCTCCGGTAACAACGTCGAAAGGACAAAGTATAAATATCGAGATTATAATAGGAGTAGTCTCACTGAGAAGTCGAAGTGGAGCTGTGACAAAATTAGCTTCTTGAAAAGGAATCGTATGATTGTTTTTGATAATGAATGATAAGGAATTCGACGCGGATACGTTTTAACTATAACTTCGGTTTCGAAAATTTTTCAGGTGCATCACTGTATGCATAAATCTTTCTTCCGTAAACGAGGTGCGGCTGGTTCAACTTCTCGATCGAGGTGTTTTCAAGAATCATGAAAAGATTTGAATGAGGATTATAATTGTCGAAGTACAAATGAGGTTTAGGATGAAATCAAGTGGCAAAATTGAAGAATTGTTTAGTTTCATATGTTATAATCAACATTTTATTTCATTTTAATTGTCCAATGTTTCTTCTTTATGCCACTTGTTGGATTTGGATAGGTAAAAAAAAATTCAAATATGAAATTTAAATGGAAATGGTTATTCTGGGGTGAACGGATACGTATATCGATGGTTGTAAGTAAAATAACAAATGACCGTTGAATCAGATTCAAGAATGTACAATATAACTTATTAATGTGAATTCTAAATATTCCTCGGGTACTACCCACCCGTTAAAATATTTTCATCATTATTAGTTTGTACGAAGGAATTTTTAATTACTATCTTTATGAAAATATACTTGCATATATATTTTCTTCAGAGATAATCATAGATTTAATGAGTCAATAAGATAATAAACTCATTTGATTTATCGTTAATTCTAGATTACATAATCTCTAAGACTTTAGAAATTACATAATCGTCATACGATACGTAAAGCGAAGATAATCGATGTAGAACGATATATAGAACGAAGATCATACTCGAAGTACAGATATTGAGTCGTGTGATGTTGATATTCGAGATACAGATTGTGATGTTGAGATTTTGGGGGTGACAAGAGTACTGTCGGCGTTGATGATGGTGGTATAGATTATGCTGCTGGTGCTGCTGCTGGTGTTTGTAACCTTCGCACCGTATTTTCTAAAGCCACTACCCGAGCGCGAAGCTCGTTGACTTCTTCTATTATACCGGGATGATTGACGGTTGGAACGAGCGAATGAACAAGATTTGAAATATGGGATAGTATGTAATCATGACGAGATACTCTAGAAATGAGCGAGAAAATGGTGTTTCGAATGGGTTCGCCGGTAAGTGCTTCAGGTTCATCGTTAAGAGGGCAATTTGGTGGATGAAATGGATCACCTTCTTCTTGCCTCCAGAAATTTAGTATATTACGAACCCATCCCCAGTTCATCCAGAATAGATGATGGGAAATTGGTTGATCCATTCTGGTGACGCTGTTCTCGGAGCTCGAATGGAAATCCATGTCGGCGTAGCTATCGAA
The DNA here is from genome assembly GCF_046630445.1 of Rutidosis leptorrhynchoides. Lineage (NCBI taxonomy): Eukaryota > Viridiplantae > Streptophyta > Magnoliopsida > Asterales > Asteraceae > Rutidosis > Rutidosis leptorrhynchoides. The sequence continues at coordinate 605,603,484 of NC_092333.1, read as the reverse complement.
GTCGGAGGAATTCGAACTGGATGAAGAATTCATCTTGTATAGTTGGAGAAATGAATTTTTTTGGTTTGGAATAGATTATAGGAGTTGGGTTTGGTACTCTTCAATACATAATTTTCATATGTATATATAATACCGAAATCCAGTGAATTACGGAGAATCTTTGAAATTCGTCGGGCAATGTTTATAGTAATAGATACGCTAGGATATGAATTTTGTCTATACACTATCGATGCACTAGATGCAGTAAGACGTGTCTAGACTAAAGAATGATAAGCAGGCAACTCCCTAAGGATGATAAGCAGATGGTTTCCGACTAGAAATGATAAGCAAAACTTTTTAGCAGGTAGATACGGTCAAAGTCCAGACTCACTAATGTATCCTAACAACTACCAGTTAGACACACTAATGCAAGGCCTGGTTCGCTAAGACCAACGCTCTGATACCAACTGAAAGGATCCGAAACTAATCATCCGGACATCGTCCATATAGATTAAAAACGAATTACAATAGTTGATAACATCGCGAGGTACTTGACCTCTATATGATACATTTTACAAACGTTGCATTTATTTCTTAAAGGCAATCTATTATTACATCGAGAGTTGACATATTAGCCTAACATTTTATAACAACCAAATGATCTAATCTGCCATTTTCATAACAATAGTCTTTAATGAACTTCAATGACTCGAATGCAACGTCCTTGTATCATAGCTTAAATGGTCCCAAGTAGTATCCTTAACATGAGCTAATGCACAGCGGAAGACTTAATTCGTACCTGAGAATAACATGCTTTAAAACGTCAACATAAAGTTGGTGAGATATATAGGTTTGATGCTAGCAGCGTTATAACAATGGACCACAAGATTTCGTATATAATCATTTCAATAAAAATATTCTAAGTGGTTGAGCACTTGGTAACCATACTTAACATTTTCACGTCGCATATTCCCTTTAATATGAAATCTTACTACACCGTACCAAGTGTAGTCACAAAACGAAGTACTGTGCAACCGTTGAATACTGGTCGTCCAGTCCGGTTGGGGTTGTCAGGCCCGATAGATCTATCAACAGGATTCGCGTTTACAATACCGCTGTAAATATTAGTTACCAAGCTACAGGGAAGTATGCCAGTGGTACAACTCAACGTAGAACATATTTTTCAGTTACTTGTGTCCATATCGTAAAACATAAAATACATGTATTCTCATCCCGAAATATTTAGAGTTTAAAAGTGGGACTATATACTCACTGTTGTCTCGAAGATATATATATTTTTGACTTGGTCTTCCTGTTGATATCACGAACCTATCCATATATAATATATCAATATATTTTCATTTTAAACAAACATCTCGTATATATATTTATAATACTTTTAATACTTTGAATAATTCCTTAGTCCGTAGTTAGCGTTTCGATGTTAGTAATTCAATTTTAATGGTTCATTTTTAGATGTTTAATATACCCGCAATAAATAAACCCCCAACGAAATAAATAAAACTCCCATAAAACCCCATCGTATATGTGTTGGTCGAGATTAATCTTGACCCATGGTACCGGTGTTGTCAAATGACGTGTTGCGTACATAAAGTACCGGTGTTGTCAAATGACGTGTTGCGTACAATCATGGGATCTTATGATTAATCTTCTCGTGTTGTTTACGGGTGATCCTGAACCATATGAAATTGAATTATGAGTACATATATATAAAATATCATGTTATCTTAGAAATATGTGATTTATATCTTTTTTTTCCAATTGATCCCGTAGTTGAAATGATCTAGGATAACCAATTTTGTTTCGGTCATAGTTTCTTCGTTACAAGTCCGTTTTCGTTGATTCAAATTGCCATCTTCTTGGATCGAGTTCTTCTTTAAGACTATGAACTGTAAATACCTTGGTTTATATTCAAAATCATACGGCATAAGTGAAACATTAGTGAAACATATGAAGTTAAACATTTTGTTACAAAAAAAAATCATTTAATGACCATTTTTCTAAAAATACTCATACTTTGAAAAACCAAGTTTTACCTTATTAAATTAGCATATATTTAAGTTATATTACAGGTCTTGAAGTATTTTAAAAGTTAAGTTAGAAGGATCTATTTAGTTTGCAAACAAGTTTGAAAACATTCAAACTATGTTCTTGTTGTTAAACTTTTGTACCACAAAATAAGATAGCTATATATATATGAATCGAATAAGGTTATGAACATAGATACTACCTCAAGTTCCTTGGACAAGGTTGCTGTAAAATAGGAGTAAGAAGCTAGAATCAAAAGGGTGATGGAAGTGGATGAAAGATTGGAAGTAAGTTTGTGTTCTTGGAAGGATTTCTTGAAGTGTTTTTGTATGGTTTTCTTATGGTGTTTAAGTAAGGTTTTTTTTGAAGCTAGATCTTCATGGAACTTTGCTGAATGTTTATGGAGTTTAATGTTCTTGAGAGTGTGGGTGTTTTTAGCTAGAGAATGGAAGTAAAAATGAAACAAAATGAGGATACATATATACTCCTAAAAAAATGTTTATGTAGTAGACATGGACAAATTTTTAGTTTGTATTTTTGTAATTAGTCTTACAATCATTCAAAAGTAATTACCTTATACATAAGGCATGAACAAGGGCTGGTTAGGTGGTGATTTGATGTGTATATACCAATAGTAAATACGTATAGAAGCTAGGTATGATACGAGTACAAATACTCTAGATATACGTATAGAAATTTTGTGAAAAATGGAATGAGGATTCAAATATAGCTATCTTTTGTGAATACACTTATATGATTTTATGTATTTAAGTCTTTAAAAGTGAGTAAATACATTACTTATACGATATATGTATAAACATTATAAGTCTTAAGTATTTATGTCAAATAACGTTACGTATAGTTATCGTTTTGAAAACTTAAGTTAGTAGTTTCAAAATATACTTATAACTTATAGTTTTTGATACAAAATAAGATATTAAAACATTCATTAATCATGTTAAATATGTATATATACATATATATACGCAAACGTATAATTATCATATATTGTATAGTTCGTGATATCGTCGGTCAAACTAGACGGTCAAACGTTGTGTAAAACTCTTTTCGGAAATATAAATCTCGACAATTTGGATTACTTATCATGTTGGTAAGTTTTAATTTATGTAAATATTAATCTTATAAGTATAGAACGATCGAAAAAAAATGCGGGTCAACTTTAGGGTTTTTGCTTATCGTGTCGGAACCATATAGAGATTAGAGTTTAAATTTGGTCGGAAATTTCCGGGTCGTTACATAATGTATCTGATAATTCAATCATTTGATATTATCTCTTAATTATGTCGATAAATATATCGAAACAAATATGTTTATGTAAAGTATCATATATCTAATACTTTGTTAATGTTTTCAGTTAATATTATATATTATATATACATATCTATATACACATAATTGTTCGTGAATCGTCGAACACGGTCAAAGGGTAATTGATTACATGAATGTAGTTCCAAACTTTTTGAGATTCAACATTACAAATTCTGCTTATCGTGTCAGAAACAAATAAAGGTTAAGTTTAAATTTGGTCAGAAATTTCCGGGTCGTCACAGTACCTACCCGTTAAAGAAATTTTGTCCCGAAATTTGATCGAGGTCGTCATGGCTAACTATAAAAATGTTTTCATGACGAATATGAGTTGATAAATAGAGTTTTATCATCATTGAGTAATATAGATAAAACAATTTGATTACGCGAAGAGTATAAGTGAAGCTATCGCAAGAGAGTGAAATGAGTAAACGTATATTCGTTTTAACCGATGACGTAGTTATGATTGATTTCCGAAATTCATGGGATTTAAAGAAAATCTTTGCAATAAGATTTGGTTCTTTGGCGATTAAGGAAATCAGGATCTTCTTTAATTAAATGCGATAATCTGTCTCGATTTCTCTGTCTGATATTTTACTATAATTCCACCCCCTTCGTTTCTTTATTTTCACAGCTCACACCTTCTAGTCTTTCTCCCCAATTCATACTTTAAAGCATTCGTTAATATGCTTCATCCAGTATTGATTCTTGATATACTTTTAACTTTTATATCTGTCATTATTCTTTTTCATCTACCACCGGAGGAAGTTATTTTCTTCTACCATTACCTTGGGGTTATTGTGTTTTTCATTCTCCCGTGTCTTTATATTGCTATACGCATTTATATACACGGTTTGTAATTTCGGGGTTGTTATCGGGCTTTATATTCTCCATTATATTTCGGAGCTTCATGCTTTCGTTTTCTCTTCCCGATCTTAAGTCAAGCGGATAATAGTCCAGAATTCGTAGATATGAATTTTTGGATGAACATAGTTAATGTTCCAAGAAGAAAATCGTAATGGCACGATCTTGATTTGGCAAATTACCAGAATATCCGAAAATATAGAGCTATCAAGATGATATGTTCTTAATATGTTTGAAAATTGGGTAGAATGTAAGAGTCGTGTAAACAGTACATGATGACGGTATGTTCTGTGAATCATAACGTTCCATTAGAAACTCAGCATGACTTACTGTAATATAATCACGTTGATCAAGTGTCATTATATTATACTAACTCATGCTTCAGTTCCCAACACTACTTCAAAAACATTCCTATTTTAAATTCAATTTTTTTTTTAAATTTAGAAACTAACACAGTTTCTTTTTATGTTGTAACGCAGATATTGTGAAGAGATAAAAGATATCGGATAAGAATAGTTGTGAAAATATCTTCAGGAATATCGAAGATATTATAATAAAAGATACGATATTATGGATGATGAAGAAGATTTGTCTGTGAAGGTTTAGAATAAGAAGTAAGGTGTTTGCTAACGATTTCAGTAGACACTGAATCATTTGGATCCTTTGAAGGCAGGTTTAGTCTTTGTGATTTGTCCACAGCCTCCTTCATGGTCTGCTCAATCCGTTTTCCAGTTTCAAACCTTCTCTTTTTCTCAGCTTTACCACCATACTATTCTTTATCATCAAACTTTTGACTGTTAAAGTTGTTTATAGTTTTTGCTGCTTCATCAGCATTTTTCCAATTTCGGAGAACTAGTTCATAGTTTGGGATGTTTTTCAGAAAATTCACATTCGAAGTATTTAAGTCTAGGAGATAGACGTTATATGTATAACTTTTGACGTAAAATTGTCGCGAAATTCAAAATACTGATTGCTAATTCCCAGTAGTTGGTGTGACAATTATTGTTACAGGATGTAGGTGAGTACATGATGGGGTTTTAATGAATAAGTATAGTGGCTTTTCGGAGAGGCTTAAGTCGAAGGTTAATGAAGTTGTTGATAAGTTTACTGCTAATGTGGCGAGATATGAAAGGTTCCTCGGTAACAATGATGAAGGGGTAATTGTTATAATAAGGTTTATTCGTATAAACAAATGAAGGTGATTTGCTGGAGCTGTGACAAAACTGTCTATTTTGGAAAGAGAATGAAAAATTATATTTGGTAATAAATATCAAAGGATCTGACACGGATACGTGTTAAACTATAACTTTGGTTTCGAGAGCTTTTCAGATGCATGACAGTGGGTAATATGTGGTTGGATCATCATCTCGCATGTCTTTAGGAATTTCGAAGTATTTGAACACATATTGTAATTGTTAATATACATATGATGTTCTAAGATTTTGAATGATACAAATATTTTTGTGAGTTCCATGAATAGAAATGAGGTTCTATGACAGTTTTGAAGTCAAAGTATAGTTTTGAAAGATGTAGGAATCTAAGAGTGATGATTTCAGTTATATCTTGAATCGAATTCTGAGATTTCAAAATCAGAATATGTAATTAGATTTTGAATGAGTATAGTTGTTTTGATTTCTATAAAAGAATGTATATTGTTGTGAAAGTAGGGAGTATAATGGATGATTTGCTGAATCAGATTCGAAGAATGTAACATATTAATTGTGAATTTATATATCTGTCGGGTATTACCTACCCATTAAAAAAAAAATTCACAATTAATATTTTGTACAAAAGAATTTTATTACAGTCTTTATGGAAATATATATGTGTATATTTCTTCAGATGTAATATTGATTTAATGAGTTAATATTAAATTAAACTCATTTGATTTATGGTTAAGGCTAGGATAGATAATTTCTAAACTTCAGAAATTACATAATCGCCGTAGAATGTTTCCCCAATGAAGTTATGAATCAATACTTCATCGTTGTGGTATTCCTTGGTATCTACATGGCGTATGACGTCGATGCTCGTGGGACAGATTGTGAAGTTGAGGTTTGCGATGCGGTTGTTGTTGGTGGTGGTAATGGTACTGTTGATGTTGTTGATGGTGGTACTGGTTATGCTGCTGGTGCTACTGCTGGTGTTTGTAACCTTTGCACCATATTCTCCAAAGCCACTACCCGAGCGCGAAGCTCGTTGACTTCTTCTATTACACTGGGGTGATTGTCGGTTCGGACGAGCGGATAAATAAGATCTAGAATTTGGTGTAGTATATAATCATGACGAGATACTCTGGAAATGAGAGAGAAAATGGTGTTTCGGACAGGTTCGTTGGTAAGTGCTTCAGGTTCATTGCCAAGAGGGCAATGTGGTGGATGAAAGGGATCGCCTTCTTCTTGACTCCAATGGTTAAGTAGATTACGAACCCATCCCCAATTCATCCAGAATAGATGATGGCTAATTGGTTGATCCATTCCGGTCAAGCTGCTTTCGGAGCTCATGTGGAAATCCATATCGGCATAGCTGTCGGAATTCGAGGAACTCGAACTGGTTGAGGGATCCATCTTGTATGATCAGGGAAAGAATTTTTTTGGTATGAAATAGATTAGAGAATTTAGATTTGGTATTCTTCAATATATAATTTACATATGTATATATAATACCAAAATCCCATAAATTACGGAAGAATCTTTGAAAGATGTCTGTCAAAGTTCACAGTAGCAGATATGCTAAGATAAGAATTCGTCTATACACTATTATGCAATAAATGTAGGAAAACGTGTCTAGACTTAAGAATGATAAGCAGGTAATTTCCTAAGGATGGTAAGTAGATGATTTCCGACTAAAAATGATAAGCAAAACTTTTGACATGCAGACACGGTCGAAGTCCAGACTCACTAATGCATCTTAACAACTATCAGCTAGACACACTAATGCAAGACCTGGTTCGCTAAGACCACTGCTCTGATACCAACTGAAAGGACCCAATCATATACATTATAAACGATTCACAATAGTTGATTTCATCGCGAGGTATTTGACCTCTATATGATATGTTTTACAAACATTGCATTCGTTTTTAAAAGAAAAACTTTCTTTACATCAAAAATTGACGGCATGCATACCATTTCATATTACATCCAACTATAATTGACTTAATATTAATCTTGATGAACTCAACGACTCGAATGCAACGTCTTTCAAAGTATGTCTTGAATGACTCCAAGTAATATCCTTAAAATGAGCTAATGCACAGCGGAAGAATTCTTTAATACCTGAGAATAAACATGCTTTAAAGTTTTAACCAAAAGGTTGGTGAGTTCATTAGTTTATCATAATCCATCATTTCCGTAATAGTAATAGACCACAAGATTTCAGTTTCTATAAATATCCGTACACTCGCAAGTGTATAAAAGTATTCTATAAGTTGTAGGCACCCGGTAACAAGCTTTAACGTTCATGTTTTACCCTCTGAAGTACACCAGATCAGGTGTGTTTAAAATAACCTCGAAGTACTAAAGCATCCCATAGTCAGGATGGGGTTTGTCAGACCCAATAGATCTATCTTTAGGATTCGCGCCTACCGTACATAGACAAGTATTTTAATGTTACCAAGCTAAGGGTATATTTCTGGTTTAAACCCACATAGAATTAGTTTTAGTACTTGTGCCTATTTCGTAAAACATTTATAAATCAGCGCATGTATTCTCAGCCCAAAAATATATATAAAAAGGGAGCAAATGAAACTCACAATACTGTATTTCGTAGCAATTATATATATGACGGCACTGAACAAGTGCAGTGTTTATCTCGGATTCACGAACCTATATTAAGTATATATATTTATATGTTGGTCAATATCTGTCTAACAATTTAGGTCAAGTCGTAGTGTATCACAATCCTAATGCTCGAGACCGACATGCAAAAGTTAACAAAGTCAACTTGACCCAAAATGACTTCCAAAATCTATACATGTTTATTATATAACTTATATATAGTAGTTTTATATATTTAAATATATTTATCAGATCTTATTATACTAAATAATACAAGTCATTTATTAATAAATAAAAATTTATATTAAAATTCATATATGATAAAAATATACTTTTATATATCTCAAATAATAAAATTTATAAAATTCACTTAATATCATAAAAATATAGTGGTATGTATTATTAATGTAATTACATTACGTGTGGTAAAAATATCTTTGTACGCATATTTATTTGATAAAATAATATTGATAATAATAATAATGATAAAAATAATAAAATGATAGTTTCAATAAAAATATTAATTTTTAGTAATAAAGATAATTTTAGTAATAACATCAACTGATAACAGTTATAATAATCATTTTAATAATAATATTAGAATTAATGATAATTCAGTTGACCATATCTTTTAATCCGTTCATCGAAACCACACGATTTCTAAATGAAAAGTTATTAATTTTTTCTTCAGATTTTCAACGACATGCATATCATATAACTTATCTCAGTAGCATATGTATCAAATTCGTGATTTATCATAAACTATTTAATGACGAAACTAAGCATACAAACATGCATAATCATATATACTCGAGCACTAGTCAGGGATACACTATTAATATATAAAAGATAAGATATGAATGCTCACGTATCAATATTGTGATTCAATATTGCAGGAAAGTACGTAGACGCAACGAAAATGATAAACGTTAGGTTGACCTCACGAGCAATACCCTCGATCAATACCCATAACCTTCATAGCTATAACCCATAATTTCCTTAGCTCTATCCCATTTGAAAACTTATTTTGAAATCGTCTGAATATAACTCCGTCGTAGTATTTTATGTATACTAATAATATCTTGAAATAATACTAAGTATATATATATATATATATATATATATATATATATATATATATATATATATATATAATTCGATTGAGAGAGTTTAGAGAAATATATTTTCAAGTTTCTATGAAATAATGAAATCTATTGAATTCTATTTATAATAGATTTTTAAATTATTAAAGTGAATTATTAAAGTATGAATTATTAAAGTGAATTATTAAAGTATGAATTATTAAAGTGAATTATTAAAGTATGAATTATTAAAGTGAATTATTAAAGTATGAATTATTAAAGTGAATTATTAAAGTATTAATTATTAAAGTGAATTATTAAAGTATGAATTATTAAAGTTAAAGTAAAGTAAAAGTAAAGTAAAGGTAAAGTTAAAGTATAGTAAAAGTATAAAACTATGTACGTATAATACGCATATAAAAATATATATAATATTAATTTAAATCGTTATATATATATATATATATATTTAATAAAATGAAATATAAATATCGTTATCTTTATCATACTGGTTAAGTAATGAGTTGTCAAAAAAAAATAGATTTCTTAAATCACAGTGGACCTCATAACATAGGCCCGTAATCATATCATAATGTATCTGATAATTCAATCATTTGATATTATCTCTTAATTATGTCGATAAACATATCGAAACAAATATGTTTATGTAAAGTATCATATATCTAATACTTTGTTAATGTTTTCAGTTAATATTATATATTATATATACATATCTATATACACATAATTGTTCGTTAATCGTCGAACAAGGTCAAAGGGTAATTGATTACATGAATGTAGTTCCAAACTTTTTGAGATTCAACATTACAAATTCTGCTTATCGTGTCAGAAACATATAAAGGTTAAGTTTAAATTTGGTCGGAAATTTCCGGGTCGTCACAAGTAAAGCGAGTAATGGTTCAGAATTCGTAAGTATGGAGTTTCGAAAGATCTTAATGTTCTAAACGAGAAAGAACATAATAGCACGATTTGATTTGTCAAATTACCAGAATCACTGAGAATAGAACTATCAAGAATATATTTTCTTGATATGTTCAGAGGTTAATTAGAATGAAAGAGTTATGTAACATGGTTCATGATAAAGGTATGATCTGTGATCCTCTGTCACGTTCTATTAGAAACTCAGCATGACCTACTGTAATATAATCACGTTGGCAAGGCGTCATTATATTATACTAACTCATGCTTCAATTTCCAACACTTCTCCACAATTCATTCACAATTTATACTTAGATTTTACAGAAGTTTCCAATGTAATGGAATATAGAAAGCACGAAGAGGTAGATAATTTAGGACAAGAATATTTATGAAAATATCCTCAGAAATATCGAAGATATTTATGATGATATTTTGGAATTTCTAAGTTCGAAAGTTGATGAATAAAAATTTTCCGCAAGATTTTAACATGACTACGGAACAAGATATTCTCTAAAGATTTCAACGGATTCAGAATTACCTGGATTCTTTGAATATAGGGTATGGTCCTTGTATTTATCCTTGGTTTCCTTCGTGGTTAGCTCAATCCGTTTTCCAATTCCAACTTTTCTGAGCTTTTCCAACATACTATTCTTTATCATTAAACTTCCGATGATTAAGGTAGTTTACGGTTGTGTACGGTTTCTACTGCTTCATTTGGAGTATTGATTTGTAGACTGAGTGCTTTTCATAATTTCAGAATGAAAGATCATAATTCTAAGAGATGAATGTTATACATATAACTGTTGATGTAGATATGCTGTGAGTTTTCAAAGCACTGATTGCTGATTCCCGGTAATTGGTATGTCAGTTCTTGTTACAAGATGCGAATGAGTATATGATAGAGTTTCAATGAATAAATATAATAATTTATCAGAGAGATTTAAGTAAAGAAGTAACGAGGTTGCTGGTACGTCTGCTAGTAATATGGTGGAATATAAAAGGTTCCCCGGTAACAATAAAAGAGCACGCATATATATCAAGGTTATAATAGGGTTGTTTCAAATGAAACGTCGAAATTGTCTTGTTGGAGCTGTGACAAAATTTGCTACTTTGAAAGGAATTACCAAGTTATTTTGGGTAATAATAACACTAAAGGAATTAGCACAACTACGTGTTAAACGTTTACTCTGTTTCTGAGAGTTTTTTTCAGGTGCATAATTATATGCATAAATCTTTCCTTCCATAGACAAAGTACGATTAGTTCATCCTCTCGATTGAAGTGTTTTCAAGAGTTATGAAATGTTTGAACGCAGATTGGAATCGTCAAGATACAAATGAGGTTTTAAGATGAAATCAAGTGGCAAACTTGAAGAATTATTTAGTTTCATATGTTATAATCAATATTTTAATTGTCCAATGTCATTAATCCACAGTCCAATAATTCATATATAATTTAATATATAATATTCGAATTAATTAATATGTATCGTGACCCGTGTACATGTCTTAGACTCGATCACAACTCAAACTATATATATTATTATAGAATCAACCTCAACCCTGTATAGCTCACTCCAGCATCACTGCATATAGAGTGTCTGTGGTTATTCCAAATAATATATATAGATGCGTCGATATGATATGTCAAAACCTTGTATACGTGTTCCGATATTTAAAGTGCGTAAAAATAAATAACAGAAATTAAATGACGATAAATAAAATTGCGAGAATGTAAATTGCGATAAATAAAATGTAATCAGTTAGCTAGGAACAATTAGCTAGGAACAGTTAGCGTGGATTCTTAACAAAATTTTTCATAGTTAATTTGTTTGTTTCTAACAAATTTTTATTTTGACAAATGTCTTCTTCACTATGCCACTTGTTGGATTCTGATAAATAAAAATTCAAATATGAAATTGGATGAAAATGGTTATTCTATGGTGAATGGATTTGTATATCGGTGGATGTAAGTAGGGTAGTAAACGACTGTTGAATCAGCTTCGAAGAATGTACAGTGTAACTTATTAATGTGAAATCTGAATATTCCTCGGGTATTACCTACCCGTTAAAATATTTTCACCATTAACAGTTTGTACAAAAGAATTTTTAATTACAACCTTTATGAAAATATATACTTACATATATATTTTCTTCAGATGTAATCATGGATTTAATGAGTTAATATGATATTAATCTCATTTGATTTACCGTTAGAATTAGAATGGATAATCTCCAAAACTTTAGAGATTTCTTAATCGCCATGTCGAACGGGGATAAATGATGTAGAACATCATGTAGAACGATGATTATGCTTGAGGTACAGAATGAGATGTTGAGGCATGGATTGTTGATGATACTGGTGCTGTTGCTGCTGGTACTATTGGTACTGGTGATGTTGCTGAGGCTGGTAAGTTTTGCACCATATTCTCTAAATTGATTACTCGAGCTTGAAATTCGTTGACTTCTTACATTATTTCGTAGTGATTGTCGGTCAGAACGAGTGGATGAATAAGATCTAGAATTGTGGATGGAATATAATCGTTGTGGGGTATCCTGGCAATGAGGGTGAATATGGTGTTTCGAATGAGTTCGCCGATAAGTGCATCAGGTTCTTCGCCAAGAGTGCAAGTTGGTGGGTGGAAAGGATCGCCTTCTTCTCATCTCCATCGGTTAAGTCAACTACGAACCCATCAGATGAATTGGGGATAGCTGATTGGTTGATTCATTCTGATGACACTACTTTCGGAGCTTAGGTGAAACTCCATATCGGAATAGCTGTCGGAATAACCATCGGAATAGCTATCGAAATCTAAGGGACTCAAACTGGTTAAGGGATTCATCTCGTATGATCAGATGAAGGATTTTTGATAAGAAATAGATTATAGGATGTAGATTAGTACCCTGCAATACATAATTTACATATGCATATATAATACTAAAATCCCATAAGTTACGGAGGAATCTACGGAAGCTATCAGGCAAAGGTAACAATAACAGATACGCTAAGATATGAATTTATCTATACACTGTCTATGCAATAGAGGCAGTAAGACATGTCTAGACTAAGAATGATAAGCAGGAAATTTCCTAAGGATGATAAGCAGGTAATTTTCGACACGAAATGATAAGCAAAACTTTTGACATGCAGACACGGTCGAAGTCCAGACTCACTAATGCATCCTAACGACTTATCAGTTAGACACACTAATGCAGGCTTACCACCGCTCTGATACCACATGTCATACCCCGTCCTAATCCGTCTGGACGAAGTCACCAACATCTGGTTCCATTGCGATGATCGACTCCAAATAATGTCTCTACAATGAGCAAATGCACAGCGGAAGATTTCTTTCATACCTGAGAATAAAAATGCTTTCAAGTGTCAACCAAAAGGTTGGTGAGTTCATAAGTTTATCATAAAACAATAAAATTCATCATTTTGATAGACCACAAGATTTAAATCCTGCATGGTACAAACGGGCCCGAATCCTATACCCACCTGTAATGTACATGCGATATCTTTTAAATACAGTACACCTTTCTCGTGTACGAAATCATCTTTCATAAATCTTAGTAACCTTACACATATCTCGTACACAAAAATAACATACACATAACCTGTGTATAAAATCATTCTCTCGATACATAACATTCATATCAATCGGTGGCAATTATCATGTCCACATAATTCAATGGTGGCAATTATCATGTCCACATAATTCAATGGTGGCAATTATCATGTCCACATAATTCAATAATAATCCGCAGAACTTCTGTCTACATAATAATTCATTCGAGGAAAGTTTTGCTTGTGTCTATCTCGTCAAACATTTATAAAAGCATTTCATGTATTCGCAGTTCAAAACATATTTCAAGAGCATTTAATAAAGCAGTTGTAAAAACAGCGCATGTATTCTCAGTCCCAAAAATGTAAAGAGTAAAAGGGAATCAAATGAAACTCACGCATATAATTATTGTAAAACAGTTAATAAAACATTTGCATATATTCTCAGCCCCAAAAATGTAAAGAGTAAAAGGGAGCAAATGAAACTCACAATACTGTATTTTGTAGTAAAAATACATATGACGACATTGAACAATGCAGGGTTGGCCTCGGATTCACGAACCTATATCAATTGTATTTCTATTAAAACATATAATAGAAATCTCATAATTTCTTTTAATAATTTATATTATTTTTATATATTTATTTTTGTATATGTATTTAAAGTGATTAATATAGTTATATTAATATCTATATTATTTGAAATTTTCAAATGTTATATATATCTATATATGTTACTTTTATGTTAAAATAGTAAATTAGATAGTTTTATGATATATGTAATAATTATAAATAATATCTATTGTAATGAAAATAATAATACTATTAGTAACTTTAGTAATAATCAATAATGATAATAATAATAATAATAATAATAATAATAATAATAATAATAATAATAATAATAATAATAATAATAATAATAATAATAATAATAATAATACTAATAATAATAATAATAATAATAATAATAATAATAATAATAATAATAATAATAATAATAATAATAATAATAATAATAATAATAATAATAAGGATAAGGATAATAATACTACCTTAAAGAATTGGCTTTTTTTTTTAAAAAAATGCTCATGGCCGGACTCAAACCCGCGACCTCTCGTTTCACAAACACCCACCAAACCATTGAACCGTTAATCGGTTCTGCTAATAACCCGCCTGTTTAACTATTTAACATGTGCCAAACTGTTTATCATCTTCATCATAAATTCATCATCATCATTTTCAAACTACCACCATCATAATATTATCATATCGTCATCATCATAGATGAACTCACGAATCATAATCATCATATTATCAACATCATTATCTATCATCATCATTTTTACGATCATGAATCATATCATAACCATAATCATCTCATCTTCATGATCATACATCATCTATCTCGTGACATTGAAAAGAACAAAATAATTCGTAGCAGCAGCTGCTGTATTCGAAAAGAAAATAGCGGTTTGCAAGCTTACAGGCGGTTAGGATGGTTTTTTGTGACGGATTTAAAATAGAAAACAAAACAGCAGTAGCAGTAACCATTAACGAGTGTAGCAGGAGCTGTTACTGTGCATCATCTCTTCCATTATCATTATTGTTTTAATATAAAAAAAATAGCAGTAGTAAGAAAAGGATTTGTAGGCTTGATTAACCTTGATGTTTTCTTTTGTTTATAGGCCCAACACCATAAATCTAACACGGCCCAAGATGCCTCACTAGTCCACCTAGTAGTTATCGGCCCATTACAAGAGATATCATGCTTACAGTCCACCAACCAATCCGTTATCATATACAGAATAGGGGTCCCGTTGGTTTCGTTTTTAAAACAGAAAAGGAACAACTATTACGCAGTAGTTGAATAAAATAAATCAAGTGGGTTATAATATGTCGACCACTTTAAGGAACAAGAAAAGGAAAAGTGAAATTATCACCAACTATCCTCATTCACGTTTCGCGTTTTTAAATCAAAAGAGTAACAGAAAAGACGGCAGTAGCAGCACTTAAATAGCAGTAGTTTAGCTGTTATTTGTTGAATAACCTCAACGAGAAAAATAGAAACAACACAGTAGTTATCCCGGTTATTTTTGGTGGCATACATTGAATGGAAAAACAACGAATAGCAGGTGGTTATTGTTCGACCTACAACAGGAACGATCAAAGGCTATCCAAGACATAAATAAGTAGCAGTGGTGAGCTGCAGAATCGACGAAGAAGGAGAAGGAAATTAAGTATAAGTAAATGGTGGTTTTAAAGGAGTGGTGATTGTTTGTATGTGATTATGGTTGATGATGGTGTTTGGTTATGAATTCAAAACATAAAACGAAAAATCATAAGGCTGGATGGTGGTCCTTTGTGATTGTTTTTAAACGGAATTAAGAGAGAGAAGAAAGAGTGAGTAAGTGAGTTTCTTGGTGGCGGTGGACTGTGGTGGATTATGGTGGTAGTGGTGGTACACGACTGCAAATAGCATCAGGAGTTATTTCACGATGGATTGAGTTTGTTGGAGGTGATGGTTGTTGTAGATGAATCATGATGGTGATTATTCGATCAAGGATGCGGTTTGAAAGTGTTTGTAGGGTGATAACTTTGGTGATGGTGGCCGCCGGTTGGGGTGATCAAGGTGATGATGGCTGTGACAATCGGTGGTGGAAGGCCGAGGTGGTTGCGGGGGATGTTGGCAAGAGAAGCATGAAACCATCGAGAGTTTGATGGTTGATAATTCTCATAATGCAGTACACTTAGCATGTTATGTATATCTATATAAATTTAAATTAAATAATTATCAAGAACAAAAGCAGTTATTTAATTAATATAATAGTAATATTTAATGTTTTAAGTGGAACTAAACGTGTATGATTGAAACAAAAGAATAATTACAAACAGTTCAGCAGCCTTAAATTTTGTTTCTATCTACCGACAGAAATCACGGGCGGTGTTATATCGTGATTCATTGCTAAACAGTTAAAATCTAAAAGTGTTCCTAAAAATCCCAAACTTTTAGATTAAATATAATTAATTATTTAACTCATTAACTGTTTGAAACCTGATAAAAAAGGTTCGATAAATGTTTATTTTCTGTTCCAATTTATATGTACGGAGTACTAATATTTAAACTTAAAAAGGTAAAAATATTTTTAACAAGTCCAAAATCTTCGTAATCAATTTACAGTCCAACTTTTATTTCAATCCTTCATGAACATGTACAATATCTATATTAAAACTAACAAAAAATCAACCGAGTGTTGCTGACGTTTACTAATTAAGTTCGAAATCATTCATTTTCCATTTACTCTCTATCTAAATATAATCAGTTTTAAATAACAAGTTTTATCACATAAATATATATTATAAATTTTTAAACAAAAAGATTTAATATCATTTTATATATTTACAAGTAGTATTTATATACATATTTATATACACATATATATATACATTTGTAATAATAGTTATCATTATAACGCATATTATTTTACATATTTATTTCCAACAATTAACTCATATATTATTTCAATTAATATTTCAAATTATTATGTGTATATATATATATATATATATATATATATATATATATACATGTATCTATTTACAATTAGTTGTTCGTGAATCTTCGAGAACAGTCGAAGGTCAATTGAATATATGAAACAGTTCAAAAATTTTGAGACTCAACCTAACAGACTTTGCTTATCGTGTCGAATCGAATAAAGATTCAAGTTTAAATTTGGTCGGAAATTCCCGGGTCGTCACAACTAGTAACTAGGTTTTGTGACAAATTGCTAAAAGTGAGTGTAATTACAAAAATGAGAGAAAAGTGAGGCTATACACCCCTCCCTTGGGATATTTCGGCTGAATCGGGGTAGGGTGTGCCCCTTAGTGGGCCAATTTTGTCCAATGATAAATTTCTTATGGCCCGAATGCCCGAACGAAGCCCGAAACGCGAAAACGCTACTACGCGATTGATTTTTCGGAGAGATAACAAATACGCGACGAATAAAATATATAAACACTATATATAATCATATGACACTAAAATATCATATTTAAAATAATTAGGACTTAAAAACCCCAAAAGCTTGACCGTTGGTTTGAAAACCGAAAAGATTCACCGGATAGAAATCCGCGACACGTAGAAACGTATGTAACGACCCGCACTTTTTCGATCATTCTATACTTATAAGATTAATATTTACATAAATTAAACCTTGCCAACATGATAAGCAATCCAAATTGTCGAGACTTATATTTCCGAAAAGAGTTTTACACAACGTTTGACCGTCTAGTTTGACCGATGATATCACGAACTATACAATATATGATAATTATACATTTGTGTATATATATGTATATATACATATTTAACATGATTAAGGAATGTTTTAATACCTCATTTTATATTAATAACAACAAGTTATATGTGTATTTTGAAACTACTAACTTAAGTTTTCAAAACGATAACTATACGTAACGTTATTTGACATAAATACTTAAGACATATAATGTTTATACATATATTGTATAAGTAATGTATTTAATCACTTTTAAGAACTTAAATACATAAAATCATATAAGTGTATTCACAAAAGATAGCTATATTTGAATCCTCATTCCATTTTTCACAAAATTTCTATACGTATACCTAGAGTATTTGTACTCGTATCATACCAAGCTTCTATACGTATTTACTATTGGTATATACACATCAAATCACCACCTAACCAGCCCTTATTCATGCCTTATGTATAAGGTAATTACTTTTGAATCATTGCAAGACTAATTACAAAAATACAAACTAAAATTTTGTCATGTTATCCTTAAAGATCACATTTTTAGGAGTATATATGTACCATCATTTTTGATTCATTTTTACTTCAATCTCTTAACTAAAAACACACACTCTTTCTTACTCTCTAAACTCCATAAAAATCCAGCAAAGTTCCATAAAGATCTAGCTTCAAAAACCATACTAAAACACCATAAGAAAACCATACAACAACACTTCAAGAAAACCTTCCAAGAACACCAACTTACTTCCAACCTTTCATCCACTTCTATCACCCTTGTGATTCTAGCTTCTTACTTCTCTCTTACAGCAATTTCATCCAAGGAACTTGAGGTAGAATCTATGTTCATAACCTTATTCGATTCATATATATATAGCTATCTTATTTTGTGGTACAAAAGTTTAACAACAAGAACATAGTTTGAATGTTTTCAAACTTGTTTGCAAACTAAATAGATCCTTCTAACTTAACTTTTAAAATACTTCAAGACCTGTAATATAACTTATGTATATACTAATTTAACAAGGTAAAACTTGGTTTTTTCAAAGTATAAGTATTTTTAGAAAAATGGTCATTAAATGATTTTGTTGTAACAAAAATGTTTAACTTCATATGTTTCACTAATGTTTCACTTATGCCGTATGATTTTGAATACAAACCAAGGTATTTACAGTTCATAGTCTTAAAGAAGAACTCGATCCAAGAAGATGGCAATTTGAATCAACGAAAACGGATTTGTAACGAAGAAACTATGACCGAAACAAAATTGGTTATCCTAGATCATTTCAACTACGGGATCAATTGGAAAAAAATGATATAAATCACATATTTCTAAGATAACATGATATTTTATATATATGTACTTATAATTCAATTTTATATGGTTCAGGATCACCCGTAAACAACACGAGAAGATTAATCATAAGATCCCATGATTGTACGCAACACGTCATTTGACAACACCGGTACTTTATGTACGCAACACGTCATTTGACAACACCGGTACCATGGGTCAAGATTAATCTCGACCAATACATATACGATGGGGTTTTATTTATTTCGTTGGGGGTTTTGTTTATTGCGGGTATATTAAACATCTAAAAATGAACCATTAAAAATTGAATTACTAACATCGGAATGCTAACTACGGACTAAGGAAATATTCAAAATATTAAAAGTATAACAAGTATATATATATATAACGTTTGTTTTAAAATGAAAACATATTGATATATTATATATGGATAGGTTCGTGATATCAACCGGAAGACCGAGTCAAAATATATATATCATCAAGACAAGAGTGAGTATATAGTCCCACTTTTAAACTCTAAATATTTCGGGATGAGAATACATGTATTTTATGTTTTACATTATGGACACAAGTAACTGAAAAATATATTCTACGTTGAGTTGTACCACTGGCATACTTCCCTGTAGCTTGGTAACTAATATTTACAGCGGTATTGTAAACGCGAATCCTGTTGATAGATCTATCGGGCCTGACAACCCCAATCGGACTGGACGACCAGTATTCAACGGTTGCACAGTACTTCGTTTTGTGACTACACTTGGTACGGTGTAGTAAGATTTCATATTAAAGGGAATATGCGACGTGAAAATGTTAAGTATGGTTACCAAGTGCTCAACCACTTAGAATATTTTTATTGAAATGTTTATATACGAAATCTTGTGGTCTATATATATATATTGCTGCGCACTAAACCTATATCTCACCAACTTTATGTTGACGTTTTTAAACATGTTTATTCTCAGGTGATAATTAAAGCTTCCGCTGCATTATGTTGAATCTAAGCAGGATCATGCGTACTCATATTTGTGTCAAAAATAAAACTGCATATCCGAGGACGTGTGTTGTAAAATATGCTAGAAATCGTGTTGTTATTATCATTTGTAAAGTTTGTAAGTCGAAGATTATCGTTAAACGATAATCATCTTTTTATTGTCTAAAGCTTGTAACAAAAATAATGGTTTGGTTTGTAATGTATAATATATGCAGTTTTCCTTTTTAAAAATGTCGCATATAGAGGTCAATACCTCGCAATGAAATCATACGTTATCTAACACGTTCTTATGGTTAAGGACGGGTTATGACATGTGGTATCAGAGCGTTGGTCTTAGCGAACCAGGTCTGCATTAGTGTGTCTAACCGAGAAGCCGTTAGGATACATTAGTAAGTCTGGACTTTGACCGGGTCTGATTTAAAAAAAAAAAAAAAAAAAAACCATTGCTTATCACTGTTGGTTAAAATTTATATGTAAATATTATATAAGTACTAATGGGTTAGTTGTTGTGTGATAGATGTCGAGCTCAAAAATTGTTATCACAATCAACGACTCCGAATCAGAATCTTCAGATGGCGTTCCAGTCATTAACCTGTCCGATGACGAAAATGATATCCTTGGGGAAGACTCACAAATTCCGGATGAACCAACTATAGAGAACCCGGAAAGTGAACCCGAGGAGGAAAGTGAACCCGAGGAGGAAAGTGAACCCGAGGAGGAAAGTGAACCCGAGGAAGAAATACAGGAAATTACAAAAGACGAGTTCGAACTAGGAAAGAAACGAAAGGCTAATGAATTAGAAAATCCAAATCCCGAGTTTAATGAGAATGATGTGGCACCAATTCCACTCAACACTACCACCCCTATCCCCGCTATTCCTATTCGTTCTGTCCCGGCATCCAGTTCTTCAGTCCCACAGCCAAAATATAGGCAGACAGTTAGGATAAGCGTTAAGCAAATCTTTGTGTCTAAACGTCCTAGAAAATAGATCAAACGATGCGCTGCTGTGTCAAACCATGGAACCGAATAATGTTTTGTATAATATTAATAGTGTGGTTTGCTTAATGTTCGATGTAAGATAAGCATATGTAAAATATTGAAGTATGAAATGCAATAATTTTCCATGGTTAAGTATTATTTAGATTGTAGTAATTGATTCTGTACTAAGCTATTAAGTATGAACATTAACGGGTAGGTACTACCCAAGATATAATTATAAAACGCTAATAAGAAGAAAAGGCTTTTATAATAATACCTGGTTCATATTATTAATAAGCTATAATGTACTATAAATACACACTACATCTATAATAATCCATGTGAATAATTATTTTCTTTCATTAGGAAATGGCGCGATTGAATCGAATGACGGAACAAGAACTCGAGGAACTCATCAACTGTAACGACCCGGATTTTTCCGATCGTTTTACACTTATAAGATTAATATTTACATAAATTAAAACTTACCAACATGATAAGCAATCTAAATTGTTGAGATTTATGATTTTGAAAAGAGTTTTACATAACGTTTAACCGTCTAGTTTGACCGATGATATCACGAACTATACAATATATGTTAATTATACGTTTGTGTATATATATGTATATATACATATTTAACATGATTTAAGGATGTTTAAATATCTCATTTTGTATTAATAACAATAAGTTATAAGTATATTTTGAAACTACTAAATTAAGCTTTCAAAACGATAACTATACGTAACGTTATTTGACATAAATACTTACGACCTATAATGTTTATACATATATCGTATATATAATGTATTTAATCACTTTTAAAGACTTAAATACATAAAACAATATAAGTATATTCACAAAAGATAGCTATATTTGAATCCTCATTCCATTTTTCACAAGATTTCTATACGTATATCTAGAGTATATGTACTCGTATCATACCTAGCTTCTATACATATTTACTATTGGTATATACACATCAAATCACTACCAACCAGCCCTTGTTCATGCCTTATGTATAAGGTAACTACTTTTGTTATTTAGTATGACAATTTCACATGATTAAAAGATCTTTTCACAAAATTACAAATTTATACACCTTTTACACCACCATAAATACATGCATCCATTTTCAATTTTTGGAACATCATTTCTCTAGCTAAACACACACACTTACTAGCCTCATGTCTCTCTAAGAACTCCAGCAAAAATCCTCTCAAGAATCACCTTAAACACCACCATAAAAAGATCAACAAAAACACTACAAAAATACAACTTTCAATTCAAGTTTATGTCTTAAGTTGCTTCCAATCTTTCATCCAATTTCATCACTCTTTTGGTTCTAGGTTTTTACTCCTATTTTACAGCAATCTTGTCCAAGTAACTTGAGGTAGTAACTTTGTTCATAACCTTATTCGATTCATATATATATAGCTATCTTATTGTATGGTATACAATTTTAACAACAAAAACATAGTTTGAATGATTTCAAACTTGTTTGCAAACTAAATAGATCCTTCTAACTTAACTTTTAAAATACTTCAAGACCTGTAATATAACTTAAATATATGCTAATTTAACAAGGTATAACTTGGTTTTTCAAAGAATACCTTAAAAAACTGTTTTTATGACGTCGGAGTGCAACCGGGGGCTGTTTTGGGTTGGATAATTAAAAACCATCTTGAACTTTGAATTGGAGGTTTATATTCTGGAAAAATGATATTTCTTATGAATATGTTAACACATAAAAATTTCATGATTTAATTCATAGTATAAGTATTTTTAGAAAAATGGTCATTAAATGATGTTTTTGTAACAAAAATGATTAACTTCATAAGTTTCACCAAAATTTGACCTATGACCTATGATTTAGAATATAAACTAAGGTATTTACAGTTCATATTCTTAAAGAGGGACTCGATCCAAGGAAGTGGAAAGTTGAATCAACGAAAACGGAGTTGTAACGAAGAAATTATGACCAAAACAAAATCGGATATCCAAGACTAGTTTAGCCACGAAAATAATTGGAGAAAATTAAATAAATCACATCTTCCTAAAGTAACATGATATTTTATACATATGTACTCATAATTTAATTTTATATGGTTCAGGATCACTCGTAAACAATACGAGAAGATTAATCATAAGATCCCATGATTGTACGCAACACGTCATTTGACAACACCGGTACCATGGGTCAAGATTAATCTCGACCAATACATATACGATGGGGGTTTTATTTATTTCATTGGGGGTTTATTAAACAACTAAATATGAACCATTAAAATTGAATTACTAACATCGGACTGCTAACTACGGACTAAGGAATTATTAAAAGTATTAAAAGTATTATAAGTATATATATGTGACGATTGTTTAAAAAGAAAAGGTATTGATATATTATATATGGATAGGTTCGTGATATCAATCGGAGACCAAGTCAAAATTACATATCTTCAAGACAAAAGTGAGTATATAGTCCCACTTTTAAACTCTAAATATTTCGGGATGAGAATACATGTATTTTATGTTTTACGCTATGGACACAAGTAACTGAAAAATATATTCTACGTTGAGTTGTACCACTGGCATACTTCCCTGTAGCTTGGTAACTAATATTTACAGCGGTATTGTAAACGCGAATCCTGTTGATAGATCTATCGGGCCTGACAACCCCAACCGGACTGGACGACCAGTATTCAACGGTTGCACAGTACTTCGTTTCGTGACTACACCTTGGTACGGTGTAGTAAGATTTCATAATAAAGGGAATATGCGACGTGATTAAATGTTAAGTATGGTTACCAAGTGCTCAACCACTTAGAATATTTTTATTAAAATGTTTATATATGAAATCTTGTGTTCCATTGTTATAACGCTGCTAGCATCAAACCTATATATCTCACCAACTTTATGTTGACGTTTTAAAGCATGTTATTCTCAGGTATGAATTAAGTCTTCCGCTGTGCATTAGCTCATGTTAAGGATACTACTTGGGACCTTTTAAGCCATGATACAAAGACGTTGCATTCGAGTCATTGGAGTTCAATAGAGAATATAAATAAGTAAATGACAGATTAGGTCATTTGGATATTATGAAATGTTAGACGAAAATGTCAAATATTGATGTAATGATAGTTTGCCTTTTAAGAATAAATGCAACGTTTGTAAAATGTATCATATAGAGGTCAAGTACCTCGCAATGTTATCATATGTTATT
Organism: Rutidosis leptorrhynchoides; assembly: GCF_046630445.1. Lineage (NCBI taxonomy): Eukaryota > Viridiplantae > Streptophyta > Magnoliopsida > Asterales > Asteraceae > Rutidosis > Rutidosis leptorrhynchoides. The sequence goes on along the minus strand of NC_092333.1, from coordinate 605,579,102 downwards.
GTATTCGTCCCTATGGATTGGGTCGGGTCGTCTCATGTGGTATCAGAGCGTTGGTCTTAGCGAACCAGGCCTTGCATTAGTGTGTCTAACTGGTAGTTGTTAGGATGCATTAGTGAGTCTGGACTTTGACCGTGTCTACATGTCAAAAGTTTTGCTTATCATATCTAGTCGAAAATCATCTGCTTATCATCCTTAAGAATTGCCTGCTTAGTATTCTTAAGTCTAGACACGTCTTACTGCATTTGGTGCATCGATAGTATATAGACAAAATTCGTATCCTAGCGTATCTGTTGCTATAGACATTGCCTGACGAATTTCAAAGATTCTCCGTAATTCACGGGATTTTGAGTATTATAAATACATATGTAAATTATGTATTGAAGAATACCAAACCCAACTCCTATAATCTATTCCAAACCAAAAATTCATTTCCCCGACTGTACAAGATGAACTCCGCGTCCAGTTCGAATTCCTCCGACTCCGACAGCTACGCTGATATGGATTTCCATTCGGGCTCCGAAGGCAGCGTCACTGGAATGGATCAACCAATTTCTCATCATCTATTCTGGATGAATTGGGGATGGGTTCGTAGTATACTAAATTATTGGAGACAAGAAGAAGGTGATCCCTTTCACCCACCGAATTGCCCCATTGGCGACGAACCTGAAGCACTTACCGGCGAACCTGTTCGAGAAACCATTTTCTCTCTCATTTCTCGAGTATCTCGTCACGATTATATCCTATCCCATATTTCGGATCTTGTTCATTCGCTCACTTCAACCGCCAATCATCCTGGTGTACTAGCAGAAATTAACGAACTTCGCGCTCGTGTGACGGCTTTGGAGAACACGGTGCGAAGGTTACAAACACCAGCAGCAGCACCAGCAGCATAACCAGTACCGTTAACAACATCAACCTCGCAATCTTCAGTACCAGTAGCATCATCGACGTCAACGACATCATCAGCATCAACACCAACCGTATCATTACCACCACCAACAATCACATCCGCACCACGTACCTCAACATCATCATCTGAACTTCGAATATGATCTTTGTTCTACATATCATTCTACACCGGTTACCTCTTATTTACGTATCGTTCTTCGTTCGACATGACGATTATGTAATCTCTAATGTTTTGGAGATTATGTAATCTAGTAATAACGATAAATCAAATGAGTTGAATATTTTATTGACTCATTAAATTCATAGTTACCTCCGAAGAAAATATATATGCAAATATATTTTCATAAAGATTGTAATTAAAAATTTCATTCGTACAAACTGTTAATGATGAAAATATTTTAACGGGTGGGTAGTACCCAAGGAATATTTAGAATTCACATTAACAAGTTACACTGTACATTCTTCGAATCTGATTCAACGATCATTTATTATCCTACTTACAATTATCGATATACGTATCCGTTCACCCCAGATTAACCATTTCCATTTAAATTTCATATTTGGATTTTTACCTATCCGAATCCAACAAGTGGCATAATGAAGAAACATTGGCAAAATAAAAATTGTTAGAAACAGATGAATTAATTAATTGAAATTGTGATAGGATTACACGCTAACTGTTCCGGCTAACTGTTCCCAGCTAACTGATTAATATTTAATTTATCGCAATTTACATTCTTGCAATTTTAATTTCTGTACTTTACATACCGTCGGGACACATGTACAACAACACGTCGGATTAATTCTGAGACAACACATTGTATAATGGGTCATGATATATATTTATTTATTTTACGCATTTTAAATAACGGGACACGTATACAAGGTTTCGACTTATCATATTGATCCATCTATATATATATTTCGGAATAACCATAGACACTCTATATGTGAAGGTGGGAGTTGGCTATACAGGGTCGGAGTTGATTCCAAAATATATATATACTTTGAGTTGTGATCGACACCGAGACCAGTACACGGGTCACGATACGTATTAAGTAATTCGAATATTATATATTTAGTTCATATATGAATTTATTGAACCATTGGACAATCGGACTATTGGACTGCTAACTTTGGACAATTAAAAATGAGTTAAAATGATGATTATTACATATGAAACTAAACAATCCTTCAAGTTTGCCACTTGATTCTATTTTAAACCTCATTTGTATCTTGACGATTACAATTCGCATTCACAACTTTTCATGATTCTTGAAAACATCTCGATCGAGAAGTTCAACCAGCCGCACTTCGTCTACGGAATAAAGATTTATGCATACAGTTATGCACCTAAAAATTTTTGAACTCGAAGTTTTAGTTAAAACGTATCCGCATCGAATTCCTTATCATCCATTAGCAAAAACAATCACACGATTCCTTTTCAATTAACTAATTTTGTCACAGCTCCACTTCGATATCTCAGTAAGACTACTCTTATTACAATCTCGATATATATATATATATACGTTGTTCTTTCGCCATCGTTACCGGAGAACCTTTTATATTCCATCATATTACCATCAGCGTTTAATCATCTAAAAATACAATTCTCCTTAAACCATCTTGGTTTGATAACCAATGACCCAGATCCGATAACTTTGAAAATACCGACGAAGCAGCATGTTGTAGAAGGTCTTAATGACCAAATGTTGATGATAAAAGAAGGAAGTGTTAGGAACGCTCGATAGAAAATTGGTACTGAAAACCGGATTGAACAAACCATGAAGGAGACTCTGAACAAGTTACAAGGACTAAACTTGTACATAAAGAATTATGACGATTCTGTAGCAAACACCTTGCTTCTGAATCTAAACCCTTACGGGTCAATCTTCATCATCATCCTTCGACATTAGAAATTCCAAGATATTATCATATCTTTCATTATAAATATCCTCAATATTTCTGAAGATATTTTCACCACTATCCTTATCTGAAATCATTTATCTCTCTGTAATATCTGCGTTACAATATAAAGGAAACTGTGTTAGTTTCTAAATCCTTCAAGTTTAAAATAGGAATGTTCTGAAGCAGTGTTGGGAACTGATGCATGAACTAGTATAATATAATGAAACTTGATCAACTTCATTATATTACAGTAAGTCATGTTAAGTTTCTAATGGAATATGATGATTCACAGTACCGTCATCATGTGCCATGTTACACGACTTTTACATTCTATCCAATTCCGAAACATATTAAGAACAAATCATCTTGATAGTTCTATTTTCCTGGATATTCTGGTAATTTGACAAATCAAAATCGTGCCATTACCATTCCTTTCTTAGAGCATTAGCTATGTTCATTCCGAATTTTATACCTACGAATTTCGAACTATTGATCGCTTGACTCAAGGATGGGAAGAAGAAACGAAGGGACAAAGTCCCAAAATAGAAATTGGGGTATAGATTACAGCAAATAGGAGAGAGTATTAACTATGGATGACAATGATTATGGAAAACAGAAGCAGGAGCATCGAAATATAAGGAAAGATATCAAACCCAATAACCACCCAGAAACTACAAACTGTGTGTATCAATACGTATGGCGACGTAAAGACACGGGAGAATTAGAAACATTATAATTCCAAGAAAATCATAAAAGTGAATAGATTCTTCTAGCGGTAGATGAAAGAGAAGAATGAAAGATATGAAAGTTAGAAGTATAACAAAAATCAGAACGGGATGAAGCATTTTAAAGGATACCTTAAGGTATGAATTAGAGGAGGAAGAGTAAGAGATGTGAGGTATGGAAGTAAGAAAGGGAAGGAGGTGGATTTATAGTGAAATATCCGACAAAGAAATCGAAACAGATTATCGCATTAAATCAAAGGAGATCCTGTTTTCTAAATCATCGAAGAACCAAATCTTATTACATAAGATTTTCTTTAAATCCCTTAAATTCTGAAAATCAATCCTAATCTCGACATCGGTTAAAACAATTCTATATTCACTCATTTCATTCTTTTGTGATAGCTTCACTCGTGCGCTTCACATGACCGAATCGTTTTATCCATATCTTCCAATAATGATAAAACTCTATTAATACCTCATATTCGTCATGAAAACATTCCTATTGTTATTTATGACAACCTCTACCAAATTTCGGGACGAAATTTCTTTAACGGGTGGGTACTGTAACGACCCGGATTTTTCCGATCGTTTTACACTTATAAGATTAATATTTACATAAATTAAAACTTACCAACATGATAAGCAATCTAAATTGTTGAGATTTATGATTTTGAAAAGAGTTTTACATAACGTTTAACCGTCTAGTTTGACCGATGATATCACGAACTATACAATATATGTTAATTATACGTTTGTGTATATATATGTATATATACATATTTAACATGATTTAAGGATGTTTAAATATCTCATTTTGTATTAATAACAATAAGTTATAAGTATATTTTGAAACTACTAAATTAAGCTTTCAAAACGATAACTATACGTAACGTTATTTGACATAAATACTTACGACCTATAATGTTTATACATATATCGTATATATAATGTATTTAATCACTTTTAAAGACTTAAATACATAAAACAATATAAGTATATTCACAAAAGATAGCTATATTTGAATCCTCATTCCATTTTTCACAAGATTTCTATACGTATATCTAGAGTATATGTACTCGTATCATACCTAGCTTCTATACATATTTACTATTGGTATATACACATCAAATCACTACCAACCAGCCCTTGTTCATGCCTTATGTATAAGGTAACTACTTTTGTTATTTAGTATGACAATTTCACATGATTAAAAGATCTTTTCACAAAATTACAAATTTATACACCTTTTACACCACCATAAATACATGCATCCATTTTCAATTTTTGGAACATCATTTCTCTAGCTAAACACACACACTTACTAGCCTCATGTCTCTCTAAGAACTCCAGCAAAAATCCTCTCAAGAATCACCTTAAACACCACCATAAAAAGATCAACAAAAACACTACAAAAATACAACTTTCAATTCAAGTTTATGTCTTAAGTTGCTTCCAATCTTTCATCCAATTTCATCACTCTTTTGGTTCTAGGTTTTTACTCCTATTTTACAGCAATCTTGTCCAAGTAACTTGAGGTAGTAACTTTGTTCATAACCTTATTCGATTCATATATATATAGCTATCTTATTGTATGGTATACAATTTTAACAACAAAAACATAGTTTGAATGATTTCAAACTTGTTTGCAAACTAAATAGATCCTTCTAACTTAACTTTTAAAATACTTCAAGACCTGTAATATAACTTAAATATATGCTAATTTAACAAGGTATAACTTGGTTTTTCAAAGAATACCTTAAAAAACTGTTTTTATGACGTCGGAGTGCAACCGGGGGCTGTTTTGGGTTGGATAATTAAAAACCATCTTGAACTTTGAATTGGAGGTTTATATTCTGGAAAAATGATATTTCTTATGAATATGTTAACACATAAAAATTTCATGATTTAATTCATAGTATAAGTATTTTTAGAAAAATGGTCATTAAATGATGTTTTTGTAACAAAAATGATTAACTTCATAAGTTTCACCAAAATTTGACCTATGACCTATGATTTAGAATATAAACTAAGGTATTTACAGTTCATATTCTTAAAGAGGGACTCGATCCAAGGAAGTGGAAAGTTGAATCAACGAAAACGGAGTTGTAACGAAGAAATTATGACCAAAACAAAATCGGATATCCAAGACTAGTTTAGCCACGAAAATAATTGGAGAAAATTAAATAAATCACATCTTCCTAAAGTAACATGATATTTTATACATATGTACTCATAATTTAATTTTATATGGTTCAGGATCACTCGTAAACAATACGAGAAGATTAATCATAAGATCCCATGATTGTACGCAACACGTCATTTGACAACACCGGTACCATGGGTCAAGATTAATCTCGACCAATACATATACGATGGGGGTTTTATTTATTTCATTGGGGGTTTATTAAACAACTAAATATGAACCATTAAAATTGAATTACTAACATCGGACTGCTAACTACGGACTAAGGAATTATTAAAAGTATTAAAAGTATTATAAGTATATATATGTGACGATTGTTTAAAAAGAAAAGGTATTGATATATTATATATGGATAGGTTCGTGATATCAATCGGAGACCAAGTCAAAATTACATATCTTCAAGACAAAAGTGAGTATATAGTCCCACTTTTAAACTCTAAATATTTCGGGATGAGAATACATGTATTTTATGTTTTACGCTATGGACACAAGTAACTGAAAAATATATTCTACGTTGAGTTGTACCACTGGCATACTTCCCTGTAGCTTGGTAACTAATATTTACAGCGGTATTGTAAACGCGAATCCTGTTGATAGATCTATCGGGCCTGACAACCCCAACCGGACTGGACGACCAGTATTCAACGGTTGCACAGTACTTCGTTTCGTGACTACACCTTGGTACGGTGTAGTAAGATTTCATAATAAAGGGAATATGCGACGTGATTAAATGTTAAGTATGGTTACCAAGTGCTCAACCACTTAGAATATTTTTATTAAAATGTTTATATATGAAATCTTGTGTTCCATTGTTATAACGCTGCTAGCATCAAACCTATATATCTCACCAACTTTATGTTGACGTTTTAAAGCATGTTATTCTCAGGTATGAATTAAGTCTTCCGCTGTGCATTAGCTCATGTTAAGGATACTACTTGGGACCTTTTAAGCCATGATACAAAGACGTTGCATTCGAGTCATTGGAGTTCAATAGAGAATATAAATAAGTAAATGACAGATTAGGTCATTTGGATATTATGAAATGTTAGACGAAAATGTCAAATATTGATGTAATGATAGTTTGCCTTTTAAGAATAAATGCAACGTTTGTAAAATGTATCATATAGAGGTCAAGTACCTCGCAATGTTATCATATGTTATTGTATTCGTCCCTATGGATTGGGTCGGGTCGTCTCATCAACCAGCGAGTGAACGACAGAATGTTATGGGTTGAGGCTGCAAGAGCTGCTGCAGTTAATCCAAATCCTCGTGTAGGATGCTCCTACAAGACGTTCCAAGCTTGCAAGCCATCATCATTCAGTGGAACGGAAGGACCTATCGGTTTAACCCGATGGATAGAAAAGATGGAGACGGTGTTCAAAATCAGCGGTTGTGATGAAAAAGACATGACCAAGTTTGCATCATGCACTTTACAAGATAGTGCACTCACATGGTGGAAGAATTATGTGAAGGCGGTAGGAGGAGATGTAGCTTATGATACTCCATGGGAAGAATTCAAAGCAATGATAATCACCGAGTATTGTCCAAGGAATGAGGTTATTAAGTTAGAAGATGAGTTACGAAGTTTGAAGGTGGTTGGTACTGAAATCACCAACTACAACCAGCGATTCATGGAATTAGTTTTGCTATGTCCTGAATTGGTTCCAACCGAAGAACGGAAGATTGAAATGTACAAAGCTGGTTTGCCCAAAAAGGTCAAGGCAAATGTTACAGCATCGAAACCTAAGACAATTCATGAAGCTATAACCATGGCGAACGAGCTAATGGATCAGGTCATTTTGGACAAGAAAGCATTCAATACTGAGGTGAAGGTATTGGGAAACAAGAAAAAGTGGAATGGAAGTTATGATCGAGGTAACCAACAACAACCTTATAAGAAACAAGAAACCACAAAAGGTGCGAGTAGTGGTTCAGGTTTTGGTTATAAAGGACAAAGTCCTTTATGCAACCGTTGCCACAAACATCACTTTGGTTACTGTAGTGTGTTATGCACCAAGTGTAATCGACAAGGTCATCTTGCGGAAGATTGTAAGGCTCTCGTTACAAATGGCAACAAGACTCCTGCCACCAACGCAAATAGAACTGCTTTGGCTACCATTACTTGTTTTGGTTGTGGAAAACAAGGTCACTATAAGAGTCAGTGCCCGAATCAGAATGGCGGACCTGCACGTGGAAGAGCGTTTGTTATTAATGCTAGAGAGGCACGAGAAGACCCGGAGCTTGTTACGGGTACGTTTACCATTAACAACTTATCAGCATCTATTTTATTTGATACTGGCGCCGATAGAAGTTACGTGTGTATAAATTTTTACACTAAATTGAATTGTTCATCATTACCTCTAGATGCTAAGTATTTGATTGAGTTAGCTAATGGTAAACTAATTAAAGCCGATAAAATTTGTCGTGATTGTGAAATAAATTTAGCCGGAGAAACGTTTAAAATCGACTTAATACCCGTAGAATTGGGAGGTTTTGATGTAATAGTCGGCATGGACTGGATGTCCAAAGTAGGAGCGGAAGTTGTTTGTGCCAAGAAGGCAATTCGTATTCCTGGTAAGGATAAAATGCCGGTGATGATTTACGGAGAGAAGGGTGATTCAAAGCTAAAACTCATTAGCTGTTTGAAAGCCAAAAAGTGTTTAGAAAAGGGATGTTACGCTATTTTATGAAATGTCCCGTTCTTATTGATTAAAAACGTTCCATATTAATTGATTTCGTTGCGAGGTTTTGACCTCTATATGAGACGTTTTTCAAAGACTGCATTCATTTTAAAACAAACCATAACCTTTATTTCATCAATAAAGGTTTAAAAAGCTTTACGTAGATTATCAAATAATGATAATCTAAAATATCCTGTTTACACACGACCATTACATAATGGTTTACAATACAAATATGTTACAACAAAATAAGTTTCTTGAATGCAGTTTTTACACAATATCATACAAGCATGGACTCCAAATCTCGTCCTTATTTAAGTATGCGACAGCGGAAGCTCTTAATAATCACCTGAGAATAAACATGCTTAAAACGTCAACAAAAATGTTGGTGAGTTATAGGTTTAACCTATATATATCAAATCATAATAATAGACCACAAGATTTCATATTTCAATACACATCCCATACATAGAGATAAAAATCATTCATATGGTGAACACCTGGTAACCGACAATAACAAGATGCATATATAAGAATATCCCCATCATTCCGGGACACCCTTCGGATATGATATAATTTCGAAGTACTAAAGCATCCGGTACTTTGGATGGGGTTTGTTAGGCCCAATAGATCTATCTTTAGGATTCGCGTCAATTAGGGTGTCTGTTCCCTAATTCTTAGATTACCAGACTTAATAAAAAGGGGCATATTCGATTTCGATAATTCAACCATAGAATGTAGTTTCACGTACTTGTGTCTATTTTGTAAATCATTTATAAAACCTGCATGTATTCTCATCCCAAAAATATTAGATTTTTAAAAATGGGACTATAACTCACTTTCACAGATTTCTACTTCGTCGAGAAGTAAGACTTGGCCACTGTTGATTCACGAACCTATAACAATATATACATATATATTAAAGTATGTTCAAAATATATTTACAACACTTTTAATATATTTTGATGTTTTAAGTTTATTAAGTCAGCTGTCCTCGTTAGTAACCTACAACTAGTTGTCCACAGTTAGATGTACAGAAATAAATCAATAAATATTATCTTGAATCAATCCACGACCCAGTGTATACGTATCTCAGTATTGATCACAACTCAAACTATATATATTTTGGAATCAACCTCAACCCTGTATAGCTAACTCCAACATTCACATATAGAGTGTCTATGGTTGTTCCGAAATATATATAGATGTGTCGACATGATAGGTCGAAACATTGTATACGTGTCTATGGTATCTCAAGATTACATAATATACAATACAAGTTGATTAAGTTATGGTTGGAATAGATTTGTTACCAATTTTCACGTAGCTAAAATGATAAAAATTATCCAATCTTGTTTTACCCATAACTTCTTCATTTTAAATCCGTTTTGAATGAATCAAATTGCTATGGTTTCATATTGAACTGTATTTTATGAATCTACACAGAAAAAGTATAGGTTTATAGTCGGAAAAATAAGTTACAAGTCGTTTTTGTAAAGGTAGTCATTTCAGTCGAAAGAACGACGTCTAGATGACCATTTTAGAAAACATACTTCCACTTTGAGTTTAACCATAATTTTTGGATATAGTTTCATGTTCATAATAAAAATCATTTTCTCAGAATAACAAGTTTTAAATCAAAGTTTATCATAGTTTTTAATTAACTAACCCAAAACAGCCCGCGGTGTTACTACGACGGCGTAAATCCGGTTTTACGGTGTTTTTCGTGTTTCCAGGTTTTAAATCATTAAGTTAGCATATCATATAGATATAGAACATGTGTTTAGTTAATTTTAAAAGTCAAGTTAGAAGGATTAACTTTTGTTTGCGAACAAGTTTAGAATTAACTAAACTATGTTCTAGTGATTACGAGTTTAAACCTTCGAATAAGATAGTTTTATATATATGAATCGAATGATGTTATGAACATCATTACTACCTCAAGTTTAGTAGGTAAACCTACTGGAAGTGACAAGAAATGATCTAGCTTCAAAGGATCTTGGATGGCTTGAAAGTTCTTGAAGTAGGATCATGACACAAAAACAAGTTCAAGTAAGATTTTTGCTCGAATTAAGATAGTTTATAGTTATAGAAATTGAATCAAAGTTTGAATATGAATATTACCTTGAATAAGAAAGATAACCTACTGTATATAACAAAGGTTTCTTGATCTTAGATGATTACTTGGAATGGATTAGAAAGCTTGGAAGTAAATTAGTAAACTTGAAGGGATTTTTGAAGTATTCTTGAAGTGTTCTTCCTATGATGATTATAGCTTGATTCTTGAAGTGATTTTTGATGAAGATGATGATTAACTACTGTAAAAATACGTTCATAATAGTGTGGGTGTGTTGAGAGAGAATTAGAAAGAGATTTGGAAGTGAAATGGAGTGAATGATGAGTGTTAATTGGTGAGTGGTGAGTGGGGTTAAAAGGAGTTCTAGTTAGTTGACTAGCTCATGGTAGAAGTTAAAATTGATTAGTCATACATGACATAATCAAGAGTGGAATCCCATGCTAGTTCCTATTGGTATATACCCATAGTAAGTACGTTTTGAAGCTGTGTATAATACGGGTAAGAATACGACTAGAATTCTTGATGAAAGAAAAGAATGGGAAAGTAACTGTAACCATTTTCGTTAAGTATGAGTGTTTCGATATATGTCTTGAAGTCTTCTAAAAGTATTTTAATACATCTAAATACACTACATGTATATACATTTTAACGGAGTCGTTAAGTCATCGTTAGTCGTTACATGTAAGTGTTGTTTTGAAACCTTTAAGTTAACGATCTCAATTAATGTTGTTAACCCATTGTTAATTATATCTAATGAGATGTTAAATTATTATATTATCATGATATTATGATATATTAATATATCTTAATATGATATATATACATTTAAATGTCGTTACAACGATAATCGTTACATATATGTCTCGTTTAAAAATCATTAAGTTAGTAGTCTTGTTTTTACATATGTAGTTCATTGTTAATATACTTAATGATATGTTTACTTATCATAATATCATGTTAACTATATATATAACCATATATATGTCATCATATAGTTTTTACAAGTTTTAACGTTCGTGAATCACCGGTCAACTTGGGTAGTCAATTGTCTATATGAAACCTATTTCAATTAATCAAGTCTTAACAAGTTTGATTGCTTAACATGTTGGAAACGTTTAATCATGTAAATATCAATCTCAATTAATATATATAAACATGGAAAAGTTCGGGTCACTACAGTACCTACCCGTTAAATAAATTTCGTCCCGAAATTTTAAGCTGTTGAAGGTGTTGACGAATCTTCTGGAAATAGATGCGGGTATTTCTTCTTCATCTGATCTTCACGCTCCCAGGTGAACTCGGGTCCTCTACGAGCATTCCATCGAACCTTAACAATTGGTATTTTGTTTTGCTTAAGTCTTTTAACCTCACGATCCATTATTTCGACGGGTTCTTCGATGAATTGAAGTTTTTCGTTGATTTGGATTTCATCTAACGGAATAGTGAGATCTTCTTTAGCAAAACATTTCTTCAAATTCGAGACGTGGAAAGTGTTATGTACAGCCGCGAGTTGTTGAGGTAACTCTAGTCGGTAAGCTACTGGTCCGACACGATCAATAATCTTGAATGGTCCAATATACCTTGGATTTAATTTCCCTCGTTTACCAAATCGAACAACGCCTTTCCAAGGTGCAACTTTAAGCATGACCATCTCTCCAATTTCAAATTCTATATCTTTTCTTTTAATGTCAGCGTAGCTCTTTTGTCGACTTTGGGCAGTTTTCAACCGTTGTTGAATTTGGATGATCTTCTCGGTAGTTTCTTGTATAATCTCCGGACCCGTAATCTGTCTATCCCCCACTTCACTCCAACAAATCGGAGACCTGCACTTTCTACCATAAAGTGCTTCAAACGGCGCCATCTCAATGCTTGAATGGTAGCTGTTGTTGTAGGAAAATTCTGCTAACGGTAGATGTCGATCCCAACTGTTTCCGAAATCAATAACACATGCTCGTAGCATGTCTTCAAGCGTTTGTATCGTCCTTTCGCTCTGCCCATCGGTTTGTGGATGATAGGCAGTACTCATGTCTAGACGAGTTCCTAATGCTTGCTGTAATGTCTGCCAGAATCTTGAAATAAATCTGCCATCCCTATCAGAGATAATAGAGATTGGTATTCCATGTCTGGAGACGACTTCCTTCAAATACAGTCGTGCTAACTTCTCCATCTTGTCATCTTCTCTTATTGGCAGGAAGTGTGCTGATTTGGTGAGACGATCAACTATTACCCAAATAGTATCAAAACCACTTGCAGTCCTTGGCAATTTAGTGATGAAATCCATGGTAATGTTTTCCCATTTCCATTCCGGGATTTCGGGTTGTTGAAGTAGACCTGATGGTTTCTGATGCTCAGCTTTGACCTTAGAACACGTCAAACATTCTCCTACATATTTAGCAACATCGGCTTTCATACCCGGCCACCAAAAATGTTTCTTGAGATCCTTGTACATCTTCCCCGTTCCAGGATGTATTGAGTATCTGGTTTTATGAGCTTCTCTAAGTACCATTTCCCTCATATCTCCAAATTTTGGTACCCAAATCCTTTCAGCCCTATACCGGGTTCCGTCTTCCCGAATATTAAGATGCTTCTCCGATCCTTTGGGTATTTCATCCTTTAAATTTCCTTCTTTTAAAACTCCTTGTTGCGCCTCCTTTATTTGAGTAGTAAGGTTATTATGAATCATTATATTCATAGATTTTACTCGAATGGGTTCTCTGTCCTTCCTGCTCAAGGCATCGGCTACCACATTTGCCTTTCCTGGGTGGTAACGAATCTCAAAGTCGTAATCATTCAATAATTCAATCCACCTACGCTGCCTCATATTCAGTTGTTTCTGATTAAATATGTGTTGAAGACTTTTGTGGTCGGTATATATAATACTTTTGACCCCATATAAGTAGTGCCTCCAAGTCTTTAATGCAAAAACAACCGCACCTAATTCCAAATCATGCGTCGTATAATTTTGTTCGTGAATCTTCAATTGTCTAGACGCATAAGCAATCACCTTCGTTCGTTGCATTAATACACAACCGAGACCTTGCTTTGATGCGTCACAATAAATCACAAAATCATCATTCCCTTCAGGCAATGACAATATAGGTGCCGTAGTTAGCTTTTTCTTCAATAACTGAAATGCTTTCTCTTGTTCATCATTCCATTCAAATTTCTTCCCTTTATGCGTTAATGCAGTCAAGGGTTTTGCTATTCTGGAAAAGTCTTGGATGAACCTTCTGTAGTAACCAGCTAGTCCTAAAAACTGGCGTACGTGTTTCGGAGTTTTCGGTGTTTCCCACTTTTCAACAGTTTCTATCTTTGCTGGATCCACCTTAATACCTTCTTTGTTCACTATGTGACCGAGGAATTGAACTTCTTCCAACCAAAATGCACACTTTGAAAACTTAGCGTACAATTCTTCCTTCCTCAATACTTCTAACACCTTTCTCAAATGTTCACCGTGTTCTTGGTCATTCTTTGAGTAAATAAGTATGTCATCAATGAAAACGATGACAAACTTGTCAAGGTATGGTCCACACACTCGGTTCATAAGGTCCATGAACACAGCTGGTGCATTAGTTAAACCAAACGGCATGACCATAAACTCGTAATGACCGTAACGTGTTCTGAAAGCAGTCTTTGGAATATCATCTTCTTTCACCCGCATTTGATGATACCCGGAACGTAAGTCAATCTTTGAATAAACAGACGAGCCTTGTAGTTGATCAAATAAGTCATCGATTCTCGGTAGTGGGTAGCGGTTCTTGATGGTAAGTTTGTTCAACTCTCGGTAGTCGATACACAACCTGAATGTACCATCTTTCTTCTTGACAAACAAAACAGGAGCTCCCCACGGTGATGTGCTTGGTCGAATGAAACCACGCTCTAAAAGTTCTTGTAATTGGCTTTGTAGTTCTTTCATCTCGCTGGGTGCGAGTCTGTAAGGAGCACGAGCTATTGGTGCAGCTCCTGGTACAAGATCTATTTGAAATTCAACGGATCGATGTGGGGGTAATCCCGGTAATTCTTTCGGAAATACATCAGGAAATTCTTTTGCGACGGGAACATCATTGATGCTCTTTTCTTCAGTTTGTACTTTCTCGACGTGTGCTAGAACAGCATAGCAACCTTTTCTTATTAGTTTTTGTGCCTTCAAATTACTAATAAGATGTAGCTTCGTGTTGCCCTTTTCTCCGTACACCATTAAGGGTTTTCCTTTTTCTCGTATAATGCGAATTGCATTTTTGTAACAGACGATCTCTGCTTTCACTTCTTTCAACCAGTCCATACCGATTATCACATCAAAACTCCCTAACTCTACTGGTATCAAATCAATCTTAAATGTTTCACTAACCAGTTTAATTTCTCGATTCCGACATATATTATCTGCTGAAATTAATTTACCATTTGCTAATTCGAGTAAAAATTTACTATCCAAAGGCGTCAATGGACAACTTAATTTAGCACAAAAATCTCTACTCATATAGCTTCTATCCGCACCCGAATCAAATAAAACGTAAGCAGATTTATTGTCAATAAGAAACGTACCCGTAACAAGCTCCGGGTCTTCCTGTGCCTCTGCCGCATTAATATTGAAAACTCTTCCACGACCTTGTCCATTCGTGTTCTCCTGGTTCGGGCAATTTCTAATAATGTGGCCCGGTTTTCCACATTTATAACAAACTACATTGGCATAACTTGCTCCGACACTACTTGCTCCGCCATTACTCGTTCCGACACCATTTGTTCCTTTCGTTCTATTAACCCCTGGTCCGTAGACCTCACACTTCGCCGCGCTATGACCATTTCTTTTACACTTGTTGCAAAATTTGGTGCAGAACCCCGAGTGATTCTTTTCACACCTTTGGCATAGCTGCTTCTGATTGTTGTTGTTGTTGCGGTTATTATTGTTGTTAGGATGATTGTTGTAGTTGCTGTTGTTGTTGTTGTTGTTGTTGTTGGGCCGTTTGTTGTAGTTGCGATTGTTGGGATAATTGTTGCGATTATTGTTGTAATTGCTGTTGTTGCTGTATTGGCGATTCTTATCACCGTTTTCCTCCCACTTTCTTTTGACTTGCTTCACATTGGCCTCTTCAGCAGTCTGTTCTTTAATTCTTTCTTCAATCTGGTTCACTAGTTTGTGAGCCATTCTACATGCCTGTTGTATGGAGGCGGGCTCGTGTGAACTTATATCTTCTTGGATTCTTTCCGGTAATCCTTTCACAAACGCGTCGATCTTCTCTTCCTCATCTTCGAACGCTCCCGGACACAATAGGCACAATTCTGTGAATCGTCTTTCGTACGTGGTAATATCAAATCCTTGGGTTCGTAACCCTCTAAGTTCTGTCTTGAGCTTATTGACCTCGGTTCTGGGACGGTACTTCTCGTTCATCAAGTGCTTGAATGCTGACCACGGTAGTGCATACGCATCATCTTGTCCCACTTGCTCTAGATAGGTATTCCACCATGTTAACGCAGAACCTGTGAAGGTATGCGTAGCGTACTTCACTTTGTCCTCTTCAGTACACTTACTTATGGCAAACACCGATTCAACCTTCTCGGTCCACCGTTTCAATCCGATCGGTCCTTCGGTTCCATCAAATTCCAAAGGTTTGCAGGCAGTGAATTCTTTGTAGGTGCATCCTACACGATTTCCTGTACTGCCAGATCCAAGGTTATTGTTGGTATATAGCGCAGCCTGTACTGCGGCTATGTTTGAAGCTAGAAAAGTACGGAATTCCTCTTCATTCATATTCACGGTGTGTCGAGTAGTCGGTGCCATTTCCTTCAAAATAGTCAAATGGAACAAGTTAATCATACAGAATATTAAGAGTAGTTAATAGTATTTCGTAGCATAATATGAACTCATTTATAAAAGCTTTTTCTTCATATTAGCGTTTTATAAGTTTAAATTCGGGTAGTACCTACCCGTTAAGTTCATACTTAGTAGCTAATATACAATTCAACTACTACAATTCTATATGAAAAACTGATTATAATAATATTTCGCGTTCAAACTTTTATACAATATTTTACAAACTTACAATACCGCTTATTTTACATAAAGCATGAAATATAGCACACAATAACTTTGATACAAGATAGTTGTGAAGATAATTCTAGCTAGTACACAAGTCGTTCAGCAAAGGCAATAAAGACACGTAATTCATACGTCCAGAAACAAGTCATGCATTCTGGTTTTACTAGGACTACTTCCCATCCTTGGTCTTGTGGAACATAACCGTTATGGCCGTTGATAAGACAGCGTGTTGTAACGTCGTCAAAGGGACGAGGGTTACGTAATGACCAACAGTCTCGTAATAACCTAAAAACCTCATTTCTTACCCCAATTACCGACTCCGTCACTTGAGGAAACGTTTTGTTTAATAGTTGTAGCCCGATGTTCTTGTTCTCACTTTGGTGAGAAGCGAACATTACTAACCCGTAAACATAACATGCTTCTTTATGTTGCATGTTAGCCGCTTTTTCTAAATCACGAAGTCCTATATTTGGATATACTGAGTCAAAATAATTTCTTAACCCGTTGCGTAAAATAGCATTTGGGTTCCCCGCAATATATGCGTCAAAGTAAACACATCGTAACTTATGGATTTCCCAATGTGATATCCCCCATCTTCCGAACGAAAGCCTTTTATAAACCAAATCATTCTTGGAACGTTCTTCGAATGTCTTACAAACTGATCTCGCCTTAAATAGTTGTGCTGAGGAATTCTGACCGACTCTAGACAAGATTTCATCAATCATGTCTCCGGGTAGGTCTCTTAAAATATTGGGTTGTCTATCCATTTTGTGTTTTTATACTGTAAAATAGACAAAAGTTAGATTCATAAAAAAAATACTTATTAATACAAGCAATTTTTACATATATCATAAAGCATAAGCACACTATATTACATATATTACACCACACGAATACAACTATCTTATTCCGACTCGCTTGTTTCTTCTTCTTCGGTTTTGGTTCGTTTTGCCAAGTTTCTAGGGATATATGATGTTCCCCTAATACGAGCCGTAATTTTCCACATTGGTTTAGAAAAACCTGGTGGTTTAGAGGTTCCCGGGTCATTGTTACAACTTAAGGACTTCGGGGGTTGACGATACATATAAAGTTCATCGGGGTTGGAATTAGATTTCTCTATTTTTATGCCCTTTCCCTTATTATTTTCTTTTGCCTTTTTAAATTCAGTTGGGGTAATTTCTATAACATCATCGGAATTCTCGTCGGAATCCGATTCATCGGAGAATTGGTAATCCTCCCAATATTTTGCTTCCTTGGCGGAAACACCATTGACCATAATTAACCTTGGTCGGTTGGTTGAGGATTCTCTTTTACTTAACCGTTTTATTATTTCCCCCACCGGTTCCGATTCTTCTTCCGGTTCCGATTCTTCTTCCGGTTCTGATTCTTCTTCCGGTTCCGACTCTTCTTCCGGTTCCTCTTCGGGAACTTGTGAATCAGTCCACGAATCATTCCAATTTACATTTGACTCTTCATTATTATTAGGTGAGTCAATGGGACTTGTTCTAGAGGTAGACATCTATCACATAATATCAAACACGTTAAGAGATTAATATATCACATAATATTCATATGTTAAAAATATATAGTTTCCAACAAAAATGTTAAGCAATCATTTTTAAAGAAAACACGGTCGAAGTCCAGAATCACTAATGCATCCTAACAAACTCGATAAGACACACTAATGCAAATTTTCTGGTTCTCTAAGACCAACGCTCGGATACCAACTGAAATGTCCCGTTCTTATTGATTAAAAACGTTCCATATTAATTGATTTCGTTGCGAGGTTTTGACCTCTATATGAGACGTTTTTCAAAGACTGCATTCATTTTAAAACAAACCATAACCTTTATTTCATCAATAAAGGTTTAAAAAGCTTTACGTAGATTATCAAATAATGATAATCTAAAATATCCTGTTTACACACGACCATTACATAATGGTTTACAATACAAATATGTTACAACAAAATAAGTTTCTTGAATGCAGTTTTTACACAATATCATACAAGCATGGACTCCAAATCTCGTCCTTATTTAAGTATGCGACAGCGGAAGCTCTTAATAATCACCTGAGAATAAACATGCTTAAAACGTCAACAAAAATGTTGGTGAGTTATAGGTTTAACCTATATATATCAAATCATAATAATAGACCACAAGATTTCATATTTCAATACACATCCCATACATAGAGATAAAAATCATTCATATGGTGAACACCTGGTAACCGACAATAACAAGATGCATATATAAGAATATCCCCATCATTCCGGGACACCCTTCGGATATGATATAATTTCGAAGTACTAAAGCATCCGGTACTTTGGATGGGGTTTGTTAGGCCCAATAGATCTATCTTTAGGATTCGCGTCAATTAGGGTGTCTGTTCCCTAATTCTTAGATTACCAGACTTAATAAAAAGGGGCATATTCGATTTCGATAATTCAACCATAGAATGTAGTTTCACGTACTTGTGTCTATTTTGTAAATCATTTATAAAACCTGCATGTATTCTCATCCCAAAAATATTAGATTTTTAAAAATGGGACTATAACTCACTTTCACAGATTTCTACTTCGTCGAGAAGTAAGACTTGGCCACTGTTGATTCACGAACCTATAACAATATATACATATATATTAAAGTATGTTCAAAATATATTTACAACACTTTTAATATATTTTGATGTTTTAAGTTTATTAAGTCAGCTGTCCTCGTTAGTAACCTACAACTAGTTGTCCACAGTTAGATGTACAGAAATAAATCAATAAATATTATCTTGAATCAATCCACGACCCAGTGTATACGTATCTCAGTATTGATCACAACTCAAACTATATATATTTTGGAATCAACCTCAACCCTGTATAGCTAACTCCAACATTCACATATAGAGTGTCTATGGTTGTTCCGAAATATATATAGATGTGTCGACATGATAGGTCGAAACATTGTATACGTGTCTATGGTATCTCAAGATTACATAATATACAATACAAGTTGATTAAGTTATGGTTGGAATAGATTTGTTACCAATTTTCACGTAGCTAAAATGATAAAAATTATCCAATCTTGTTTTACCCATAACTTCTTCATTTTAAATCCGTTTTGAATGAATCAAATTGCTATGGTTTCATATTGAACTGTATTTTATGAATCTACACAGAAAAAGTATAGGTTTATAGTCGGAAAAATAAGTTACAAGTCGTTTTTGTAAAGGTAGTCATTTCAGTCGAAAGAACGACGTCTAGATGACCATTTTAGAAAACATACTTCCACTTTGAGTTTAACCATAATTTTTGGATATAGTTTCATGTTCATAATAAAAATCATTTTCTCAGAATAACAAGTTTTAAATCAAAGTTTATCATAGTTTTTAATTAACTAACCCAAAACAGCCCGCGGTGTTACTACGACGGCGTAAATCCGGTTTTACGGTGTTTTTCGTGTTTCCAGGTTTTAAATCATTAAGTTAGCATATCATATAGATATAGAACATGTGTTTAGTTAATTTTAAAAGTCAAGTTAGAAGGATTAACTTTTGTTTGCGAACAAGTTTAGAATTAACTAAACTATGTTCTAGTGATTACGAGTTTAAACCTTCGAATAAGATAGTTTTATATATATGAATCGAATGATGTTATGAACATCATTACTACCTCAAGTTTAGTAGGTAAACCTACTGGAAGTGACAAGAAATGATCTAGCTTCAAAGGATCTTGGATGGCTTGAAAGTTCTTGAAGTAGGATCATGACACAAAAACAAGTTCAAGTAAGATTTTTGCTCGAATTAAGATAGTTTATAGTTATAGAAATTGAATCAAAGTTTGAATATGAATATTACCTTGAATAAGAAAGATAACCTACTGTATATAACAAAGGTTTCTTGATCTTAGATGATTACTTGGAATGGATTAGAAAGCTTGGAAGTAAATTAGTAAACTTGAAGGGATTTTTGAAGTATTCTTGAAGTGTTCTTCCTATGATGATTATAGCTTGATTCTTGAAGTGATTTTTGATGAAGATGATGATTAACTACTGTAAAAATACGTTCATAATAGTGTGGGTGTGTTGAGAGAGAATTAGAAAGAGATTTGGAAGTGAAATGGAGTGAATGATGAGTGTTAATTGGTGAGTGGTGAGTGGGGTTAAAAGGAGTTCTAGTTAGTTGACTAGCTCATGGTAGAAGTTAAAATTGATTAGTCATACATGACATAATCAAGAGTGGAATCCCATGCTAGTTCCTATTGGTATATACCCATAGTAAGTACGTTTTGAAGCTGTGTATAATACGGGTAAGAATACGACTAGAATTCTTGATGAAAGAAAAGAATGGGAAAGTAACTGTAACCATTTTCGTTAAGTATGAGTGTTTCGATATATGTCTTGAAGTCTTCTAAAAGTATTTTAATACATCTAAATACACTACATGTATATACATTTTAACGGAGTCGTTAAGTCATCGTTAGTCGTTACATGTAAGTGTTGTTTTGAAACCTTTAAGTTAACGATCTCAATTAATGTTGTTAACCCATTGTTAATTATATCTAATGAGATGTTAAATTATTATATTATCATGATATTATGATATATTAATATATCTTAATATGATATATATACATTTAAATGTCGTTACAACGATAATCGTTACATATATGTCTCGTTTAAAAATCATTAAGTTAGTAGTCTTGTTTTTACATATGTAGTTCATTGTTAATATACTTAATGATATGTTTACTTATCATAATATCATGTTAACTATATATATAACCATATATATGTCATCATATAGTTTTTACAAGTTTTAACGTTCGTGAATCACCGGTCAACTTGGGTAGTCAATTGTCTATATGAAACCTATTTCAATTAATCAAGTCTTAACAAGTTTGATTGCTTAACATGTTGGAAACGTTTAATCATGTAAATATCAATCTCAATTAATATATATAAACATGGAAAAGTTCGGGTCACTACATTTTAGCACATGTTAATAAAGTCGAAAAGGAAGAGAAGTGCATCAATGACGTGCCTGTGGCAAGAGATTTTCCCGAAGTTTTTCCGGAAGAATTGCCGGGATTACCTCCATTTAGATCGGTAGAATTTCAAATAGATTTAGTACCAGGAGCTGCACCAGTGGCTCGTGCGCCATATAGACTTGCACCGTCCGAATTAAAAGAACTTCAAAGTCAGTTAAAAGAATTACTAGACCGTGGATTCATACGACCAAGTACTTCACCGTGGGGAGCTCCAATTTTGTTTGTTAAAAAGAAAGATGGATCTTTTAGGATGTGCATAGATTATCGTGAATTAAATAAGTTAACTATCAAAAATCGGTATCCACTACCGAGAATTGACGACTTATTTGATCAATTGCAAGGATCATGTGTTTATTCGAAAATCGACTTAAGATCGGGCTATCATCAACTACGCGTCAAAGAAGAGGACATTCCGAAAACTGCTTTTCGGACACGTTATGGTCATTACGAATTTTTGGTTATGCCGTTTGGATTGACGAATGCGCCAGCTGTATTCATGGACCTCATGAATCGAGTTTGTAGTCCGTATTTAGATAAGTTTGTTATCGTTTTCATTGATGATATTCTTATCTATTCCAAGAGTGAGCAAGAGCATGAAGAGCATTTAAGGTTGATACTGGAGTTGTTGAGAAAAGAACAACTTTATGCTAAATTTTCTAAGTGTGCTTTCTGGTTGATAGAAGTACAATTTCTTGGCCACGTTGTTAGTAGCAAAGGAATTCAGGTTGATCCAGCAAAAATTGAAGCCATTGAAAAATGGGAGACTCCTAAGACACCAATGCAGATACGCCAATTTTTGGGTTTAGCCGGTTATTATAGAAGGTTTATTCAAGATTTTTCTCGAATAGCTAAGCCGTTGACAGCATTAACGCAAAAAGGGAAGAAATACGAATGGACCTCGGAGCAGGAGAACGCATTTCAATTATTGAAGAAGAAGTTAACTACGGCGCCTATTTTATCGTTACCTGAAGGGAACGATGATTTTGAAATATATTGTGACGCTTCGCGACAAGGTTTTGGTTGTGTTCTTATGCAACGAAAGAAAGTTATTGCATTTGCATCCCGACAATTGAAGATTCACGAGCGAAATTATACGACGCATGATCTAGAACTGGGAGCAGTCGTGTTTGCATTGAAGATGTGGAGACATTACTTGTATGGGGTTAAATTCACTGTGTTTACTGATCATAAAAGCCTTCAACATATTTTCGATCAAAAACAGCTGAACATGAGGCAACGTAGGTGGGTTGAGTTAATAAATGACTATGATTGTGAAATTCGTTATCATCCCGGGAAAGCGAACGTGGTGGCCGACGCTCTAAGCAGAAAGGAACGAGAACCAATTCGAGTACGAGCGATGAACATAAAAATTCGCATGAATCTCAACTCACAAATCAAAGAAGTTCAACGAGAAGCACTTACTAAAGAAAATATAGGAAATGAAATAATGAAGAAGTATGAGAAGCAACTCGTTATACGGGAAGATGGAATTCGATATTTTTCAAACCGTATTTGGGTACCGAAGTTGGGTGGAATAAGGAAGTTGATATTGAACGAGGCACATAAGACAAGATATTCGATACATCCCGGAGTTGGAAAGATGTACCAAGATCTTAAGACACATTATTGGTGGCCTAATTTGAAGACCGACGTTGCAACATATGTTGGGGAATGTTTGACTTGTTCCAAAGTCAAAGCAGAACATCAAAAGCCGTCAGGATTACTTCAACAACCAGAAATCCCAGAATGGAAATGGGATGGTATTACCATGGATTTCATCACGAAGTTACCAAAGACTGCCTGGGGATACGACACCATTTGGGTGATTGTTGATCGTCTCACCAAGTCTGCACATTTCTTGCCTATAAAGGAAACAGATAGAATGGAGAAACTATTACGATTGTATATAAAGGAAGTTGTTTCAAGGCATGGAATACCTATTTCCATTATATCCGATCGTGATAGTAGATTTACCTCAAAATTCTGGCAATCACTACAGGAGGCACTAGGAACTCGGTTGGATATGAGTACCGCATATCATCCACAAACCGATGGACAGAGTGAGAGAACGATTCAGACTCTCGAAGACATGCTCAGGGCATGTGTGATCGATTTTGGAAACGGATGGGATAAATATCTACCGTTAGCAGAATTCTCGTATAATAATAGTTATCATGCGAGCATTGGAGCTGCGCCATTCGAAGCATTGTACGGAAGGAAGTGTAGATCTCCTATCTGTTGGAATGAAGTAGGAGATCGACATTTAACTGGTCCCGAGATCATACATGAAACGACTGAGAAGATAGTGCAAATCAAGGAGAGATTGAAAACAGCCCGTAGTCGCCAAAAGAGCTACGCCGATGTTCGAAGGAAACCATTAGAGTTTCAGGTCGGGGACATGGTTATGCTAAAGGTGTCACCTTGGAAAGGTGTAATACGTTTCGGCAAAAGGGGTAAACTGAACCCAAGGTACGTAGGCCCGTTTAAGATCATCGAACGCATTGGACCGGTAGCTTATCGACTCGAGTTACCGCAACAACTCGCTGGAGTACATAATACCTTTCACGTCTCGAACCTTAAGAAGTGTCTTGCAAAGGAAGACCTTACCATTCCTCTTGAAGAAATCCATGTCGACGAGAAACTACAATTCGTCGAAGAACCAATTGAAATCATGGACCGTGAAGTTAAACAGCTCAAACAGAGTAATATACCGATTGTTAAGGTTCGTTGGAATGCTAGAAGAGGTCCCGAGTTTACTTGGGAACGAGAGGATCAGATGAAACGAAAGTATCCGCATTTGTTTCTCGATGACGCAAAATAGGTACAATTTTAAAATTTCGGGACGAAATTTATTTAACGGGGAGGTAATGTAACGACCCGCACTTTTTCGATCATTCTATACTTATAAGATTAATATTTACATAAATTAAACCTTGCCAACATGATAAGCAATCCAAATTGTCGAGACTTATATTTCCGAAAAGAGTTTTACACAACGTTTGACCGTCTAGTTTGACCGATGATATCACGAACTATACAATATATGATAATTATACATTTGTGTATATATATGTATATATACATATTTAACATGATTAAGGAATGTTTTAATACCTCATTTTATATTAATAACAACAAGTTATATGTGTATTTTGAAACTACTAACTTAAGTTTTCAAAACGATAACTATACGTAACGTTATTTGACATAAATACTTAAGACATATAATGTTTATACATATATTGTATAAGTAATGTATTTAATCACTTTTAAGAACTTAAATACATAAAATCATATAAGTGTATTCACAAAAGATAGCTATATTTGAATCCTCATTCCATTTTTCACAAAATTTCTATACGTATACCTAGAGTATTTGTACTCGTATCATACCAAGCTTCTATACGTATTTACTATTGGTATATACACATCAAATCACCACCTAACCAGCCCTTATTCATGCCTTATGTATAAGGTAATTACTTTTGAATCATTGCAAGACTAATTACAAAAATACAAACTAAAATTTTGTCATGTTATCCTTAAAGATCACATTTTTAGGAGTATATATGTACCATCATTTTTGATTCATTTTTACTTCAATCTCTTAACTAAAAACACACACTCTTTCTTACTCTCTAAACTCCATAACAATCCAGCAAAGTTCCATAAAGATCTAGCTTCAAAAACCATACTAAAACACCATAAGAAAACCATACAACAACACTTCAAGAAAACCTTCCAAGAACACCAACTTACTTCCAACCTTTCATCCACTTCTATCACCCTTGTGATTCTAGCTTCTTACTTCTCTCTTACAGCAATTTCATCCAAGGAACTTGAGGTAGAATCTATGTTCATAACCTTATTCGATTCATATATATATAGCTATCTTATTTTGTGGTACAAAAGTTTAACAACAAGAACATAGTTTGAATGTTTTCAAACTTGTTTGCAAACTAAATAGATCCTTCTAACTTAACTTTTAAAATACTTCAAGACCTGTAATATAACTTATGTATATACTAATTTAACAAGGTAAAACTTGGTTTTTTCAAAGTATAAGTATTTTTAGAAAAATGGTCATTAAATGATTTTGTTGTAACAAAAATGTTTAACTTCATATGTTTCACTAATGTTTCACTTATGCCGTATGATTTTGAATACAAACCAAGGTATTTACAGTTCATAGTCTTAAAGAAGAACTCGATCCAAGAAGATGGCAATTTGAATCAACGAAAACGGATTTGTAACGAAGAAACTATGACCGAAACAAAATTGGTTATCCTAGATCATTTCAACTACGGGATCAATTGGAAAAAAATGATATAAATCACATATTTCTAAGATAACATGATATTTTATATATATGTACTTATAATTCAATTTTATATGGTTCAGGATCACCCGTAAACAACACGAGAAGATTAATCATAAGATCCCATGATTGTACGCAACACGTCATTTGACAACACCGGTACTTTATGTACGCAACACGTCATTTGACAACACCGGTACCATGGGTCAAGATTAATCTCGACCAATACATATACGATGGGGTTTTATTTATTTCGTTGGGGGTTTTGTTTATTGCGGGTATATTAAACATCTAAAAATGAACCATTAAAAATTGAATTACTAACATCGGAATGCTAACTACGGACTAAGGAAATATTCAAAATATTAAAAGTATAACAAGTATATATATATATAACGTTTGTTTTAAAATGAAAACATATTGATATATTATATATGGATAGGTTCGTGATATCAACCGGAAGACCGAGTCAAAATATATATATCATCAAGACAAGAGTGAGTATATAGTCCCACTTTTAAACTCTAAATATTTCGGGATGAGAATACATGTATTTTATGTTTTACATTATGGACACAAGTAACTGAAAAATATATTCTACGTTGAGTTGTACCACTGGCATACTTCCCTGTAGCTTGGTAACTAATATTTACAGCGGTATTGTAAACGCGAATCCTGTTGATAGATCTATCGGGCCTGACAACCCCAATCGGACTGGACGACCAGTATTCAACGGTTGCACAGTACTTCGTTTTGTGACTACACTTGGTACGGTGTAGTAAGATTTCATATTAAAGGGAATATGCGACGTGAAAATGTTAAGTATGGTTACCAAGTGCTCAACCACTTAGAATATTTTTATTGAAATGTTTATATACGAAATCTTGTGGTCTATATATATATATTGCTGCGCACTAAACCTATATCTCACCAACTTTATGTTGACGTTTTTAAACATGTTTATTCTCAGGTGATAATTAAAGCTTCCGCTGCATTATGTTGAATCTAAGCAGGATCATGCGTACTCATATTTGTGTCAAAAATAAAACTGCATATCCGAGGACGTGTGTTGTAAAATATGCTAGAAATCGTGTTGTTATTATCATTTGTAAAGTTTGTAAGTCGAAGATTATCGTTAAACGATAATCATCTTTTTATTGTCTAAAGCTTGTAACAAAAATAATTGTTTGGTTTGTAATGTATAATATATGCAGTTTTCCTTTTTAAAAATGTCGCATATAGAGGTCAATACCTCGCAATGAAATCATACGTTATCTAACACGTTCTTATGGTTAAGGACGGGTTATGACAACGTACAATTTAAAATATGAATACAAATATTCATTTAACACATAATAATTAATATATTATTACTAAAATAATAATATAGATCATAGAAATGACGTGGCATGAATAATAATTAACGGACGTTAAATAATTAACGGTAAAAGATAACGGAAAAAGTAGGGTCGTTACAGTACCTTCCCGTTACGGAAATTTCGTCCCGAAATTTAAGCAGGTGAGGGGTTGACTCAGCATCTGGGAACAAATGCGGGTACTTCTGCTTCATCTAATCTTCACGCTCCCAAGTGAACTCGGGACCGCGTCTGGCGTTCCATCTAACTCGAACAATAGGAATTCTACTCTGCTTGAGAGTCTTAACCTCTCGATCTATAATTTTGACAGGTTCCTCAATAAAATGTAGTTGCTTATCAACATGAAGTTCCTCCAGAGGAATAGTCTTATCGGCCTTGGCCAAACACTTCTTTAAATTCGATACATGAAAAACGTCATGAACATCACTGAGTTCTTGTGGCAACTTCAAACGATACGCTACGGTCCAACTCTCTCAATAATTTCAAAAGGTCCAACAAATCGAGGATTCAACTTTCCCCTCTTACCGAAACATATCACACCTTTTCAAGGTGATACTTTCAACATAACACGATCACCGATCTGAAATTCAATATCGTTCCTTCTCTTATTGGCATAACTCTTTTGCCGACTTCTAGCGGTTCTCAATCTTTCTTTAATCTGTACGATTTTCTCGGTAGTCTCATGAATAATTTCTGGGCCTGTGAGTTGAGTATCCCCAACCTCATTCCAACAGATAGAAGACCTACACTTTCTACCATACAAAGCTCCAAATGGTGCGGCTTTAATACTTGCATGATAACTGTTATTATAAGAAAATTCAGCCAACGGCAAGTATCTATCCCACCCATTACCAAAATCAATCACGCATGCTCGTAACATGTCTTCCAATGTTTGAATGGTCCTTTCACTCCGACCATCCGTCTGCAGGTGATAAGCGGTGCTCATATCCAATTTAGTTCCTAAAGCTTCCTGTAAGGGTTGCCAAAACCTCGATATAAATCGACTGTCTCGGTCTGAAATAATAGATACAGGAACACCATGCCTTGAAATAATCCCCTTCAAATACAAACGAGTAAGCTTCTCTATCGAATCCGTTTCCTTAATCGGTAAGAAATGACCTGATTTTGTGAGTCGGTCAACAATCACCCAAATGGTATCATAACCACCCACAACTCTCGGTAACTTCGTAATAAAATCCGTTGTAATACCTTCCCACTTCCACTCGGGAATCTCAGGTTGCACCAAAAGTCCAGACGGTTTCTGATGTTCAGCTTTAACCTTAGCACAGGTCAAACACTTAGCCACATACGTAACCACATCAGCTTTAAAATTAGGCCACCAATACAGCTCTTTAAGATCATGATACGTCTTTCCTGAACCAGGATGAATAGAGTACCTAGATTTATGAGCCTCATCTAAAACAAGTTGTCCAGATAACCAAACTTCAGAACCCAAAGGCTGTGATGACCCGGGAATTTCCGACCAAATTTAAACTTAATCTTTATATGTTTCTGATACGATAAGTAAAGTCTGTTTAGGTTGGGTTTCAAAACTTTGAACTGTGTTCATATATTCGTTTACCCTTTGACTGTGCTCGACGATTCACAAACAATTAATTGTAAATAGATATGTGTATATATATACATATATAAATAATAATTTGAAGTATAATTTGAAATATTATGTGTTGTTGTTATTAAAAATTAATTATGCAAAATAAATTAAAAATATGATATTATGATAATTATTATTTAAAACACATCTATATAAACAAAGTATATTAAATATATATTTATGTGTGATTTCAAATTTATGTTGTAAACAACAGTAACACTCATTGTCATTCGATTGATATTAAAATAAGTTTAATTCGAACTTGTGAGATGTTATAAATAAACGTTGGTATGTAACTAAGTTATATAAATTTCAGAGATTCTAAAAATATAGTTAATTATCTTAAGTTGAGTTTTAACACTACGCACATTTTACTTGGGACTAAGCGCTAATAAATCGATCAACTTTTTATAATTAATTTTACACGTTAAAAGACTGATATAAATAAATTTTATCCGCCACTATATAATTAATAATGGAGCACGATATGGTACTCCGTGCTAAAACCGTCGGTAGAATATAAAATGAGATTTTTTTTTCTTTATATACAAGTTTATTTAATCATAACAATCTTAACCAAAGCAACATAAGCATTGTTGCATATCCATGAATCATCAAAACAAAACAAATACTTCACTATTACTAATTGAAACTTTTACAATCATATATTGATTGACACTATACAAATGAGTGCATTCTGTTTCCTGTCTACCTCAAAACTTTCCAACCTCTTTATTATCTAAGATATATACATATGCATTAGTTAAACATTTATAAAATTATAAGTACTCTATCACAATATCACCAAATCATCACTCTTCTTTATCTTCTCCTCTCTTTCTGTTTTAAACTGAGAAACACCTCCTTCACACACCATCCACCCAATGAACATGTTCTTTTCTTTTCTAACCGAGACCACCATCAACCTTCTAACACCACTTATGGCTACCACCTCAATCCTTTCCCCCTGCTTCGGTTTTCTATAATCACCACCATCATATCCTTGTTGCTATGAACTTCCAACACCACTATTAGAAGCAACCACATTATGATCTTCTGTTGATTTCATTTACTGCTGCTGCACTATATTGAAACTATAACTCACCACTTTTCTTAACAAAATCCATCAATACAACTAGTATTCTAAACTTCTATCTAGTTCTATATAATATACATATACATTACAGAGAAACAAATATAGAAATATCACCTCATCAACTTTTGCTTATTTGATCGACACCGAACCATCGAACCATCTTTGGAGACCACCAAAGAACACCCTCTCCCACTTCCATCTGTTACCCGCACCATAGCTTGATCGACCCAAATCAAAACATCACAACCATTGTAAGCTGCTATATTGTTTACCCTATTTTCCTTGTCAAAAACAACCCAAATTCATATTCGTTATACAATCACAGAGTCACAAACTTATCTATTATTGAGCATAACTACGTTTATTGATTCCTAAGTTATTCAATCAACCAGAAATCACCTGGATAACTGCTATAGCTACGCTGTATAATTTTCTGTCTTCTCATGACAGGATCACCACTTCAATTACCATACTCGTTCCTGCCTTTCTGTTTATATCATAGTAAGACACCACCAACTCGATTATTTTATAATTGTT
Organism: Rutidosis leptorrhynchoides; assembly: GCF_046630445.1. Lineage (NCBI taxonomy): Eukaryota > Viridiplantae > Streptophyta > Magnoliopsida > Asterales > Asteraceae > Rutidosis > Rutidosis leptorrhynchoides. The sequence goes on along the minus strand of NC_092333.1, from coordinate 605,548,585 downwards.
ACTGCTACCAAGTTGTTTCTGTCTGACGAGTAAGACATCAACCAAAATCTGCAAAATCATCTCACCATAATCATCAAGCTATGAACTATTAAAATCAGCTATTTTAATTTTTTTTCTCGTTAATCCTTCAAACCTGGAAAGCCAAGACTACTGCTGCATTCTTATGCTTTTTCATTCAGACCCAAATAGATTCAATTATGTCAAACCAATTCATTATGTTTATTCGATTACCCTGAAATACCCAAATCAAAACCTACCAAGAATACCAATTAATAATATTCATGTACAGAGTAAATAAATGGAGATGAAGAAACTAAGAGAATTTATACCCAATTCATCAATTAAGGAACCAACTACCTGATCGATTGAAGATGGATAATAATCAATGACAATGATGAAGACTGGTGAAGCTGTGGAACGAGGATAAGGACAAATCGACTGACCTGCTATTTCGTGATGACTACCTTTCGATTAATATGTGATGATGATGAACGATGATGAACCGAAGACCCCAATCGATCATCCACTATGCTTCCATTCTGCTGTTGCTATTTGATGATGATGCTGAATCAATACCATACATCAACGATTGTTGATAGATTTATTGATCTGTGATGAATCGAAAATCTCCCTAAATCGTTACCTTCTCTGCTGATTGCCCTACTATTTCGATCTGGTTTGGGAGAGAATACAAATAGCGGTATTGGTTTTTATTTATTAGGTACTTCGTAAAATATATTATTATTATTATTATTATTATTATTATTATTATTATTATTATTATTATTATTATTATTATTATTATTATTATTATTATTATTATTATTATTATTAATATTATTATTATTATTATCATTATTATTATTATAATTAAAGTTATATGAATTATACTTTTTTATTAAAAGTAATGTTTTTATTAAAATTATTATTAGTAATAAAAATATCATTAAAATTATCATTTATTATTAAATTTAGTATTATTATTAAAATTATTATTTTTATTAAATTTATCATTATTATTAGATTTAACATTATTTTTATTACTATTAACATTATTTTAGTACTATTATAATTATTATATTAGCAAACAAATAATGTTTTTTTTTTATAAAACTATATTTATTATATATATATAACATATTATATACTAATACTTTTAAAACTAAAATATTATTATTATTTAAGAATATCTTAATATAATTATATATATAAACATTAATACATTATATATATTTTAGTTAAAACACTTTAATATGAATTTAATAAACAAATATTACGTGTCAATTTAAAATACCTAATTAGATGTAACTAGGTTATTTATTTACAAATATTAATATACGAACTTGTTCAAATGTTATTATATAAGTTAATATATATATATATACATAATTGAATATAGGTTCGTGAATCCGAGGTCAACCCTGCATTGTTCCGTTGTTCGATATAGTCATATGTATTTTTACTACAAAATACATTAGGTGAGTTTCATTTGCCTTTTTACCCTTTATATTTTTGGGCTGAGAATACATGCGCAATTTTTATAAATGATTTACAAAGTAGACACAAGTACGTGAAACTACATTCAATGGTTGAATTATCGAAATCGAATATGCCCCTTTTTATTAAGTCTGGTAATCTAAGAATTAGGGAACAGACACCCTAATTGACGCGAACTCTAAAGATAGATCTATCGGGCCCAACAAGCCCCATCCAAAGTACCAGATGCTTTAGTACTTCGAAATTTATATCATGTCCGAAGGAGGATCCCGGAATGATGGGGATATTCTTATATGCATATTGTGAATGTCAGTTACCAGGTGTTCAATCCATATGAATGATATTTTGTCTCTATGTATGGGACGTATGTTTATGAGAAATGAAAATCTTGTGGTCTATTAAAATGATAGAAATGATTATTTATGTTAAACTAATGAACTCACCAACCTTTTGGTTGACACTTTAAAGCATGTTTATTCTCAGGTATGAAAGAAATCTTCCGCTGTGCATTTGTTCAATTTAAAGATATTACTTGAAGTCATTCATGACATATGTTAAAAGACGCTGCATTCGAGTTGTCGAGTTCATCAAGATTATTATTAAGATAATTATAATTAGATATATTATGAAATGGTATGCATATCGTCAATTTTCGATGTAAGGAAGTTTGTGTTTTCAAAACGAATGCAATGTTTGTAAAATGTATCATATAGAGGTCAAGTACCTCGTGATGTAATCAACTATTGTGAATCGTTTGTAATCGATGTGGACTTTGTCCGGATGGATTAGGACGGGTCCTTTCAGTTGGTATCAGAGCGGTGGTCTTAGCGAACCATGTCTGCATTAGTGTGTCTAACTGATAAGCCGTTAGGATGCATTATTGAGTCTGGACTTCGACCGTGTATGCATGTCAAAAGATTTTATTATCATTTCTAGTCGAAAATCATCTGCTTATCATCCTTAAGAATTTACCTGCTTATCATTCTTAGTCTAGACACGTCTTGCTGCATTAATTGCATGAATAGTGTATAGACAAGATTCATATCTTAGCGTATCTGTTACTGTAACCTTGCCTGACAACTTCCGTAGATTCCTCCGTAACTTATGGGATTTTAGTATTATATATGCATATGTGAATTATGTATTGTAGGGTACTAAACTACATCCTATAATCTATTTCTTATCAAAAATCCTTCATCTGATCGTACGAGATGAATCCTGCAACCAGTTCGAGTCCCTCAGATTCCGATAGCTATTCCAATAGTTATTCTGACAGCTATTCCGACATAGATGTTCACCTAAGCTCCGAAAACAGCATCATCGGCATGAATCAACCAATCATCCATTATCAATTCATCTGATGGGTTCGTAGTTGACTTAATTAATGGAAACACGCAGAAGGCAATCCCTTCCACCAATTGAATTCACCTCTTGACAATGAACCTGAAGCGTTTACCGGCGAACCTGTTCGAGACACCATTTTCAGTTCCATTTCCAGGGTAAATCGACAAGATCATATTCTATCCACAATTCTGAACCTTATTCATCCGCTCATTCCGACTGACAATCATCTTGGAATAATAGGAGAAGTCAACGAACTTCGCGCTCGAGTAATCAATCTGGAGAATATGGAACAAAATGTACCAGCTTCAGCAACATCATCGGCACCAACAGTACCATCAGTAACAGCACCAGTACCATCAACAATCCATGCCTCAACATCTCATTATGTACCTCAAGTATAATCATCGTTCTACGTATCGTTCTACATCGATTATCTTCTTTCTTCATGACGATTAAGTAATCTCTAAATGTTTTAGAGATTATGTATTCTAGTTCTAATGGTAAACCAAATGAGTTTAATATCACATTGACTCATTAAATCCATAATTACGTCTGAAGAAAATATATATGTATATATGTTTTCATAAAGATTGTAATTAAAATTTTTATTGTACAAACTGTTAATGGTGAAAATATTTTAACGGGTAGGTAATACCCGAGGAATATTTAGATTTCGTATTAATAAGTTACACTGTACATTCTTCGAATCTGATTCAACAGTCATTTACTATCCTATTTACATCTACCGATATACGAATCCGTTCATCACAGAATAACCATTTTCATTCAATTTCATAATTGGATTTTGACCTATCAGAATCTAACAAGTGGCATAATGAAGAAAGCATTTGACGGAATAAAATTTGTTAGAAACAAACAAATTAACGATGAGAAATTTTGGTAAGAATCCACGCTAACCAAATTCTAGCTAACTGTTCCTAGCTAACTGTGGACTAATCAACTGAGGACAACCAACAGTGAACAATTAAAATGAATTAAAATATTGATTATAACATATGAAACTAAACAATACTTCAAGTTTGCCACTTGATTTCATCTTAAACTTCATTTGTATCTTGACGATTCCAATCTGCGTTCAAACCTTTCATACTTCTTGAAAACACCTCAATTGAGAGGATGAACCAACCGCACTTCATCTACGGAAGAAAAGATTGATACATATAGTTATGCACCTGAAAAACACTCGGAACCTGAGTAAACGTTTAACACGTAGCTGTGCTAATTCCTTTAGCGTTATTATTACCGAAAATAACTTTGCATCTGCTGTTCGAGATAGCCAGTTTTGTCACAGCTCCAGCAAGGCAACTTCGACTTTTCGTACGAAACAACCTTATTATAACGTTGATATATATGCATGCTCTTTTATTGTTACCAGGAAACCTTTCATATTCCACCATATTACCATCAGCCTTTAATCATCTAAAAACACAATTTTCCTGAAACCACCTCGGATTAATAACCGATGATTCAGATATCATAGCATTAAATGCAGAGGAAACAGAAAAATGGTAGATGGTCTAAACAACCAAAAGTTTGATGATAAAGAAAGGAGTGTTAGGAACGCTCGATAGAAAAATTGGGTATTGAAAAACAGATTGAGCTACCCATGAAGGAGACCAAGGACAAATATAAGGACCAAACCCTATATTCAAAGGATTCAGGTAATTCTGGATTCGTTGAAATCTTTAGAGAATATATTGCTCCGAAGTCATGTTAAAATCTTGCGGAAAATCTTTCTCCATCAACCATTGAACTTAGAAATTCCAAAATATCATCATCAATATCTTCGATATTTCTGAGGATATTTTCATAAATATTCTCGTCTGAAATTATATACCTCTTCGTGCTTTCTGTGAATCATTATATTGGAAACATTCAATAGAAAATTTAGTACCGAAAAGCAGATTATGCGAAACTATGAAGAAAGCCATGGACAAATCACAAAGAATAAGTTTGACTTCAAAGAATCCAAATGATTCTGTTTCTGATGAAATCTTTAGCGAATACCTTGCTTCCGAATCTAAACCCTTACGGATAAATCTTCTTCATCATCCATCGATATTAGAAATTCCAAGATATCATCGAATCTTTCATTATAAATATCATCCATATTTCTGAAGATATTTTCATAACTAATCATATCTGAAATCATTAATCTCTTCGTGCTATCAGTGTTACATCATATAGAAACTGTTAGTTTCTATATTCTGTAAACTTTTGAACTTAAAAATATGAATGTTATTGAAGTAATGTTGGGAACTGATGCATGAGTTAGCATAATATAATGACACTTGATCAACATGATTATATTACAGTAAGTCATGCTGAGTTTCTAAATGGAACATGATGATTCACAGACCATACCGTCATCATGTGCCATGTTACATAACCCTTTCATTCTGCTTAACTTCTGAACATATCAAGAAATTATATTCCTGATAGTTCTATTCTCAGTGATTCTGGTAATTTGACAAATCAAATGGTGCCATTACATTCTTTCTTGGTTGGAACATTAAGTTCATTCGAAGCCCCATACTTACGAATTCTGGACCGTTACTCGTTTTACTAGATATCGAGAAGATAATAAGAAGGCAAAGTGTTCCAAAATATAAGAGAAAATATAAAGCCCAACAACAACACCGAAATTACAAACCGTGGATATCAGTGCGTATAACAATATAAAGACACGAGAGGATTATAAATACAATAATCCCTAAAGCATAGTAGAAATAAACGGATTCCTCTGGTGGAAGTTGGAAAAGGAGAATGATTGTTGCGATAATCAGGATAAGGACAAGGATCAGAACTGGATTAAGCATTTTCACGATCTTTTGAATTTGGGAATTGAGTATTGAAGTGGTGAAAATTAATGGAACGGAAAAGGTAAAATTTATAATGAAAATATCAGACAGAGGAATCGAGGCAGATCACCGCATTTAATTATAGAAATCTAAATTTCCTTATTCGCAGGAGAATCAAATCTTTTAGATTTCGAAGATTTTCTTCAAATCCCTTAAATTCCGGAATTCAACCAAAACAATGTCAAAAGATAAGACGCATCCTGTTTTCTAAATTCAATCGTGACTACATCAAAAGTTAAGATGTATCTTACTTTCAAAATTCAACCTTGACCATGTCAAAAGCTAAGGCGAATCTTATTTTCCTCATTTCAATCTTTTGTGATAGTTTCATTCGTGCTCTTCGAATAATCGAATTATTTTATCTGTATTATTCAATAATGATAAAACTCTAGTTATCAGCTCATACTCGTCTGGGAAACATGTTTATTGTTAGCCATGACGACCTCACTCAAATTTCGGGACGAAATTTCTTTAACGGGTAGGTACTGTGATGACCCGGGAATTTCCAACCAAATTTAAACTTAATCTTTATATGTTTCTGATACGATAAGTAAAGTCTGTTTAGGTTGGGTTTCAAAACTTTGAACTGTGTTCATATATTCATTTACCCTTTGACTGTGCTCGACGATTCACAAACAATTAATTGTAAATAGATATGTGTATATATATACATATATAAATAATAATTTGAAGTATAATTTGAAATATTATGTGTTGTTGTTATTAAAAATTAATTATGCAAAATAAATTAAAAATATGATATTATGATAATTATTATTTAAAACACATCTATATAAACAAAGTATATTAAATATATATTTATATGTGATTTCAAATTTATGTTGTAAACAACAGTAACACTCATTGTCATTCGATTGATATTAAAATAAGTTTAATTCGAACTTGTGAGATGTTATAAATAAACGTTGGTATGTAACTAAGTTATATAAATTTCAGAGATTCTAAAAATATAGTTAATTATCTTAAGTTGAGTTTTAACACTACGCACATTTTACTTGGGACTAAGCGCTAATAAATCGATCAACTTTTTATAATTAATTTTACACGTTAAAAGACCGATATAAATAAATTTTATCCGCCACTATATAATTAATAATGGAGCACGATATGGCACTCCGTGCTAAAACCGTCGGTAGAATATAAAATGAGATTTTTTTTTCTTTATATACAAGTTTATTTAATCACAACAATCTTAACCAAAGCAACATAAGCATTGTTGCATATCCGTGAATCATAAAAACAAAACAAATACTTCACTATTACTAATTGAAACTTTTACAATCATATATTGATTGACACTATACAAATGAGTGCATTCTGTTTCCTGTCTACCTCAAAACTTTCCAACCTCTTTATTATCTAAGATATATACATATGCATTAGTTAAACATTTATAAAATTATAAGTACTCTATCACAATATCACTAAATCATCACTCTTCTTTATCTTCTCCTCTCTTTCTGTTTTAAACTGAGAAACACCTCTTTCACACACCATCCACCCAATGAACATGTTCTTTTCTTTTCTAACCGAGACCACCATCAACCTTCTAACACCACTTATTGTAGTGACCCGAACTTTTCCATGTTTATATATATTAATTGAGATTGATATTTACATGATTAAATGTTTCCAACATGTTAAGCAATCAAACTTGTTAAGACTTGATTAATTGAAATATGTTTCATATAGACAATTGACCACCCAAGTTGACCGGTGATTCACGAACGTTAAAACTTGTAAAAACTATATGATGACATATAAATGGATATATATATAGTTAACATGATACTATGATAAGTAAACATATCATTAAGTATATTAACAATGAACTACATATGTAAAAACAAGACTACTAACTTAATGATTTTTAAACGAGACATATATGTAACGATTATCATTGTAAAGACATTTAATGTATATATATCATATTAAGAGATATTCATACATGATAATATCATGATAATATAATAATTTAAAATCTCATTTGATATTATAAACATTGGGTTAACAACATTTAACAAGATCGTTAACCTAAAGGTTTCAAAACAACACTTACATGTAACGACTAACGATGACTTAACGACTCAGTTAAAATGTATATACATGTAGTGTTTTAATATGTATTTATACACTTTTGAAAGACTTCAATACACTTATCAAAATACTTCTACTTAACAAAAATGCTTACAATTACATCCTCGTTCAGTTTCATCAACAATTCTACTCGTATGCACCCGTATTCGTACTCGTACAATACACAGCTTTTAGATGTATGTACTATTGGTATATACACTCCAATGATCAGCTCTTAGCAGCCCATGTGAGTCACCTAACACATGTGGGAACCATCATTTGGCAACTAGCATGAAATATCTCATAAAATTACAAAAATATGAGTAATCATTCATGACTTATTTACATGAAAACAAAATTACATATCCTTTATATCTAATCCATACACCAACGACCAAAAACACCTACAAACACTTTCATTCTTCAATTTTCTTCATCTAATTGATCTCTCTCAAGTTCTATCTTCAAGTTCTAAGTGTTCTTCATAAATTCCAAAAGTTCTAGTTTCATAAAATCAAGAATACTTTCAAGTTTGCTAGCTCACTTCTAATCTTGTAAGGTGATCATCCAACCTCAAGAAATCTTTGTTTCTTACAGTAGGTTATCATTCTAATACAAGGTAATAATCATATTCAAACTTTGGTTCAATTTCTATAACTATAACAATCTTATTTCAAGTGATGATCTTACTTGAACTTGTTTTCGTGTCATGATTCTGCTTCAAGAACTTCGAGCCATCCAAGGATCCGTTGAAGCTAAATCCATTTTTATCTTTTCCAGTAGGTTCATCCAAGGAACTTAAGGTAGTAATGATTTTCATAACATCATTCGATTCATACATATAAAGCTATCTTATTCGAAGGTTTAAACTTGTAATCACTAGAACATAGTTTAGTTAATTCTAAACTTGTTCGCAAACAAAAGTTAATCCTTCTAACTTGACTTTTAAAATCAACTAAACACATGTTCTATATCTATATGATATGCTAACTTAATGATTTAAAACCTGGAAACACGAAAAACACCGTAAAACCGGATTTACGCCGTAGTAGTAACACCGCGGGCTGTTTTGGGTTAGTTAATTAAAAACTATGATAAACTTTGATTTAAAAGTTGTTATTCTGAGAAAATGATTTTTATTATGAACATGAAACTATATCCAAAAATTATGGTTAAACTCAAAGTGGAAGTATGTTTTCTAAAATGGTCATCTAGACGTCGTTCTTTCGACTGAAATGACTACCTTTACAAAAACGACTTATAACTTATTTTTCTGACTATAAACCTATACTTTTTCTGTTTAGATTCATAAAATAGAATTCAATATGAAACCATAGCAATTTGATTCACTCAAAATGGATTTAAAATGAAGAAGTTATGGGTAAAACAAGATTGGATAATTTTTCTCATTTTAGCTACGTGAAAATTGGTAACAAATCTATTCCAACCATAACTTAATCAACTTGTATTGTATATTATGTAATCTTGAGATACCATAGACACGTATACAATGTTTCGACCTATCATGTCGACACATCTATATATATTTCGGAACAACCATAGACACTCTATATGTGAATGTTGGAGTTAGCTATACAGGGTTGAGGTTGATTCCAAAATATTTATAGTTTGAGTTGTGATCAATACTGAGATACGTATACACTGGGTCGTGGATTGATTCAAGATAATATTTATCGATTTATTTCTGTGCATCTAACTGTGGACAACTAGTTGTAGGTTACTAACGAGGACAGCTGACTTAATAAACTTAAAACATCAAAATATATTAAAAGTGTTGTAAATATATTTTGAACATACTTTGATATATATGTATATATTGTTATAGGTTCATGAATCAACCAGTGGCCAAGTCTTACTTCCCGACGAAGTAAAAATCTGTGAAAGTGAGTTATAGTCCCACTTTTAAAATCTAATATTTTTGGGATGAGAATACATGCAGGTTTTATAAATGATTTACAAAATAGACACAAGTACATGAAACTACGTTCTATGGTTGAATTATCGAAATCGAATATGCCCCTTTTTATTAAGTCTGGTAATCTAAGAATTAGGGAACAGACACCCTAATTGACGCGAATCCTAAAGATAGATCTATTGGGCCTAACAAACCCCATCCAAAGTACCGGATGCTTTAGTACTTCGAAATTTATATCATATCCGAAGGGTGTCCCGGAATGATGGGGATATTCTTATATATGCATATTGTTAATGTCGGTTACCAGGTGTTCACCATATGAATGATTTTTATCTCTATGTATGGGATGTGTATTGAAATATGAAATCTTGTGGTCTATTATTATGATTTGATATATATAGGTTAAACCTATAACTCACCAACATTTTTGTTGACGTTTTAAGCATGTTTATTCTCAAGTGATTATTAAGAGCTTCCGCTATCGCATACTTAAATAAGGACGAGATTTGGAGTCCATGCTTGTATGATATTGTGTAAAAACTGCATTCAAGAAACTTATTTTGTTGTAACATATTTGTATTGTAAACCATTATGTAATGGTCGTGTGTAAACAGGATATTTTAGATTATCATTATTTGATAATCTACGTAAAGCTTTTTTAAAACCTTTATCTATGAAATAAAGGTTATGGTTTGTTTTAAAAATGAATGCAGTCTTTGAAAAACGTCTCATATAGAGGTCAAAACCTCGCAACGAAATCAATTAATATGGAACGTTTTTAATCAATAAGAACGGGACATTTCAGTTGGTATCCGAGCGTTGGTCTTAGAGAACCAGAATTTTGCATTAGTGTGTCTTATCGAGTTTGTTAGGATGCATTAGTGAGTCTGGACTTCGACCGTGTTTACTTGAAAAATGATTGCTTAACAAATTTTGTTGGAAACTATATATTTTTAACATGTGAATATTATGTGATATATTAATCTCTTAACGCGTTTGATATTATGTGATAGATGTCTACCTCTAGAACAAGTCCCATTGACTCACCTAATAATAATGAAGAGTCAAATGTAAATTGGAATGATTCGTGGACTGATTCACAAGTTCCCGAAGAGGAACCGGAAGAAGATTCGGAACCGGAAGAAGAATCGGAACCGGAAGAAGAATCGGAACCGGATGAAGAAATAGAACCGGTGGGGGAAATAATAAAACGGTTAAGTAAAAGAAAATCCTCAACCAACCGACCAAGGTTAATTATGGTCAATGGTGTTTCCGCCAAGGAAGCAAAATATTGGGAGGATTACCAATTCTCCGATGAATCGGATTCCGACGAGAATTCCGATGATGTTATAGAAATTACCCCAACTGAATTTAAAAAGGCAAAAGAAAATAATAAGGGAAAGGGCATAAAAATAGAGAAATCTAATTCCAACCCCGATGAACTTTATATGTATCGTCAACCCCGAAGTCCTTAAGTTGTAACAATGACCCGGGAACCTCTAAACCACCAGGTTTTTCTAAACCAATGTGGAAAATTACGGCTCGTATTAGGGGAACATCATATATCCCTAGAAACCTGGAAAAACGAACCAAAACCGAAGAAGAAGAAACGAGCGAGTCGGAATAAGATAGTTGTATTCGTGTGGTGTAATATATGTAATATAGTGTGCTTATGCTTTATGATATATGTAAAAATTGCTTGTATTAATAAGTATTTTTTTATGAATCTAACTCTTGTCTATTTTACAGTTTAAAAACACAAAATAGATAGACAACCCAATATTTTAAGAGACCTACCCGGAGACATGATTGATGAAATCTTGTCTAGAGTCGGTCAGAATTCCTCGGCACAACTATTTAAGGCGAGATCAGTTTGTAAGACATTCGAAGAACGTTCCAAGAATGTATTGGTTTATAAGAGACTTTCGTTTGAAAGATGGGGGATATCACATTGGGAAACCCATAAGTTACGATGTGTTTACTTTGACGCATATATTGCAGGGAACCCAAACGCTATTTTACGCAACGGGTTAAGAAATTATTTTGACTCAATATATCCGAATATTGGACTTCGTGATTTAGAAAAAGCGGCTAACATGCAACATAAAGAAGCATGTTATGCTTACGGATTAGTAATGTTCGCTTCTCACCAAAGTGAGAACAAGAACATCGGGCTACAACTATTAAACAAAACGTTTCCACAAGTGACGGAGTCGGTAATTGGGGTAAGAAATGAGGTTTTTAGATTGTTACGGGACTGTTGGACATTACGTAACCCTCGTCCCTTTGACGACGTTACAACACGCTGTCTTATCAACGGCCATAACGGTTATGTTCCACAAGACCAAGGATGGGAAGTAGTCCTAGTAAAACCAGAATGCATGACTTGTTTCTGGACGTATGAATTACGTGTCTTTATTGCCTTTGCTGAACGACTTGTGTACTAGCTAGAATTATCTTCACAACTATCTTGTATCAAAGTTATTGTGTGCTATATTTCATGCTTTATGTAAAATAAGCGGTATTGTAAGTTTGTAAAATATTGTATAAAAGTTTGAACGCGAAATATTATTATAATCAGTTTTTCATATAGAATTGTAGTAGTTGAATTGTATATTAGCTACTAAGTATGAACTTAACGGGTAGGTACTACCCGAATTTAAACTTATAAAACGCTAATATGAAGAAAAAGCTTTTATAAATGAGTTCATATTATGCTACGAAATACTATTAACTACTCTTAATATTCTGTATGATTAACTTGTTCCATTTGACTATTTTGAAGGAAATGGCACCGACTACTCGACACACCGTGAATATGAATGAAGAGGAATTCCGTACTTTTCTAGCTTCAAACATAGCCGCAGTACAGGCTGCGCTACATACCAACAATAACTTTGGATCTAGCAGTACAGGAAATCGTGTAGGATGCACCTACAAAGAATTCACTGCCTACAAACCTTTGGAATTTGATGGAACCGAAGGACCGATCGGATTGAAACGGTGGACCGAGAAGGTCGAATCGGTGTTTGCCATAAGTAAGTGTACTGAAGAGGATAAAGTAAAGTACGCTACACATACCTTCACAGGTTCTGCATTAACATGGTGGAATACCTATCTAGAGCAAGTGGGACAAGACGATGCGTACGCACTACCGTGGTCAGCATTCAAGCACTTGATGAACGAGAAGTACCGTCCCAGAACCGAGGTCAATAAGCTCAAGACAGAACTTAGAGGGTTACGAACCCAAGGATTTGATATTACCACTTATGAAAGACGATTCACAGAATTGTGCCTATTGTGTCCGGGAGCATTCGAAGATGAGGAAGAGAAGATCGACGCGTTTGTGAAAGGATTACCGGAAAGAATCCAAGAAGATATAAGTTCACACGAGCCCGCCTCCATACAACAGGCATGTAGAATGGCTCACAAACTCGTGAACCAGATTGAAGAAAGAATTAAAGAACAGACTGCTGAAGAGGCCAATGTGAAGCAAGTCAAAAGAAAGTGGGAGGAAAACGGTGATAAGAATCACCAATACAACAACAACAGCAATTACAACAATAATCGCAACAATTATCCCAACAATCGCAACATCAATCGTAACTACAACAAATGGCCCAACAACAACAACAACAACAACAGCAACTACAACAATCATCCCAACAACAATAATAACCGCAACAACAACAACAATCAGAAGCAGCTATGCCAAAGGTGTGAAAAGAATCACTCGGGGTTCTGCACCAAATTTTGCAACAAGTGTAAAAGAAATGGTCATGGCGCGGCGAAGTGTGAGGTCTATGGACCAGGGGTTAATAGAACGAAAGGAACAAATGGTGTCGGAACGAGTAATGGCGGAGCAAGTAGTGTCGGAGCAAGTTATGCCAATGTAGTTTGTTATAAATGTGGAAAACCGGGCCACATTATTAGAAATTGCCCGAACCAGGAGAACACGAATGGACAAGGCCGCGGAAGAGTTTTCAATATTAATGCGGCAGAGTCACAAGAAGACTCGGAGCTTGTTACGGGTACGTTTCTTATTGACAATAAATCTGCTTACGTTTTATTTGATTCGGGTGCGGATAGAAGCTATATGAGTAGAGATTTTTGTACTAAATTAAGTTGTCCATTGACGCCTTTGGATAGTAAATTTTTACTCGAATTAGCAAATGGTAAATTAATTTCAGCAGATAATATATGTCGGAATCGAGAAATTAAACTGGTTAGCGAAACATTTAAGATTGATTTGATACCAGTAGAGTTAGGGAGTTTTGATGTGATAATCGGTATGGACTGGTTGAAAGAAGTGAAAGCAGAGATCGTCTGTTACAAAAATGCAATTCGCATTATACGAGAAAAACAAAAACCCTTAATGGTGTACGGAGAAAAGGGCAACACGAAGCTACATCTTATTAGTAATTTGAAGGCACAAAAACTAATAAGAAAAGGTTGCTATGCTGTTCTAGCACACGTCGAGAAAGTACAAACTGAAGAAAAGAGCATCAATGATGTTCCCATTGCAAAAGAATTTCCCGATGTATTTCCGAAAGAATTACCGGGATTACCCCCACATCGATCCGTTGAATTTCAAATAGATCTTGTACCAGGAGCTGCACCAATAGCTCGTGCTCCTTACAGACTCGCACTCAGCGAGATGAAAGAACTGCAAAGCCAATTACAAGAACTTTTAGAGCGTGGTTTCATTCGACCAAGCACATCACCGTGGGGAGCTCCTGTTTTGTTTGTCAAGAAGAAAGATGGTACATTCAGGTTGTGTATCGACTACCGAGAGTTGAACAAACTTACCATCAAGAACCGCTACCCACTACCGAGAATTGACGACTTATTTGATCAACTACAAGGCTCGTCTGTTTATTCAAAGATTGACTTACGTTCCGGGTATCATCAAATGCGGGTGAAAGAAGATGATATTCCAAAGACTGCTTTCAGAACACGTTACGGTCATTACGAGTTTATGGTCATGCCATTTGGTTTAACTAATGCACCAGCTGTGTTCATGGACCTTATGAACCGAGTGTGTGGACCATACCTTGACAAGTTTGTCATTGTTTTCATTGATGACATACTTATTTACTCAAAGAATGACCAAGAACACGGTGAACATTTGAGAAAGGTGTTAGAAGTATTGAGGAAGGAAGAATTGTACGCTAAATTTTCAAAGTGTGCATTTTGGTTGGAAGAAGTTCAATTCCTCGGTCACATAGTGAACAAAGAAGGTATTAAGGTGGATCCGGCAAAGATAGAAACTGTTGAAAAGTGGGAAACCTCGAAAACTCCGAAACACATACGCCAGTTTTTAGGACTAGCTGGTTACTACAGAAGATTCATCCAAGACTTTTCCAGAATAGCAAAACCCTTGACTGCATTAACGCATAAAGGAAAGAAATTTGAATGGAATGATGAACAAGAGAAAGCGTTTCAGTTATTGAAGAAAAAGCTAACTACGGCACCTATATTGTCATTGCCTGAAGGGAATGATGATTTTGTGATTTATTGTGACGCATCAAAGCAAGGTCTCGGTTGTGTATTAATGCAACGAACGAAGGTGATTGCTTATGCGTCTAGACAATTGAAGATTCACGAACAAAATTATACGACGCATGATTTGGAATTAGGCGCGGTTGTTTTTGCATTAAAGACTTGGAGGCACTACTTATATGGGGTCAAAAGTATTATATATACCGACCACAAAAGTCTTCAACACATATTTAATCAGAAACAACTGAATATGAGGCAGCGTAGGTGGATTGAATTATTGAATGATTACGACTTTGAGATTCGTTACCACCCAGGGAAGGCAAATGTGGTAGCCGATGCCTTGAGCAGGAAGGACAGAGAACCCATTCGAGTAAAATCTATGAATATAATGATTCATAATAACCTTACTACTCAAATAAAGGAGGCGCAACAAGGAGTTTTAAAAGAGGGAAATTTAAAGGATGAAATACCCAAAGGATCGGAGAAGCATCTTAATATTCGGGAAGACGGAACCCGGTATAGGGCTGAAAGGATTTGGGTACCAAAATTTGGAGATATGAGAGAAATGGTACTTAGAGAAGCTCATAAAACCAGATACTCAATACATCCTGGAACGGGGAAGATGTACAAGGATCTCAAGAAACATTTTTGGTGGCCGGGTATGAAAGCCGATGTTGCTAAATACGTAGGAGAATGTTTGACGTGTTCTAAGGTCAAAGCTGAGCATCAAAAACCATCAGGTCTACTTCAACAACCCGAAATCCCAGAATGGAAATGGGAAAACATTACCATGGATTTTATCACTAAATTGCCAAGGACTGCAAGTGGTTTTGATACTATTTGGGTAATAGTTGATCGTCTCACCAAATCAGCACACTTCCTGCCAATAAGAGAAGATGACAAGATGGAGAAGTTAGCACGACTGTATTTGAAGGAAGTCGTCTCCAGACATGGAATACCAATCTCTATTATCTCTGATAGGGATGGCAGATTTATTTCAAGATTCTGGCAGACATTACAGCAAGCATTAGGAACTCGTCTAGACATGAGTACTGCCTATCATCCACAAACTGATGGGCAGAGCGAAAGGACGATACAAACGCTTGAAGACATGCTACGAGCATGTGTTATTGATTTCGGAAACAGTTGGGATCGACATCTACCGTTAGCAGAATTTTCCTACAACAACAGCTACCATTCAAGCATTGAGATGGCGCCGTTTGAAGCAATTTATGGTAGAAAGTGCAGGTCTCCAATTTGTTGGAGTGAAGTGGGGGATAGATAGATTACGGGTCCGGAGATTATACAAGAAACTACCGAGAAGATCATCCAAATTCAACAACGGTTGAAAACTGCCCAAAGTCGACAAAAGAGCTACGCTGACATTAAAAGAAAAGATATAGGATTTGAAATTGGAGAGATGGTCATGCTTAAAGTTGCACCTTGGAAAGGCGTTGTTCGATTTGGTAAACGAGGGAAATTAAATCCAAGGTATATTGGACCATTCAAGATTATTGATCGTGTCGGACCAGTAGCTTACCGACTTGAGTTACCTCAACAACTCGCGACTGTACATAACACTTTCCATGTCTCGAATTTGAAGAAATGTTTTGCTAAAGAAGATCTCACTATTCCGTTAGATGAAATCCAAATCAACGAAAAACTTCAATTCATCGAAGAACCCGTCGAAATAATGGATCGTGAGGTTAAAAGACTTAAGCAAAACAAGATACCAATTGTTAAGGTTCGATGGAATGCTCGTAGAGGACCCAAGTTCACCTGGGAGCGTGAAGATCAGATGAAGAAGAAATACCCGCATCTATTTCCAGAAGATTCGTCAACACCTTCAACAGCTTAAAATTTCGGGACGAAATTTATTTAACGGGTAGGTACTGTAGTGACCCGAACTTTTCCATGTTTATATATATTAATTGAGATTGATATTTACATGATTAAATGTTTCCAACATGTTAAGCAATCAAACTTGTTAAGACTTGATTAATTGAAATATGTTTCATATAGACAATTGACCACCCAAGTTGACCGGTGATTCACGAACGTTAAAACTTGTAAAAACTATATGATGACATATAAATGGATATATATATAGTTAACATGATACTATGATAAGTAAACATATCATTAAGTATATTAACAATGAACTACATATGTAAAAACAAGACTACTAACTTAATGATTTTTAAACGAGACATATATGTAACGATTATCGTTGTAAAGACATTTAATGTATATATATCATATTAAGAGATATTCATACATGATAATATCATGATAATATAATAATTTAAAATCTCATTTGATATTATAAACATTGGGTTAACAACATTTAACAAGATCGTTAACCTAAAGGTTTCAAAACAACACTTACATGTAACGACTAACGATGACTTAATGACTCAGTTAAAATGTATATACATGTAGTGTTTTAATATGTATTTATACACTTTTGAAAGACTTCAATACACTTATCAAAATACTTCTACTTAACAAAAATGCTTACAATTACATCCTCGTTCAGTTTCATCAACAATTCTACTCGTATGCACCCGTATTCGTACTCGTACAATACACAGCTTTTAGATGTATGTACTATTGGTATATACACTCCAATGATCAGCTCTTAGCAGCCCATGTGAGTCACCTAACACATGTGGGAACCATCATTTGGCAACTAGCATGAAATATCTCATAAAATTACAAAAATATGAGTAATCATTCATGACTTATTTACATGAAAATAAAATTACATATCCTTTATATCTAATCCATACACCAACGACCAAAAACACCTACAAACACTTTCATTCTTCAATTTTCTTCATCTAATTGATCTCTCTCAAGTTCTATCTTCAAGTTCTAAGTGTTCTTCATAAATTCCAAAAGTTCTAGTTTCATAAAATCAAGAATACTTTCAAGTTTGCTAGCTCACTTCCAATCTTGTAAGGTGATCATCCAACCTCAAGAAATCTTTGTTTCTTACAGTAGGTTATCATTCTAATACAAGGTAATAATCATATTCAAACTTTGGTTCAATTTCTATAACTATAACAATCTTATTTCAAGTGATGATCTTACTTGAACTTGTTTTCGTGTCATGATTCTGCTTCAAGAACTTCGAGCCATCCAAGGATCCGTTGAAGCTAAATCCATTTTTCTCTTTTCCAGTAGGTTTATTCAAGGAACTTAAGGTAGTAATGATGTTCATAACATTATTCGATTCATACATATAAAGCTATCTTATTCGAAGGTTTAAACTTGTAATCACTAGAACATAGTTTAGTTAATTCTAAACTTGTTCGCAAACAAAAGTTAATCCTTCTAACTTGACTTTTAAAATCAACTAAACACATTTTCTATATCTATATGATATGCTAACTTAATGATTTAAAACCTGGAAACACGAAAAACACCGTAAAACCGGATTTACGCCGTAGTAGTAACACCGCGGGCTGTTTTGGGTTAGTTAATTAAAAACTATGATAAACTTTGATTTAAAAGTTGTTATTCTGAGAAAATGATTTTTATTATGAACATGAAACTATATCCAAAAATTATGGTTAAACTCAAAGTGGAAGTATGTTTTCTAAAATGGTCATCTAGACGTCGTTCTTTCGACTGAAATGACTACCTTTACAAAAACGACTTGTAACTTATTTTTCCGACTATAAACCTATACTTTTTCTGTTTAGATTCATAAAATAGAGTTCAATATGAAACCATAGCAATTTGATTCACTCAAAACGGATTTAAAATGAAGAAGTTATGGGTAAAACAAGATTGGATAATTTTTCTCATTTTAGCTACGTGAAAATTGGTAACAAATCTATTCCAACCATAACTTAATCAACTTGTATTGTATATTATGTAATCTTGAGATACCATAGACACGTATACAATGTTTCGACCTATCATGTCGACACATCTATATATATTTCGGAACAACCATAGACACTCTATATGTGAATGTTGGAGTTAGCTATACAGGGTTGAGGTTGATTCCAAAATATATATAGTTTGAGTTGTGATCAATACTGAGATACGTATACACTGGGTCGTGGATTGATTCAAGATAATATTTATCGATTTATTTCTGTACATCTAACTGTGGACAACTAGTTGTAGGTTACTAACGAGGACAGCTGACTTAATAAACTTAAAACATCAAAATATATTAAAAGTGTTGTAAATATATTTTGAACATACTTTGATATATATGTATATATTGTTATAGGTTCGTGAATCAACCAGTGGCCAAGTCTTACTTCCCGACGAAGTAAAAATCTGTGAAAGTGAGTTATAGTCCCACTTTTAAAATCTAATATTTTTGGGATGAGAATACATGCAGGTTTTATAAATGATTTACAAAATAGACACAAGTACATGAAACTACGTTCTATGGTTGAATTATCGAAATCGAATATGCCCCTTTTTATTAAGTCTGGTAATCTAAGAATTAGGGAACAGACACCCTAATTGACGCGAATCCTAAAGATAGATCTATTGGGCCTAACAAACCCCATCCAAAGTACCAGATGCTTTAGTACTTCGAAATTTATATCATATCCGAAGGGTGTCCCGGAATGATGGGGATATTCTTATATATGCATCTTGTTAATGTCGGTTACCAGGTGTTCACCATATGAATGATTTTTATCTCTATGTATGGGATGTGTATTGAAATATGAAATCTTGTGGTCTATTATTATGATTTGATATATATAGGTTAAACCTATAACTCACCAACATTTTTGTTGACGTTTTAAGCATGTTTATTCTCAGGTGATTATTAAGAGCTTCCGTTGTCACATACTTAAATAAGGACGAGATTTGGAGTCCATGCTTGTATGATATTGTGTAAAAACTGCATTCAAGAAACTTATTTTGTTGTAACATATTTGTATTGTAAACCATTATGTAATGGTCGTGTGTAAACAGGATATTTTAGATTATCATTATTTGATAATCTACGTAAAGCTTTTTTAAAACCTTTATCTATGAAATAAAGGTTATGGTTTGTTTTAAAAATGAATGCAGTCTTTGAAAAACATCTCATATAGAGGTCAAAACCTCGCAACGAAATCAATTAATATGGAACGTTTTTAATCAATAAGAACGGGACATTTCACTTATGGCTACCACCTCAATCCTTTCCCCCTGCTTCGGTTTTCTATAATCACCACCATCATATCCTTGTTGCTATGAACTTCCAACACCACTATTAGAAGCAACCACATTATGATCTTCTGTTGATTTCATTTACTGCTGCTGCACTATATTGAAACTATAACTCACCACTTTTCTTAACAAAATCCATCAATACAACTAGTATTCTAAACTTCTATCTAGTTCTATATAATATACATATACATTACAGAGAAACAAATATAGAAATATCACCTCATCAACTTTTGCTTATTTGATCAACACCGAACCATCGAACCATCTTTGGAGACCACCAAAGAACACCCTCTCCCACTTCCATCCGTTACCTGCACCACAGCTTGATTGACCCAAATCAAAACATCACAACCATTGTAAGCTGCTATATTGTTTATCCTATTTTCCTTGTCAAAAACAACCCAAATTCATATTCGTTATACAATCACAGAGTCACAAACTTATCTATTATTGAGCATAACTACGTTTATTGATTCCTAAGTTATTCAATCAACCAGAAATCACCTGGATAACTGGTATTGCTACGCTGTATAATTTTCTGTCTTCTCATGACAGGATCACCACTTCAATTACCATACTCGTTCCTGCCTTTCTGTTTATATCATAGTAAGACACCACCAACTCGATTATTTTATAATTGTTACTGCTACCAAGTTGTTTCTGTCTGACGAGTAAGACATCAACCAAAATCTGCAAAATCATCTCACCATAATCATCAAGTTATGAACTATTAAAATCAGCTATTTTAATTTTTTTTCTCGTTAATCCTTCAAACCTGGAAAGCCAAGACTACTGCTGCATTCTTATGCTTTTTCATTCAGACCCAAACAGATTCAATTATGTCAAACCAATTCATTATGTTTATTCGATTACCCTGAAATACCCAAATCAAAACCTACCAAGAATACCAATTAATAATATTCATGTATAGAGTAAATAAATGGAGATGAAGAAACTAAGAGAATTTATACCCAATTCATCAATTAAGGAACCAACTACCTGATCGATTGAAGATGGATAATAATCAATGACAATGATGAAAAATGGTGAAGCTGTGGAACGAGGATAAGGACGAATCGACTGACCTGCTATTTCGTGATGACTACCTTTCGATTAATCTGTGATGATGATGAACGATGATGAACCGAAGACCCCAATCGATCATCCACTATGCTTCGATTCTGCTGTTGCTATTTGATGATGATGCTGAATCAATACCGTACATCAACGATTGTTGATAGATTTATTGATCTGTGATGAATCGAAAATCTCCCTAAATCGTTACCTTCTCTGCTGATTGCCCTACTATTTCGATCTGGTTTGGGAGAGAATACAAACAGCGGTATTGGTTTTTATTTATTAAGTACTCCGTAAAATATATTATTATTATTATTATTATTATTATTATTATTATTATTATTATTATTATTATTATTATTATTATTATTATCATTATTATTATAATTAAAGTTATATGAATTATACTTTTTTATTAAAAGTAATGTTTTTATTAAAATTATTATTAGTAATAAAAATATCATTAAAATTATCATTTATTATTAAATTTAGTATTATTATTAAAATTATTATTTTTATTAAATTTATCATTATTATTAGATTTAACATTATTTTTATTACTATTAACATTATTTTAGTACTATTATAATTATTATATTAGCAAACAAATAATGTTTTTTTTTATAAAACTATATTTATTATATATATATATATATAACATATTATATACTAATACTTTTAAAACTAAAATATTATTATTATTTAAGAATATCTTAATATAATTATATATATAAACATTAATACATTATATATATTTTAGTTAAAACACTTTAATATGAATTTAATAAACAAATATTACGTGTCAATTTAAAATACCTAATTAGATGTAACTAGGTTATTTATTTACAAATATTAATATACGAACTTGTTCAAATGTTATTATATAAGTTAATATATATATACATAATTGAATATAGGTTCGTGAATTCGAGGTCAACCCTGCATTGTTCCGTTGTTCGATATAGTCATATGTATTTTTACTACAAAATACATTAGGTGAGTTTCATTTGCCTTTTTACCCTTTATATTTTTGGGCTGAGAATACATGCGCAATTTTTATAAATGATTTACAAAGTAGACACAAGTACGTGAAACTACATTCTATGGTTGAATTATCGAAATCGAATATGCCCCTTTTTATTAAGTCTGGTAATCTAAGAATTAGGGAACAGACACCCTAATTGACACGAACTCTAAAGATAGATCTATCGGGCCCAACAAGCCCCATCCAAAGTACCAGATGCTTTAGTACTTCGAAATTTATATCATGTCCGAAGGAGGATCCCGGAATGATGGGGATATTCTTATATGCATATTGTGAATGTCGGTTACCAGGTGTTCAATCCATATGAATTATATTTTGTCTCTATGTATGGGACGTATGTTTATGAGAAATGAAAATCTTGTGGTCTATTAAAATGATAGAAATGATTATTTATGTTAAACTAATGAACTCACCAACCTTTTGGTTGACACTTTAAAGCATGTTTATTCTCAGGTATGAAAGAAATCTTCCGCTGTGCATTTGTTCAATTTAAAGATATTACTTGAAGTCATTCATGACATATGTTAAAAGACGTTGCATTCGAGTTGTCGAGTTCATCAAGATTATTATTAAGATAATTATAATTAGATATATTATGAAATGGTATGCATATCGTCAATTTTCGATGTAAGGAAGTTTGTGTTTTCAAAACGAATGCAATGTTTGTAAAATGTATCATATAGAGGTCAAGTACCTCGCGATGTAATCAACTATTGTGAATCGTTTGTAATCGATGTGGACTTTGTCCGGATGGATTAGGACGGGTCCTTTCAAAGGCGTCCCGTAAAATACCGAGTACCATCGGTTCGTACCTCTAACTGTTTACTCAAGCCTCGGACCTTCCCGTTACAAAATTCTCCTCCTTCAAGGCTTCTTATTGTGCCTCAAGAATCTGCCTTGCGAGGTTTGTTCGAATTGTCATATTCAAGGCCCTAAACCTGCGAGGTTCAGCCCCTTTCTTTACGACTTAACGCATCAGCCACAACATTGGCCTTTCCCGGATGATATAAAAGCTCACAATCATAATCATTCAACGTCTCAATCTATCTTCATTGCCTCATATTCAACTGTTTCTGATCAAGGATATGTTGAAGACTTTTGTGATCGGTGTACACTGTACTTTTGACCCCATAAAGATACTGTCTCCAAATCTTAAGCGCAAACATAACAGCTCCCAATTCTAAATCATGGGTTGTATAATTCTGTTCATAGATCTTTAACTGACGCAACGCGTACGCAATAACTTTATTTCACTGCATCAAAACACAGCCAAAGCCCTGACGCGATGCATCACAATAAACTACAAAATCATCATTACCCTCAGGTAGTGACAATATCGGAGCGGTAGTCAACTTCTTCTTCAAAATCTAAAAAGCATTCTCTTGTTCATCCTTCCACTCATGCTTCTTCCCCTTGTGCGTTAAAGCAGTCAGAGGTTTCGCTATACGAGAGAAATCTTGAATGAACCTTCTATAGTAACCTGCCAACCCTAGAAACTAACGAATCTGAGTAGGAGTTTTCAGAATTTCCCACCTTTCAATCGCCTTAATTTTAGCAGGATCAACTTGTATTCCCTGTTCACTAACAATATGTCCAAGGAATTGAACTTCTCTTAACTAGAAAGCACACTTAGAGAACTTAGCATACAACTCTTCTTTTCTCAATAAATCAAGCACCAACTTCAAATGTTCTTCGTGCTCTTCATCACTCTTGGAATAAATAAGGATATCATTGATGAAAACGTTACCGAATTTATCCACATATGGGCTACGCACACGGTTCATGAGGTCCATGAACACAGCAGGTGCGTTAGCCACTCCGGACGTCATAACAAAAAAATTCGCAGTGACCATAACGGGTACAAAAAGTGGTTTTCGGAATATCAGTTTCTTTAACACGCAATTGGTGATAACCAGAACGAAGATCAATCTTAGAATAAATGGACGAACCTTGAAGCTAATCGAACAGATCATAAATTCTCAGAAGAGGGTAACGATTTTTAACTGTAAGCTTGTTTAACTCGCGATAAACAATACACAATCGGAACGAACCATCTTTCTTCTTAACAAACAAAACAGGAGCTCCCCAAGGGGATGAACTGGGATGAACTAAATATAGTTGCAACCAACAAAGAAAACATTATATAGAGTAGCCACCTCAGTGGTATAGATGTTTAAGACAATTCCTTCAAGGAGATAACGAGGATCATGACCTTCAAAGTAAATTTTCATTACATTTCCGAAAGGAAGACGTACGGAAGGTGTGATCTTTAAACGAGGGTGAACTTCCTAGCACAAGGAGCGAGGCAATCTAGGATTCATCCTTATTCTTCAATTTATGAGCGGATGAAAAGAAACGTGAATCGTGGATTATAAAGAATAGTCAACTCCAGGTGAGATGAATCTCCAAAAATGACTTTGTGCATCTCAAAGTATTGAATCATAGGATTGATGTTTACGAGGGTGTTGCGGTTTACAGCGAATATTGAGAGTAGAAACTCCTCAAATGGTCTAGCGTAATATATATCCATGATACCCACTATAATAACAGTTTGGGTAGAAACCCACCTAGCGCCTTTTCTACAATAGGGTGACCACCGAGCGTATCCCAAAAAAATTGATTTATCGGTCCGTGTTTCGGCCATGTCCAACCATAAGAGGGAAAATTTTATGAGCGCAAAGACTTTCCAACAAATTTTATAAAACTGGCATCCAAAGTGGCGTAAGAGTTTCTATCAATGAACTTAATGGTAAGTTTCATCCTTAAACTGAGGATGAGAAGAACTGTGATCCAGACGCTCTGTAGGGTAATGCGAAAAGTTGATAAAATTAATCAAAGAAGTTTTGAAAAAGCTTTAAAGGTTTGATGTGACAACATAAACGGAACGAAGTTCTTAGTAATTTAGAAGTATGTATAATGTGTACCATTTTATATAAAATAATCTGACTTAATTAAACAACTCAATAAAGGTGTGGTTTTAAAATAATTTTTAAGGTATAATTTAGTATGTACTAATCAAAATAGGTTAAGGTAAATTTATTCATTTGAATCTATATGTACATATACGATTTTATAAATTGTATACATGACAAAATATTTCATTACTTCTATTCACCCATAAATCCGCGAGAACCACCCAATTAAACAAATGTGTAAAACTCCCGATGATAAACAGAGTATCTGTATTTCAGAGGTTACAAGTTGAAGTAAGATTGTGAAAGATCGAGTAGATGACCTGAATCGTCGTGCGACATTTGACCAACAAATGTTACGAGGTCATGAAAACCAATGAGTTAAATGTTGTTTTGACTATTATCAATGTAGTGACCCGAACTTTTCCATGTTTATATATATTAATTGAGATTTATATTTACATGATTAAATGTTTCCAACATGTTAAGCAATTAAACTTGTTAAGACTTGATTAATTGAAATATGTTTCATATAGACAATTGACCACCCAAGTTGACCGGCGATTCACGAACGTTAAAACTTGTAAAAATGACATGAATATATATATATATGGATATACATATGGTTAACATGAGATTATGATAAGTAAGTATCTCCATAAGTATATTAACAATGAGTTACATACATATAAACAAGACTACTAACTTAAGGATTTCGAAACGAGACATATATGTAACGATTATCGTTGTAACGACATTTAAATGAATATATATCATATTAAGATATATTAATATATCATAATATCATGATAATATAATAATTTAAAATCTCATTTGATATTATAAACATTGGGTTAACAACATTTAACAAGATCGTTAACCTAAAGGTTTCAAAACAACACTTACATGTAACGACTAACGATGACTTAACGACTCAGTTAAAATGTATATACATGTAGTGTTTTAATATGTATTTATACACTTTTGAAAGACTTCAATACACTTATCAAAATACTTCTACTTAACAAAAATGCTTACAATTACATCCTCGTTCAGTTTCATCAACAATTCTACTCGTATGCACCCGTATTCGTACTCGTACAATACACAGCTTTTAGATGTATGTACTATTGGTATATACACTCCAATGATCAGCTATTAGCAGCCCATGTGAGTCACCTAACACATGTGGGAACCATCATTTGGAAACTAGCATGAAATATCTCATAAAATTACAAAAATATGAGTAATCATTCATGACTTATTTACATGAAAACAAAATTACATATCCTTTATATCTAATCCATACACCAACGACCAAAAACACCTACAAACACTTTCATTCTTCAATTTTATTCATCTAATTGATCTCTCTCAAGTTCTATCTTCAAGTTCTAAGTGTTCTTCATATATTTTACAAGTTCTAGTTACATAAAATCAAGAATACTTTCAAGTTTGCTAGCTCACTTCCAATCTTGTAAGGTGATCATCCAACCTCAAGAAATCTTTGTTTCTTACAGTAGGTTATCATTCTAATACAAGGTAATAATCATATTCAAACTTTGGTTCAATTTCTATAACTATAACAATCTTATTTCAAGTGATGATCTTACTTGAACTTGTTTTCGTGTCATGATTTTGCTTCAAGAACTTCGAGCCATCCAAGGATCCGTTGAAGCTAGATCCATTTTTCTCTTTTCCAGTAGGTTTATCCAAGGAACTTAAGGTAGTAATGATGTTCATAACATCATTCGATTCATATATATAAAGCTATCTTATTCGAAGGTTTAAACTTGTAATCACTAGAACATAGTTTAGTTAATTCTAAACTTGTTCGCAAACAAAAGTTAATCCTTCTAACTTGACTTTTAAAATCAACTAAACACATGTTATATATCTATATGATATGCTAACTTAATGATTTAAAACCTGGAAACACGAAAAACACCGTAAAACCGGATTTACGCCGTCGTAGTAACACCGCGGGCTGTTTTGGGTTAGTTAATTAAAAACTATGATAAACTTTGATTTAAAAATTGTTATTCTGAGAAAATGATTTTTATTATGAACATGAAACTATATCCAAAAATTATGGTTAAACTCAAAGTGGAAGTATGTTTTCTAAAATGGTCATCTAGACGTCGTTCTTTCGACTGAAATGACTACCTTTACAAAAAACGACTTGTAACTTATTTTTCCGACTATAAACCTATACTTTTTATGTTTAGATTCATAAAATAGAGTTCAATATGAAACCATAGCAATTTGATTCACTCAAAACGGATTTAAAATGAAGAAGTTATGGGTAAAACAAGATTGGATAATTTTTCTCATTTTAGCTACGTGAAAATTGGTAACAAATCTATTCCAACCATAACTTAATCAACTTGTATTGTATATTATGTAATCTTGAGATACCATAGACACGTATACAATGTTTCGACCTATCATGTCGACACATCTATATATATTTCGGAACAACCATAGACACTTTATATGTGAATGTTGGAGTTAGCTATACAGGGTTGAGGTTGATTCCAAAATATATATAGTTTGAGTTGTGATCAATACTGAGATACGTATACACTGGGTCGTGGATTGATTCAAGATAATATTTATCGATTTATTTCTGTACATCTAACTGTGGACAACTAGTTGTAGGTTACTAACGAGGACAGCTGACTTAATAAACTTAAAACATCAAAATATATTAAAAGTGTTGTAAATATATTTTGAACATACTTTGATATACATGTATATATTGTTATAGGTTCGTGAATCAACCAGTGGCCAAGTCTTACTTCCCGACGAAGTAAAAATCTGTGAAAGTGAGTTATAGTCCCACTTTTAAAATCTAATATTTTTGAGATGAGAATACATGCAGGTTTTATAAATGATTTACAAAATAGACACAAGTACGTGAAACTACATTCTATGGCTGAATTATCAAAATCGAATATGCCCCTTTTTATTAAGTCTGGTAATCTAAGAATTAGGGAACAGACACCCTAATTGACGCGAATCCTAAAGATAGATCTATTGGGCCTAACAAACCCCATCCAAAGTACCGGATGCTTTAGTACTTCGAAATTTATATCATATCCGAAGGGTGTCCCGGAATGATGGGGATATTCTTATATATGCATCTTGTTAATGTCGGTTACCAGGTGTTCACCATATGAATGATTTTTATCTCTATGTATGGGATGTGTATTGAAATATGAAATCTTGTGGTCTATTATTATGATTTGATATATATAGGTTAAACCTATAACTCACCAACATTTTTGTTGACGTTTTAAGCATGTTTATTCTCAGGTGATTATTAAGAGCTTCCGCTGTAGCATACTTAAATAAGGACGAGATTTGGAGTCCATGCTTGTATGATATTGTGTAAAAACTGCATTCAAGAAACTTATTTTGTTGTAACATATTTGTATTGTAAACCATTATGTAATGGTCGTGTGTAAACAGGATATTTTAGATTATCATTATTTGATAATCTACGTAAAGTTTTTTTAAAACCTTTATCTATGAAATAAAGGTTATGGTTTGTTTTAAAAATGAATGCAGTCTTTGAAAAACGTCTCATATAGAGGTCAAAACCTCGCAACGAAATCAATTAATATGGAACGTTTTTAATCAATAAGAACGGGACATTTAAATCAAGACATAAGTCCTTGGGCCAAAACTGTTCCCGAGCGAAGCTGTTACTAACAAGCGAGTTATGAAAGGATAGAGCATGAGATAGATAATCTGGTTAAAACGAGCTTCTCGTATATCAACAAATAAGATAATGAATATTTTCCCTACCCATGTAATACATCGGAACTTCTAAACGAGTAGTGTAAAAATTTTCTTTGACTCGCTTTCTATTCCTCATGTCACAATATTGGGACTTCTTTATGAATTAATGTAATATAATCACGTTGGTCTGACGCCATTATATTTCACTAATTCATAGTTCCATTCCAATAGCAGTACATGAGGTCAGGACACGCGATCAACCTCGAATTTCCACTCAATTTCTCTAAAACAATTTCTTAAATAATGTGCTAAGGATAGCACAAGAGACAAAACATCATAAATAACAAATAGGAGTAACGATGACATAGAAATGTCTTCGAAGTACCAAAAATCTCTGAAAGTCAAGAATGACGTTTTCTGGTTAAAAACCAAAGCACACAGGCACAACGGCACAAAGGCACGTAATATAACAAGAATGTTATATACCTAAACATAATAGCTGACATTGAAATGCCGAGCATTTAAAAGTCAAGAATGACATTTCACGTAATATAACTCAAACGTTATATACATAACCATAATAGATGACATAGAAATGTCTAGAATTTCAGAAGTCAAGAATGACATCCCTCGGTTTCACTTTCCGAGGTGTTCTTATAATGATAAACTCGCATGAGTCAGAGAATACGTTTAAATCAGAATGGGAGTTCCTCCCGGATTCAGAACATAACCAGATGTATGTATGATAACAATATACATACTATTACGATACAAATAATCATATATAATAATACATTATAGGCCGGGCTGTAGACTAGACTCACTAATGCACCCTATTGACTCGGGGTGACGACATCAATGCAGCCTAATTCCCTACAACCAAGGCTCTGATACCAACTGAAACGACCCGTTAAAGTACACTTGACGACCATCGTTATCTTGGTCCCACAGCTTGATCATAACTCTATATGAATTTAATAAATAACCTTGCATTCTTTATTTAAAAATGATTTCCTATAAAGGAAACCTATCAAAATATGTAAGTTTAGAAAAACCATACATTATTACTTAACCAAAAGTTGACCAAAACAAAGTCAACAGCATCCACTATTAAATGTATCAAAAGAGAATGCAAGTTATTGTTTAACAAAAGCTGCCATCATAAATATGAAGACTCTCTAAGTACAGCGGAAGCAATCAATCATGAACCTGAGAATAAAACATGCGAGTAACTGTCAACAAAAATGTTGAGTGAATTATAGGTTTAATATTGCAAATAATATTTAATTTAAACCGTAAAAATTTATGTTTGAAAACATAAAAACTCCTTTTTGGACCACAAAATTATATGCTAGAAAACATATAAAAATATTATTCCATTTACCGTGAGCCACCTGGTAACCACTTAACCATTTATTTACCCTTGCCAAACACAATAAATAATATACACCGAACAAGTGTATCTACAACAAATTACGAAGTACTAAACATTTCGATTATAAATTGCTAGTGCGATTAGCTCGAAATGGGGTTGCCAAACCCGATAGATCTATCCGTAGGATTCGCGTTCACCAGTAGAAACCAGTGATTACAGTTACCAGACTAGGGAATATTTTTGTTCAACTCACAATGAGTAATTTAAACCAACTTCCACTTGTGTCCAAAATATAAAATAAATTGCATGTATTCTCATCCCAAAAGATTTAAAATAGAAAATGGGACTATAACTCACCTTAATAGCAGATGAAGTAACCACACAAATATGCGAACAACAAATGAAGTAAAGTGATCAGGAATGATCACAACGTCGACCTATAAATAAAGCAGGTCGATATAAATAACTAACTTAGGTCAAGTCTTAGTATGATAGTTATTGTACATGTTGCAAGTAGTCATAGAACAATACTCAACATGCATCGGTTTGATCAGAACAGCGTACGGACACACACTTTCTATTTTTAGAAAGTTTCTATTTTTGGAAAGTTTCTATTTTTGGAAAGTTTCTATTTTATGAAAGTTTCTATTTTTGGAAAGTTTCTATTTTAGGAAAGTTTCTATTTTTGGAACGTTTCTATTTTTGAAAAGTTTCTATTTTAGGAAAGTTTCTATTTTTGGAAAGTTTCTATTTTTGGAAAGTTTCCAAATTTAGAAAGTTTCTATTTTTAGAAAGTTTTAAGTTAGGAAAGTTTCCTTATTTAGAAAGTCAACAAAAGTCAACTGAAAGTCAAAGTCAACCGAAAGTCAACTCAAAAGTCAACCTTGGTCAAACATAGTCAACGTTAATTTTAAAAGTGTAAGTTGTAATAATAATGTAAGTTATAATGTTGATTAAAGTTAAATATGTCTAATTATGTCATAACATAAGTTTAATTAAATTAAAATTAATTATTAAAGTTAATATAAGTTTAAATGATATAATTAAAATAACATAAGTATTTAATTAATTAATTAAGTATTAGTCATAATATAAGTATTATTAATTAATAATAAATTTTAAATCATATCATAAGTATTATTAATTAATAATGAATTATTAATCATATCATAAGTTTCTAATTATAATTATTAAATCATAAGTATTTAATAATTAAATTATAATTAAATAATAACTAAGCCTTATAATAATTAAACAATTAATTAATCTTTATTATAAGTCTTATAATAATAATCTTATAATATAAGTTTAATACTTATCATAAGTATTTTCCATTAATAATAAAAGTATTATTAATCATAAGTTTAATTAAAATGTTAATTAAATCATAAGTAATAATTAAATGATATAATAAATATATATCATAAGTCTTAAATTATAATAATTACTTTTTATATCATAAGTAATTAAATGATAATGAAATTCATTATTTATATCATAAGTTTAATAATTAATCACAAGTTTTAAATCAAAAGTTCATCGGGTCGTATCTTGAGCCCCAGGTGTCGGTTTTCGACGAGCCTTACATATATCTCCGTCTAATCAAACCACCCGACACTTTGGTTCACTCAAGAACACACCAAGAACAGCCCACAAGTCGTGGTGATCAGCCTAGACATCACTTGAAACTTTAATTCAATCAAAATCGTGTTTTAGACGCAACGGGTGATTCGTGGCTCGAATTTAGATGACCCGAACATGAAAGTTCGTCCCATCATTGATCCTAACATACTAACACACCCTAAAGTCACCAAATATGATCACAAAGTCGGACCAAACCTGGTTCATACCAATATCACATTTCAATCTTAACAAAATACCACTTTAATCATATCTAGGGCTCCGGGAATCGAAACGACATGAATCCGGAGTCTAAAATTAATGTCTTGATGAGAGGAACTCATCTAGATACTTTATTTTAACTTTTATAACAGTCACAATATCAGAAATACACAAAATAGCTGCTGTCCCAATTTTATCAAACCGAAAACATGTGTTTATGAGTAATTCTATGCATACAATCAACAATACAATAACATATAAGTATCATACTATCAAAATAACATACAAAAATAGAAAAATTAAAGAAAAATCAAAAAGTTAGGGTTAGGGTTTATACCCTAATCAATAATCAAATGATATGAACGTGTAGAGGAGAACGAGAGAAATCCGTTGATGTTAAAAGCCCTAAATTCCAAGCTTGATTATAATGGAAGATGATGATGTATATGATGATGATGATGGTGTCGGCCATGAATGGGAGAAAAGAGGAGGAAGAAAAACTTTGAGAGAAAACTAGTAACTAGGTTTTGTGACAAATTGCTAAAAGTGAGTGTAATTACAAAAATGAGAGAAAAGTGAGGCTATACACCCCTCCCTTGGGATATTTCGGCTGAATCGGGGTAGGGTGGGCCCCTTAGTGGGCCAATTTTGTCCAATGATAAATTCCTTATGGCCCGAATGCCCGAACGAAGCCCGAAACGCGAAAACGCTACTACGCGATTGATTTTTCGGAGAGATAACAAATAAGCGACGAATAAAATATATAAACACTATATATAATCATATGACACTAAAATATCATATTTAAAATAATTAGGACTTAAAAACCCCAAAAGCTTGACCGTTGGTTTGAAAACCGAAAAGATTCGCCGGATAGAAATCCGCGACACGTAGAAACGTACAATTTAAAATATGAATACAAATATTCATTTAACACATAATAATTAATATATTATTACTAAAATAATAATATAGATCATAGAAATGGCGTGGTATGAATAACAATTAACGAACGTTAAATAATTAACGGTAAAAGATAACGGAAAAAGTAGGGTCGTTACAACAACCACACGCAAGATTTTCATTTGAATATTCAAACGAAGATATTATAAACACCACATTCACTATCACGTTCTCATACTCTACCATTCATATCTCACTTGTCAGCAACAGCTTCACACATGAACATTTTGAATTTCCAAGAACATACGCCCTAATAATAGTCAACAACCGTATTTAAATACAATAGATTTCATTACCTCGCAACATTGTTGCTTAAAATAACCCGAATTTTCAAAATACCTTCACCCGATCTTCTTCGATCTTTTCCCAACTTGTAACCTCCGAAATATAAAAATTCTGTTACCAAATTTTATACACACTCTTTTACTGTGCGATCCTCTCGAAATTTTATAAATTTATTTACCGCCATTCGTGCAAATTTTATAAATTGTATATATTTATATAATAAAGTAAGCAAAATTTACCTTTATTTATTTTGACTAGTACATATAAAATTATACCCTCACTTTTTCAAATCAATTCAAAAGATATTTTACTTAAAATAGTACATATTGTACATAACTCTAGTTTTACTAATAACTTCGTTTCTATTTTTAAATTGTCACCTTAAATGACTCGAACTTCTATAAAAAATTTCATTGATTGTTTATATAAAAATTTTCGTATTATTCTACACCACGTAGTAATCACAATTCCTCTTGCCCTTCGAAACTTACCATTAAGTTCATCATTTAAAACTCTATGTTCTCAGTAACTTTTCCCTTGTAAGGTTGACCATTGAGAAGATTTTACTTCTGATATTTCATGGCTAAACACAACACACTCGTAAATATCAATTCTATAATTAAATATTTTGTGGCAAATGCAATCATTTTTGGAAGTTTCCTCACCTGGTGTAAACTATTCTATGTAGCCCGTGATTCATATTTCTTCTCATCAGCACTTAAACTCATAAGTGAATGATAAATTGACTCGTCATCTCTGCAAGAACGTCTTTCCCATCAAGAGATCACACCTCTCTTGCGGTTTCATATCAGAAATAT
Organism: Rutidosis leptorrhynchoides; assembly: GCF_046630445.1. Classification (NCBI taxonomy): domain Eukaryota; kingdom Viridiplantae; phylum Streptophyta; class Magnoliopsida; order Asterales; family Asteraceae; genus Rutidosis; species Rutidosis leptorrhynchoides. Next base: position 605,514,064 of record NC_092333.1, on the reverse strand, counting down.
AACTTATAATCCTCGCTATCCTCTCTAAAGGAGTTACCTTAAATGTTTATGATGTTTAGGTGTTTACTCTAAACTAGTTACAACTAGATGTGATCCTAGACAAATTTCGCCATCTGTTTCAACATATAGCTGAAATCATGATCATAAGGTGCTTAACACTCATTGCAAGGATAAGTTCGCATGCATACTGAATGATATCTTTTCATTAATCACTCATACCATTCTGAGGGCATTTTAGTAATTATGGCTTGCTTTGCATATAAGCCTGATTAGTGACTCCTCAGCTGGAATCTCGTTTCCTCTATTCACATTAGATATTTCTTGAAAACCAAAAGGTATCATGTCTATGGTTACCTTCCGAAATTTGAAGTTGATACCATCTTTAACAAACACAAGTCATACATCAAACTACATGGCTGTGATCTCCAAGTACTTCTCTCTAATTGTCTGCCCTAGTATGACGACATAAGTGCTCAATAGTTTTAAATAAGCTTAGTAATGTTCATGGCACATTTCAGGTATCTGATTTACTGAAATGCTTGTAACATCACAATCCCTTTTGAGAAAACCTAGTCAGGTGACACTCATATTATTCCTTTGAACGATCTCCGCATTGATAATAAAATGCACTTCAGATTTATGAATCGTGAGATCAAACACTTGAAATAGGACAACATTTCCTATTGTCAAACTCCGTTGGAATTCACATAGAGGCCCCGAGTATACCTGGGAACGTGAAGACCAAATGAGACGAAAATATCCACATCTCTTCACTACCGCAAACGCATCCGAGAAGTCTACCTAAAACTTCGGGATGAAGTTTTCATTAACGGGGAGGTACTATAACGACCCTCACTTTTCATCTATCTTGACTAAAAGGCACTTAGGGTTTCATTGTCATATCCAGTGTATTAGCATTAGGGTTGTTATCCGGGTATAATAGATAAAGTAATTAATACTTAAACCCTAATATTAATTAAAACCCTAAACCTAACCCTATACATTAAATACGAAATCCTAATAGCATTTAATATTGAATATTAAACCCTAACCCTAATACTAAATAAATAATATAAACAATATGTCATAAAATAAATGTGACATTTATATGAATTAAAAATTTATAAGAACTAATTGGAACTTAATAAAATTTGTAAAAGTTAGGAGTTAATAATTAAATAAAATGTAACCCTAATATTAATATTAATAATAATAATAATAATAATAATAATAATAATAATAATAATAATAATAATAATAATAATAATAATAATAATAATAATAATAATAATAATAATAATAATAATAATAATAATAATAGAAAAAAAATAATACATAATAAATGAGGGAGTGCCGTATAAAAAAAATATATAAAAACAATTATATTCACTAACAAAAAAAAACGGCTAGGCTAGGATTAAAAGAGGAGACTATTAACTTGATCCATAAGTAAACTAATCCTAATTAAACTCAAACTACCATCCTTGATCACCAAGTAACTCCTAGAATCCTAGAAGGATTACAACTTGCTAAACTCATCTATAAAAAGGACCTCTAGCCTCACAATCTTCATTCATAAATAAACCACAAAAATCCCTCATTTGTTCCCTTGATTTGGTCGACTAATATCTGCAGATCCCAAGGCTTTTAGTCGACACTTTTTACAACACATCCTCATCATTCTAGTCGACCACAACAGCCCTAAACCATCAGCTACAGTCGACACCTAAACCCTCATCAAAACAGCCCTTCTGTCAGCCCTTTTTTCGCTACCAAGACAGCCATAAATAGCCCTCTTCCTGCTACTGTTTATGCCTTCAAAATAGCCCAAGAAGCTGCTCATTATTGCTACATTTTGTTGATGTTTCTGCGAACCAAAATAGTCCCCATCCGCTACTCTATCTACCTGCTGTTCAGCCCATCCAAATCTCCACTTTTACAGCTTTTAAACCTGCTATTCACCTGCAGTTGTTCGCCACTATAACAGCCCACTTCTCTTCTATTTTCTTGCTGCAATTCGTGACCCACGACAGCCTCCAAGACAACATAAGTTGCTGTAATTATGTTGTGGTGTTCCTGCTAGTTGCGAGCCAAATCAGACCTAAGAAGTACTTGTTTTTGGGTCATGATTAACAGCTGGAAACTTGCTCCTGTTTCGGTCCATGTTCATCACCTTTTACTTGGTCTTAAACCCTTAAAGTATACCTATAACCCTATGATAATCATACTTTTAAGCCTACTACTTTTATTGTATCATGTTGATTAGTTAAGATCTTGTTTATGAGGTAATTTAAAATAGATAAAGGATTGTAAATAGATCATGATTATGGTTAATAAGAAGTAACATGAATGATGTACGAGTAATAAAAATTTATGAACCAGTTAATAAGCTTAAGAATTTTTATAAAACTAGATAATAATAGTAATAGATAAATGTATTATAAATATGATGAATATAGTTAAAAGTTGTTAGATTATGATTATGATTATTATGGATAAAGTGTTATGAGTATAAACGATGAATAATTATGATGATCATAAAGTTAGATTAATAAGTAAAAGACTATGAATATGAATGTGTTTATGATCACGATTAACATTAATATAGGTTATAATTATTAATAAATAAGGTTATGAATAAGGGTTAAAAGTTGATTAATAAGTTTGTTAAAATTAAAAGTATTATGATATAGAGTATGAATAATGATGAGGTTAAAAGGTTATGAATCATGATTATGAATAAGTTAGGAAATTATTTTATGAATATGATTAGTTGTTATGATGAAAGTTTATGGTTAATGATTAATAAGCTAGTTAAATAAATGAATCATTATATTTATAAGATTAGGGTTGTTGAATATGGTTAATACATATAAAAGGATTATGATTTTATGTAAGTGAAATAATGATTAGTAATAATTGGGGTTGATTAAAGAATAATGATAAAGATACAAGCATGCATGCATGCATACGTACGTATGTACATGTGTACAAGGTAAGTATATGCTTGTGTATATATGTATATATATACATACGTGTATATGTATGTGTACATATGTATGTATATGTACGGGTGTGTGTATGTATACTTGTGTATGGATGTTATGTTAGTAAAACATAAAAGGTAAAGTAGTATTAGGTATATATATGTACCACCTTTACATATATATATATATATATATATATATATATATATATATATATATATATATATATATATATATATATATATATATATATATATAGTTATGAACACATACATGTATAATAATAATAAAGAATATATATGTATGTATCATATAGGTATATTCATACAAGTATACATAATAGTTGGTTAACTAAATAATAATACTATTATTAGTATAACCTATACACTTATCTATATAGTAACACTTAAGTACACTAAGTATATTACCGCTTATATGAATATAACTTTTCTCGAGAACGGTCACTGTTAATATAGTTTGCTATATTAATAAACAAACTTATGTCTATTAGACATTAATTAATTGAACATTATATCTCTAGGTTGAGATCTCCGATTACACTCCATTCATACTACTTGCGTGGAATTTCTTGCTTGCTATTAAGGTGAACTTCATAGCCCCACTTTTTAACTTTCTCTATCATTTATTTTAAACTTTTAGGGTGAGACACATGCTTGCTTTCAAACTGTTTTACACTTAGACACAAGTACCCGAAAACTGTTTAACTGTGCTGACATGCTTTGATTCATGCTAAATCCCTACCATGATATCGTTAATTACTGGAATTTTGGTAAGCTTAGTTATTGTGAATAGCGCTATTGAGAGTGACGTCTCTAACCATTTGACCGTTGGTCTTTGGTTACATAATAATGATTAAACGACACTGACAGTTCAAGGTGTCCAGGGGTAACTTTGTTTACGTTTCGATATCATAACTTCAGCATTTACTTTTGATAACTAAATCTTGTGGTCTAAAACTATATATTAAACCTATGTTGTTCACTCAACCATTTTGGTTGACACTTTAAGCATGTTTTGTCTCAGGTACTTAAATATTTTGCTTCCGCTGTAGAATTCTGCTGTTACTTAGAAGTCAAGCCAAGCACTGGGACCAGAGTTAACATCCGCGTCAATGGCGATTTTGGCGGGGTGTTATAAAAGGCTTTCTTTTGAAAGATGGGGTATATCACATTGGGGAGACTTTAAGTTACGCCGTGTTTTCTTTAAAGCATTAAGTGCGAGGAACCCAAATGCAATTTTACGCTACGGGTTAAGAACCTATTTTGACTCCACATATCCCAACATAGGACTTCGTTCTTTAGAAAGATCTTCTAACATGCAACATAAAGAAGCATGTTATATTTACGGGTTAGTGATGTTCGCTTCTCACCAAAGTGAGAAAAAGAACATCGGATTACAACTGTTAAATAAAACATTCCCACAAGTGACAGATTCGGTAGTTGGGGTGAGAAACAAGGTTTTTAGATTGTTACGGGGCTGTTGGGCATTACGTAACCCTCGTCCTTTTGACGACATTACAACATGCTGCCTAGCCAACGGTCACAACGGTTATTTTCCACAAGACCAAGGATGGGAAATAATACTAGTAAAACCCGAATGCATGAGTTGTTTCTGGACTTATGAATTACGTGTCTTTATTGCCTTTGCTGAATGACTTTCGTATTAACTAGAATTGTCTCTGCAACTGCCTTGTATCAAAGTTATTGTATGCTATACTTCATGTTATATGTACAATAGCGGTATTGTAAGTTTGTAAAAATATTGTATAAAAGTTCGAACACTAAATATTATTGTAATCAGTTTTTCATATAGAACTGTAATAGTTAAATGGTATATTAGCTACTAAGTATGAACTTAACGGGTAGGTATTACCTGAATTAAAACTTATAAAACGCTAATATGAAGAAAAACCTTTTATAAATAAGTTCATATTATGCTACGAAATACTATTGACTACTCTTAATATTCTATATGATTAACTTAATTCTTTTGGCTATTTTTGAAGGAAATGGCACCGACTACTCGTCAGAACTTGAACATGAGCGAGGAAGACTTCCGTGTTTTTCTTGCTACCAACATAGCCGCAGTACAGGCTGCAATGCAAAACAACAATAATAACTCTGAATCTAGCAATGCAACTAACGCCACAAGAAATCGTGTAGGATGCTCCTACAAAGAATTTACTGCCTACAAACCTTTGGAATTTGATGGAAAAGAAGGACCAATCGGTGTTTGCCATAAGTAAATGTACTGAAGAAGATAGGGTGAAGTACGCCACGCATACCTTCACAGGTACTGCGTTAACATGGTGGAATACCTATCTAGAACAAGTGGGACAAGATGCTGCTTACGCACTACCGTGGTCAGCATTCAAACACTTGATGAACGAGAAGTACCGTCCTAGAAATGAGGTCAATAAGCTCAAGGTAGAGCTTAGAGGATTACGAATTCAAGCTTTCGACATTACCACGTACGAACAAAGATTCACAGAGTTGTGCCTATTGTGTCCAAGAGCGTTCGAAGATGAAGAAGAGAAGATCGACGCGTTTGTGAAAGGGTTACTAGAAAGAATTCAAGAAGATGTGAGTTCACACGAGCCCGCCTCCATACAAAAGGCAAGTCGAATGGCTCATAAACTCATAAATCAAATTGAGGAAAGAATTAAAGAGCAGGTGGTCGAAGAAGCCAACACGAAACAAGTCAAGAGAAAGTGGGAAGAAACCAGTGACAAGGGTCACCAATACAACAACAACAATCACAATCGCAACAACTATCCCAACAAACGCAACATCAATCGCAACAACAACAATCGCAATCCCAATAATAAATACAACAAACGTCCCAATAACAACTACAACAACCGTCCCAGCAACAATAACAACAACAACAATTCCAACAACAATCTCAATAACAACAATGGCAACAACAATCAGAAAATTCCATGTTATAGGTGTGAAGGATATCATCCGGATAAATACTGTAGGGTTGTATGTACCAAATGTAATAGACCGGGTCATGGTGCGATGAAGTGTGAAACTTACGGACCAGCGACTAGAGGAACAAATAACGCCCACATTATTTGTTTCGGATGCGGGAAGAAGGGCCACTACAAAAATATGTGCCCAAATCAGGAAAATAATAAGGGGCAAAGCCATGGAAGAGTTTTTAACATTAATGCAGAAGAAGCACCGGAAGACCCGGAGCTTGTTACCGGTACGTTTCTTATCAATGAAAAATCTGCTTATGTTTTATTTGATTCGGGTGCGGATAGAAGCTATATGAGTAGAGATTTTTGTGCTAAATTAAGTGGTCTATTGACGCCTTTGGATAATAAATTTTTACTCGAATTAGCAAACAATAAATTAATTACAGCAGATAAAATATGTCGGAATCAAGAAATTAAACTGGTTAGCAAAACATTTAAGATTGATTTGATACCAGTAGAGTTAGGAAGTTTGATGTGATAATCAGCATGGACTGGTTGAAAGAGATGAAAGCAAAAATTATTTGTTACAAAAATGCGATACGCATTATGTGCGAGAAGAGAAAACCTTTAATGGTGTACGGAGAAAAGAGCAACGCGAAGTTAAATCTTATTAGTAACTTGAAGGCGCAAAAACTAATAAGAAAAGGTTGCTATGCCGTTCTAGCACACGTCGAGAAAGTCAATTCCGAAGAAAAGAACATCAATGATGTTCCCGTCACAAAAGAATTTACCGATGTATTTCCGAAAGAATTACTGGGACAACCTCCACACCGATCCGTTGAATTTCAAATAGACCTTGTACCAAGAGCTGCACCAATAGATCGTGCTCCATACAGACTCGCACCCAGTGAAATGAAGGAACTCCAAAGCCAATTACAAGAACTTTTAGAGCGTGGTTTCATACGACCAAGCACATCACCATGGGGAGCTCCTGTTTTGTTTGTCAAAACGAAGGATGGTACATTCAGGTTGTGTATCGACTACCGAGAGTTGAACAAATTACCATCAAGAACCGTTACCCACTATTGAGAATCGACGAATTATTTGATCAACTTCAAGGATCGTCAGTTTATTCGAAGATTGATTTACGTTCTGGGTATTATCAAATGCGGGTGAAGGAGGATGATATTCTGAAGACTGCTTTCAGAACGCGTTACTGTCATTATGAGTTTATGGTTATGCTGTTTGGATTAACTAACGCACCAGTTGTGTTCATGGACCTCATGAATCGAGTGTGTGGGCCATATCTTGACAAGTTTGTTATTGTTTTCATCAATGACATACTTATTTACTCAAAGAATGAACAAGAGCACGGAGAACATTTGAGAAAAGTGCTCGAATTGTTGAGGAAAGAAATCTTGTACGCTAAGTTTTCAAAGTGTGCATTTTGGTTGAAAGAAGTTCAATTCCTCGGTCACGTAGTAAACAAGGAAGGTATTCAGGTGGATCCATCAAAGATTGAAATCGTTGAAAACTGGGAAACCCTGAAAACTCCGAAGCATATACGCCAATTTTTAGGACTGGCTAGTTACTATAGAAGGTTCATCCAAGATTTTTCCAAAATAGCAAAACCCTTGACTGCATTAACGCATAAAGGGAAGAAATTTGAATGGAAGGATGAACAGGAGAAAGCGTTTCAATTGTTGAAGAAAAAGTTAACTACGGCACCTATATTGTCATTGCCTTAAGGGAATGATGATTTTGTGATATATTGTGACGCCTCAAAGCAAGGCCTTAGTTGTGTATTAATGCAACGAACAAAGGTAATTGCCTATGCGTCCAGACAATTGAAGATTCGCGAGTAAAATTATACGACTCACAATTTGGAATTGGGCGCTGTTGTTTTAGCATTAAAGACTTGGAGGCACTACTTATATGGGGTCAAAAGTATTATATATACCGACCACAAAAGTCTCCAACACATATTTGATCAGAAACAACTGAACATGAGGCAGCGTAGATGGATTGAATTGTTGAACGATTACGATTTTGAGATTCGTTATCACCCGGGGAAGGCGAATGTGGTAGCCGACGCTTTGAGTAGAAAGGACAGAGAACCTATGCGGGTAAAAGCTATGAATATAATTATTCGTACTAAACTTACTACTCAAATAAAGTAGGCGCAACAGAGAGTTTTAAAAGAAGGAAATTTGAAGAATGAAATATCCAAAGGATTGGAGAAACATCTTAATATTCGGGAAGACGGAACCTGGTATAGGGCTGAAAGAATTTGGGTACCAAACTTTGGAAATGTGAGAGAAATGGTACTTAAGGAAGCACATAAAACCAGATATTCAATACATCCCAGAGCGGGAAAGATGTACAAAGATCTCAAGAAACACTTTTGGTGGCCGGGTATGAAATCCGATATCGCTAAATACGTAGGAGAATGTTTGACTTGTTCTAAAGTCAAAGCTGAACATCAGAAACCATCAGGTCTACTCCAACAACCCGAAATTCCGGAATGGAAATGGGAAAACATTACCATGGATTTCATTACTAAATTGCCAAGGACTGCAAGTGGTTATGATACTATTTGGGTAATAGTCGATCGTCTCACCAAGTCAGCACACTTTCTGCCAATGAGAGAAGATGATAAAATGGAGAAGTTAGGGCGATTATACTTGAAGGAAGTTGTCTCCAGACATGGAATACCAATCTCTATTATCTCTGATAGGGATGGCAGATTTGTTTCAAGGTTTTGGCAAACATTACAGCAAGCATTGGGAACTCGTCTAGACATGAGTACTGCCTATCACCCACAAACTGATGGGCAGAGCGAAATGACGATACAAACGCTTGAAGACATGCTACGAGCATGTGATATTGATTTTGGAAACAGTTGGGATCGACATCTACCGTTAGCAGAGTTTTCCTACAACAACAGTTACCACTCGAGTATTGAGATGGCACCGTTTGAGGCACTTTATGGTAGAAAGTACAGGTCTCTGATTTGTTGGAGTGAAGTTGGGGATAGAAAAATTACGGGTCCAGAGATAATCCAAGAAACTACCGAGAAAATCATTCAAATTCAACAACAGTTGAAAACCGCCCAAAGTCGACAAAAGAGCTACGCGGACATTAAAAGAAAAGATATAGAATATGAAGTTGAAGAGATGGTCATGCTTAAGGTTTCACCTTGGAAAGACGTTGTTCGATTTGGTAAACGGGAGAAACTAAATCCAAGGTACATTGGACCATTCAAGATTATTGATCTTGTCAGACCAGTAGCTTATCGACTTGAATTACCTCAACAACTTTCCAATGTACATAATACTTTTCACGTCTCGAATCTGAAGAAATGTTTAGCCAAAGAAGATCTCACTATTCCTTTAGACGAAATCAAGATTAATGAAAAACTACAATTCATTGAAGAACCCGTCGAAATAATGGATCGTGAGGTTAAAAGACTTAAGCAAAACAAGATACCAATTGTTAAGGTTCGATGGAATGCTCATAGATGACCCGAGTTCACCTGGGAACGTGAAGATCAGATGAAACAAAAAGACCCGCACCAATTTCCAGAAGATGCGTCAACACCTCCAACAGCTTAAAATTTCGGGACGAAATTTATTTAACGGGTAGGTACTGTAGTGACCCGAACTTTTCCATGATTAGATATTAAATGAAAACTATATTTGCATGAATAAATGATTTCAACATGTTAAGCAATCAAACTTGTTAAGACTTGATTAATTGAAATAGGTTTCATGTGGACAATTGACCACCCAAATTGACCGGCGATTCACGAACGTTAAAACTTGTAAAAACTATATATATATATATATATATATATATATATATATATATATATATATATATATATATATATATATATATATATATATATATATATATATATATATGGATATATATATAGTTAACATGATATTATGATAAGTAAGTATCTCATTAGGTATATTAACAATGAGTTATATACATAAAATGAGACTACTAAGGGCCTGTTTACTTTATTTTCAATAAGTTTCTTTATGGATATGGATAACTATATGAATAATGATAAGCATTATGCATCAAGATGAAAATAAAAAAAGTTGTTTACTTTTTTGCTTAATAAATTGTCTCAATAAGAACAAAATACCATTTTACCCTTGTAAAATATCGCCATCTCCATCATCTAAAAAGTAACAATTGAAAGCCTCACCTACTGCAAATAAATTGCTGTCTTTCTTTTCGATTCTTTATGAACATTTTTCCCATCATTCAAATTATTTCAGCCTCATAAAATTTACAATTGATTTCCAAGTTGAAATATAAAATCATCCAAAGTAATAACAATAGAAAACTGGGTTTTGCTTTTACCTAGAAACAAAAACATTAAAATGGTGGTCGTCGGAGATACAATGGGAGATACAAATGGAACTACAAGCGGTGCTCACCAAAGATAGAAAGAGAGCTACAAAAGATGCTCGTCGGAGACACAAGTGCTTCTCATTGGGGCTTCAAGCGGTGGTGCTCGACGGTGATACAAATGGAGCTATAATCGGTGCTCGGTGGAGACACAAGCGGTGGTGCTCGCTGGAGAAACAAGCGGTTCTCCCTGATTCATCGGTGGTCAACGGTTGTCAAATTTATTTGATCGATGGTTGTAGTTGTATGTTTTTGGAAGGAAATTGAAGATAAAATTAAAGAGGAGGATAATATTGTAAAGATTACCTGCTGAATGGATATAAGTGTGCTTTTTTGAATGACTGAGAAATGCCTTGGTATTGCCATTTCATTAAGTTAAGCAGTTAGTAAACACTACATATTGATTACCGAATAATGCCTTCCCTCAATTCAGGCCATTAAGCTGTAAATAAACAGGCCCTAAGTTAAGAAACTCGAAACGATATATATAACGATTATCGTTATAACAACATCTTACTAAATACATATGTATCATATTAAGATATTGTTACACTATATTTAACATGATAAAATGATAATTATATATCATTAAGTATGTTAACAATGAACTACATATGTAAAACATGACTACTAACTTAAGAATTTCGAAACGAGACATATATGTAACGATTATCGTTGTAACGACATTTTAATGTATATATATCATATTAAGATATATTCATACATCATAATATCATGATAATGTAATAATTTAACATCTCATTATGTAACATCCTGTTTTTCCAGATGGTTGGGACGCCGCCCAAAGTGTGGGACGTCGTCCTGTGTTGAAGGACTGGACATCGTCCAGTATGCTGGACGCTGTCCAGATGTACTGGCGGGCCAGCTGTCTTACTTTGGTTGTATTAAAGGGGCTTTTTGGTAATTTCACTTATAGAACGAGTTTAAGGCCCCTAGATCAGTTCATTGAGTGTCATCACTCCATTTTCAACCACCACTTCCTATCCACTTAAATTCTAGAGAGAGAGAAGGGTTTTAGTGTGAGAAAGCTCAATCCAAAGAGGAAGAAACTAGTTTCGGGTCAAAGTGTGTGTTTTAAAGTTGTTCATCAACTCCCTAGCTATGTTTTGATTATAGTAGTAAGCCTTAACTTCGATTTCCTTACTTTAATTATTTAAGGGTTAGGGTTTGGGTTAGTGATGAACTTAAAAACCCGATTGTTTGTGAGTTGGGGATTTTGGGTGAGTTTGGGTCACGAAGACTCAATGATGACTAACCTAGGGTTTGAAATGTTAAATTTGAACTTATGAGCCTTAATTGGTTAGTAAATTACTAGCACACCTTGATATTATGTGAAAGTGTGTTAATTGGGTTAGTGGATGACTCGAAATGGGTGTGTTGACTTTAAAATGATTAAATGGATAATTGTTGACCTAGTTGGGCAAGATGAGTATGAAATGTCCTAAGTTTGTGTTAGTCGGTGTTGTTAGACCTTAATCACTAGCTTTTAGTGATTTATGATGGGTCTTGACCTTAAATGGACGGTTTTGGTATAAATTGGTCAACTAATGCATTTAAGTCATTAAATGCACAAGAGTGTATTGTTGGTGTTTAGTCCAACGAATTGTATATTAATTATATACATAATGTACTAGGTATGTTGCGTTGAAGGTTGCGAGCTTGATTAACTCACCAAAGGTGTTAAGGTGAGTGGAATAATTATATATGTATGTATATGATTTATTTGCTTGTGGGGTATGGGTTAAAGTTCGATGTTGACGATACCATATCCTAGAGTATATTGTTTGTTTTGATGAGGGTTTAAGTTCGATGTTGATGATACCTCATGTATGGATTTAAAGTTCAATGTTGATGAATCCATACCACTATTGTAGTGACATTCGATGAGGGTTTAAGTTCGATGTTGACGATACTTCATATGTGGGTATAAGTTCGATGTTGACGATACCACATTAATTAGGACGGATGGGGAATAAGTTCGATATTGATGATACCATTCGTTGGGCTAGCCTTGGGATTTGGATACTAATGGATGTTGTGAACATCGATGTTTGTGTATTGTGTTGTAGCATATTGTAATGTTTGCGTTATATGCTATTGTTATACTAGCTTATGTTATCGAGGATTTAGCGTTATACGTTATGAAGGTATGCTAATTATATTGCTAGTATGTATGCGGATTTGGTATAAGTGTTTGGATGTAGGTAGGTTATATATGTATGTGTATAACTATTGCACTTACTAAACTTTGCTTATCCTCTCGTTGTTTACTCTTTTTAGGTTCCGGCGTGGACAAGGGTAAGGGTGTTCGGTTGGATTAGTGGCCTCCCACTTTGTTTTGATAGGGGATGCATTTGGGGTGTTAGCTTTTGAAGTTTGGCCAAGATGTGGGTAGTTTAACCCCAAACATCATGCTCTAGGTGTCGTTTGTAATTTAAACTCTTATGGTCGAACTTGTATTTTTGAACGAAACTCGTAAAATGGCCGATGTGGGCCCAATGTTGTAAAACTTGATTTTATACAATGGAAAACTCTTAATTCTAATTATGTTAACATGTTGTGAAAGGGGTTTCATTTAAAAGTGTCGGGAAGCGGGATTTCCGCTCATGTAAGTTGGACACCCTGATCAGAATCTGGCAGTTCATTTGGACGCCGTCCAGATCTTCTGGACGCCATCCAAGTCTTCTTTGCTGGACGCCGTCCAGATGTGTTGAAAAATAATATTTTTTTGGGTCATATTTTGGTATAACGAGGTTTGGGTCGTTACAAGTGGTATCAGAGCATGGTCTAAGGGATTTAGGCCACTAGAGATAGGTGCGTAGACTAGACTTTATTGTGTATGCGCGTTATGAGGGACTTGTAGGAGACGGGTCGGACCGGGGATTGGATAATGCCTAGGTTTAGGTGAACTAACTATACGCTAATTGTATTGAGTTGTGTTTTGCAATCATCAAGCGAGATAGACGTTGTACTAGTGAGTTAATGTGACGTGCTCGCGTAACAATGATTAGCTACCATTGTTACGGGTTCAAATCGTGTCAAACAAGCGATGTACGATGATTGTTAAGCAAGATGGGGTGGTGAGGTGTATATGAATATTATGTTGTATCCTTTCGTTTCATTGTTTAATATATTTCTGTTTTATAGTATGAAGATGAGAAACGGACCCGAGAATCATGAAGGAGGTACGAGCGAGGACCTCGAGTTTACAACCAAAGTTGAGGCCATCATTAAAAAGCAAAGAGCGGAATTTCTTGAGGATGTTCGAAAGGTTTTCCAAGAATCGGTTGATGGGCAAGTAACCGAGTTAATAAACGAACGAATGAATGTCGCGATCGAAGAGGCATTAGAAGCTAGAAATATTTATCCTCGTGGTGAAGGGGGTGATGGTAACGGTGGACATGGAAGGCGAGACTTTCATTACAAAAATTTCAAGGATGCTCAACCTCCTATGTTTAATGGAGTAAGGGATCCGTTGAAAAGTACATGTTGGATCTCCGACATCGAGGGGGCTTTCCGTACCGCAGAGTGTCCTCTCGAGAAGAAGGCGAGGTACGGTTCTAATATGTTGCGTGAAGAGGCCAAGTTGTGGTGGGACGATAAAATCCGATTATATGGGGAAGAGCAATGCATGAGCTTGACGTGGGAAGAGTTTAAAAGGGAATTTTTCAAAGAATACCGAACTCCTTCCGACCTTGACAGAATCCGGGACGAGTTGCATAATTTGCGACAAGGTTCAATGGACTTGGTTACTCTCAAGTCTACCTTCTTGGCAAGACTCGTTTTTGTCCGGAGTATGTTGGTGATGATCACAAGTTGATGCTAGATTTTTATCGTACACTAAGCGATGAGTTGAAGGGTAAGATTAGTCAGGGAATGGCTAAGTCTTTTGACGAGTTATTTGAATTGGCTCGGGGTTTCGAGCCGGAGGTTCCAAAAAGAAGCGATTTCTCTTTCTCTAAGAGAAAATTCGAAGGTTCGAGTCATTTGAACTTTTCCAACAAGAAAAGCAAGAAAGGTTCCGAAAGTGTAAATAGTGTGAAGAAGGGAGGTTTCGGGAACTTTATCCCTATTTGTTACAATTGTGGGGTACGAGGTCATTTGGCTCGAGATTGTACGAAGCCTTCTTCGACAAACAAACTCACTTGTTTTAATTGCAACAAAGAAGGAAACCGAAAGTCAGAGTGTCCCGATTTGAACACTGATCATGTTAAACGGTTAGAGAAGGCGGCGGGTGCGGCTAGTGGACGCAATTATTTGATGACGAATGATGAAGCCAAGCAATCCAATGAAGTTGTCTGTATACATAAAAAAAACTGTTTTAGTTTCTAAATTCTGAAAAGTTTGAACTTAAATTATGGATGTTATTGAAGTAGTGTTGGGAACTGAAGCATGAGTTAGTATAATATAATGACACTTGATCAACGTGATTATATTACAGTAAGTCATGCCGAGTTTCTAATAGAACGTGATAAAGGTTCACTGTAACAGACTGAAACCCGGGCTAGTTGTAAGTGGACTATTTTTGCCCTTAGGGTTTGTGCTTAGTCTTAAGTGATTTTTATTTTAATTATTTTATTAGTGTTTTATTATAATTGTGTTGCGACTAGTTTGTGACAAGGGTCCCAGAACAGGTTTGTTTATTTTATTTGGACCTCGTTTGGGTTACCTAATCTTGTGCGAAAGATATCAGATAACTGGTAAATACCAGTGTGTTGCTCAGATGTCAGTTGACCGACTGTGTGTTCAGGGCAGAATGTTTTACCAAAGTGCCTTTTTCTAGCCGTTATGCTGCCCGTTTATATTTTGGTGTTCAGGATGTAAATTTTGAAAGTGTAAATTTTGAAAGTGCATAAGTGTTAAGCATGAAAATTTTAGCGGACGCATTTTTTTTATGAATTTGCTATAATTCGCTGTCAGTGTGTCTAATCTTGATGGGAACACTATTCTAACTTGGTTTTTGTTGTTCTCAGGAGATAAAGACAAGGAAGAAGCTCAGAAATAATAACTGAGCAGTTGCTGGTAATTGGTGAGTGGGTCTATCTACGGATAGAGTTTAAGTAGCATATCATGCTACTGTGGTTGACTCTTTTACCATGCATAGTGTAGGAATTGCCATGATAGAATAATAACGTTTGCCTGATGTTGTATGTGAATTATGTGTACACTGTGTGAATGGCACCAGTCGGGCCTAGGGAGACTGGGGACTCGAGACCGTGCCTAGGAGAGGTTAGAGTCCGTATGAGGTCAACCGTGCCTAGGGGAGGTTGGGTCCATAGGCTACTGATTGTGGAGTATAGTGTGAATGATGCATCCCCTGCATCTGGATAACTATACTGTGAATTGAGTAGCAGGGACTATCGGTAGACTCAGGCCCGATCAGCTGGGAGTCGTGTGCTCGTACAAGCCGCCGATCCTCGTATTGTCTTATTGTATGCTAGTTGATAGTTAGCATGTGTTGTTGTTAGTATATAGCTTGTGTGTGACTTAAGCTATATCTGTTAGATAGATTCCATTCACTTAGCGGTGCGCTAATCCCCCCACATATTCTCCCCTTGCAGGTTTAGGTACTGCTAGTCGGGAAGGGTGCTATTGCAGAAGACATGTTTGACAACCCAACTCTGATGTGGACTTTTGTATAAATAATGTTTTGTGATAACGTAACACCGTTGTGTAAACTTAAACGTAATGACGTGACTTATATTGTGTTTGTTAATAAAGTCTTCCGCTGTGTGTTTAAAAAAAAAAAAATGGCCGGTGTTACAAGTTGGTATCAGAGCATGGTTTGGCAGCAAATACGTGAGCGTACTTTGTTCCCAAACCCTGAGGCAAGTCAAACATGTCTGTGGGAGTGGGGGCTAAGTGAAAATAGGATATACGTGTGTTAGTTGTGATTGAACTAACTGTTATCCACTAAGCTTTTGTGTGAGCTGTTTTGTAGCACAGGTATGGCTGATAGAAACGCAACTGGCCCATCTAACCCCGGAACATTCAGAGCACCAGAAGAGGGTGTTGAGTCTGATGATGATCAGAGTAGTTACATCCTTCAATTAGAAAGTAAGCTAAAAGAGGCTGAGGACAAAATTAATGAGCTTGAATTGGCAAGGCATTCTGGAAATGATGATACACCACCTGGATTCCCAACCGCGCAATCCCAAACGATACCTAATGTGCACCAGAACCAGTTTCAGAATCAAATACCTAACCAATATTATATGCCACCGCAAAACACTTTTACTTACCAAAATCCCATGATGATGAACCCGTACCAAATGCAAATGTTCCAACAACCTTACATGCAACCACCCAAAAGATGTACTTATAAGAACTTCCGTGATTGCAAACCCTCTGAGTTTTCTGGAAGTACTGATCCGACTGTAACTCTCAATTGGTTGCGAGAAATTGAAAGGGTATTTGAAGCGTGCCAGTGTGAACCCGAGCTGAAAGTGACATATGCTAGTCGAATATTGAAAGGTAGGGCTATGATTTGGTGGGATTCCTTGATTTCCAGTATACCGAAAGAACAAGTGAGTATGATCACTTGGGAGCAGTTTCATGGAAAGGTGTGTGAACAGTACTGTAATCCGTTTGATATGAACAGAATCAAGACTGAGTTTCTTGAAATGAAGATGACACCTCAAATGACGATCGATGAGGTAGTAGAGAAGTATATGGATAAACTAAGGTTTGTACAACAGTGGGTGCCAGACGAAGTGTCTCGTATACAACATTTTGTTAATATCATTTTTCCAGAGTACCGAACTTTTGTTAGAACGGCTACGTCGTTGTCTCAAGCGGTTGTGATGGCTAAGATGGTAGAAAGTGATGTTCAGGCCGCCAGAAATAGAATGTTTGGTAATGTGCTACAACAAGGTGGGCAAGTATCTGGTCAATCAGGATCTAAATTCAAGAAGTCTAGTGGGTTTAAATCGAAGGGTAAAAGTGGTCAGAGTAGTTCTGGGTCTGGATCAGGTAATGGGAATTGGTGTCACACGTGTCGATCTTCTCATAGTGGTCAGTGTTCTGAGGCTACAAGAAGATGTTTAAAGTGTGGTGTTGTTGGGCATGAGTCTTCAGCATGTCCGTATCCGAATAGTGTGTGTTGGACTTATCACAAACCAGGGCATCGTGCAGTTAGTTGTCCGTCAAAAAGTGGTAGTTCCGGGGCAGGGTCAGGGGCGCGTTCAGCATCAGCTGGAGGGTCAACTACCTCGAGTGGGTAGAAGAGGAAGAATCCTCCAACAGCAGAGGCTAGAGCTTTTCAGATGTCGGTGGAAAATGTTGTGGCAACCGACGAAGTAATCACCGGTATGTTTCTAATCAACTCAATACCTGCTCGCGTATTGTTTGATTGTGGTGCCAATAGGTGTTTTATGTCCCTAGATTTCTGTGCTAAGTTGAATTTACCAGCTACTGTGTTACCTAAGCCGGTTAGTGTAGAAGTAGCTGATGGTAAGACCACACCCGTCACAACCTATGTGACTGGGGTTTGTATAGAGATCGAAGGGAAGTCTTTCCCGGTGACTTGTTTAGTGTTACCTATTCCTAGCTTTGATGTAGTACTAGGAATGGATTGGTTGAGCTCGCTTAGGGCTAATATTAAGTGCGATAGGAAAATGATTACCTTTCGTTTGACCGATGGAACCCGTGTGGTGGCCCGGGGGGAGCGGGGCGGGTATAATTTTCCGTTGATAACCATGATGAAAGCGAAAAAGTCGATGGCAAAGGGTTGTGAATCATTTCTTGCATATGTGATTGATGCGAAGAAAGAAAAGAAAGCAGTGGCCGATATTCCAGTAGTATCAGAATTTCCCGAAGTGTTCCCAGATGAGTTACCAGGTCTGCCGCCGGTAAGGGAAGTCGAATATAAGATTGAGTTGGTTCCTGGAACAACTCCAGTTGCAAAAGCTCCATACCGATTAGCGCCGTCTGAAATCCGTGAAATGATGTCACAGATTCAAGAGTTATTAGATCGTGGGTTTATCCGACCGAGTTCTTCACTGTGGGGTGCTCCGGTGTTGTTTGTTAAAAAGAAAGATGGGTCAATGCGTATGTGTATTGATTATCGTGAATTGAACAAAAGAACAGTGAAGAATAAGTATCCGTTACCTCGAATAGACGATTTGTTCGACCAGTTAAAGGGTGCTTCATTCTTTTCTAAGATAGACTTACGATCCGGATATCATCAGGTTCGTGTTGCTGAATCAGATATACCGAAAACAGCGTTCAGAACAAGGTATGGTCATTATGAATTTCTTGTCATGCCGTTTGGGTTGACGAATGCGCCAGCAGTCTTCATGGATCTAATGAATAGAGTGTGTCGTCCATTCTTAGATAAGTTTGTGATTGTGTTTATTGATGAATATTGGTGTATTCGAAAACAGAGAGTGAACATGTTGAACATCTGAGATTGGTTTTGAACTTGTTAAAACGTGAGCAACTATTTGCAAAATTTTCAAAGTGTGAATTTTGGTTACGTGAAGTGCAGTTTTTGGGTCATGTGATTTGTACCGAGGGTATAAAAGTTGATCCGACAAAGATAGAAGCGGTAATGAATTGGAATTCTCCGAGGACTCCGACTGAGATTAAGAGTTTTCTGGGATTGGCTGGTTATTATCGCAGGTTTATCAAAGATTTCTCTAAAATAGCGGGTCCATTGACTAAGTTAACTCGTAAAGATATAGCCTTTCAATGGACTGATGAACAGGAAAAGGCTTTTCAGATATTGAAACGGCTACTGTGTCAGGCACCAGTGTTAGCTTTACCAGAAGGTTCAGACGACTTCGTGGTATACTGTGATGCATCATATGCTGGGTTGGGTTGTGTCTTAATGCAGAGAGATAAAGTAATAGCCTACGCCTCGCGACAGTTGAAAGTTCATGAGAAGAATTATCCAGTGCATGATCTTGAAATGGCTGCAGTAGTGTTTGCTTTGAAACTGTGGAGACATTATTTGTATGGAACTCATTGTGTTATTTGTACAGATCATAAGAGTTTGCAATATATCTTCTCACAGAAAGAATTGAATATGCGTCAGAGACGGTGGCAAGAGTTGATCAAAGATTATGATTGTGAAATTAAATATCATCCGGGTAAGGCAAATGTGGTTGCAGATGCGCTAAGTCGTAAAAAGTCAAGTGAAAATGTGAAATTCCTTCGTTTGAATATAACTTCAGATTTGATTAACAGCTTAAGAACCGTTCAGGCCTGTGCTTTGGAGGACGAACATATTAAATATGAACAAATGATCAAACGAAAAGTGGACTTAAGTGATGACTCACGTGGACTAAAGACTTTAAACAATCGTGTTTGGGTACCTAAGCTTGGAGATTTGAGGGATTTAATTATGACAGAAGCTCACAAATCCAAATTGACAGTACATCCGGGTAGTAATAAGATGTATCATGATTTGAAAGCAGTGTATTGGTGGCCAACAATGAAATCAGATATTGCCCGTTATGTCAAAAAGTGTCATATATGTGCTCAAGTGAAGGCAGAACATCAGAAACCTTATGGTTCGCTACGTCAGTTACAGATTTCAGAGTGGAAATGGGAACATATAACGATGGATTTTGTGACCAAACTACCAAGAACTCAGAAACGACACGATATGATTTGGGTAATAGTGGATCGTCTAACTAAAAGTGCTCATTTTCTTGCTACTCGTGAAATAGCTTCGTTAAGTGAGTTAGCCGAATTGTATGTTAAAGAAATAGTTAGTCGACATGGTGTGCCATTATCGATCGTTTCAGACAGAGATTCCAGATTTGTGTTGAATTTTTGGAACAGTCTTCAACAGAATTTGGGTACATGTGTGAATTTAAGTACAACTTATCATCCTCAGACAGATGGTCAGAGTGAAAGAACGATACAGACTTTGGAGGATATGTTAAGGGCTTGTGTGTTAGAATACGGTGGTTCGTGGAATACACATTTGCCGTTGATCGAATTTGCGTATAATAATTCATATCATTCGAGTATAGGGATGCCGCCCTATGAAATGTTATACGGTCGTCGTTGCAGAACTCCGACTTGTTGGTTAGAAGCCGGGGAGAAACAGTTTGCAGGTCCCGAAATTGTTCAAATGACAGCCGAAAAAGTTGCAATTGCGAGAGAAAAGTTGAAAGCCGCTAGAGATAGGCAGAAAATGTATGCTGATCCGCGTAGATGTCCGGTAACCTTTAATGTGGGTGAACGAGTGTATCTGAAAGTTTCACCGTGGAAAGGGGTTATCAGATTCGGTAAACGTGGTAAGTTAGCACCGAGATTTATTGGTCCATTTCAGATCAGTGAAGTGTTGAATGATCAGACTGTGGTGTTAGATCTTCCGCCAGAGTTAGCCGGTATTCATAATACATTTAACGTGTGTTATCTTCGTAAGTGTAAAGTCGATGATGAAACGCAACTTCTTCTTTTAGAAGATTTAAGGGTCGATTTGAATAAGAAATTGGTGGAAGAGCCGGTCCGTGTAGTTGAACGAAAGGTGACTAAGTTGAGATATAAAGAGATACCGATGGTGTTGATTGAGTGGAAACACAGTTTGGGTTCTAATCTTACGTGGAAAACAGAAGAGTTGATGAGAAACCGCTACCCTCATTTGTTTGACCAAGACCAGATTCCGAGGACGGAATCTCCTTAAGGGGGGTGGATTTGTAACAGACTGAAACCCGGGCTAGTTGTAAGTGGACTATTTTTGCCCTTAGGGTTTGTGCTTAGTCTTAAGTGATTTTTATTTTAATTATTTTATTAGTGTTTTATTATAATGGTGTTGCGACCAGTTTGTGACAAGGGTCCCAGAACAGGTTTGTTTATTTTATTTGGACCTCGTTTGGGTTACCTAATCTTGTGCGAAAGATATCAGATAACTGGTAAATACCAGTGTGTTGCTCAGTGTGGGAATTAAACCCAACTAAGAGACTAGTGTACTGTATTTCCTTCCCATTTCTAGAAAATTCATTCTTCACTCCCGTACCTAACTTCCACCTCTTCAAACCCTAATTCCTAAATTGTGTTCTAGAGCTCAAATTGTTCATACCATCTTGTTTCTTACAGATTACTGAGTCTATCAAGGTAAGTAACATGTGTTTTTGTGTTCAATTCATTGTTAAATTCTTGGTTTTGTGTGAGTTTTGTAAAAAGCTTGAATTTGTGTCAAAACAAGTGATTTAAGTGTTGTTATGGTCAAATTATTGTGAATTTTGAGTCTATAACAAGTAGTGAACAAGTTGTGGTCGATTTTGGTGTTTAAAACGAGCTCTAGATCAAGATTTGAGGATTTCATCGTGAAGTCCGTAGCTTTTGTTCAGTTTCTGAGGAAGATGAACACAGTCGGCCGACTGTCGGTCTACAGTCGACCGACTGAGGGTGAACCGACCGACTGGCGAGTGAACCGACCGACTGAGATTTGCCTTCGGTCGATTGATGTATTACCCAATGAATCGACCGACTGGACAGGTCAGTCGACTGATTGTGTCGACAGTCGACCGACTGTAAGTGTCAGTTGACCGACTGTGTGTTCAGGGCAGAATGTTTTACCAAAGTGCCTTTTTCTAGCCGTTATGCTGCCCGTTTATATTTTGGTGTTCAGGATGTAAATTTTGAAAGTGCATAAGTGTTAAGCATGAAAATTTTAGCGGACGCATTTTTTTTATGAATTTGCTATAATTCGCTGTCAGTGTGTCTAATCTTGATGGGAACACTATTCTAACTTGGTTTTTGTTGTTCTCAGGAGATAAAGACAAGGAAGAAGCTCAGAAATAATAACTGAGCAGTTGCTGGTAATTGGTGAGTGGATCTATCTACAGATAGAGTTTAAGTAGCATATCATGCTACTGTGGTTGACTCTTTTACCATGCATAGTGTAGGAATTGCCATGATAGAATAATAACGTTTGCCTGATGTTGTATGTGAATTATGTGTACACTGTGTGAATGGCACCAGTCGGGCCTAGGGAGACTGGGGACTCGAGACCGTGCCTAGGAGAGGTTAGAGTCCGTATGAGGTCAACCGTGCCTAGGGGAGGTTGGGTCCATAGGCTACTGATTGTGGAGTATAGTGTGAATGATGCATCCCCTGCATCTGGATAACTATACTGTGAATTGAGTAGCAGGGACTATCGGTAGACTCAGGCCCGATCAGCTGGGAGTCGTGTGCTCGTACAAGCCGCCGATCCTCGTATTGTCTTATTGTATGCTAGTTGATAGTTAGCATGTGTTGTTGTTAGTATATAGCTTGTGTGTGACTTAAGCTATATCTGTTAGATAGATTCCATTCACTTAGCGGTGCGCTAATCCCCCACATATTCTCCCCTTGCAGGTTTAGGTACTGCTAGTCGGGAAGGGTGCTATTGCAGAAGACATGTTTGACAACCCAACTCTGATGTGGACTTTTGTATAAATAATGTTTTGTGATAACGTAACACCGTTGTGTAAACTTAAACGTAATGACGTGACTTATATTGTGTTTGTTAATAAAGTCTTCCGCTGTGTGTTTTAAAAAAAAAAAAATGGCCGGTGTTACATTCACAGATCATACCCTCATCATGAACCATATTACATAATTCTTTCATTCTATTTAAACTCTAAACATATCAATATTTTTCTTGATGATTCGGCCTTTTCTGAGGTATTCTGGTAATTTGACAAATCAAGATTGTGTCATTACAATTTCCTTCTTATAACATTAACTATGTTCATTCCAAAATTTATATCTGCGAATTCTGGACCATTACCTGGGGTACTTAATGGATAGAAGGGAAAACAGAGCATGAAGCTCCGAAATAGAAATGGGGGTATAAATCGCAGCAAATAGGAGAGAGCATTAACTATGGATGTCGATGATTATAGAAAGACAGACGAAGGGACTCTGAAAAAATAAGGAAAGATATAAAGACTGACGACAACACATAAATTACAAACCGTGTATATCAATAAGTATTGCAACGTAAAGACACGGGAGAACTAAAAACACTATAAAGCCAAGAGTATAGTAAAAGTGAATATATTCCTCCGGCGGAAGATGAAAAAGAAGAATGATAGATATGAAAGTTAGGAGTATATCAAGAACCAGAACTGGATGGAGAATATTGACGAATACTTTAAAGTATGAGTTGAGGGAGGAAGAATAGAAGGTGAGCTGTGGAAATAAAGAAACGAAGGGAGTGGATTTATAGCGCAAAATCTGACAGAGTAATCGTGATAGGTTATCTCATTTAATCAAAGAAGATCCTAATTTCCTTAATTACTGAAGAACCAAATATAATTACGAAGATTTCCTCTAAAATCCCTTAAATTCCGGAAATCAACCGTGACTACGTCACCGGTTAAGTCGAATCTGCATTTACTCATTTTCACTCTTTTGCGATAACTTCACTCGTACTCTTCACAAAATTGAATTGTTTTATCTATATTACTCAATGATGATAAAACTCTAATTTTCAGCTCGTATGCGTCATGAAAACATACTTATTGTCAGCCATGACCATCCCAAAAAAATTTCGGGACGAAATTTTTTTAACGGGTAGGTACTGTGACAACCCGAAAATTTCCGACCAAATTTAAAACTTAATCTTTATATGATTTCGGCAAGATAAGCAAAGTCTGTAATATTGATTCTCAAAATTTTTGAACTAATGTTATATATTCAGTTAACCTCTGACTATTGACCGACGATTCACGAACATCTATTTGTAAATAGATATATATATATATATATATATATATATATATATATATATATATATATATATATATATATATATATATATATATATATATATATACAATAAGTTGAATATTAATTATTCATAAATAACTTGCAATGTGTATTTAAAAAAACTGATTTTTGTATATTAAATAAAGATATATACATATATATAATTTCAAGTTATTTAGTAAACGATAGTAACATTCGTTTATTGATTCGATTGATATTTAGATAAGTTAACTAAAACGTTTAAGATAAACAAGTAAAACACTATTTGCTACAGTAAAAACGACTTTGCTACAGTAAAACACTATTTGCTACAGTGAAAAATCATGTCGACAAACTAGAAAACAAGAGATCATGAGCTGGAAAAGGAGGCCATGCGATCGCATGGCCATTAGCCTACAGACCCATGCGATCGCATGGGATGGCTGGCCAGGAGTTCCTATAAAGCTCGATCAATTTCTGTTTTCTCATTCACTCAATCTCTCTATATTATATATTACTCCGTATTACTTATCTTATTTATTTATTTTAATTATTATTAATATTATTATTAAAGATTATTATTAATCTTATGATATTAATATTAGTAGTATTATTATTATTAGTATATACCTAAAATACTACGACGAGGTCATGAGTACATTATTTTCAAAACGGATTTTATAAACGGGATAAAACTAAGAAAATTATGGGTTATAGCTATGGAGGTTATGGGTATGATTCGGGGGTATGCTTGTGAGATCAATCTAGTGTTTATCATCTTCATTGCGTCTACGTACTTTCCTACAATATTGAATCACAATATTGATACGTGAGCATTCACATCTTATCTTTTATATATTAATAGTGTATCCGTGTCTAGTGCTCGAGTATATATGTTTATGCATACTTGTATGCTTTAATTTTGTCGTTAGATAGTTTATGATGAATCACGAATTTGATACATATGCTACTGATATAAAGTATATGATATGCATGTTTTTGGAAAGCTAGCGAAAAATTATTAACTTTTCATTTAGAAATCGCTTGATTTCGATGAATGGATTAAAAGATATGGTCAACTGAATTATGTTTGACGTTAATTGAAATTGTGTTTGAAACTATAAATTAATATTTAAACAACTTGTCTATGAGATTGATAAATTGGATTTTTAGATATAACTAATCGAGTAAATGAATTTCTATATAAGACACGTTTTGTTTTGTTGATCAATTGTCAAAGTTGATTGTATTATCATGTTTTAAAAGCTTTATAAACACTGTAATCTAATTTTACATGTATTGGAAAACTATGTGAAATAATAAAATATGTTCGATTGTCATGATAATTCAAATATAATATAGCTCCTGAAATAAATAATATTTTGAGTTTGATAAACTATAAATTCGTTCAATTATCAAGACTTATATTATGTTAAAAAAACATGTATAGATTTAAAGATCATATTGGGTCAGGTTGACTTTTGAGATGACTTTTGTTAACTTTTGCATGTCGGTCTCGAGCATTAGGATCGTGATACACTATGACCCGACCTAGCTTGTTAGACATGTATTGACCAACATATGTTCTCTAGGTTGAGATATACAGTTATTTTGCATTCCGAGTTTCGGTCACATTTCGGTGAATGACCTTATGTGCTGCTAAGGTGAGTTTCATATGCTACCTTTTTAATTGCTTTTGCAATCTATATTTTTTGGGCTGAGAATACATGCACTTTATTTTAAACGCAATCGACACAAGTACATACTAAATTCTACACTGAGTTTGAACCGAAAATCCCTTAGCTTTGGTAACTAGTAACTGCCGGTTATAAGAACTGGTGGGCGCGAGTAGTTATATATGGATCCATAGGGCTTGACATCCTCATCTGTTCCAGGTATAGAAACCCTAGCCTGAACTATAAAACAGACGTATGCTATTTGAGTTTAGTACACATTGGATTGCGTGTATTGTACATGTTAGTTGCACGTATGTTAAAACAGTGGTACTTATTATAACGTTAAAGTTTAGTTACCAGGGTGCTCAATCTTGTAGAATATTTTGATAAACGTTTCTGGATGAAACAACTGAAATCTTGTGATCCACCTTTATATATAGATTATGCGCAACATTAAAACTATGAACTCACCAACCTTTGTGTTGACACTTTTAAGCATGTTTATTCTCAGGTTCCTAGAAGTCTTCCGCTATTTTCTTATACGTTATACAAGCTATGCGCATGGAGTCATACATGCTTTATTCGAGAAAACTTTGCATTCACAAAATCATCACCATGTATCTTATTTGACTGTATTGTCAACGGATGTATTGTTAGAAACTATTATATACGATGATTGTCTGTACGTAGAAATAATCAGACGTCGAAAACCTTGGATTTATATAATCATTTATGGTGTACCTTTTCAAAAGAATGCAATGTTTATAAAACGTATCATATAGAGGTCAAAACCACACTATGAAATCAATGAATGATGTATTCGTCCAAATGGATTTGGACGTGTCATCACATAATGTGTATTTCATAGAACTAGAGAATGGTAACTTGATGAGAACTGATAAGATTTATCGCGGTTGTACTTTGATGTTGGAGGGTAAGTCTTTTAGCATTGATGTGATACCTACTAAACTAGGAAGTTTTGACCTTATGGTTGGAATGGACTGGTTAGGTGATAACAAAGCCGAAGTGGTCTGTGACTTGAAGGCTATTCGTATTCCTATTGCTGACGGTGAACCTATGATGATTTATGGAGAGAAGAACGGCTCAAAATTACATCTCATTAACTGCTTGAAAGTTCAGAAGTATGTGAGAAAGGGATGTATCTCATTTATGGCTCACGTAAGCCAAATTGTACCTGAAGAAAGGAGACCTGAAGATGTTACCATAGTTAAGGAATTTCTTGAAGTTTTTCCGGAGGAATTACCTGGTCTACCACCGCATTGAGAAGTTGAGTTTCAGATAGATTTAGTGCCAGGAGCGGCACCGGTGTCTCGCGCACCGTACAGACTTGCACCCCCAGAGCTTTAAGAGTTGTCTAGCCAATTGCAAGAGTTGTTAGACAAGGGATTTATCCGACAGAGTTCTTCACCTTGGGGAGCTCCGGTCTTGTTTGTTAAAAAGAAGGATGGGTCGATGAGATTGTGTATCGACTACAGAGAATTAAACAAGTTGACAATCAAGAATCGGTATCCGCTACCGAGGATTGATGACTTATTTGATAAATTACAGGGATCTAGTTGTTATTCGAAGATTGATTTGAGATCCGGGTATCACCAATTGAGAGTCAAAGAAGCTGATGTCCCGAAGACGGCGTCTAGAACACGTTATGGACATTATGAGGTAAAGCGATGCCGTTTGGTTTGACGAACGCACCGGCAGTGTTCATGGACCTCATGAACCGTGTGTGTAAGCCATACCTAGATAAATTCGTCATTGTGTTTATTGATGATATATTGGTGTACTTCAAGAAAAAGGAAGAGCACGAACAACATCTACGTTCGATATTGACTATGCTTATAAAAGAGCAGTTGTATGCAAAGTTCTCTAAGGTTGACTTTTGGTTACCAGAGGTACAATTTCTTGGCCATATTGTAGGGTGTAGTGACTCGAACTTTTCCATGATTAGATATTAAATGAAAACTATATTTGCATGATTAAATGTTTCCAACATGTTAAGCAATCAAACTTGTTAAGACTTGATTAATTGAAATAGGTTTCATGTAGACAATTGACCACCCAAATTGACCGGCGATTCACGAACGTTAAAACTTGTAAAAACTATATGATGATATATATATGGATATATATATAGTTAAGATGATATTATGATAAGTAAGTATCTCATTAGGTATATTAACAATGAGTTATATACATAAAATGAGACTACTAAGTTAAGAAACTCGAAACGATATATATAACGATTATCGTTATGACAACGTCTTACTAAATACATATGTATCATATTAAGATATTGTTATACTATATTTAACATGATAAAATGATAATTATATATATAATTAAGTATGTTAACAATGAACTACATATGTAAAACAAGACTACTAACTTAAGAATTTCGAAACGAGACATATATGTAACGATTATCGTTGTAACGACATTTTAATGTATATATATCATATTAAGATATATTCATACATCATAATATCATGATAGTGTAATAATTTAACATCTCATTAGATATAATAAACAATGGGTTAACAACATTAAATGAGATCGTTAACTTAAAGGTTTCAAAACAACACTTACATGTAACGACTAACGATGACTTAACGACTCAGTTAAAATGTATATACATGTAGTATATTAAGATGTATTAATAC
Source organism: Rutidosis leptorrhynchoides (assembly GCF_046630445.1). Taxonomy (NCBI): domain Eukaryota; kingdom Viridiplantae; phylum Streptophyta; class Magnoliopsida; order Asterales; family Asteraceae; genus Rutidosis; species Rutidosis leptorrhynchoides. The sequence continues at coordinate 605,485,632 of NC_092333.1, read as the reverse complement.
ATTTTTAAAAGACTTAAAGACACATATCAAATTACTTCTAGTTATCAAAAATGCTTACAATAGCATTCTCGTTCATTTTCATCAACAATTCTACTCGTATGCACCCGTATTCGTACTCGTACAATACACAGCTTCTAAATGTACTCACTATTGGTATATATACTTCAATGATCTGCTCTTAGCAGCTGATAATGCTAAAAACAAACATATATTTCATAGCATTATTCCTCAAGAAAGACAAGCTTTTAGTTGCAATTGTTCTATTTACAAGTGATATTCGTTTAAATAATAAAAGGTGAAGACAAAAGACAGATTCGACGAATTAAAGACGCAAACGACCAAAAAGCTCAAAAGTACAAAATACAATCAAAGAGGTTCCAATTATTGATAAGAAACGTCTCGAAATTACAAGAGTATAAGATTCAAAACGCAAAGTACAAGATATAAAATAGTACGCAAGGACATTCGAAAATCCGGAACCGGGACCAGAGTCAACTCTCAACGCTCGACGCAACGGACTAAAAATTACAAGTTAACTATGTATATAAATATAATATAATATATAATTAATTATATAAATTATATATAAATTATATTTATATAATAAACCGTCGGTAAACAAAGAGCCAAAATGAGTGAGCTGTATTTACAAACTCCGCGACTCGCGGAGTTTGAAGGCAAAAAGGGCCGCGAGTCGCGGAGCCCCAAATTCTGAAACTCCCTATAAAAGCAAACGAATTCTGATCGCAAAAAACAATCCATAATCCATCCTCTCTATATCTATACGTAAATATTTATATTTATATTTTAATTTTAATTTTAATTTTAATCCTAATAATAAGGGTATGTTAGCGAATATTGTAAGGGTGTAAGTCGAAATTCTATCCGTGTAACGCTACGCTATTTTTTATCATTATAAGTTATGTTCAACCTTTTTAATTTAATGTCTCGTAGCTAAGTTATTATTATGCTTATTTAATCCGAAGTAATCATGATGTTGGGCTAATTACTAAAATTGGGTAATTGGGCTTTGTACCATAATTGGGGTTTGGACAAAAGAACGACACTTGTGGAAATTAGACTATGGGCTATTAATGGGCTTTATATTTGTTTAACTAAATGATAGTTTGTTAATGTTAATATAAAGATTTACAATTGGGCGTCCCTATAAATTACCATATACACTCGATCGGACACGATGGGCGGGGTATTTATATGAACGAATAATCGTTCATTTAACCGGACACGGGAATGGATTAATAGCCACTAGAATAATTAAAACAGGGGTGAAATTATGTACAAGGACACTTGGTATAATTGATAACAAAATATTAAAACCTTGGGTTACACTCAGTCGACATCCTGGTGTAATTATTAAACAAAGTATTAAAATCTTGCTACAGTTTAAGTCCCCAATTAGTTAGAATATTTAACTTCGGGTATAAGGATAATTTGACGAGGACACTCGCACTTTATATTTATGACTGATGGACTGTTATGGACAAAAACCAGACGGACATATTAAATAATCCAGGACAAAGGACAATTAACCCATGGGCATAAAACTAAAATCAACACGTCAAACATCATGATTACGGAAGTTTAAATAAGCATAATTCTTTTATTTCATATTTAATTTCCTTTATTTTATATTTAATTGCACTTCTAATTATAGCACCTTTATTTATTGTTATTTAATTGCACTTTTAATTATTGTACTTTTTAATTATCGCAAGTTTATTTTATCGCACTTTTATTATTCGCAATTTCATTATCGTTATTTACTTTACGCTTTAAATTAAGTCTTGTATTTATTAATTATTTTACATTTGGTTTTAACTGCGACTAAAGTTTTAAAATCGACAAACCGGTCATTAAACGGTAAAAACCCCCCTTTATAATAATAATATTACTTATATATATATTTGTATTTTTATAAAAGTAAACTAATATAGCGTTAAGCTTTGTTTAAAGATTTTCCCTGTGGAACGAACCGGACTTACTAAAAACTACACTACTGTACGATTAGGTACACTGCCTATAAGTGTTGTAGCAAGGTTTAAGTATATCCATTCTCTAAATAAATAAATATCTTGTGTAAAATTGTATCGTATTTAATAGTATTTTCTGCTAAAATATAATAGCTATTTTATATACACTCCGCTACCACATCAAGTATTTTTGGCGCCGCTGCCGGGGAACTCTTAAACGCCGGAAGCGCAACGCTAATATAAAGAAAGAAAAAAAAAAGATTTTTAGTTTACTTTTAAAAAAAATTATTTTTATAAAAATACGTTTTAAATATTCGAAAATATAAAAAGAAAAACAAAAATATAAGTATTTTTAAGATTTTGTTAAATATTTAAGTTTTATAAAGTTTCTTTATTTTTATATAAGTTTTATTTAAGTATTTTGTTTTTATTTAAAACATATAAAAAAATATATATATATAAATCTAGTTTTAAGATTTTTATTTATAAAATTATAAAGTAGTTCTATTTTTATTCTAATTTTTAAAATATAAGTTTTTATTATATAAAAATTTTAGATTATAAAACAGAAAATATAAAATAAAATAAAAACGTCAAATTTAAAACTGTACCAGAGTTGAATTTTGGAACCCCGCGACTCGCGGGGTTTGCTGCTTGGAAAACCGCAACTCGCGGAGACACTCTGACACTGACAGAAACCCTAATCTGCATTTAATTACGGGTAATTATTAATTATTATTATTATTAACCCTAATTAATTATTATTATTATAATTAGTTTTACTTTTTATTTAATTTATATTTTAGTTAAATTAGTTTAATTAAATTGTAAAATTAATTGTTTTAATAAATAAATAATATAAAAATAATATTTTTATAAAAATTTTACTTTTTACAACTTTTTGTATATTTTTATATTTTGTCCCTTTTTAATCATTTTAGCGTAATATTTGTATTTTTAGCTCATATTTAGTTTTGAACTTAGTTTTTGCCATAGTTATTTTTACTTCTAGATTTTTAGGCTTTGCCGTAGAATTCCTTAAGTGCTTTTTCTTTAGACTAATATTTAGGTGCTTTAGAATTTTGCGACGCCTTTTTAAGTTTTAGTTTCTTTTTAAGTTATTTCCATTTGGGATTTAGTTTTTCTTGTAAGCTTTAATATTTTTAGACGACTTTTACCAATGTATCAATTATCATTCCAATTAGTAATCTCAATTTGCGATTATAATTTTAAGTTAGTTGTAGTAATAAGGTTAGGTTAGTCAAGTATTTTTAAGTGTTATAAGTTTCTTTTATTTTTCCGTCACCTTTTATTTGTCAACCATTTTTCTTTTTCGACCTTTTTCGACGCGCTCTTTTTCTTTCTTATTTCTCGCTATTCTAGTTTTAGGACATAGATTTTTATTCTACTTCTTATCTAAATTTCTTAAAATTACGAAAATTTATTTTAAGTGGTTAAATTGATAGACATCAAAATTTTCTGGTTCGTAGTAATAGTTAGATTTGTACGTGGACCGGGTTATTGGAGCCAAACAGTCCTCAATTATATTGAGACCAAACGAATCCTGCCCCTCTGCTGCATCTTTTTGCTATTCGAAACGTGGGCAAAATCAGAAAAGTCTATTGATTGGATAACTTATTATAATTTTTGTTTCCTTTTAAAAACTAATAGGATATTCAGTGAATGCACCGAGCAAGACGTTCACCACCTTTTGTACGTTCACCACCTGTAACTAGATCAAGACATTTAGCAAATATTACCGCCGTTGATTTTTCTTTAGAATCGTCATCCAGACGACCAAGTACTCCAGTTCAAATTTCCGATAATCCATTTTTTGAACCCGACCTCACAATTGAGAATCCGGAGAATATTCAGGAACGATTCGTAGATCCTGAACCACTAAACTTTCCTCCGGAACCACCAATCATTCAAACAGAGATTGTTGAGGAACGAACCATTAAATCAGAATCCTCTAGTGATTCCGATTCAACAAATTCAATTATGGAGAATCTGGAACCTTTAAGTATGGAAGACCGAATGAGAGCTAAATGCACTGGCCAAGGTCACGCAATTACTCATCCAGACATTAATGCGCCAGATTATGAAATCAAAGGACAAATTCTACACATGGTGACTAATCAATGCCAATTTAGTGGTGCGCCGAAGGAAGATCCAAATGAACATCTACGTACCTTTAATAGGATCTGCACACTATTTAAAATCCGAGAAGTGGAGGATGAACAGATATATCTCATGTTATTTCCCTGGACTTTAAAGGGAGAAGCCAAAGATTGGTTGGAATCGTTACCTGAAGGGGCGATTGATACATGGGATGTTTTAGTTGAAAAATTTCTTAAACAATTTTTTCCTGCATCTAAAGCCGTAAGACTTCAAGGAGAAATTGTTACGTTCACACAGAAGCCAAATGAAACTCTATATGAGGCGTGGACAAGATTTGGAAAGTTATTAAGAGGATGTCCGCAACATGGTTTAGACACCTGTCAAATAGTACAAATATTCTACCAAGGATGCGACATCACTACAAGGAAAGACATAGATATAGCAGCTGGTGGTTCTATTATAAAGAAAACCGAAACTGATGCTTACAAAATTATTGATAACACTGCTTCCCACTCACATGAGTGGCACCAAGAAAAAGATATCGTAAGATCATCTAAAGCAGCTAGAGCCGATTCTAGCCATGACTTAGATTCCATTTCCGCAAAGATAGATGCTGTCGAGAGACGAATGGAAAAGATGACTAAAGATATTCACTCAATACGAATTAGTTGTGAGCAATGTGGAGGACCACATTTGACAAAAGATTGTCTCAGTATTGAATTAACAATAGAACAAAGAGAGAATATTTCATACATAAACCAAAGACCTGGAAATAATTATAGAATAATTATCAACCGCCAAGACCGATTTACAATCAAAACCAGAATTATAACCGAAATATTTCATACAACAACCAACAAGGTCCTAGCAATCAACAAGTATCCAATAATACTTACAACCAGCAAAGACCTAATTTTCAAAACAAACCACCGCAACAAACCGATGATAAAAAGCCAAATTTAGAAGATATGATGACGAAGCTAGTTGAAACTCAAACGTAATTTTTCACATCTCAGAAACAAACTAATGAACAAAATGCTCAAGCATTTAGAAATCAACAAGCTTCTATTCAAAATCTGGAACAAGAAGTAAGTAACCTAGCAAGGTTAATAGGTGAAAGAAAACCGGAAAGTCTACCTAGTGATACAAATGCTAACCCCCGGAATGAAACAGCTAAAGCTATTACCACAAGAAGTGGTACAACACTTAAACCACTTGAAATACCTGTAACTTCTGATGAAGCTATTCCTACTCCACAAGAACCACAACCTGATCAAGATAAGGAAAAAGAACCGGTAGTTGAAAAGGTTAATGAAGATAACACAGTTAAGGCTAAACCTTATGTTAAACCATACCAACCACCACTTCCTTACCCGAGTAAAATGAAGAAAGAGAAACTTGAAGCCGAGCAATCCAAATTCTTGGATATGTTTAAACAGATAAATGTAAATCTTCCTTTCATTGATGTGATTTCAGGAATGCCTAGATATGCTAAATTCTTGAAAGATCTAATCTCAAATAGAAAGAAAATGGAAGAACTCTCGGCTGTTACCATGAATGCTAATTGTTCAGCAGTGCTGTTGAATAAGATACCAGAAAAACTATCTGATCCAGGAAGTTTCACAATTCCATGTTTTTTGGGTAGTCTTAGTTCAATAGAAGCATTGGCAGACTTAGGTGCTAGTATAAATCTAATGCCGTATTCACTATACGCTAAACTAGACCTTGGAGAATTGAAACCAACCAGAATAAGCATACAACTAGCCGATAGATCAATAAAATATCCTAGAGGGATAATGGAGAACATGCTAGTTAAAGTTGGTACTTTAGTATTTCCAGTAGATTTTGTTGTTCTGGACATGGAAGAAGATTCTCAAGTTCCTCTCATATTAGGAAGACCATTCTTAAACACGGCTAAAGCAATGATAGACGTGTTCGGTAAGAAATTGACCCTAAGTATAGAGGATGAGAGTGTTACCTTTTCAGTTGATAGAGAAATGCAACAACCACAATCTGCAGATGATACATGTTATTATATTCAAACTATAGATGCACATGCAGAATTATTAGAAGAATTTCCAGAATTACAAGGAACATGAGAATGTTCTTTAGGAGAAAGTAATGAACCAATTGATGAAGCTGAAATGTTAGCTACACTTATAGCTAATGGATATGAACCAACAACAGAAGAAATTCAAATGCTAAAAGAAGAAGACAGATATCGATACAAATCATCGATAGAAGAACCTCCGAAATTAGAGTTAAAGCCACTTCTAAACCATTTGGAATACGCTTATTTACATGGTGAATCTGAATTACCTGTAATAATATCGTCTTCTCTTACTAAAAATGAGAAATCACAACTCATTTCTGTGTTGAAAGCTCATAAACCAGCCATTGCATGGAAGATTCATGATATTAAAGGAATAAGTCCTTCGTATTGCACACATAAAATCCTTATGGAAGAAGGTCATAAAACGTATGTGCAACGCCAACGAATACTAAATCCTAATATGCAAGATGTAGTTAAGAAAGAGATTATTAAACTGCTAGATGCAGGTCTAATTTATCCAATTTCTGATAGTCCATGGGTAAGCCCAGTTCAATGCGTGCCTAAGAAGGGTGGCATGACTGTCATTACAAATGAGAAAAATGAGCTTATTCCTACTAGGACTGTAACAGGATGGCGTGTGTGTATTGATTATAGAAAATTAAATGACGCTACCAGAAAAGATCACTTTCCCTTACCTTTTATAGATCAAATGTTGGAAAGATTAGCCGGAAATAGTTACTATTGTTTTCTAGATGGATTTTCCGGATATTTTCAAATTCCAATAGCACCCGAAGATCAAGAGAAAACCACATTCACGTGCCCTTATGGTACTTTTGCTTACAAACGCATGCCATTTGGACTCTGTAACGCCCATGCAACCTTTCAAAGGTGTATGATGGCGATTTTTCACGACATGATAGAAGAATGCATAGAAGTTTTCATGGAGGACTTTTCAGTCTTCGGTGATACATTTGAATCATGTCTAGTTAATCTTGAACGAATGCTTATTAGATGCGAACAATCAAATCTAGTACTTAATTGGGAGAAATGCCATTTTATGGTTAAAGAGGGCATCGTTCTTGGACATAAAATTTCAAAAGAAGGAATTGAAGTGGATAGAGCTAAAGTAGATGTAATTGCTAAACTTCTACATCCCACCAATGTTAGAGGAGTTAGGAGTTTTCTAGGGCATGCCGATTTTTACCGACGTTTCATAAAAGATTTTTCTAAAATTGCCACTCCTATGAATAAACTCCTAGAAAAGGATGCTCCATTCATCTTTTCAGATGAGTGTATCAAATCTTTTAATTTTCTTAAAGAGAAACTAACTAATGCGCCAATCATGATAACACCAAATTGGAATCTACCATTTGAACTAATGTGCGATGCAAGTGATTTTGCAATGGGAGCCGTTTTAGGACAAAGGATTGAAAAACGATTTCAACCTATATATTATGCTAGTAAGACGTTACAAGGAGCACAAACGAACTATACAACTACTGAAAAAGAACTCCTTGCTATTGTCTTTGCTTTTAACAAATTTCGATCATATCTCGTTCTAGCAAAAACGGTGGTCTATACCGACCATTCTGCTCTTAGATACCTATTTTCAAAACAAGATGCTAAACCAAGATTAATCCGTTGGATCTTACTCTTACAAGAGTTTGATATTGAAATCCGAGATAAAAGAGGAGCAGAAAATCTCGCCGCTGATCATCTTTCTCGTCTTGAAAATCCCGAATTAGAAGTTCTAAATGAATCGGCCATACAAGACAACTTTCCTGATGAATATCTATTGAAGATAGATTATAAAGAAATTTCATGGTTTGCAGACTATGCAAACTACTTAGTTTGTGGATTCCTTGAAAAAGGATTATCGTACCAAAGACGAAAGAAATTCTTCAGTGATATAAAACACTATTTTTGGGAAGATCCACATTTGTTTAAAAGTTGTCCCGATGGAATAATACACCGATGTGTATTCGGAGATGAAGCCAGTAAAATATTAAACCATTGTCACACAGGACCAACAGGAGGGCACTATGGGCCTCAACTAACAGCAAGAAAAGTTTATGATGCTGGATTCTATTGGCCTACAATTTACAAAGACGCACACCTTCTTTGCAAATCCTGTGATGCTTGTCAAAGGGCTGGAAAAATAAGTCAACGTGATGAAATGCCACAAAATGTCATACAAGTATGTGAAGTATTTGACATTTGGGGTATTGACTTTATGGGTCCATTTCCAAAATCTCATAATAATCTATATATACTCGTAGCCATTGATTATGTATCTAAATGGGCGGAAGCACAAGCTCTCCCAACTAACGATGCACGAGTTGTAGTCAACTTTTTAAAACGTCTTTTTGCAAGGTTTGGAACACCGAAAGCTTTAATAAGTGATCGGGGTACTCATTTCTGTAATAATCAACTTGAGAAAGTTCTTAAAAGATATGGAGTAACTCATAAAATCTCCACCGCATATCATCCACAAACAAGTGGACAAGTTGAAAATACCAACCGAGCTTTAAAACGTATTCTAGAGAAAACCGTAGGATCAAATCCGAAGGAATGGTCCATTAAATTGGAGGATGCACTCTGGGCTTTTAGAACAGCCTACAAAACTCCAATTGGAACCACACCTTTTAGACTTGTTTATGGAAAAGCATGTCATCTTCCAGTAGAAATTGAACACAAAGCATTTTGGGCTTTGAAGACATGTAATCTTGATTTACATGAAGCCGGACGTCTACGGTTAAGTCAACTAAACGAATTAGAAGAATTAAGACATGAAGCATACGAAAATTCATTAATCTATAAAGAAAGAACAAAGAAATGGCATGATAAAAGAATCAGAAGTTCAAAAGAATTTAAGGAAGGAGACAGAGTTCTTCTTTTTAATTCACAATTCAAGCTATTTCCTGGAAAATTGAAATCAAGATGGTCTGGACCATTCATAGTTAAAAGAGTTTTTCCATACGAAACGATAGAATTAATAAATTCAAATGGGATTGAATTTAAAGTTAATGGTCACAGAGTTAAACACTACATAGATAGTCCGATGGAAGTCGACAACGAAGTTAATCACAATTTCGACACCACAGCTAACTAAGTGTGGGGAGAATCAAGTCTTTAAAGGATAATATGTATTTCTGTTAGAGTTAGATTGTCTATTTTCGTGTAGTTCTCGAAAATGGAACCCGAATGGTCTTTCCCTAGCAGACCCTAAAGAACTAGTCTTCTCCCCCCATTCTGAATTTTTATTTTTTTTAGGTTTTTACAAAATGAAGACTGCCTGTGAACTAAACCATGGTCTAATGCTACACGCTTTGATCACTAAACGTAATAATGACACACTACCGAGTGAAATAGTATCAGTAATCAGAGAAAGATTGGACGGAGTTAGAAAAGAATCCAGATGCGAAGATAATAAGTTACAATTTGGTAAAGGAAAATCAAAATCCGCAGCGAAAAGAAGAGCACGACACCTAGAAAGATGTCATAAATGCAGAAAATGGTCACATGGAGGTAAATGTTCAAATAATCAAACCTATTCAAATACCGAATTTGTTACTTTATGCAGAGACGGACCGTTCATATGTTTAGAAGAAAAGACACTGAATGCTCGAGGTTACGCCTATGTAGCCATGGAAAACCAATTAAACCGACTATCTTATGAATGGGATAGATCATATAACTAAGAATACTATCTCACAGGTAAGTCTGTACAGTTTTTTTTTATTTTTTTTTATTTTTAACCTTTTGATAATAAACGCTAATTTGTTCGCTATAAAGTATTAAATTGGTATTAAATAAAATTAGGTTTGGCGACCGAAATTATTGATATCATTCAAAAATTTATTACATCACTGCGAAATTTAACGTTTATTCTTAAGGTATAAATATCTTTAATCAATCAACCCAAAATATTTCAAAAATTCGTCATGAGTTAAATTAGGTCTTGGAACCGAAATTACTTTACCGAAAAGAGGGGCGCATATTTTTGATAATATTTGATTGATTAAAGTGGGATAAAAAGCCAAAAAGATTTTTAATTTTATTTTTACCATGTTTTTAAAATTAATATTTAAATCTTAAATTAATATTGTAAACTTTGTAAAATCAATATATTTAAAATTGTAAATATTTGAAAAATTAATATAAGTTTGGTGTGAATTTATAATATGAATTTTTAACTTAAGTTTGGTGTGAATTTTTAATTTTTAAAATATAAATTTTAATTTTATGCATTTTAAATTTTGAGTTTGGTGTGAATTTTTAATATTAATTTTGAATTTTATATTTAAGTTGTGTGAATTTAAAAACAAAAATTAACTTTATCTCATTAAGTTAAAAATATGATTTTTAAAATTCGTCGTAAGTTGAAGACTAGGTCGTTGAACCGAAATTGCTTTACCCGAGGGAGGGACGAGAACTTTTATTATCATTATTTTTAATCTTATTGAATTAAAGTATGCCAAAAACATTAAAAACCCCCAAAAATCTTAGCTTTTAAAACAATCGCTACAAAAAGACAAATTTTAAAATTTTGTCAAAGGACGGACTAGGACATCGATCCGAAACGACCTCGTCCTAAATAACAATGGAAACAAAATTTTATAAATAATTACTTAATTGTTTTAATTAGTATAAGATGTTATAAAAAAAAAAAAAAAAAAAAAAAACTCCGCGACTCGCGGAGTTTGAAGGGTAAAAACCCCGCGACTCGCGGAGGGACCAAAAATCAGAAAAAAAATAAAAACACAGAACTGATCAGTTGAAAAACCCACACACCAAATACTGCGAAGAACAGCCGCAAAAACCCGAAAATACATGAGAAAACACCCCCAAAATCACAATTTTTAACCGTTAATCATCAAATCTTTTACTAAAATCATGTTGAGAAGGATGCTATCAAGGAATTACTCAAGAAAAACGGTAAATTTCTACACCTAAACACCATTTAATCCGAAAATTAGTGTTCTTGAGCAATTTTTTCCCCAATTTGATTTTGATGCTTTTTAGTGTAATTATGCTTAAATTGTTTATGTATTATACTTGTATAACCTAGATTGATGCTATTTAACATGATTAGAAGCCTTAAACTTCAAATTTTGAGTAATCTAGCGTTTGTGTTCTTGAGCAAATTTGGGGCTTTTTGATATAAACAGGTTATGGCCGATTTTTGTCATGAACTGTTGCTAAATTAAGTAGTGTAACATGTTTAGGTAGTTAAATGATCCAAACTTTGAGCCTAAACATGATTTTGAGAATTAAAGTGGACTTTTTCAAGTCTAAAAATTCATGAACTTGATTTTTGAAAGATAATGCCATTTGAAACTTGTTTAATTGCTAGTAATGATTATTTTGACATGTTATTTGAGTTAAATGCTTATGAACTTGGCAAACATTTTCGTATATGCTTATTTGAAAAGGTGTAGATTTGATAAAAATGTGAAAATGAGCTTAAGTTTGATATAAATTGATCATGTCATTGTAATTATTTTGATTGATGATTTTGCTGACACTAATGCATATTTGGATGCACAAAAATTGTGTTTGATGTGTTTTGCAGACTGAAAGGGGTGAATCTTCATCCCAAGCTCGCAATGCTCCTGCTGAGAATGCGGAACAACAGGAGGTGGATAACTACTACAAACAAGATATACCTCATCCAGTCATGACATTTTCTGATATGTACTTGGAAGATTTGCATCCGAACCTGAGATTTGACAGACTTTGGATAGATTATCCAAAATACCAAAGGGGTTTGCATACTCTTCATTCTAAAGTTGTTGAGGTACCTAGGGTCATAGAATGGGGACCATTAGAAGCTGTAGAATTGGTCGGGTCAATTAGGGAATTACTTGCACAGAGGTATGGTAATTCTACTTTTAACGACTGGGTACGTTTATTCACCATGCGTAGACCTGTATATAAAGTATGGTGTGAAGAATTGTTGTGTAGTATAGAATTAAATGATCGGGTAGCTAGTTTAACCGATCGATCTTTTATTAGATTTTTGTTAGGAGGTTCGATGCGCCACATGTCTTTACTAGACATGGCTCAAGCTTTACGTATATATACGCCTGAGGAATTAGCATCTGCCGATTGTAGAGGGTTGATACTAAATGGTAGAAAGATAGATGAAAATTTTGATACACATGGTGTATGGAGTCAAATGACAAGCCATCACCGATTCAAAGGGGGAAATTACTCTTATTTGGATATAGATAGAGCTGAATTAAGAGTGATTCATAGGTTTTTAGCTAATTCGATTACACAAAGAGGTAAGAACAAGGAAAAGGTAAATGAACAGGATTTGTTTTACCATATGTGTATTCGAGACCCACAAAGCGCTGTAAGTATACCTTATTGTGTGGGTTATTATTTATCAGCTATGGTTAGGGGGATGAGACCGCATAGCATAATAGGAGGTGGTATATTTATAACTTTAATTGCTGAATATCTCGGTGTGGATATAAGTCGGGGGGGATTATTAGTCGAAGAACCAGAACCCCGCGATACAATAGGTTTAAATGTATACCATGGTGCGAAAGTTTTGAAAAGGCGAAATAACGCCGCAGTACAATACCATGGTAGACATCCACAGGTTGAGAGAAACCAACAGCAAGGTAATGTAGGAGGGGGAAATGAAATGCAAGAAATGCAAAGGTTTATAGCTTCACAGGAGTACGAAAATGCTAGACATAGAGCATTTGAAGATTGGCAAGTTCATCAAAACCAAATCATAGCTCATTGCCAACATATAGGTAGAAACTATATTCCTACTCCAAAACCCATATTCCCTCCCTGGTCTATAGAGATGCAACCACCGTATCCTACGTATAACCCAGCCGAAGCATTCTATAGCACGTATGGTTATGCATGGAACCCCTATTGGTATCAGTATCATCCCTAGTCTACTTAGTTTTATTTATTTTGTAAATTGTAATGTTGATACGTTTAATACTTATGTTAATATTGTAATAGTTTTTATAATTTTCTAACTTTTATTCTTAGATTTTAATAATTTTTGAATGTGGGGTAATATACCAAACTTCAAAAATATGTATATATGTTTGCAGTTTATCTTATGTACACAACAGGGTAAAACAACGCATTTTCAAAGACTGGCATTAAGTTCAGCAAAAGCAACTAATTTTGACGACAAGATGCAAAATATATGTGAAATAACAACAAGACGGAATGAACAAATGATGTGCACCATTTATCATTCAGCAAACAAACGCCAATATATTTGGAAACTTTGGTAAAATTTAATCATTTTCACACAAATCACCCTCAATAATTTAAATTGTTACTGATTTCTTGCAAATGAGGGCATTGCAAGATCTTAAGTGTGGGAAGGGGTTAAATTCTTTCGGATTTTAAAATTTTTATCTTAAACACTGGGTTACCATTAAAAATACTAGTAAAGCAGTAGTTGTATTAGAATCTAGTGCTCTCTGATAATAAAGAACAGCCCTAGTATTATATACTGACTACCCAAATCTAGTAAAATTTTTCAAAATTTTCAATTAAATGAACTCAAAATCATGTTTATACATATTTATGAACGATAAAAACTAGGTTTTAACATCGAAATTATTGTAACCTCGGAAAGGACATAAATTGAGAAACAAAGCAAAATGTTAAAATTCATTTAAAATGGAATAGAGGACAATAAAAAAGAAAATAAAAGCCAAGTGTGGGAAAATTCTCCAAGTTATTCAAAACATATATCACATATTTTTGTACAAATAACTGAAAATACTTTTGCTTTGGACTAAACTAAAAAGTTTTACCTGATTTACCGTAAGAGAGATGGATCTACACGATGAATCAATTCCATCATTAAAAGGAAGTAAAGTCTTCCGAAAAAGAAACGCGCTTCTTGATTTAAGTCAGGAAGTTGTCGTCCAGACCAGCTGTAGGTTGACGAAAAATCTAGAAAAGTTATCACTAAAATCAGCAGGAAATCCACGGACCTCAGCATCAAACAGGGTCGCCATGTGGTCAGAATTATCCTAACCATGAGAGGATCTGTCTCGTAAAATGGGGAGGGCACCATGCAAATTAGCTTGATAAGACTAATGAATCAGATCCCAGAAAGGATAATCTCCTTAAAGATTAAAAATCAGCTTTTAAAGCCTGATATTACTCAATCCTTGAGATTGACCTTAAAGATTGAGAATTACAAACTCATGGAATTCAATGATATCTAAACTCGAGCTTGAACGAGAAAATATTTTCATCAAAATTACAAACCGATTTGTTTTCTGAAAACCCTATTTTCAATGCGTTCATTACCATTGAACGTAAAATCCTAGGAATTCACCTGGAATTCATTAGGTCACCTGAACTAAATCGGGTGTCAACCGTAAGAACGGTGGTTGCATAGTGGTCAAAGACAGGACCTTGTGCCAAACCTACAAATTATAAGGGTGAGCTTTACTATTGCTCCTACAAAGGATAGTACTAGCATCCCACACGTTTATAGACCATAATTAAAAGCATGTCAGGGGACATTGCCTTAACAGTTGCTTGTTCAACGCTTTCCTTTACAACCGGACGGTAGTTTACCGAAAGGTAATATACGGGACAAGTAAACTGGACGTGTTGCTTTCCAAATACAAGGTTAGCAAGTGGGTGACACAAAACCATAAGTTTTGAGCAAAAATTTTCAAATCTGAAACCCACCAAACCCACAAAAATATTTTGCAAACACCGGTGAAGGGTTATTCCGAAAAACTTATCTAGGGTAAAAACGAGATTTAATTTTCAAAAGATCAAATGTTTTCATAAAGATCCAATTTCCTTAATGGATCTAAATTTTCATAGTCATGTGGGACTGTAAACCATATCGTTACTACCATTGTTTATACCGCCGTATAGAAATCACTGATGTACAAAGTGTGAAGAATAAAGAAGTGATTCTAGTATTTCAAGATGATATTGCTTGAGGACAAGCAACGCTTAAGTGTGGGAAGATTTGATAATGCTAAAAACGAACATATATTTCATAGCATTATTCCTCAAGAAAGACAAGCTTTTAGTTGCAATTGTTCTATTTACAAGTGATATTCGTTTAAATAATAAAAGGTGAAGACAAAAGACAGATTCGACGAATTAAAGACGCAAACGACCAAAAAGCTCAAAAGTACAAAATACAATCAAAGAGGTTCCAATTATTGATAAGAAACGTCTCGAAATTACAAGAGTACAAGATTCAAAACGCAAAGTACAAGATATTAAATTGTACGCAAGGACATTCGAAAATCCGGAACCGGGACCAGAGTCAACTCTCAACGCTCGACGCAACGGACTAAAAATTACAAGTTAACTATGTATATAAATATAATATAATATATAATTAATTATATAAATTATATATATATTATATTTATATAATAAACCGTCGGTAAACAAAGAGCCAAAATGAGTGAGCTGTATTTACAAACTCCGCGACTCGCGGAGTTTGAAGGCAAAAAGGGCCGCGAGTCGCGGAGCCCCAAATTCTGAAACTCCCTATAAAAGCAAACGAATTTTGATCGCAAAAAACAATCCATAATCCATCCTCTCTATATCTATACGTAAATATTTATATTTATATTTTAATTTTAATTTTAATTATAATTTTAATCCTAATAATAAGGGTATGTTAGCGAATATTGTAAGGGTGTAAGTCGAAATTCTGTCCGTGTAACGCTACGCTATTTTTAATCATTGTAAGTTATGTTCAACTTTTTTAATTTAATGTCTCGTAGCTAAGTTATGAAATGTCCCGTTCTTATTGATTAAAAACGTTCCATATTAATTGATTTCGTTGCGAGGTTTTGACCTCTATATGAGACGTTTTTCAAAGACTGCATTCATTTTAAAACAAACCATAACCTTTATTTCATCAATAAAGGTTTAAAAAGCTTTACGTAGATTATCAAATAATGATAATCTAAAATATTCTGTTTACACATGACCATTACATAATGGTTTACCATACAAATATGTTACAACAAAATAAGTTTCTTGAATGCAGTTTTTACACAATATCATACAAACATGGACTCCAAATCTCGTCCTTATTTAAGTATGCAACAGCGGAAGCTCTTAGTAATCACCTGAGAATAAACATGCTTAAAACGTCAACAAAAATGTTGGTGAGTTATAGGTTTAACCTATATATATCAATCAAATCATAATAATAGACCACAAGATTTCATATTTCAATACACATCCCATACATAGAGATAAAAGTCATTCATATGGTGAACACCTGGTAACCGACATTAACAAGATGCATATATAAGAATATCCCCATCATTCCGGGACACCCTTCGGATATGATATAAATTTCGAAGTACTAAAGCATCCGGTACTTTGGATGGGGCTTGTTGGGCCCGATAGATCTATCTTTAGGATTCGCGTCAATTAGGGTGTCTGTTCCCTAATTCTTAGATTACCAGACTTAATAAAAAGGGGCATATTCGATTTCGATAATTCAACCATAGAATGTAGTTTCACGTACTTGTGTCTATTTTGTAAATCATTTATAAAACCTGCATGTATTCTCATCCCAAAAATATTAGATTTTAAAAGTGGGACTATAACTCACTTTCACAGATTTTTACTTCGTCGGGAAGTAAGACTTGGCCACTGGTTGATTCACGAACCTATAACAATATATACATATATATCAAAGTATGTTCAAAATATATTTACAACACTTTTAATATATTTTGATGTTTTAAGTTTATTAAGTCAGCTGTCCTCGTTAGTAACCTACAACTAGTTGTCCACAATTAGATGTACAGAAATAAATCGATAAATATTATCTTGAATCAATCCACGACCCAGTGTATACGTATCTCAGTATTGATCACAACTCAAACTATATATATTTTGGAATCAACCTCAACCCTGTATAGCTAACTCCAATATTCACATATAGAGTGTCTATGGTTGTTCCGAAATATATATAGATGTGTCGACATGATAGGTCGAAACATTGTATACGTGTCTATGGTATCTCAAGATTACATAATATACAATACAAGTTGATTAAGTTATGGTTGGAATAGATTTGTTACCAATTTTCACGTAGCTAAAATGAGAAAAATTATCCAATCTTGTTTTACCCATAACTTCTTCATTTTAAATCCGTTTTGAGTGAATCAAATTGCTATGGTTTCATATTGAACTCTATTTTATGAATCTAAACAGAAAAAGTATAGGTTTATAGTCGGAAAAATAAGTTACAAGTCGTTTTTATAAAGGTAGTCATTTCAGTCGAAAGAACGACGTCTAGATGACCATTTTAGAAAACATACTTCCACTTTGAGTTTAACCATAATTTTTGGATATAGTTTCATGTTCATAATAAAAATCATTTTCTCAGAATAACAACTTTTAAATCAAAGTTTATCATAGTTTTTAATTAACTAACCCAAAACAGCCCGCGGTGTTACTACGACGGCGTAAATTCGGTTTTACGGTGTTTTTCGTGTTTCCAGGTTTTAAATCATTAAGTTAGCATATCATATAGATATAGAACATGTGTTTAGTTGATTTTAAAAGTCAAGTTAGAAGGATTAACTTTTGTTTGCGAACAAGTTTAGAATTAACTAAACTATGTTCTAGTGATTACAAGTTTAAACCTTCGAATAAGATAGCTTTATATGTATGAATCGAATGATGTTATGAACATCATTACTACCTTAAGTTCCTTGGATAAACCTACTGGAAAAGATAAAAATGGATCTAGCTTCAACGGATCCTTGGATGGCTCGAAGTTCTTGAAGCAGAATCATGACACGAAAACAAGTTCAAGTAAGATCATCACTTGAAATAAGATTGTTATAGTTATAGAAATTGAACCAAAGTTTGAATATGATTATTACCTTGTATTAGAATGATAACCTACTGTAAGAAACAAAGATTTCTTGAGGTTGGATGATCACCTTACAAGATTGGAAGTGAGCTAGCAAACTTGAAAGTATTCTTGATTTTATGTAACTAGAACTTGTAAAATATATGAAGAACACTTAGAACTTGAAGATAGAACTTGAGAGAGATCAATTAGATGAAGAAAATTGAAGAATGAAAGTGTTTGTAGGTGTTTTTGGTCGTTGGTGTATGGATTAGATATAAAGGATATGTAATTTTGTTTTCATGTAAATAAGTCATGAATGATTACTCATATTTTTGTAATTTTATGAGATATTTCATGCTAGTTGCCAAATGATGGTTCCCACATGTGTTAGGTGACTCACATGGGCTGCTAAGAGCTGATCATTGGAGTGTATATACTAATAGTACATACATCTAAAAGCTGTGTATTGTACGAGTACGAATACGGGTGCATACGAGTAGAATTGTTGATGAAACTGAACGAGGATGTAATTGTAAGCATTTTTGTTAAGTAGAAGTATTTTGATAAGTGTCTTGAAGTCTTTCAAAAGTGTATGAATACATATTAAAACACTACATGTATATACATTTTAACTGAGTCGTTAAGTCATCGTTAGTCGTTACATGTAAATGTTGTTTTGAAACCTTTAGGTTAACGATCTTGTTGAATGTTGTTAACCCATTGTTTATTATAACAAATGAGATGTTAAATTATTATATTATCATGATATTATGATATATAATATATCTTAGTATGATGTATATACAGTTAAATGTGGTTACAATGATAATCGTTACATATATGTCTCGTTTCGAAATCATTAAGTTAGTAGTCTTATTTTTACATATGTATTTCATTGTTAATACACTTAATAGTATATTTACTTATCATTTAACATAATTAACCAAGTATATCAATATCTTAATATGATTCATATGTACCCAGTAAGACGTTGTTATAACGATAATCGTTATATATATCGTTTTCGAGTTTCTTAAATTAATAGTCTCATTTTTATGTATATAACTCATTGTTAAAATACCTAATGAGATACATACTTATAATAAAAACATGTTAACTATATATATAACCATATATATGTCATCGTGTAGTTTTTACAAGTTTTAACGTTCGTGAATCACCGGTCAACTTGGGTGGTCAATCGTCTATATGAAACATATTTCAATTAATCAAGTCTTAACAAGTTTGATTGCTTAACATATTGGAAACATTTAATCATGTAAATATCAATCTCAATTAATATATATAAACATGGAAAAGTTCGGGTCACTACAAGTTATTATTATGCTTATTTAATCCGAAGTAATCATGATGTTGGGCTAATTACTAAAATTGGGTAATTGGGCTTTGTACCATAATTGGGGTTTGGACAAAAGAACGACACTTGTGGAAATTAGACTATGGGCTATTAATGGGCTTTATATTTGTTTAACTAAATGATAGTTTGTTAATGTTAATATAAAGATTTACAATTGGGCGTCCCTATAAATTACCATATACACTCGATCGGACACGATGGGCGGGGTATTTATATGTACGAATAATCGTTCATTTAACCGGACACGGGAATGGATTAATAGCCACTAGAATAATTAAAACAGGGGTTAAATTATGTACAAGGACACTTGGTATAATTGATAACAAAATATTAAAACCTTGGGTTACACTCAGTCGACATCCTGGTGTAATTATTAAACAAAGTATTAAAATCTTGTTACAGTTTAAGTCCCCAATTAGTTGGAATATTTAACTTCGGGTATAAGGATAATTTGACGAGGACACTCGCACTTTATATTTATGACTGATGGACTGTTATGGACAAAAACCAGACGGACATATTAAATAATCCAGGACAAAGGACAATTAACCCATGGGCATAAAACTAAAATCAACACGTCAAACATCATGATTACGGAAGTTTAAATAAGCATAATTCTTTTATTTCATATTTAATTTCCTTTATTTTATATTTAACTGCACTTCTAATTATAGCACCTTTATTTATTGTTATTTATTTGAACTTTTAATTATCGTACTTTTTAATTATCGCAAGTTTATTTTATCGCACTTTTATTATTCGCAATTTCATTATCGTTATTTACTTTACGCTTTAAATTAAGTCTTGTATTTATTTATTATTTTACATTTGGTTTTAACTGCGACTAAAGTTTTAAAATCGACAAACCGGTCATTAAACGGTAAAAACCCCCCTTTATAATAATAATATTACTTATATATATATATTTGTTTTTTTATAAAAGTAAACTAATATAGCATTAAGCTTTGTTTAAAGATTTTCCCTGTGGAACGAACCGGACTTACTAAAAACTACACTACTGTACAATTAGGTACACTGCCTATAAGTGTTGTAGCAAGGTTTAAGTATATCCATTCTCTAAATAAATAAATATCTTGTGTAAAATGGTATCGTATTTAATAGTATTTTCTGCTAAAATATAATAGCTATTTTATATACACTCCGCTACCACATCAGCAGCCCTTGTGAGTCACCAACACATGTGGGAACCATCATTTGGCAACTAGCATGAATGATTACACAAAATAACAAACTAATGTGACCTTATATGGACTAGAAAGTTCACGTGAACTTCCTCACTCACGAACACACTTTCATTTCAATTTTTATGCATCAAACAACTCTCTCTCAAGTGTTCTCTCATTGTTCTAAGTGTTCTTCATCATATTCAACAAAATCTAGCTCAATCTAGTTCATAAATCCTAACCTAAATCAACTTTCAAAACAACTACTCAAGTAAACTTCAAGAACACTTTCAAGTTTGCAAGTCTACTTCTAAGCTTTCTAATCCATTCCAAGTAATCATCTAAGATCAAGAAACCTCTGTTATTTATAGTAGGTTATCATTCTAATTCAAGGTAATACTCATATTCAAACTTTGATTCGATTTCTATAACTATAAACTATATTAATTCGAGTAAAAATCTTACTTGAACTTGTTTTCGTGTCATGATTCTACTTCAAGAACTTTCAAGCCATCCAAGATTCTGTGAAGCTAGATCATTTCTTGTCACTTCCAGTAGTTTTACCTACTAAACTTGAGTTAGTAATGATGTTCATAACATCATTCGATTCATATATATATAACTATCTTATTCGAAAATTTAAACTTGTAATCACTAGAATATAGTTTAATTAATTCTAAACTTGTTCGCAAACAAAGTTAATCCTTCTAATATAACTTTTAAAATCAACTAAACACATGTTCTATATCAATATGATATGCTAACGTAATGATTTAAAACCTGAAAACACGAAGAACACCGTAAAACTGGACATACGCCGTCGTAGTGAAACCGGGGGCTGTTATGGGTTAAATAATTAAAAACTATGATAAACTTTGATTTAAAAGTTGTCCTTCTGGGAAAATAATTTTTCTTATGAACATGAAACTATATTCAAAAATCATGGTTAAACTCAAAGTGGAAGTATGTTTTTCAAAATGGTCATCAAGACGTCATTCTTTCGACTGAAATGACTACCTCTTACAAAAATGACTTGTAACTTGTATTTCTAACTATAAACTTATACTTTTTATGTTTAGTTTCATAAATTTTAGTTCATTATGAAACCATAGCAATTGGATTCACTCAAAACGGATTTAAAACGAAGAAGTTATGGGTAAAACAAAATTGGATATTTTTGCTTGTTTTAGCTTCGTGAAACTTTGTAACAAATCTATGCTAACCATAACTTAACCAACTTATATTTTATTATACATGTATTCTAACATATATTATGTAATCTTGATAGACCATAGACACGTATACAATGTTTTGACATATCATATCGACGTCATCTATATATATTATTTGGAATAACCATAGACACTCTATATGCGGTAATGGTCGAGTTAGCTATACAGGGTTGAGGTTGATTCCAAAATAATATATATACTTTGAGTTATGATCGAGTCTGAGACTTGTATACACTGGGTCGTGGATTGATTCGAGATAATATATTAATTTATGAATGTACTACTAACTGTGGACAATTAATTGTGGACTACTAACGTTGGACAATCAACTTAACAAACTTAAATCGTTAAAACGTAATAAAATATGGTATGAATATATTCCGATCGTACTTTTATATATATGTATATATTTGTTATAGGTTCGTTAATCGACCAGTGGCGAAGTGTTATTTTTCGACGAAGTGATAAACTGTGAAAGTGAGTTATAGTCCCACTTTTAAAATCTATTATTTTTGGGATGAGAATACATGTAGTTTTATAAATGTTTTACAAAATAGACACAAGTAATCAAAATTACATTCTATGTTGAATTATCGAACCGAATATGCCCCTTTTTAGCTTGGTAGGCTAAGAATTGGTGTTTATGATAATTGCCACCAATTGACGCGAATCCTAAAGATAGATCTATTTGGCCTAACAAGCCTCATCCGAGTTACGGATACTTTAGTACTTCGATTTATCATGTCTGATGAGAGTCCCAGAATGATGGGGATATTGTATATGCATCCTGTTAAGGTCGGTTATCAGGTGTTAATCATATGAATGATTTTTATGCAGATTGCTATATGCATGCATGTTGTTTATGAGAAATGAAAATATGAAATCTTGTGGTCTATTATTACGATTTGATAAATATATAGGTTAAACCTATAACTCACCAACATTTTTGTTGTCGTTTTAAGCATGTTTATTCTCAGGTGATTATTAAGAGCTTCACCTGTTGCATGCTAATTTAAGGACAAGAATTGGAGTCAGCATGCTTGTAAAATATTGTTTAAAAACTGCATTCGGAGATTTAAATCGATGTGTAATATTATTGTAAATCAATATGTAATGTTCGTGTGTAAAACGTTATCTTTTAAATTATCATTACTTGATGATCTACGTTATGGTTTTGAACCTTTATTGATAAAATAAAGGTTATGGTTTGTTTTTAGAAACGAATGCAGTCTTTGAAAAATGTCTCATATAGAGGTCAAAACCTCGCAATGAAATCAATTAATATGAAACGTTTATAATCGATATGAATGGGACATTTCATAGGGGCCAATGGAATACAAGTCGAACCAGCAATGATTGAGTCAGTTAAGAATTGGGAAACTCCAAAGACGCCAACTCAGATCCGACAATTTTTGGGTCTAGCTGGTTACTACAGGAGATTCGTTGAAGGGTTCTCTAAGATTGCCCGACCATTAACCGCGTTGACTCATAAGGGAAAGAAGTATGAGTGGTCAGAACCGCAAGAAACTGCATTTTAGCTGTTGAAGTAGAAGTTAACAACTGCACCGGTATTGTCTCTACCCGAGGGAAGTGAAGATTTTGTTGTTTATTGTGATGCCTCACATCAAGGATTGGGTTGCGCGCTTATGCAATGAAATAAGGTTATTGCTTATGGATCGCGTCAGTTAAAGATTCACGAGCAGAACTACACTATGCACGACCTTGAACTATGAGCTGTTGTCTTTGCATTTAAAATGTGGAGACACTACCTGTATGGAACCAAGTTTACTGTCTTCACTGACCATAAGAGTTTACAGCACATATTCGATCAGAAACAGCTCAACATGAGACAACGATGTTGGATGGAACTACTTAACGGTTATAACTGCGAGCTTCAATACCATCCGAGCAAAGCGAATTTTGTGGCGGATGCTTTAAGCACAAAAGAGAGAGAGAAACCTCTCAGGTTTAAAGCACTTAACATAGTTGTCCGTACGAATCTCACATCACAGATCCGCAAAGCACAACTAGAGGCCGTGAAGCAAGAGAATGTCGATGTTGAATTACTCAGAGGAATAGATAAGAAAATTGATATTAAAGAGG
Organism: Rutidosis leptorrhynchoides; assembly: GCF_046630445.1. NCBI lineage: Eukaryota > Viridiplantae > Streptophyta > Magnoliopsida > Asterales > Asteraceae > Rutidosis > Rutidosis leptorrhynchoides. The sequence goes on along the minus strand of NC_092333.1, from coordinate 605,461,698 downwards.
ACGAAACACGGTACTTTGCTAATCGAATCTGGGTACCAAAGTTTGGTGGATTTAGAGAGCTAGTGTTGGAAGAAGCACCCAAGTCAAGATACTCAATTAATCCGGGATCAGATAAAATGTACCAAGATTTGAAGGCGTTTTATTGGTGGCCAAATTTGAAAGCTGACATTGCTACCTATGTCGGAAAGTGCTTGACTAGCGCTAAAGTCAAGGCGGAACATCAGAAGCCATCAGGGTTATTAACTCAACCAGAGATTCCCCTGTGGAAGTGGGAAGGTATTACCATGACTTCATCACGAAACTGCCGAGAACAGTGGAGGATACGATACTATTTGGGTTATCGTGGATCGTCTCACTAAGTCTGCACACTTCTTACCGATAAGAGAAACGGATAAAATGGAGAAGTTGGCTCAGATCTACATTAAGGAAGTCGTATCTAGGCATGGAGTGCCTATATCTATTATATTCGATCGCGATAGCAGATTCACTTCCAGGTTTTGGCAGTCATTACAGAAAGCAATGGGGACCCGTTTAGATATGAGTACAGCATATCACCCCCAGACAGATGGCCAGAGTGAACGAACTATTCAAACTTTTGAGGACATGTTGCGAGCATGTGTCATTGATTTCGAAAATGGATGGGATAAGTACTTACCACTAGCTGAGTTCTCATACAATAATAGCTACCATGCGAGCATTAAAGCTGCACCTTTCGAAGCATTATACGGAAGGAATGTTGGAGCGAATTGGGGGATAGTCAGTTGACAGGTCCTGAGATTATTCAGGAGACAACGGAGAAAGTCCTACAAATTCAGGAACGATTGAGAACGGCTCGGAGTCATCAAAAGAGTTACGTCTATGTTAGACGGAAGGACATAAAATTCCAAGTTGGTGACAAAGTCATGCTTAAGGTATCACCTTGGAAGGGTGTTATACGATTTGGGAAACGAGGCAAACTGAGTCCTAGATATGTTGGACCGTTCGAGATAACTGAAAGAGTTGGACCGGTAGCTTACAGGTTGGAACTGCCACAAGCACTCAGTGGTATACACGACGTTTTTCATATATCCAATCTAAAGAAGTGCCTAGCCGATGAGAATTTGATTATTCCTTTAGAGGAACTGCGTATCGACGACAAACTTTATTTCATTGAAGAACCTGTCGAAATCTTGGGCCGTGAGGTCAAACAGTTGAAGCAAAGCAGAATTCCTATCGTTAAAGTTCGGTGGAACGCGAGAAGAGGACCAGAGTTCACGTGGGAGCGTGAAGACCAGATGAGACTGAAGTACCCGTAACTATTTCCCAAGAAAACTACTTCAGCGGACGATCACTAAAATTTCGGGACGAAATTTTCAATAACAGGTGGGTAATGTAACAACCCTGCTTTTTCGTTACTTCCGTTAACCTTCTGTTAGTTTATTTAACAGTGATTACTTGACTTTTATGTGTTTATGTGTAATAAATACATACTTGATCCTTTGAGGGTTACAATAATTAATATAGGTTAATATTAATTCGAATAAATATTTCAGATAAAGAAATACGATAAAAACGATACGGTTTTGATAACTGCTTTTTGAGCAACGAAACGCTCGGGTTTATTTTAATAATTATTAACTTTTGAAAAATATTTAATTTATTGGGTTTTAATAAATTAAATAGTTGGTTGCGTTTAACGATCGGTTTAGCGTTTCGGGCCTTCGGTACGACTAAACGGCACTTGAAACGGACCAAGAGTACAAGCTTTTGAAAAACACGAGCCCGGGGACTCACCCCATGGGCCATTCGGCCTACCCCACTCCCCTCCCCCCTTATATTTTAATTTTTGCAACTTAAGGGACTTATTTGTATTTAGTATTAATTAAACCCTAATATAAATACATGTAGTAAACCTAAATTTGGCATAAACCCTCACAAAAGAAAGCTGCCAGTCATTCCTCCCTCCCTCTCTTGATCACGTTGACCATCACCATCACCATCACATCTTCATCTTTCAAAATTAGCAAAAGTGTTCTACACGAATCGCGTTCATCTCATCTTTCTCTATCCATTGATATAAACAATTTTGTGATCAAAGGTATAAACACATCAACCCTAATCTTTAAAATCAGATTTTTATAAAGGTTTCATGGATTAGGTTGTCTATTGCTCAAGTCTTGATGTTTAATGATTGTTAGATGCGATAAATCACTCGTTTTGTTTGCTTGTTGTGAAAACCGAATTGTTTATTGCATGATCAGTGAATTTTGATTTTTAAAATGCATGATATTATGTTATAATTTTTGCAAAAAACTATTGATTTTTTAGGCTTTGGATTCGCTTGATTTCGTTTCCGGATGATCAAGTTATGGCCAATTGAAATTAACGTTGTGTTTTTGTTGTGTAATCAGAAATTTGGGTTTGATAGACCACGAATTGGCTTGTGAAACTTATACCATTGGAAATATAATCTAAAAACACTCAATTTACACTAGGATATCATGTTGTTTGCTTATGTATAACTCGAGATATGCTTAATTTAGTGTAATAGTGGAATTATACAGCACTTGCATGAAAACAGCCTTGTATGATAAAATATGTTAACTTCTGTGTTTAAAGCTTTGCATATTTGAAATTTACACAAAAATTACTTCACCTTTCATGTAGATATCATAATCTAATTGTATTTAGATTTTCGGATAATTGCGTGCGAATGTGACTAGCTAAAGTAGAATCGAAACAGCAACTTGCTCTCTGATTTATATTCTGTGGTTTGTGTTTATTGAATTAGCATGTATTCTTCAGTAATATGAATCTTTATATGTTATTTGGTATATTTTCAGTTTATTTCAACCTTCTAAACCTTATGCATTGGGCACAATAGGGTCATACTTTGTGTAACTTCTGAATTGAGCTGAAAACTGAACATTCAACTTGCACGAATAAACTGTACAAATTGGCTAAACAAAAATTTCTCAAATTTTGATAAGTGTTAGTTTTACTTGTCCTTGAACCATGGCCAATGGTCTTGTATCAATTGCATGTCCCTAGCTCCGGTTATAGCCAAAACGAAATCAGTGCGCGGTCAGAAACTGACTTGGCAAACTACAAATGTACCCCTTCTGATTCCTGACTTTTAATTATCGTATGAGACCCTGGTTGGACTTTTTAGAATCTATTTTTAGTATACTTATGATCTGGAGTTTACCATGTTTGCATGAATTTTGTACTATGAGATAATATGCTAGGTTTGCTACATGTACATGAACTTTGTGCACAACGATAAACTGAAATTGTGAAATTGACCATTTATGATCCATAACGTGTTGTTTGACTTAGGTTTGACATGTTGACCAACATTTGACATGAACTTACTGATGTTGACCTTAGTTGACTACTTTGACCAAGTTTGACTTTTGGTTTGACTTCGGTTGACTTTGTTTGACTTGCATGATCTAGTTGACTATATGTTGACTTTTACTTTGAAACGCGTCGAGTCGAGCAATAAGACAACTTATACTATGAAACCACATTTGTTTAGGACATATCTAATGACCAACCTAAATACGTATACTTAGGTTGCATTACTCGGCTATAAACCGTACAAGTCGTTTGTTTTTCAATCCAAGCTTATTCAAAGGTGAGTCTACAGTCCCGCTTTTTATATGTTTTCAGGGATGAGAATACACGCTGTTGTACTTACATTATCAAATGCTTTTGTATTGACAAGAGTACTATATATTCATATTGAGTTTGTTCAAAAAACCTCTAGTTTGAATACTTTTAATACCATCGGTGTAAGCACAATTTAGATGGACGGATCCGTTAGGTTGACAACCTCACCCTACAATATTAACTGTGGTGCATTTACTTTGAACATTAGATACACTCGAACAAGTGTATAACATTTTATGAGGTAAAGGTGGGTATAATGGATTCTATACTCGGGTCACTGCTAGTATTCAGGTGCTCATATATTATGCAAACGTTTCACAACTTGGAGTTGTACTTGTAAAATCTCGTGGTCAAGGAACTTGAACTATTTTTCTGACAACTGTTTTTCAGATACCGTTACATTATTTTAAACCTGTAGATTCACCAACATTATTTGTTGACCTGTTTTTACGTGTTTTTTCTCAGGTCCTTAAGAGGTAGACTTTCGCTGTGTTTGCTGCATGGTTTGGCCGTGGAGTCAGCATACTTTTAAAGAACATTATTTACTTTCGCATTTGAAACTTTTATAACTATTTAAATACTGTTGGCTTGTGGTTACGATCACAACAGTGTTTCTATTTTGGGATTATTGACTTATGTTTTGAAAGTCAACTTTTAATAAAATTAAATGCGATTGCTTTAAACGTCTCATATAGAGGGCGTAACTGTTAACTGTGGGACCTTGATTAACATGCCGTTAGATGGAAATTTGGTGGGGTGTTATACCTACACCGTCAACGATCCTAGAAAGCTCAAGTTTCGGGACTTAAAAGATTATCCGACCCTCTTCCATCACCTAAAGACTCCTAATTGATCACCCATCGAAGAAAAACCGCTCCCTTTGTTGAAACATCTACCAAGCTCGAGCAACCGTCGAACGCATTCTATCCGACACCTTTCGACAACCAATTACCCTTTGTGACTAGGAACGCTAATCCGCCCGCATATTTCATAAACTCTGAAATATTGACCAAACTCCATTGGTCATCCCGTTTCCAAACCCCGCAAGCACCAAACTTCCCCGATAACTCCCACTATCGACTTTCAATCCGATGCAGCTTGTTCGTTACAACAACAGCTCTAAACTGAAAGAAAAAATCAACCTCCTTAGCTTCCACAACAAGCGCACATCTCTGAAAACCGTCTCGCACTAGCGTCTTCAAACCCGAAAAAATTCATCCTGAAAACTGCCCAGATTCGAAAAATCGTATCTCAAAATTCAATGGTCCGATCAACCTCAAACTTTTACATCAACTAGATCTATACATCGTTTACTTACAGTAAAATTTTCAAGGCTATTCAACAGTTAACGAACCCGCTATGAATTTTCTTCCGAAGCTGCGCATGAATATCCAAATTTTGCTCAATCGTTCCTTCGTACGGGATAACGAGGAACACGAACCCGAATCGTCACCCGGATCTTTAAGAAAATCTCTCCGTGTATCTTCTGCAACAAAACCCTATCGAACCGACCCCTTAGACTCCGTAACCCTTCGCGAGTAAATCACCATCATAATGCAACTGCGCGCACCGTTACATCATAACCCGCTAGGATCAGACCAACCCTGGTGTGATCAACTTTCATGGATACATAGATATACCCCAAGTTCACTGTGGTCAACTAAGTCTCTAGATCTCGACACAAGTTGCAAGACACACAACCATGTCGTTTGATTTACCCTTGATAAAAAAACCCGAGTCATCAACCATATCAAACACCTTGCTTTTCAAATCATCATCGTGCCCATACTCGAACCTTGAACTCTAGATACTACTTGTTAGGATTTAGGACCCAAACAAGAACATGTGATTGTGGTATCGTCAATCACAAAAAACCCACGAACGACAAACGAATAATCTAAAATCATAAGCGATAAATATAAAGCATAATGACACGGGATTTAACGTGGTTATATCCCAACTCCAAAACACAGAGAAGGGTGTCCACGGGCGTAAACCAGAGATTTTTCACTGTTAATTCCGTGCACACATGTTAGGGTTACAATAGAGTGTTTATATAGGCAAATCTAAACAAGGTAACAACTTAAAGAGCAAGAAAAGGAATTTTTCTTCGTCAGGCTCCCGAATAGACATAAACTGCGCCGCGGCTGGAGAAGCCGCGCAGTGGCTTAAAGCATGATTTCGAAACTGACAGCATTGCAACCTTCGAACCTCAATCAAAGTGTTGAGCCATGACGCGCCTTAATGAGCCACGACATGGAACTTGCGGGCATAGACCAACGGTTCTCCCCATGTACTTCGTGTCATGGGATAGGGAGAGTTCATGGGTTCGATCCTTAGGGATGACATGATTTTTGATATGGCCGAAACGGACGGTTTTGATTCGTGCAGTGTCGTCGGGCCGCAGCGCTCCAGGATCAGCCACCCAGGGGGAAGGTACTATTTTAAATTTATATTTAGCGGGGCCTAAATCGTACTACTCCTTAGTATGAGTAAGGGAAGTATGACCTGTGATGACCCGGAGATTTTCGACCAAATTTAAACTTAATTCTTGCATGATTTCGACACGATAAGCAAAGTCTGTAATGTTGAGTCACAAAATTTTTGAACTATTTTATGAATTCATTTGACCTTTGACTAATCTCAATGATTCGCGAACCTTTAATTGTAAGTAGAAATGTATATATATAAATAATTATATATGTAAATAATTATATATGTAAATAATTATATATTATAAATTAAACTATTATGTGATTTAATGAAAGATAACTTAAGATAATTTAAAATCTATTATTTAAAACTATTTAGTTAACTATGAATATAAATGATTTTGAACATAGTTTGCCAGCGTTAATAAATTTTAAATGTGTACTTGGAGTTATTTGTTTCGATATATATATAATTAATATAGTTATCTACTTAATATTTAAAACATAATTGTATATGTAGTTGTTGAATATATATATATATATATATATATATATATATATATATATATATATATATGTATATATATATATGTATATATATATATATGTATATATATATATATATGTATATATATATATATATATATATATATATATATATATGTATGTACATAAACATATATATATGATGCTATATATAATTAGTGAATTGTATGTTATAATATATTAAAATGTATAAATATTAAATATTCAAAATATATTATAATATATAATTAGTAAATATTATATAATTAATAAAACGTAACAATGGTGTATTAAAATTTATTTTCAAGTTAAGTTATAGTTTTTATATTAATATCATTATTACTTTCATTAAAATAAATATTAATATTAATATAAGTATTATTAATGCTAATAAAATTATGATATATAGATTTTGACACATGTAATTTGATACAATATTATTGTGACTATTACTCTTATAAACATTATTACCATTATCATTAGAAATTGTTATTTTTATATTTATCATTATTATTATTGAAGTAATACAATTTATTATTATCATCATGATTATTATTAACAAACTTAACTTTTCATTTAAAATTATCATTATTGTTATTAATAATATTATCATAATATTATTATCACTTTTATCATTAATATCTTTAACAACATTATTAATAATATTACTAATAAAAGGATAGCATTAATAAAATTATTATTAATTAGTATTATTATTATTATTGTTATTAATATATCTATTAATTATTAATGTTTATTAAATATAAAACAATAAAAATAAAAATAAAAAGAAAAAAGAAAAAAATAGATATAAATAAAAATATGTCTTCCTGTCATTACCCGTATTGTTTTTTTTTTATTTGGGGATTCGATTGCAGTAAAATCCAGATGCACATCCCTTTCAATCTGTTTAATTTTTTTTTGTTTTTGTTAAAAATTATAACACATCATTATCAGTAGTACGATTCTGTTAGAGGTTGCTTTCTGTATTTTTATTTATTTATTTTGTTTGCCTGATTAATTTTCTGTTGACTTGAATTGACATAAATTAAACGAGTAACCCATTGTTGTTAAGGAGAACTAATTATTCTCCATCAGCTTCACCAACTACAATTAGTATAGGCTGTTTTGTATGAGGAAATTTCACCGGATATTAAAGAAACCAAAAACTGACTCTGTTCATGAGTGAAATTCCCAAAACCACAAAATCAAATACAATTTCATAATCCACAAAAGCAGTCTTGTTAGGAAATCTCCAAGTAAACTTTCTGTAAAATCTCCACCTCCAATTCCTTATATTGAGTGTGAATTTTTGAGTCAAAGTGTTTATCTAAAAAGGTCAAACTTCATGTTCATCACCAAATTTGCTTTTATTTTGACATTTTTGTTAAAATTAGTGATCCAGAAACTTTCTATGAGTTATTTAAAGTCTATTTCATGAAGGAATCGTGGTATGAAACGGTCCCAATTTCAAAATCATCCTTTATTTTCATCGTGTTCCATAGATGCTGTTACAACATTTTAATTTTTTTTTTTTACTTTTTATGGCTGACAAATTAATCCACTTCAATCAATACGTTTCCTGTATTAAGTACAGAACTTAAATCGTTTAGCATTTGGTAGTTTTGAGTGTAAATTTCGTTAATCGATTTTGGAAATTGAAGAAGAAGGAAGATAATAGGAAAATAGAATATACGGGTTACATATATTAAACTGGGTATTAAAAACAGAAACTAGAACTGGAGGAATGGTTAAGGGTTCGTTTGGTTAGCGAGAGGTTGCGGGTTCGAGTCCGGTTCGTGACAACTATTTTTTTAGGCACTTCTTGAGGTAGTTTTAAATTTCAAAAATCTTTATCATTATTATTATTATTATTATTATTATTATTATTATTATTATTATTATTATTATTATTATTATTATTATTGTTATAATTATTATCATAGATATTATTTTGATTATTAGTGTTATTATTAGTATTATTGATATTAAAATAAATATTATTATGATTAGGATTATTATTATCATAGTTATTATGAAAATAATACGAACCATTATTATTATCATTAAAATTAGTATTTGTATCATTTTAGAATCCTTACTATTATTAATAACAAAAGTATTATTGTTAAGATTATCATTAGTAATAAGATTGTTATAATTATTATTATTATTATTATTATTATTATTATTATTATTATTATTATTATTATTATTATTATTATTATTATTATTAAGTATTAAGTAACATCATCAGAATTATTACCATTATTATTAAATTATTCAATTTATTAAAAACTACTATTATTATCATAATTATATGTTTCATAATCATTATTATTATTATTATCATTATAAGTGTTATTATTATGAGTAATATTATTATGTAATCACTAAAGACAATATCATAACCATCATTCACAGAAAAATTAATATATTTACGGTTATTATTATTAATATCATTATTATAGAATTAATAACATTTACATCTTTATTAATAATATTAAGTATTATAATTATCATTTTTACTATTATAATATTATTCTAGTATCATTATAACTATTATTTTAGCAAACAAAAGATTATTAATATCAAAATATATTTAATACAAAATCTAACTATATTAATATTATTATTTATTTAATATATATAATATGATATATATATATATATATATATATATAGTGGACCAATCCATGGATAAGCACTAAATGGGGTACAAACTGGATAAGTAAAATTTCAAAAAAAAATTTTTTAAAAAAACGATCCTTTAATATGCAAATAGAAGAAAACGAAAAAAATTTAAAAAGTTTTTTTAACAAAATCGTTCAAAAATCGATGATGAATGGTAAACATCGATGATGAATGGTAAAAATTAATGATGAATGGTAAAATTAACCATTCATCTGGTTAATTTATCATTCATTTTTGTTAGCGATGAATGATAAAATTAATCAATGCTAAAAAAAGCAGATGAATGGTTAATTTAACCATTCATCTGTTTATGATGAATGATAAAAAAAAACAGATGAATGGTTAATTTAACCATTCATCTTGGTTTTTTTTAATATTGATTAATTTTATCATTCATCGTAAACAAGATGAATGATAAATTAACCCGATGAATGGTTAATTTTACCATTCATCATCGATTTTTGAAAGATTTTGAACTTTTTTTTTATGAAAAAATTGATTAGAGGTGCATTTTAATGCAGATTTATGAATGTAAAAAAAAATTCAAAATTTTTTTTTTATTTTGCTTATCCCGTTTGTACTCCTTTTAAGCTTATCCATGGATCGTGCCTATATATATATATATATATATATATATATATATATATATATATATATATATATATATATATATATATATATATATATATATATATATATATATATATACTTATTCGATTACAATTTTGTGTGTTAATAAATATACAAATGATATAGGTTCGTGAATCCGAGGCCAACCCTGCATTGTTCAGAATCGTCGTATGAATATTTTTACTACAAAATATCGTATCGTGAGTTTCATTTGCTCCCTATTTAAATGCTTTTGCAATATATATTTTTGAGACTGAGAATACATGCGCTGCTTTTATAAATGTTTTACGAAATAGACATAAGTAATCGAAACTACATTCTATGGCTGGATTATTAAACCGAATATGCCCCTTTTTAGTCTGGTAATCTAAGAATTAGGGAACAGACACCCTAATTGACGCGAATCCTAAAGATAGATCTATTGGGCCCAACAAGCCCCATCTAAAGTACCGGATGCTTTAGTACTTCGAATTTATCATGTCCGAAGGGAGTCCCGGAATGATGGGGATATTCTATATGCATCTTGTTAAGGTCGGTTACCAGGTGTTCACCATATGAATGATTTTTATCTCTATGCAGTTTGCGAAATACCTGATATGAGATGTATATTTATGGAAAAATGAAATCTTGTGGTCTATTAAAATTATAGAAATAATCGATTATGATAAACTAATGAACTCACCATGTGACAACCCGCAAATTTCCGGCAAAATTTAAACAAAAATCTTTATATGATTTCATTTAACCTCGACTAATTCCGACGATTCACGAACAATTATTTGTAAATAATTACGCATTAATTTGATATATTAATATTAATATTATTATTATTAATATCCTTTTTAAACAAGATATCAATAATTAATATCTTTATTATCAATATTGTTATTATGAATAAAAAAAATTATTGACAAATATTCTTGGAAAAGTAGTAAATCAATTTGTTTATTTTTTAAAAAAATATATATAAAAAAAATCCTTAAAATAAATGATTTTTTTAATAAAATAAATAAATAAATAAATAAATTACTTTTTAATTAAAAATTATAATGGAAAACTACTTTTATTATTTTATTTTATGCATTATCCCATGACCTAACATTTAATACTTTTAAATTTTAAAATCCCATTAAAAATTAAAATATTTCTTTTTCTTTTAATTATTTTATTCTTTTTACCTAATTTTTTCAAGTATAAATACCCCTCATTTCTCATTCAAACTCACACCAAAATTTCTCTCATTCTCTCTTTGAAGAATTACTACTAGTAAGTATTCTTTTCTTACTTTTTACTTTTTATTTTTTACTTTTTACTTCGGTTTATTATTTTTTTACCGAAACATGTAAATAATGTTATAAATTATATGCAATTAAAATAAAAATAAATAACACGTTATAATTAGTAATATATGTTACTAAAAAATATAAAAGTATTTTTATGAATTAATATATAGGAGTTATAATTAAAATCGAATTAATGAATATATATGTATATACGCACCTAACGTGAAGGTTATAATTAAAGATAGCGTACAAAGACTACAAACATCACCGCTACTTGTGACCTAGGGTGATCCTTGTTACCATTATGGGACGCTTGTGGATCTCAAATGCCAAGACTTAGATTCTGGCCAAGAGATCCTGGGCCGCTCGGTAACAATAGATCATTCGAGTGACTTGCATGTTAGCGACGAAGTTTGGGCGAGATTGTACAACATCTTTGTTAAGAATTATAACCCGAACATTCTTAAACTAGAAGCTTACTATAAGTGGAAGTTTTTCATAAATAGTAGGTTTCCAAAAATAGAAACTTTTGAGAAATAGGAACTTTTCTCGAAAACCGTCACTGTCAATATAGTTGCTATATTAATAAACATACTTTATGTCAAGTTAGACATTAACTAATCAAACGTTATACCTCAAGGTTGATATCCAGATCACTTACTTGCTTTACTTTCCTTCTTGCGTGGAATACTTCAGCTGCTATTTAATGTGAGTTCATCTGCTCCCTTTTTTATCTATACTTTTGGGCTGAGAATACATGCGCAACTTTTATAACTGTTTTACACGTATCAAATATTAAACTGTGATATGTTGGGCTATGACCAGCAAGTCCCCAACCGACAAGTATAAACGATAACTTGTACGGGGCAAACTTGAAAGTCTAGTCTAAATACAAGTACCAACTATTAAACTGTGATATGTTGGGCTATGACCAGCAAGTCCCCAACCGATAAGTATATACGATAACTTGTTACGGGGAAAACTTGAAAGTCTAGTCTAAATATCAGTACTAACTATTAAACTATGATATACCCGGCTATGTCCGACTAAGTCCCTACAGTGATATTTTTAATTGCTGCGGCATTCTTAATTATTGGGGATAGGCCTATCGGGAGTAACGTCCCCGATACATTTGACTAAGTCTTTGTATTACCTGATAATGAAATTAAAACGACAAGGACAGAACAACTTGTCACGGGGCAAACAATGTTTAGTCTAAATATCACGCACTGGCATAACTTTTTGATACTGCGGGAGATCAACTTGACTGGATCTGAGTGATCTACTTATGAAAAACAAATCTTGTGGTCTAACACTATTACTAAAATCATTATTTATGACAAACCTATGAACTCACTCAACCTCGTGTTGAATTTTTAAGCATGTTTATTCTTAGGTACTTAAATATTGCTTCCGCTGTATATCTACTGCTTTGATAATGATTGCTTGCTATGCTTGGAGTCTTCATTACATATCATATCAATTAAAGATATATTTATCTTCCGCTGCAAAACTCAACAAAATGTCTCATGTAGAGTCGTTCTCATTTATACAACTGTGAATTGATATATTAAGTCACGTTATTCTTCCAGGCCCTATCTGGAGGATGTGACAGATTGGTATCAGAGCAGGTTGTTGTAGAGAACCAGGATTGCATTTTATGTGTGCCTTATACAATTAGGTACCTTAGCAATGTAGGACTACAACTTTCCTTGACCGTAGTGCCTTTACTTGTTGCCTTTAACTGTTAAATGCTACACTATACTTTAGAAACTTTACTTATCTTAGAATGCCGAGCCAACCTAAGAACTCTGCTCACTTCCCTAAGTATTATCCAATTACGCCACCGCATTTAAATGCGACACCATGATTTCTGAAATTCCTGACATTCCTATGTCATCTATCATGGTTTTGTGTATTACATATGTATTATATGAAATATTATCCATGATTTTTGAAACTCCTATAATTGTTACTATTCATACTCAAACGTATATAACTCCCTGTTATATCACGTACCTATATGCCTTATACCTTTATGCATCGGTTTGCGAACCGAAAAATGTCATTGGGTTATCACAGTATACGAATTGAAAGTCTTTAATCGAAAGATTATTAGATTACATACTTATCGTTTTATAATCTCGACACATCATACTGCCATTATTGGAGTATAGACAAATCATATCTTATCATATCTATCCCAATAGACCTTGTCTACCACTTTTCCTAAATTTTCTCCATAAATTACGGAAATCTTTTTGATATAAATACGTATTCAAGGAGACGAATATATCATTCAGTATTCAATACCCATTTCATATCAAACCCTATTCCAAACACATAATATGAATTTCTCGAACTCCTCGAGCTCCAACAGCAGCGTAACCGGAACAAACGAACCAATCAGCAATCATCTATTCTGGATGAATTGGGGATGGGTTCGTAGCTGACTCAATCAATGGAGGCAAGAAGAAGGTGATCCCTTCCACCAACCAAATTCACCTCTTGGCGAAGAACCTGAGGCGCTTACCAGAGAATTAGTCCGAAACACCATTTTCTCTCTTCTTTCCAGGGTATCCCGTCACGAATATATAATATCAAAGGTTTTAGATCTTATTCACCCCCTTGTTCCAACCGCCAATCATCCCAAAATAGTAGAAGAAGTCAACGAGCTTCGCACTCGAGTGGTGGCACTAGAGAATACTGTAGCGACCCCTACAAATCGTTAAATGACGGTGTCATCTACGTATGGTCCCATTACATGGTCGTAAGTCTTTATAACAAAGTTGACCGAAAAGTATGTCGCATTCATTTCATAAATAAGGGTGTTTCAAAGTTTACAAAAGTAGTTTCCATAACAGGTACATAACAATGTTTAAAGTTTGTATGAAACACGTGCGACACGATTAAAAGTAGTCAAAAAGACGCTCCACGTATGCAAGTATACTCGACATCCAATGCAAGTATCAAATAGTATGAGCGGAAGCATGTATCACCTAAGTTCAAGGACCTGAGAAAAACATAGAGAATCTGTCAACGAAAACGTTGGTGAAATCATAGGTTTAAATAAGTAAATGAGTAATAGTAAGTTGAACCACAAGATTTGCAACATCGATAAAGCCATAGTACATTCTAAAAGTTAATATTCACGAGCACCCAATTATCAAAGCTTAACGTTCCGTCCGTTGAATACCCCATCAATTAGTGCTAGAACAACACTGTTCCCGAAAATATATTTCATTCGTAAACGGTAGCGAACCGTTTGAATGAGGGTTTGTCAAACCCATATGGCCATATAACATAAGTTCTCGCTTACACCATCTGATGTAACTAATGATAATCGGATTGAGGATTTTTGTTCTAAACTCGTATGTAGAATGTTTGTTTTCCCGTTCTTGTGTTCACTTAGTTCAAAAGTATCGTTTATGTTTTCTCATCCCAAAAGTAAGTTTAAAAGAGTAAAAGTGGGACTATGATCTCACCTTGTATGCACGAACCAAGAAGTACTTCGACAAGTAACGTGTGCAAAGAACAATGCTAGTCTTGACCTAAACAAATAGGTTGTATCAATAACGATAGTCACGAAGGGTCAAAGATGTTCGATTAGTCCTATGGCTCAATACGACTCGATTATGTAGCATGTGCAATCAAATTGTCAAGTTTCATGCAAGGTACAAGTATATAAACAAGTTAGGAGGGTTGCATAATCATTTGGTTAAGTTTGACAAAAAGTCAAACTTTGGTCGGTCAAAGTCAACAAAAAGTCAACACGTTCGGGTCGGGTCTCGGACAAATTTTCTATGCTAGTTATTCATATATAAGCATTTTAAAACAAGTTACATTTAAATTGGAGGTCTAGAACATGCCAAACATTTTTCGTCAAAAGGTCAAGCAAACAGCCAGTTTTTAGGCAAACGGGACGGCGTCCCAATTTGCTAGACGGCGTCCAGGATTTAAGGGTGGGACGGCGTCCCGATTAGCTAGACGGCGTCCCATATTTAAGGGTAGGACGGCGTCCCAATATTTTGGACGGCGTCCCAACTTGCTTTCAGGTCCTGTTTGCTGAAACTCTAAGTGCACGAACCAAAACACAAACTAACACAATTTACAATCCGCAAACAACCAAAATATGTATCTTATATCATCGGAAAGGTAATTTGACAAGGAATACAACCAAGCACATATCATCAATCAAACCTTCACTTACAACAACCGAAAACCGCAATTAATGTCCCTCATTCAATGCATACAAGTCATAAATGCAATTTAATGATTCGGTATCCAAATTACATGAACGATATGCCGTTTCGAAGGTAATTAAGCATACAACACAACCTAACACTTACAATTAACATTACATGTCATTCAAGTCATCAAAAGTCCATTTTAAGTTCATGAAACCTTAACCTAAATTCACCAAATTTCATAATCAAGTTTAGGAGGTTTCATTAATCAAACTATACATCATAATGAAGCTAGTAACACTAGAAACACAATTAAAATATGAACTCTTAGCATCAAACAACATATGAACACTCAAATTTCAAGATTAAGCATGTCATCTTTCAATATGAACTAGTTACATCAAAATATCAAAAACGAGCATACAAATCACATAAACAAACTAGACTCGAGCCATAGACACTAATTAACAACCTTATAACTTAAAAATCTCAAGAACACAAGAATTAGTGATTTTTGAAAGTTACCCAAAATTGATGAAATCGGTATGGAAACGAAGAGGAGATCACGAGGAGTTCAAATATGCAATTTGTTTTGATCGAATCCTTCTTGAACGAATTTGGATGATGATTGAAGGTTTGAGGGTTTTGAGAGAAAAAGGTGAAGTATTATTTGGGAGGTGATAAAATGAATGGAGAGGAAAGAGTTGACTAGTTGACCTAGTCATCTCTTTCTCCATTTGGCAACTTTAGTCCCTCAACTTAGGAAACGGGTACGGGAATTACCTAAACGAGATAATTCAAACGCGTATTAACGAGATGTGTTATAAACATATAACGAAACTTAAATAGTTAAACGGAAAAGTAAATGGAAAAAGGCGGGATGTTACATTACCTACACCTTAAAAGAAATTTCGTCCCGAAATTTAAGTAGGCGTAGTAGTCGTTGTTTCTTCCTCGAGATCTTGCGTTTCCGAATTCACGAATAGATGAGGATACTTCCTTTGCATTTGATCTTGTCTTTCCCAAGTAAACTCGGGTCCCCTTTTGGCGTTCCAACGGACTTTAACAATCGGGATTCGGCTTTGTTTCAATGTCTTGACGGAGGTGTCCACAATTTCAACCGGTTCCTCCACGAAATGAAGTTTGTCATCAATGGTAAGCTCCTCGAGAGGAATGACGATATCGGGTTCGGCAAGACACTTTTTCAAGTTGGATACATGGAAAGTAGGATGAACGGAGCTCAATTGAGGCGGAAGATCTAAACGATAAGCAACGGTTCCAATACGCTCCAAGATTTCGAAAGGACCAATATACCGCGGATTTAGCTTCCCGCGTTTCCCAAAACGGATTACACCCTTCCAAGGTGCGACTTTTAACATTACTCGGTCACCGGCTTGAAATTCAAGATCGTTGCGTCGTTTGTCGGTATAGCTCTTTTGACGACTTCGGGCCGTCCTAAGCCTATCTCGAATTTGAATGATTTTCTCGGTGGTTTCGTGAATGAGTTCGGGTCCGGTGATTTGCACGTCGCCTACCTCGGCCCAACAAAGAGGTGAACGACATTTGCGGCCATATAGCGCTTCAAAAGGTGCGGCTTTAATACTCGCGTGATAACTATTGTTATAAGAGAACTCGGCGAGAGGTAAGTGCTTGTCCCAAGCTTTTCCGAAATCAACCACGCAAGCTCGTAACATATCTTCTAAGGTTTGAATTGTACGTTAGCTTTGTCCATCGGTTTGAGGATGATATGCGGTGCTCATGTCTAAACGCGTTCCCAACGCTTCTTGCAATGTACGCCAAAATCTAGAAACGAAACGGCCATCTCGGTCGGAGATAATCGATAAAGGTACACCGTGTCGGGCTACGATCTCCTTAATGTAAAGTTGTGCAAGTTTCTCCATTTTGTCTGTTTCTTTCATGGCGAGAAAGTGCGCGGATTTGGTGAGGCGATCGACAATGACCCAAATAGTATCATAACCGCCTGACGTTTTTGGTAGTTTGGTGATAAAATCCATCGTGATCCTTTCCCACTTCCATTGCGGAATCTCGGGTTGTTGAAGTAACCCGGACGGTCTTTGGTGTTCGGCTTTGACTTTAGCGCAAGTCAAACATTTGGCAACGTAAGTAGCAACTTCCTTTTTGATGTTCGGCCACCAATATCGTTCTTTAAGGTCGTGGTACATCTTATTGGCGCCGGGATGAATCGAGTATCGCGATTTGTGGGCTTCGTCTAGGATGAGGTTTCGTAAGTCGCCATATCTAGGCACCCAAATTCTTCCGGCGTAATATCGAAGTCCGGTCCCCTTAACTTCGAATCGGGAGACGAGAACGTTTAAAAGTTCGCGTGCGATGTTGTTGTCCTTAAGAGCTTCATCTTGGGCTACCCGAATTTGGCTATTAAGGTTGGAGTGGATGGTGATATTCAAAGCTCGGACACGAAGAGGCACCGCTCTTTCCTTTCGACTTAAGGCATCGGCCACTACATTTGCCTTCCCGGGGTGGTAACGAAGCTCGCAATTATAATCGTTCAAGGTTTCAATCCACCTTCGTTGTCTCATGTTTAGTTGCTTTTGATCGAAGATATGTTGGAGACTTTTGTGATCGGTAAAGATGGTACTTTTGGTACCAAGAAGATGATGTCTCCATAACTTAAGTGCAAAGATGACGGCACCGAGTTCAAGATCATGTGTCGTGTAGTTTCGTTCATGGACTTTGAGTTGTCGAGAGGCATAAGCAATGACTTTCTTTCGTTGCATTAATACGCATCCATAACCGTTTTTCGAGGCATCAAAATATACAACAAAATCATCATTGCCTTCGGGAAGTGACAAGATAGGAGCGGTGGTTAGCTTAGTTTTCAAGATTTGAAAAGCGGTTTCTTGTTCGGATGTCCAAACGAATTTTCGTTCCTTGTGAGTTAACGCGGTTAGAGGGCGAGCGATTAAGAAGAAATCCTTGATGAATTTACGATAGTATCCGGCGAGACCCAAGAATTGACGAATTTGAGTAGGAGTAGTAGGATTCTCCCATTTACTAATGGCTTCGATTTTCGCGGGATCGACTTTAATGCCTTGATCACTTACAACATGACCGAGGAATTGAACTTCCTTCAACCAAAATTCACACTTGGAGAACTTGGCATAGAGTTGTTCTTTTCTCAAGAGTTCAAGCACGAGTCGGAGATGTTCTTTGTGTTCCTCTTCGTTTTTAGAATAGATCAAAATATCATCGATGAACACGATAACGAATTTGTCGAGGTAAGGTTTGCACACGCGGTTCATGAGATCCATGAACACCGCCGGTGCGTTAGTGAGACCGAAAGGCATGACAAGGAACTCATAACTACCATAACGAGTCCGGAAAGCGGTTTTGGAGACATCTTCCCCCTTAACCCTTAGTTGATGATAACCCGAACGGAGATCGATTTTTGAATATACATGAGAACCTTGTAGTTGATCAAAGAGGTCATCAATGCGAGGAAGAGGATATCGGTTCTTAACCGTCAATTTGTTTAGTTCACGATAATCAATGCACATTCGTAGGGATCCGTCTTTCTTCTTGACGAATAAAATCGGAGCGCCCCATGGTGAATGGCTAGGTTGAATGAAACCACGGTCAAGTAACTCTTGGATTTGACTTTGTAATTCTTGTAATTCGGATGGAGCGAGTCTATACGGTGCACGCGCTACGGGTGCGGCTCCTGGAATAAGATCGATTTGAAATTTAACTGGTCGATGGGGTGGAAGACCCGGTAATTCGTCGGGGAATACATCGGAAAAGTCACTAACAATTGGCACATCTTCGATACGCTTTTCGTCGGCCTCGACTTTCTTAACGTGAGCAAGAATCGCGAAACAACCCTGGCGAAGTAGCTTTCGAACTTTAAGGCACGAAACGAGATTGAGTCCGGTGCAATTTTTGTCGCCATAGACAATCAATGGTTCACCATCCTCGATAGGAATTTGGATTGCGTGAAGATCGCAAAGAATGTGAGATTTATTTTTGACCATCCAATTCATACCGATTATTACATCAAAACTCCCTAATTCCATGGGTATCAAGTCAATTTCAAATTCCTTACCCAAAATGTTCAAAGTACACCCCCGGTAATATGTGTCGGCACTTAAGAGTTTTCCGTCGGCCACTTCGATAGAATAAGTAGTATCTAAGGGGTGTGGTGGAGTGCAAAGAGTAGGAGCCAAAGTCTTAGACACGAAACATTTATCGGCACCCGAATCGAATAAGCAAGTAACATAAGTGTTGTTGAGAAGAAACGTACCCGTGACTAGTTCATTGTCATCTCGGGCTTCCTCGGTGTTGATGTTAAAGGCTCGGCCTCGGTTGTTGGGGTTGGTTTTCTTTTTCGGGCATTCGTTCTTATAATGGCCCGTTTGGCCACATTCGTAACAAGTGACCGTTTTTGGAGGATTGGGCCCCTTTCGAGCGACGGGGGCGGTGCTTGTGCAATTGTTGGCCCTATGACCAACTCCTTGGCAACGGTGACAAATTAGCTTGTTACATTCGCCGTAATGATGTTTGTGGCACTTGTTGCACAAAGGTAAGTTTCCGACATAACCCTTCTTGCCGTCGTTGTTGAAGGGCTTTTTGGTGAAGGTGTTGTTGTTGTAGTTAGTTGATGGAGTGGCTTCCCATTTCCTTTTGTTGCCACCCGACTTGTCCTCGGCCTTAGGAGCCGGTACTACGATTTCGTCAACCGTTTCAATTAATTGGCGAGCCATGTTCATAGCGGCTTGATGAGTAGTGGGTTTGGATGACATCACCCCTTGTTTGATGCTTTTTGGAAGACCGAGCATGTAGAGCTCAATCCTTTGAGATTCGGGGTTAACAAGATTAGGACACATCAAGGATAGTTCGGCGAAGCGTTGATTATAAGCCTTAAGATCGTTTCCGACCGCTTTCAAAGCTCTTAGTTCTTCCTCGAGCTTTCGGGTTTCTTCGCGCGGAAAGTATTCGACAATCATCTTTTCCTTCAAATCGGCCCAAGAGAGGGCATGAGCTTCATCGGTACCCACCGATTGAACATAGGTGTTCCACCAAGTGAGAGCAACACCGGAGAACGTGTGGGTGGAGTATTTGACCTTGTCTTGATCCCGACAACCGCTTATGCTAAAGACGGCCTCGGTTTGTTCAAACCAACGAGTAAGCACAACCGGTCCACCGGTTCCATCATAAGTGTGAGGTTTGCACCCCATGAAAGCTTTGTAGGAGCATCCCTCGTTTGAGTTACCGGCCCCATTGTTGTTGTTGTTGTTGTTGTTGTTGTTATTGTTATTGTTGTTGGAAGAGTGACCGGCCATGGCCGCATCTACGGCGGTAGCTATCATCCGTTCGAGAGCTTGTTCGGGAGTTTCATTGCGGCGTACACGACGAGGAGCCATTGTTCCTTCAAAACAAAAGAATACCGTTGGTTAGTATTCTAAATAATACTAACCGTGATATGGGATAAAGATAGAGAGAAAATTATCCTTGACCCGCCTTAAATTCATTATGTCATAATGTCGGTATGTTCATATGAGTCACCGTAATATAATTTCCGGGAATTATATTACCCTAATTCATATGTGCATTCGACATTACATCATGTAGTCAAGGTGGCGTGTCAATTAAATTATACAACGCAAGATTTAGATAGGATAAGAGTAGATATGAGTAAGAGAGTTCGAGTATAAATGCACAAATAGTCAAGTAATTCCTACGTCAAGTCTATATGCCGGTTGTAGTCTAGACTCACCAATGTACCCTAAGACTCGGGGTTGACACCAATGAACTCTAAATCCCTACAACCAAGGCTCTGATACCACTTGTAGCGACCCCGACAAATCGTTAAATGACGGCGTCATCTACGTATGGTCCCATTACATGGTCGTAAGTCTTTATAACAAAGTTGACCGAAAAGTATGTCGCATTCATTTCATAAATAAGGGTGTTTCAAAGTTTACAAAAGTAGTTTCCATAACAGGTACATAACAATGTTTAAAGTTTGTATGAAACACGTGCGACACGATTAAAAGTAGTCAAAAAGACGCTCCACGTATGCAAGTATACTCGACATCCAATGCAAGTATCAAATAGTATGAGCGGAAGCATGTATCACCTAAGTTCAAGGACCTGAGAAAAACATAGAGAATCTGTCAACGAAAACGTTGGTGAAATCATAGGTTTAAATAAGTAAATGAGTAATAGTAAGTTGAACCACAAGATTTGCAACATCGATAAAGCCATAGTACATTCTAAAAGTTAATATTCACGAGCACCCAATTATCAAAGCTTAACGTTCCGTCCGTTGAATACCCCATCAATTAGTGCTAGAACAACACTGTTCCCGAAAATATATTTCATTCGTAAACGGTAGCGAACCGTTTGAATGAGGGTTTGTCAAACCCATATGGCCATATAACATAAGTTCTCGCTTACACCATCTGATGTAACTAATGATAATCGGATTGAGGATTTTTGTTCTAAACTCGTATGTAGAATGTTTGTTTTCCCGTTCTTGTGTTCACTTAGTTCAAAAGTATCGTTTATGTTTTCTCATCCCAAAAGTAAGTTTAAAAGAGTAAAAGTGGGACTATGATCTCACCTTGTATGCACGAACCAAGAAGTACTTCGACAAGTAACGTGTGCAAAGAACAATGCTAGTCTTGACCTAAACAAATAGGTTGTATCAATAACGATAGTCACGAAGGGTCAAAGATGTTCGATTAGACCTATGGCTCAATACGACTCGATTATGTAGCATGTGCAATCAAATTGTCAAGTTTCATGCAAGGTACAAGTATATAAACAAGTTAGGAGGGTTGCATAATCATTTGGTTAAGTTTGACAAAAAGTCAAACTTTGGTCGGTCAAAGTCAACAAAAAGTCAACACGTTCGGGTCGGGTCTCGGACAAATTTTCTATGCTAGTTATTCATATATAAGCATTTTAAAACAAGTTACATTTAAATTGGAGGTCTAGAACATGCCAAACATTTTTCGTCAAAAGGTCAAGCAAACAGCCAGTTTTTAGGCAAACGGGACGGCGTCCCAATTTGCTAGACGGCGTCCAGGATTTAAGGGTGGGACGGCGTCCCGATTAGCTAGACGGCGTCCCATATTTAAGGGTAGGACGGCGTCCCAATATTTTGGACGGCGTCCCAACTTGCTTTCAGGTCCTGTTTGCTGAAACTCTAAGTGCACGAACCAAAACACAAACTAACACAATTTACAATCCGCAAACAACCAAAATATGTATCTTATATCATCGGAAAGGTAATTTGACAAGGAATACAACCAAGCACATATCATCAATCAAACCTTCACTTGCAACAACCGAAAACCGCAATTAATGTCCCTCATTCAATGCATACAAGTCATAAATGCAATTTAATGATTCGGTATCCAAATTACATGAACGATATGCCGTTTCGAAGGTAATTAAGCATACAACACAACCTAACACTTACAATTAACATTACATGTCATTCAAGTCATCAAAAGTCCATTTTAAGTTCATGAAACCTTAACCTAAATTCACCAAATTTCATAATCAAGTTTAGGAGGTTTCATTAATCAAACTATACATCATAATGAAGCTAGTAACACTAGAAACACAATTAAAATATGAACTCTTAGCATCAAACAACATATGAACACTCAAATTTCAAGATTAAGCATGTCATCTTTCAATATGAACTAGTTACATCAAAATATCAAAAACGAGCATACAAATCACATAAACAAACTAGACTCGAGCCATAGACACTAATTAACAACCTTATAACTTAAAAATCTCAAGAACACAAGAATTAGTGATTTTTGAAAGTTACCCAAAATTGATGAAATCGGTATGGAAACGAAGAGGAGATCACGAGGAGTTCAAATATGCAATTTGTTTTGATCGAATCCTTCTTGAACGAATTTGGATGATGATTGAAGGTTTGAGGGTTTTGAGAGAAAAAGGTGAAGTATTATTTGGGAGGTGATAAAATGAATGGAGAGGAAAGAGTTGACTAGTTGACCTAGTCATCTCTTTCTCCATTTGGCAACTTTAGTCCCTCAACTTAGGAAACGGGTACGGGAATTACCTAAACGAGATAATTCAAACGCGTATTAACGAGATGTGTTATAAACATATAACGGAACTTAAATAGTTAAACGGAAAAGTAAATGGAAAAAGGCGGGATGTTACAAATACGGTGCGATATCTACAAGCATCAGCTGCACCAGCAGCATAACCAGTACCATCATCACCATCAACAACAACATCCGCATCCCACTCCTCAACATCACACTCAGTATCTCAAACATCAACATCATACGCCCATAGATACCAAGGAATATTAGTAATAATGAGCTAAGATGTATTGACTCATTCTTCGTGAAGAATTATATATGTATACCTTATATATATATGATTTGGAACAATAATAAATCTTGTCGTACTAAGCAATTACGTGTGAATCTCAACTAGTATGTACTACTTGGTTAATTCATATCACTAATATGCTATGAAGTACACCCTTCGTTAATGACTTAACAATTGTTAATCACTGCTTCAACACAATAAACTCCATTTCATAATAAATCAAGTGTAACGATGAATGTATTGATTCATAACTTCATTAGCGAAATATTTCGCGACAATTATGAAATCTCTAAGGTTTTGGAGATTATTTACTCTCGTTCCAAACCGCAAATCAGATGAGTTTAATATATATTAACTCATTAAATCCATGATTATATCTGAAGAATACATATATGAACGTATATCTTCATAAAGATTATAAATTCTATTGTACAAACTGTTAACTGTGAAAATATTTTAACGGGTAGGTAATACTCGAGAAATATTTACATCTCCCATTAATACACTGTACATTCTTCAATTTCGATTCATAAATCATTAATTATACGCACTACCTTCACAATGATACACAATCATCTTCATACAAAATCAATTACACATTCTGAAATTAACATAACGGAATTCAAGTAAAGCTTTAGCAGGTGTTATCTTCCTAAAGATTACTACATTCATGAATTATATTCATTCGTATTCTGCAATGAATTATCACATCAAACCACCGAAATTATCATTCATCACTTTTAAAATCAATAACACCTATTCGTTAACCATTAGATCCATTGACGATTACAAGCAGCGTTTAATCATCTAAAAATAAAATTTCTTGAAACCATCTCGGATTGATAACCAATGATTCAGATATGGTAGCATTAAATGCAGAGGAAACAGAAGAATTTTCCTCATCATTGGATCTTAGAAATTCTAAGATATCATCGTATCCTTCGTTATAAATATCCTCTATATTTCTGAAGATATCTTTATAACGATTCTTGTCAGCAATTAATTATCTCTTTGCGATAACTTTATCACATCATAAAGGAAACTGTTTTAGTTTCTATATTCAAGTTTAAATTATAAATGTTTTGAAGAAGTGTTGGGAATTGAAGCATGAGTTAGTATAATATAATGACGTCAAGCCAACGTGATTATATTACAGTAAGTCATGCTAAATTTTTAATGGAAGATGATGATTCATAGACTTTATAATCATCATTTTCCATGTTACACCACTCTTACATTTAAACTCTAAAACATATTAAGAAAATATTTTTCTTGATAGTTCTATCTTTCCGTATATTGTAGTAATTTGACTAATCAAATCGTGCTATTACCTTTCCTTCTGCTTTGTATATTATGATCATTCGAAACTTCATACCTACGAATTCTGGACCGTTACTTGCTTTACGAAAGCATGAAGCTCCGACATATAAAGGAAAATATAAAGCCCAATAACAACACTGAAATTACAAACCGTGTATATCAATGCGTATAGCAATATAAAGACACGGGACAACTAAAAACACAATAAATCCTAGAGCATAATAGAAGTAAACAGACTCCTCTGGTGGGAGTTAGAAAAGAAGGAAGATTGTGGCGATAACCAATATAAGGTCAAGAACAAGAACTGGATTGAGCATATTAACAAATCTTTTGGAAATATGAATTGAGGAAAAAAAGTATAGAAGTGGTGAAGATAATGAAACAGAAGAAGCTAATTTATAGCAAAATTCCAGACACAGCAATCGAGGCAATTCACCGCATTTAATTAAAGAAAATCCTAATTTCCGTAATTATCGGAGAATCAAATCTTATAAGGATTATGAAGATTTCTTTAAATCCCTTGAATTCCGGAAATCAATTGTGACTAAGTCAAAAGTTAAAGCGAACATTTAATTTCCTCATTTCAATCTTTTACGATAGCTTCGTTTATACTCTTCTTGTAATCGAATCATATCATTCCATATTATCCAATATTGGTAAAACCCTATTTCCCAACTCATATTCATCATTAAGATGTTCCTGTTGTAAACAATGACTATCTCTATCAAATATCGTGACCTTAATTTCCATGAACTCCTTTATATTTTGTCTACCCTAATATTATGGCATAAACGCTCAAGGTTTAAATAAGCTCACTATTATTCATCACACATTTCATGTATATTGAAATGCTTGTATAACGTCATCATCTCTTTCTGAGGAAAACCTAATCAATGACACTCTTGTTAAATCCTTTAGATAACTTCCGCATTAATAATAAAATGCACTTCGTAGAATTTATGGATCGTAAGATTTAAACGCTAGAAACAAAACAATATCCTATTAGTTGGAATTCACGAAAGGCCCCGAGCATACCTGGGAACGTGAAGACCAAATAAAACGAAAATATCCTCACCTGTTTACAAACAACGCCGACTGATGGCAACAACTAAATTTCGGGACGAAATTTCTATTAACAGGGGGATACTTTGACAACCCGCAAATTTCCGGTAAAATTTAAACAAAAATCTTTATATGATTTCATTTAACCTCGACTAATTCCGACGATTCACGAACAATTATTTGTAAATAATTACGCATTAATTTGATATATTAATATTAATATTATTATTATTAATATCCTTTTTAAACAAGATATCAATAATTAATATCTTTATTATCAATATTGTTATTATGAATAAAAAAAAATATTGACAAATATTCTTGGAAAAGTAGTAAATCAATTTGTTTATTTTTTAAAAAAAATATATATATATAAAAAATCCTTAAAATAAATGATTTTTTTAATAAAATAAATAAATAAATTACTTTTTAATTAAAAATTATAATGGAAAACTACTTTTATTATTTTATTTTATGCATTATCCCATGACCTAACATTTAATACTTTTGAATTTTAAAATCCCATTAAAAATTAAAATATTTCTTTTTCTTTTAATTATTTTATTCTTTTTACCTAAATTTTTCAAGTATAAATACCCCTCATTTCTCATTCAAACTCACAACAAAATTTCTCTCATTCTCTCTTTGAAGAATTACTACTAGTAAGTATTCTTTTCTTACTTTTTACTTTTTACTTTTTACTTTTTATTTTTTACTTTTTACTTCGGTTTATTATTTTTTTACCGAAACATGTAAATAATGTTATAAATTATATGCAATTAAAATAAAAATAAATAACACGTTATAATTAGTAATATATGTTACTAAAAAATATAAAAGTATTTTTATGAATTAATATATAGGAGTTATAATTAAAATCGAATTAATGAATATATATGTATATACGCACCTAACGTGAAGGTTATAATTAAAGATAGCGTACAAAGACTACAAACATCACCGCTACTTGTGGCCTAGGGTGATCCTTGTTACCATTATGGGAAGCTTGTGGATCTCAAATGCCAAGACTTAGATTCTGGTCAAGAGATCCTGGGCCGCTCGGTAACAATAGATCATTCGAGTGACTTGCATGTTAGCGACGAAGTTTGGGCAAGATTGTACAACATCTTTGTTAAGAATTATAACCCGAACATTCTTAAACTAGAAGCTTACTATAAGTGGAAGTTTTTCATAAATAGTAGGTTTCCAAAAATAGAAACTTTTGAGAAATAGGAACTTTTCTCGAAAACCGTCACTGTCAATATAGTTGCTATATTAATAAACATACTTTATGTCAAGTTAGACATTAACTAATCAAACATTATACCTCAAGGTTGATATCCAGATCACTTACTTGCTTTACTTTCCTTCTTGCGTGGAATACTTCAACTGCTATTTAATGTGAGTTCATCTGCTCCCTTTTTTATCTATATTTTTGGGCTGAGAATACATGCGTAACTTTTATAACTATTTTACACGTATCAAATATTAAACTGTGGTATGTTGGGCTATGACCAGCAAGTCCCCAACCGACAAGTATAAACGATAACTTGTACGGGGCAAACTTGAAAGTCTAGTCTAAATACAAGTACCAACTATTAAACTGTGATATGTTAGGCTATGACCAGCAAGTCCCCAACCGACAAGTATAAACGATAACTTGTTACGGGGCAAACTTGAAAGTCTAGTCTAAATATCAGTACCAACTATTAAACTATGCTATACCCGGCTATGTCCGACTAAGTCCCTACAGTGATATTTTTAATTGTTGCGGCATTCTTAATTATTGGGGATAGGCCTATCGGGAGTAACGTCCCCGATACATTTGACTAAGTCTTTGTATTACTTGATAATGAAATTAAAACGACAAGGACAGAACAACTTGTCACGGGGCAAACAACGTTTAGTCTAAATATCACTCACTGACATAACTTTTTAATACTGCGGGAGATCAACTTGACTGGATCTGAGTGATCTACTTATGAAAAACAAATCTTGTGGTCTAACACTATTACTGAAATCATTATTTATGACAAACCTATGAACTCACTCAACCTCGTGTTGAATTTTTAAGCATGTTTATTCTCAGGTACTTAAATATTTCTTTCACTGTATATCTACTGCTTTGATGATGATTGCTTGCTATGCTTGGAGTCTTCATTACATATCATATCAATTAAAGACATATTTATCTTCCGCTGCAAAACTCAACAAAATGTCTCATGTAGAGTCGTTCTCGTTTATACAACTGTGAATTGATATATTAAGTCACGTTATTCTTCCAGGCCCTATCTGGAGGATGTGACACACCAACCTTTTGGTTGACACTTTTAAGCATGTTTATTCTCAGGTATGAAAGAAATCTTCCGCTGTGCATTTGCTCATTTTAAAGATATTACTTGGCGTCATTCATGGAATATTTTAAAAGACGTTGCATTCGAGTCGTTGAGTTCATCAAGAATATTATTAAGTCATTTATAGTTGAATATATTATGAAATGGTATGCATGCCGTCAACTTTTGATGCAATGAAAGATTGTCTTTTAAAACGAATGCAATGTTTGTAAAATATATCATATATAGGTCAAGTACCTCGTGATGTAACCAAATGTAATGTATTCATCCAGATGGATTAGGACGGGTCGTTATAGGTGGTATCAGAGCGGTGGTCTTAGCGAACCAGGTCTTGCATTAGTGTGTCTAACTGATAGTTGTTTAGATACATTAGTGGGTCTGGACTTCGACCGTGTCTGCATGTCAAAAGTTTTGCTTATCATTTTGTGTCAAAAATTACTTGCTTATCATTCTTAGTCTAGACACATCTTACTGCATTGATTGCATGAATAGAGTATAGACAAAATTCATATCTTAGCGTATCTGCTAATTCATATCTTAGCGTATCTGTTACTGTAAACTTTGTCTGTCATATCCTGCAAATTCCTCCATAATCTACGGGTTCTTCTGTACTATATATAAGTATTCTATGTAATTAGAATACCATACGATAGCCGAAAATCATTTCATATCGAAAAATCCTTTATTCAATCGTACGAAATGGAACTCACCGCTAGTTCAAGTTCCTCGGATTCCGACAGCTATTCCGATATGGATATTCACCTAAGCTCCGGAAGCAGCGTCACCAGAATGAATCAACCAATCAGTCATCCCCAATTCATCTGATGGGTTCGTAATTGACTTAATCAATGGAGACGAGAAGAGGGAGATCCTTTCCATCAACCAAATTCACCTCTCGGCGATGAACCTGAAGCACTTACTGGCGAACCTATCCGAAACACCATTTTCACCCTCATTTCCAGAGTATCTCGTCACGATTATATACTATATCAGATTCTAGATCTTATTCATTCGCTCGTCCGAACCGACAATCATCCCGGAGTAATAGCAAAAGTCAACGAACTTCGCGCCCAAGTTATAGCTTTGGAAAATATGGTACAAAATTTACCAGCTTCAGCAACATCACCGACATCAACAGTACCATCAATAACAGCACCAGTACCATCAACAATCCACGCCTCAACATCTCATTATGTACCTCGAGCATAATCATCGTTCTACGAATCATTCTACATCATTTATCTTCGTCTGACATAGCGATTATGTAATCTCTAATGTTTTAGAGATTATATATTCTTGTTCTAACGGTAAATCAAATGAGATTAATATCATATTAACTCATTAAATCCATGATTACATCTAAAGAAAATATACATGTATATATGTTTTCATAAAGATTGTAATTAAAAATTCTTTTGTACAAACTGTTAATGGTGAAAATATTTTAACGGGTAGGTAATACCTGAGGAATATTTAGATTTCACGTTAATAAGTTACACTGTACATTCTTCGAATCTGATTCAACGATCATTTACTATCCTACTTACATCCACAGATATACGAATCCGTTCACTGCAGAATACTATTTTCATTCAATTTCATAATTGGAGTTTGACATATCAGAATCCAACAAGTGGCATAAAGAAGAAAACATTGAACAAAGTAAAATTTGTTAGAAACAAATAATTTAACTATGAGAAGAATTTTGTTAAGAATCCACGCTAATTGTTCCTAGCTAACTGTTCCTAGCTAACTGATTACATTTTATTTATCGCAATTTATTTATCGCAATTTATATTCTCGCAATTTTATTTATTGTCATTTAATTTCTGTTATTTATTTTACGCACTTTAATCGGGACACGTATACAAGGTTTTGACATATCATATATATATATATATATATATATATATATATATATATATATATATATATATATATATATATATATATATATATATATATATATATATATATATATATATATATATATATATATATATATATATATATATATATTATTTGTGATCGAGTCTGAGACATGTATACAATGGGTCACGATACGTATTAATTAATTCGAATATTATATATTAAACTATATATGAATTATTGGACTGTTAACTGTGGACTGTCGACTGTGGACTAATAACATTGGACAATTAAAAATGAATTAAAATATTGATTATAACATATGAAACTAAACAATTCTTCAAGTTTGCCACTTGATTTCATCTTAAACCTCATTTGTATCTTGACAATTCCAATCTAAGTTTAAACCTTTCATGATTCTTGAAAACACCTCAATCGAGAGGATGAACCAACCGCACTTCATCTATGAAAGGAAAGATTTATGCATATAATTATGCACCTGAAAACACTCGAAACCTGAGTAAACATTTAACACGTATCTGTGCTATCTCCTTTGGCATTGTTATTACTAAAAATAACTTTGCAAATCCCTTTCCAAAATTAGCCAATTTTGTCACAGCTCCAGCAAGTCAGCTTCGACTTTCATTCGAATTAGCCTTACTATAATCTTGATATATATGATGCCATTTTCATCATCGTTACCAGAGAACCGTTTATATCCCACCACATCAGCGGTAAACTTACCCACAACTTCATTACTCATTAGTTAAGTCACTCCGAAGAACCATTATACTCGTACATTAATACCCTATCATATACTCATCCGCATCTTGTAATGAGAATTGACATACCAATTACCGAGAATCAGCAATCCGTATTTCGAATCTTGCAGCATTGCTACATCAACAGTTATGTGGATATGTATAACATCTACTTCTTAGAATTATGAACTTCCATTCTGAAATTTTGAAAAGCACCCGGTCTACGAATCAATACCCTGAAGTTGGAAAAAGCTGAATGAAGCAGCAGAAACTATAGACAATCGAAACAGTCAAAAGTTTGATGATAAAGAATTGTATGTTGGCAAAGCTCAGAAAT
This sequence comes from Rutidosis leptorrhynchoides, assembly GCF_046630445.1. Classification (NCBI taxonomy): domain Eukaryota; kingdom Viridiplantae; phylum Streptophyta; class Magnoliopsida; order Asterales; family Asteraceae; genus Rutidosis; species Rutidosis leptorrhynchoides. The sequence continues at coordinate 605,430,223 of NC_092333.1, read as the reverse complement.
GTTGGAACTGAAAAACGGATTGAGCAAACCATGAAAGAGACTCTGAATAAATCACGAGGACTAAACTTGTACATAAAGAATCCTGATGATTCTGTTTTGATGAAATCTTTAGCGAATACCTTGCTCCTTAATCGCTCTAAATCATCGTGAATGAATTTCTTCATCACAATTTGATTCTAAAATTCTAAGATATTATCGTATCTTTCATTATTAATATCCTCAATATTTCTGAAGATATCTTCATAAATATTCTTGTCCGATATTATTTACCTCTCCACGTTATCTGTTACATCATTAAAGAAACTGTTTTAGTTTCTAAAATCTGAAAAATTCAAATTTAAAATATGAATGTTTTTGAAGTAGTGTTGGAAGCTGATGCATGAGTTAGTATAATATAATGACACTTGATCAACATGATTATATTACAGTAAGTTATGCTGAGTTTCTAATGAAACGTGATGATTCACGGACCATAACATCATCATGTACCATGTTACACGACTCTTACATTCTATTTAATCTTCAAACATATCAATAACATATCTTCTTGATAGTTCCATCTTTTCTTCTGAATTCTGATAATTTAATCAATCAAGATCGTGCTATTACAATCTCTTTCTTAGAACATTTGTTATGTTCATCCGAAATTACATACCTAAAAATTCTGGATCATTACTTGCTACTTAAAGTCGAGAAGAGAAAACGAAAGTTTGAACTGAGGGAGAAAGAATAGAAGGTATGAGCTGTAGAAAAATAGAAAAATGAACGAAGTTGAATTATAGTAAAATATCCGACAGAGCAATCGAAATAGATTATCACATTTAACCAAAGAGGATTCAAATTTCCTTAATTACCAAAGAATCAAATCTTATTACGAAGATTTTGTAACATCCCGCCTTTTTCCGTTTATTTCTCCGTTATACTATTTTAAACTCCGTTATATGTATATAACATCTTCCGTTAATACGCGTTTCAATTTATCTTGTTTAGGTAAATTAACGCACCCGATTACAACTTGAGGGACTTGTCTTGCCAAAACCCCAAAATGGTGACTAGCCATTTGACTAGTCAACCACCTCCCCACAATTATCCTTTCATTTTTCCTTTTTCTAAATTACTTCCATCTTTTCTCTAATTTCTCCATAAAGCAATTCATCATCCAAATTCGTTCAAGAAGGATTCGATCAAAACAAATTACATATTTGAACTCCTCGTGATCTCCTCTTCGATTCCATACCGATTTCTTTGCATTTGGGTAACTTTCTAAAATCACTAATTTTATGTGTTCTTGAGATTTTTGAGTTATAAAGTTGTTAGTTAGTGTCTATGGCTCAAGTCTAACATGAATATATGTTTGGTTTGCTCGATTTGTTGTTTTTGGAGTAACTAGCATGAACTTGAAATGGGTTTGCTTAATCCTTGATTTTGAATGAGTTAATGTTGTTAGATTGTTAAAGTGCATGTTTTAATTGTGTTACTAGTATCACTAGCTTCGTTTTGATGCGTAGGTTGATTAAGAAAACTTCAAAAACATGAATATTGATTTTGTGATGTTTGACTAGGGTTTGATAGTTCTTGACATGAACTTTTGATGCTTGAATGCCATGGAATGTTAATTGTTAGTGATTAGTTGTAATGTATGCTTAATTACCTTCGAAACGGCATATCGTATGTGTAAATTGGATTCCCGAAACTTAAAATGCAATTGATGAACTTGAAACTTTGAAAATGGACTTTTAAACGATCACTTGACGAGAAATCGGTTATGAAAAATGTTGTTTTTGTTTGATGAAACATGTTTAGTTGTGTTCCTTGTCAAAAGAGCTTTCCAACGGTATAAGATACGCTTCCTAATTGTTTACGGTTTGAGTTTTGCGTTTGTTTGAAATTTTACCAAGCCTTGAACAAGTGAAACAGGCCAGGGACCAGGCCACGGCCATTGTCGCGCCGCGGAGCAATTTGTCGCGCCGTGGCCCAAAGGGTGATTTTAGAACATGTTTTTCAAGCTTTCTGACCTTCAACATAGGCATTTGTCGCGCCGCGGAGCAATTTGTCGCGCCGTGACAATTGCCTGTTTCATCCGAACTTCAGCAAACTTGTTTTGGCCATAACTTTTTGACCGTAACTCCGTTTTCGATGAATCAAATATCGTTGGAAACGTAATAAGATTTCCTTTCTAATGGTAAGGTTTTGAAATGTCAACTCAAACTTTATTACAATCGTTCTAACATGCTTTTATACTTGATTCTTGCATGAAACTTGACAACGTGATTCACATGCTATACTATTCGAGTCGTAACGAGCCATAGGACTAATTGAACACATTTCACCCGACCTTGTGTCGTAACCGGTTAATTGATATAACTTACTTGTTTAGGTCAAGGCTAAGCAACTTTCATGCACACGTTTACTTGTTGAAGTACTTTTATACTCGTGCACTCGAGGTGAGATCATAGTCCCACTTTTACTCTTTTAAACTTACTTTTGGGATGAGAAAACATAAACGATTCTTTTGAACTAAGTGAACACAAGAACGGGAAAACAAACATTCTACATACGAGTTTAGAACGAAAATCCTCAATCCGATTATCATTAGTTACATCAGATGGTGTAAGCGAGAACTTATGTTATATGGCCATATGGGTTTGACAAACCCTCATTCAAACGGTTCGCTACCGTTTACGAATGAAATATATTTTCGGGAACAGTGTTGTTCTAGCACTAATTGATGGGGTATTCAACGGACGGAACGTTAAGCTTTGATAATTGGGTGCTCGTGAATATTAACTTTTAGAATGTACTATGGCCTTATCGATGTTGCAAATCTTGTGGTTCAACTTACTATTACTCATTTATTTATTTAAACCTATGATTTCACCAACGTTTTCGTTGACAGTTTCTCTATGTTTTTCTCAGGTCCTTGAACTTAGGTGATACATGCTTCCGCTCATACTATTTGATACTTGCATTGGATGTCGAGTATACTTGCATACGTGGAGCGTCTTTTTGACTACTTTTAATCGTGTCGCATGTGTTTCATACAAACTTTAAACTTTGTTATGTACTTGTTATGGAAACTACTTTTGTAAACTTTGAAACACCCTTATTTATGAAATGAATGCGACATACTTTTCGGTCAAACTTTGTTATAAAGACTTACGACCATGTAATGGGACCATACGTAGATGACGCCGTCATTTGACGATTTGTCGGGGTCGCTACAGATTTTCTTTAAATTCTTGAATTCCGAAAATCAACCGTGACTACGTCAAAATTTAGACGAATCTTTATTCCTTTATCTCAATCTTTTGTAATAGCTCCACTCGTACGCTTCACATAATCGAATCGTGTTATCTATATTAAGCAATTATGATAAAACTCTATTTATCAACTCATATTCGTCATGAAAATATTTTTATTGTTAGCCATGACCACCTCACTCAAATTTCGGGACGAAATTTCTTTAACGGGTAGGTACTGTGACGACCTGGAGATTTTCGACCAAATTTAAACTTAATTCTTGCATGATTTCGACACGATAAGCAAAGTCTGTAATGTTGAGTCACAAAATTTTTGAACTATTTTATGAATTCATTTTACCTTTGACTAATCTCGATGATTCGCGAACCTTTAATTGTAAGTAGAAATGTATATATATAAATAAATATATATGTAAATAATTATATATTATAAATTAAACTATTATGTGATTTAAATATTATGAAAGATAACTTAAGATAATTTAAAATCTATTATTTAAAACTGTTTAGTTAACTATTAAAAGTATATTGAATATAAATGATTTTGAACATAGTTTGCCAGCGTTAGCAAATATTAAATGTGTACTTGGAGTTATTTGTTCCGATATATATAATTAATATAGTTATCTACTTAATATTTAAAACATAATTGTATATGTAGTACTTGAAATATATATATATATATATATATATATATATATATATATATATATATGTACATAAACATGTATATATGATGCTATATATAATTAGTGAATTGTATGTTATAATATATTAAAATGTATAAATATTAAATATTCAAAATATATTATAATATATAATTAATAAATATTATATAATTAATAAAACATAACAATGGTGTATTACAATTTATTTTCAAGTTAAGTTATAGTTGTTATATTAATATCATTATTACTTTCATTAAAATAAATATTAATATTAATATAAGTATTATTAATGCTAATAAAATTATGATATATAGATTTTGACACATGTAATTTGATACAATATTATTGTGACTATTACTCTTATAAGTATTATTACCATTATCATTAGAAATTGTTATTTTTATATTTATCATTATTATTATTAAAGTAATACAATTTATTATTATCATCATCATTATTATTAACAAACTTAACTTTTCATTTAAAATTATCATTATTGTTATTAATAATATTATCATAATATTATTATCACTTTTATCATTAATATCTTTAACAACATTATTAATAATATTACTAATAAAAGGATAGCATTAATAAAATTATTATTAATTAGTATTATTATTATTGTTATTAATATATCTATTAATTATTAATGTTTATTAAATATAAAACAATAAAAAATAAAAAAAACAAAAAAAAGATATAAATAAAAACATGTCTTCCTGTCATTACCCGTATTTTTTTTTTTATTTGGGGATTCAATTGCAGTAAAATCCAGATGCACGTCCCTTTCAATCTATTTAATTTTTTTTTGTTTTTGTTAAAAATTATTACACATCATTATCAGTAGTACGATTCTGTTAGAGGTTGCTTTCTGTATTTTTATTTATTTATTTTGTTTGCCTGATTAATTTTCTGTTGACTTGAATTGCCATAAATTAAACGAGTAACCCATTGTTGTTAAGGAGAAACAATTATTCTCCATCAGCTTCACCAACTACAAATAGTATAGGCTATTTTGTATGAGGAAATTTCACCGGATATTAAAGAAACCAAAAACCGACACTTTTCATGAGTGAAATTCCCAAAACCATGAAATCGAATACAATTTCATAATCCACAAATGTAGTCTTGTTAGGAAATCTCCAAGCAAACTTTTTGTAAAATCTCCACCTTCAATTCCTTATATTGAGTGTGAATTTTTGAGTCAAAGTGTTTATCTAAAAAGGTCAAACTTCGTGTTCATCACCAAATTTGCTTTTGTTTTGACATTTTTGTTAAAATTAGTGATCCAAAAACTTTCTATGAGTGATTTAAAGTCTATTTCATGAAGGAATCGTGGTATGAAACAGTCCCAATTTCAAAATCATGCTTTATTTTCATCGTGTTCCATAGATGCTGTTACAACATTTTAATTTTTTTTTTTTACTTTTTCTGGTTGACAAATTAATCTACTTCACTCAATACGTTTCCTGTTTTAAATACAGAACTTAAATCGTTTAGCATTCGGTAGTTTTGAGTGTAAATTTCGTTAATCGATTTTGGAAATTGAAGAAGAAGGAAGATAATAGGAAAACAGAATATACGGGTTACATATATTAAACTGGGTATTAAAAACAGAAAACTAGAACTGGAGGAATGGTTAAGGGTTCGTTTGGTTAGCGAGAGGTTGCGGGTTTGTGACGACCCGGAAATTTCTGACCAAATTTAAATTTAATCTTTATATAGTTTCGACATGATAAGCAAAGTCTGTAAAGTTGAAATCTTAAAAATGTGAACTGTGTTTAATATATTCATTTGACCTTCGACCATTTCCGACGATTCACGAACCATTGTGTGTAAATAATTATGTAAATAAGTAAATAAATAAATAAATATATTTAAATATATATATATATATATATATATATATATATATATATATATATATATATATATATATATATATATATATATATATATATATATATAAGTGTATATATATAATATTTTGAATTAATAAAATATACTTTAATCAATTGTAATTAAGAATGTAAAATGACAAATAAAATAATTAAGTTACTATTAAAATGAATATAAATATATATATATATATATATATATATATATATATATATATATATATATATATATATATAATTTATAATTAATTGTAATATATAAATATTAAATAAATGTTATCACATAACATAATATTGTATATTATATTAAATATAATTACAAGTATAATTGTTACATTATTACATTCAATATTAATGATATTATTAAAACTTATTATATGAAATTGGATACATTTGAGTTATTATAATTACTAATATTATTGTTATCATTGTTAACATCATTATTATCATAACCAGTGGTAAAGTTGAAATTTTAATTATTATGATTAATATTAGTGATATTATTAGATTAGATATAAATATTATATTGAACATTAAAAATAATTAATATTATCATTAATAAGATTATTGTTATCATTGTTATAGTTTTTATTATTTATTATTAAGGTTAGTATTATTATTATTAATATAATTATTGTTAATATTATTAATAATATCATTATTAATATTAGTATTTTTATTATTATTATTATTAGTATTCTTATCAAAATTAATAATATTAATGGATTTTATTAATAAATTGTTATCAATAATTTATTTAATATAACATTTACATAATTACAGATATACTCCGTATATAAATATAAAACAGATATACTCCGTATATATAGTTAGATACAGATATATACATTTACATACGAAGTACAAGTGTATATATATATAAATACATACACAGGTATAAAGATATATAAATACTGTTATATATAAAATCAACCACAAATAATTCCATATTCAGTTGTCCATCTCCATCAAACTGTATCTATTTCTTGTTATTGTCTCTAACCTGTTAAACATCTGAATCTAATTATCAATACGTTAAAATCCAGTACATATCGATCACAGCCTTTATAATTTTTATTTTTTTTATTTTGTTTCTTCCAAACTTCCTTGTCTGATTCAAAGATGATGTCGACTACTTTACCCTATAAGTCAATCGAATTGTTCAGTGTTGGATTAACTCTTTCACCTCTTTCATTACCTTTAACAATTGACACCCTTACAGTAATTATCTGATATAATTTAAAGAGAATGAGATGAAGAACACAGGTGTACCCTGTTCGTGTCTAATTTTTTTTAGAAAAGCTTCAATTCGAATTTTATTGTAAAATGTATAAATGTAGAGTTCTTAGGATTGTTTTACTCAAATTACTTGCAAAATTTCAAGCTTCAATTCTCCAAATTTAATTCGAATTTACGAGTCAAACTTTATATTTCAAAAAGTTAAACTTGTGTTCTTCAAACAAATTAGAGATTTAGAGGGCAATTCTGTTGAAATTGTTGGTTCATAAAGTTTCTTTGTATAATTTAAAAGGTATATTATGTTGTAAGTATAATCCAAAACTGGCTAGAAATCGAAAACACGATTTGGGTTCTTAATTGTTCTTCGTGGCACAGCAGCCTGTTTTATATTTTTTTTTCTTTTTGTTAACACAAGACAACCACATCTAAGTTGTTTATCTGTTTCGTTTATGAATTCTAAAAACCCAAACAAATATTGTATTGCTAGTATGAGTATTTTTCTGGTCGACTTGAGTTGTGGTGAAGAAGAAGAGGGGAGAAAATAGACGAGTTATATAAATATATTGATGGGGTTTTAATCAGATAAAATTATACGGAGCATTGGTTAAGGGGTGTGTCGGTGAGCGGGAGGTCACGGGTTCGAGCCCGGGCATGGGTTGTTATTTTTGGAACTCATTCATTTAAGGTAGTCTTTATGTTTTTAATTATTATTATTATCATCATTACTTATTAATATTAGTTATTATTATTATTATTATTATTATTATTATTATTATTATAAATATGATTATTATTGTTATGATTATTATAGTTATCGTTATTAATGTTAGTATTATAATTATTATTGTTAAGAATACTACTAATATAAGTAATAAATATCAATTACTATTATTAGGTATTAGTAATGTTATGACTATCATTAATATAATTATTATTATCATTATCATTATTACTAGTATTATATTATTAGTATTATTATTACTAGCCTTATAAATATTATCATCTTTGATAATATTATTATTTTTGTATTGTCCTTAAGTATTATTGTTATTATCGTTACTAACATTATTATTAACTTTATCATATCAATATTATAAGTATTATTAATAACATTACCCAATTTATCATTTTAAGTATTATTATCACTAGTATGAATATGATTATTATTATTATCATTTTATAAATATTAGAACTATTATTATTAACATAAGCATATTATTAGTATTAGTATCATTTTCTATAATTATTAGTATTATTAAATTATTAATATTGGCATAAGTATTATTATTAATAGTATCACTTTCATTAAAATGATTATCATAAATGAGTAATGTTATTATTAAAAATTAATATAATCATTACTGAAAAGTATCATTACTTTAAATATGTATTTTTATATAAAAACTATTTTTTAATACTATCAATATTATTATTAAGAAAATTATTATTTTTATCATTATACTTATTCTAGTATTATTATAACTATATTATGTAAACAAAAGATTTCTTAGATAAAAAGATATATAATATAAAACTTAACTATATTAAAATTGTTGTTTATTTAAATATATAAAATAACATATAATTTATTAATATAAAAATTATATCATTAATAATAATATATATAAATTTGTTCGAATACGATTATATGTATTAATATACATATGAATGATATAGGTTCGTGAATCCAAGGCCAACCCTGCACATGTTCATTGTCGTCATATGTATTTTTACTACAAAATACAATATGGTGAGTTTCATTACTCCTTTTTAAATGCTTTTGCAATATATATTTTTGGGACTGAGAATACATGCGCTTTTATAAATGTTTTACGAAATAGACACAAGTAATCGAAACTACATTATATGGTTGAATGATCAAAGCCGAATATGCCCATTTTGCTTGGTAGCCTAAGAATTAGTAAACCGATCTACTAATTGACGCGAATCCTAAAGATATATGTATTGGGCCTAACAAACCCCATCCAAAGTACTGGATGCTTTATGAAATGTCCCTTTCATATTGATTATAAACGTTCCATATTAATTGATTTCGTCGCGAGGTTTTGACCTCTATATGAGACGTTTTTCAAAGACTGCATTCATTTTTTAAAACAACCATAACCTTTATTTTATCGATAAAGGTTTAAAAAGCATTACGTAGATTATCAAATAATGATAATCTAAAATATACTGTTTACACACGACCATTACATAATGGTTTACAATAAGAATATATTACATCAAAAATAAGTTTCTTAAATGCAGTTTTTACACAATATCATACAAGCATGGACTCCAAATTTTGTCCTTATTTTAGCATGCAACAGTGGAAGCTCTTAATAATCACCTGAGAATAAACATGCTTAAAACGTCAACAAAAATGTTGGTGAGTTATAAGTTTATCCTATATATTATCAAATCATAATAATAGACCACAAGATTTCATATTTCAATATACATCCCATACATAGAGATAAAATTCATTCATATGGTGAACACCTGGTAACCAACATTAACAAGATGCATATAAGAATATCCCCTATCATTCCGGGAAATCCTTCGGACATGATAAAAACAACATCGAAGTACTAAAACATCCAGTACTTTGGATGGGGTTCGTTAGGCCCAATAGATCTATCTTTAGGATTCGCATCAATTAGTAAATCGGTTTATAATTCTTAGGTTACCAAGCAAAAGGGGCATATTCGGCTTCGATCATTCACCCATATAATGTAGTTTCATTTACTTGTGTCTATTTCGTAAAACATTAATAAAATTGCATGTATTCTCATCCCAAAATATTAGTTTTTAAAAGTGGGACTATAACTCACTTTCACAGATTTTTACTTCGTCGGGAAGTAAGACTTGGCCACTGGTCGATTCACGAACCTATAAAAAATATGCACATATATATCAAAGTATGTTCAAAATATATTTACAACATTTTTAATACGTTTTAATGTTTTAAGTTTATTAAGTCAGTTGTCCTCGTTAGTAACCTACAACTAGTTGTCCACAATTAGATGTACAGAAATAAATTGATATATATTATCTTGAATCAATCCACGACCCAGTGTATACACGTCTCAGGCTAGATCACAACTCAAAGTATATATATTTTTGGAATCAACCTCAACCATGTATAGCTAACTCCAACATTACTGCAGATAGAGTGTCTATGGTTGTTCCAAATAATATATATACATGGGTCGATATGATATGTCACAACATTTGCATACGTGTCTATGGTATCCTAAGATTACATAATATATTAGAATACATGTATAATACAATATAAGTTAGCTAGGATATGATTTGTATAGAATTGTTACAATATTTCCCGTAGCTACAACAATCAAAAAATATTCAATCTTTTTTTACCCATAACTTCTTCGTTTTAAATCCGTTTTGAGTGAATCAAATTGCTATGGTTTCATATTGAACTCTATTTTATGATTCTAAACAGAAAAAGTATAGGTTTATAGTTAGAAATATAAGTTACAAGTCGTTTTTGTAAGAGGTAGTCATTTCAGTCGAAAGAACGACGTCTTGATGACCTTTTTGAAAAACATACTTCCACTTTGAGTTTAACCATGATTTTTGGATATAGTTTCATGTTCATAAGAAAAATCTTTTTCCCAGAAGAATAACTTTTAAATCAAAGTTTATCATAGTTTTTAATTAACTAACCCAAAACGGCCCGCGGTGTTACTACGACGGCGTATATCCGGTTTTACGGTGTTTTTCGTGTTTTTCGGTTTTAAATCATTAAGTTAGCATATCATATAAATATAGAACATGTGTTTATTTTATTTTAAAATTCAATTTCGAAGGATTAACTTTTTTTTGCGAACAAGTTTAGAATTAACTAAACTATGTTCTAGTGATTACATGTTCAAATCTTCGAATAAGATAGTTTTATATGTATGAATCGAATGATGTTATGAACATAATTACTACCTAAAGTTTAGTAGGTAAACCTAATGGAAGTGACAAGAAATGATCTAGCTTCAAAGGATCTTGGATAGCTTGAAAGTTCTTGAAGTAGAATCATGACACAAAAACAAGTTCAAGTAAGATTATCACTCGAATTAAGATAGTTATAGTTATAGGAATTGAATCAAAGTTTGTATATGAGTATTACCTTGATTTAGAATGATATCTTACTATAAACAACAAGTATTTCTTGAGGTTGGATGATCACTTTACAAGATTGGAAGTGAGCTAGTAAAAGTATTCTTGATTTTATGAAACTAGAACTTGTAGAATTTATGAAGAACACTTAGAACTTGAAGATAGAACTTGAGAGAGATCAATTAGATGAATAAAATTAAAGAATGAAAGTGTTTGTAGGTGTTTTTGGTTGTTGGTATATGGATTAGATATAAAGGATGTGTAATTTTGTTTACATGTAAATAAGTCATGAATGATTACTAATATTTTTGTAATTTTATGAGATATTTCTTGCTAGTTGCCAAATGATTGTTCCCACATGTGTTAGGTAACACACATGGGCTGCTAAGAGCTGATCATTGGAGTGTATATACCAATAGTACATACATCTAAAAGTTGTGTATTGTACGAGTACGAATACGGGTGCATACGAGTAGAATTGTTGATGAAACTGAACGAGGATGTAATTGTAAGCATTTTTGTTAAGTAGAAGTATTTTGATAAGTGTCTTGAAGTCTTTCAAAAGTGTATAAATACATATTAAAAAACTACATGTATATACATTTTAACTGAGTCGTTAAGTCATCGTTAGTCGTTACATGTAAATGTTGATTTGAAACCTTTAAGTTAACGATCATGTTAAATGTTGTTAACCCAATGTTTATTATATCTAATGAGAAGTTAAATCATTACATTATCATGATATTATGATATGTTAATATATCTTAGTATGATATATATACAGTTAAATGTTGTTACAACGATAACTGTTACATATATGCCTCGTTTCGAAATCATTAAGTTAGTAGTCTTGTTTTACATATGTAGTTCATTGTTAACATACTTAATGATATACTTAATTATAATTTTATCATGTTAAACATAGTGTATCAATATCTTAATATGATTCATATGTAATTAGTAAGACGTTGATATAACGATAATCGTTATATATATCGTTTTCGAGTTTCTTAATTCAATAGGCTCATTTTTATGTATATAACTCATTGTTAAAATACCTAATGAGATACATACTTATCATAATATCATGTTAACTATATATATATCCATATATATGTCATCATATAGAAGGTGTGAGTTGTAAGGAAACGAAGGAGGTAGATTTATAGTGAAATACCCGACAGAGAAATCAAGATGGATTATCGTATTAATTCGAAGAGAATCATAATCTCCTTAATCACCGAAGCATCAAATCCAACATAGATTATAAAGATTTTCTTTAAATTCGGAGATCAATTGTGATGACGTAAAAGATATGACGAATCACTATAATCTTATTTCCTTCATTTACGATAACTTCCCTCATACACTTCGAGTAATTGAATTATTTTATCCATACTTCTTAGACATGATAAAACTTCATAATCGTCATAATAACATTCTCATTGTTAGCCATAACGACCTCTATCAAATTTCGGGGACGAAATTTCTTTAACGGGTAGGTACTGTGACGACCCGAAAATTTTCGACTAAATTTAAACTTTATCTTTATATTATTCTGACACGATAAGAAATGTTTGTTAAGTTAAATCTCAAGGATTTTAAACTATGTTTATACATTCATTTAAACCTCGACCAAATTCCAATGATTCACGAACCATTAAATGAACATATATGAATATGTATGTATATGTGTATATGTTATAAATTGAAAATGTCAACAAAGTATTTAAACGTATAATGCTTTATATGAACGTATTTGTTTCAATATGATTATTGACAAAATTAAAAAAAAAAATATTAAATGATTGAATTATCAGAAACATTGAATTATGATTACAAGTCTATGTTGAGAGGTCCACTATGATTTGAGAAAATCTATTCCTCTTAACGATATTCGGAATAATTTGTAAAGCTATTTATAAATAAAAATAAAAAGTGTCATTTACGAAAGTTAGACAAAAGCTAGTGGAGAATTGGTTTCCATAATATTCTATTAATCTATTTTCAAACGTACAAAAACGTTTTCAGTTTAAAAAGAACTTTATTATTAAAACGTATATAACTTTTATAAATATCTAGAACCACTTTTGACAACTCATTACTTACCAGCATAATAAATATAACGATATTTATATTTTATTTCATTAAATATATATAACGATTTAAATTAATATTATATATATTTATACGCGTATTATACATACATAGTTTTTATGTTTTTACTATACCTTAACTTTACCTTTACTTTACTTTTACTTTACTTTAACTTTAATAATTCACTTTAATAATTCATACTTTAATAATTCACTTTAATAATTCATACTTTAATAATTCACTTTAATAATTCATACTTTAATAATTCACTTTAATAATTCATACTTTAATAATTCACTTTAATAATTCATACTTTAATAATTCACTTTAATAATTCATACTTTAATAATTCACTTTAATAATTCAAAAATCTATTATAAATAGAATTCAATAGGTTTCATTATTTCATAGAAACTTAAAAATATATTTCTCTAAACTCTCTCAATCGATTTACACACACACACACACACATATATATATATATATATATATATATATATATATATATATATATATATATATATATATATATATATATATATATATATATATATATATATATATATATATTTGCTCTGTATTATTTCAAGATATTATTAATATACATAAAATATTACGACGGAGTGATGTCCGAGTGATTTCAAAATAGTTTTTTGAATGAGTCGAAGCTAAGGAAATTATGGGTTATAGCTATGGAAGTGATGGGTATGGTTCATGGGTATGCTCGTGAGGTCAATCTAGTGTTTATCATCTCCGTTGCGTCTACGTACTTTCCTGCAATATTGAATCTCAATATTGATACGTGAGCACTCATAACTTAACTTTTATATATCAATAGTATATCCCTGACTAGTGCTCGAGTATATAGGATTATGCATGCTTGTACATTCGATATTGTCCTTAGATAGGTTTGTTGAATCCTGAATTAGATACATATGCTACTGAGATAGGGTATATGATATGCATGTCATTGGAAAGCTAGCGAAAAATTAAGAACATTTCATTTAGATATCGAATGGTTTCGATGAACGGATTAGAAGTTATAGTCAACTGAATTTTAGTATTATTGTTAAAATGATTATTATTACTATCGTCGTTATTATTTTAATAGAAATATCATTGTTATTATAAAATATCATTATTACTATTATGTTAGTATTATCATTTTATCATAATAACATTTTTAGTAAATATAAATATTGTTATTTTTTTATAGAATAATAATAATTATTATTACAAAATAATACAACTTTTACTTATTATTATTATGATCAATATTATTTTATCAAATAAATAGGGGATACAAAGATATTTTTCACCACGCGTAATATAATTACGTTAATAATACTTACCACTATAGTTTTATGATATTAAGTGAACTTTATAAATTTTACTACTTAAGATATATAAAAGTATATTTTATCATATATAAACGTTAATATAAATTGTTATTAATAAATGACTTTTATTATTATAAAATCTAATAAATATATTTAAATATATAAAACGACTATAGTTAAGTTATATAATAAACACGTATAAATTTTAGAAGTCATTTTGGGTCAAGTTGACTTTTGTTGACTTTTGCATATTAGTCTCGAGCATTAGGATTGTGGTACACTATGACTTGACCAAAAATTGTTAGACAAATATTGACCAACATATAAATATATATAATTAATATAGGTTCGTGAATCTGAGGCCAACCTTGCACTTGTTAAATGACGTTATATGTATTTTTACTACGAAATACAGTATGGTGAGTTTTATTTGCTCCCTTTTATATATATTTTTGGGACTGAGAATACATGCGCTGTTTTTATAAATGTTTTACGAAATAGGCACAAGTACTAAAACTAATTCTACGTGGGTTTAAACCAGAAATATACCCTTAGCTTGGTAACATTAAACTACTTGTCTATGTACGGTAGGCGCGAATCCTAAAGATAGATCTATTGGGCCTGACAAACCCCATCCTGACTATGGGATGCTTTAGTACTTCGAGGTTATTTTAAACACACCTGATCTGGTGTACTTCAGAGGGTAAAACATGAACGTTAAGGCTTGTTACCGGGTGCCTACAACTTATAGAATACTTTTATACACTTCCGAGTGTACATATATTTATAAACGAAAATCTTGTGGTCTATTAATATATTGAAATGATTGTTATGATAAACCTATGAACTCACCAACCTTTTGGTTGACACTTTAAAGCATGTTTATTCTCAGGTATTAAAGAAATCTTCCGCTGTGCATTAGCTTATTTTAAGGTTATTACTTGGAGTCATTCATGGCATATTTTGAAAGACGTTGCATTCGAGTCATTGAGTTCATCAAGATTATTATTATGTCAATTATAGTTAGATGTATTATGAAATGGTGTGCATGCCGTCAACTTTCATTGTAAAGAAAGTTTGTCTTTTAAAAATGAATGCAATGTTTGTAAAATGTATCATATAGAGGTCAAATACCTCGCGATGTAATCAACTATTGTGAATCGTTTATAATGTATATGAACGGGTCCTTTCAGTTGGTATCAGAGCTGGTTTAATGCCGTTTATTAGCGGGTTAATCGTAGAGGGGGTTCTCACAGTGTTACCTGTGACGAAGCATTGGCTCTTACTCCTCGCGGTCCCTATTAGGGTTGGCTGTACTGCCGAGAGGCGGGCCGTAAAATCAGTGTCTGAGGTACGCTCAGTGGTTACAGGCGGTTAGCTGAGAAGGCACTGAGTGGGATGCGTCCCCAACTTTCAGTTGGTATCAGAGCGGTGGTCTTAGCGAACCAGGTCTGCATTAGTGTGTCTAACTGATAG
The DNA here is from genome assembly GCF_046630445.1 of Rutidosis leptorrhynchoides. Lineage (NCBI taxonomy): Eukaryota > Viridiplantae > Streptophyta > Magnoliopsida > Asterales > Asteraceae > Rutidosis > Rutidosis leptorrhynchoides. The sequence continues at coordinate 605,414,105 of NC_092333.1, read as the reverse complement.
TCGTTAGGATGCATTAGTGAGTCTGGACTTCGACCGTGTCTGCATTTCAAAAGTTTTGCTCATCATTCTTGTCGGAAATTACCTGCTTATCATTCTTAGTCTAGACACATCTTATTGCATTGATTGCATGAATAGTGTATAGACAAAATTCATATCTTAGCGTATCTGCTAATTCATATCTTAGCGTATCTGTTACTGTAAACTTTGCCTGACATATTCCGTAAATTCCTACGTAATCTACGAAAACTTTTGCTCTATATAATCAGAATACCACCCGATAGCCGGAAAATCATTTCATATCCAAAAATTCTTTATTCAATCGTACGAAATGGAATTCGTCATTAGTTCAAGTCCCTCGGATTCCGAAATGGAATCCCACTCAAGTTCCGAAAGCAGTGTGACCGGAATGGATCAACCAATTAGTCATCATCTATTCTGGATGAATTGGGGATGGGTTCGTAGCCTCCTTAATCATTGGAGACAAGAAGAAGGTGATCCCTTCCATCCACCACATTGCCCTCTTGGCAAAGAACCTGAAGCACTTACCGGCGAACCTATCTGAAACACCATTTTCTCTCTTATTTCTAGAGTATCTCGTCACGATTACATACTACACCAAATTCTAGATTTTATTTATCCGCTCGTCCGAACTGACAATCACCCCGGTGTAATAGAAGAAGTCAACGAGCTTCGCGCTCGGGTAGTGGCTTTGGAGAATATGGTGCAAAGGTTACAAACACCAGCAGCAGCACCAGCAGCATAAACAGTACCACCATCAGCAACACCAACAGTACCATTACCACCACCAACAACAACCGCATCGCAAACCTCAACTTCACAATCTGTCCCATGAGCATCGACGTCATACGCCCTGTAGATACTAAGGAATACAACAACGATGAAGTATTGATTCATAACTTCATTGGGAAAACATTCTACGACGATTATGTAATTTCTAAAGTTTAGAAATTATCTATCCTAGCCTTAACCATAAATCAAGTGAGTTTAATTTAATATTAACTCATTAAATCTATATTACATCTGAAGAAATATACACATATATTTCCATAAAGACTGTAATAAAATTCTTTTGTACAAAATATTAATTGTGACATTTTTTTTTAACGGATAGTTAATACCCGAGAGATATATAAATTCACAATTAATATGTTACATTCTTCGAATCTGATTCAGCAAATCATCCATTATACTCCCTACTTTCACAACAATATACATTCTTTTATAGAAATCAAAACAACCATACCCATTCAAAAATCTAATTACATATTCTGATTTTGAAATCGCCGAATTCAATTCAAGTTATAAACGATATCATCACTCTTAGATTCTTACATCTTTCAAAGCTATACTTTAACTTCAAAAATGTGTTAGAACATCGTATGTATATTAACGATTATAATCTGTGTTCAAGCCCTTCGAAATACCTGAAGACACTTCAAATAATGAACAATCGAGATGATGATCCAACCACATGTTATCCACAGTTACGTACCTGAAAAACTCTTGAAACCAAAATCATAATTTAACATGTATCCATGTCAGACCTTTTGCCATTTACTAGCTAAAATAACTTTTCAATCCCTTCTAAAAAATAGACGATTTTGTCACAGCTCCAGCAAACCAACTTCAATTGTTCATTCGAATAAGCCTTATTATAATGATTACCCCTTCATCATTATTACCGGGGAACCTTTCATATCTCGCCACATTAGCAGTAAACTTATTAACAACTTCATTGATCTTTGACTTTTCGAAAAATCTTTATATTTATCAAAATCCCATCATTTACTCATCCGCATCTTGTAACGAGAATTGCCATATGAATCATCAGAAATTAGCAATCAGTATTTTGAAATCTCGCAGCATGTCTACGCCAACAATTATATGTGTCTATCTTCTGGACTTATATACTTTGAATGTGAAGTTTCTGAAAAACACCTTAAACTGCGAACTAGTTCTCGAAATACTGATGAAGCATCAAAAACTGTAAACGATCTTAACAGTAAAAAGTTTGATGACAAAGAATAGTAAGGTGGAAAAGCTGAGAAAAAGAGAAGGTTTGGAACTAGAAAACGGATTGAACAGACTATGAAGGAGGCTGTGGACAAATCACAAAGATTAAATCTGCCTTCAAAGAATCTAAATGATTCAATGCCTGCTAAAGTCATTAACGAATACCTTACTCTTTATTCTAAACCTTTACAGACAAATCTTCATCATCATCCATCAATATTAGAAATTCTAAGATATTATCATATCTTTCATTATAAATATCCGCGATATTTCTGAAGATATTTTCACAACTAATCTTATCTGAAGTCATTTATCTCTTTGCGCTATCAGTGTTACATCATATAAGAAACTATTAGTTTCTATATTCTATAAACTTTCGAGTTTAAATTATGAATGTTTTGAAGTAGTGTTGGGAACTGAAGCATGAGTTAGTATAATATAATGACACTTGATCAACGTGATTATATTACAGTAAGTCATGCTGAGTTTCTAATGGGACATGACGATTCACAGACCATGCCGTCATCATGTTCCATGTTACACGACTCTTGTATTCTATTTAATCTCTAAAAATATCAAGAATATATTTTCTTGATGATTCGGTCTTTTCAGGGTATTCTGGTAAATTAACAAATCAAGATCGTGCCATTATCATTTCCTTCTTAGAACATTAACTATGTTCATTCTGAAATTCATCTCTGCGAATACTGAACCATTACAAACGTTGCTTAATCGTAAGAAGAAGAAACGAAGGGACAAAACTCCAAAATAGAAATTGGAGTATAAATCGCGACAAATAAAAGGGAGCATTAACTGTGGATGTCAATGATTATAGAAGACAAAAGCAGGGGCTTTGAAATATAAGGGAAGATATAAAACCCAACAACCACCCAAAAATTATAAACCGTATATATCGATGCATATAGCAATATAAAGACACGGAAGAACTAAAAACACTATAAAACCGAGAGTATAGTAGAAGTAAATAGATTCTTCCGGAGGCAGATGAAAAAGAAGAACGACAGATATTGTAGAAACCCGAACTAATCCTCCCGGACGGAGTCTTCAACAGTTGGTTCCATTGCGATGATCGACTCCAAGTAATGTTCTTAACAATAGCAAATGCACAGCGGAAGACTTAATTCGTACCTGAGAATAACATGCTTTAAAATGTCAACATAAAGTTGGTGAGATATATAGGTTTGATGCTAGCAGCGTTATAACTATGGACCACAAGATTTCATATTTAAGAACATAATACACTCGCAAGTGTATGAAAAGCATTCCAAGCAGTGGGCACCCGGTAACTAGCCTTAACAAGAGTGTGTACCCCTGAGTTATAATAATATGTGCACCGAATCAAGTGCGTTCAGTTAACCTCGAAGTACTTAACACCCGTTCTTCTAGTTTACTAGAACAACATCTGGGTGGGGGTGTAAAACCCGATAGATCTATCTTTAGGATTCGCGCCTACCAGTTCATAAACCAATAGTTAAAGTTACCAAGCTAGGGGATTTTTGATTCAAACCCATGTAGAACGTAATTTTAGTCACTTGTGTCCATAACGTAAATCATTTATAAAAATAGCGCATGTATTCTCAGCCCAAAAATATTTAAAGTTTAAAAAGGGATCTATATACTCACCATACTGTATTTTGTAGTAAAAATACATATAACATCATTGATTAAGTGTAGGGTTGGCCTCGGATTCACGAACCTAGATCATTCGCATATATATATTAACACACGTATTTGTAATTGAACAAATATATATTATTATTATTAGTGATATAATTTTTATATTATTAATTTATATATCTCATTATTACTCTATAAAAATATAATTTTTATTATATTATATGTATCAGATATTTTATAGGTAATTATTTCATTTGTTTATTATAATAGTAGTTATATTAATACTAAAATGAAGTTAGTAGTGATTAAAATAACGAAAATGATAATTCTAGTGTTAATAATAATAATGATAATAATATTAAGGATTTTTATTAATAACAATATTATTGATAGTTTTAAAGGTAATCTTATTAAAATGTTAATGAAAAAATTTTAAATTTTAATACTAATAATATGAATGATAATAAAAGTAGTAATATTAATATTATTTTTAATACTTAATATTAATAATAATAATAATAATAATAATAATAATTTATAATTACAATGATAATAATAGTAATAATAATAATAATAATAATATCAATAATAGAATAAAATAAGAGATTTATACCCTTTAAGACTTTGTGTAAAAAAAAATATCGCTGACCGGACTCGAACCCGAGACCTCTCGGTTTAACCCCAACACCTTCCACCACTACGCTGCCTATCCTTTTTCTGATTTATATACCACACTAAAATTTATATATTTGATACAATCTGCCTTTCTACTTCATCTTCTTCATAGAATTAAACAACAAGACACTAACTAATCCTAACAACAGAAACAGATAACGATCAATACAGGTTTTCTTGATTTGTTTAAAACAGAAAGAAAGAAAAAAAAATCGACTCAAAGCAGCAGACCCGTTAAGAACCGAACGAACCCCGATTCCAAACTTTGATTTCCAGTCATTTTTAGACAATGATTTAAACACGAATTAGGTTGATTATCCCCTTTAGAATCTGTCTGTACCCTCGATTAAACTTAAAACACCCACAGGAAAACGAATTTCATTATGAACAAATATTTTGATTTTTTTGAAATAAACCTTTAACTTGAAAATTTGAAATCAAGAGATGAGATTGGGACTCGAAATCTTACAGATAGATCGAGTAGGTAATTCCTAGCAACCCTACATTTATATTTTTTTTAAGTTTGATTCAATTCGTGGCTTTTGAAAGAAAGAAACATAACAGAGGACTATCGGGTCTGTTTTTTTTTTTTTCATAATTTCTGTTTTTAAAGAAGATATATGCTGAAATCGATATAGAAAACGAAGGAAACGAATTGAATCTCCAGTATGATTATGATTTCGAAGGTTTTGTAGAGAGAAAAAGGCCGACAGTTTTTCACGAGTACACAGAATAATCAAGAAAAATAATTGCATCAGATAGAAATATATAACCAATATACACGTTTTTTTTTATCAGATCACAAATTTTATAGTTAATATTTAATATATTAATACTGAATTATATTATATTAATGATATTTATACTTATTATATAACATTAATCATAATAATATTAATAATATTAATAATAAAAATAACACTAATGATAATATGAATAATGATAATAACATTATTGAAACTAATGATTTAAGAAAAAAAAAATAATAATAATAATAACTAAAATTATAATAATTTTTTTTTTATTTAAAATAATAATGATACAATAAGATTAGTGATATTACAACCTAATGTATCGAATTTCATATTTATTAAAATAAAAATATTAGAAATACTGATATTAAGATTAGTATCACTATTTATTTAATAATAAAGAAGGTAGTAATAATACTAATACAATAATTATACTTAAACCTGGAATTACTGTTAATGTATTAATATTACAATTACATATTTTTTTTTAACTATGTGATAGTCATTAATATATATAATAACATATATTCAGTAATTAGTATTTATTCATTTAATTGTTTTATATCTTAATGTCTATTTAATAATTTCCCATTCATATAAATATAAAAATACATATAGAAGAAAAATTGTTCGTGAATCGTCAGGCTTGGTCAAAGGGTGTTTGATTATTCGCATATAGATTTCAAACTTTCTAGACTCAGAATTAAGGTTTTTGCTTATCGTGTCGATAACCTATAGAGTTTAAGGTTTAAATTTGGTCGGAAATTTCCGGGTCATTACAGTACCCACCCGTTAAAGAAATTTCGTCCCCGAAATTTTATAGAGGTTGTCATAGATAACAATAAGAACGTTTTCATGACAAATATGAGGTGATAATGGAGTTTTATCATTATTGTGAGATATAGATAAAACGATTCGATCATGTGAAACGCACGAGTGAAGCTATCACAAAAGAATGAAATGAGCAATATGGTATCGTTTTAACTGATGAAGTGGTTGTGATTGATTTCCGGAATTCACGAGATTTAAAGAAAATCTTTCGTAACAAAATTTGGTTCTTCGGCGATTTAGGAAACAGAATCTCCTTTGATTTAATGCGGCAAATCTGTTGTGATTTCCTTGTCGGATATTTCACTTATAAAACTACTCTCTTCGTTTTCCTTCTTCCCGTCCTTGAGTCAAGCGAACAATGGTCCGAAATTCGTAGGTATGAGATTTGGAATGAACATAGCTATTGTTCTCAGAAAGGAATGGTAATGGCACGATTTTGATTTGTCAAATACCAGAATATCCAGGAAGATAGAACTATCAAGATGATTTGTTATTGATATGTTTGGAGATTGGATAGAATGCAAGAGCCGTGTAACATGGCACATGACGATGGTACTGTGAATCATCACATTCCATTAGAAACTTAACATAACTTACTGTAATATAATGAAGTTGATCAAGTTTCATTATATTATACCAATTCATGCATCAGTTCCTAACACTACTTCAAAACATTCATATTTTAAATTCGGAGGTTTCAGAATTTAGAAACTAACACAGTTTCTTTTATGATGTGATACAGATAGCGCGAGAAGATAGATGATTTCCGATAAAAATAGTTATAAAAATATCTTCAGAAACATTGAGGATATTTATAATGAAAGATATGATAATATCTTGGAACTTCTAATGCCGAAGGATGATGATGAAGAATAGTGTCAGCAAAGGTTTTAGAGTAAGGAGTAGGGTATGTACTAAGGATTTCAGCAGCCACCGAATCTTTTAAATTCTTTGAAGTCAAACTTATTCTTTGTGATTTGTCCACGGCTTACATCATAATTTCGCATAATCCACTTTTTGATACTAAATTCTCTATTGAGTGTTTCCAATACTCCGTTCTTTATCATCAACTTTTGGCTATTAAGACCATCTACAACATGCTGCTTCGTCAGCATTCTCAAAGTTAACGGATCTGGATCATCGGTTATTAAACTGAGGTGGTTTCAGGAGAATTGTGTTTTTAGATGGTTAAACGCTGATGATGGAATATAAAAGATTCTCCTGTAACGACAGCGAAAGAATAACGTGTATATATATCGAAACTAACCTTTCTGAGAAGTCGAGGTTAACTTGCTGGAGCTGTGACAAAATTGGCTAATTTGAAATGGGATTGCAAAGTTATTTTGGGTAATAATAACACTAAAGAAATTAACACTGCTGCGTGTTAAACGTTGACTCAGTCTCCGAGAGTCTTACAGGAGCATAAGTTTTTTTTTTTTTTTTTTTTTTCCGTAGATGAAACGCGGTTGGTTCATCCTCTCGATTGAGGGGTTTTCAAGAATCATGAAAGATTTGAACACGCATTGTAATTGTCGAGATACAAATGAGGTTTAAGATGAAATCAAGTGGCAAGCTTGAAGAATTATTTAGTTTCATATGTTATAATCAATATTTTAATTTAATTCATTTTAATTGTCCAAAGTTAGCAGTCCAATAGTACGATGGTTCAATGATTCATATATATAATTTAATATATAATATTCGAATTAAATAATACGTATCGTGACCCGTGTACCGGTCTCGGTGTCGATCACAACTCAAAGTATATATATATTTTGGAATCAACTCCGACCCTGTATAGCCAACTCCCACCTTCACATATAGAGTGTCTACGGCTGTTCCGAAATATATATATAGATGGGTCGATATGATAAGTCGAAACCTTGCATACGTGTCCCGTTATTTAAAGTGCGTAAAAGTAAATAACAGAAATTAAATGACGATAAATAAAATTGCGAGTATGTAAATTGCGATAAATTAAATGTTAATCAGTTAGCTGGGAACAGTTAGCCGGAACAGTTAGCGTGTAATCCTATCACAATTTCAATTAATTAATTCATCTGTTTCTAACAATTTTTATTTTGCCAATGTTTCTTCATTATGCCACTTGTTGGATTCGGATAGGTAAAAAAAAAAATCCAATATGAAATTTAAATGGAAAGGGTTAATCTGAGGTGAACGGATACGTGTATCGGTAGTTGTAAGTAGGATAGTAATTGATCGTTGAATCAGATTCGAAGAATGTACAGTGTAATTTATTAATGTGAATTCTAAATATTCCCCGGGTACTACCCACCCGTTAAAATATTCTCATCATTAACAGTTTGTACAATAGAAGTTTTAATTACAATCTTTATGAAAATATACTTGCATATATATTTTCTTCGGATGTAATTATGAATTTAATGAGTCAATAGAATATTATACTCATTTGATTTATTGTTGGCACTTGATTACATGATCTCTAAAACATTAGAGATTATATAATTGCCATGTCGAACGAAGGTAAATGAGGTAGAACAATACGTAGAACGAAATTAATCGATGTAGAACGATATGTAGAACGAAGATCATACTCTAAATACAGACGGTAATATTGAGGCGTGTGATGTTGATATTCGAGGTACAGATTGTGATGTTGAGAGTTACAGTGCGGTTATGGTTAAGGGATGATAAGGGTACTGTCGACGTCGATGATGCTGGTACTGATTATGCTGCTGGTGCTGCTGCTGGTGTTCGTAACCTTCGCACCAGTTTCTCCAAAGTCGTCACACGAGCGCGTAGTTTGTTAACTCCTTCTAGTACTACAGGATGATTGACGGTTGAAACGAGCGAATAAACAAAATTTGTGATATGAAATATTATGTAATCGTGACAAGATACTCTAGGAATGGGCGAGAAAATGATGTTTCGAATAGGTTCGCCGGTAAGTGCTTCAGGTTCATTGCTAAGGGGTAATTGGATGGATGGATAGGATCTTCAATGTGAAATGATTTCCGGATATCGGATGATATTCTAACTATATAGAATATCTATATGTAATACTAAAGATTTCGTAGGCTATAAAGGATGTTACGGCATATATCAGGAAAATCTACAGATACGCCAAGATAGAAATTATTAGATACGCTAAGATATGAATTTCGTCTATACACTATCAATGCACTAAATGCAGTAGAGTGTGTCTAGACTTGAGAATGATAGACAGGCAATTTCCTAAGGATAATAAGCAGATGATTTCCGACTAGAAATGATAAGCAAAACTTTTGACAGGCAGACACGGTCAAAGTCCAGACTCACTAATGTATCCTAACAACTACCAGTTAGACACACTAATGGGAGACCTGGTTCTCTAAGACCAACGCTCTGATACCAACTGTAGAAACCCGAACTAATCCTCCCGGACGGAGTCTTCAACAGTTGGTTCCATTGCGATGATCGACTCCAAGTAATGTTCTTAACAATAGCAAATGCACAGCGGAAGACTTAATTCGTACCTGAGAATAACATGCTTTAAAATGTCAACATAAAGTTGGTGAGATATATAGGTTTGATGCTAGCAGCGTTATAACTATGGACCACAAGATTTCATATTTAAGAACATAATACACTCGCAAGTGTATGAAAAGCATTCCAAGCAGTGGGCACCCGGTAACTAGCCTTAACAAGAGTGTGTACCCCTGAGTTATAATAATATGTGCACCGAATCAAGTGCGTTCAGTTAACCTCGAAGTACTAAACACCCGTTCTTCTAGTTTACTAGAACAACATCTGGGTGGGGGTGTAAAACCCGATAGATCTATCTTTAGGATTCGCGCCTACCAGTTCATAAACCAATAGTTAAAGTTACCAAGCTAGGGGATTTTTGATTCAAACCCATGTAGAACGTAATTTTAGTCACTTGTGTCCATAACGTAAATCATTTATAAAAATAGCGCATGTATTCTCAGCCCAAAAATATTTAAAGTTTAAAAAGGGATCTATATACTCACCATACTGTATTTTGTAGTAAAAATACATATAACATCATTGATTAAGTGTAGGGTTGGCCTCGGATTCACGAACCTAGATCATTCGCATATATATATTAACACACGTATTTGTAATTGAACAAATATATATTATTATTATTAGTGATATAATTTTTATATTATTAATTTATATATCTCATTATTACTCTATAAAAATATAATTTTTATTATATTATATGTATCAGATATTTTATAGGTAATTATTTCATTTGTTTATTATAATAGTAGTTATATTAATACTAAAATGAAGTTAGTAGTGATTAAAATAACGAAAATGATAATTCTAGTGTTAATAATAATAATGATAATAATATTAAGGATTTTTATTAATAACAATATTATTGATAGTTTTAAAGGTAATCTTATTAAAATGTTAATGAAAAAAATTTTAAATTTTAATACTAATAATATGAATGATAATAAAAGTAGTAATATTAATATTATTTTTAATACTTAATATTAATAATAATAATAATAATAATAATAATAATAATTTATAATTACAATGATAATAATAGTAATAATAATAATAATAATAATATCAATAATAGAATAAAATAAGAGATTTATACCCTTTAAGACTTTGTGTAAAAAAAAATATCGCTGACCGGACTCGAACCCGAGACCTCTCGGTTTAACCCCAACACCTTCCACCACTACGCTGCCTATCCTTTTTCTGATTTATATACCACACTAAAATTTATATATTTGATACAATCTGCCTTTCTACTTCATCTTCTTCATAGAATTAAACAACAAGACACTAACTAATCCTAACAACAGAAACAGATAACGATCAATACAGGTTTTCTTGATTTGTTTAAAACAGAAAGAAAGAAAAAAAAATCGACTCAAAGCAGCAGACCCGTTAAGAACCGAACGAACCCCGATTCCAAACTTTGATTTCCAGTCATTTTTAGACAATGATTTAAACACGAATTAGGTTGATTATCCCCTTTAGAATCTGTCTGTACCCTCGATTAAACTTAAAACACCCACAGGAAAACGAATTTCATTATGAACAAATATTTTGATTTTTTTGAAATAAACCTTTAACTTGAAAATTTGAAATCAAGAGATGAGATTGGGACTCGAAATCTTACAGATAGATCGAGTAGGTAATTCCTAGCAACCCTACATTTATATTTTTTTTAAGTTTGATTCAATTCGTGGCTTTTGAAAGAAAGAAACATAACAGAGGACTATCGGGTCTGTTTTTTTTTTTCTTCATAATTTCTGTTTTTAAAGAAGATATATGCTGAAATCGATATAGAAAACGAAGGAAACGAATTGAATCTCCAGTATGATTATGATTTCGAAGGTTTTGTAGAGAGAAAAAGGCCGACAGTTTTTCACGAGTACACAGAATAATCAAGAAAAATAATTGCATCAGATAGAAATATATAACCAATATACACGTTTTTTTTTTATCAGATCACAAATTTTATAGTTAATATTTAATATATTAATACTGAATTATATTATATTAATGATATTTATACTTATTATATAACATTAATCATAATAATATTAATAATATTAATAATAAAAATAACACTAATGATAATATGAATAATGATAATAACATTATTGAAACTAATGATTTAAGAAAAAAAAAATAATAATAATAATAACTAAAATTATAATAATTTTTTTTTTATTTAAAATAATAATGATACAATAAGATTAGTGATATTACAACCTAATGTATCGAATTTCATATTTATTAAAATAAAAATATTAGAAATACTGATATTAAGATTAGTATCACTATTTATTTAATAATAAAGAAGGTAGTAATAATACTAATACAATAATTATACTTAAACCTGGAATTACTGTTAATGTATTAATATTACAATTACATATTTTTTTTTAACTATGTGATAGTCATTAATATATATAATAACATATATTCAGTAATTAGTATTTATTCATTTAATTGTTTTATATCTTAATGTCTATTTAATAATTTCCCATTCATATAAATATAAAAATACATATAGAAGAAAAATTGTTCGTGAATCGTCAGGCTTGGTCAAAGGGTGTTTGATTATTCGCATATAGATTTCAAACTTTCTAGACTCAGAATTAAGGTTTTTGCTTATCGTGTCGATAACCTATAGAGTTTAAGGTTTAAATTTGGTCGGAAATTTCCGGGTCATTACAGATATGAAAGTGAGGAGTATATCGAGAATCAGTACTGGATGAAGCATATTGACAAATACTTTAAAATATGAGTTGAGGGAGAAAGAATAGAAGGTGTGAGTTGTAAGGAAACGAAGGAGGTGGATTTATAGTGAAATACCCGACAGAGAAATCAAGATGGATTATCGTATTAATTCGAAGAGAATCATAATCTCCTTAATCACCGAAGCATCAAATCCAACATAGATTATAAAGATTTTCTTTAAATTCGGAGATCAATTGTGATGACGTCAAAAGATATGACGAATCACTATAATCTTATTTCCTTCATTTACGATAACTTCCCTCATACGCTTCGAGTAATCGAATTATTTTATCCATACTTCTTAGACATGATAAAACTTCATAATCGTCATAATAACATTCTCATTGTTAGCCATAATGACCTCTATCAAATTTCGGGGACGAAATTTCTTTAACGGGTAGGTACTGTGACGACCCGAAAATTTTCGACTAAATTTAAACTTTATCTTTATATTATTCTGACACGATAAGAAATGTTTGTTAAGTTAAATCTCAAGGATTTTAAACTATGTTTATACATTCATTTAAACCTCGACCAAATTCCAATGATTCACGAACCATTAAATGAACATATATGAATATGTATGTATATGTGTATATGTTATAAATTGAAAATGTCAACAAAGTATTTAAACGTATAATGCTTTATATGAACGTATTTGTTTCAATATGATTATTGACAAAATTAAAAAAATATATATTAAATGATTGAATTATCAGAAACATTGAATTATGATTACAAGTCTCTGTTGAGAGGTCCACTATGATTTGAGAAAATCTATTCCTCTTAACGATATTCGGAATAATTTGTAAAGCTATTTATAAATAAAAATAAAAAGTGTCATTTACGAAAGTTAGACAAAAGCTAGTGGAGAATTGGTTTCCATAATATTCTATTAATCTATTTTCAAACGTACAAAAACGTTTTCAGTTTAAAAAGAACTTTATTATTAAAACGTATATAACTTTTATAAATATCTAGAACCACTTTTGACAACTCATTACTTACCAGTATAATAAATATAACGATATTTATATTTTATTTCATTAAATATATATAACGATTTAAATTAATATTATATATATTTATACGCGTATTATACATACATAGTTTTTATGTTTTTACTATACCTTAACTTTACCTTTACTTTACTTTTACTTTACTTTAACTTTAATAATTTACTTTAATAATTCATACTTTAATAATTCACTTTAATAATTCATACTTTAATAATTCACTTTAATAATTCATACTTTAATAATTCACTTTAATAATTCATACTTTAATAATTCACTTTAATAATTCATACTTTAATAATTCACTTTAATAATTCATACTTTAATAATTCACTTTAATAATTCAAAAATCTATTATAAATAAAATTCAATAGGTTTCATTATTTTATAGAAACTTAAAAATATATTTCTCTAAACTCTCTCAATCGATTTACATATATATATATATATTTGCTCTGTATTATTTCAAGATATTATTAATATACATAAAATATTACGACGGAGTGATGTCCGAGTGATTTCAAAATAGTTTTTTGAATGAGTCGAAGCTAAGGAAATTATGGGTTATAGCTATGGAAGTGATGGGTATGGTTCATGGGTATGCTCGTGAGGTCAATCTAGTATTTATCATCTCCGTTGCGTCTACGTACTTTCCTGCAATATTGAATCTCAATATTGATACGTGAGCACTCATAACTTAACTTTTATATATCAATAGTGTATCCCTGACTAGTGCTCGAGTATATAGGATTATGCATGCTTGTACATTCGATATTGTCCTTAGATAGGTTTGTTGAATCCTGAATTAGATACATATGCTACTGAGATAGGGTATATGATATGTATGTCATTGGAAAGCTAGCGAAAAATTAAGAACATTTCATTTAGATATCGAATGGTTTCGATGAACGGATTAGAAGTTATAGTCAACTGAATTTTAGTATTATTGTTAAAATGATTATTATTACTATCGTCGTTATTATTTTAATAGAAATATCATTATTATTATAAAATATCATTATTACTATTATGTTAGTATTATCATTTTATCATAATAACATTTTTAGTAAATATAAATATTGTTATTTTTTTATAGAATAATAATAATTATTATTACAAAATAATACAACTTTTACTTATTATTATTATGATCAATATTATTTTATCAAATAAATAGGGGATACAAAGATATTTTTCGCCACGCGTAATATAATTACATTAATAATACTTACCACTATAGTTTTATGATATTAAGTGAACTTTATAAATTTTACTACTTAAGATATATAAAAGTATATTTTATCATATATAAATGTTAATATAAATTGTTATTAATAAATGACTTTTATTATTATAAAATCTAATAAATATATTTAAATATATAAAACGACTATAGTTAAGTTATATAATAAACACGTATAAATTTTAGAAGTCATTTTGGGTCAAGTTGACTTTTGTTGACTTTTGCATATTAGTCTCGAGCATTAGGATTGTGGTACACTATGACTTGACCAAAAATTGTTAGACAAATATTGACCAACATATAAATATATATAATTAATATAGGTTCGTGAATCTGAGGCCAACCTTGCACTTGTTAAAAGACGTTATATGTATTTTTACTACGAAATACAGTATGGTGAGTTTCATTTGCTCCCTTTTATATATATTTTTGGGACTGAGAATACATGCGCTGTTTTTATAAATGTTTTACGAAATAGGCACAAGTACTAAAACTAATTCTACGTGGGTTTAAACCAGAAATATACCCTTAGCTTGGTAACATTAAACTACTTGTCTATGTACGGTAGGCGCGAATCCTAAAGATAGATCTATTGGGCCTGACAAACCCCATCCTGACTATGGGATGCTTTAGTACTTCGAGGTTATTTTAAACACACCTGATCTGGTGTACTTCAGAGGGTAAAACATGAACGTTAAGGCTTGTTACCGGGTGCCTACAACTTATAGAATACTTTTATACACTTCCAAGTGTACATATATTTATAAACGAAAATCTTGTGGTCTATTAATATATTGAAATGATTGTTATGATAAACCTATGAACTCACCAACCTTTTGATTGACACTTTAAAGCATGTTTATTCTCAGGTATTAAAGAAATCTTCCGCTGTGCATTAGCTTATTTTAAGGATATTACTTGGAGTCATTCATGGCATATTTTGAAAGACGTTGCATTCGAGTCATTGAGTTCATCAAGATTATTATTATGTCAATTATAGTTGGATGTATTATGAAATGGTGTGCATGCCGTCAACTTTCATTGTAAAGAAAGTTTGTCTTTTAAAAATGAATGCAATGTTTGTAAAATGTATCATATAGAGGTCAAATACCTCGCGATGTAATCAACTATTGTGAATCGTTTATAATGTATATGAACGGGTCCTTTCAGGCACCAACAGTACCACCAACATCAATACCAGTACCATCAACAACACACGCTTCAACATCACAATCTTTACCTCGAGCATAATCATCATTCTACATGACGTTCTACATCATTTATCTTCGTTCAACATGATGATTATGTAATGTTTTAGAGATTATGTATTCTTGTTCTAACGATAAAACAAATGAGATTAATATTATATTAACTCATTAAATCTGTATTACATCTGAAGAAAATATATGTGTATATATGTTTTCATAAAGATTATAATTAAAAATTCTTTCGTACAAACTGTTAATGATGAAAATATTTTAACGGGTAGGTAATACCCGAGGAATATTTAGATTTCACATTAATAAATTACACTGTACATTCTTTGAATCTAATTCAACAGTCATTTGCTATCCTACTTATATCCACAGATATACGAATCCGTTCACCACAGAATAACCATTTTCATTCAATTTCATATTTGGATTTTGATTTACCAGAATCCAACAAGTGGTATATTGAAGAAAACATTGGACAAAAATAAAAATTTGTTAGAAATAAACAAATTAATTATGAGAAAAATTTTGTCCTACCTGTTCAAGATAGGTGTTCCACCACGTTAACGCAGTACCTGTGAAGGTATGCGTAGCGTACTTAACTTTGTCCTCTTCAGTACACTTACTTATGGCAAACACCGATTCGACTTTCTCGATCCTCCGTTTCAATCCAATTGGTCCTTCGGTTCCATCAAATTCCAAAGGTTTGCAGGCAGTGAATTCTTTGTAGGAGCATCCTACACGATTTCTTGCGCCGTTATCTGCATTGCTAGATTCAGAGTTATTGTTGGTATGTAGCGCAGCCTGTACTGCGGCTATGTTTGCAGCAAGAAAGGTACGAAATTCCTCTTCACTCATATTCATGGTGTGTCGAGTAGTCGGTGCCATTTCCTTCAAAATAGTTAACCATACAGAATATTAAGAGTAGTCAATAGTATTTCGTAGCATAATATGAACTCATTTATAAAAGCTTTTTCTTCATATTAGCGTTTTATAAGTTTAAATTCGGGTACTACCTACCCGTTAAGTTCATTCTTAGTAGCTAATATACAATTCAACTACTACAATTCCATATGAAAAATGATTATAATAATATATCACATACAAATATTCTTCAAACTTACAACTTCGTTATATTACATATAACATGAAATATAGTACACTATGATACAGGACAGTTTTGAAGATAAATCTAGTTAATACGCAAGTGGTTTAGCAAAAGAAATAAAGACACGTAATTCATAAGTCCATAAACAAGTCATGCATTCTGGTTTTACTAAGACGACTTCCCATCCTTGGTTTTGTGGAAAGTAACCGTTATGACCATTGGCTAGGAAGCATGTTGTAATGTCGTCAAAAGGACGAGGGTTTCGTAATGTCCAACAGCCCCGTAATAATCTAAAAACCTTGTTTCTCACCCCAACTACTGAATCCGTCACTTGTGGGAAAGTTTTATTTAAAAGTTGCAATTCGATTTTCTTTTTCTCACTTTGGTAAGAAGCGAACATCACTAACCCGTAAGCATAACATGCTTCTTTATGTTGCATGTTAGAAGCTCTTTCTAATTCACGAAATCCTATGATGGGATAAGTTGAGTCAAAATAGGTTCTTAACCCGTAGCGTAAAATTGCATTTGGGTTCCCCGCATTTAATGCTTTAAAGAAAATACGGCGTAACTTACGGTCTCCCAATTGTGATATACCCCACCTATCAAAGGAAAGCCTTTTATAAACTAAGGCATTTCTGGAAAGTCTTTTAAATGTTTGACAAGTTAATTTCGCCATAACTAAATGTGCTGATAAATTCTGACCGACTCTAGACAATATTTCCTCAATCATATCCTCTGGTAGGTCTTCTAAAATATTCGGTTGTCTACCCTTAACGTCCATTTTGTTTTTATACTATAAAATAGACAAGGATTAGATTCGTAAAAGATAATTAACAAACAATACAAGCAATTTTTACATAGAACATAAAAGTACAAGCACACTACAATACATATAATACATAACATGATTACAACCCTCTAATCTGAATCACTGGTTTTTTCTTTTTCGGACTTGGTTCATTTTCCTAATTTTCTAGGAATATATGGTGTTCCTCTAATACGAGCCATCGTTTTCCATATTGGTTTAGAAAAACCTGGTGGTTTAGAGGTTCCCGGGTCATTGTTACATTTCAGGAAATACGGATGTTGCCGATACATATAAAGTTCATCGGGGTTGGAATCGGGTTTCTCTAATTTTATACCTTTTCCCTTATTATTTTCTTTCGCTTTATTAAATTGGGTCGAGGTAATTTCTATAACATCATCGGAATCCTCATCGGGATCCAATTCATCGGAAAATTGGTAATCTTCCCAATATTTTGCTTCCTCGGTGGAAACACAATTGACCATTATTAAGTTTGGTCTGTTGGTTGAGGATTTTCTTTTATTTAATCGATTTACTATAGGTATCAATATTTCTTCCTCCGGAACCTCTTCTTCTTCTGGTTCCTCCTCTTCCGATTCCTCCTCTTCTGGTTCCTCTTCTTCCGGTTCTACCTCTTCCGGTTCCTCCTCTTCCGGTTCCTCTTCGGGAATTTGTGAATCTTCCCAAAATATATTCGACTCTTCATTATTATTCGGTGAATCAATGAGATTTGTACTAGAGGTAGACATCTATCACACAATATCAAACACGTTAAGAGATTAATATATCACATAATATTTACATGTTAATAATATATAGTTTCCAACAAAAAAAATGTTAAGCAATCGTTTTTGAAGAAAAACACGATCGAAGTCCAGACTCACTAATGCATCCTAACAAACTCGGTAAGACACACTAATGCAATTTTTTGGTTCTCTAAGACCAACACTCGGATACCAACTGAAATGTCCAGTTCATATTGATTATAAACGTTCCATATTAATTGATTTCGTTGCGAGGTTTTGACCTCTATATGAGACGTTTTTCAAAGACTGCATTCATTTTTTAAAACAACCATAACCTTTATTTTATCGATAAAGGTTTAAAAATCATTACGTAGATTATCAAATAATGATAATCTAAAATATACTGTTTACACACGACCATTACATAATGGTTTACAATAAGAATATATTACATCAAAAATAAGTTTCTTGAATGCAGTTTTTACATAATATCATACAAGCATGGACTCCAAATCTTGTCCTTATTTTAGTATTCAACAGCGAAAGCTCTTAATAATCACCTGAGAATAAACATGCTTAAAACGTCAACAAAAATGTTGGTGAGTTATAGGTTTAACCTATATATTATCAAATAATAATAATAGACCACAAGATTTCATATTTCAATATACATCCCATACATAGAGATACAATTCATTCATATGGTGAACACCTGGTAACCGACATTAACAAGATGCTTATAAGAATATCCCCTATCATTCCGGGAAATCCTTCGGACATGATAAAAACAACATCGAAGTACTAAAACATCCGGTACTTTAGATGGGGTTCGTTAGGCCTAATAGATCTATCTTTAGGATTCGCGTAGATCGGTTTACTAATTCTTAGGTTACCAAGCAAAAGAGGCATATTCGACTTCGATCATTCACCCATATAATGTAGTTTCATTTACTTGTGTCTATTTCGTAAAACATTTATAAAACTGCATGTATTCTCTTCCCAAAATATTAGTTTTTAAAAGTGGGACTATAACTCACTTTCACAGATTTTTACTTCGTCGGGAAGTAAGACTTGGCCACTGGTCGATTCACGAACCTATAACAAATATGTACATATATATCAAAGTATGTTCAAAATATATTTACAACATTTTTAATACGTTTTAATGTTTTAAGTTTATTAAGTCAGCTGTCATCGTTAGTAACCTACAACTAGTTGTCCAAAATTAGATGTACAGAAATAAATTGATATATATTATCTTGAATCAATCCACGACCCAGTGTATACACGTCTCAGGCTAGATCACAACTCAAAGTATATATATTTTTGGAATCAACCTCAACCCTGTATAGCTAACTCCAACATTACTGCATATAGAGTGTCTATGGTTGTTCCAAATAATTTATATACATGGGTCGATATGATATGTCAAAACATTTGCATACGTGTCTATGGTATCCCAAGATTACATAATATATTAGAATACATGTATAATACAATATAAGTTAGCTTGGATATGATTTGTATTGAATTGTTACAATATTTCCCGTAGCTACAACAATCAAAAAATATTCAATCTTGTTTTACCCATAACTTCTTCGTTTTAAATCCGTTTTGAGTGAATCAAATTTCTATGGTTTTATATTGAACTCTATTTTAAGAATATAAACAGAAAAAGTATAGGTTTATAGTCAGAAATATAAGTTACAAGTCATTTTTGTAAGAGGTAGTCATTTCAGTCGAAAGAACGACGTCTTGATGACCATTTTGAAAAACATACTTCCACTTTGAGTTTAACCATGATTTTTAGATATAGTTTCGTGTTCATAAGAAAAAACTTTTTCCTAGAAGAACAACTTTTAAATCAAAGTTTATCATAGTTTTTAATTAACTAACCCAAAATAGCCCGCGGTGTTACTACGACGGCGTATATCTGGTTTTACGGTGTTTTTTGTGTTTTCTAGTTTTAAATCATTAAGTTAGCATTTCATATAGATATAGAACATGTATTAAGTTGATTTTAAAAGTCAAGTTAGAAGGATTAACTTTTGTTTGCGAACAAGTTTAGAATTAACTAAACTATGTTCTAGTGATTACATGTTCAAATCTTCGAATAAGATAGTTTTATATGTATGAATCGAATGATGTTATGAACATCATTACTACCTCAAGTTTAGTAGGTAAACCTACTGGAAGTGACAAGAAATGATCTAGCTTCAAAGGATCTTGGATAGCTTGAAAGTTCTTGAAGTAGAATCATGACACAAAAACAAGTTCAAGTAAGATTATCACTCGAATTAAGATAGTTATAGTTATAGGAATTGAATCAAAGTTTGTATATGAGTATTTCCTTGATTTAGAATGATATCTTACTGTAAACAACAAGGATTTCTTGAGGTTGGATGATCACTTTACAAGATTGGAAGTGAACTAGTAAACTTGGAAGTATTCTTGATTTTATGAAACTAGAACTTGTAGAATTTATGAAGAACACTTAGAACTTGAAGAAAGAACTTGAGAGAGAGATCAATTAGATGAAGAAAATTGAAGAATTAAAGTGTTTGTAGGTGTTTTTGGTCGTTGGTATATGGATTAGATATAAAGGATGTGTAATTTTGTTTACATGTAAATAAGTCATGAATGATTACTAATATTTTTGTAATTTATGAGATATTTCATGCTAGTTTCCAAATGATAGTTCCCACATGTGTTAGGTGACTCATATGGGCTGCTAAGAGCTGATCATTGGATTGTAAATACCAATAGTACATACATCTAAAAGCTGTGTATTGTACGAGTACGAATACGGGTGCATACGAGTAGAATTGTTGATGAAACTGAACGAGGATCTAATTGTAAGCATTTTTGTTAAGTAGAAGTATTTTGATAAGTGTCCTGAAGTCTTTCAAAAGTGTATAAATACATATTAAAACACTACCTGTATATACATTTTAACTGAGTCGTTAAGTCATCGTTAGTCGTTACATGTAAATGTTGATTTGAAACCTTTAAGTTAACGATCATGTTAAATGTTGTTAAACCAATGTTTATTATATCTAATGAGATGTTAAATCATTAAATTATCATGATATTATGATATATTAATATATATTAGTATGATATATATAGTTAAATGTTGTTACAACGATAATTGTTACATATATGCCTCGTTTCGAAATCATTAAGTTAGTAGTCTTGTTTTACATATGTAGTTCATTGTTAACATACTTAATGATATACTTAATTATAATTTTATCATATTAAACATAGTGTATCAATATCTTAATATGATTCATATGTAATTAGTAAGACGTTGATATAACGATAATAGTTATATATATCGTTTTCGAGTTTCTTAATTCAATAGGCTCATTTTTATGTATATAACTCATTGTTAAAATACCTAATGAGATACATAATTATCATAATATCATGTTAACTATATATATATATCCATATATATGTCATCATATAGTTTTTACAAGTGTTAACGTTCGTGAATCACCGGTCAACTTGGGTGGTCAATTGTCTACATGAAACCTATTTCAATTAATCAAGTCTTAACAAGTTTGATTGCTTAACATGTTGGAAACACTTAATCATGTAAATATCAATTTCATTTGATATATATAAACATGGAAAAGTTCGGGTCACTACACTTTAGTACTTCGAATTCGTTTTTATCATGTCCGGAGGATTTCCCGGAATGATAGGGGATATTCTTATATGCATCTTGTTAATGTCGGTTATCAGGTGTTCAATCCATATGAATGATTTTTGTCTCTATGCATGGGACGTATGTTTATGAGAAATGGAAATATGAAATCTTGTGGTCTATTAAAAATTATGAAATGATTATTTATGATAAACTAATGAACTCACCAACCTTTTTGGTTGACACTTGAAAGCATGTTTATTCTCAGGTACGAAAGAAATCTTCGGCTGTGCATTTGCTCATTTTAGAGATATTACTTGGAGTCATTCATGACATATTTTAAAAGACGTTGCATTCGAGTCGTTGAGTTCATCAAGATTATTATTAAGTCAATTATAGTTGGATATATTATGAAATGGTATGCATGCCATCAACTTTCGATGAAATGAAAGTTTGTCTTTTAAAAATGAATGCAATGTTTGTAAAATATATCATTTAGAGGTCAAGTACCTCGCGATGTAATCAACTATTGTGAATCGTTTATAATCAATATGAACGGGGCATTTCAGTTGGTATCAGAGCGGTGGTCTTAGCGAACCAGGTCTTACATTAGTGTGTCTAACTGATAGTTGTTTAGATACATTAGTGGGTCTAGACTTCGACCGTGTCTGCATGTCAAAATTTTTGCTTATCATTTAGTGTCGAAAATTATTTGCTTATCATCCTTAAAGTCTAGACACATCTTACTTCCTCTATTGCATAGACAATGTATAGATAAATTCATATCTTAGCGTATCTGTTATTGTTACCTTTCCCTGACAGCTTCCATAGATTCCTCCGTAACTTATGGGATTTTAGTATTATATATGCATATGTAAATTATGTATTGCAGGGTACTAATCTACATCCTATAATCTATTTCTTTTCGAAAATCCTTCATCTGATCGTACGAGATGAATCCCTCAACCAGTTCGAATTCCTCGGATTCCGACAGCTATTCCGATATGGAGTTTCACCTAAGCTCCGAAAGCAGTGTCACCAGAATGAATCAACCAATCATCCATCTCCAATTCATCTGATGGGTTCGTAGTCGACTTAATCAATGGAGACGCGCAGAAGGCGATCCCTTCCACTAACCGAATTCACCTCTTGATGAAGAACCTTTAGCACTTACCGACGAACCTGTTCGTAACACCATTTTCACCCTCATTTCCCGAATATCTCACCACGACTATATCATAACTCAGATTCTAAACCTTATTCATTCGCCCGTTCTTACCGACAATCATCCCGGAGTAAGAAGTCAACGAACTACGCGCCCGAGTTGTAGCCTTGAAAAATATGGTGCAAAACATACCAGCTTCATCAACATCAACGGCACCAACAGTACCACCAACATCAATACCAGTACCATCAACAACACATGCTTCAACATCACAATCTGTACCTCGAGCATAATCATCATTCTACATGACGTTCTATATCATTTATCTTCGTTCGACATGACGATTATGTAATGTTTTAAAGATTATGTATTCTAGTTCTAACGATAAAACACATGAGATTAATATTATATTAACTCATTAAATCTGTATTACATCTGAAGAAAATATATGTGTATATATGTTTTCATAAAGATTGTAATTAAAAATTCTTTCGTACAAACTGTTAATGATGAAAATATTTTAACGGGTAGGTAATACCCGAGGAATATTTAGATTTCACATTAATAAATTACACTGTACATTATTTGAATCTGATTCAACAGTCATTTGCTATCCTACTTATATCCACAGATATATGAATCCGTTCACCACAGAATAACCATTTTCATTCAATTTCATATTTGGATTTTGATTTACCAGAATCCAACAAGTGGCATAATGAAGAAAACATTGGACAAAAATAAAAATTTGTTAGAAACAAACAAATTAATTATGAGAAAAATTTTGTTAACAAAATCCTAGCTAACTGTTCCTAGCTAACTGTTACTTCCTTATTACATTTAATTATCGCAATTTATCGCAATTTTAATTCTCGCAATTTTATTTATCGTCATTTAATTTCTGTTATTTATTTTACGCACTTTATTTATCATCATTTAAATACTGTTATTTACGCATTTAAATATCGGGACACGTATACAAGGTTTTGACATATCATATCGACGCATCTATATATATTATTTGGAATAACCATAGACACTCTATATGCAATAATGTTGAAGTTAGCTATACAGGGTTGAGGTTGATTCTATAATAATATATATACTTTGAGTTGTGATCGAGTCTGAGACATGTATACAATGGGTCACGAATACGTATTAATTAATTCGAATATTATATATTAAACTATATATGAATTGTTGAATTACTAATTGTGGACTACGAACTGTGGACTAATGACATTGGATAATTAAAATGAATTAAAATATTAATTATAACATATGAAACTAAACATCTCTTCAAGTTTGCCACTTGATTTCAACTTAAACCTCATTTGTATCTTGACGATTCCAATCTGCGTTCAAACCTTTCATGATACTTGAAAACACCTCAATCGAGAGGATGAACCAACCACAATTCGTCTACGGAAGAAAAGATTGATACATATAGTTATGCACCTGAAAACTCTCAGAACCTGAGTAAACGTTTAACACCTATCTGTGCTAGCTCTTTTGACGTTGTTATTACCGAAAACAGCTTTACAATCCCTTTCCAGAATTAGCCAATTTTGTCACAGCTCCAGCAACTCAACTTCGACTTTTCGTTCGAGACAACCTTATTATAACCTTGATATATATGCGTGCACTTTTATAGTTACCGGGGAATCTTTTATATTCCACCATATTACCATCAGCGTTTAATCATCTAAACATACAATTCTCCTAAAACCACCTCGGATTGATATGTAGTGACCCGAACTTTTCCATGTTTATATATATATTAAATGAAATTGTTATTTACATGATTAAATGTTTCCAACATGTTAAGCAATCAAACTTGTTAAGCCTTGATTAATTGAAATAGGTTTCATATAGACAATTGACCACCCAAGTTGACCGGCGATTCACGAACGATAAAACTTATAAAAACTATATGATGACATATATATGGATATATATATAGTTAACATGATATTATGATAAGTAAACATATCATTAAGTATATTAACAATGAACTACATATGTAAAAAACAAGACTACTAACTTAATGATTTTGAAACGAGACATATATGTAACGCTTATCGTTGTAACGACATTTAATGTATATATATCATATTAAGATATATTAATACATCATGATATCATGATAATGTAATAATTTAACATCTCATTTGATTTAATAAACAATGGGTTAACAACATTTAACAAGATCGTTAACCTAAAGGTTTCAAAACAACACTTACATGTAACGACTAACGATGACTTAACGACTCAGTTAAAATGTATATACATGTAGTGTTTTAATATGTATTCATACACTTTTGAAAGACTTCAAGACACTTATCAAAATACTTCTACTTAACAAAAATGCTTACAATTACATCCTCGTTCAGTTTCATCAACAATTCTACTCGTATGCACCCGTATTCGTACTCGTACAATACACAGCTTTTAGATGTATGTACTATTGGTATATACACTCCAATGATTAGCTCTTAGCAGCCCATGTGAGTCACCTAACACATGTAGGAACCATCATTTGGCAACTAGCATGAAATATCTCATAAAATTACAAAAATATGAGTAATCATTCATGACTTATTTATATGAAAACAAAATTACATATCCTTTATATCTAATCCATACACCAACGACCAAAAACACCTACAAATACTTTTATTCTTCAATTTTATTCATCTAATTGATCTCTCTCAAGTTCTATCTTCAAGTTCTAAGTGTTCTTCATAAATTCTACAAGTTCTAGTTTCATAAAATCAAGAATACTTCCAAGTTTGCTAGCTTACTTCCAATCTTGTAGAGTGATCATCCAACCTCAAGAAATCTTTCTTATTTACAGTAAGATATATTTCTAATACAAGGTAATACTCATATTCAAACTTTGATTCAATTTCTATAACTATAACAATCTTATTTCGAGTGAAAATCTTACTTTAACTGTTTTCGTGTCATGATTCTGCTTCAAGAACTTTCAAGCCATCCAAGGATCCTTTGAAGCTAGATCCATTTTTCTCATTTCCAGTAGCTTTATCCAGAAAACTTGAGGTAGTAATGATGTTCATAACATCATTCGATTCATACATATAAAGCTATCTTATTCGAAGGTTTAAACTTGTAATCACTAGAACATAGTTTAGTTAATTCTAAACTTGTTCGCAAACAAAAGTTAATCCTTCTAACTTGACTTTTAAAATCAACTAAACACATGTTCTATATCTATATGATATGCTAACTTAATGATTTAAAACCTAGAAACACCAAAAACACCGTAAAACCAGATTTACGCCGTCGTAGTAACACCGCGGGCTGTTTTGGGTTAGTTAATTAAAAACTATGATAAACTTTGATTTAAAAGTTTTTCTTCTGGGAAAATTATTTTTCTTATGAACATGAAACTATATCCAAAAATCATGGTTAAACTCAAAGTGGAAGTATGTTTTCTAAAATGGTCATCTAGACGTCGTTCTTTCGACTGAAATGACTACCTTTACAAAAACGACTTGTAACTTATATTTCTGACTATAAAACTATACTTTTTCTGTTTAGATTCATAAAATAGAGTTCAATATGAAACCATAGCAATTTGATTCACTCAAAACGGATTTAAAATGAAGAAGTTATGGGTAAAACAAGATTGGATAATTTTTCTTGTTGTAGCAACGTGAAAATTGGTAACAAATCTATATTAATCATATCCTAGCTAACTTATATTGTATTATACATGTATTCTAATATATTATGTAATCTTGGGATACCATATTGTATTATACATGTATTCTAATATATTATGTAATCTTGGGATACCATAGACACGTATGCAAATCTTGGGAGTTAGCTATACAGGGTTGAGGTTGATTCCAAAAATATATATACTTTGAGTTGTGATCTAGCCTGAGACGTGTATACACTGGGTCATGGATTGATTCAAGATAATTTATATCAATTTTTTTTCTGTACATCTAACTTTGGACAACTAGTTGTAGGTTACTAACGAGGACAGCTGACTTAATGAACTTAAAACATCAAAATGTATTAAAAGTGTTGTAAATATATTTTGAACATACTTTGATATATATGTACATATTTGTTATAGGTTCGTGAATCGACCAGTGGCCAAGTCTTACTTCCCGACGAAGTAAAAATCTGTGAAAGTGAGTTATAGTCCCACTTTTAAAATTTAATATTTTTGGGATGAGAATACATGCAGGTTTTATAAATGATTTACAAAATAGACACAAGTACATGAAACTACATTCTATGGTTGAATTATCGAAATCGAATATGCCCCTTTTTATTAAGTCTGGTAATCTAAGAATTAGGGAACAGACACCCTAATTGACGCGAATCCTAAAGATAGATCTATTGGGCCTAACAAATCCCATCCAAAGTACCGGATGCTTTAGTACTTCGAAATTTATATCATATCCGAAGGGTGTCCCAGAATGATGGGATATTCTTATATATGCATCTTGTTAATATCGGTTACCAGGTGTTCACCATATGAATGATTTTTATCTCTATGTATGGGATGTATATTGAAATATGAAATCTTGTTGTCTATTGTTACGATTTGATATATATAGGTTAAACCTATAACTCACCAACATTTTTGTTGACGTTTAAAGCATGTTTATTCTCAGGTGAATACTAAGAGCTTCCGCTGTTGCATACTAAAATAAGGACAAGATTTGGAGTCCATATTTGTATGACATTATGTAAAAACTGCATTCAAGAAACATATGTCGATGTAATATATTTCTATTGTAAACCATTATGTAATGGTCGTGTGTAAACAGTATATTTTAGATTATCATTATTTGATAATCTACGTAATGCTTTTGAAACCTTTATTGATAAAATAAAGGTTATGGTTGTTTTAAAAATGAATGCAGTCTTTGAAAAACGTCTCATATAGAGGTCAAAACCTCGCAACGAAGTCAATTAATATGGAACCTTTATAATCAATATGAACGGGACATTTCATTTGGTATCAGAGCGTTGGTCTTAGAGAACCAGAAAATTTGCATTAGTGTGTCTTATCGAGTTTGTTAGGATGCATTAGTGAGTCTGGACTTCGACCATGTTTTCTTTAAAAATGATTGCTTAACATTTTTGTTGGAAACTATATTTTTTTAACATGTGAATATTATGTGATATATTAATCTTTTAACGTGTTTGATATTATGTGATAGATGTCTACCTCTAGAACAAGTCCCATTGACTCACCTAATAATAATGAAGAGTCAAATGTAAATTAGAATAATTCGTGGACTGAGTCACAAGTTCCCGAAGAGGAACCGGAAGAAGAGTCGGAACCGGAAGAAGAATCGGAACCGGAAGAAGAATCGGAACCAGAAGAAGAATCGGAACCGGAAGAAGAAATAGAACCAGTGGGGGAAATAATAAAACGGTTAAGTAGAAGAAAATCCTCAACCAACCGACCAAAGTTAATTATGGTCAATGGTGTTTTCGCCAAGGAAGCAAAGTATTGGGAGGATTACCAATTCTCCGATGAATCGGATCCCGACAAGGATTCCGATGATGTTATAGAAATTACCCCAACACAATTTAATAAGGCAAAAGAGAACAATAAGGGAAAGGGCATAAAAATAGAGAAATTTGATTCCAAACCCGATGAACTTTATATGTATCGTCAACACCTGTATTTCTTAAGTTATGACAATAACTCGGGAACCTCTAAACCACCAGGTTTTTCTAAACCAATGTGGAAAATGACGGCTCGTATTAGGGGAACATCATATATCCCTAGAAACTTGGCAAAACGAACCAAAACCGAAGAAGAAGAAACGAGCGAGTCGGAATAAGATAGTTGTATTCGTGTGGTGTAATATATGTAATATAGTATGCTTATGCTTTATGATATATGTAAAAATTACTTGTATTAATAAGTATTTTTTTTATGAATCTAACTCTTGTCTATTTTACAGTATAAAAACACAAAATGGATAGACAACCCAATATTTTAAGAGACCTACCCGGAGACATGATTGATGAAATCTTATCTAGAGTCGGTCAGAATTCCTCGACACAACTATTTAAGGCGAGATCAGTTTGTAAGACATTCGAAGAACGTTCCAAGAATGCCTTGATTTATAAAAAGCTTTCGTTCGAAAGATGGGGGATATCACATTGGGAAATCCATAAGTTACGATGTGTTTACTTTGACGCATATATTGCGGGGAACTCAAATGCTATTTTACACAACGGGTTAAGAAATTATTTTGACTCAATATATCCGAATATAGGACTTCGTGATTTAGAAAAAGCGGCTAACATGCAATATAAAGAAGCATGTTATGCTTACGGGTTAGTAATGTTCGCTTCTCACCAAAGTGAGAACAAGAACATCGGGCTACAACTATTAAACAAAACGTTCCCACAAGTGACGGAGTCAGTAATTGGGGTAAGAAATGAGGTTTTTAGGTTATTACGAGACTGTTGGTCATTACGTAACCTTCATCCTTTTGACGACGTTACAACACATTGTCTTACTATCGGTCACAACAGTTATGTTCCACAAAACTAAGGATGGGAAGTGGTATTAGTAAAACCAGAATGCATGACTTGTTTCTGAACGTATGAATTACGTGTCTTTATTGCCTTTGCTGAACGCCTTATTTATTAACTAGAATTATCTTCGCAACTACATTGTATCAAAGTTTTATGTGCTATATTTCATGCTATATGTAAAAAAAAAGCGGTATTGTAAGTTTGCAAGTTATTGTATAAAGGTTTGAATATGATTTTTTTTTTTTTTTTTTGTGATTAGTTTTTTATATAGAATTGTAGTAGTTGAAATGGTATGTTTGAAATGTCCCGTTCTTATTGATTAAAAACGTTCCATATTAATTGATTTCGTTGCGAGGTTTTGACATCTATATGAGACGTTTTTCAAAGACTGCATTCATTTTAAAACAAACCATAACCTTTGTTTCATCAATAAAGGTTTAAAAAGCTTTATGTAGATTATCAAATAATGATAATCTAAAATATCCTGTTTACACACGACCATTACATAATGGTTTACAATACAAATATGTTACAACAAAATAAGTTTCTTGAATGCAGTTTTTACACAATATCATACAAGCATGGACTCCAAATCTCGTCCTTATTTAAGTATGCGACAGCGGAAGCTCTTAATAATCACCTGAGAATAAACATGCTTAAAACGTCAACAAAAATGTTGGTGAGTTATAGGTTTAACCTATATATATCAAATCATAATAATAGACCACAAGATTTCATATTTCAATACACATCCCATACATAGAGATAAAAATCATTCATATGGTGAACACCTGGTAACCGACATTAACAAGATGCATATATATAAGAATATCCCCATCATTCCGGGACACCCTTCGGATATGATATAAATTTTGAAGTACTAAAGCATCCGGTACTTTGGATGGGGTTTGTTAGGCCCACTAGATCTATCTTTAGGATTCGCGTCAATTAGGGTGTCTGTTCCCTAATTCTTAGATTACCAGACTTAATAAAAAGGGGCATATTCGATTTCGATAATTCAACCATAGAATGTAGTTTCACGTACTTGTGTCTATTTTGTAAATCATTTATAAAACCTGCATGTATTCTCATCCCAAAATATTAGATTTTAAAAGTGGGACTATAACTCACTTTCACAGATTTTTACTTCGTCGGGAAGTAAGACTTGGCCACTGGTTGATTCACGAACCTATAACAATATATACATATATATCAAAGTATGTTTAAAATATATTTACAACACTTTTAATATATTTTGATGTTTTAAGTTTATTAAGTCAACTGTCCTCGTTAGTAACCTACAACTAGTTGTCCACAGTTAGATGTACAGAAATAAATCGATAAATATTATCTTGAATCAATCCACGACCCAGTGTATACGTATCTCAGTATTGATCACAACTCAAACTATATATATTTTGGAATCAACCTCAACCCTGTATAGCTAACTCCAACATTCACATATAGAGTGTCTATGGTTGTTCCGAAATATATATAAATGTGTCGACATGATAGGTCAAAATATTGTATACGTGTCTATGGTATCTCAAGATTACATAATATACAATACAAGTTGATTAAGTTATGGTTGGAATAGATTTGTTACCAATTTTCACGTAGCTAAAATGAGAAAAATTATCTAATCTTGTTTTACCCATAACTTCTTCATTTTAAATCCGTTTTGAGTGAATCAAATTGCTATGGTTTCATATTGAACTCTATTTTATGAATCTAAACAGAAAAGTATAGGTTTATAGTCAGAAAAATAAGTTACAAGTCATTTTTGTAAAGGTAGTCATTTCAGTCGAAAGAACGACGTCTAGATGACCATTTTAGAAAACATACTTCCACTTTGAGTTTAACCATAATTTTTGGATATAGTTTCATGTTCATAATAAAAATCATTTTCTCAGAATAACAACTTTTAAATCAAAGTTTATCATAGTTTTTAATTAACTAACCCAAAACAGCCCGCGGTGTTACTACGACGGCGTAAATTCGGTTTTACGGTGTTTTTCATGTTTCCAGGTTTTAAATCATTAAGTTAGCATATCATATAGATATAGAACATGTGTGTAGTTAATTTTAAAAGTCAATTTAGAAGGATTAACTTTTGTTTGCGAACAAGTTTAGAATTAACTAAACTATGTTCTAGTGATTAAGAGTTTAAACCTTCGAATAAGATAGTTTTATATATATGAATCGAATGATGTTATGAACATCATTACTACCTCAAGTTTAGTAGGTAAACCTACTGGAAGTGAAAAGAAATGATCTAGCTTCAAAGGATCTTGGATGGCTTGAAAGTTCTTGAAGTAGGATCATGACACAAAAACAAGTTCAAGTAAGATTTTTACTCGAATTAAAATAGTTTATAGTTATAGAAATTGAATCAAAGTTTGAATATGAATATTACATTGAATAAGAAAGATAACCTACTGTATATAACAAAGGTTTCTTGATCTTAGATGATTACTTGGAATGGATTAGAAAGCTTGGAAGTAAATTAGTAAACTTGAAGGGATTTTTGAAGTGTTCTTGAAGTGTTCTTCCTATGATGATTATAGCTTGATTATTGAAGTGATTTTTGATGAAGATGATGATTAACTACTGGAAAAATACGTTCATAATACTGTATGTGTGTTGAGAGAGAACTAGAAAGAGAATTGGAAGTGAAATGGAGTGAATGATGAGTGGTAATTGGTGAGTGGTGAGTGGGGTTAAAAGGAGTTCTAGTTAGTTGACTAGCTCATGGTAGAAGTTAAAATTGATTAGTCATACATGACATAATCAAGAGTGGAATCCCATGCTAGTTCCTATTGGTATATACTCATAGTAAGTACATTTTGAAGCTGTGTATAATACGGGTAAGAATACGACTAGAATTCTTGATGAAAGAAAAGAATGGAAAAGTAACTGTAACCATTTTCGTTAAGTATGAGTGTTTTGATATATGTCTTGAAGTCTTCCAAAAGTATTTTAATATATCTAAATACACTACATGTATATACATTTTAACTGAGTCGTTAAGTCATCGTTAGTCGTTACATGTAAGTGTTGTTTTGAAACCTTTAAGTTAACGATCTCAATTAATGTTGTTAACCCATTGTTTATTATATCTAATGAGATGTTAAATTATTATATTATCATGATATTATGATATATTAATATATCTTAATATGATATATATACATTTAAATGTCGTTACAACGATAATCGTTACATATATGTCTCGTTTTGAAATCCTTAAGTTAGTAGTCTTGTTTATATGTATATAACTCATTGTTAATATACTTATAGAGATACTTATTTATCATAATCTCATGTTAACCATATGTATATCCATATATATATCATCATGTCGTTTTTACAAGTTTTAACGTTCGTGAATCGCCGGTCAACTTGGGTGGTCAATTGTCTATATGAAACATATTTCAATTAATCAAGTCTTAACAAGTTTGATTGCTTAACATGTTGGAAACATTTAATCATGTAAATATCAATCTTAATTAATATATATAAACATGGAAAAGTTCGGGTCACTACAGTACCTACCCGTTAAATAAATTTCGTCCCGAAATTTTAAGCTGTTGGAGGTGTTGACGAATCTTCTGGAAATAGATGCGGGTATTTCTTCTTCATCTGATCTTCACGCTCCCAGGTGAACTCGGGTCCTCTACGAGCATTCCATCGAACCTTAACAATTGGTATCTTGTTTTGCTTAAGTCTTTTAACCTCACGATCCATTATTTCGACGGGTTCTTCGTTGAATTGGAGTTTTTCGTTGATTTGGATTTCATCTAACGGAATAGTGAGATCTTCTTTAGCAAAACATTTCTTCAAATTCGAGACGTGGAAAGTGTTATGTACAGCCGCGAGTTGTTGAGGTAACTCAAGTCGGTAAGCTACTGGTCCGACACGATCAATAATCTTGAATGGTCCAATATACCTTGGATTTAATTTCCCTCGTTTACCAAATCGAACAACGCCTTTCCAAGGTGCAACTTTAAGCATGACCATCTCTCCAATTTCAAATTCTATATCTTTTCTTTTAATGTCAGCGTAGCTCTTTTGTCGACTTTGGGCGGTTTTCAACCGTTGTTGAATTTGGATGATCTTCTCGGTAGTTTCTTGTATAATCTCCGGACCCGTAATCTGTCTATCCCCCACTTCACTCCAACAAATCGGAGACCTGCACTTTCTACCATAAAGTGCTTCAAACGGCGCCATCTCAATGCTTGAATGGTAGCTGTTGTTGTAGGAAAATTCTGCTAATGGTAGATGTCGATCCCAACTGTTTCCGAAATCAATAACACATGCTCGTAGCATGTCTTCAAGCGTCTGTATCGTCCTTTCGCTCTGCCCATCAGTTTGTGGATGATAGGCAGTACTCATGTCTAGACGAGTTCCTAATGCTTGCTGTAATGTCTGCCAGAATCTTGAAATAAATCTGCCATCCCTATCAGAGATAATAGAGATTGGTATTCCATGTCTGGAGACGACTTCCTTCAAATACAGTCGTGCTAACTTCTCCATCTTGTCATCTTCTCTTATTGGCAGGAAATGTGCTGATTTGGTGAGACGATCAACTATTACTCAAATAGTATCAAAACCACTTGCAGTCCTTGGCAATTTAGTGATGAAATCCATGGTAATGTTTTCCCATTTCCATTCCGGGATTTCGGGTTGTTGAAGTAGACCTGATGGTTTCTGATGCTCAGCTTTGACCTTAGAACACGTCAAACATTCTCCTACGTATTTAGCAACATCGGCTTTCATACCCGGACACCAAAAATATTTCTTGAGATCCTTGTACATCTTCCCCGTTCCAGGATGTATTGAGTATCTAGTTTTATGAGCTTCTCTAAGTACCATTTCTCTCATATCTCCAAATTTTGGTACCCAAATCCTTTCAGCCCTATACCGGGTTCCGTCTTCCCGAATATTAAGATGCTTCTCCGATTCTTTGGGTATTTCATCCTTTAAATTTCCCTCTTTTAAAACTCCTTGTTGCGCCTCCTTTATTTGAGTAGTAAGGTTATTATGAATCATTATATTCATAGATTTTACTCGAATGGGTTCTCTGTCCTTCCTGCTCAAGGCATCGGCTACCACATTTGCCTTCCCCGGGTGGTAACGAATCTCAAAGTCGTAATCATTCAACAATTCAATCCACCTACGCTGCCTCATATTCAGTTGTTTCTGATTAAATATGTGTTGAAGACTTTTGTGGTCGGTATATATAATACTTTTGACCCCATATAAGTAGTGCCTCCAAGTCTTTAATGCAAAAACAACCGCGCCTAATTCCAAATCATGCGTCGTATAATTTTGTTCGTGAATCTTCAATTGTCTAGACGCATAAGCAATCACCTTCGTTCGTTGCATTAATACACAACCGAGACCTTGCTTTGATGCGTCACAATAAATCACAAAATCATCATTCCCTTCAGGCAATGACAATATAGGTGCCGTAGTAAGCTTTTTCTTCAATAACTGAAACGTTTTCTCTTGTTCATCATTCCATTCAAATTTCTTCCCTTTATGCGTTAATGCAGTCAAGAGTTTTGCTATTCTGGAAAAGTCTTGGATGAACCTTCTATAGTAACCAGCTAGTCCTAAAAACTGACGTATGTGTTTCGGAGTTTTTGGGGTTTCCCACTTTTCAACAGTTTCTATCTTTGCCGGATCCACCTTAATACCTTCTTTGTTCACTATGTGACCGAGGAATTGAACTTCTTCCAACCAAAATGCACACTTTGAAAACTTAGCGTACAATTCTTCCTTCATCAATACTTCTAACACCTTTCTCAAATGTTCACCGTGTTCTTGGTCATTCTTTGAGTAAATAAGTATGTCATCAATGAAAACAATGACAAACTTGTCAAGGTATGGTCCACACACTCGGTTCATAAGGTCCATGAACACAGCTGGTGCATTAGTTAAACCAAACGGCATGACCATAAACTCGTAATGACCGTAACGTGTTCTGAAAGAAGTCTTTGGAATATCATCTTCTTTCACCCGCATTTGATGATACCCAGAACGTAAGTCAATCTTTGAATAAACAGACGAGCCTTGTAGTTGATCAAATAAGTCATCGATTCTCGGTAGTGGGTAGCGGATCTTGATGGTAAGTTTGTTCAACTCTCGGTTGTAGTGACCCGAACTTTTCCATGTTTATATATATTAATTGAGATTGATATTTACATGATTAAATGTTTCCAACATGTTAAGCAATCAAACTTGTTAAGACTTGATTAATTGAAATAGGTTTCATATAGACAATTGACCACCCAAGTTGACCGGTGATTCACGAACGTTAAAACTTGTAAAAACTATATGATGACATATATATGGTTATATATATAGTTAACATGATATTATGATATGTAAACATATCATTAAGTATATTAACAATGAACTACATATGTAAAAACAAGACTACTAACTTAATGATTTTGAAACGAGACATATATGTAACGATTATCGTTGTAACGACATTTAATGTATATATATATCATATTAAGAGATATTCGTACATCATAATATCATGATAATATAATAATTTAAAATCTCTTTTGATATTATAAACATTGGGTTAACAACATTTAACAAGATCGTTAACCTAAAGGTTTCAAAACAACATTTACATGTAACGACTAACGATGACTTAACGACTCAGTTAAAATGTATATACATGTAGTGTTTTAATATGTATTCATACACTTTTGAAAGACTTCAAGACACTTATCAAAATACTTCTACTTAACAAAAATGCTTACAATTACATCCTCGTTCAGTTTCATCAACAATTCTACTCGTATGCACCCGTATTCGTACTCGTACAATACACAGCTTTTAGATGTATGTACTATTGGTATATACACTCCAATGATCAGCTCTTAGCAGCCCATGTGAGTCACCTAACACATGTGGGAACCATCATTTGGCAACTAGCATGAAATATCTCATAAAATTACAAAAATATGAGTAATCATTCATGACTTATTTACATGAAAACAAAATTACATATCCTTTATATCTAATCCATACACCAACGACCAAAAACACCTACAAACACTTTCATTCTTCAATTTTCTTCATCTAATTGATCTCTCTCAAGTTCTATCTTCAAGTTCTAAGTGTTCTTCATAAATTCCAAAAGTTCTAGTTTCATAAAATCAAGAATACTTTCAAGATTGCTAGCTCACTTCCAATCTTGTAAGGTGATCATCCAACCTCAAGAAATCTTTGTTTCTTACAGTAGGTTATCATTCTAATATAAGGTAATAATCATATTCAAACTTTGGTTCAATTTCTATAACTATAACAATCTTATTTCAAGTGATGATCTTACTTGAACTTGTTTTCGTGTCATGATTTTGCTTCAAGAACTTTGAGCCATCCAAGGATACATTGAAGCTAGATCCATTTTTCTCTTTTCCAGTAGGTTCATCCAAGGAACTTAAGGTAGTAATGATGTTCATAACATCATTCGATTCATACATATAAAGCTATCTTATTCGAAGGTTTAAACTTGTAATCACTAGAACATAGTTTAGTTAATTCTAAACTTGTTCGCAAACAAAAGTTAATCCTTCTAACTTGACTTTTAAAATCAACTAAACACATGTTCTATATCTATATGATATGCTAACTTAATGATTTAAAACCTGGAAACACGAAAAACACCGTAAAACCGGATTTACGCCGTCGTAGTAACACCGCAGGCTGTTTTGGGTTAGTTAATTAAAAACTATGATAAACTTTGATTTAAAAGTTGTTATTCTGAGAAAATGATTTTTATTATGAACATGAAACTATATCCAAAAATTATGGTTAAACTCAAAGTGGAAGTATGTTTTCTAAAATGGTCATCTAGACGTCGTTCTTTCGACTGAAATGACTACCTTTACAAAAACGACTTGTAACTTATTTTTCCGACTATAAACCTATACTTTTTCTGTTTAGATTCATAAAATAGAGTTCAATATGAAACCATAGCAATTTGATTCACTCAAAACGGATTTAAAATGAAGAAGTTATGGGTAAAACAAGATTGGATAATTTTTCTCATTTTAGCTACGTGAAAATTGGTAACAAATCTATTCCAACCATAACTTAATCAACTTGTATTGTATATTATGTAATCTTGAGATACCATAGACACGTATACAATGTTTCGACCTATCATGTCGACACATCTATATATATTTCGGAACAACCATAGACACTCTATATGTGAATGTTGGAGTTAGCTATACAGGGTTGAGGTTGATTCCAAAATATATATAGTTTGAGTTGTGATCAATACTGAGATACGTATACACTGGGTCGTGGATTGATTCAAGATAATATTTATCGATTTATTTCTGTACATCTAACTGTGGACAACTAGTTGTAGGTTACTAACGAGGACAGCTGACTTAATAAACTTAAAACATCAAAATATATTAAAAGTGTTGTAAATATATTTTGAACATACTTTGATATATATGTATATATTGTTATAGGTTCGTGAATCAACCAGTGGCCAAGTCTTACTTCCCGACGAAGTAAAAATCTGTGAAAGTGAGTTATAGTCCCACTTTTAAAATCTAATATTTTTGGGATGAGAATACATGCAGGTTTTATAAATGATTTACAAAATAGACACAAGTACGTGAAACTACATTCTATGGTTGAATTATCGAAATCGAATATGCCCCTTTTTATTAAGTCTGGTAATCTAAGAATTAGGGAACAGACACCCTAATTGACGCGAATCCTAAAGATAGATCTATTGGGCCTAACAAACCCCATCCAAAGTACCGGATGCTTTAGTACTTCGAAATTTATATCATATCCGAAGGGTGTCCCGGAATGATGGGGATATTCTTATATATGCATCTTGTTAATGTCGGTTACCAGGTGTTCACCATATGAATGATTTTTATCTCTATGTATGGGATGTGTATTGAAATATGAAATCTTGTGGTCTATTATTATGATTTGATATATATAGGTTAAACCTATAACTCACCAACATTTGTGTTGACGTTTTAAGCATGTTTATTCTCAGGTGATTATTAAGAGCTTCCGCTGTCACATACTTAAATAAGGACGAGATTTGGAGTCCATGCTTGTATGATATTGTGTAAAAACTGCATTCAAGAAACTTATTTTGTTGTAACATATTTGTATTGTAAACCATTATGTAATGGTCGTGTGTAAACAGGATAATTTAGATTATCATTATTTGATAATCTACGTAAAGCTTTTTAAACCTTTATTGATGAAATAAAGGTTATGGTTTGTTTTAAAATGAATGCAGTCTTTGAAAAACGTCTCATATAGAGGTCAAAACCTCGCAACGAAATCAATTAATATGGAACGTTTTTAATCAATAAGAACGGGACATTTCAGTTGGTATCAGAGCGTTGGTCTTAGAGAACCAGAAAATTTACATTAGTGTGTCTTATCGAGTTTGTTAGGATGCATTAGTGATTCTGGACTTCGCCCGTGTTTTCTTTAAAAATGATTGCTTAAAATTTTTGTTGGAAACTATATATTTTTAACATATGAATATTATGTGATATATTAATCTCTTAACGTGTTTGATATTATGTGAGAGATGTCTACCTCTAGAACAAGTCCCATTGACTCACCTAATAATAATGAAGAGTCAAATGTAAATTGGAATTATTCGTGGACTGATTCACAAGTTCCCGAAGAGGAACCGGAAGAAGAGTCGGAACCGGAAGAAGAATCGGAACCGGACGAAGAATCGGAACCGGAAGAAGAATCAGAATCGGTGGGGGAAATAATAAAACGGTTAAGTAAAAGAGAATCCTCAACCAACCAACCAAGGTTAATTATGGTCAATGGTGTTTCCGCCAAGGAAGCAAAATATTGGGAGGATTACCAATTCTCCGATGAATCGGATTCCGACGAGAATTCCAATGATGTTATAGAAATTACCCCAACTGAATTTAAAAAGGCAAAAGAAAATAATAAGGGAAAGGGCATAAAAATAGAGAATTCTAATTCCAACCCCGATGAACTTTATATGTATCGTCAACCCCCGAAGTTCTTAAGTTGTAACAATGACCCGGGAACCTCTAAACCACCAGGTTTTTCTAAACCAATGTGGACAACGACGGCTCGTATTAGGGGAACATCATATATTCCTAGAAACTTGGCAAAACGAACCAAAACCGAAGAAGAAGAAACGACCGAGTCCGAATAAGATAGTTGTATTCGTGTGGTGTAATATATGTAATATAGTGTTCTTATGCTTTATGATATATGTAAAAATTGCTTGTATTAATAAGTATTTTTTTATGAATCTAACTCTTGTCTATTTTACAGTTTAAAAACACAAAATGGATAGACAACCCAATATTTTAAGAGACCTACCCGGAGACATGATTGATGAAATCTTGTCTAGAGTCGGCCAGAATTCCTCGGCACAACTATTTAAGGCGAGATCAGTTTGTAAGACATTCGAAGAACGTTCCAAGAATGTCTTGGTTTATAAGAGACTTTCGTTTGAAAGATGGGGGATATCAGATTGGGAAACCCATAAGTTACGATGTGTTTACTTTAACGCATATATTGCGGGGAACCCAAATGCTATTTTACGCAACGGGTTAAGAAATTATTTTGACTCAATATATCCGAATATTGGACTTCGTGATTTAGAAAAAGCGGCTAACATGCAACATAAAGAAGCATGTTATGCTTACGGATTAGTAATGTTCGCTTCTCACCAAAGTGAGAACAAGAACATCGGGCTACAACTATTAAACAAAACGTTTCCACAAGTGACGGAGTCGGTAATTGGGGTAAGAAATGAGGTTTTTAGATTATTACGGGACTATTGGACATTACGTAACCCTCGTCCCTTTTACGACGTTACAACACGCTGTCTTATCAACGGCCATAACGGTTATGTTGCACAAGACCAAGGATGGGAAGTAGTCCTAGTAAAACCAGAATGCATGACTTGTTTCTGGACGTATGAATTACGTGTCTTTATTGCCTTTGCTGAACGACTTGTGTACTAGCTAGAATTATCTTCACAACTATCTTGTATCAAAGTTATTGTGTGCTATATTTCATGCTTTATGTAAAATAAGCGGTATTGTAAGTTTGTAAAATATTGTATAAAAGTTTGAACGCGAAATATTATTATAATCAGTTTTTCATATAGAATTGTAGTAGTTGAATTGTATATTAGCTACTAAGTATGAACTTAACGGGTAGGTACTACCCGAATTTAAACTTATAAAACGCTAATATGAAGAAAAAGCTTTTATAAATGAGTTCATATTATGCTACGAAATACTATTAACTACTCTTAATATTCTGTATGATTAACTTGTTCCATTTGACTATTTTGAAGGAAATGGCACCGACTACTCGACACACCGTGAATATGAATGAAGAGGAATTCCGTACTTTTCTAGCTTCAAACATAGCCGCAGTACAGGCTGCGCTACATACCAACAATAACCTTGGATCTAGCAGTACAGGAAATCGTGTAGGATGCACCTACAAAGAATTCACTGCCTGCAAACCTTTGGAATTTGATGGAACCGAAGGACCGATCGGATTGAAACGGTGGACCGAGAAGGTCGAATCGGTGTTTGCCATAAGTAAGTGTACTGAAGAGGACAAAGTGAAGTATGCTACGCATACCTTCACAGGTTCTGCGTTAACATGGTGGAATACCTATCTAGAGCAGGTGGGACAAGACGATGCGTACGCACTACCGTGGTCAGCATTCAAGCACTTGATGAACGAGAAGTACCGTCCCAGAACCGAGGTCAATAAGCTCAAGACAGAACTTAGAGGGTTACGAACCCAAGGATTTGATATTACCACGTATGAAAGACGATTCACAGAATTGTGCCTATTGTGTCCGGGAGCGTTCGAAGATGAGGAAGAGAAGATCGATGCGTTTGTGAAAGGATTACCGGAAAGAATCCAAGAAGATATAAGTTCACACGAGCCCGCCTCCATACAACAGGCATGTAGAATGGCTCACAAACTAGTGAACCAGATTGAAGAAAGAATTAAAGAACAGACTGCTGAAGAGGCCAATGTGAAGCAAGTCAAAAGAAAGTGGGAGGAAAACGGTGATAAGAATCACCAATACAACAACAACAGCAATTACAACAATAATCGCAACAATTATCCCAACAATCGCAACATCAATCGCAACTACAAAAAACGGCCCAACAACAACAACAACAACAACAACAACAACAACAACTACAACAATCATCCCAACAACAATAATAACCGCAACAACAATAACAATCAGAAGCAGCTATGCCAAAGGTGTGAAAAGAATCACTCGAGGTTCTGCACCAAATTTTGCAATAAGTGTAAAAGAAATGGTCATAGCGCGGTGAAGTGTGAGGTCTATGGACCAGGGGTTAATAGAACGAAAGGAACAAATGGTGTCGGAACGAGTAATGGCGGAGCAAGTAGTGTCGTAGCAAGTTATGCCAATGTAGTTTGTTATAAATGTGGAAAACCGGGCCACATTATTAGAAATTGCCCGAACCAGGAGAACACGAATGGACAAGGCCGCGGAAGAGTTTTCAATATTAATGCGGCTGAGGCACAAGAAGACCCGGAGCTTGTTACGAGTACGTTTCTTATTGACAATAAATCTGCTTACGTTTTATTTGATTCGGGTGCGGATAGAAGCTATATGAGTAGAGATTTTTGTGCTAAATTAAGTTGTCCATTGATGCCTTTGGATAGTAAATTTTTACTCGAATTAGCAAATGGTAAATTAATTTCAGCAGATAATATATGTCGGAATCGAGAAATTAAACTGGTTAGCGAAACATTTAAGATTGATTTGATACCAGTAGAGTTAGGGAGTTTTGATGTGATAATCGGTATGGACTGGTTGAAAGAAGTGAAAGCAGAGATCGTTTGTTACAAAAATGCAATTCGCATTATACGAGAAAAAGGAAAACCCTTAATGGTGTACGGAGAAAAGGGCAACACGAAGCTACATCTTATTAGTAATTTGAAGGCACAAAAACTAATAAGAAAAGGTTGCTATGCTGTTCTAGCACACGTCGAGAAAGTACAAACTGAAGAAAAGAGCATCAATGATGTTCCCATTGCAAAAGAATTTCCCGATGTATTTCCGAAAGAATTACCGGGATTACCCCCACATCGATCCGTTGAATTTCAAATAGATCTTGTACCAGGAGCTGCACCAATAGCTCGTGCTCCTTACAGACTCGCACCCAGGGAGATGAAAGAACTGCAAAGCCAATTACAAGAACTTTTAGAGCGTGGTTTCATTCGACCAAGCACATCACCGTGGGGAGCTCCTGTTTTGTTTGTTAAGAAGAAAGATGGTACATTCAGGTTGTGTATCGACTACCGAGAGTTGAACAAACTTACCATCAAGAACCGCTACCCACTACCGAGAATCGACGACTTATTTGATCAACTACAAGGCTCGTCTGTTTATTCAAAGATTGACTTACGTTCCGGGTACCATCAAATGCGGGTGAAAGAAGATGATATTCCAAAGACTGCTTTCAGAACACGTTACGGTCATTACGAGTTTATGGTCATGCCGTTTGGTTTAACTAATGCACCAGCTGTGTTCATGGACCTTATGAACCGAGTGTGTGGACCATACCTTGACAAGTTTGTCATTGTTTTCATTGATGACATACTTATTTACTCAAAGAATGACCAAGAACACGGTGAACATTTGAGAAAGGTGTTAGAAGTATTGAGGAAAGAAGAATTGTACGCTAAGTTTTCAAAATGTGCATTTTGGTTGGAAGAAGTTCAATTCCTCGGTCACATAGTGAACAAAGAAGGTATTAAGGTGGATCCGGCAAAGATAGAAACTGTTGAAAAGTGGGAAACCCCGAAAACTCCGAAACACATACGCCAATTTTTAGGACTAGCTGGTTACTACAGAAGGTTCATCCAAGACTTTTCCAGAATAGCAAAACCCTTGACTGCATTAACGCATAAAGGGAAGAAATTTGAATGGAATGATGAACAAGAGAAAGCGTTTCAGTTATTGAAGAAAAAGCTAACTACGGCACCTATATTGTCATTGCCTGAAGGGAATGATGATTTTGTGATTTATTGTGACGCATCAAAGCAAGGTCTCGGTTGTGTATTAATGCAACCAACGAAGGTGATTGCTTATGCGTCTAGACAATTGAAGATTCACGAACAAAATTATACGACGCATGATTTGGAA
Source organism: Rutidosis leptorrhynchoides (assembly GCF_046630445.1). Taxonomy (NCBI): domain Eukaryota; kingdom Viridiplantae; phylum Streptophyta; class Magnoliopsida; order Asterales; family Asteraceae; genus Rutidosis; species Rutidosis leptorrhynchoides. The sequence continues at coordinate 605,370,162 of NC_092333.1, read as the reverse complement.
TTAGGCGCGGTTGTTTTTGCATTAAAGACTTAGAGGCACTACTTATATGGGGTCAAAAGTATTATATATACCGACCACAAAAGTCTTCAACACATATTTAATCAGAAACAACTGAATATGAGGCAGCGTAGGTGGATTGAATTGTTGAATGATTACGACTTTGAGATTCGTTACCACCCGGGGAAGGCAAATGTGGTAGCCGATGCCTTGAGCAGGAAGGACAGAGAACCCATTCGAGTAAAATCTATGAATATAATGATTCATAATAACCTTACTACTCAAATAAAGGAGGCGCAACAAGGAGTTTTAAAAGAGGGAAATTTAAAGGATGAAATACCCAAAGGATCGGAGAAGCATCTTAATATTCGGGAAGACGGAACCCGGTATAGGGCTGAAAGGATTTGGGTACCAAAATTTGGAAATATGAGAGAAATGGTACTTAGAGAAGCTCATAAAACCAGATACTCAATACATCCTGGAACGGGGAAGATGTACAAGGATCTCAAGAAACATTTTTGGTGGCCGGGTATGAAAGCCGATGTTGCTAAATACGTAGGCGAATGTTTGACGTGTTCTAAGGTCAAAGCTGAGCATCAGAAACCATCAGGTCTACTTCAACAACCTGAAATCCCGGAATGGAAATGGGAAAACATTACCATGGATTTCATCACTAAATTGCCAAGGACTGCAAGTGGTTTTGATACTATTTGGGTAATAGTTGATTGTCTCACCAAATCAGCACACTTCTTGCCAATAAGAGAAGATGACAAGATGGAGAAGTTAGCACGACTGTATTTGAAGGAAGTCATCTCCAGACATGGAATACCAATCTCTATTATCTCTGATAGGGATGGCAGATTTATTTCAAGATTCTGGCAGACATTACAGCAAGCATTAGGAACTCGTCTAGACATGAGTACTGCCTATCATCCACAAACTGATGGGCAGAGCGAAAGGACGATACAAACGCTTGAAGACATGCTACGAGCATGTGTTATTGATTTCAGAAACAGTTGGGATCGACATCTACCATTAGCAGAATTTTCCTACAACAACAGCTACCATTCAAGCATTGAGATGGCGCCGTTTGAAGCACTTTATGGTAGAAAGTGCAGGTCTCCGATTTGTTGGAGTGAAGTGGGGGATAGACAGATTACGGGTCCGGAGATTATACAAGAAACTACCGAGAAGATCATCCAAATTCAACAACGGTTGAAAACCGCCCAAAGTCGACAAAAGAGCTACGCTGACATTAAAATAAAAGATATAGAATTTGAAATTGGAGAGATGGTCATGCTTAAAGTTGCACCTTGGAAAGGCGTTGTTCGATTTGGTAAACGAGGGAAATTAAATCCAAGGTATATTGGACCATTCAAGATTATTGATCGTGTCGGACCAGTAGCTTACCGACTTGAGTTACCTCAACAACTCGCGGCTGTACATAACACTTTCCACGTCTCGAATTTGAAGAAATGTTTTGCTAAAGAAGATCTCACTATTCCGTTAGATGAAATCCAAATCAACGAAAAACTTCAATTCATCGAAGAACCCGTCGAAATAATGGATCGTGAGGTTAAAAGACTTAAGCAAAACAAGATACCAATTGTTAAGGTTCGATGGAATGCTCGTAGAGGACCCGAGTTCACCTGGGAGCGTGAAGATCAGATGAAGAAGAAATACCCGCATCTATTTCCAGAAGATTCGTCAACACCTTCAACAGCTTAAAATTTCGGGACGAAATTTATTTAACGGGTAGGTACTGTAGTGACCCGAACTTTTCCATGTTTATATATATTAATTGAGATTGATATTTACATGATTAAATGTTTCCAACATGTTAAGCAATCAAACTTGTTAAGACTTGATTAATTGAAATAGGTTTCATATAGACAATTGACCACCCAAGTTGACCGGTGATTCACGAACGTTAAAACTTGTAAAAACTATATGATGACATATATATGGTTATATATATAGTTAACATGATATTATGATATGTAAACATATCATTAAGTATATTAACAATGAACTACATATGTAAAAACAAGACTACTAACTTAATGATTTTGAAACGAGACATATATGTAACGATTATCGTTGTAACGACATTTAATGTATATATATCATATTAAGAGATATTCGTACATCATAATATCATGATAATATAATAATTTAAAATCTCTTTTGATATTATAAACATTGGGTTAACAACATTTAACAAGATCGTTAACCTAAAGGTTTCAAAACAACATTTACATGTAACGACTAACGATGACTTCACAACTCAGTTAAAATGTATATACATGTAGTGTTTTAATATGTATTCATACACTTTTGAAAGACTTCAAGACACTTATCAAAATACTTCTACTTAACAAAAATGCTTACAATTACATCCTCGTTCAGTTTCATCAACAATTCTACTCGTATGCACCCGTATTCGTACTCGTACAATACACAGCTTTTAGATGTATGTACTATTGGTATATACACTCCAATGATCAGCTCTTAGCAGCCCATGTGAGTCACCTAATACATGTGGGAACCATCATTTGGCAACTAGCATGAAATATCTCATAAAATTACAAAAATATGAGTAATCATTCATGACTTATTTACATGAAAACAAAATTACATATCCTTTATATCTAATCCATACACCAACGACCAAAAACACCTACAAACACTTTCATTCTTCAATTTTATTCATCTAATTGATCTCTCTCAAGTTCTATCTTCAAGTTCTAAGTGTTCTTCATAAATTCCAAAAGTTCTAGTTTCATAAAATCAAGAATACTTTCAAGATTGCTAGCTCACTTCCAATCTTGTAAGGTGATCATCCAACCTCAAGAAATCTTTGTTTCTTACAGTAGGTTATCATTCTAATACAAGGTAATAATCATATTCAAACTTTGGTTCAATTTCTATAACTATAACAATCTTATTTCAAGTGATGATCTTACTTGAACTTGTTTCGTGTCATGATTTTGCTTCAAGAACTTTGAGCCATCCAAGGATACATTGAAGCTAGATCCATTTTTCTCTTTTCCAGTAGGTTCATCCAAGAAACTTAAGGTAGTAATGATGTTCATAACATCATTCGATTCATACATATAAAGCTATCTTATTCGAAGGTTTAAACTTGTAATCACTAGAACATAGTTTAGTTAATTCTAAACTTGTTCGCAAACAAAAGTTAATCCTTCTAACTTGACTTTTAAAATCAACTAAACACATGTTCTATATCTATATGATATGCTAACTTAATGATTTAAAACCTGGAAACACGAAAAACACCGTAAAACCGGATTTACGCCGTCGTAGTAACACCGCGGGCTGTTTTGGGTTAGTTAATTAAAAACTATGATAAACTTTGATTTAAAAGTTGTTATTCTGAGAAAATGATTTTTATTATGAACATGAAACTATATCCAAAAATTATGGTTAAACTCAAAGTGGAAGTATGTTTTCTAAAATGGTCATCTAGACGTCGTTCTTTCGACTGAAATGACTACCTTTACAAAAACGACTTGTAACTTATTTTTCCGACTATAAACCTATACTTTTTCTGTTTAGATTCATAAAATAGAGTTCAATATGAAACCATAGCAATTTGATTCACTCAAAACGGATTTAAAATGAAGAAGTTATGGGTAAAACAAGATTGGATAATTTTTCTCATTTTAGCTACGTGAAAATTGGTAACAAATCTATTCCAACCATAACTTAATCAACTTGTATTGTATATTATGTAATCTTGAGATACCATAGACACGTATACAATGTTTCGACCTATCATGTCGACACATCTATATATATTTCGGAACAACCATAGACACTCTATATGTGAATGTTGGAGTTAGCTATACAGGGTTGAGGTTGATTCCAAAATATATATAGTTTGAGTTGTGATCAATACTGAGATACGTATACACTGGGTCGTGGATTGATTCAAGATAATATTTATCGATTTATTTCTGTACATCTAACTGTGGACAACTAGTTGTAGGTTACTAACGAGGACAGCTGACTTAATAAACTTAAAACATCAAAATATATTAAAAGTGTTGTAAATATATTTTGAACATACTTTGATATATATGTATATATTGTTATAGGTTCGTGAATCAACCAGTGGCCAAGTCTTACTTCCCGACGAAGTAAAAATCTGTGAAAGTGAGTTATAGTCCCACTTTTAAAATCTAATATTTTTGGGATGAGAATACATGCAGGTTTTATAAATGATTTACAAAATAGACACAAGTACGTGAAACTACATTCTATGGTTGAATTATCGAAATCGAATATGCCCCTTTTTATTAAGTCTGGTAATCTAAGAATTAGGGAACAGACAACCTAATTGACGCGAATCCTAAAGATAGATCTATTGGGCCTAACAAACCCCATCCAAAGTACCGGATGCTTTAGTACTTCGAAATTTATATCATATCCGAAGGGTGTCCCGGAATGATGGGGATATTCTTATATATGCATCTTGTTAATGTCGGTTACCAGGTGTTCACCATATGAATGATTTTTATCTCTATGTATGGGATGTGTATTGAAATATGAAATCTTGTGGTCTATTATTATGATTTGATATATATAGGTTAAACCTATAACTCACCAACATTTTTGTTGACGTTTTAAGCATGTTTATTCTCAGGTGATTATTAAGAGCTTCCGCTGTCACATACTTAAATAAGGACGAGATTTGGAGTCCATGCTTGTATGATATTGTGTAAAAACTGCATTCAAGAAACTTATTTTGTTGTAACATATTTGTATTGTAAACCATTATGTAATGGTCGTGTGTAAACAGGATAATTTAGATTATCATTATTTGATAATCTACGTAAAGCTTTTTAAACCTTTATTGATGAAATAAAGGTTATGGTTTGTTTTAAAATGAATGCAATCTTTGAAAAACGTCTCATATAGAGGTCAAAACCTCGCAACGAAATCAATTAATATGGAACGTTTTTAATCAATAAGAACGGGACATTTCATCGGTAGTCGATACACAACCTGAATGTACCATCTTTCTTCTTGACAAACAAAACAGGAGCTCCCCACGGTGATGTGCTTGGTCGAATGAAACCACGCTCTAAAAGTTCTTGTAATTGGCTTTGCAGTTCTTTCATCTCGCTAGGTGCGAGTCTGTAAGGAGCACGAGCTATTGGTGCAGCTCCTGGTACAAGATCTATTTGAAATTCAACGGATCGATGTGGGGGTAATCCCGGTAATTCTTTCAGAAATACATCGGGAAATTCTTTTGCAATGGGAACATCATTGATGCTCTTTTCTTCAGTTTGTACTTTCTCGACGTGTGCTAGAACAGCATAGCAACCTTTTCTTATTAGTTTTTGTGCCTTCAAATTACTAATAAGATGTAGCTTCGTGTTGCCCTTTTCTCCGTACACCATTAAGGGTTTTCCTTTTTCTCGTATAATGCGAATTGCATTTTTGTAACAAACGATCTCTGCTTTCACTTCTTTCAACCAGTCCATACCGATTATCACATCAAAACTCCCTAACTTTACTGGTATCAAATCAATCTTAAATGTTTCGCTAACCAGTTTAATTTCTCGATTCCGACATATATTATCTGCTGAAATTAATTTACCATTTGCTAATTCGAGTAAAAATTTACTATCCAAAGCCGTCAATGGACAACTTAATTTAGCACAAAAATCTCTACTCATATAGCTTCTATCCGCACCCGAATCAAATAAAACGTAAGCAGATTTATTGTCAATAAGAAACGTACCCGTAACAAGCTCCGGGTCTTCCTGTGCCTCTGCCGCATTAATATTGAAAACTCTTCCGCGGCCTTGTCCATTCGTGTTCTCCTGGTTCGGGCAATTTCTAATAATGTGGCCTGGTTTTCCACATTTATAACAAACTACATTGGCATAACTTGCTCCGACACTACTTGCTCCGCCATTACTCGTTCCGACACCATTTGTTTCTTTCGTTCTATTAACCCCTAGTCTGTAGACCTCACACTTCGCCGCGCTATGACCATTTCTTTTACACTTGTTGCAAAATTTGGTGCAGAACCCCGAGTGATACTTTTCACACCTTTGGCATAGCTGCTTCTGATTATTGTTGTTGTTGCGGTTATTATTGTTGTTGGGATGATTGTTGTAGTTGCTGTTGTTGTTGTTGTTGTTGTTGTTGTTGTTGTTGTTGTTGTTGGGCCGTTTGTTGTAGTTGCGATTGATGTTGCGATTGTTGGGATAATTGTTGCGATTATTGTTGTAATTGCTGTTGTTGTTGTATTGGTGATTCTTATCACCGTTTTCCTCCCACTTTCTTTTGACTTGCTTCACATTGGCCTCTTCAGCAGTCTGTTCTTTAATTCTTTCTTCAATCTGGTTCACTAGTTTGTGAGCCATTCTACATGCCTGTTGTATGGAGGCGGGCTCGTGTGAACTTATATCTTCTTGGATTCTTTCCGGTAATCCTTTCACAAACGCGTCGATCTTCTCTTCCTCATCTTCGAATGCTCCCGGACACAATAGGCACAATTCTGTGAATCGTCTTTCGTACGTGGTAATATCAAATCCTTGGGTTCGTAACCCTCTAAGTTCTGTCTTGAGCTTATTGACCTCGGTTCTAGGACGGTACTTCTCGTTCATCAAGTGCTTGAATGCTGACCACGGTAGTGCGTACGCATCGTCTTGTCCCACTTGCTCTAGATAGGTATTCCACCATGTTAACGCAGAACCTGTGAAGGTATGCGTAGCGTACTTCACTTTGTCCTCTTCAGTACACTTACTTATGGCAAACACCGATTCGACCTTCTCGGTCCACCGTTTCAATCCGATCGGTCCTTCGGTTCCATCAAATTCCAAAGGTTTGCAGGCAGTGAATTCTTTGTAGGTGCATCCTACACAATTTCCTGTACTGCTAGATCCAAGGTTATTGTTGGTATGTAGCGCAGCCTGTACTGCGGCTATGTTTGAAGCTAGAAAAGTACGGAATTCCTCTTCATTCATATTCACGGTGTGTCGAGTAGTCGGTGTCATTTCCTTCAAAATAGTCAAATGGAACAAGTTAATCATACAGAATATTAAGAGTAGTTAATAGTATTTCGTAGCATAATGTGAACTCATTTATAAAAGCTTTTTCTTCATATTAGCGTTTTATAAGTTTAAATTCGGGTAGTACCTACCCGTTAAGTTCATACTTAGTAGCTAATATAGAATTCAACTACTACAATTCTATACGAAAAACTGATTATAATAATATTTCGCGTTCAAACTTTTACACAATATTTTACAAACTTACAATACCGCTTATTTTACATATAGCATGAAATATAGCACACAATAAATTTGATACAAGATGGTTGTGAAGATAATTCTAGCTAGTACACAAGTCGTTCAGCAAAGGCAATAAAGACACGTAATTCATACGTCCAGAAACAAGTCATGCATTCTGGTTTTACTAGGATTACTTCCCATCCTTGGTCTTGTGGAATATAACCGTTATGGCCGTTGATAAGACAGCGTGTTGTAACGTCGTCAAAGGGACGAGGGTTACGTAATGTCCAACAGTCCCGTAACAATCTAAAAACCTCATTTCTTACCCCAATTACCGACTCCGTCACTTGTGGGAACGTTTTGTTTAATAGTTGTAGCCCGATGTTCTTATTCTCACTTTGGTGAGAAGTGAACATTACTAATCCGTAAGCATAACATGCTTCTTTATGTTGCATGTTAGCCGCTTTTTCTAAATCACGAAGTCCAATATTCGGATATATTGAGTCAAAATAATTTCTTAACCCATTGCGTAAAATAGCATTTGGGTTCCCCGCAATATATGCGTCAAAGTAAACACATCGTAACTTATGGATTTCCCAATGTGATATCCCCCATCTTTCGAACGAAAGCCTTTTATAAACCAAGGCATTCTTGGAACGTTCTTCGAATGTCTTACAAACTGATCTCTCCTTAAATATTTGTGCCGAAGAATTCTGACCGACTCTAGACAAGATTTCATAAATCATGTCTCCGGGTAGGTCTCTTAAAATATTAGGTTGTCTATCCATTTTGTGTTTTTATACTGTAAAATAGACAAGAGTTAGATTCATAAAAAAATACTTATTAATACAAGCAATTTTTACATATATCATAAAGCATAAGCACACTATATTACATATATTACACCACACGAATACAACTATCTTATTCCGACTCGCTTGTTTCTTCTTCTTCGGTTTTGGTTTGTTTTGCCAAGTTTCTAGGGATATATGATGTTCCCCTAATACGAGCCGTCGTTTTCCACATTGGTTTAGAAAAACCTGGTGGTTTAGAGGTTCCCGGGTCATTGTTACAACTTAAGGACTTCGGGGGTTGACGATACATATAAAGTTCATCGGGGTTGGAATTAGATTTCTCTATTTTTATGCCCTTTCCCTTATTATTTTCTTTTGCCTTTTTAAATTCAGTTGGGGTAATTTCTATAACATCATCGGAATTCTCGTCTAAATCCGATTCATCGGAGAATTGGTAATCCTCCCAATATTTTGCTTCCTTGGCAGAAACACCATTGACCATAATTAACCTTGGTCGGTTGGTTGAGGATTTTCTTTTACTTAACTGTTTTATTATTTCCCCCACAGGTTCTATTTCTTCATCCGGTTCCGATTCTTCTTCTGGTTCCGATTCTTCTTCCGGTTCCGACTCTTCTTCCGGTTCTTCGTCGGAAACTTGTGAATCAGTCCACGAATCATTCCAATTTACATTTGACTCTTCATTATTATTAGGTGAGTCAATGGGACTTGTTCTAGAGGTAGACATCTATCACATAATATCAAACGCGTTAAGAGATTAATATATCACATAATATTCACATGTTAAAAATATATAGTTTCCAACAAAATTTGTTAAGCAATCATTTTTCAAGTAAACACGGTCGAAGTCCAGACTCACTAATGCATCCTAACAAACTCGATAAGACACACTAATGTAAAATTCTGGTTCTCTAAGACCAACGCTCTGATACCAACCGAAATGTCCAGTTCTTATTGATTAAAAACGTTCCATATTAATTGATTTCGTTGCGAGGTTTTGACCTCTATATGAGACGTTTTTCAAAGACTGCATTCATTTTAAAACAAACCATAACCTTTGTTTCATCAATAAAGGTTTAAAAAGCTTTATGTAGATTATCAAATAATGATAATCTAAAATATCCTGTTTACACACGACCATTACAAAATGGTTTACAATACAAATATGTTACAACAAAATAAGTTTCTTGAATGCAGTTTTTACACAATATCATACAAGCATGGACTCCAAATCTCGTCCTTATTTAAGTATGCGATAGCGGAAGCTCTTAATAATCACCTGAGAATAAACATGCTTAAAACGTCAACAAAAATGTTGGTGAGTTATAGGTTTAACCTATATATATCAAATCATAATAATAGACCACAAGATTTCATATTTCAATACACATCCCATACATAGAGATAAAAATCATTCATATGGTGAACACCTGGTAACCGACATTAACAAGATGCATATATATAAGAATATCCCCATCATTCCGGGACACCCTTCGGATATGATATAAATTTTGAAGTACTAAAGCATCCGGTACTTTAGATGGGGTTTGTTAGGCCCAATAGATCTATCTTTAGGATTCGCGCCAATTAGGGTGTCTGTTCCCTAATTCTTAGATTACCAGACTTAATAAAAAGGGGCATATTCGATTTCGATAATTCAACCATAGAATGTAGTTTCACGTACTTGTGTCTATTTTGTAAATCATTTATAAAACCTGCATGTATTCTCATCCCAAAATATTAGATTTTAAAAGTGGGACTATAACTCACTTTCACAGATTTTTACTTCGTCGGGAAGTAAGACTTGGCCACTGGTTGATTCACTAACCTATAACAATATATACATATATATCAAAGTATGTTTAAAATATATTTACAACACTTTTAATATATTTTGATGTTTTAAGTTTATTAAGTCAGCTGTCCTCGTTAGTAACCTACAACTAGTTGTCCACAGTTAGATGTACAGAAATAAATCGATAAATATTATCTTGAATCAATCCACGACCCAGTGTATACGTATCTCAGTATTGATCACAACTCAAACTATATATATTTTGGAATCAACCTCAACCCTGTATAGCTAACTCCAACATTCACATATAGAGTGTCTATGGTTGTTCCGAAATATATATAGATGTGTCGACATGATAGGTCGAAATATTGTATACGTGTCTATGGTATCTCAAGATTACATAATATACAATACAAGTTGATTAAGTTATGGTTGGAATAGATTTGTTACCAATTTTCACGTAGCTAAAATGAGAAAAATTATCCAATCTTGTTTTACCCATAACTTCTTCATTTTAAATCCGTTTTGAGTGAATCAAATTGCTATGGTTTCATATTGAACTCTATTTTATGAATCTAAACAGAAACGTATAGGTTTATAGTAAGAAAAATAAGTTACAAGTCGTTTTTGTAAAGGTAGTCATTTCAGTCGAAAGAACGACGTCTAGATGACCATTTTAGAAAACATACTTCCACTTTGAGTTTAACCATAATTTTTGGATATAGTTTCATGTTCATAATAAAAATCATTTTCTCAGAATAACAACTTTTAAATCAAAGTTTATCATAGTTTTTAATTAACTAACCCAAAACAGCCCGCGGTGTTACTACGACGGCGTAAATCCGGTTTTACGGTGTTTTTCGTGTTTCCAGGTTTTAAATCATTAAGTTATCATATCATATAGATATAGAACATGTGTGTAGTTAATTTTAAAAGTCAAGTTAGAAGGATTAACTTTTGTTTGCGAACAAGTTTAGAATTAACTAAACTATGTTCTAGTGATTACGAGTTTAAACCTTCGAATAAGATAGTTTTATATATATGAATCGAATGATGTTATGAACATCATTACTACCTCAAGTTTAGTAGGTAAACCTACTGGAAGTGACAAGAAATGATCTAGCTTCAAAGGATCTTGGATGGCTTGAAAGTTCTTGAAGTAGGATCATGACACAAAAACAAGTTCAAGTAAGATTTTTACTCGAATTAAGATAGTTTATAGTTATAGAAATTGAATCAAAGTTTGAATATGAATATTACCTTGAATAAGAAAGATAACCTACTGTATATAACAAAGGTTTCTTGATCTTAGATGATTACTTGGAATGGATTAGAAAGCTTGGAAGTAAATTAGTAAACTTGAAGGGATTTTTGAAGTGTTCTTGAAGTGTTCTTCCTATGATGATTATAGCTTGATTCTTGAAGTGATTTTTGATGAAGATGATGATTAACTACTGGAAAAATACGTCATAATACTGTGTGTGTGTTGAGAGAGAACTAGAAAGAGAATTGGAAGTGAAATGGAGTGAATGATGAGTGGTAATTGGTGAGTGGTGAGTGTTGTTAAAAGGAGTTCTAGTTAGTTGACTAGCTCATGGTAGAAGTTAAAATTGATTAGTCATACATGACATAATCAAGAGTGGAATCCCATGCTAGTTCCTATTGGTATATACTCATAGTAAGTACGTTTTGAAGCTGTGTATAATACGGGTAAGAATACGACTAGAATTCTTGATGAAAGAAAAGAATGGAAAAGTAACTGTAACCATTTTCGTTAAGTATGAGTGTTTTGATATATGTCTTGAAGTCTTCCAAAAGTATTTTAATACATCTAAATACACTACATGTATATACATTTTAACTGAGTCGTTAAGTCATCGTTAGTCGTTACATGTAAGTGTTGTTTTGAAACCTTTAAGTTAACGATCTCAATTAATGTTGTTAACCTATTGTTTATTATATCTAATGAGATGTTAAATTATTATATTATCATGATATTATGATAAATTAATATATCTTAATATGATATATATACATTTAAATGTCGTTACAACGATAATCGTTACATATATGTCTCGTTTCGAAATCCTTAAGTTAGTAGTCTTGTTTATATGTATATAACTCATTGTTAATATACTTATGGAGATACTTACTTATCATAATCTCATGTTAACCATATGTATATCCATATATATATCGTCATGTCGTTTTTACAAGTTTTAACGTTCGTGAATCGCCGGTCAACTTGGGTGGTCAATTGTCTATATGAAACATATTTCAATTAATCAAGTCTTAACAAGTTTGATTGCTTAACATGTTGGAAACATTTTATCTTGTAAATATCAATCTCAATTAATATATATAAACATGGAAAAGTTTGGGTCACTACAATGTTAGCTACTAAGTATGAACTTAACGGGTAGGTACTACCCGAATTAAAGAGTATAAAACGCTAATATGAAGATAGAGCTTTTATAAATAAGTTTATATTACGCTACGAAATACTATTGACTACTCTTGATATTCTCTATGATTAACTCGTTTCATTTGACTATTTTGAAGGAAATGGCACCGACTACTCGACACACCTTGAATATGAGCGAAGAGGAATTTCGTGCCTTTCTTGCTTCAAACATAGCCGCAGTACAGGCTGCGCTACATACCAACAATAACTCCGAACCTAGCAATGCAGCTAACGGCGCAAGAAATCGTGTAGGATGCACCTACAAAGAATTCACTGCCTGGAAACCTTTGGAATTTGATGGAACCGAATGACCGATCGGATTGAAACGGTGGACCGAGAAGGTTAAATCGGTGTTTTCCATAAGTAAGTGTACTGAAGAGGACAAAGTGAAGTACGCTACGCATACCTTCACAGGTACTGCGTTAACATGGTGGAATACCTATCTAGAGTAAGTGGGACAAGATGATGCTTACGCACTACCGTGGTCAGCATTCAAGCACTTGATGAACGAGAAGTACCGTCCCAGAACCGAGGTCAATAAGCTCAAGACAAAACTTAGAGGGTTACGAACCCAAGGATTTGATATTACCACGTACGAACGACGATTCACAGAATTATGCCTATTGTGTCCGAGAGCGTTCGAAGATGAGGAAGAGAAGATCGACGCTTTTGTGAAAGGATTACCGGAAAGAATCCAAGAAGATATAAGTTCACACGAGCCCGACTCCATACAACATGCATGTAGAATGGCTCATAAACTAGTGAACTAGATTGAGGAAAGAATTAAAGAACAGGCGGCTGAAGAGGCCAATGTAAACCAAGTCAAAAGAAAGTGGGAGGAAAACGGTGATAAGAATCACCAATACAACAACAACAGCAATTACAACAATAATCGCAACAACTATCCCAACAATCGCAACATCAATCGCAACTACAACAAACGGCCTAACAACAACAACAACAACAACAACAACAACAGCAGCAACTACAACAATCATTCCAACAACAATAACAACCGCAACAACAACAACAACAACAACAACAACAACAATCAGAAGCAGCTATGCCAAAGGTGTGAAAAGTATCACTCGGGGTTCTGCACCAAATTTTGCAACAAGTGTAAAAGAAATGGTCATATCGCGGCGAAGTGTGAGGTCTACGGACCAGGGGTTAACAGAACGAAAGGAACAAATGGTGTCGGAACGAGTAATGGCGGAGCAAGTAGTGTCGGAGCAAGTTATGCCAATGTAGTTTGTTATAAATGTGGAAAACCAGGCCACATTATTAGAAATTGCCCGAACCAGGAGAACACTAATGGACAAGGCCGTGAAAGAGTTTTCAATATTAATGTGGCAGAGGCACAGGAAGACACGGAGCTTGTTACGGGTACGTTTCTTATTGACAATAAATCTGCTTACGCTTTATTTGATTCGGGTGCGGATAGAAGCTATATGAGTAGAGATTTTTGTGCTAAATTAATTTGTCCATTGACGCCGTTGGATACTCGAATTAGTAAACGGTAAATTAATTTCAGCAGATTATATATGCCGGAATCGAGAAATTAAACTGGGTAGCGAAATATTTAAGATTGATTTGATACCAGTAGAGTTAGGGAGTTTTGATGTAATAGTTGGCATGGACTGGCTAAAGAAGGTGAAAGCAGAGATCGTATGTTATAAAAATGCAATTCGCATTGTACGAGAAGAAGGAGAACCCTTAATAGTGTACGGAGAAAAGGGCAACATGAAGCTACATCTTATTAGTAATTTGAAGGCACAAAAACTAATAAGAAAATGTTGCTATGCTGTTCTAGCACACGTCGAGAAAGTACAAACTGAAGAAAAGAGCATCAATGATGTTCCCGTCACAAAAGAATTTCCCGATGTATTTCCGAAAGAATTATCGGGACTACCTCCACATCGATCTGTTGAATTTCAAATAGATCTTGTACCAGGAGCTGCACCAATAGCTCGTGCTCCTTATAGACTCGCACCCAGCGAGATGAAAGAACTGCAAAGCCAACTGCAAGAACTATTAGAACGTGGTTTCATTCGACCAAGCACATCACCATGGGGAGCTCCTGTTTTGTTTGTCAAGAAGAAGGATGGTACATTTAGGTTGTGTATTGACTACAGAGAGTTGAACAAACTTACCATCAAAAACCGTTATCCACTGCCGAGAATTGACGACTTATTTGATCAACTACAAGGCTCGTCGGTTTATTCGAAGATCAATTTATGTTCTGGATATCATCAAATGCGAGTAAAGGAGGATGATATTCCAAAAACTGCTTTTAGGACACGTTATGGTCATTACGAGTTTATGGTTATGCCGTTTGGATTGACTAATGCACCAGCTGTATTCATGGACCTTATGAACCGAGTGTGTGGGCCATATCTTGACAAGTTTGTCATTGTTTTCATCGATGACATACTTATTTACTCAAAGAATGATCAAGAGCACGAAGAACATTTGAGAAAAGTGCTAGAAGTATTGAGGAAAGAAAAAATGTATGCTAAGTTTTCAAAGTGTGCATTTTGGTTGGAAGAAGTTCAATTCCTCGGTCACATAGTGAACAAAGAAGGTATCTAGGTGGACCCGGCAAAGATCAAAACCGTTGAAAAGTGGGAAACCCCAAAAACTCTGAAGCATATACGTCAATTTTTAGGATTGGCTGGTTACTACAGAAGATTCATCCAAGATTTCTCCAAAATAGTAAAACCCTTAACTGCATTAACGCATAAAGGGAAGAAATTTGAATGGAAGGATGAACAAGAGAAGGCGTTTCAATTATTGAAGAAAAAGCTAACTACGGCACCTATATTGTCATTGCCTGAAGGGAATGATGATTTTGTGATTTATTGTGACACATCAAAGCAAGGTCTCGGTTGTGTATTAATGCAACGGACGAAGGTGATTGCTTATGCGTCTAGACAATTGAAGATTCACGAGCAAAATTATATGACGCATGATTTGGAATTAGGCGCGGTTGTTTTTGCATTAAAGACTTGGAGGCACTGCTTATATGGGGTCAAAAGTATTATATATACCGACCACAAAAGTCTTCAACACATATTTAATCAGAAACAACTGAATATGAGGCAGCGTAGGTGGATTGAATTATTGAATGATTACGACTTTGAGATTCGTTACCACCAGGAGAAGGCAAATGTGGTAGCCGACACCTTGAGCAGAAAGGACAGAGAACCCATTCCAGTAAAATCTATGAATATAATGATTCACACTAACCTTACTACTCATATAAAGGAGGTGCAACAAGGAGTTTTAAAAGAGGGAAATTTAAAGGATGAAATACCCAAAGGATCGGAGAAGCATCTTAATATTCGGGAAGACGGAACCCGGTATAGGGCTGAAAGAATTTGGGTACCAAAATTTGGAGATATGAGAGAAATGGTACTTAGAGAAGCTCATAAAACCAAATACTCAATACATCCTAGAACAGGGAAGATGTACAAGGATCTTAAGAAACATTTTTGGTGGCCAGGTATGAAAGCCGATATTGCTAAATATGTAGGAGAATGTTTGACATGTTCTAAGGTCAAAGCTGAACATCAGAAACCATCAGGTCTACTACAACAACCTGAAATCCCAGAATGGAAATGGGAAAACAATACCATGGATTTCATTACTAAATTGCCAAGGACTGCAAGTGGTTATGATACTATTTGGGTAATAGTTGATCGTCTCACCAAGTCAGCACACTTCCAGCCAATAAGAGAAGATGACAAGATGGAGAAGTTAGCACGACTGTATTTAAAGGAAGTCGTCTCCAGACATGGAATACCAATCTCTATTATCTCTGATAGGGATGGCAGATTTATTTCAAGATTCTGGCAGACATTACAGCAAGCATTAGGAACTTGTCTAGACATGAGTACTGCCTATCATCCACAAACTGATGGGCATAGTGAAAGGACGATACAAACGCTTGAAAACATGCTACGATCATGTGTTATTGATTTCGGAAACAGTTGGGATTGACATCTACCGTTAGCAGAATTTTCCAACAACAACAGCTATCATTCAAGCATTGAGATGGCGCCGTTTGAAGCACTTTATGGTAGAAAGTGCAGGTCTCCGATTTGTTGGAGTGAAGTGGGGGATAGACAGATTACGGGTCCGGAGATAATACAAGAAACTACCGAGAAGATCATCCAAATTCAACAACGGTTGAAAACCGCCCAAAGTCGACAAAAGAGCTACGCCGACATTAAAAGAAAAGACATAGAATTTGAAATTGGAGAGATGGTCATGCTTAAGGTTGCACCTTGGAAAGGTGTTGTTCGATTTGGTAAACGAGGGAAATTAAATCCAAGGTATATTGGACCATTCAAGATTATTGATCGTGTCGGACCAGTAGCTTACCGACTTGAGTTACCTCAACAACTTGCGAATGTACATAATACTTTCCACTTCTCGAATTTGAAGAAATGTTTTGCTAAAGAAGATCTCACTATTCCATTGGACGAAATCCAAATCAATGAAAAACTTCAATTCATTGAAGAACCCGTCGAAATAATGGATCGTGAGGTTAAGAGACTTAAACAAAACAAGATACTGATTGTTAAGGTTCGATGGAATGCTCGTAGAGGACCCGAGTTCACCTGGGAACGAAAAGATCAGATGAAGAAGAAATACCCGCATTTATTTCCAGAACATATGTCAACACCTCCAACTGCTTAAAATTTTGGGAAGAAATTTATTTAACTGGTAGTTACTGTAGTGACCCGAACTTTTCCATGTTTATATATATATTAAATGAAATTGTTATTTACATGATTAAATGTTTCCAACATGTTAAGCAATCAAACTTGTTAAGACTTGATTAATTGAAATAGGTTTCATATAGACAATTGACCACCCAAGTTGACCGGCGATTCACGAACGTTAAAACTTGTAAAAACTATATGATGACATATACACAAGGTTGGAGAACTCGGATCTCGGGGAGATCTCGTTTGGACTTTTTTAGGCAGATCTCGGCATCTCAGAATAATCTCGGGGAGATTTCGGACGTTGACTTACGTTGACTTTATAGTTTTTTTAATAAAAATATACATAAAAACAAAAATATATGTATATTTATATACGTTTTTAAGAGATTTTACAAAATATCCGAGATATGAGCGAGAAAATCTTAGAAATTACGATTTTTAGAAGAAAATTTTACAAATTAGTAAGAAAATCCAAAAAATTGTTGCTTTGACTAAGTTTGACCCCGTTGACCGAGAAATCTCGGGAGATGAACATCTCGTCTCGGTTGCCTTCTAAAAACGACATCTCAGGGGAGATCTCGGGGAGATCTCGGGAGATTTACAACACTGCATATATATGGATATATATATAGTTAACATGATATTATGATAAGTAAACATATCATTAAGTATATTAACAATGAACTACATATGTAAAAAACAAGACTACTAACTTAATGATTTTGAAACGAGACATATATGTAACGATTATCGTTGTAGCGACATTTAATGTATATATATCATATTAATATATATTAATACATCATGATATCATGATAATGTAATAATTTAACATCTCATTTGATTTAATAAACAATGGGTTAACAACATTTAACAAGATCGTTAACCTAAAGGTTTCAAAACAACACTTACATGTAACGACTAACGATGACTTAACGACTCAGTTAAAATGTATATACATGTAGTGTTTTAATATGTATTCATACACTTTTGAAAGACTTCAAGACACTTATCAAAATACTTCTACTTAACAAAAATGCTTACAATTACATCCTCGTTCAGTTTCATCAACAATTCTACTCGTATGCACCCGTATTCGTACTCGTACAATACACAGCTTTTAGATGTATGTACTATTAGTATATACACTAAAATGATCAGCTCTTAGCAGCCCATGTGAGTCACCTAACACATGTGGGAACCATCATTTGGCAACTAGCATGAAATATCTCATAAAATTACAAAAATATGAGTAATCATTCATGACTTATTTATATGAAAACAAAATTACATATCCTTTATATCTAATCCATACACCAACGACCAAAAACACCTACAAACACTTTCATTCTTCAATTTTCTTCATCTAATTGATCTCTCTCAAGTTCTATCTTCAAGTTCTAAGTGTTCTTCATAAATTCTACAAGTTCTAGTTTCATAAAATCAAGAATACTTCCAAGTTTGCTAGCTTACTTCCAATCTTGTAGAGTGATCATCCAACCTCAAGAAATCTTTCTTATTTACAGTAATATATCTTTCTAATACAAGGTAATACTCATATTCAAACTTTGATTCAATTTCTATAACTATAACAATCTTATTTCGAGTGAAAATCTTACTTGAACTGTTTTCGTGTCATGATTCTGCTTCAAGAACTTTCAAGCCATCCAAGGATCCTTTGAAGCTAGATCTATTTTTCTCATTTCCAGTAGCTTTATCCAGAAAACTTGAGGTAGTAATTATGTTCATAACATCATTCGATTCATACATATAAAGCTATCTTATTCGAAGGTTTAAACTTGTAATCACTAGAACATAGTTTAGTTAATTCTAAACTTGTTCGCAAACAAAAGTTAATCCTTATAACTTGACTTTTAAAATCAACTAAACACATGTTCTATATCTATATGATATGCTAACTTAATGATTTAAAACCTGGAAACACGAAAAACACCGTAAAACCGGATTTACGCCGTCGTAGTAACACCGCGGGCTGTTTTGGGTTAGTTAATTAAAAACTATGATAAACTTTGATTTAAAAGTTGTTCTTATGGGAAAATGATTTTTTTTATGAACATGAAACTATATCCAAAAATCATGGTTAAACTCAAAGTGGAAGTATGTTTTCTAAAATGGTCATCTTGACGTCGTTCTTTCGACTGAAATGACTACCTTTACAAAAATGACTAGTAACTTATATTTCCGACTATAAACCTATACTTTTTATGTTTAGATTTATAAAATAGAGTTCAATATGAAACCATAGCAATTTGATTCACTCAAAATGGATTTAAAATAAAGAAGTTATGGGTAAAACAAGATTGGATAATTTTTCTTGTTGTAGCAACGTGAAAATTGGTAACAAATCTATATTAATCATATCCTAGCTAACTTATATTGTATTATACATGTATTCTAATATATTATGTAATCTTGGGATACCATAGACACGTATGCAAATGTTTTGACATATCATATCGACCAATGTGTATATATTATTTGGAACAACCATAGACACTCTATATGCAGTAATGTGGGAGTTAGCTATACAGGGTTGAGGTTGATTCCAAAAATATATATACTTTGAGTTGTGATCTAGCCTGAGACGTGTATACACTGGGTCGTGGATTGATTCAAGATAATTTATATCAATTTTTTTTCTGTACATCTAACTTTGGACAACTAGTTGTAGGTTACTAACGAGGACAGCTGACTTAATGAACTTAAAACATCAAAATGTATTAAAAGTGTTGTAAATATATTTTGAACATACTTTGATATATATGTACATATTTGTTATAGGTTCGTGAATCGACCAGTGGCCAAGTCTTACTTCCCGACGAAGTAAAAATCTGTGAAAGTGAGTTATAGTCCCACTTTTAAAATTTAATATTTTTGGGATGAGAATACATGCAGGTTTTATAAATGATTTACAAAATAGACACAAGTACGTGAAACTGCATTCTATGGTTGAATTATCGAAATCGAATATGCCCCTTTTTATTAAGTCTGGTAATCTAAGAATTAGGGAACAGACACCCTAATTGACGTGAATCCTAAAGATAGATTTATTGGGCCTAACAAACCCCATCCAAAGTACCGGATGCTTTAGTACTTTGAAATTTATATTATATCCGAAGGGTGTCCTGGAATGATGGGGATATTCTTATATATGCATCTTGTTAATGTCGGTTACCAGGTGTTCACCATATGAATGATTTTTATCTCTATGTATGAGATGTATATTGAAATATGAAATCTTGTGGTCTATTGTTACGATTTGATATATATAGGTTAAACCTATAACTCATCAACATTTTTGTTGACGTTTAAAGCATGTTTATTCTCTGGTGAATACTAAGAGCTTCCGTTGTTGCATACTAAAATAAGGACAAGATTTGGAGTCCATGTTTGTATGATATTATGTAAAAACTGCATTCAAGAAACATATGTCGATGTAATATATTTTTATTGTAAACCATTATGTAATGGTCGTGTGTAAACAGTATATTTTAGATTATCATTATTTGATAATCTACGTAATGCTTTAGAAACCTTTATTAATATGGAACGTTTATAATCAATATGAACGGGACATTTCATGATAACCATATATTCAGATCTCGTAGCATTAAATGCAGAGGAAACGGAAAAATTGTAGATGGTCTAAACGGCCAAAAGTTTGATGATAAAGAAGGGAGTGTTAGGAACGCTCGATAGAAAATTTGGTACTGAAAAATAGATTGAGCAAACCATGAAGGAGACCAAGGCCAAATACAAGGACCATACCATATATTCAAAGAAACCAGGTAATTCTGGATCCGATGAAACCTTCAACGAATATCTTGCTCCGTATTCATGTTAAAAATCTTGCGAAAAATCTTTCTTCATCAACCATCGAACTTAGAAATTCCAAAATATCATCATAAATATCTTCGATATTTCTGAAGATATTTTCATAAATATTCTCGCCTGAAATTATTTATCTATTCGTGCTATCTATATTACATCATAAAGGAAACTACTTTAGTTTCTAAATTCCTTTAAAATTCGAGTTTGAATTATGAATGATTTTGAAGTAGTGTTGGAAATTGATGCATGAGTTAGTATAATATAATGGCACTTGATCAACGTGATTATATTACAGTAAGTCATGATGAGTTTCTAATGGAACGTGATGATTCACAGATCATAACGTCATCATATGCCATGTTACATAACTCTTTCATTCTGCTTAACTTCTGAACATATCAAGAAAGTGTATTCTTGATAGTTCTATTCTCAGTGATTCTGGAAATTTGACAAATCAAATCGTGCTATTACGTTCTTTCCTGTTTAGAACACTAAGATCATTCGAAATTCCATACTTACAAATTCTGGACCATTACTCGCTTTACTAGAAGTCGAGATGAGAATAAAAAGGCAAAGAGCTCTGAAATATAAGGGAGAATATAAAGCCCAATAACAACACATAAATTACAAACCGTGGATATCAATGTTTATCGCAACATAAAGACACGGGAGAATTAAAAATACTATGACCCCAAGGGCGAAGTAGAAGTAAACAGATTCCTCCGGTGGAAGTTGGAAAAGGAGAATGATTGTTGCGATAGTCAGGATAAAGACAAGGATCAGAACTGGTTTAAGCATTTTCACAATCTTTTGAATTTGAGAATTAAGTATAGAATTGGTGAAAACTAATGGAACGGAAAAGATAAATTTATAATGGAAATATCAGACAGAGCAATCAAAGCAGATCACCGTATTTAATTATAAAGATCATAATTTCCTTACTCGCCAAAGAATCAAATCTTTTAGATTTCGAAGATTTTCTTTAAATCCCTTGAATTCCGGAATTCAACCAAGACAACGTCAAAAGTTAAGACGCATCTTATTTTCTAAATTCAAATGTGGCTACGTCAAAAGTTAAATCTCTATCTCAATTTTTTGTGATAGCTTCATTCGTACTCTTCGAGTAATCGAATTATTTTATCCATATTACTCTATGGTAATAAAACTCTATTTATCAACTCACATTCGTCATAAAAATATTTTTATTGTTAGCCATGACCACCTCACTCAAATTTTGGGACGAAATTTCTTTAACGGGTAAGTACTGTGACGACCCGAAAATTTCCGACCAAATTTAAACTTAATCTTTATATAGTTTCGACATGATAAGCAAATTCTGTAAAGTTGAAATCTTAAAAACTTTGAACTGTGTTTAATATATTCATTTGACCTTCGACCATTTTCGACGATTCACGAACCATTGTGTGTAAATAATTATGTAAATAAATATATATATATATATATATATATATATATATATATATATATATATATATATATATATATATATATATATATATATTGTATATATATAATATTTTGAATTAATAAAATACACTTTAATCAATTGTAATTAAGAATGTAAAATGACAAATAAAATAATTAAGTTACTATTAAAATGAATATATATATATATATATATATATATATATATATATATATATATATATATATATATATATATATATATATATATATATATATAATTTATAATTAGTTATAATAAATAAATATTAAATAAATGTTATCACATAACATAATATTGTATATTATATTAAATATAATTACAAGTATAATTGTTACATTATTACATTCAATATTAATGATATTATTAAAACTTATTATATGAAATTGGATACATTTGAGTTATTATAATTACTAATATTATTGTTATCATTGTTAACATCATTATTATCATAACCAGTAGTAAAGTTGAAATTTTAATTATTATGATTAATATTAGTGATATTATTAGATATAAATATTATATTAAACATTAAAAATAATTAATATTATCATTAATAAGATTATTGTTATCATTGTTATAGTTTTTATTATTTATTATTAAGGTTAGTATTATTATTATTAATATAATTATTGTTAATATTATTAATAATATCATTATTAATATTAGTATTTTTATTATTATTATTATTAGTATTCTTATCAAAATTAATAATATTAATGGATTTTATTAATAAATTGTTATCAATAATTTATTTTATATAACATTTACATAATTACAGATATACTCCGTATATAAATATAAAACAGATATACTCCGTATATATAGTTAGATACATATATATACATTTACATACGAAGTACAAGTGTATATATATATAAATACATACACAGGTATAAAGATATATAAATACTGTTATATATAAAATCAACCAGAAATAATTCCATATTCAGTTGTCCATCTCCATCAAACTGTATCTATTTCTTGTTATTGTCTCTAACCTGTTAAACATCTGAATCAAATTATCAATACGTTAAAAATCCAGTACATATCGATCACAACCTTTATAATTTTTATTTTTTTTATTTTGTTTCTTCCAAACTTCCTTGTCTAATTCAAAGATGTTTTCGACTACTTTACCCTATAATTCAATCGAATTGTGCAGTGTTGGATTAACTCATTCACCTTTTTCATTACCTTTAACAATTGACACCCTTACAATCATTATCTGATTTAATTTAAAGAGAAAGAGATGAAGAACACAGGTGTAAAAAGCTTCAATTCGAATTTTATTGCAAAATGTATAAACGTAGAGTTCTTAGGATTGTTTTACTCAAATTACTTGCAAAATTTCAAGCTTCAATTCTCCAAATTTAATTCGAATTTACGAGTCAAACTTTATATTTCAAAAAGTCAAACTTGTGTTCTTCAAACAAATTAGAGATTTAGAGGGCAATTCTGTTGAAATTGTTGGTTCATAAAGTTTCTTTGTATAATTTAAAAGGTATATTATGTTGTAAGTATAATCCAAAACTGACTAGAAATCGAAAACACGATTTGGGTTCTTAATTATTCTTCGTGGCATAGCAGCCTGTTTTATATTTTTTTTTATTTTTGTTAACACAAGACAACCACATCTAAGTCATTTATCTGTTTTGTTTATGAATTCTAAAAACCCAAAAAAATATTGTATTGCTAGTATGAGTATTTTTCTGGTCGACTTGAGCTGTGGTGAAGAAGAAGAGGGGAGAAAACAGATGAGTTATATAAATATATTGATGGGGTTTTAATCAGATAAAATTATATGGAGCATTGGTTAAAGGGTGTGTCGGTGAGCCGGAGGTCACGGGTTCGAGCCCGGGCATGGGTTGTTATTTTTGGAACTCATTCATTTAAGGTAGTCTTTATGTTTTTAATTATTATTATTATTATTATCATTACTTATTAATATTAGTTATTATTATTATTATTATTATAAATATGATTATTATTGTTATGATTATTATAGTTATTGTTATTAATGTTAGTATTATAATTATTATTGTTAAGAATACTACTAATATAAGTAATAAATATCAATTACTATTATTAGGTATTAGTAATGTTATGACTATCATTAATATAATTATTATTATCATTATCATTATTACTAGTATTATATTATTATTATTATTATTATTATTATTATTATTATTACTAGCCTTATAAATATTATCATCATTGATAATATTATTATTTTTGTATTGTCCTTAAGTATTATTGTTATTATCGTTACTAACATTATTATTAACTTCATCATATCAATATTATAAGTATTATTAATAACATTACCCAATTTATCATTTTAAGTATTATTATCACTAGTATGAATATGATTATTATTATTATTATCATTTTATAAATATTAGAACTATTATTATTAACATAAGTATATTATTAGTATTAATATCATTTTCAATAATTATTAGCATTTTTAATATTGGCATAAGTATTATTATTAATAGTATCACTTTCATTAAAATGATTATCAAAAACGAGTAATGTTATTATTAAAAATTAATATAATCATTACTGAAAAGTATCATTACTTTGAATATGTATTTTTATATAAAAACTATTTTTTAATACTATCAATATTATTATTAAGAAAATTATTATTTTTATCATTATACTTATTCTAGTATTATTATAACTATATTATGTAAACAAAAGATTGCTTAGATAAAAAGATATATAATATAAAACTTAACTATATTAAAGTTGTTGTTTATTTAAATATATAAAATAACATATAATTTATTAATATAAAAATTATATCATTATTAATAATATATATAAATTTGTTCGAATACGATTATATGTATTAATATACATATGAATGATATAGGTTCATGAATCCAAGGCCAACCCTGCACATGTTCAATATCGTCATATGTATTTTTACTACAAAATACAATATGGTGAGTTTCATTACTCCTTTTTAAATGCTTTTGCAATATATATTTTTGGGACTGAGAATACATGCGCTTTTATAAATGTTTTACGAAATAGACACAAGTAATCGAAACTACATTATATGGTTAAATGATCGAAGCCGAATATGCCCCTTTTGCTTGGTAGCCTAAGAATTAGTAAACCGATCTACTAATTGATGCGAATCCTAAAGATAGATCTATTGGGCCTATCAAACCCCATCCAAAGTACCGGATGCTTTAGTACTTCGAATTCGTTTTTATCATGTCCGAAGGATTTCCCGGAATGATAGAGGATATTCTTATATGCATCTTGTTAATGTCGGTTACCAGGTGTTCAATCCATATGAATGATTTTTGTCTCTATGCATGGGACGTATGTTTATGAGAAATGGAAATATGAAATCTTGTGGTCTATTAAAAATTATGAAATGATTATTTATGATAAACTAATGAACTCACCAACCTTTTTGGTTGACACTTGAAAGCATGTTTATTCTCAGGTACGAAAGAAATCTTCCGCTGTGCATTTGCTCATTTTAGAGATATTACTTGGAGTCATTCATGACATATTTCAAAAGACGTTGCATTCGAGTCGTTGAGTTCATCAAGATTATTATTAAGTCAATTATAGTTGGATATATTATGAAATGGTATGCATGCCGTCAACTTTCGATGAAATGAAAGTTTGTCTTTTAAAAACGAATGCAATATTTGTAAAATGTATCATATAGAGGTCAAGTACCTCGCGATGTAATCAACTATTGTGAATCGTTTATAATCAATATGAACCGGGCATTTCAGGGTTCGAGTCCGGTTCGCGACAACTATTTTTTAGGCACTTCTTGAGGTAGTTTTAAATTTCAAAAATCTTTATTATTATTATTATTGTTATTATTATTGTTATAATTATTATCATAGATATTATTTTGATTATTAGTGTTATTATTAGTATTATTGATATTAAAATAAATATTATTATGATTAGGATTATTATTATTATAGTTATTATGAAAATAATACGAACCATTATTATTATCATTAAAATTAGTATTTATATCATTTTAGAATCCTTACTATTATTAATAACAAAAGTATTATTGTTAAGATTATCATTAGTAATAAGATTGTTATAATTATTACTCCGTATTATTATTAAGTATTAAGTAACATCATCAGAATTATTACCATTATTATTAAATTATTCAATTTATTAAAAACTACTATTATTATCATAATTATATGTTTCATAATCATTATTATTATTATTATTATTATTATTATTATTATTATTATTATTATTATTATTATCATTATAAGTGTTATTATTATGAGTAATATTATTATGTAATCACTAAAGACAATATCATAACCATCATTCACAGAAAAAATAACATTTTTACGGTTATTATTATTAATATCATTATTATAGAATTAATAACATTTACATCTTTATTAATAATATTAAGTATTATAATTATCATTTTTACTATTATAATATTATTCTAGTATCATTATAACTATTATTTTGGCAAACAAAAGATTATTAATATGAAAATATATTTAATACAAAATCTAACTATATTAATATTATTATTTATTTAATATATATATATATATATAAATGATATAATTAATAAATCAAATATATATATATATATATATATATATATATATATATATATATACTTATTCGATTACAATTTTGTGTGTTAATAAATATACAAATGATATAGGTTCGTGAATCCGAGGCCAACCCTGCATTGTTCAGAATCGTCGTATGAATTTTTTTACTACAAAATATCGTATCGTGAGTTTCATTTGCTTCCTTTTTAAATGCTTTTGCAATATATATTTTTGGGACTGAGAATACATGCGCTGCTTTTATAAATGTTTTACAAAATAGACACAAGTAATCGAAACTACATTCTATGGCTGGATTATTAAACCGAATATGCCCCTTTTTAACCTGGTAATCTAAGAATTAGGGAACAGACACCCTAATTGACGCGAATCCTAAAGATAGATCTATTGGGCCCAACAAGCCCCATCCAAAGTACCGGATGCTTTAGTACTTCGAATTTATCATGTTCGAAGGGAGTCCCAGAATGATGGGGATATTCTATATGCATCTTGTTAAGGTCAGTTACCAGATGTTCACCATATGAATGATTTTTATCTCTATGCAGTTTGCGAAATGCCTGATATGAGATGTATATTTATGGAAAAATGAAATCTTATGGTCTATTAAAATTATGGAAATAATAGATTATGATAAACTAATAAACTCACCAACCTTTTGGTTGACACTTTTAAGCATGTTTATTCTCAGGTATGAAAGAAATCTTCCTCTGTGCATTTGCTCATTTTAAAGATATTACTTGGAGTCATTCATGGAATATTTCAAAAGACGTTGCATTCGAGTCATTGAGTTCATCAAAAATATTATTAAGTCATTTATAGTTGGATATATTATGAAATGGTATGCATGCCGTCAACTTTCGATGTAATGAAAGATTGTCTTTTAAAAACGAATGCAATGTTTGTAAAATGTATCATATAGAGGTCAAGTACCTCGCGATGTAACCAAATGTAATGTATTCATCCAGATGGATTAGGACGGGTCGTTATATGACCTAGAGTCGTATTTTTGAGATATTAGTAGAATCGAACTTATATTTAAGCCTAAGATAGTTAGGAAGGAGTAGTGATTACTTAATTTTGGGATTTTCTAATTTATAAGACAGATAAAGTAAATGTGATAAAATTCGTAATTCAGATAAGGTTAAAGTGAGTGTATACTATGACTTCATCAGTTATTCTGCCGAGATTATGGAATGCTAGCTCATGAATAGGCAGAGGCCTTGTATTCATTACACTGGTCCTAAACGTCCCTGTCATAAGACATGTCACTGGGTACTGCGTTAGGCTTGAAGATTCTGAATAGACAGCAACGTCCCTTACCCCAGACGCCCGTGCAGTCTGAATACAGGCATACACGTTCAGACGGCTCATCCAATTGAGCGACTTGGTTGGGTGATGTATTAACATTCCACAATGGTCTAAACTTTCTTAAGCATAATAGAATACATGGTTTACCATATTCGAGAGACGTGATGTGTTTCAATGCTTTCGTTAATGATTGGGTTTAAAAGATAGTTAGGCCCTTTAAAAAGAGTTCAACCATGAAGAACACCATGGCCAAGTCAAGCTGACTTCCATGAACACGTTTGGTTATCCTAATGGTCCAATCCTTTATGTGTCTAAACAAACAGTTCCTTAATTAACAAAGAATCCCTCAAGCGGGGTGCAATGCTTGAGACCGCATTATGGTGTAATGTACTAATCAACACTGGCCGGGTTCCATGGCCTTACTTAGCAGAGGTACAGCTTACAACAACCGCTGTGCTTCAGCGTGCACGTACGAAGTTTATATGCTTGGTGACTACACTAGCATGGTCTGGGACCGACAATGTACTAAGGGTCTAGTCAGATGTTTCACTACAAAAGATTCCTCGGTCGGAATCCAACGCTTGATAGACTTACTACTGAAGGTTTTCGTATGCCCGAGAGACATATTTAATTAATGTGGCTAATATGTTATGATCCAAGTCGGGTCATACCCAATAACAAGCTTACCGACACCTTAATCGTATTTAATCTTAATGAATGGATCATTAAATCAATACGCGACACTTGAATTTTTGAAAATCGATTTTCTAAAATATTATTACTTGAGATAAATTATTTGGATAATTTGTAAATTAAGGACTTAATTGTTTATAAGGATAAACAATATATTGTGTTATATTTTATAAAAGGTTTATAAAATAAATATGTATGTAACTTAACAAGTCATGTTTTTTTTTGTATACAAGTTTTATAAAAATAAAAGGGTTATTTTATATAAAACCCATGTGAAGTGGAATGCAGATTTTGGGACTCCAAGACAAGCATCCCATGCTTGTTTTGTTACTTTTAACATAACACAAGTATTAAGGTACATGGGTATCAAGTCCTTGACTCAAGAGAGAACACATAATACATCCATACATGCAAAAACACTCTCTTTTTCAAACTTGCTGCATTCTGGCTGAATTTTGGAGCTAGAAGAGAGAGTCCTTGAGCTTGTTTGGAAGCTTATCTTCAAGTGTTAATAAATCCTAACCATAGTATTAGGTGTTGGGTAAAAGTTTGGGGTATTATCTCTTGAGGTTTCATAGTTTTAAGGCTCCATTCACCATCATCTTTCTAGTTGCTGCTGATCAGAATTTTGGGTGCAAATAAAAGGGTTTTAAGCTTGGTTAATTAGCTAGTTAAGTGTCTAAATCTTAACTAACTTAAAGGGTGATGTTGCTGCATCAAAGGATTATGGTATTGCACACTTGAGGGTACATTTTGAAGCTCCATTCTTCAACATCTTCATCATCACTTACAAGCTTGTAGTAGGTATAAACTCTTTACTTGCTTGTAGTTTGTAAGCATACTTTATAACTTGATCCTAATTGGGATTTAACTTTAATTGGTTAAAGATTAACAAGTTTAAATGGTAATAACAACATGCTTCCTCTTTAATTTGATTCTTAAAAGGTTTTATGTATCATGAAACTTGTTAAATCTCAATAATGGTATCTAGAGCCGAAGTTGTTGAAATATGCTTCGAGATGATTTTTTAAACCCGCTAGATTTTTGCATTTTATGAACATGCATGATAGTAGAATGCAAAAAATTTTGGTTTTGGGTGGGTGTATGTTTTGGCTAAATTTGGGAGACCCAAAAGTGGGTTTGGGTTCTTCCATTTTGGTCATATTTTGATTGTATGTAAATGTTCACAATCTAAGCCTTGGCCTTGTGTTTGGTTGCATGCTTATTTGGTTGATTAATTATTCATTTGGTATGTAACGACCCGGATTTTTCCGATCGTTTTACACTTATAAGATTAATATTTACATAAATTAAACCTTACCAACATGATAAGCAATCTAAATTGTTGAGATTTATGATTTTGAAAAGAATTTTACACAACGTTTGACCGTCTAATTTGACCGATGATATCACGAACTATACAATATATGATAATTATACGTTTGTGTATATATATATGTATTTATTTATATTTAACATGATTTATGGATGTTTTAATATCTCATTTTGTATTAATAACAATAAGTTATAAGTATATTTTGAAACTACTAACTTAAGTTTTCAAAACGATAACTATACGTAACGTTATTTGACATAAATACTTATAACCTATAATGTTTATACATATATCGTATATGTAATGTATTTAATCACTTTTTAAGGATTTAAATACATAAAATAATATAAGTGTATTCACAAAAGATAGCTATATTTGAATCCTCATTCCATTTTTCACAAGATTTCTATACGTATATCTAGAGTATATATACTCGTATCATACCTAGCTTCTATACGTATTTACTATTGGTATATACACATCAAATCACCACCAACCAGCCCTTGTTCATGCCTTATGTATAAGGTAACTACTTTTGTTATCTAGTATGACAATTTCACATGATTAAAAGATTTTTTCACAAAATTACAAACTTATACACCTTTTACACCACCATTTATACTCCATCCATTTTCAATTTTTGATTCATTTTTTACCTCAAACCTCTAGCTAAAAACACACACACTTTTAAGAGCCTTAAACTCCATAACCATTCAGCTAATATTCATGAGGATCTAGCCATAAAAACATCACTTAATCACCATAAGAAAACTCTTACAAAAACACTTCAAGAATCCTTCCAAGAACACAAACTTACTTCCAATCTTTCATCCAATTCCATCACTCTTTTTGTTCTAGGTTTTTACTCCTCTTTTACAGCAATCTTGTCCAAGTAACTTGAGGTAGTAACTTTGTTCATAACCTTATTCGATTCATATATATATAGCTATCTTATTTTGTGGTATAAAATTTTAACAACAAGAACATAGTTTGAATGTTTTCAAACTTGTTTGCAAACTAAATAGATCCTTCTAACTTAACTTTTAAAATACTTCAAGACCTGTAATATAACATAAATATATGCTAATTTAACAAGGTATAACTTGGTTTTTCAAAGAACACCTTAAAAACTGAATTTACGACGTCGGAGTGTAACCGGGGGCTGTTTTGGGTTGGATAATTAAAAACTATCTTGAACTTTGAATTGGAGGTTTATTTTCTGGAAAAATGATATTTACTATGAATATGATAACACATAAAAATTTCATGATTTAATTCAAAGTATAAGTATTTTTAGAAACATGGTCATTAAATGATGTTTTGTAACAAAAATGATTAACTTCATAAGTTTCACTAAAGTTTGACCTATGACCTGTGATTTCGAATACAAACTAAGATATTTACAGTTAATATTCTTAAATAGGGACTCGATCCAAGGAAGTGGTAAGTTGAACCAACGAAAACGGAGTTGTAACGAAGAAACTATGACCGAAACAAAATCGGATATCCAAGACTAGTTTAGCCACGAAAATAATTGGAGAAAAATTAAATAAATCACATCTTTTTAAAATAACATGATATTTTATATATATGTACTCATAATTTAATTTTATATGGTTCAGGATCACCCGTAAACAATACGAGAAGATTAATCATAAGATTCCATGATTGTACGCAACACGTCATTTGATAACACCGGTACTTTATGTACGCAACACGTCATTTGACAACACCGGTACCGTGGGTCAAGATTAATCTCGACCAATTCAAATACATCGGGGGTTTTATTTATTTCGATGGGGGTTAAACACCTAAATATGAACCATTAAAAATTGAATTACTAACATCGGACTGCTAACTACGGACTAAGGAATTATTAAAAGTATTAAAAGTATTATAAGTATATATATGTAACGATTGTTTAAAAAGAAAAGGTATTGATATATTATATATGGATAGGTTTGTGATATCAATCGGAGACCAAGTTGAAATTACATATCTTCAAGACAAAAGTGAGTATATAGTCCCTTTTAAACTCTGAATATTTTTGGGCTGAGAATACATGCGCTGTTTTTATAAATGATTTACGTTATGGACACAAGTGACTAAAATTACGTTCTACATGGGTTTGAATCAAAAATCCCCTAGCTTGGTAACTTTAACTATTGGTTTATGAACTGGTAGGCGCGAATCCTAAAGATAGATCTATCGGGTTTTACACCCCCACCCAGATGTTGTTCTAGTAAACTAGAAGAACGGGTGTTTAGTACTTCGAGGTTAACGGAACGCACTTGATTCGGTGCACATATTATTATAACTCAGGGGTACACACTCTTGTTAAGGCTAGTTACCGGGTGCCCACTGCTTGGAATGCTTTTCATACACTTGCGAGTGTATTATGTTTATAAACTTTAAATCTTGTGGTCCATTGTTATAACGCTGCTAGCATCAAACCTATATATCTCACCAACTTTATGTTGACGTTTTAAAGCATGTTATTCTCAGGTATGAATTAAGTCTTCCGCTGTGCATTAGCTCATGTTAAGGATACTACTTGGGACCTTTTAAGCCATGATACAAAGACGTTGCATTCGAGTCATTGGAGTTCAATAGAGAATATTAATAAGTAAATGACAGATTAGGTCATTTGGATATTATGAAATGTTAGACGAAAATGTCAAATATTGATGTAATGATAGTTTTCCTTTTAAGAATAAATGCAACGTTTGTAAAATGTATCATATAGAGGTCAAGTACCTCGCAATGTTATCATATGTTATTGTATTCTTCCCTATGGATTGGGTCGGGTCGTCTCATGTGGTATCAGAGCGTTGGTCTTAGCGAACCAGGCCTTGCATTAGTGTGTCTAACTGGTAGTTGTTAGGATGCATTAGTGAGTCTGGACTTTGACCGTGTGTACATGTCAAAAGTTTTGCTTATCATATCTAGTCGAAAATCATCTGCTTATCATCCTTAGGAATTGCCTGCTTAGTATTCTTAAGTCTAGACACGTCTTACTGCATTTAGTGCATCGATAGTGTATAGACAAAATTCGTATCCTAGCGTATCTGTTGCTATAGACATTGCCTGACGAATTTCAAAGATTCTCCGTAATTCACGGGATTTTGAGTATTATAAATACATATGTAAATTATGTATTGAAGAATACCAAACCCAACTCCTATAATCTATTCCAAACCAAAAATCCATTTCCCCGACTATACAAGATGAACTCCGCGTCCAGTTCGAATTCTTCCGACTCCGACAGCTACGCTGATATGGATTTCCATTCGGGCTCCGAAGGCAGCGTCACTGGAATGGATCAACCAATTTCTCATCATCTATTCTGGATGAATTGGGGATGGGTTCGTAGTATACTAAATTATTGGAGACAAGAAGAAGGTGATCCCTTTCACCCACCGAATTGCCCCATTGGCGACGAACCTGAAGCACTTACCGGCGAACCTGTTCGAGAAACCATTTTCTCTCTCATTTCTCGAGTATCTCGTCACGATTATATCCTATCCCATATTTCGGATCTTGTTCATTCACTCACTCCAACCGCCAATCATCCTGGTGTACTAGCAGAAATTAACGAACTTCGCGCTCGTGTGACGGCTTTGGAGAACACGGTGCGAAGGTTACAAACACCAGCAGCAGCACCAGTAGCATAACCAGTACCGTTAACAACATCAACCTCGCAATCTGTAGTACCAGTAGCATCATCGACGTCAACGGCATCATCAGCATCAACACCAACCGTATCATTACCACCACCAACAATCACATCTGCACCACGTACCTCAACATCATCATCTGAACTTCGAATATGATCTTTGTTCTACATATCATTCTACACCGATTACCTCTTCTTTATGTATCGTTCTTCGTTCGACATGATGATTATGTAATCTCTAATGTTTTGGAGATTATGTAATCTAGTAATAACGATAAATCAAATGAGTTGAATATTTTATTGACTCATTAAATTCATAGTTACATCCGAAGAAAATATATATACAAATATATTTTCATAAAGATTGTAATTAAAAATTTCTTTCGTACAAACTGTTAATGATGAAAATATTTTAACGGGTGGGTAGTACCCAAGGAATATTTAGAATTCACATTAACAAGTTACACTGTACATTCTTCGAATCTGATTCAACGATCATTTATTATCCTACTTACAATTACCGATATACGTATCCGTTCACCCTAGATTAACCATTTCCATTTAAATTTCATATTTGGATTTTTACCTATCGGAATCCAACAAGTGGCATAATGAAGAAACATTGGCAAAATAAAAATTGTTAGAAACAGATTGTGATAGGATTACACGCTAACTGTTCCGGCTAACTGTTCCCAGCTAACTGATTAATATTTAATTTATCATAATTTACATTCTTGCAATTTTAATTTCTGTACTTTACATACCGTCGGGACACATGTACAACAACACGTCGGATTAATTCTGAGACAACACGTTGTATAATGGGTCATGATATATATTTATTTATTTTACGCATTTTAAATAACGGGACACGTATACAAGGTTTCGACTTATCATATTGACCCATCTGTATATATATTTCGGAACAACCATAGACACTCTATATGTGAAGGTGGGAGTTGTCTATACAGGGTCAGAGTTGATTCCAAAATATATATATACTTTGAGTTGTGATCGACACCAAGACCGGTACACGGGTCACGATACGTATTAAGTAATTCGAATATTATATATTTAGTTCATATATGAATTTATTGAACCATTGGACAATCGGACTATTGGACTGCTAACTTTGGACAATTAAAAATGAGTTAAAATGATGATTATTACATATGAAACTAAACAATCCTTCAAGTATGCCACTTGATTCTATTTTAAACCTCATTTGTATCTTGACGATTACAATTCGCATTCATAACTTTTCATGATTCTTGAAAACATCTCGATCGAGAAATTGAACCAGCCGCACCTCGTCTACGGAAGATAGATTTATGCATACAATTATGCACCTGAAAATTTTCGAACTCGAAGTTATAGTTAAAACGTATCCGCATCGAATTCCTTGTCATCCATTAGCAAAAACAATCACGCGATTCCTTTTCAATTAACTAATTTTGTCACAGCTCCACTTCGATATCTCAGTAAGACTACTCTTATTACAATCTCGATATATATACGTTGTTCTTTCGCCATCGTTACCGGAGAACCTTTTATATTCCATCATATTACCATCAGCGTTTAATCATCTAAAAATACAATTTTCCTTAAACCATCTTGGTTTGATAACCAATGACCCAGATCCGATAACTTTAAAAATACTGACGAAGCAGCATGTTGTAGAAGGTCTTAATGACCAAAAGTTGATGATAAAAGAAGGAAGTGTTAGGAACGCTCGATAGAAAATTAGTACTGAAAACTGGATTGAGCAAACCATGAAGGAGACTCTGAACAAGTTACAAGGACTAAACTTGTACATAAAGAATTATGACGATTCTATAGCAAACACCTTGCTTCTGAATCTAAACTCTTACGGGTCAATCTTCATCATCATCCTTCGACATTAGAAATTCCAAGATATTATCATATCTTTCATTATAAATATCCTCAATATTTCTGAAGATATTTTCACCACTATCCTTATCTGAAATCATTTATCTCTCTGTAATATCTGCGTTACAATATAAAGGAAACTGTGTTAGTTTCTAAATCCTTCAAGTTTAAAATAGGAATGTTCTGAAGCAGTGTTGGGAACTGATGTATGAATTAGTATAATATAATGAAACTTGATCAACTTCATTATATTACAGTAAGTCATGTTAAGTTTCTAATGGAATGTGATGATTCACAGTACCATCATCATGTGCCATGTTACACGGCTTTTACATTCTATCCAATTTCGAAACGTATTAAGAACAAATCATCTTGATAGTTCTATTTTCCTGGATATTCTGGTAATTTGACAAATCAAAATCGTGCCATTACCATTCCTTTCTTAGAGCATTAGCTATGTTCATTCCGAATTTTATACCTACGAATTTCGAACTATTGATCGCTTGACTCAAGGACGGGAAGAAGAAACGAAGGGACAAAGTCCCAAAATAGAAAGTGGGGTATAGATCACAGCAAATAGAAGAGAGTATTAACTATGGATGACAATGATTATGGAAAACAGAACCAGGAGCATTGAAATATAAGGAAAGATATCAAACCCAATAACCACCCAGAAACTACAAACCGTGTATATCAATACGTATGGCGACGTAGAGACACGGGAGAATTAGAAACATTATAATTCCAAAAAAATCATAAAAGTGAATAGATTCTTCTAGCGGTAGATGAAAGAGAAGAATGAAAGATATGAAAGTTAGAAGTATAACAAAAATCAGAACGGGATGAAGCATTTTAAAGGATACCTTAAGGTATGAATTAGAGGAGGAAGAGTAAGAGATGTGAGGTATGGAAGTAAGAAAGGGAAGGAGGTGGATTTATAGTGAAATATCCGACAAAGAAATCGAAACAGATTATCGCATTAAATCAAAGGAGATCCTGTTTTCTAAATCATCGAAGAACCAAATCTTATTACATAAGATTTTCTTTAAATCCCTTAAATTCTGGAAATCAATCCTAATCTCGACATCGGTTAAAACAATTCCATATTAACTCATTTCATTCTTTTGTGATAGCTTCACTCGTGCGTTTCACATGATCGAATCGTTTTATCCATATCTTTCAATAATGATAAAACTCTATTAATACCTCATATTCGTCATGAAAACATTCCTATTGTTATTTATGACAACCTCTACCAAATTTCGGGACGAAATTTCTTTAACGGGTGGGTACTGTAACGACCCGGATTTTTCCGATCGTTTTACACTTATAAGATTAATATTTACATAAATTAAACCTTACCAACATGATAAGCAATCTAAATTGTTGAGATTTATGATTTTGAAAAGAATTTTACACAACGTTTGACCGTCTAATTTGACCGATGATATCACGAACTATACAATATATGATAATTATACGTTTGTGTATATATATGTATTTATTTATATTTAACATGATTTATGGATGTTTTAATATCTCATTTTGTATTAATAACAATAAGTTATAAGTATATTTTGAAACTACTAACTTAAGTTTTCAAAACGATAACTATACGTAACGTTATTTGACATAAATACTTATAACCTATAATGTTTATACATATATCGTATATGTAATGTATTTAATCACTTTTTAAGGATTTAAATACATAAAATAATATAAGTGTATTCACAAAAGATAGCTATATTTGAATCCTCATTCCATTTTTCACAAGATTTCTATACGTATATCTAGAGTATATATACTCGTATCATACCTAGCTTCTATACGTATTTACTATTGGTATATACACATCAAATCACCACCAACCAGCCCTTGTTCATGCCTTATGTATAAGGTAACTACTTTTGTTATCTAGTATGACAATTTCACATGATTAAAAGATTTTTTCACAAAATTACAAACTTATACACCTTTTACACCACCATTTATACTCCATCCATTTTCAATTTTTGATTCATTTTTTACCTCAAACCTCTAGCTAAAAACACACACACTTTTAAGAGCCTTAAACTCCATAACCATTCAGCTAATATTCATGAGGATCTAGCCATAAAAACATCACTTAATCACCATAAGAAAACTCTTACAAAAACACTTCAAGAATCCTTCCAAGAACACAAACTTACTTCCAATCTTTCATCCAATTCCATCACTCTTTTTGTTCTAGGTTTTTACTCCTCTTTTACAGCAATCTTGTCCAAGTAACTTGAGGTAGTAACTTTGTTCATAACCTTATTCGATTCATATATATATAGCTATCTTATTTTGTGGTATAAAATTTTAACAACAAGAACATAGTTTGAATGTTTTCAAACTTGTTTGCAAACTAAATAGATCCTTCTAACTTAACTTTTAAAATACTTCAAGACCTGTATTATAACATAAATATATGCTAATTTAACAAGGTATAACTTGGTTTTTCAAAGAACACCTTAAAAACTGAATTTACGACGTCGGAGTGTAACCGGGGGCTGTTTTGGGTTGGATAATTAAAAACTATCTTGAACTTTGAATTGGAGGTTTATTTTCTGGAAAAATGATATTTACTATGAATATGATAACACATAAAAATTTCATGATTTAATTCAAAGTATAAGTATTTTTAGAAACATGGTCATTAAATGATGTTTTGTAACAAAAATGATTAACTTCATAAGTTTCACTAAAGTTTGACCTATGACCTGTGATTTCGAATACAAACTAAGATATTTACAGTTAATATTCTTAAAGAGGGACTCGATCCAAGGAAGTGGTAAGTTGAACCAACGAAAACGGAGTTGTAACGAAGAAACTATGACCGAAACAAAATCGGATATCCAAGACTAGTTTAGCCACGAAAATAATTGGAGAAAAATTAAATAAATCACATCTTTTTAAAATAACATGATATTTTATATATATGTACTCATAATTTAATTTTATATGGTTCAGGATCACCCGTAAACAATACGAGAAGATTAATCATAAGATTCCATGATTGTACGCAACACGTCATTTGATAACACCGGTACTTTATGTACGCAACACGTCATTTGACAACACCGGTACCGTGGGTCAAGATTAATCTCGACCAATTCAAATACATCGGGGGTTTTATTTATTTCGATGGGGGTTAAACACCTAAATATGAACCATTAAAAATTGAATTACTAACATCGGACTGCTAACTACGGACTAAGGAATTATTAAAAGTATTAAAAGTATTATAAGTATATATATGTAACGATTGTTTAAAAAGAAAAGGTATTGATATATTATATATGGATAGGTTTGTGATATCAATCGGAGACCAAGTTGAAATTACATATCTTCAAGACAAAAGTGAGTATATAGTCCCTTTTAAACTCTGAATATTTTTGGGCTGAGAATACATGCGCTGTTTTTATAAATGATTTACGTTATGGACACAAGTGACTAAAATTACGTTCTACATGGGTTTGAATCAAAAATCCCCTAGCTTGGTAACTTTAACTATTGGTTTATGAACTGGTAGGCGCGAATCCTAAAGATAGATCTATCGGGTTTTACACCCCCACCCAGATGTTGTTCTAGTAAACTAGAAGAACGGGTGTTTAGTACTTCGAGGTTAACGGAACGCACTTGATTCGGTGCACATATTATTATAACTCAGGGGTACACACTCTTGTTAAGGCTAGTTACCGGGTGCCCACTGCTTGGAATGCTTTTCATACACTTGCGAGTGTATTATGTTTATAAACTTTAAATCTTGTGGTCCATTGTTATAACGCTGCTAGCATCAAACCTATATATCTCACCAACTTTATGTTGACGTTTTAAAGCATGTTATTCTCAGGTATGAATTAAGTCTTCCGCTGTGCATTAGCTCATGTTAAGGATACTACTTGGGACCTTTTAAGCCATGATACAAAGACGTTGCATTCGAGTCATTGGAGTTCAATAGAGAATATTAATAAGTAAATGACAGATTAGGTCATTTGGATATTATGAAATGTTAGACGAAAATGTCAAATATTGATGTAATGATAGTTTTCCTTTTAAGAATAAATGCAACGTTTGTAAAATGTATCATATAGAGGTCAAGTACCTCGCAATGTTATCATATGTTATTGTATTCTTCCCTATGGATTGGGTCGGGTCGTCTCATGGTATGTAATATTAATTATTCTTTTGGCATGTAATTTATTCATTCATTTGTTATGTAATTTATTTTATATTTAGTATGTAAAATAGATTAGGTTGTATTTCATTTTCTAGAGAAAAATGTATTAGGATATATTTTTTGTAAAGAGAATGAAGATGCACAAGATGGAGCAAAGAAAGAACACATGCATTTGGATGCAAGATTAAGTGGGAGATTTGAAATCTCCTACTTTGTGTTATAACCCTTACCGGTGGCATTTGTTTTCGGCTAAACAAATGTCTACCAAAGTGGCTTGATTGTGAACATATTTGTTTTGCATGCATGGTTGTTTATTGTATGATTGTGAATTGCATGTTTGTATGCTACAAGTTAATCACACAAGTAAAACAACAAGCAAAATGGCAAATTGGTTAAATTAAACATTATTAACAACATGCAAAACGACAATTTAAATGGTTAAATTGAAATGACAAAAGGACATTAATAAACGGTTATTAAGAACACCTAATAAATGGTTATTAAAACACATATAAAATGGTTTATATCAAATCATGTAATTGGCTTAATTACAAGACATGAAAATGGATTTTCATACAAACCATACACTAAATGCATGTTGGTGTATGGTGTAAAAGTTTTCTCAAACTAGAATTAATGAAAACTTAAAATCCCTTATTAACAAGGCAAACAAGTTAAACGTGATCCTTTTGTGTGACACTTAAAAATATTAGGGAACTCATAATGG
Source organism: Rutidosis leptorrhynchoides (assembly GCF_046630445.1). Taxonomy (NCBI): domain Eukaryota; kingdom Viridiplantae; phylum Streptophyta; class Magnoliopsida; order Asterales; family Asteraceae; genus Rutidosis; species Rutidosis leptorrhynchoides. Next base: position 605,329,314 of record NC_092333.1, on the reverse strand, counting down.
GATAAAGGTCACCTAACCGTTATGAGCAAACTAATATGATTAAGGTAAATTTGGCACACTTATGGGATAAAGGTCACTTAACCACTTGTATGTTAGATTTACACGTTTACACAAGTAGGACGACTTGATTTGGGAATCATGAACTTAGGGTCACCGAAGCATGAGGAACAAATAGGCGTTGATGGGATAAATATGCCATGCAAAAGGATTGCATGATTCCATAACTTAGAAGTTGCAAAAGGATTGCAATTGTCATACAATGACTACCTAGCTAAATCAAATGACGGGATAAAGGTCACCTAACTGAAATTTGGTTTACCGTTGGTTTCTAAAATTTAATAAATATCAATTGGATTTAAAGGGTATTGATTGTTAAATTAAAATTGATACTTAAACAACTTTGTTAAATTTTGTAGATGGCCGCCAATAACAACAACATTCCAAACGTACCAATCAACTTTAACAACCTATCGTTGAGGTCAATCCTCGAAAAGGAAAAACTCAACCATACAAACTTCATGGATTGGTTCCGCAATCTAAGAATTGTCCTCAAACTTGAGGATAGGGCGTATGTGTTGGGAGACCCCATTCCCGATCAACCGGACGAGGATGATACGGAAGGCATGGCCTATTGGGAGAAATATTGCACCGATTCGTTGCAAGTTTCTTGCCTCATGCTTGGGACTATGATACCCGAACTCCAAAAGGACTTCGAGCATCATAGTGCATATGAAATGATCACACAGTTGAAGGAGATGTTCCTTCAACAAGCTCGTGTCGAGCGCTTTGAAACGGTCCGAGTGCTTCATGCATGTCGAATGGACGACTCCCAATCCGTTTCATCTTATGTCCTTAAGATGAAAAGCCTTATTGATCGAGCAAACCGTCTAAATTGCAACGTGTCTAATGAATTAGCCACAGACCTTATTCTCAACTCATTTTCAAAAAGGTTTGACACATTTGTAATGAATTACAACATGAATGGTTGGGATAAAAGCATTGGTGAATTACATGCCATGCTTAAGACGGCAGAAGCAAGCATGGGTAAAAGGACTTCACCCGTGTTTTCGATCAATGAAGGCGGGTCCAAAAACAATAACACTTCTAAGCTGAAGGTGGCTAAGAGGAAAGGACCCTCCTACCAAGGCAAGGGCAAGGGAAAGGGGAAGATGGTTACCCCAACCAACAACAACAAGAAGGAAAAGGTTGCTGGTAAAGCTAACCCCAAGGAAGATCCGTGCTTCGGTTGCAGTGAAATGGGTCACTGGAAACGCAACTACCCGGTCTACCTGAAGGAGTTGAAAGAAAAGAGGGATGCAGGGCAAACCTCAGGTAATGTATATATGGTATACATTGAGCTTAGTATTACTTCTTCTAATACATGGGTATTGGACACAGGATGTGGAACTCATATTTGCAATTCTTTGCAGGGGTTCAAAAGAAATGATCAAGATGCGGGAACAACAAGTCTCTTCATGGGAAATGGAGCAAGGGTGCAAGTGAAAGCTCAAGGAGACTTTGTTTTAAAGCTTCCAAGTGGTTTGGAGCTTATTTTGAAAAATGTTTTGTATGCACCCGATTTATCTCGAAACATTATTTCTGTATCCCGTTTGAAATAATGTGGTTTTAATCTTAATTTCATTAATGATGATATCCATGTTTTTTTAAATAATGTGTTCTATTTCAAGGCTTCGCCTTCGAATGGTATTTATGATTTGGTTCATGATGACACATCATACAATAGCTCAATGTTCCATGCAAACACCAAAAAACTCAAAAGGGATTTGGGTGATTCCTACTTATGGCATTGTCGCCTTGGTCACATAAACAAGAATCGAATGCATACACTTCAAAAGAATGGCCTTTTGAAATCAAATGAACTAGACTCGTTTGATGTATGTGAATCGTGTTTACAAGGCAAAATGACTAAAGCACCTTTCAAAGGGACCTGTGAAAGGGCTAAGGACTTATTGGGATTAATACATTCGGATGTATGTGGACCCTTTAAGCCCATAACTAGGAATGGTGAAAGATACTTCGTTACTTTCATTGATGACTTCAGTCGTTTCGAATATGTCTACCCATTAAGACATAAGGACGAAACTTTTGAAGCATTCAAGGAATATCAAAACGAAGTACAAAATCAACTCAACAAGACAATCAAGGTACTTTGTACCGATAGAGGAGGTGAATACCTAAGCGATGCTTTCCAAGATCATCTTAGAAATTGTGGGATTATCTCGCAACTTACTCCACCCGGGACACCACAACTTAATGGAGTTTCCGAAAGGAGGAACCGAACCCTAATAGATATGGTTCGATCTATGATGGCTAGAAGCTCATTACCTCTATTATTTTGGGGTTATTGTCTATGCTCCGCGGCTCGTATTCTAAATATGGCCCCAACCAAGAAAGTGGAACAAACTCCTCATGAGATGTGGTTTGGAAAACCTCCATCTCTATCATACTTAAAGGTATGGGGATGTGAAGCTTATCCTAAGCGTTACGTCCCTAATAAGTTGAATGCTCGATCCACGAAGTGTATCTTCATAGGATATCCCAAGGATGATATGGGATATTATTTCTATGATCCATCCGAGCAGAATGTATTTGTTGCTCGAAAGGCTGAATTCCTTGAAACTAAGTTCCTAATGGAAGGTAATAGTGAAAGGAAGATAGATCTTGAGGAGGTTCAAGATCAAGTAGATGATACACAATTGGTTGACACTAGCACTCAACATGAAAATGTTAAGAGTGATCAAATGGATGATCAAATTACACAAAACGTTCGCAGATTTGGTAGGATTAGTAATCCTCCTGAGAGATATGAGTTTCTCATGGATGGTTGCTATGTGGTTGATTTGGATGAACCAACAAACTACCAAGATGCTTTATCAAGGATTGATAAAGATAAATGGCAGGAAGCCATGAACGCTGAGATGCAATCCATGTAAGACAACCAAGTTTGGGAACTTGTTGTACAACCTACTGGCTCTGGGCTAGTTGATTGTAAATGGCTTTTCAAAATGAAAACTGACATATATGGAAACTTGGATACATATAAAGCTAGACTTGTAGCAAAAGGTTTCACTCAAACTCAAGGGGTTGACTATGATGAGACTTTTTCGCCTGTGGCAATGCTAAAGTCTATTAGGATATTACTTGCCATTGCTGCTCATTATGATTATGAAATATGGTAAATGAATGTCAAGACCACTTTCCTAAATGGACATCTTGAGGAAGATGTCTATATGGTTCAGCCTGAAGGTTTTGTTTATCCGAAATATCCTAAAAAGGTATGCAAGTTAAAGAAGTCAATCTACGGATTGAAACAAGCATCTAGAATGTGGAATCATCGTTTTAATGAGGAGGCCAAGAAATTTAGCTTCATTAAAAATGGTGATGAAGCTTGTGTATACAAGAAAGCTAGTGGGAGCACTATCATGTTCCTTGTACTATATGTGGATGATATATTGTTATTTGGAAATGATATTCCGGCAATGGAAGGTGTTAAAACTTGGCTAAGTAAATGCTTCTCTATTAAGGATCTTGGAGAAGCACAATACGTTTTGGGCATTGGGATCTACAGGGATAGATCCAAGAAACTGATAGGTTTGAATCAAAGTGCATACATTGAAAAGATCTTGAAAAAGTTCAAGATGGAGAACTCTAAGAAAGGTTTGGTACCTATTCAAAAAGGAACACTTCTCAGTTCATCTCAGTATCCCACCATGAAAGAAGAACAGGAGAGAATGAAGAAAGTCCCATATGCGTCTGCCATTGGGTCAGTCATGTATGCAATGATATGCACTAGACCGGATGTGTCATGCGCTCTTAGCCTGACAAGTAGATACCAGAATAACCCAGGAAACAGTCATTGGATTGCTGTCAAAAGTATATTGAAATATCTTAGGAGGACTAAGGATATGTTTCTGATATATGGGTCTGGTGAGGAGGAACTCGCTGTAAAAGGTTACGTGGATGCGAGTTTCCAAACTGATCGCGATGATTCTCGATCACAATCCGGTTATGTTTTCACATTAAATGGAGGTGAGGTCTCTTGGAAGAGTTCAAAACAGGATGTTGTTGCTTTATCCACTACAGAGTCAGAGTACATTGCCGCCTCATTCGCAGCTCAGGAAGCTGCATGGATGAAGAAATTCATCGACGACTTAGGAGTAGTCCCTTCCATTCAGGACCCTCTTGAGATCTTTTGTGACAATGAGGGTGCAATTGCTCAAATCAAGGAACCTCGTGCTCACCAAAAGACCCGTCACATTGAGCTGAGATTCAACTACATAAGGGATGAAGTTGAAAAGGGAAAGATATGTATTCGCAAAGTTCACACAGATCTTAATATAGCGGATCCTCTCACGAAGCTCTTACATGGAACAAAACATGCAGGACATGTTTGTGCATTAGGGCTTCGATATTCTAGTGATTGGTCATGATCTGTTTTAAGTATTGTAACGGAACGAAATTGTTCAAACTCATTAATATAATTATGGTTTAATTTATTTTGAGTTAAGTTACTATTTTGCATATTTTATCCATGAATAAGTAATTATTCTAATTTTTGTAGTCGATCACATTTGTGGGAACAAGTGTGAGGTTTAGACTATTATGAACTTGGATTGGTATACATTCACGGAATGAATGTGGGGTAAGGTTGCAACCAAGGTTCATAGATATTTGTGGGATACAAATATTGGAAGACCCGCCCTCAAGATTTACTGAATGGAGCCTTTGTGGTTGATCACGTGTAATATTGAGTAAAGGCGAATATCATTGTATCCTCTGACCTGAGATACAAATTGGGTTCGGATATTTATCGAGTATTGTGCCTTGATTCTTTCCTTCACTATTCTGAAATATGGTAGTTCATAAGGAAGAGCTCAGGTATAATGCAAGGTATATATTTAGGACCTATATAGTCAAGATGGAATTTGTCCCTCTTATTCGTTGAGAGTCAGATGTCTAAGGCCTGATAAAGTTAAATCTAAAAGAGAGTGATCACTCTGTATCTCTTGGATTTAACATGACATCTAGGACGAAAGGATGTGATGAAAGATTCACCTATTCATATTCGATATGGGAACTCGAAAGGGATGATGTTATTGAATGGCATAAAGTCATAACATATTGGGGGTGATGGACGGTCGTTAGGTGGTATCCATCACTTGCATTAATTTCTTATGTTTCTCGTGCAAGTGGGAGATTGAAGGTTTTCGTATGCCCGAGAGACATATTTAATTAATGTGGCTAATATGTTATGATCCAAGTTAGGTCATACCCAATAACAAGCTTACCGACACCTTAATCGTATTTAATCTTAATGAATGGATCATTAAATCAATACGCGATACTTGGATTTTTGAAAATCGGTTTTCTAAAATATTATTACTTGAGATAAATTATTTGGATAATTTGTAAATTAAGGACTTAATTGTTTATAAGGATAAACAATATATTGTGTTATATTTTATAAAAGGTTTATAAAATAAATATGTATGTAACTTAACAAGTCATGTTTTTTTTGTATACAAGTTTTATAAAAATAAAAGGGTTATTTTATATAAAATACATGTGAAGTGGAATGCAGATTTTGGGACTCCAAGACAAGCATCCCATGCTTGTTTTGTTACTTTTAACATAACACAAGTATTAAGGTACACGGGTATCAAGTCCTTGACTCAAGAGAGAACACATAATACATCCATACATGCAAAAACACTCTCTTTTTCAAACTTGCTGCATTCTGGCCAAATTTTGGAGCTAGAAGAGAGAGTCCTTGAGCTTGTTTGGAAGCTTATCTTCAAGTGTTAATAAATCCTAACCATAGTATTAGGTGTTGGGTAAAAGTTTGGGGTATTATCTCTTGAGGTTTCATAGTTTTGAGGCTCCATTCACCATCATCTTTCTAGTTGATGCTGATCATAATTTTGGGTGCAAATAAAAGGGTTTTAAGCTTGGTTAATTAGCTAGTTAAGTGTCTAAATCTTAACTAACTTAAAGGGTGGTGTTGGTGCATCAAAGGATTAGGATATTGCACACTTGAGGGTTCATTTTGAAGCTCCATTCTTCAACATCTTCATCATCACTTACAAGCTTGGAGTAGGTATAAACTCTTTACTTGCTTGTAGTTTGTAAGCATACTTCATAACTTGATCCTAATTGGGATTTAACTTTAATTGGTTAAAGATTAACAAGTTTAAATGGTAATAACAACATGCTTCCGCTTTAATTTGATTCTTAAAAGGTTTTATGTATCATGAAACTTGTTAAATCCCAACAACTACAATCGGTGTGCCTCAGTCGATCTTACGTTGTATCTGATAGACTTCTCTTACCAAGGGGTGACACAGATAGTGTAATCTGAATTGGGGTTCGCGACTTCCCAATAACAGAGCCAATAACTACGTTCTATTAGTTGGAAAAGCAATTGAGTTTAAAGAATAATCGGAAAGCATTTCAACAGCATACACAAACCATAATATTATTTCGGCATTATAACTGCTTACATCATAGCATACACTAAAGATAACTACTCGCTAATCATGGCAACAATATCACATAACATAATGATAGAAGACATTATATAAAGATAAGGGATAGAAGTACCAGTAGATTAAACGAGCTCCGAATACAAAAGTGACAACTTCAAGACTCCAGACCGCTCCTAATACAATCTTTGGCGTTCTTCTCCGGGTACTAGGTTTCCCGCACGAAGTTGAAGGCCTTGAGAGTATGACTAATATTGTACAAGAGAGAGAAAGAAGTGAATTGAAGTGTGTGTTGGAATGAATGACAAATACCCTTTAAATAAACAAGATTTTTGCCTGCAAATGGCTGGCAGGCCGTTTTTGGAGGCCGTTTGCTAAGGCAAACCATTTATTTAGCCCGTTTGGTCTGCCCATTTGGCAGGCCGTTTGCCATACTGGCAGGCCGTTTGGCAAGCCGTATGTTTAACAACCCGTCCTAATCTACCTGGACGAAGTCATCAACACCTGGTCCCATTGTGAGTGATAATGCTAAAAACGAACATATATTTCATAGCATTATTCCTCAAGAAAGACAAGCTTTTAGTTGCAATTGTTCTATTTACAAGTGATATTCGTTTAAATAATAAAAGGTGAAGACAAAAGACAGATTCGACGATTTGAAGACGCAAACGACCAAAAAGCTCAAAAGAACAAAAGACAATCAAAAAGGTTCCAATTATTGATAAGAAACGTCTCGAAATCACAAGAGTACAAGATTCAAAATGCAAAGTACAAGATATTAAATTGTACGCGAGGACGTTCGAAAATCCGGAACCGGGACTAGAGTCAACTCTTAACGCTCGACGCAACGGACTAAAAATTACAAGTTAACTATGTATATAAATATAATATAATATATAATTAATTATATTAATTATATATATATTATATATATATATTAAAAACCGTCGGCAGCAAGAAACTCCAAGGGTGTGAGCTGTAAATATATCTCCGCGACTCGCGGAGTTTTAAGGGCATTTTGCCGTGAGTCGCGGAGCCCCAATTTTCAACTCTGGCTATAAAGCCAACCGAATTCTGATCAAATTTCATATCATCTTTTTTTTTCTCTTCCTCTTCATACGTAAATATATTTATATTTATAATTTATATTTTAAGTTTAATTATAATTCTAATAATAAGGGTATGTTAGCGAATGTTGTAAGGGTGTAAGTCGAAATTCTGTCCGTGTAACGCTACGCTATTTTTAATCATTGTAAGTTATGTTCAACCTTTTTATATTAATGTCTCGTAGCTAAGTTATTATTATGCTTATTTAAAACGAAGTAATCATGATGTTGGGCTAATTACTAAAATTGGGTAATTGGGCTTTGTACCATAATTGGGGTTTGGACAAAAGAACGACACTTGTGGAAATTAGACTATGGGCTATTAATGGGCTTTATATTTGTTTAACTAAATGAAAGTTTGTTAATGTTAATATAAAGATTTACAATTGGGCGTCCCTATAAATTACCATATAAACTCGATCGGACACGATGGGCGGGGTATTTATATGTACGAATAATCGTTCATTTAACCGGACACGGGAATGGATTAATAGCCACTAGAATAATTAAAACAGGGGTGAAATTACATTCAAGGGTAATTGGTGTAATTGTTAACAAAGTAGTAAAACCTTGGTTTACACGCAGTCGATAACCTGGTGTATTCATTAAACAAAGTATTAAAACCTTGTTACAATTCGAATCCCCAATTAGTTGGAATATTTAACTTCGGGTATAATAATAATTTGACAAGGACACTTGCAATTTATATTTATGACTGATGGACTGTTATGGACAAAAACCAGACGGACATATTGAATAATCCAGGACAAAGGACAATTAACCCATGGGCATAAAACTAAAATCAACACGTCAAACATCATGATTACGGAAGTTTAAATAAGCATAATTCTTTTATTTCATACTTAATTTCCTTTATTTTATATTTAATTGCACTTCTAAGTATCGCACTTTTATTTATTGTTATCGCACTTTTAATTATCGTACTTTTTAATTATCGCAAGTTTATTTTATCGCATTTTTATTCGCAATTTCATTATCGTTATTTACTTTACGCTTTAATTTAAGTCTTGTATTTATTTTATATTTTACATTAGGTTTTAACTGCGACTAAAGTCTTAAAATCGACAAACCGGTCATTAAACGGTAAAAACCCCCCTTTATAACAATAATATTACTTATATATATATTTGTATTTTTATAAAAGTAAACTAATATAGCGTTGAGCTTTGTTCAAAGATTTCCCTGTGGAACGAACCGGACTTACTAAAAACTACACTACTGTACGATTAGGTACACTGCCTATAAGTGTTGTAGCAAGGTTTAAGTATATCCATTCTATAAATAAATAAATATCTTGTGTAAAATTGTATCGTATTTAATAGTTTTTCCTAGTAAAATAATAACTATTTTATATACACCTCGTTCGACATCAAGTATTTTTGGCGCCGCTGCCGGGGACTATCTTAAAAGCCGGAAGCGCAACGCTAATATAAAAAGAAAAAAAAAAGATTTTTTATCTACTTTTATTAAAAGTCGTTTTTGTAAAATTACGTTTTAAAAATTCGAAAAATATAAAAAGAAAAACAAAAATATTAGTATTTTTAAGATTTTGTTAAATAGTTAAGTTTTATAAGTTTCTTTATTTCTATTTTAGTTTATAAAAATATAACTTTTGTTTTAAACATCTTTTATTTATATAAAAAAAAAACAGAAAACATAAAAAAAAAATAAAGAAAAACGCGTAAAAAGTGAAACCTGTCAACTGAATTCTGGAACCCCGCGACTCGCGGGGATTTCTTCTTTATTTGCCGCGACTCGCGGAGGGCATCTGACACACGGACAAAAACCCTAATCAAGCATTGATTACGGGTTATTTTTAATTATTATTATTATTAAAACCTAATTATTATTATTATTATTTTTAAGTTTTAATTTTACTTTTTATTTATATATATTTTAGTTAAATTAGTTTTATTAAAATTGTAAAATTAATAGTTTAATAAAATAAATAATATAAAAATAATATTTTTATAAAAATTGTACTTTTTACAACTTTTTGTATATTTTTATATTTTGTACCTTTTTAATCGTTGTAGCGTAATATTTGTATTTTTAGCTCATATTTAATTTTAAACTTAGTTTTTGCTATAGTTATTTTTACTCCTAGATTTTTAGGCTTTGCTAAAGAATTCCTTAAGTGCTTTTTCTTTAGACTAAGATTTAGGTGCTTTAGAATTTTGCGACGCCTTTTTAAGTTTTAGTTTCTTTTTAAGTTATTTTCATTTGGGATTTAGTTTCTACTGTAAGCTTTAATATTTTTAGACACCTTTTACTATGTATCAATTATCATTCCAATTAGTAATTTCAATTTGCGATTATAATTTTAAGTTAGTTGTAGTAATAAGGTTAGGTTAGTTAAGTATTTTTAAGTTTTTATAAGTTTCTTTTATTTTCTTTTTTCGTCACCTTTTATTTTTCAACCATTTTTTCTTTTTCGACCTTTTTCGACGAACTCTCTTTTTCTCTCTTATTTCTCGCCATTCTAGTTTTTAGGACTTAGATTTTTTTTCTACTTCTTATCTAAATTTCTTAAAATTACGGAAAATTTATTTTAAGTGGTTAAATTGATAGACATCAAAATTTTCTGGTTCGTAGTAATAGTTGGATTTGTACGTGGACCGGGTTATTGGAGCCAAACAGTCCTCAATTATATTGAGACCAAACGAATCCTGCCCCTCTGCTGCATCTTTTGGCTATTCGAAACGTGGGCAAAATCAGAAAAGTCTATTGATTGGATAACTTATTATAATTTTTCTTTCCTTTTTAAAAACTAATAGGATATTCAGTGAATGCACCGAGCAAGACGTTCATCACCTTTTGTACGTTCACCACCTGTAACTCGATCAAGACATCGTTTAACAAATATAACCGCCGTTGATTTTTCTTTAGAATCGTCATCCAGTCGACCAAGTACTTCAGTTCAAATTTCCGATAATCCATTTTTTGAACCCAACCTCACAATTGAGAATCCAGAAAATATTCAGGAACGGTTCGTAGATCCTGAACCATTAAACTTTCCTCCGGAACCACCAATCATTCAAACAGAGATTGTTGAGGAACGAACCATTAAATCAGAATCATCTATTGATACCGATTCAACAAATTCAATTATGGAGAATCTGGAACCTTTAAGTATGGAAGACCGAATGAGAGCTAAACGCACTGGCCAAGGTCACGCAATTACTCATCCAGACATTAATGCGCCAGATTATGAAATCAAAGGACAAATTCTACACATGGTGACTAATCAATGCCAATTTAGTGGTGCGCCGAAGGAAGATCCAAATGAACATCTACGTACCTTTAATAGGATCTGCACACTATTTAAAATACGAGAAGTGGAGGATGAACAGATATATCTCATGTTATTTCCCTGGACTTTAAAGGGAGAAGCCAAAGATTGGTTGGAATCGTTACCTGAAGGGGCGATCGATACATGGGACGTTTTAATTGACAAATTTCTTAAACAATTTTTTCCTGCATCTAAAGCCGTAAGACTTCAAGCAGAAATTGTTACGTTCACACAGAAGCCAAATGAAACTCTATATGAGGCGTGGACAAGATATGGAAAGTTATTAAGAGGATGTCCGCAACATGGTTTAGACACCTGTCAAATAGTACAAATATTCTACCGAGGATGCGACATCACTACAAGAAAAGACATAGATATAGCAGCTGGTGGTTCTATTATGAAGAAAACCGAAACTGATGCTTACAAAATTATTGATAACACTGCTTCCCACTCACATGAGTGGCACCAAGAAAAAGATATCATTAGATCATCTAAAGCAGCTAGAGCCGATTTTAGCCATGACTTAGATTCCATTTCCGCAAAGATAGATGCTTTCGAGAGACGAATGGAAAAGATGACTAAGGATATTCACTCAATACGAATTAGTTGTGAGCAGTGTGGAGGACCACATTTGACAAAAGATTGTCTCAGTATTGAATTAACAATGGAACAAAGAGAGAATATTTCATACATAAACCAAAGGCCTGGAAATAATTATCAGAATAATTATCAACCGCCAAGACCGATTTACAATCAAAACCAGAATTATAACCGAAATATTCCATACAATAACCAACAAGGTCCTAGCAATCAACAAGTATCCAATAATACTTATAATCAGCAAAGACCAAATTTTCAAAACAAACCACCACAACAAACCGATGATAAAAAGCCGAATTTAGAAGATATGATGACGAAGCTAGTTGAAACTCAAACACAGTTTTTCACATCTCAAAAACAAACAAATGAACAAAATGCTCAAGCATTTAGAAATCAACAAGCTTCTATTCAAAATCTAGAACAAGAAGTAAGTAACCTAGCAAGGTTAATAGGTGAAAGAAAACCGGGAAGTCTACCAAGCGATACAAATGCTAACCCCCGGAATGAAACAGCTAAAGCTATTACCACAAGAAGTGGTACAACACTTAAACCACATGAAATACCTGTAACTTCTGATGAAACTATTCCTACTACACAAGAACCACAACCTGATCAAGATAAGGAAAAAGAACCGGTAGTTGAAAAGGTTAATGAAGATAACACAGTTAAGGATAAACCTTATGTTAAACCATACCAACCACCACTTCCTTATCCGAGTAAAATGAAGAAGGAAAAACTTGAAGCCGAGCAATCCAAATTCTTGGATATGTTTAAACAGATAAATGTAAATCTTCCTTTCATTGATGTAATTTCAGGAATGCCAAGATATGCTAAATTCTTGAAAGATCTAATCACGAATAGAAAGAAAATGGAAGAACTCTCGGCTGTTACTATGAATGCTAATTGTTCAGCAGTGCTGTTGAATAAGATACCAGAAAAACTATCTGATCCAGGAAGTTTCACAATTCCATGTTTTCTGGGTAGTCTTAGTTCAATAGAAGCATTAGCAGATTTAGGTGCTAGTATAAATCTAATGCCGTATTCACTATACGCTAAACTAGACCTTGGAGAATTGAAACCAACAAGAATAAGCATACAACTAGCCGATAGATCAATAAAATATCCTAGAGGGATAATGGAGAACATGCTAGTTAAAGTTGGTACTTTAGTATTTCCAGTAGATTTTGTTGTTTTGGACATGGAAGAAGATTCTCAAGTTCCTCTCATATTAGGAAGACCATTCTTAAACACGGCTAAAGCAATGATAGACGTGTTCGGTAAGAAACTGACCCTAAGTATAGAGGATGAGAGTGTTACCTTTTCAGTTGATAGAGCAATGCAACAACCACAATCTGCAGATGATACATGTTATTATATTCAAACTATAGATGCACATGCAGAATTATTAGAAGAATTTCCAGAATTACAAGGAACAGGAGAATGTTCTTTAGGAGAAGGTAATGAACCAATTGATGAAGCTGAAATGTTAGCTACACTTATATCTAATGGATATGAACCAACAACAGAAGAAATTCAAATGCTAAAAGAAGAAGACAGATACCGATATAAATCATCGATAGAAGAACCTCCGAAATTAGAGTTAAAGCCACTTCCAAACCATTTGGAATACGCTTATTTACATGGTGAATCTGAATTACCTGTAATAATATCGTCTTCTCTTACTGAAAATGAGAAATCACAGCTCATTTCTGTGTTGAAAGCTCATAAACCAGCCATTGCATGGAAGATTCATGATATTAAAGGAATAAGTCCTTCGTATTGCACACATAAAATCCTTATGGAAGAAGGTCATAAAACGTATGTGCAACGCCAACGAAGACTAAATCCTAATATGCAAGATGTAGTTAAGAAAGATATTATTAAACTGCTAGATGCAGGTTTGATATATCCAATTTCTGATAGTCCATGGGTAAGCCCAGTTCAATGCGTACCTAAGAAGGGTGGCATGACTGTTATCACAAATGAGAAAAATGAGCTTATTCCTACTAGGACTGTAACAGGATGGCGTGTATGTATTGATTATAGAAAATTAAATGACGCCACCAGAAAAGATCACTTTCCCTTACCTTTCATAGATCAAATGTTGGAAAGATTAGCCGGAAATAGTTACTATTGTTTTCTAGATGGATTTTCCGGATATTTTCAAATTCCAATAGCACCCGAAGATCAAGAGAAAACCACATTTACGTGCCCTTATGGTAATTTTGCTTACAAACGCATGCCATTTGGACTTTGTAACGCCCCTGCAACCTTTCAAAGGTGTATGATGGCGATTTTTCACGACATGATAGAAGAATGCATGGAAGTATTCATGGATGACTTTTCAGTCTTCGGTGATACATTTAAATCATGTCTAGTTAATATGGAACGAATGCTAATTAGATGCGAAAAATCAAATCTAGTACTTAATTGGGAGAAATGCCATTTCATGGTTAAAGAAGGCATCGTTCTTGGACATAAAATTTCAAAAGAAGGAATTGAAGTGGATAGAGCTAAAGTAGATGTAATTGCTAAACTTCCACATCCCACCAATGTTAGAGGAGTTAGGAGTTTTCTAGGGCATGCCGGTTTTTACCGACGTTTTATAAAAGATTTTTCTAAAATTGCCACTCCTATGAATAAACTCCTAGAAAAGGATGCGCCATTCATCTTTTCAGATGAATGTATCAAATCTTTTAATATTCTTAAAGAAAAACTAACTAATGCACCGATCATGATAACACCAAATTGGAACCTACCATTTGAACTAATGTGCGATGCAAGTGATTTTGCAATGGGAGCCGTTTTAGGACAAAGGATTGAAAAACGATTTCAACCTATATATTATGCTAGTAAGACGTTACAAGGAGCACAAACGAACTATACAACTACTGAAAAAGAACTCCTTGCTATTGTCTTTGCTTTTGACAAATTTCGATCATATCTCGTTCTAGCAAAAACGGTGGTCTATACCGACCATTCTGCTCTTAGATACCTATTTTCAAAACAAGATGCTAAACCAAGATTAATCCGTTGGATCTTACTCTTACAAGAGTTTGATATTGAAATCCGAGATAAAAGAGGAGCAGAAAATCTCGCCGCTGATCATCTTTCTCGTCTTGAAAATCCCGAATTAGAAGTTTTGAATGAATCGGCCATACAAGACAACTTTCCTGATGAATATCTATTGAAGATAGATTATAAAGAAATCCCATGGTTTGCAGACTATGCAAACTACTTAGTTTGTGGATTCCTTGAAAAAGGATTATCGTACCAAAGACGAAAGAAATTCTTCAGTGATATAAAACACTATTTCTGGGAAGATCCACATCTGTTTAAAAGTTGTCCCGATGGAATAATACGCCGATGTGTATTTGGAGATGAAGCTAGTAAAATTTTAAACCATTGTCACACAGGACCAACAGGAGGGCATTATGGGCCTCAACTAACAGCAAGAAAAGTTTATGAAGCTGGATTCTATTGGCCTACAATTTACAAAGACGCACACCTTCTTTGCAAATCCTGTGATGCATGTCAAAGGGCCGGAAAAATAAGTCAACGTGATGAAATGCCACAAAATGTCATCCAAGTATGTGAAGTATTTGACATTTGGGGTATTGACTTTATGGGTCCATTTCCAAAATCTCATAATAATCTATATATACTCGTAGCCATTGATTATGTATCTAAATGGGCGGAAGCACAAGCTCTCCCAACTAACGATGCACGAGTTGTAGTCAACTTTTTAAAATGTCTTTTTGCAAGGTTTGGAACACCGAAAGCTTTAATAAGTGATCGGGGTACTCATTTCTGTAATAATCAACTTGAGAAAGTTCTTAAAAGATATGGAGTAACTCATAAAATCTCCACCGCATATCATCCACAAACAAGTGGACAAGTTGAAAATACCAACCGAGCCTTAAAACGTATTCTAGAGAAAACCGTAGGATCAAATCCGAAGGAATGGTCCATTAAATTGGAGGATGCACTCTGGGCTTTTAGAACAGCCTACAAAACCCCAATTGGAACCACACCTTTTAGACTTGTTTATGGAAAAGCATGTCATCTTCCAGTAGAAATTGAACACAAAGCATTTTGGGCTTTGAAGACATGTAATCTTGATTTACATGAAGCCGGACGTCTACGATTAAGTCAACTAAACGAATTAGAAGAATTAAGACATGAAGCATACGAGAATTCGTTAATCTATAAAGAAAGAACGAAGAAATGGCATGATAAAAGAATCAGAAGTTCAAAAGAATTTAAAGAAGGAGACAGAGTTCTTCTTTTCAATTCACGATTCAAGCTATTTCCTGGAAAATTGAAATCAAGATGGTCTGGACCATTCATAGTCAAAAGAGTTTTCCCATACGGAACGATAGAATTGATAAATTCAAATGGGATTGAATTTAAAGTTAATGGTCACAGAGTTAAACATTACATACATGGTCCGATGGAAGTCGACAACGAAGTTAATCACAATTTCAATACCACAGCTAACTAAGTGTGGGGAGAATCAAGTCTTTAAAGGATAATATATATTTCTGTTAGAGTTAGATTGTCTGTTTTCGTATAGTTCTCGAAAATGGAACACGTATGGTCTTTCCCTAGCAGACCCTAAAGAACTAGTCTTCTCCCCCCATTCTGAATTTTTATTTTTTTAGGTTTTTACGAAATGAAGACTGCCTGTGAACTAAACCATGGTCTAATGCTACACGCTTTGATCACTAAACGTAATAATGACATACTACCGAGTGAATTAGTATCAGTAATCAGAGAAAGAATGGACGGAGTTAGAAAAGGATCCAGATGCGAAGATAATAAGTTACAATTTGGTAAAGGAAAATCAAAATCCGCAGCGAAAAGAAGAGCACGACACCTAGAACGATGTCACAAATGCGGAAAATGGTCACATGGAGGTAAATGTTCAAAAAATCAAACCTATTCAAATACCGAATTTGTTACTTTATGCAGAGACGGACCGTTCATATGTTTAGAAGAAAAGACAATGAATGCTCGAGGTTACGCCTATGCAGCCATGGAAAACCAATTAAACCGACTATCTTATGAATATAATAGATCATATAACTAAGAAATCTATTTCACAGGTATGTCTGTACAGTTTTTATTTTTATTTTTATTTTTAACCTTTTGATAATAAACGCTAATTTGTTCGCTAAAAAGTATTAAATTGGTATTAAATAAAATTAGGTTTGGCGACCGAAATTATTGATATCATTCAAAAATTTATTACATCACTGCGAAATTTAACGTTTATTCTTAAGGTATAAATATCTTTAATCAATCAACCCAAAATATTTCAAAAATTCGTCATGAGTTAAATTAGGTCTTGGAACCGAAATTACTTTACCGAAAAGAGGGGCGCATATTTTTGATAATATTTGATTGATTAAAGTGGGATAAAAAGACAAAAAGATTTTTAATTTATTTTTTTACCATGTTTTTAAAATTGATATTTAAATCTTAAATTAATATTGTAAACTTTGTAAAAACAATATATTTAAAATTGTAAATATTTGAAAAATTAATATAAGTTTGGTATGAAATATGAATTTTTAAATTAAGTTTGGTGTGAATTTTTAATTTTTAAAATATGAAATTTTAATTTTATGCATTTTAAATTTTGAGTTTGGTGTGAATTTTTAATTTTGAATTTTATATTTAAGTTGTGTGAATTTAAAAACAAAAATTTACTTTATCTCATTAAGTTAAAAATATGATTTTTAAAATTCGTCGTAAGTTGAAGACTAGGTCTTTGAACCGAAATTGCTTTACCCGAGGGAAGGACGAGAACTTTTATTATCATTATTTTTAATCTTACTGAATTAGAGTATGCCAAAAACATTGAAAAAACCCAAAAATCTTAGCTTTTAAAACAATCGCTACAAAAAGACAAATTTTAAAATTTTGTCGAGGGACGGACTAGGACATCGATCCGAAACGACCTCGTCCTAAATAACAAGGGAAACAAAATTTTAAAATTAATTTCTTAATTGTTTTATAAGTTAAAGATTAAAAAAAAAAAAAAAAAAAAAAAAAAAAAGAGCAAACTCCGCGACTCGCGGAGTTTGAAGTGCAAACCTCCGCGACTCGCGGAGGGACAAAATTACAAAAAAAAAAATATAACAAGCTGCACGATCAGTTCACTCAACCCACACAAAAACACACAAAAACACAGCGAAATAGCTGCGAAAAAACCCGAAAATCACCCCCAAAAATCCCAATTTTTAACCGTTAATCATCAAATTTTTTGCTAAAATCATATTGAGAAGGATGATATCTAAGAACTACTCAAGAAAAACGGTAAATTTCTACACCTAAACACCATTTAATTCGAATTTTAGTGTTCTTGAGCTATTTTTTTTCCCAATTTGATTTTGATGCTTTTTAGTGTAATTAGACTTAAATTGTTTATGTATTATGCTTGTATAACCTAGATTGATGCTGTTTAACATGATTAGAAGCCTTAAACTTCAAATTTTGAATAATCTAGGGTTTGTGTTCTTGAGCAAATTTGGGGCTTTTTGATATAAACAGGTTATGGCCGATTTTTGTCATGAATTATTGCTAAATTGAGTAGTGTAACATGTCTAGGTAGTTAAATGATCCAAACTTTGAGCCTAAACATGATTTTGAGAATTAAAGTGGACTTTTTCAAGTCTAAAATTCATGAACTTGATTTTTGAAAGATAATGCCATTTGAGACTTGTTTATTTGCTAGTAATGATTATTTTGACATGTTATTTGAGTTGAATGCTTATGAACTTGGCGAAAATTTTCGTATATGCTTATTTGAAAAAGTGTAGATTTGATAAAAATGTGAAAATAAGCTTAAGTTTGATAAAAATTGATAATGTCATTGTAATTATTTTGATTGATGATTTTGCTGACACTAATGCATATTTGGATGCACAAAATTTGTGTTTGATGTGTTTTGCAGAATGAAAGGGGTGAATCTTCATCCCAAGCCCGCCATGCTCCTGCTGAGAACTTGGAACAACAGGAGGTAGATAACTACTACAAGCAGGATGTACCTCATCCAGTCATGACCTTTTCAGATATGCACTTGGAACAGTTGCACCCGAACCTGAGATTTGACAGACTTTGGATAGATTATCCAAAATATCAACGGGGTTTGCACACTCTTCACTCTAAGGTTGTTGAGGTACCGAGGGTCATAGAATGGGGACCCTTAGAAGCTGTAGAATTGGCCGGGCCAATTAGGGAATTACTTGTACAGAGGTATGGTAATTCTTCTTTTAATGACTGGATATGTTTATTCACCATACGCAGACCTGTATATAAAGTATGGTGTGAAGAGTTGTTATGTAGTATAGAGTTGAATGATCGGGTAGCTAGTTTAACCGATCGTTCTTTTATTAGATTTTTGTTAGGCGGTTCGATGCGCCACATGTCTTTACTAGACATGGCTCAGGCTTTACGTATATATACGCCTGAGGAGTTAGCGTCTGCCGATTGTAGAGGATTGATACTAAACGGTAGAAAGATAGATGAGAATTTTGATACACACGGTGTGTGGAGTAAAATGACAAGCCATCACCGTTTTAAAGGGGGAAACTACTCTTATTTGGATATAGATAGAGCCGAATTAAGAGTGATACATAGGTTTTTAGCTAATTCGATTACACAAAGGGGTAAAAACAAAGAAAAGGTAAATGAACAAGATTTGTTTTACCATATGTGTATTCGAGACCCACACAGCGCTGTAAGTATACCATATTGTGTGGGTTATTATTTATCAGCTATGGTTCGGGGGATGCGACCACATAGCATAATAGGAGGTGGTATTTTTATTACTTTGATTGGTGAATATCTCGGTGTGGATATAAGTCGGGGGGGATTATTAGTAGAAGAGCCGGAACCCCGCGACACTATAGGTTTAAATGTATACCATGGTGCGAAAGTTTTGAAGCGGCGAAATAACGCCGCAGTACGATACAATGGTAGACATCCACAGGTAGAGAGAAACCAGGAACAAGGTAATGTAGGAGGGGGGAATGAGATGCAAGAAATGCATAGGTTTATAGCTTCTCAGGAATACGAAAATGCTAGACAGAGAGCATTTGAAGATTGGCAAGTTCATCAGAACCAGATCATAGCGCATTGCCAACATATAGGTAGAAACTATATTCCTACACCGAAACCCGTCTTCCCTCCTTGGTCGATAGAGATGCAGCCACCATATCCTACGTATGACCCTGCCGAAGCATTCTATAGCACTTATGGTTATGCGTGGAACCCCTATTGGTACCAATATCATCCTTAGTTTTATTATATTTTTTTTATTTTATAATTTGTAATTATTGATACATTTAATATTTTTGTTAATATTGTAATCATTTTTATAATTTCTAACTTTTATTCTTAGATTTTAATAATTTTTGAATGTGGGGTAATATACCAAACTTCAAAAATATGTATATATGTTTGCAGTTTATCTTATGTACACAACAGGGTAAAACAACGCATTTTCAAAGACTGGCATTAAGTTCAGCAAAAGCAACTAATTTTGACGACAAGATGCAAAATACATGTGAAATAACAAACAAGACGGAATGAACAAATGATGTGCACCATTTATCATTCAGCAAACAAACGCCAATATATTCGGAAACTTTGGTAAAAATTTAATCATTTTCACACAAATCACCCTCAATAATTTAAATTGTTACTGATTT
Source organism: Rutidosis leptorrhynchoides (assembly GCF_046630445.1). NCBI lineage: Eukaryota > Viridiplantae > Streptophyta > Magnoliopsida > Asterales > Asteraceae > Rutidosis > Rutidosis leptorrhynchoides. The sequence continues at coordinate 605,309,072 of NC_092333.1, read as the reverse complement.
CTTGCAAATGAGGGCATTGCAAGATCTTAAGTGTGGGAAGGGGTTAAATTCTTTCGGATTTTAAAAAAAAAAAAAAAAAAAAAAATTTTTACTTTATACACTTGGTTACCATTAAAAATACTAGTAAAGCAGTAGTTGTATTAGAATCTAGTGCTCTCTGATAAAAAAGAACAGCCCTAGTCTTATATACTGACTACCCAATTCTAGTAAAATTTTTCAATTAAATGAATTCAAATCATGTTTATACATATTTATGAACGATAAAACTAGGTTTTAACACCGAAATTATTGTTACCTCGGAAAGGACATAAATTGAGAAACAAACTAAAACGTCAAAATTCATTTAAAATGGAATAGAGGACGATAAAAAGAAAAATAAAAAGCCAAGTGTGGGAAAATTTACCAAGTTATTTTAAACATATGTCACATATATCTGTAACAAATAACTGAAAATACTTTTGCTTTGGACTAAACTAAACTGTTTTACCCAATGAAAGAAAAGAAGAGATGGATCTACACGATGAATCAATTCCATCATTAAAAGGAAGTAAAGTCTTCCGAAAAAGACACGCGCTTCTTGATTTAGGTCATGAAGTTGTCGTCCAGACCAGCTGTAGGTTGACGAAAAATCTAGAAAAGTCATCACTAAAATCAGCAGGAAATCCACGGACCTCAGCATTAAACAGGGTCGCCAAGTGGTCAGATTTATCCTAACCATGAGAAGGATTTATCTCGTACAATGGGGGGCACCATGCAAATTAGCTGGATAAGACTAATGAATCAGATCCCCAGAAAGGATAATCTCCTTAAAGATTAAAAATCAGCTTTTAAGACTGATATTACTCAATCCTTGAGATTGACCTTAAAGATTGAGAATTCAAACTCATGGAATTCGATGATATCTAAACTCGAGCTTAAACGAGAAAATATTTTGATCAAAATTACAAACCGATTTGTTTTCTGAAAACCCTATTTTCAATGCGTTCATTACGATTGAACGTAAAATCCTAGGAATTCACCTGGAATTCATTAGGTCACCTGAACTAAATCGGGTGTCAACCGTAAGAACGGTGGTTGCATAGCATGGTCAAAGACAGGACCTTGTGCCAGACCGACAAATTATAAGGGTGAGCTTTACTATTGCTCCTACCAAGGATAGTAATTGCGTCCGACACGTTATAGACCATAATCAAAAGCATGTCACGGGACATTGCCTTAAACAGTTGCTTGTTCAACGCTTTCCTTTACAACCGGACGGTAGTTTGCCGAAAGGTAATATACGGAACAAGTAAACTGGACGTGTTGCTTTCCCAATACAAGGTTAGCAAGTGGGTGACACAAAACCGCAAGTTTTGAGCTAAAATTTTCAAATCTGAAACCCACCAAACCCACAAATATTTTGCAAACACCGGTAAAGGGTTATTCCGGAAAACTTATCTAGGGTAAAAACTAGATTTAATTTTCAAAAGATCAAATGTTTTCATAAAGATCCAATTTCCTTAATGGATCTAAATTTTTATAGTCATGTGGGACTGTAAACCATATCGTTACTACCATTGTTTATACCGCCGTATAGAAATCACTGATGTACAAAGTGTGAAGAATAAAGAAGTGATTCTAGTATTTCAAGACAATATTGCTTGAGGACAAGCAACGCTCAAGTGTGGGAATATTTGATAATGCTAAAAACGAACATATATTTCATAGCATTATTCCTCAAGAAAGACAAGCTTTTAGTTGCAATTGTTCTATTTACAAGTGATATTCGTTTAAATAATAAAAGGTGAAGACAAAAGACAGATTCGACGATTTGAAGACGCAAACGACCAAAAAGCTCAAAAGAACAAAAGACAATCAAAAAGGTTCCAATTATTGATAAGAAACGTCTCGAAATCACAAGAGTACAAGATTCAAAACGCAAAGTACAAGATATTAAATTGTACGCGAGGACGTTCGAAAATCCGGAACCGGGACTAGAGTCAACTCTTAACGCTCGACGCAACGGACTAAAAATTACAAGTTAACTATGTATATAAATATAATATAATATATAATTAATTATATTAATTATATATATATTATATATATATATTAAAAACCGTCGGCAGCAAGAAACTCCAAGGGTGTGAGCTGTAAATATATCTCCGCGACTCGCGGAGTTTTAAGGGCATTTTGCCGCGAGTCGCGGAGCCCCAATTTTCAACTCTGGCTATAAAGCCAACCGAATTCTGATCAAATTTCATATCATCTTTTTTTTTCTCTTCCTCTTCATACGTAAATATATTTATATTTATAATTTATATTTTAATTTTAATTATAATTCTAATAATAAGGGTATGTTAGCGAATGTTGTAAGGGTGTAAGTCGAAATTCTGTCCGTGTAACGCTACGCTATTTTTAATCATTGTAAGTTATGTTCAACCTTTTTATATTAATGTCTCGTAGCTAAGTTATTATTATGCTTATTTAAAACGAAGTAATCATGATGTTGGGCTAATTACTAAAATTGGGTAATTGGGCTTTGTACCATAATTGGGGTTTGGACAAAAGAACGACACTTGTGGAAATTAGACTATGGGCTATTAATGGGCTTTATATTTGTTTAACTAAATGAAAGTTTGTTAATGTTAATATAAAGATTTACAATTGGGCGTCCCTATAAATTACCATATAAACTCGATCGGACACGATGGGCGGGGTATTTATATGTACGAATAATCGTTCATTTAACCAGACACGGGAATGGATTAATAGCCACTAGAATAATTAAAACAGGGGTGAAATTACATTCAAGGGTAATTGGTGTAATTGTTAACAAAGTAGTAAAACCTTGGTTTACACGCAGTCGATAACCTGGTGTATTCATTAAACAAAGTATTAAAACCTTGTTACAATTCGAATCCCCAATTAGTTGGAATATTTAACTTCGGGTATAATAATAATTTGACAAGGACACTTGCAATTTATATTTATGACTGATGGACTGTTATGGACAAAAACCAGACGGACATATTGAATAATCCAGGACAAAGGACAATTAACCCATGGGCATAAAACTAAAATCAACACGTCAAACATCATGATTACGGAAGTTTAAATAAGCATAATTCTTTTATTTCATACTTAATTTCCTTTATTTTATATTTAATTGCACTTCTAAGTATCGCACTTTTATTTATTGTTATCGCACTTTTAATTATCGTACTTTTTAATTATCGCAAGTTTATTTTATCGCATTTTTATTCGCAATTTCATTATCGTTATTTACTTTACGCTTTAATTTAAGTCTTGTATTTATTTTATATTTTACATTAGGTTTTAACTGCGACTAAAGTCTTAAAATCGACAAACCGGTCATTAAACGGTAAAAACCCCCCTTTATAACAATAATATTACTTATATATATATTTGTATTTTTATAAAAGTAAACTAATATAGCGTTGAGCTTTGTTCAAAGATTTCTCTGTGGAACGAACCGGACTTACTAAAAACTACACTACTGTACGATTAGGTACACTGCCTATAAGTGTTGTAGCAAGGTTTAAGTATATCCATTCTATAAATAAATAAATATCTTGTGTAAAATTGTATCGTATTTAATAGTTTTTCCTAGTAAAATAATAACTATTTTATATACACATCGTTCGACATCAGTGAGGTACTGACCTAAATATGCCATGAATGACTCCAAGTAATATCTTTAAAATGAGCAAATGCACATCGGAAGATTTCTTTCATACCTGAGAATAAACATGTTTAAAAGTGTCAACCAAAAGGTTGGTGAGTTCATAGGTTTATCATAACAATCATTTCAATATATTAATAGACCACAAGATTTCCATTTATAGATATATGTACACTCGCAAGTGTATAAAAGTATTCTATAAGTTGTTGAGCGCTTCGGTAACCATACTTAACAATTAATGTGGCATATTCCCTTTATTATGAAATCTCCCTACACTGTACCAAGTGTAGTAAAAACGAAGTACTATACAACTGTTTATGATACTAGAGCGACTAGCCCGGTTGGGGTGGTCAAACCCGATAGATCTATCAATAGGATTCGCGCTTACATGTTCTTCCAACATGTAAATATTAGTTACCAAGCTATTAGGGAAGATATGCAAGGTGGTACAACTCAATGTAGAATATATTTTAAGTACTTATGTCTATTTCGTCAAACATAAAAACAGCGCATGTATTCTCAGCCCAAAAATATATATTGCAAAAGCAATTAAAAAGGGAGCAAATGAAACTCACAATACGATATTTTGTAGTAAAAATATTCATACGACGAAACTGAACAATGCAGGTTGGCCTCGGATTCACTAACATATATCATTTATATATATATTAACACATATAATTGTAATCAAACGAATTTATATATTATTAGTGATATACTTGTTATTTTAATAAATTATGTGTTTCATCAATAACTTAGTTAAATGTATTTATTTTATATACTTTAAATAAATAAAAATGTTAATATAGTTTAGTTAAGTATATTTCTATATGACTAATTTTTTTATTGTAGTAATGATAATAATATTAGTAGTAATATTGATAATAATAATAATATGGTTTTTAAAAAAAATAATAATAATAATGATACTAGTAATAATGATAATAATACTAATAATGTAAAAATAATAATATTGATGTTAAAAATAATCATAATGGGGATAATAAAATAATAATGATAAAAATAATGATAATTCTAATAATAATAATAATGATACTTAATAATAATAATAATAATAATAATAGTTTTAATAATAATAATATTAATAATTTTCAAAAATACTAATAGATATTTGTCATAAACTTAATCACACTTTTTCTTAATAATCATAATCATATCATTAACCTATTTTAAATCATAAACTTAATCCTAACTTTTATTTTTAAACCTAACCTTATCATTTTAATAATAATAATAATAATAATAATAATAATAATAATAATAATAATAATAATAATAATAATAATAATAATAATAATAATAATAATAATAATAATAATAATAAGAATTTTGCCATCATGATCATCATGGATTCATGTTATCATTATTATGTTATCATGATCATCAACGTCATCATATTCATTATCATTATCTTAATCAATACCATCATTTCGTCATCATTAACATAATCAACCATCATCATCTAATCCTCCTAAAACTACCATCATCATTTTCTTAATATCTCATCTCATCATCATCATCATCATCCTGTATCACCATCACCTCATCATGATCAACAACATCTTATGATCATCATCTCGCGCTTCGTTAATCACCATCATACATAACCGTTTCTACATCATTTATTTTCCATTTAATCGTGATCATCATCATCATAATCATCACAATCACCATTATCTTTATCATTATATCATCACCTCATCAAACATCATTCTTACAGGAATATCATCATCGTTCACGTTACCATCTCTTCATCATGGACTCATACCGTCGCCATCATTCCATCGTTTCATTATGTCATCATCGACATCAGTCCACGCGGTATAACATCACCACTCCTTCATAAATCAGCTCATTAATTACTTTTAACGGATCCATTTCTCATATGAATCATGTTGGGCCAGAATTTACTAATCGGGCCTTAATTAACCTATGTTGGGCTTTTGCTAGTTAACGAAAAAAGAAAAGAAATAAAGAAGTTGTACATTTCCTTTTTTCTTTTATTACTTGACATAAACATCACTTATATATAATCATCATCTTCCATTCTCAACTTCACCATCAAGCTTCATTATCATCATTCTTACGTAGACTGAATCAGTACAGCAACCAGCCGGTAGCAGCAAACAGAAACATTATGGTTTTATTTCTTTCATTTTATCATCATCAAAATTTTCAAACCGTAATCCTAATCAAACCATCTTCTTCTTTCTTTATTTATCGTGACACCATCATAATCCCTCTCGTGGTATCCTTTCATCATCCTTGTATATAACAGTTGTAGTAACGAGATAGCAGTAAACAGAAGCAAGATAATAACCGGTGACTTCGATCGAATGATGGTGGTTTTGCATAGTAGCAACAAAAATTTGAAATGGGTTTGATGGCGGTTGTAAGAGGTGAAGGTGATCCGGTGGATTAGACTGTACAGAAAGACAGAACGTTACAGCGGTGGTGTTTGGGTGTTCATAAGGAAGAACAAGAAAGAAAAAAATGGTTGTTTGTTCTTGATGGGTGGTGATCGAAAGTGGTTGTTTATGGCGATGGTGGTTGTGGTGGCCGGCTGTGGTGGTGGCGACGGTGAACAGTAGCAGCTAGTGTAGGCTGTAGGTCGTAATGGTGAAGATGGAGAAGAAGCTAGTGTGTTGGTTCTTGAATATCTAAAGGCTATTTATATATATAATATTACATGTGGGTTTCATGAATTACTAAATATTAAAACGTGTTTACAGCTCATAGATATAGATATCTGACTGCCAACACTTTTCTACTGTATATCGTACTCCGTTGTTAAATTAGTGGCGGATAAGAGTCTTCAGAAAAATCTCATATTTTAAATTAGCTATATTTATTTATTTTGGTCATTATGGTATAAAATTTAATCATTAATTTGTTAAATAAAAATTGCATCAACTGTCCCTCTCATTTCTGGGTAAAATATAAAAAATGTTAAAATTTATTAATTAGCTTCTAAATATATTTTTAATAAGCCTAAAATTGATATAGCTCGTTTTCGGATCACCGTTTATTTTAAAATCACATAAGTTTCTTTTTAACTCATTTACTATCTATCAAATGACAACTTAGCGTCACCGTCGTTTACTAAATAACTTCGAAACCCTGTATATGTATATTCTATATACTTTATTTATATTTTATATATAGATAATATTTATTTTATATTATTATTATTTTATATAATTAATTCTAACAATTACAATATATAATATTTCATATTATTATATTCAAATATATATATATATATATATATATATATATATATATATATATATATATATATATATATATATATATATATATATATATATATATATATATATATATATATATATATATATGCATATTTATTTACAAGTAATTGTATCGTGAGTCGTCGGGAATAGCCAAAGGTCAAACGGATTCATAAAAATATTTCAAAAATTTTGAGACTCAATATTACAGACTTTGCTTATCGTGTCGAGATCATATAAAGATTAAGTTTAAATCTGGTCGAAAATTTTCAGGTCGTCACAGTATGGCAGGCCGTTTGCTGGCTTGGTCAGCCTGATTTTTCTGGATCGTAACTTGTTTTCTTGTCTTTCACCGTTTTCGCTCTAGAATCTTCGTTTTAGCTCCGATTCTCTTGATTCTTTTTGCACCGTCTTCGTAATTACTTGTTCTTCAATTCTAACCGACGAAGTGGGTATTTTGCCGACAAAGTTTGAATCTTTCTTGTTTTTGGGGCCTTAATACCGGGGTGAAAACGTGACTTTTTAGCCGATATCAATTTTCTTTAAACTAATTGAACACCAATAACGGTGGTATATATTGACCCTATAGGGAGGTTTTACCGGATTCGTTCACGGACTTCTACCCGGACCACTGCCCGAATGGATGTGTTCCCCAGGTACCGTCGATCGGGTTCGGATTTCCGCCCGAACGTGTGTGTTACGTGCAAATGATGAGGGTCGTTGAAATAAATGATCTACTGATGCCAAAAAATCGTTGTTCAAAAAAAAAAAAAAAAAAATGAGCCACTGCATGCCTTAACACTAAAACACATTTTTCTTGTTGTTATGATATCCTTCACACATCCAACGTTAATCTTGTTTTTAGTCATAACCCTTGCAAATTGTATCTTGATTCATGCTTATCCTGTTGACAATATGATTCTGGGCTGGCATCAAAACTATTAAGAACTTGACTAAAAAGATGTTAGCTTTCAGTATCAATGAAAACAATAGTTGGAATTTGAGGGTAATGTTTAATTTGCTAATTGTTGAAAAACTGTGTAAGAGGTATGGATTCTTTTAGATTTCACATGGGGTTTTAAGACATCTTAAATTTCACATGGATTCTTTTAGATTTTTTCCATTTAAAATTAAGTACCAAGTAAACCACTATAATGGATGACCGAATAAGACTTGCATCCCATTAATCCCATCAATCCATTTGTAAACGACCCCTAAGTTGATATCGAAACATGGGGCAGTTACCTCGTTTACTGCAGTTTTTGTGAACCATCAATAGTTGTTCTCACCTTTCGCTTATTTTTTTTAAGTTGGCAAGGTAAACCAAAAGGGTTACGGTGGTAAAAATAATTTTACATTTATACTTGTACTCCGTATTAAACTAAAAAGAGAAAATTACCACAAAAGACGATGTTAGAAGCAAAAATCAAAAATAGACCGGAATGCAAAATTCATCTGGCAGTACCGGCAGTAACCACTCACCATACTTGGTAAAGCAAAAGAACACGAAAATCAAGAATTTGAATCGGTACCTCCGAACGAATATAAGCATTCCGGCTGTAGAGAGTTACACGTGTCGATTTGTGAGTGGTTACCGCGGTACCACTGGATGAATTTCGCATTCTGGCAGTCCGTACGTATATTTATGAATTTTGCTTCTGACATCGTCTTTTTTTATTAATTATCTCAACTAAAAAATGTAAATTGTACAATACGGAGTACTACACCTAGCTTGTTGAAGGTGAAAGTAATTTTTAAAGTGTTGAAGCAATAGCTTGTTGCATTTCCCCATGTTCCAACAAAGATCAAAAGTCTAAAACACCCTTTCCATCTCCTAACTGTCAAGTATCAACTATCAAGACTTGTTGAAGGTGAAAGTAGTAATTTACAGTAAAAAAAAAAAAAAAAAGCAAAAATCCTGTACCATAAAAGCTGAGTTCCACACCAAACTAGATTTTGGGGCAAACCAAAAAACTCAGACAACACAAATTAATTGAATAATGGAGGCAGCAGAGGTAAGAGACGTTTTTTGAAGGGTTGTTACTCCCCTCTGTAGCCGATGATCTTTGATTTGTCCCCATTTTCTCAACAACCCTTGTTTTTGCTATCAAAGCATAATCATGCAATGCAATACCTTCTTATTCTGTTTCTTAATGGGAAATTAGCACAGTACACTTTTTTATAATCAGAGGCGATGATGACGATGGTTGGTAAATATGTTGTTGTCTGAGTCAATCAGTCAAAGTTTGAGATTTATCGTATCTTGGCGGGGTAATTTTACGGATGCGTTATGGTAAAATTTTGTAATTTTGACTATTGAAACATCCGTGATTATTGCAGCCATGGCGATTTAATTCTCTTTGTTCTGATTGTTAATAGATCTGAGCCTCCTTCCTTGATTTAGCTCATTTATTTCTATTTATTTTGATTTTGTCGATGGTTTGTGATCCGTTTAATCGATCAAACTTCAGCATATCTATTTATTTTATTTTTTATAAAAAACAGGGAAAAAATGGGTTTTTTGATTGTCTGAACCGTTTATCAAAGAAAACAAACTATAAGTTGTGTTAAAACTGTATTAATCAAGTTGCTAATTCACTTTGTAATAAGTTCAAAAACAGTGAAACTCAAAATTAACATTACGTTTACATGTCAATAACAAATTACTCTGTAATTTGATTTGCTAATCCACTTTGTAATCTTCTTCTATCTTAGCAAAAAGTATACGTGGCTATTACAATTGTTTTAGTTTCAGGTTCAATTTATAGATTAAGTTTCGTTTGAGATTATAGTTCACTGCCGTTTTGTTGGATTTCGTGAGCAAAATTGATTTTTCATAATGTTAATTTTGTATTCAGTAAGTTGTTAGTGTATTGCATCACGTTATCAACTAAAACCCTAACTTTGATGTCGTGGATTTGATTACAGAAATTAGGGTTTGATGTTCACAGGTTTTGTAGAATGTTATTTGATTTAGTGAAACTCGATTCTCTAACTTGTAAGGTTATTGTCATATAAATATCAAATACTAGGGTTTGGTGGTTGATTCACGGATTCTGTATAATGTTACTATGTATTTGTTTTTGCGATTCTTCAGTCTCTGACATGTAAGGTTATGATCATATAGATCAATTTTGTGATAATCTTATATTATGATATATGAAAGTTTTTGTGCTTTAGTTCTAGTTGTAGTGAGATTGAGAATTCAGAACACTAAAGAATCGGTAACAGATGCAGATTTTGAAGATTGTGTGTCAGAGGTGTGCAACATCATACACATCTTTCTACGTTATGCTTGAAAGGTAAAATGAGCTACATTTTTGCTATTAATTTTTGATTTGTTGTTTAGAGTTTAGTCATTGAATTATGTGATTTATTTCATATTAAACAGCTGAAGCTACGAAAGAACACCTGGGAGGGACTCAGATACCTATGATTTTGATGAGGTGCTCACTGAGTTTGTATCCTAGAAATAGGGATGGATGGCAAAATGACCCGTACCCGATAGAGAAACCTGAAACCCGTTATAATTGGGCCGGGTCAGATTCGAGTCCGTTGGGTCATGGACCGGGTATGCGGATGGTTACAAAACAATTTCCGGGTTTGGGTTCGGGTATGGTTTTGGATACAAACCCGTATACCCGACCCGCATACCCATATACCTGACCCGTATACCCGACCCGCATACCCATATACCTGAGGAATTTTAATAATAATTTTTATGTAAAACTTTAGTATTAGTATTATATTGTTAATGTATGAAAGATTTCTTGACGTTACTTGAGGTTACTTGACGTTAGTTGACATTAATTGACGTTACATGACGTTATCTGACGTTAGTCGACGTTACTTGACGTTAGTTGACGTTAGTTGATGTTAGTTGATGTTAGTTGACGTTAGTTGACGTTACTTGACGTTAGTTGATGTTAGTGGACGTTACTTGACGTTACTTGACGTTTGTTGACTTTAGTTGACGTTACTTGACGTTACTTGACGCTACTTGGTGTTAGTTGACGTTAGTTGGCGTTACTTGACGTTAGATGGCGTTGCTTAACGTTAGCTGGCGTTGCTTAACGTTAGTTGACGTTAGTTGACGTTACTTGACGTTGCTTGACGTTACTTGACGTTACTTGACGTTACTTGACGTTAGTGGACGTTAGTTGACTTTACATGACGTTAGTTGACGTTACTTGACGTTACTTGAAGTTACTTGACGTTAGTTGACGCTACTTGACGTTACTTGACGTTAGTGGACGTTACTTGACGTTACTTGACGTTATTTGACGTTAGTGGACGTTACTTGACGTTAGTTGACGTTACTTGACGTTACTTGACGTTACATGACGTTAGTTGACATTAGTTGACGTTAGTGGACGTTAGTGGACGTTACTGGACGTTACTTGACGTTACTTGACATTACTTGACGTTAGTTGACATTAGTGCACGTTAGTAGACATTAATTGACGTTACTTGACATTACTTGACGTTACTTGATGTTAGTTGACGTTACTTGACGTTACTTGACTTTAGTGGACGTTACTTGACGTTAGTTGACGTTAGTTGACATTAGTTGACGTTACTTAAAGTTAGTTGACATTAGTGGACATTACTTGACGTTAGTTGACATTACTTGACGTTAGTTGACGTTACTTGACGTTACATGACGTTTGTTGATGTTTGTTGATGTTAGTTGACGTTACTTGACGTTACTTGACGTTAGTTGACGTTAGTGGAAGTTAGTTGACGTTACTTGACGTTTGTTAACGTTAGTTGACGTTACTTGACGTTAGTTGACGTTAGTGGACGTTACTTGACGTTACTTGACGTTACTTGACGTTACTTGACGTTACTTCACGTTACTTGACATTACTTCACGTTAGTTGACGTTACTTGACGTTACCTTACGTTACTTGACGTTAGTTGACGTTAGTGAACGTTATTGGACGTTATTGGACGTTACTTGACGTTAGTTGACGTTAGTGAACGTTATTGGACGTTACTTGACGTTACTTGGCATTAGTTGACGTAAATTGACGTTAGTTGACGTTAGTGGACGTTAGTTGACGTTACTTCACGTTAGTTGACGTTACTTCACGTTACTTGACGTAGTTGACGTTACTTGAAGTTAGTTGACATTACTTGACGTTAGTTGACGTTACATGACGTTAGTTGACGTTAGTGGACGTTACTTGACGTTAGTTGACGTTAGTGGACATTAATTGACGTTAGTTGACGTTACTTGACGTTAGTTGGCGTTACTTTACGTTACTTGACGTTGGTTAACATTAGTTGACGTTACTTGACGTTACTTGACGTTGCTTGACGTTACTTGACGTTAGTTGTGTAACATCCCGCCTTTTTCCGTTTACTTTCCGTTTAACTATTTTAAAGTCCGTTATAGATTTATAACATCTCCCGTTGATACGCTTTTAAATTATCTTGTTTAGGTAATTCACGCACCCGCAACCGAACTCGAGGGACTAGTTTCGCCAATTGAACAAAGATGTGACTAAATGGACTAGTCACACCCACCTCCTTTCTATATCCTTTTCATTTTTCCATTTTCTTTTATACTTTCACATTTTTCTCTCAAAACCCAAAACAAAGAAACATCATCTATTTCAAATCGAGCAAGCATCAATCCAAACAAATTACGTATTCGGAATTCTTGCATCTTCCTCTTCGAATTCATACCAACTTTATTGCATTTGGGTGACTTTCTAAAATCACTAGATTTTGTGTTCTTGATGATTTTTACTTGTAAAAGTGTTAATTAGTGTCAATGGCTCAAGTCTAACATGAATATATGATTTATATGTTCGATCTCGTTATTTTAAGCAACTAGCATGAACTTGAACTTTGGTGTGTTTGATTTGGTGATTTGGTTGCTTGAATGTTGTTAAATGTTATGTGCATGTTTTAATTGTGTTACTAGCATCACTAGCTTCAATTTGATGTGTAGGTTGTTTTAGAAAACTTTATAAACTTGATTATTGATTTTGGTGATGTTGGTTAGGGTTTGATAGAACTAAATGTGAACATTTGATGCATTGGATGCCTTGAATTGTTGTTGGTAAGTGTTTAGTTGCATTGTATGCGAAATTATCTACGAAACGGCGTATCACATGTGTGCATTTAATTCCCGAATCATAATTGTGCATTTATGAAATTGAAGCATAAATGATGAGCATTAATTGATCATTTAATTTGAAAACTCGATATTTGCAAATGATGTTTTTGATTGATGAAACGTGTTTAGTTGTGTTCCTCGTCAAATTATCTTTCCAATGATATAAGATGCGTGTCGTAAGAATTTACGGTTTGCGTTTTGTGATTAAATGAAAATTGGTTTGAGACTTGTAAAATTGAAACAGACCAGACATCAGATCACGTTGATTGCCGCGGCGCGGCACTCTTTGGTCGCGGCGAGGCATTTGCCGTGTTTGGGTTCTAACCAAGTCTACACTTTTACGAAAAATGCTTGCTATGCTACGCACCTCCGATTCACATGTAACTTGTTCTAACATGCTTATATATGAATAAAAACTTCAGAAAAATAGTTCGGGACCCGACCCGAACGTGTTGACTTTTTCATTGACTTTGACTTGACCAAAGTTGACTTTTGTCCAAACTTAGCCAAATGTTTGTGCAATCGTTCTAACATGCTTTTATACTTGTATCTTACATGAAACGTGACAACTTGACTCACATGCTATAGTAATCGAGTCTTAACGAGCCATACGACTAATTGAACACTTTGACCGACCGTGTTTACCGATATTGATACAAACCTATTTGTTTAGGTCAAGACTAGCATTCGTTCTTGCACACGTTTACTTGTTGAAGTACTTTTACATACGTGCACTCAAGGTGAGATCATAGTCCCACTTTTACTCTTTTGAACTTACATTTGGGATGAGAAAACATAAACGTTTCTTTTTACTAAGTGAACACAAGTACAGGAAAACAAACATTCTACATACGAGTTTAGAACAAAATCCTCAATTCGATTATCATTAGTTACACTTGCCGGGTGTAAGCGAGAACTTATGTTGTATGGATCCATATGGGTTTGACAAACCCTCATTCAGACGGTTCGCTACCGTTTACGAATGAAATATATTTTCGAGAAACAGTGTATGTTCTAACACTATTGTGATGTGGTTCTATGGAAGGAATGTTAAGCATTGATAATTGGGTGCTCGTGAATATTAACTTTTAGAATGTATTACTATTATTTCAATGTTGCAAATCTTGTGGTTCAACTTACCTTTTTCCTCACTTACTTACTTAAACCTACGATTTCACCAACGTTTTCGTTGACAGATTTCTATGTTTTTCTCAGGTCCTTGAACGTTTTGTGATACATGCTTCCGCTCATTACTTTTGATACTTGCTTGGATGTCGAGTATACATGCATACGTGGAGCGTCTTTTGGCTACTTTTAAATTGTATCGCATATGTTTCAATTGTACCTTAAACTTTGTAATGTAACTAGTTGTCGAACTACTTTGTAAACCTTGAAACATCTTTACTTTTGAAATGAATGCGACATACTTTTGGTCAAACGTTGTTTTAAAGACTTATGACCACGTAACGGGACCTAAGTAGACGGCTCCGTCAATGACGATTTTGTCGGGTCGCTACAGATGGTATCAGAGCGTTGGTTGTAGGGATTTAGAGTTCATTGGTGTCAACCCCAAGTCATAGGGTACATTAGTGAGTCTAGACTACACCCGGCATATAGACTTGAAGTAGGAATTACTTGACTTGTGCATTTATACTCGAACGTTTCTACTCATATCTACTCTTATTTTCATCTTAATCTCACGCTTTTTAATTTGATTGACACGCCACCTTGACTATATGAAATGATGTCGAATGCACATATGAATCAGGGTAATATAATTTCTGGGATTATATTACGGTGACTCATATGAACGTTCCGACATTATGACATAAATAATTTAAGGCGAGTCAAGGAAAATTTTTCTCTCTATCCTTATTCCATATCATGGTTAGTATTATTGAAAATACTAATCAACGGTATTCTTGTGTTTTGAAGGAACAATGCCTCCTCGCCGTGTACCACGCCATGAAACACCCGAACAAGCTCTACAACGAATGATAGCCACCGTCGTGGATGCGGCCATGGCCGGTCACTCATCCAACAACAACAACAATAACCACAACCACCACAACAACAATGGAGCCGGAAATTCATATGAGGGATGCTTCTACAAAACCTTCATGGGGTGCAAACCTAATACTTTTGATGGGACCGGGGGACCGGTTACTCTCACTCGATGGTTCGAACAAACGGAGGCCGTTTTTAGCATAAGCGGTTGTCGGGACCAAGATAAGGTCAAATACTCCACTCACACTTTCGCCGGTGTCGCCCTCACATGGTGGAACACCTATGTACAATCGGTGGGTACCGATGAAGCTCACGCCCTCTCTTGGGCCGACTTACGGGAACAGATGATCGTCGAATATTTCCCCCGTGAAGAAACCCGAAGGCTCGAACAAGAGTTAAGAACTTTGAAAGCGATCGGAAACGATCTCAAGGCCTATAATCAACGATTTTCCGAACTAGCCTTGATGTGCCCAAACCTTGTGAACCCCGAATCTTTAAGGGTTGAACTTTACATGGATGGTCTTCCAAAGAGCATCAAACACTGAGTAATGTCATCCAAACCACTAATCATCAAGAAGCTTTGAACATGGCCCGCAAATTGATAGAAACGGTGGACGAAATTGTAGTGCCGGCACCTAAAGCCGAGGATAAGTCGGGTAACAACAAAAGAAAATGGGAAGCCCCCTAATCAAGCAACAACAACTTTGCCAAGAAGCCTTTCACCTTCGACGGCAAGAAGGGTTATGCCGGAAACCTACCTCTTTGCAACAAATGCAACAAGCATCACTTTGGTGAATGTGGCAAGCTAATTTGCCATCGGTGCCAAGGAGTTGGTCATAAGGCCAACGAATGTAAAAGTGTCGCCCCCGTCGCTCGAAAGGGGCCTAATGCACCAAAGACGGGCACTTGTTACGAATGTGGCCAAACGGGCCATTATAGAAATGCATGCCCGAAGAAGAAAGATAACCCCAACACGCGCGGCCGAGCTTTCAACATTAACACTGAGGAAGCCCGAGATGACAATGAATTAGTCACGGGTAAGTTTCTTCTCAACAACACTTATGTTACTTGTTTATTCGATTCGGGTGCCGATAAGAGTTTTGTATCCAAGACTTTGACTCATTCTTTTAGCACTCCACCACTTCCACTAGATACCACTTATACCATTGAAGTGGCCAACGGGAAACTATTGAGTGCCGACACATATTATCGGGGGTGTACGTTAAACTTATTGGGTAAGGAATTTGAAATTGACTTGATACCTATGGAACTAGGGAGCTTCGATGTAATAATCGGTATGAATTGGTTAGCCAAAACAAAATCTCACATCCTTTGTGATCTTAACGCAATCCGAATTCCTATCGAGAATGGTGAACCCTTGATTGTTTATGGCGATAAGAGTTGCACCGGACTCAACCTCGTCTCGTGCCTTAAAGTTAGAAAACTACTCCGTAAGGGTTGTTTTGCGATCCTTGCCCACGATAAGAAAGTCGAGTTCGATGAGAAGCATATCGATGATGTGCCAATTGTTAGTGAATTTTTCGATGTATTTCCCGACGAATTTGCCTGGTATTCCACCTCATCGACCGGTAGAATTCCAAATCGATCTTATTCCAGGAGCCGCACCCGTAGCACGTGCACCGTATAGACTTGCTCCATCCGAAATGCAAGAATTGCAAAGTCAAATCCAAGAACTACTTGACCGTGGTTTTATCCAACCTAGCCATTCACCATGGGGCGCTCCGATTTTGTTTGTTAAAAAGAAAGACGGATCCCTACGAATGTGCATTGATTATCGTGAACTAAATAAATTGATGGTTAAGAACCGATATCCTCTTCCTCGCATCGATGACCTCTTTGATAAACTACAAGGATCTCGTGTATATTCGAAAATCGATCTCCGCTCGGGTTATCATCAATTAAGGGTTAAGGGGGAAGATGTCTCCAAAACCGCTTTTGTGACGCCCCGTACAAAATCATCGTGTACGGTACATCAACAACAGGATCATTACAAGGTCAAACACTATATGTTGTTTGAAAACCAGTTTTGCATTCATGAACAGATAACGTTTTACTAAAGATGAATAGGAAACATTAACACGAGTACATGATACTAAGGTCATTACAAAGCTATTGTTTTGAAAATAACATAAGTTGCGAATGCAAAGTAAAAGTTCCATGCTTGAGACATCTCTAAGTAATGCAGCGGAAGTCTAACACAGCAAGTCTGTAACAGCAAGTCTGTAACAGCAAGTCTATACACCGAGACTAGAACAGCAAGGCTAACAGCGGAAGCAACAACGTCTAAACACCTGAGAAATATATGCTTAAAAAGTCAACACGAATGTTGGTGAGCTATAGTTTGTTTGTATTCAGTAATGTAATGTAGGCCACGAGATTTCAGTGCTTCAAACAAGCGTTTCAAATCAGTAATTCATATATGTATAACCGTGGGCACATGGTAACTAGACTTAACGTTTATAACCCCCTGAAAGTACACTTGGCGAGTGCGTATGCTCACGAAGTATTAAACACCCGTTAAATGCTAGCGCGACTAGCCCGAGTGGGGATCTCAAACCCTATGGATCCATATCTAAGATTCGCGTTCACCGGTTCAAAAACCAATGACTAAACGTTACCGTGCTAAGGGGAATGTTTATGCCGTTGTATAACCCACACACATATAAAGTTTAAGTACTCGTGCCTAGTATGTAAAACGTAAAAGCGCATGTATTCTCAGTCCCAAAATAGTTAAAGTAAAAAGGGATGCTATAACTCACAGTAATAAAAGCGGTAAAGTCGGTAATGAAAGTACGCAAGTAGTAAGTCGGTCCGAAAGGTCGTCAACCTAAATAAAAGGTTACTAGGTCAGTAGGTTGTCATTATGAATTCTAATAGTGCCTAAAATAAGTTTAAGTGTCATCATCATCATCATTCATCATCATAAAAGCTAAGTAAGTTCGACAAGAATAGAGATCGAAACAATAGGCTGACTTCGGTCAGCTGCTACGACCTCTACATAAATCGAAAAGACGCATAGTCAGTGGCTATGGCTCCGTATATGAGTCCCCTAACAGTTGACCAGTTTTCAGAACCTAACTCGTCTTCGTTTGACCGTGGCGACGGTTTAAGTGCAAGTAGGTCAGAAATTTCAGCACAACGTTAATAGGGTGTAGTGACTCTCGGAGGGCCATAAATCCTAAACCGTAACTCGGATTAAGACGAGGCCTAAACGGAAAATCATCTACTCGAACCGAACTAACTGAAAATCAACTTTCCAGTAGCCCAGGTGGTTTGATCAGATACCAAAATCAGTGGACAAGTGCTCCGGTGGGGTTCTTGGTGCTTGATGCTCATCACGGTTCTCATCCTTGATGCTTGTAGCTTCAAGTGTACAACTCGTTGATGATTTAGCATCACCTTGACTAAGAATTCACCATCAATACACAATATGTTAAGACCAAGTAAGAACACAACTCATTCATGAGTCTTAGATGGATGATGAACCAAGGTTACATCATATCCTTAGTCTTAACACAATTTCAATTCACAATAACAACTAAAGCTACAAACTTTACATCAATTCAACAAGTATAAGCACAATCCAAGTCAAAAGGGGTGATGGAACCCTAAGCTAGAGAGCTTGGATCCATTTCACACAAGTTACAAGGTTGCAAAGCTAGAAAGCTTGAACCTTTAAGTGTTCTTGAAGATCTTGAAGCATAAAGCTTGGATCTTGAAGATACATGAAGATTACAAACAAAAGTTTGAATCTTTTTCACAAAACAACATGATCAAAGCAAAAAGAACTTAGATCTAACAAAAAGATATGAAGATTCAAGCTAGAAAGCTTGCATCTTAATTGTTCTTGAAGATCTTGAAGCATAAAGCTTGGATCTTGAAGATGCATGAAGATTACAAACAAAAGTTTGAATCTTTATCACAAAATAACAAGATTAAAGTAAAAGAAAGATGAATCTACAAAGTTGGTGAAGATTCAAAGCTAGAAAGCTTGAATCTTCAATGTTCTTGAAGGATTCATGCTTGAATCAACAAGATGTAACCAAGATCAAAGCTAAATGGAACTTGATCTTCATATAATGATGATGATGGTACACGAAAATGATAAGGAAAAGAGGAAGAAAAAGAAAACTTACAAGTGATACTAGAAAGGAAAGAAAGAAAGAACAAGTGTGTGTGAAAACCAAAATGAGAGCAAGTGTAAAATGGGAGGTAAATGGCTAGTATTTATAGGCAAAATAAATGACAAGGATTGATGACATGGAAGGCCATTAGGGCCGTGATTTTGAGGGAGGGGGAGGGAGACACCACTTTGCTTTTTGGATAATGGTTGTCTAAAGCATGTACTTATGCTAGAATCCTATGTGACAATATGGATAATCCTTATCCATATGGCTAGTATGACTCACTAATTAATTTATTTATTTATTTATTTATTATTATGGGTCACTAGTAATATTACTTGGGCTAATTAATTGGGTCACTAGCTAGAGTAGGGTGGGCTTGAGCCCAACAAGGTAGAAGGTCCAACAAGACTAATTATTGGGATCTATCAATTAAATAAATAAAAGTAAGCATCCAAAGGCCCAAGTAATTATTATTATAAAATAATAATTAATATTTCGCTGTCCAAATATTCCGGTTCCGACAAAAGTCAAATGTGCGCGCAGTCCGCGGTTTATTCGTAACGGCAAGTAACACTAACGGTTATAAAGCATCCGGTGGATAAGTTAAGCATTCTACATACACCAAGGCACGTTTTAATGTATATATGAATATAAAACACGTGTGCCAGGGTTCCGGAGTAATAAAGTAACACAGTACGCACAAATACACAGTTTCGCAAAAACACAAGGCACAAAAGCAAGTCGAAAAAGCCGGGTCGTTACAGCTTTCCGGACTCGTTATGGTAGTTATGAATTTCTTGTTATGCCATTTGGTCTCACTAACGCACCGGCGGTGTTCATGGATCTTATGAACCGCGTGTGCAAACTGTATCTCGATAAATTCGTTATTGTGTTCATCGATGACATCTTGGTCTATTCTAAAAGCGAAGAAGAGCACGAACAACATCTCCGACTTGTGCTTGAACTCTTGAGACAAGAACGACTCTATGCCAAATTCTCCAAGTGTGAATTTTGGTTGAAGGAAGTTCAATTTCTTGGTCAAGTTGTAAGTGATCAAGGTATTAAAGTCGATCCCACGAAAATCTAAGCCATTAGTAAATGGGAGACTCCTACTACTCCTATTCACATTCGTCAATTTTTGGGTCTCGCCGGGTACCATCGTAGATTCATCGAAAATTTCTCCTTGGTTGCTCGTCCTCTAACCGCGTTAACTCACAAGGGAAAGAAATTCATTTGGGCAACCGAGCAAGAATCCGCGTTTCAAATCTTGAAGACAAAGCTAACCACCGCTCATATCTTGTCACTTCCCGAAGGCAATGATGATTTTGTTGTATATTGCGATGCCTCGAAACATGGTTTTGGGTGTGTATTGATGCAACGAAAGAAAGTCATTGCTTATGCCTCTCGACAATTGAAAATTCATGGACGGAACTACATGACACATGATCTCGAACTCGGAGCCGTTGTCTTCGCACTTAAAATGTGGAGACACTATCTTTATGGAACCAAAAGTACCATCTTTACCGATCACAAAAGCCTTTAACACATTTTCGATCAAAAGCAACTAAACATGAGACAACGACGGTGGATTGAAACTTTAAACGATTATGATTGTGAGCTTCGTTACCATCCCGGGAAGGCAAACGTAGTAGCCGATGCCTTAAGTCGAAAAGAAAGAGTGGTGCCTCTTCGTGTCCGAGCTTTAAACATCACCATTCACACCAACCTCAATAGTCAAATTCGTGTAGCCCAAGATGAGGCTCTCAAGGATGAAAACATCTCTCTCGAACACTTGAACGTCCTCACTCTCGATTCGAAGTTAAAGAAACCGGACTTCGATATTTCGCCGGAAGAATTTGGGTAACTAGTTATGGAGACTTGCGAAGCCTTATTTTAGACGAGGCCCATAAGTCAAGATATTCGATTCACCCCGGTGCCAATAAGATGTACCACGACCTCAAAGAACAATATTGGTGGCCGAACATTAAAATGGACGTCGCTACTTACGTTGAAAAATGCCTAACTTGCTCCAAAGTCAAAGCCGAACATCAAAGACCGTCCGGACTACTTCAACAACCCGAGATCCCGCAATGAAAGTGGGAAAGGATAACGATGGATTTTATCACCAAACTACCAAAGACGGTGGGCGGTTATGATACTATTTGGGTTATTGTTGACCGCCTCACCAAATCCGCGCACTTCCTAGCCATGAAGGAAACCGACAACATGGAGAAACTTGCACAACTTTACATTAAAGAAATCGTAGCTCGACACGGTGTACCCTTATCGATTATCTCCGACAGAGATGGCCGATTTGTTTCTAGATTTTGGCGTACTTTACAAGAAGCGTTGGGAACGCGTTTAGACATGAGCACCGCATACCATCCGCAAACCGACGGACAAAGCGAACGCACAATTCAAACCTTGGAAGACATGCTACGAGCTTGCGTTATCGACTTTGGAAAAGCTTGGGATAAGCACTTGCCTCTCACCGAATTCTCCTACAACAATAGTTATCACACGAGTATTAGGGACGCACCATTCGAAGTTTTATATGGCCGAAAATGTCGTTCACCACTTTGTTGGGCCGAAGTAGGCGACACACAAATCACCGGACCCGAACTCATTCATGAAACAACCGAAAAGATCGTTCAAATCCGAGATAGGCTTAGGACGGCCCGTAGTCGTCAAAAGAGCTATACCGACAAAAGACGCAACGATCTTGAATTTCAAGTCGGTGATCGCGTAATGTTAAAAGTCACACCTCGGAAAGGTGTAATCCGTTTCGGGAAACGCGGGAAGCTAAATCCGCGGTATATTGGTCCTTTCGAAATCTTGGAGCGTGTTGGAACCATTGCTTATCGTTTAGATCTTCCGCCTCAATTGAGCTCCGTTCATCCTACCTTCCATGTATCCAACTTGAAAAAGTGCCTTGCCGAACCCGATATCGTCATCCCTCTCGAGGAGCTTACCATTGATGACAAACTTCATTTCGTGGAGGAATCGGTTGAAATTGTGGACACCTCCTTCAAAACGTTAAAACAAAGCCGAATTCCAATTGTCAAGGTTCGTTGGAACGCCAAAAGGGGATATGAGTTTACTTGGGAAAGACAAGATCAAATGCAAAGGAAGTATCCTCATCTATTCGTGAATTCGTTAACGCAAGATCTCGAGGAAGAAACAACGACTACTACGCCTACTTAAAATTTCGGGACGAAATTTCTTTTAAGGAGTAGGTAATGTAAAATCCCGCCTTTTTCCGTTTACTTTCCGTTTAACTATTTTAAAGTCCGTTATACATTTATAACATCTCCCGTTGATACGCTTTTAAATTATCTTGTTTAGGTAATTCACGCACCCGCAACCGAACTCGAGGGACTAGTTTCGCCAATTGAACAAAGATGTGACTAGATGGACTAGTCACACCCACCTCCTTTCTTTATCCTTTTTATTTTTCCATTTTCTTTTATACTTTCACATTTTTCTCTCAAAACCCAAAACAAAGAAACATCATCTATTTCAAATCGAGCAAGCATCAATCCAAACAAATTACGTATTCGGAATCCTTGCATCTTCCTCTAGATTTTGTGTTCTTGATGATTTTTACTTGTAAAAGTGTTAATTAGTGTCTATGGCTCAAGTCTAACATGAATATATGATTTATATGTTCGATCTCGTTATTTTAAGCAACTAGCATGAACTTGAACTTTGGTGTGTTTGATTTGGTGATTTGGTTACTTGAATGTTGTTAAATGTTATAAGTGCATGTTTTAATTGTGTTACTAGCATCACTAGCTTCAATTTGATGTGTAGGTTGTTTCAGAAAACTTCATAAACTTGATTATTGATTTTGGTGATGTTGGTTAGGGTTTGATAGAACTAAATGTGAACATTTGATGCATTGAATGCCATGAATTGTTGTTGGTAAGTGTTTAGTTGCATTGTATGCGAAATTATCTACGAAACGGCGTATCACATGTGTGCATTTAATTCCCGAATCATAATTGTGCATTTATGAAATTGAAGCATAAATGATGAGCATTAATTGATCATTTAATTTGGAAACTCGATATTTGCAAATGATGTTTTTGATTGATGAAACGTGTTTAGTTGTGTTCCTCGTCAAATTACCTTTCCAACGATATAAGATACGTGTCGTAAGAGTTTACGGTTTGCGTTTTGTGATTAAATGAAAATTGGTTTGAGACTTGTAAAATTGAAACAGACCAGGCATCAGATCAAGTTGATTGCCGCGGCGCGGCACTCTTTGGTCGCGGTGCGGCATTTGCCGTGTTTGGGTTCTGACCAAGCCTACACTTTTACGAAAAATGTTTGCCATGCTACGCACCTCCGATTCACATGTAACTTGTTCTAACATGCTTATATATGAATAAAAATCTCAGAAAAATAGTTCGGGACCCGACCCGAACGTGTTGACTTTTTCGTTGATGTTTACTTGACCAAAGTTGACTTTTGTCCAAACTTAACCAAATGTTTGTGCAATCGTTCTAACATGCTTTTATACTTGTATCTTGCATGAAACGTGACAACTTGACTCAC
This sequence comes from Rutidosis leptorrhynchoides, assembly GCF_046630445.1. Taxonomy (NCBI): domain Eukaryota; kingdom Viridiplantae; phylum Streptophyta; class Magnoliopsida; order Asterales; family Asteraceae; genus Rutidosis; species Rutidosis leptorrhynchoides. The sequence goes on along the minus strand of NC_092333.1, from coordinate 605,285,270 downwards.
ATGCTATAGTAATCGAGTCTTAACGAGCCATAGGACTAATTGAACACTTTGACCGACCGTGTTTACCGATATTGATACAAACCTATTTGTTTAGGTCAAGACTAGCATTCGTTCTTGCACACGTTTACTTGTTGAAGTACTTTTACATACTTGCACTCAAGGTGAGATCATAGTCCCACTTTTACTCTTTTGAACTTACATTTGGGATGAGAAAACATAAACGTTTCTTTTTACTAAGTGAACACAAGTACATGAAAACAAACATTCTACATACGAGTTTAGAACAAAATCCTCAATTCGATTATCATTAGTTACACTTGCCGGGTGTAAGCGAGAACTTATGTTGTATGGATCCATATGGGTTTGACAAACCCTCATTCAGACGGTTCGCTACCGTTTACGAATGAAATATATTATCGAAAAACAGTGTATGTTCTAACACTATTGTGATGGGGTTCTATGGAAGGAATGTTAAGCATTGATAATTGGGTGCTCGTGAATATTAACTTTTAGAATGTATTACTATTATTTCAATGTTGCAAATCTTGTGGTTCAACTTACCTTTTTACTCACTTACTTACTTAAACCTATGATTTCACCAACGTTTTCGTTGACAGATTTCTATGTTTTTCTCAGATCCTTGAACGTTTTGTGATACATGCTTCCGCTCATTACTTTTGATATTTGCTTGGATATCGAGTATACATGCATACGTGGAGCGTCTTTTGGCTACTTTTAAATTGTGTCGCATATGTTTCAATTGTACTTTAAACTTTGTAATGTAACTAGTTGTCGAACTACTTTGTAAACCTTGAAACATCTTTACTTTTGAAATGAATGCGACATACTTTTGGTCAAACGTTGTTTTAAAGACTTATGACCACGTAACGGGACCTAAGTAGACGGCGCCGTCAATGACGGTTTTGTCGGGTCGCTACAGTTGACGTTAGTGGACGTTAGTTGACGTTATGTGACGTTAGTTGACGTTACTTGACGTTAGTTGACGTTACTTGACGTTACTTGACGGTAGTTGACGTTACTTGACGTTACTTGACGGTAGTGGACGTTAGTTGACGTTACTTGACGTTAGTTGACGTTAGTTGACGTTACTTCACGTTAGTTGACCTTACTTGACGTTACCTGACGTTAGTTGACGTTAGTTGACGTTACTTGACGTTAGTTGACGTTAGTGAACGTTAGTGGACGTTACTTGACGTTACTTGACGTTACTTGATGTTACTTGACGTTAGTTGACATTACTTCACGTTACTTGATGTTACTTCACGTTAGTTGACGTTACTTGATGTTACCTGACATTACTTGACCTTAGTTGACGTTACTTGACGTTATTTGACGTTAGTGAACGTTAGTGGACGTTACTTGACGTTACTTGACGTTACCTGACGTTACTTGACCTTAGTTGACGTTACTTCACGTTACTTGACGTTACTTCACATTAGTTGACGTTACTTGATGTTACTTGATCTTAGTTGACGTTTGATGTTATGCGAGGTGTATACGAAATAGTTTATATTTTACTAGGAAAAACTATTAAATACGATACAATTTTACACAAGATATTTATTTATTTATAGAATGGATATACTTAAACCTTGCTACAACACTTATAGGCAGTGTACCTAATCGTACAGTAGTGTAGTTTTTTGTAAGTCCGGTTCGTTCCACAGGGAAATCTTTAAACAAAGCTCAACGCTATATTAGTTTACTTTTATAAAAATACAAATATATATATATAAGTAATATTATTATTATAAAGGGGGGTTTTTACCGTTTAATGACCGGTTTGTCGATTTTAAGACTTTAGTCGCAGTTAAAACCTAATGTAAAATATAAAATAAATACAAGACTTAAATTAAAGCGTAAAGTAAATAACGATAATGAAATTGCGAATAATAAAAGTGCGATAAAATAAAATTGCGATAATTAAAAAGTACGATAATTAAAAGTGCGATTAAATAACAATAAATAAAAGTGCGATAATTAGAAGTGCAATTAAATATAAAATAAAGGAAATTAAATATGAAATAAAAGAATTATGCTTATTTAAACTTCCGTAATCATGATGTTTGACGTGTTGATTTTAGTTTTATGCCCATGGGTTAATTGTCCTTTGTCCTGGATTATTTAATATGTCCGTCTGGTTTTTGTCCATAACAGTCCATCAGTCATAAATATAAAGTGCGAGTGTCCTCATCAAATTATTCTTACACCCGAAGTTAAATATTCCAACTAATTGGGGATTCGAATTGTAACAAGGTTTTAATACTTTGTTTAATGAATACACCAGGTTATCGACTGCGTGTAAACCAAGGTTTTACTACTTTGTTAACAATTACACCAATTACCCTTGAATGTAATTTCACCCCTGTTTTAATTATTCTAGTGGCTATTAATCCATTCCCGTGTCCGGTTAAATGAACGATTATTCGTACATATAAATACCCCGCCCATCGTGTCCGATCGAGTGTATATGGTAATTTATAGGGACGCCCAATTGTAAATCTTTATATTAACATTAACAAACTTTCATTTAGTTAAACAAATATAAAGCCCATTAATAGCCCATAGTCTAATTTTCACAAGTGTCGTTCTTTTGTCCAAACCCCAATTATGGTACAAAGCCCAATTACCCAATTTTAGTAATTAGCCCAACATCATGATTACTTCGTTTTAAATAAGCATAATAATAACTTAGCTACGAGACATTAATGTAAAAAGGTTGAACATAACTTACAATGATTAAAAATAGCGTAGCGTTACACGGACAGAATTTCGACTTACACCCTTACAACATTCGCTAACATACCCTTATTATTAGAATTAAAATTAAAATTAAAATATAAATTATATATATATATAAATTTTACGTATGATAAGAGAAGAAAAAGATATGAATTGTGATCAGAATTCGGTTGGCTTTATAGGGAATTTCGATTTTTGGGGCTCCGCGACTCGCGGCCCTTTTGGCCTTCAAACTCCGCGAGTCGCGGAGATTGAAATTACAGCTCACATCTTTTGGAGTCTTTCTTGCCGACGGATTTTATATATAAATATAAAATATAAATAATTAATATAATTATTTATATATTATATTATATTCTTGTGCATAGTAGACTTGTAATTTTTAGTCCGTTGCGTCGAGCGTTGAGAGTTGACTCTGATCCCGGTTCCGGATTTTTGAACGTCCTTGCGTACAATTTAATATCTTGTACTTTGCATTTTGAATCTTGTACTCTTGTAATTTCGAGACGTTTCTTATCAATAATTGGAACCTTTTTGATTGTCTTTTGTACTTTTGAGCTTTTTAGTCGTTTGCGTCTTCAATTCGTCGAATCTGTCTTTTGTCTTCACCTTTTATTATTTAAACGAATATCACTTGTAAATAGAACAATTGCAACTAAAAGCTTGTCTTTCTTGAGGAATAATGCTATGAAATATATGTTCGTTTTTAGCATTATCAAATATTCCCACACTTGAGCGTTGCTTGTCCTCAAGCAATATTGTCTTGAAATACTAGAATCACTTCTTTATTCTTCACTCTTTGTACATCAGTGATTTCTATACGGCGGTATAAACAATGGTAGTAACGATATGGTTTACAGCCCCACATGACTATAAAAATTTAGATCCATTAAGGAAATTGGATCTTTATGAAAACATTTGATCTTTTGAAAATTAAATCTAGTTTTTACCCTAGATAAGTTTTCCGGGATAACCCTTTACCGGTGTTTGCAAAATATTTTTGTGGGTTTGGTGGGGTTCAGAATTGAAAATTTTAGCTCAAAACTTGCTGTTTTGTGTCACCCACTTGCTAACCTTGTATTTGGAAAGCAACACGTCCAGTTTACTTGTTCCGTATATTACCTTTCGGCAAACTACCGTCCGGTTGTAAAGGAAAGCGTTGAACAAGCAACTGTTAAGGCAATGTCCCGTGACATGCTTTTGATTATGGTCTATAACGTGTCGGACGCAATTACTATCCTTGGTAGGAGCAATAGTAAAGCTCATCCTATGATTTTTCGGTCTGGCACAAGGTCCTGTCTTTGACCATGCTATGCAACCACCGTTCTTACGGTTGACACCCGATTTGGTTCAGGTGACCTAATGAATTCCAGGTGAATTCCTAGGATTTTACGTTCAATGGTAATGAACGCATTGAAAATGGGTTTTCAGAAAACAAATCGGTTTATAATTTTGATCAAAATATTTTCTCGTTCAAGCTCGAGTTTAGATATCATTGAATTCCATGAGTTTGAATTCTCAATCTTTAAGGTCAATCTCAAGGATTGAGTAATATCAGTCTTAAAAGCTGATTTTTAATCTTTAAGGAGATTATCCTTTCTGGGGATCTGATTCATTAGTCTTATCAAGCTAATTTGCATGGTGCCCCCCCATTGTACGAGATAAATCCTTCTCATGGTTAGGATAAATCCGACCACTTGGCGACCCTGTTTAATGCTGAGGTCCGTGGATTTCCTGCTGATTTTAGTGATGACTTTTCTAGATTTTTCGTCAACCTACAGCTGGTCTGGACGACAACTTCATGACCTAAATCAAGAAGCGCGTGTCTTTTTCGGAAGACTTTACTTCCTTTTAATGATGGAATTGATTCATCGTGTAGATCCATCTCTTCTTTTCTTTCATCGGGTAAAACAGTTTAGTTTAGTCCAAAGCAAAAGTATTTTCAGTTATTTGTTACAGATATATGTGACATATGTTTAAGATAACTTGGTAAATTTTCCCACACTTGGCTTTTATTTTCCTTTTTATCGTCCTCTATTCCATTTTAAATGAATTTTAACATTTTAGTTTGTTTCTCAATTTATGTCCTTTCCGAGGTAACAATAATTTCGGTGTTAAAACCTAGTTTTATCGTTCATAAATATGTATAAACATGATTTTGAATTCATTTAATTGAAAATTTTGAAAAATTTTACTAGAATTGGGTAGTCAGTATATAAGACCAGGGCTGTTCTTTATTATCAGAGAGCACTAGATTCTAATACAACTACTGCTTTACTAGTATTTTTAATGGTAACCAAGTGTATAAAATAAAAATTTTAAAATCCGAAAGAATTTAACCCCTTCCCACACTTAAGATCTTGCAATGCCCTCATTTGCAAGAAATCAGTAACAATTTAAATTATTGAGGGTGATTTGTGTGAAAATGATTAAATTTTACCAAAGTTTCCAAATATATTGGCGTTTGTTTGCTGAATGATAAATGGTGCACATCATTTGTTCATTCCGTCTTGTTGTTATTTCACATATATTTTGCATCTTGTCGTCAAAATTAGTTGCTTTTGCTGAACTTAATGCCAGTCTTTGAAAATGCGTTGTTTTACCCTGTTGTGTACATAAGATAAACTGCAAACATATATACATATTTTTGAAGTTCGGTATATTACCCCACATTCAAAAATTATTAAAATATAAGAATAAAAGTTAGACAATTATAAAAATGATTACAATATTAACAAAAGTATTAAATGTATCAATAATTACAAATTACAAAATAAAAAAAAATAATAAGTAAACTAAGGATGATATTGGTACCAATAGGGGTTCCAGGCATAACCATAAGTGCTATAGAATGCTTCGGCAGGGTCATACGTAGGATACGGTGGCTGCATCTCTATAGACCAAGGAGAGAAGATGGGTTTCGGTGTAGGAATATAGTTTCTACCTATATGTTGGCAATGAGCTATGATTTGGTTCTGATGAACTTGCCAATCTTCAAATGCTCTCTGTCTAGCATTTTCGTATTCCTGAGAAGCTATAAACCTATGCATTTCTTGCATCTCATTCCCCCCTCCTACATTACCTTGCTCCTGGTTTCTCTCCACCTGTGGATGTCTACCATGGTATCGTACTGCGGCGTTATTTCGCCTCTTCAAAACTTTCGCACCATGGTATACATTTAAACCTATAGTATCGCGGGGTTCCGGCTCTTCTAGTAATAATCCCCCCGACTTATATCCACACCGAGATATTCACCAATCAAAGTAATAAAAATACCACCTCCTATTATGCTATGTGGTCGCATCCCCCGAACCATAGCTGATAAATAATAACCCACACAATATGGTATACTTACAGCGCTTTGTGGGTCTCGAATACACATATGGTAAAACAAATCCTGTTCATTTACTTTTTCTTTGTTCTTACCCCTTTGTGTAATCGAATTAGCTAAAAACCTATGTATCACTCTTAATTCGGCTCTATCTATATCCAAATAAGAGTAATTTCCCCCTTTGAAACGGTGATGGCTTGTCATTTGACTCCACACACCGTGTGTATCAAAATTCTCATCTATCTTTCTACCGTTTAGTATCAATCCTCTACAATCGGCAGACGCTAACTCCTCAGGCATATATATACGTAAAGCCTGAGCCATGTCCAGTAAAGACATGTGGCGCATCGAACCGCCTAACAAAAATCTAATAAAAGAACGATCGGTTAAACTAGCTACCCGATCATTCAACTCTATACTACATAACAATTCTTCACACCATACTTTATATACAGGTCTACGTATGGTGAATAAACATATCCAGTCATTAAAAGAAGAATTACCATACCTCTGTACAAGTAATTCCCTAATTGGCCCGGCCAATTCTACAGCTTCTAAGGGTCCCCATTCTATGACCCTTGGTACCTCAACAACCTTAGAATGAAGAGTATGCAAACCCCTTTGATATTTTGGATAATCTATCCAAAGTCTGTCAAATCTCAGGTTCGGGTGCAACTCTTCCAAGTGCATATCAGAAAAGGTCATGACTGGATGAGGTATATCCTGCTTGTAGTAGTTATCCACCTCCTGTTGTTCCAAATTCTCAGCAGGAGCATTGCGGGCTTGGGATGAAGATTCACCCCTTTCATTCTGCAAAACACATCAAACACAATTTTTGTGCATCCAAATATGCATTAGTGTCAGCAAAATCATCAATCAAAATAATTACAATGACATTATCAATTTATATCAAACTTAAGCTCATTTTCACATTTTTATCAAATCTACACTTTTTCAAATAAGTATATACGAAAATGTTCGCCAAGTTCATAAGCATTCAACTCAAATAATATGTCAAAATAATCATTACTAGCAATTAAACAAGTCTCAAATGGCATTATCTTTCAAAAATCAAGTTCATGAATTTTAGACTTGAAAAAGTCCACTTTAATTCTCAAAATCATGTTTAGGCTCAAAGTTTGGATCATTTAACTACCTAGACATGTTACACTACTCAATTTAGCAACAATTCATGACAAAAATCGGCCATAACCTGTTTATATCAAAAAGCCCCAAATTTGCTCAAGAACACAAACCCTAGATTACTCAAAATTTGAAGTTTAAGGCTTCTAATCATGTTAAACAGCATCAATCTAGGTTATACAAGCATAATACATAAACAATTTAAGTCTAATTACACTAAAAAGTATCAAAATCAAATTGGGGAAAAATTTGCTCAAGAACACCAAATTTCGGATTAAATGGTGTTTAGGTGTAGAAATTTACCGTTTTTCTTGAGTAATTCTTAGATAACATCCTTCTCAACATGATTTTAGCAAAAGATTTGGTGATTAACGGTTAAAAATTGGGATTTTTGGGGTGTTTTTGGGTGTATTTTCGGGGTTTTTTCGTGCAGAATTCGCAGTATGTTTTTGGTTTGGGTTGGGGACTGATCTGTTCTGCGGGTATATTTTTTTTCTGATTTTTAGACCCTCCGCGAGTCGCGGTGAAATACTCTTCAAACTCCGCGACTCGCGGAGTTTGTTTTTTTATTTTATTTTATTATCATTAACTTATTAAAATAATTAAGTAATTAATTTAAAAATTTTGTTTCCCTTGTTATTTAGGACGAGGTCGTTTCGGATCGATGTCCTAGTCCGTCTCTCGACAAAATTTTAAAATTTGTCTTTTTGTAGCGATTGTTTTAAAAGCTAAGATTTTTGAGTTTTTTTAATGTTTTTGGCATACTCTAATTCAATAAGATTAAAAATAATGATAATAAAAGTTCTCGTCCCTCCCTCGGGTAAAGCAATTTCGGTTCAAAGACCTAGTCTTCAACTTACGACGAATTTTAAAAATCATATTCTTAACTTAATGAGATAAAGTAAATTTTTGTTTTTAAATTCACACAACTTAAATATAAAATTCAAAATTATTATTAAAAATTCACACCAAACTTAAAATTTAAAATGCATAAAATTAAAAATTTATATTTTAAAAATTAAAAATTCACACCAAACTTAATTTATAAATTTATAAATTCATACTAAACTTATATTAATTTTTCAAATATTTACAATTTTAAAAATATTGATATTACAAAGTTTACAATATTAATTTAAGATTTAAATATTAAATTTAAAAACATGGTAAAAATAAAATTAAAAATCTTTTTGTCTTTTTATCCCACTTTAATCAATCAAATATTATCAAAAATATGCGCCCCTCTTTTCGGTAAAGTAATTTCGGTTCCAAGACCTAATTTAACTCATGACGAATTTTTGAAATATTTTGGTTTGATTGATTAAAGATATTTATACCTTAAGAATAAACGTTAAATTTCGCAGTGATGTAATAAATTTTTTTGAATGATATCAATAATTTCGGTCGCCAAACCTAATTTTATTCAATACCAATTTAATACTTTTTAGCGAACAAATTAGCGTTTATTATCAAAAGGTTAAAAATAAAAATAAAAATAAAAACTGTACAGACATACCTGTGAAATAGATTTCTTATTTATATGATCTATCCCATTCATAAGATAGTCGGTTTAATTGGTTTTCCATGGCTACATAGGCGTAACCTCGAGCATTCAGTGTCTTTTCTTCTAAACATATGAACGGTCCGTCTCTGCATAAAGTAACAAATTCGGTATTTGAATAGGTTTGATTATTTGAACATTTACCTCCATGTGACCATTTTCCGCATTTGTGACATCTTTCTAGGTGTCGTGCTCTTCTTTTCGCTGCGGATTTTGATTTTCCTTTACCAAATTGTAACTTATTATCTTCGCATCTGGATTCTTTTCTAACTCCGTCCATTCTTTCTCTGATTACTGATACTATCTCACTCGGGAGTATGTCATTATTACGTTTAGTGATCAAAGCGTGTAGCATTAGACCATGGTTTAGTTCACAGGCAGTCTTCATTTCGTAAAAACCTAAAAAAAATAAAAATTCAGAATGGGGGGAGAAGACTAGTTCTTTAGGGTCTGCTAGGGAAAGACCATTCGGGTTCCATTTTCGAGAACTACACGAAAACAGACAATCTAACTCTAACAGAAATACATATTATCCTTTAAAGACTTGATTCTCCCCACACTTAGTTAGCTGTGGTGTCGAAATTGTGATTAACTTCGTTGTCGACTTCCATCGAACCATGTATGTAATGTTTAACTCTGTGACCATTAACTTTAAATTCAATCCCATTTGAATTTATTAATTCTATCGTTCCGTATGGGAAAACTCTTTTGACTATGAATGGTCCAGACCATCTTGATTTCAATTTTCCAGGAAATAGCTTGAATCGTGAATTGAAAAGAAGAACTCTGTCTCCTTCTTTAAATTCTTTTGAACTTCTGATTCTTTTATCATGCCATTTCTTCGTTCTTTCTTTATAGATTAACGAATTTTCGTATTCTTCATGTCTTAATTCTTCTAATTCGTTTAGTTGACTTAATCGTAGACGTCCGGCTTCATGTAAATCAAGATTACATGTCTTCAAAGCCCAAAATGCTTTGTGTTCAATTTCTACTGGAAGATGACATGCTTTTCCATAAACAAGTCTAAAAGGTGTGGTTCCAATTGGAGTTTTGTAGGCTGTTCTAAAAGCCCAGAGTGCATCCTCCAATTTAATGGACCATTCCTTCGGATTTGATCCTACGGTTTTCTCTAGAATACGTTTTAAAGCTCGGTTGGTATTTTCAACTTGTCCACTTGTTTGTGGATGATATGCGGTGGAGATTTTATGAGTTACTCCATATCTTTTAAGAACTTTCTCAAGTTGATTATTACAGAAATGAGTACCCCGATCACTTATTAAAGCTTTCGGTGTTCCAAACCTTGCAAAAAGACGTTTTAAAAAGTTGACTACAACTCGTGCATCGTTAGTTGGGAGAGCTTGTGCTTCCGCCCATTTAGATACATAATCAATGGCTACGAGTATATATAGATTATTATGAGATTTTGGAAATGGACCCATAAAGTCAATACCCCAAATGTCAAATACTTCACATACTTGGATGACATTTTGTGGCATTTCATCACGTTGACTTATTTTTCCGGCCCTTTGACATGCATCACAAGATTTGCAAAGAAGGTGTGCGTCTTTGTAAATTGTAGGCCAATAGAATCCAGCTTCATAAACTTTTCTTGCTGTTAGTTGAGGCCCATAATGCCCTCCTGTTGGTCCTGTGTGACAATGGTTTAAAATTTTACTAGCTTCATCTCCAAATACACATCGGCGTATTATTCCATCGGGACAACTTTTAAATAGATGTGGATCTTCCCAAAAATAGTGTTTTATATCACTGAAGAATTTCTTTCGTCTTTGGTACGATAATCCTTTTTCAAGGAATCCACAAACTAAGTAGTTTGCATAGTCTGCAAACCATGGGATTTCTTTATAATCTATCTTCAATAGATATTCATCAGGAAAGTTGTCTTGTATGGCTGATTCATTTAGAACTTCTAATTCGGGATTTTCAAGACGAGAAAGATGATCAGCGGCGAGATTTTCTGCTCCTTTTTTATCTCGGATTTCAATATCAAACTCTTGTAAGAGTAAGATCCAACGGATTAATCTTGGTTTAGCATCTTGTTTTGAAAATAGGTATCTAAGAGCAGAATGGTCGGTATAGACCACCGTTTTTGCTAGAACGAGATATGATCGAAATTTGTCAAAAGCAAAGACAATAGCAAGGAGTTCTTTTTCAGTAGTTGTATAGTTTGTTTGTACTCCTTGTAACGTCTTACTAGCATAATATATAGGTTGAAATCGTTTTTCAATCCTTTGTCCTAAAACGGCTCCCATTGCAAAATCACTTGCATCGTACATTAGTTCAAATGGTAGATTCCAATTTGGTGTTATCATGATCGGCGCATTAGTGAGTTTCTCTTTAAGAATATTAAAAGATTTGATACACTCATCTGAAAAGATGAATGGAGCATCCTTTTCTAGGAGTTTATTCATAGGAGTGGCAATTTTAGAAAAATCTTTTATGAAACGTCGGTAAAAACCGGCATGCCCTAGAAAACTCCTAACTCCTCTAACATTGGTGGGATGTGGAAGTTTAGCAATTACATCTACTTTAGCTCTATCCACTTCAATTCCTTCTTTTGAAATTTTATGTCCAAGAACGATGCCTTCTTTAACCATGAAATGGCATTTCTCCCAATTAAGTACTAGATTTGATTGTTCGCATCTAATTAGCATTCGTTCCAGATTAACTAGACATGATTTAAATGTATCACCGAAGACTGAAAAGTCATCCATGAATACTTCCATGCATTCTTCTAACATGTCGTGAAAAATCGCCATCATACACCTTTGAAAGGTTGCAGGGGCGTTGCAAAGTCCAAATGGCATGCGTTTGTAAGCAAAAGTACCATAAGGGCACGTGAATGTGGTTTTCTCTTGGTCCTCGGGTGCTATTGGAATTTGAAAATATCCGGAAAATCCATCTAGAAAACAATAGTAACTATTTCCGGCTAATCTTTCCAACATTTGATCTATGAAAGGTAAGGGAAAGTGATCTTTTCTGGTGGCGTCATTTAATTTTCTATAATCAATACATACACGCCATCCTGTTACAGTCCTAGTAGGAATAAGCTCATTTTTCTCATTTGTAATGACAGTCATGCCACCCTTCTTAGGTACGCATTGAACTGGGCTTACCCATGGACTATCAGAAATTGGATATATCAAACCTGCATCTAGCAGTTTAATAATCTCTTTCTTAACTACATCTTGCATATTAGGATTTAGTCTTCGTTGGCGTTGCACATACGTTTTATGACCTTCTTCCATAAGGATTTTATGTGTGCAATACGAAGGACTTATTCCTTTAATATCATGAATCTTCCATGCAATGGTTGGTTAATGAGCTTTCAACACAGAAATGAGTTGTGATTTCTCATTTTCAGTAAGAGAAGACGATATTATTACAGGTAATTCAGATTCACCATTTAAATAAGCGTATTCCAAATGGTTTGGAAGTGGCTTTAACTCTAATTTCGGAGGTTCTTCTATCGATGATTTGTATCTATATCTGTCTTCTTCTTTTAGCATTTGAATTTCTTCTGTTGTTGGTTCATATCCATTAGCTATAAGTGTAGCTAACATTTCAGCTTCATCAATTGGTTCATTACCTTCTCCTAAAGAACATTCTCCTGTTCCTTGTAATTCTGGAAATTCTTCTAATAATTCTGCATGTGCATCTATAGTTTGAATATAATAACATGTATCATCTGCAGATTGTGGTTGTTGCATTGCTCTATCAACTGAAAAGGTAACACTCTCATCCTCTATACTTAGGGTCAGTTTCTTACCGAACACGTCTATCATTGCTTTAGCCGTGTTTAAGAATGGTCTTCCTAATATGAGAGGAACTTGAGAATCTTCTTCCATGTCCAAAACAACAAAATCTACTGGAAATACTAAATTACCAACTTTAACTAGCATGTTCTCCATTATCCCTCTAGGATATTTTATTGATCTATCGGCTAGTTGTATGCTTATTCTGGTTGGTTTTAATTTTCCAAGGTCTAGTTTAGCGTATAGTGAATACGGCATTAGATTTATACTAGCACCTAAGTCTGCCAATGCTTCTATTGAACTAAGACTACCCAGAAAACATGGAATTGTGAAACTTCCTGGATCAGATAATTTTTCTGGTATCTTATTCAACAGCACTGCTGAACAATTAGCATTCATAGTAACAGCCGAGAGTTCTTCCATTTTCTTTCTATTTGAGATTAGATCTTTCAAGAATTTAGCATATCTTGGCATTCCTGAAATCACATCAATGAAAGGAAGATTTACATTTATCTGTTTAAACATATCCAAGAATTTGGATTGCTCGGCTTCAAGTTTTTCTTTCTTCATTTTACTCGGGTAAGGAAGTGGTGGTTGGTATGGTTTAACATAAGGTTTATCCTTAACTGTGTTATCTTCATTAACCTTTTCAACTACCGGTTCTTTTTCCTTATCTTGATCAGGTTGTGGTTCTTGTGGAGTAGGAATAGTTTCATCAGAAGTTACAGGTATTTCAGGTGGTTTAAGTGTTGTACCACTTCTTGTGGTAATAGCTTTAGCTGTTTCATTCCGGGGGTTAGCATTTGTATCACTAGGTAGACTTCCCGGTTTTCTTTCACCTATTAACCTTGCTAGGTTACTTACTTCTTGTTCCAGATTTTGAATAGAAGCTTGTTGATTTCTAAATGCTTGAGCATTTTGTTCATTAGTTTGTTTTTGAGATGTGAAAAACTGCGTTTGAGTTTCAACTAGCTTCGTCATCATATCTTCTAAATTTGGTTTTTTATCATCGGTTTGTTGTGGTGGTTTGTTTTGAAAATTCGGTCTTTGCTGATTATAAGTATTATTGGTTACTTGTTGATTGCTAGGACCTTGTTGGTTGTTGTATGGAATATTTCGGTTATAATTCTGGTTTTGATTGTAAATTGGTCTTGGCGGTTGATAATTATTCTGATAATTATTTCCAGGCCTTTGGTTTATGTATGAAATATTCTCTCTTTGTTCCATTGTTAATTCAATACTGAGACAATCTTTTGTCAAATGTGGTCCTCCACACTGCTCACAACTAATTCGTATTGAGTGAATATCTTTAGTCATCTTTTCCATTCGTCTCTCCACAGCATCTATCTTTGCGGAAATGGAATCTAAGTCATGGCTAGAATCGGCTCTAGCTGCTTTAGATGATCTAACGATATCTTTTTCTTGGTGCCACTCATGTGAATGGGAAGCAGTATTATCAATAATTTTGTAAGCATCAGTTTCGGTTTTCTTCATAATAGAACCACCAGCTGCTATATCTATGTCTTTCCTTGTAGTGATGTCGCATCCTTGGTAGAATATTTGTACTATTTGACAGGTGTCTAAACCATGTTGCGGACATCCTCTTAACAACTTTCCATATCTTGTCCACGCCTCATATAGAGTTTCATTTGGTTTCTGTGTAAACGTAACAATTTCTGCTTGAAGTCTTACGGCTTTAGATGCAGGAAAGAATTGTTTAAGAAATTTGTCAACTAAAACATCCCATGTATCGATCGCCCCTTCAGGTAACGATTCCAACCAATCTTTGGCTTCTCCCTTTAAAGTCCAGGGAAATAACATGAGATATATCTGTTCATCCTCCACTTCTCGTATTTTAAATAGTGTGCAGATCCTATTAAAGGTACGTAGATGTTCATTTGGATCTTCCTTCGGCGCACCACTAAATTGGCATTGATTAGTCACCATGTGTAGAATTTGTCCTTTGATTTCATAATCTGGCGCATTAATGTCTGGATGAGTAATTGCGTGACCTTGGCCAGTGCGTTTAGCTCTCATTCGGTCTTCCATACTTAAAGGTTCCAGATTCTCCATAATTGAATTTGTTGAATCGGTATCACTAGATGATTCTGATTTAATGGTTCGTTCCTCAACAATCTCTGTTTGAATGATTGGTGGTTCCGGAGGAAAGTTTAGTGGTTCAGGATCTACGAACAGTTCCTGAATATTCTCCGGATTCTCAATTGTGAGGTCGGGTTCAAAAAATGGATTATCGGAAATTTGAACTGAAGTACTTGGTTGACTGGATGACGATTCTAAAGAAAAATCAACGGCGGTTATATTTGCTAAATGTCTTGATCTAGTTACAGGTGGTGAACGTACAAAAGGTGATGAACGTCTTGATCGGTGCATTCACTGAATATCCTATTAGTTTTTAAAAAGGAAAGAAAAATTATAATAAGTTATCCAATCAATACACTTTTCTGATTTTGCCCACGTTTCGAATAGCCAAAAGATGCAGCAGAGGGGCAGGATTCGTTTGGTCTCAATATAATTGAGGACTGTTTGGCTCCAATAACCCGGTCCACGTACAAATCCAACTATTACTACGAACCAGAAAATTTTGATGTCTATTAATTTAACCACTTAAAATAAATTTTCGTAATTTTAAGAAATTTAGATAAGAAGTAGAAAAAATTCTAAGTCCTAAAAACTAGAATAGCGTGAAATAAGAGAGAAAAAGAGTTCGTCGAAAAAGGTCGAAAAAGAAAAAATGGTTGAAAAATAAAAGGTGACGGAAAAATAAAAGAAACTTATAAAAACTTAAAAATACTTGACTAACCTAACCTTATTATTACAACTAACTTAAGATTATAATCGCAAATTGAAATTACTAATTGGAATGATAATTGGTACATAGTAAAAGTCGTCTAAAAATATTAAAGCTTACAGGAAAAACTAAATCCCAAATGGAAATAACTTAAAAAGAAACTAAAACTTAAAAAGGCGTCGCAAAATTCTAAAGCACCTAAATCTTAGTCTAAAGAAAAAGCACTTAAGGAATTCTACGGCAACGCCTAAAAATCTAGGAGTAAAAATAACTATAGCAAAAACTAAGTTTAAAATTAAATATGAGCTAAAAATACAAAAGTTATGCTACAACGATTAAAAAGGGACAAAATATAAAAATATACAAAAAGTTGTAAAAAGTACAATTTTTATAAAAATATTATTTTTATATTATTTATTTAATAAAACTACTAATTTTACAATTTAATAAAACTAATTAATACTAAATACATAAATTAAATAAAAAGTAAAAGTAAAAATAAAACTAATAATAATAATAATAATAATAATTAGGGTTAAATAATAATTATAATTAATAATAAACCGTAATTAATGCTGAATTAGGGTTTTTTGTCGCCTGTCAGAAAGTCTCCGCGAGTCGCGGTAATTAACGCTTCAAACCCCGCGAGTCGCGGGGTTCAAAAATTCAGATGACAGCTTTAAATTCGACGCGTTTTTTTTTCTTTATTTTTTTTTATTTTCTGTTTTCTGTTTTTAAATAAATAAAAGATATTAAAATAAAACTTATATTTTTATAAATTAAAATAAAAATAAAGAAACTTATAAAACTTAAATATTTAACAAAATCTTAAAAATACTTATATTTTTTGTTTTTCTTTTTATATTTTCGAATATTTAAAACGTATTTTTACAAAAACGACTTTTAATAAAAGTAAACAAAAAAAAATCTTTTTTTTTTATATTAGCGTTCCGCTTCCGGCTTTTAAGAGTGATTCCCCGGCAGCGGCGCCAAAAATACTTGATGTTATGCGAGGTGTATACGAAATAGTTTATATTTTACTAGGAAAAACTATTAAATACGATACAATTTTACACAAGATATTTATTTATTTATAGAATGGATATACTTAAACCTTGCTACAACACTTATAGGCAGTGTACCTAATCGTACAGTAGTGTAGTTTTTAGTAAGTCCGGTTCGTTCCACAGGGAAATCTTTAAACAAAGCTCAACGCTATATTAGTTTACTTTTATAAAAATACAAATATATATATATATATAAGTAATATTATTATTATAAAGGGGGGTTTTTACCGTTTAATGACCGGTTTGTCGATTTTAAGACTTTAGTCGCAGTTAAAACCTAATGTAAAATATAAAATAAATACAAGACTTAAATTAAAGCGTAAAGTAAATAACGATAATGAAATTGCGAATAATAAAAGTGCGATAAAATAAAATTGCGATAATTAAAAAGTACGATAATTAAAAGTGCGATTAAATAACAATAAATAAAAGTGCGATAATTAGAAGTGCAATTAAATATAAAATAAAGGAAATTAAATATGAAATAAAAGAATTATGCTTATTTAAACTTCCGTAATCATGATGTTTGACGTGTTGATTTTAGTTTTATGCCCATGGGTTAATTGTCCTTTGTCCTGGATTATTTAATATGTCCGTCTGGTTTTTGTCCATAACAGTCCATCAGTCATAAATATAAAGTGCGAGTGTCCTCATCAAATTATTCTTATACCCGAAGTTAAATATTCCAACTAATTGGGGATTCGAATTGTAACAAGGTTTTAATACTTTGTTTAATGAATATACCAGGTTATCGACTGCGTGTAAACCAAGGTTTTACTACTTTGTTAACAATTACACCAATTACCCTTGAATGTAATTTCACCCCTGTTTTAATTATTCTAGTGGCTATTAATCCATTCCCGTGTCCGGTTAAATGAACGATTATTCGTACATATAAATACCCCGCCCATCGTGTCCGATCGAGTGTATATGGTAATTTATAGGGACGCCCAATTGTAAATCTTTATATTAACATTAACAAACTTTCATTTAGTTAAACAAATATAAAGCCCATTAATAGCCCATAGTCTAATTTTCACAAGTGTCGTTCTTTTGTCCAAACCCCAATTATGGTACAAAGCCCAATTACCCAATTTTAGTAATTAGCCCAACATCATGATTACTTCGTTTTAAATAAGCATAATAATAACTTAGCTACGAGACATTAATGTAAAAAGGTTGAACATAACTTACAATGATTAAAAATAGCGTAGCGTTACACGGACAGAATTTCGACTTACACCCTTACAACATTCGCTAACATACCCTTATTATTAGAATTAAAATTAAAATTAAAATATAAATTATATATATATATATAAATTTTACGTATGATAAGAGAAGAAAAAGATATGAATTGTGATCAGAATTCGGTTGGCTTTATAGGGAATTTCGATTTTTGGGGCTCCGCGACTCGCGGCCCTTTTGGCCTTCAAACTCCGCGAGTCGCGGAGATTGAAATTACAGCTCACATCTTTTGGAGTCTTTCTTGCCGACGGATTTTATATATAAATATAAAATATAAATAATTAATATAATTATTTATATATTATATTATATTCTTGTGCATAGTAGACTTGTAATTTTTAGTCCGTTGCGTCGAGCGTTGAGAGTTGACTCTGATCCCGGTTCCGGATTTTTGAACGTCCTTGCGTACAATTTAATATCTTGTACTTTGCGTTTTGAATCTTGTACTCTTGTAATTTCGAGACGTTTCTTATCAATAATTGGAACCTTTTTGATTGTCTTTTGTACTTTTGAGCATTTTGGTCGTTTGCGTCTTCAATTTGTCGAATCTGTCTTTTGTCTTCACCTTTTATTATTTAAACGAATATCACTTGTAAATAGAACAATTGCAACTAAAAGCTTGTCTTTCTTGAGGAATAATGCTATGAAATATATGTTCGTTTTTAGCATTATCAACGTTACTTGACGTTAGTTGACGTTAGTGAACGTTAGTGGACGTTACTTGACGTTACTTGACGTTAGTTGATGTTACTTGACGTTAGTTGACGTTACTTGACGTTAGTGGACGTTACTCGACGTTAGTTGACGTTAGTCGACGTTACTTGACGTTAGTTGACATTACTTGACGTTTGTTGACGTTACTTGACGTTAGTTGACGTTACATGACGTTTGTTGATGTTTGTTGATGTTAGTTGACGTTACTTGACGTTAGTTGACGTTACTAGACGTTAGTTGACGTTACTGGACGTTAGTGGACGTTAGGTGACGTTACTTGACGTTAGTTGAAGTTACTTGACGTTAGTTGACGTTACTTCACGTTTGTTAACGTTACTTGACGTTAGTGGACGTTACTTGACGTTAGTTGACGTTACTTGACGTTACTTGACGTTACTTCACGTTACTTGACATTACTTCACGTTAGGTGACGTTACTTGACGTTAGTTGACGTTAGTGCACGTTACTTGACGTTATTTGACGTTAGTTGACGTTAGTTGACATTAGTTGACGTAAATTGACGTTAGTTGATGTTAGTGGACGTTAGTTGATGTTAGTTGACGTTACTTGGCGTTACTTGACGTAGTTGACGTTACTTGACGTTAGTGGATGTTAGTGGCCGTTAGTAGACATTACTTGACGTTAGTTGACGTTAGTATTTGATGGACAATGTTTTGAGTAACTATGATTGGACAGATGTTGTGATTGATTAGTCATAAAGTAGTTAAATTAATTACCGATGCTTATTGAGGAGATTGATTGGACATAAGTTAGTGAATGAGACAAGTAGAATTTTTTCGTTACGAGCAACTCAGAATGAAGGTATGATTTAGGATAATATGCTTGTGTCTGGCCAACAGAAGTATATTGTGATAAATCATACGGAATTTCTGGGAAGCTGAAGGAAAATTAGGCGGCCTGTGCTATATTGGATTGTGATGTGACTGGATATGAGATGAATAACCTGTGAAGTTCTGTTGACTTACGAGGCAATTTCGTAGACATAGGTATAGATTTTAGCATGATGACTAATTCTATTGCCTAAGCTTTGGATAATTGGGAAAAGTGGACAGTATAAAGAGTTGAATTGGATGACAGATCGTGAAATTTATGATGCGGAATGGCGAAGAAACACGAATTTGACTCTGATTATTTGACTTGATCGTGTAATTTGTGGGCTTAAGTGGATTAACGGACGTTGATCGATGAAGATTATGACAACTTATTTTGTACCGGGAGTGTATTGACGTCAAGAATCTCATTTCCCTATGCAATTGTGGTGGATATTGTCGGTATTGGGGATAAGATTGATAAAGTTAACCGTGTGTTTTGGCGGTTCGAGTAACAATTTTTGGGTTTGTTGACCATAGTTGACCCGATTCCGAGGACGGAATCTCTTTTAAGGAGGGTAGATTTGTAACACCCGCGTTTTGGGCCTAGATGAAATGACCATTGTACCCTTAGGGTATGGTGTAATTAGTGATTTTAATAATTATATGTTTATAATTATTTGGTTATTTAGTTGAGACCAGTTTGTGACAAGTGTCACAGAACAGGTTCGTTTGTTGAATTTGGACTCCGTTAGGGCCTCCTAACGATGTACGAAAGATATTAGATAACTGGTAAATACCCGTGTGTCGTGGGGTATGGGTTTTAAACCCCTTAAGTGTATGTATCTGCTTCTTTCACCCATTTTTCTAGACTTTTCCTAATTAAGAACGTACCTAACTCCTTCATCCTCTCAAACCCTAAAGATCAAAGCTTGTTAGTTTGTTGAATTCGAGCTAGTAATCTGTTACTTGTGTGTTGGTGATCATCACAAGGTAAGTGCTTCGTTGATTCATGCTTTGATTCTTGTTGAAATTGGGTTTTTTTTGTGTTCTTGACTAAAAGTGTGAAATTGGGCTTGGATCTTCATGTTTGATGTTTGTTATGCTTAATTGATGTTAGAAATAGGTTGTATATATGTTTAGTAACTTTCTTGTGCTTAAAATTTGGTCAAAAACACTTAGAAATCGAGTTTTTGGGGAAGAAATCACAAAATCAGCGAAATTGGTTCGAAACCCAGTTTGCTACAGTACCCGAGTTGCTACAGTACCCCCGAGTTGCTACAGTACCGAGTTGCTACAGTGTCACTATTTGCTACAGTGTCACTATTTGCTACAGTGTCACTATTTGCTACAGTACCACTATTTGCCACAGTGCCGAGTTGCTACAGTACCCCCGAATTGCTACAGTACCCGAGTTGCTACAGTGTCACTATTTGCTACAGTGTCACTATTTGCTACAATACCTTTTATGAAATTGAAACGGGCGTAACTTTCAAAACGTAACTCCGTTTTTGATGAATAAACTATCGTTAGAATCGTAATAAAGAATACTTTTCAATGGTGAACTTTTAAGAAACTAGATCAAACTGTTTTTGGGTCGAAAAAGGAGTTTTAGTGTGTATGTCGTGTTTTGCACGCACCTGTATGCCATTATTGAATGGAGTCATGATGTAGACTCATAAAATTATGAATATATGGTGTTATGACCTAGTTTATAGTATGATTTGATTATACTATTGATTGAGATATGTATATTGACTTCGTTGTGTTGTTCTCAGGTGATAAGAACAAGGAAGAAGCTCAGAAGTAAGATAACTGAGCTGTAGCTGGTAATCGGTGAGTGGGATTATCTCCGGGTGTAGTATAGAGTAGCAAGTTGTGCTACTATGTTATACTGTTTTAGTTGCTATGCTTAGTAGTTATGTTGTAATAATGATCATTGTAGAGTTGTCATGCTAGTTGTAGGGACAGTTGTTCGTAGTGGTAGTTGTTTAACAGTTGTGTGCACAAGTTGTAGTTGCCTGTTGGAACCTATTGTTGTTAGGTTCAGCTCAGAGAGGTCAACCTTGTTGTGGTTGGGTCTAGTTGGCTACTGTTTGTTGAGTGTAGTACTGAATGACGCATCACCTGCGTGTGGATTTACTATACTGGAGATTCAGTAGTAAGGACTTTCGGTAGATGCTAGACTGATCAGCTAGTGGTCGTGTGCTCGTACAAGCCGCCGAGTCTCTAGTTGGAGCATAGTTGCTAGTTGATAGTTGCCAGATGATTAGTTGTTAGTTGACGGTTTCCTGTTATGGATTGTTGTAGTTGTACAAGTTGGTACTGTATGCTAGATCTGTTAGATGATTCCATTCACTTAGCCTCGTGCTAACCCCCTCACCTCCTCCCTTGCAGGTTTTGGATATTAGTACTGGTAGGGACAGGCGTCGGGTTGACGATATGTTTGACAAGACGAACTCTGATGTCTTAACTTTTATAAATATGTAACTAGTTGTTTAACGTAACACCGGTGGTTTGTAATAAGTAACTAGCTAATGATTTGTGATAATCATGTTTGTAATTAACTAAGGGTATTTATATGAATTAAGACTTCCGCTGTGATCTAAAAAAAAAAATCAGGGTGTTACACTTGACGTTAGTTGACGTTACATGACGTTACTTGACGTTACATGACGTTACTTGACGTTAGTGGACGTTACTTGACGTTACTCGACGTTAGTGGACGTTAGTTGACGTTAGTTGACGTTACTTGACGTTAGTTGACGTTACTTGACGTTAGTTGACGTTACTTGACGTTAGTTGACGTTACTTGACGTTACTTGACGTTAGTTGACGTTACTTGACGTTAGTTGACGTTACTTGATGTTTGTTAACGTTAGTTGACGTTACTTGACGTTAGTTGCCGTTAGTGGACGTTAGTTGCCGTTAGTGGACGTTAGTTGACGTTAGTTGACGTTACTTGACGTTAGTTGACGTTAGTTGACGTTACTTGACGTTAGTTGACGTTACTTCACGTTACTTGACGTTACTTCACGTTAGTTGACGTTACTTAATGTTACCTGACGTTACTTGACCTTAGTTGACGTTACTTCACGTTACTTGACGTTACTTCACATTAGTTGACGTTAGTTGATGTTACCTGACGTTACTTGACCTTAGTTGACGTTCCTTGACGTTAGTTGACGTTAGTGAACGTTAGTGGACGTTAGTTGACGTTACTTGATGTTACCTGACGTTACTTGACCTTAGTTGACGTTACTTCACGTTACTTGACGTTACTTCACGTTAGTTGACGTTACTTGATGTTACCTGACGTTACTTGATCTTAGTTGATGTTACTTGACGTTAGTTGACGTTACTTGACGTTTGTTAACGTTACTTGACGTTAGTTGACTTTAGTGGACGTTACTTGACGTTAGATGACGTTAGTTGACGTTACTTCACGTTACTTGACATTACTTCACGTTAGGTGACGTTACTTGACATTAGTTGACGTTACTTGACGTTAGTTGACGTTAGTGCACGTTACTTGACGTTACTTGGCGTTAGTTGACGTTTGTTGCCATTAGTCGACGTAAATTGACGTTAGTTGACGTTAATGAACGTTAGTTGATGTTAGTTGACGTTACTTGGCGTTACTTGACGTAGTTGACGTTACTTGACGTTAGTTGACGTTAGTTGACGTTAGTTGACGTTAGTTGACGTTAGTTGACGTTAGTTGACGTTACTTGACGTTAGTTGACGATACATGACGTTTGTTGACGTTTGTTGATGTTTGTTGACGTTAGTTGACGTTACTTGACGTTAGTTGACGTTAGAGGAAGTTAACGTTAGTTGACGTTACTTGACGTTAGTTGACTTTAGTGGACGTTACTTGACGTTAGTTGACGTTACTTCACGTTACTTGACATTACTTCACGTTAGGTGACGTTACTTGACTTTAGTTGACGTTACTTGACGTTAGTTGACGTTAGTGCACGTTACTTGACGTTAGTTGACGTTAGTTGACATTAGTTGACGTAAATTGACGTTGGTTGACGTTAGTGGACGTTAGTTGATGTTAGTTGACGTTACTTGGCGTTACTTGACGTAGTTGACGTTACTTGACGTTAGTTGATGTTAGTGGACATTACTTGTCGTTAGTTGACGTTACTTAACGTTAGTTGACGATACATGACGTTTGTTGATGTTTGTTGACGTTAGTTGACGTTACTTGACGTTACTTGACGTTAGTGGAAGTTAGTTGACGTTACTTGACGTTTGTTAACGTTAGTTGACGTTACTTGACGTTAGTTGACGTTAGTGGACGTTACTTGATGTTAATTGACGTTACTTGACGTTAGTTGACGTTACTTCACGTTACTTGACATTGCTTCACGTTAGGTGACGTTTCTAGACGTTAGTTGACATTAGTTGACGTTACTTGACGCTAGTGGACGTTAGTTGACGTTAGGTGACGTTACTTGACGTTAGTTGACGTTAGTGGACGTTACTTGACGTTAGTGGACGTTACTTGACGTTACTTGACGTTACTTGACGTTAGTTGACGTTACTTCACGTTACTTGACATTACTTCACGTTAGGTGACGTTACTTGACGTTAGTTGACGTTAGTGCACGTTATTGGACGTTACTTGACGTTACTTGACGTTACTTGACGTTAGTTGACGTTAGTTGATATTAGTTGACGTAAATTGACGTTAATTGACGTTAGTGGACGTTAGTTGATGTTAGTTGACGTTACTTCACGTTACTTGACATTACTTCACGTTAGGTGACGTTACTTGACGTTAGTTGACGTTAGTTGACGTTAGTGCACGTTATTGGACGTTACTTGACGTTACTTGACGTTACTTGACGTTAGTTGACGTTAGTTGATATTAGTTGACGTATATTGACGTTAATTGACGTTAGTGGACGTTAGTTGATGTTAGTTGACGTTAGTTGACGTTACTTGACTTTAGTTGACGTTACTTGACGTTACTTGACGTTACTTGACGTTATTTGACACTATTGGACGTTAGTTGACGTTACTTGACGTTAGTTGACATTACTTGACGTTACTTGACGTTAGTTGCGTTACATGACGTTAGTTGACGTTACTTGACGTTAGTTGACGTTACTTGATATTAGTTGACGTTACATGACGTTACTTGACGTTAGTGGACGTTACTTGACGTTAGTTGACGTTACTCGATGTTAGTGGACGTTAGTTGACGTTACTTGACGTTATTTGACATTACTTGACGTTAGTTGACGTTACTTGACGTTAGTTGACGTTACATGACGTTTGTTGATGTTTGTTGATGTTAGTTGACGTTACTTGACGTTACTTGACGTTAGTGGACGTTAGTTGACGTTACTTGACGTTAGTTGACGTTACTTGACGTTTGTTAACGTTAGTTGACGTTACTTGACGTTAGTTGACGTTAGTGGACGTTACTTGACGTTACTTGACGTTACTTGACGTTACTTCACGTTACTTGACATTACTTCACGTTAGGTGACGTTACTTGACGTTAGTTGACGTTAGTGCACGTTACTTGACGTTACTTGACGTTTGACGTTAGTTGACATTAGTTGACGTAAATTGACGTTAGTTGACGTTAGTGGACGTTAGTTGATGTTAGTTGACGTTACTTGGCGTTACTTGACGTAGTTGACGTTACTTGACGTTAGTTGACGATACATGACGTTTGTTGATGTTTGTTGACGTTAGTTGACGTTACTTGATGTTACTTGATGTTACTTGACGTTAGTTGACGTTAGTGGAAGTTAGTTGACGTTACTTGACGTTTGTTGACGTTAGTTGACGTTATTTGACGTTAGTGGACGTTAGTTGACGTTACTTGACGTTAGTTGACGTTACTTCACGTTACTTGACATTACTTCACGTTAGGTGACGTTACTTGACGTTAGTTGACGTTAGTTGACGTTAATTGACATTAGTTGACGTAAATTCACGTTAGTTGACGTTAGTGGACGTTAGTTGATGTTAGTTGACGTTACTTGGCGTTACTTGACGTACTTGACGTTACTTGACGTTACTTGACGTTACTTGACGTTAGTAGACGTTTGTGGACATTACTTGACGTTAGTTGACGTTAGTTGACGTTAGTTGATGATACATGACGTTTGTTGATGTTTGTTGATGTTAGTTGACGTTACTTGACGCTAGTTGACGTTACTTGACGTTAGTGGACGTTAGTTGACGTTACTTGACGTTACTTGACGTTAGTTGACGTTAGTGAACGTTAGTGGACGTTACTTGACGTTACTTGATGTTACCTGATGTTACTTGACCTTAGTTGACGTTACTTCACGTTACTTGACGTTACTTCACGTTAGTTGACGTTACTTGATGTTACTTGATCTTAGTTGGCGTTACTTGACGTTAGTTGACGTTAGTGAACGTTAGTGGACGTTACTTGACGTTACTTGACGTTACATGACGTTAGTGGACGTTACTTGACGTTAGTTGACGTTACTCGATGTTAGTGGACGTTAGTTGACGTTACTTGACGTTAGTTGACATTACTTGACGTTAGTTGACGTTACTTGACGTTACATGACGTTTGTTGATGTTTGTTGATGTTAGTTGACGTTACTTGACGTTAGTTGACGTTACTTGACGTTAGTGGACGTTAGTTGACGTTACTTGACGTTAGGTGACGTTACTTGACGTTAGTTGAAGTTAGTGGACGTTAGTTGACGTTACTTGACGTTTGTTAACGTTTGTTAACGTTAGTTGACGTTAGTGGACGTTACTTGACTTTAGTTGACGTTAGTTGACGTTAGTTGACGTTAGTTGACGTTAGTGGACGTTAGTGCACGTTACTTGACGTTAATTGACGTTAGTTGACGTTAGTTGACATTAGTTGACGTAAATTGATGTTACTTGACGTTAGTGGACGTTAGTTGATGTTAGTTGACGTTACTTGGCGTTACTTGACGTTAGTTGACGTTACTTTACGTTAGTTGACGTTAGTGGACGTTACTTGTGTAACGACCCGACTTTTTCGACTTGCTTTTGTGCCTTGTATTTTAGCGAAACTGCGTATCTGTGCGTACTGTGTTACTTTTACTCTGGAAACTTGATATACGTGGTTTACTTTCATTTATATGTTAAAACGTGCCTTAGAGTACGTAGGATACTTAACTTGTTCAACGGAAGCCTTTATAACCGTTAGTGTTACTTAACGTTTCGAATAAACCGCAAACTGCGCGCACGTTTGACTTTTGTCGTAATCGGAATATTATGACTGCAAAATATTAGTTATTATTTTATAATAATAATTACCTGGGTTTTTGGATGCTTAATTACGCGTAGGAATTTAATTAAGCTTAATAGTTAGTCTTGTTGGACTTAAGCCCACCCTTGATAATGCTAAAAACGAACATATATTTCATAGCATTATTCCTCAAGAAAGACAAGCTTTTAGTTGCTATTGTTCTATTTATAAGTGATATTCGTTTAAATAATAAAAGGTGAAGACAAAAGACAGATTCGACGAATTGAAGACGCAAACGACCAAAAAGCTCAAAAGTACAAAATACAATCAAAAAGGTTCCAATTATTGATAAGAAACGTCTCGAAATTACAAGAGTACAAGATTCAAAACGCAAAGTACAAGATATAAAATAGTACGCAAGGACGTTCGAAAATCCGGAACCGGGACATGAGTCAACTCTCAACGCTCGACGCAACGGACTAAAAATTACAAGTCAACTATGCACATAAATATAATATAATATTTATATAATTCTTATAATTATTTATATATTATATTTATATTTAAATCCGTCGGCAAGCTAGGAGCCAAGGCTTTGTGAGCTGGATTTGATATCTCCGCGACTCGCGGAGTTTGAGGAACGAGAGGGCCGCGACTCGCGGAGCCCCAAAAAATGAAACTGCCTATAAAAGCAAACGCAGTTTGATCGATCAAAATATCCTTTAATCTCTCTCTCAATATATACGTAATATATATATATATATATATATATATATATATATATATATATATATATATATATATATATATATATATATTTTAATTTTAATTTTAATTTCTAATAATAAGGGTGTGTTAGCGAATGTTGTAAGGGTGTAAGTCAAAATTCTGTCCGTGTAATGCTACGCTATTTTTAATCATTGTAAGTTATGTTCAACCTTTTTAATTTAATGTCTCGTAGCTAAGTTATTATTATGCTTATTTAATCCGAAGTAATCATGATGTTGGGCTAATTATTAAAATTGGGTAATTGGGCTTTGTACCATAATTGGGGTTTGGACAAAAGAACGACACTTGTGGAAATTAGACTATGGGCTATTAATAGGCTTTATATTTGTTTAACTAAATGATAGTTTGTTAATGTTAATATAAAGATTTACAATTGGGCGTCCCTATAAATAACCATTTACACTCGATCGGACACGATGGGCGGGGTATTTATATGTACGAATAATCGTTCATTTAACCGGACACGGGAATGGATTAATAGCCACTAGAATTATTAAAACTGGGGTGAAATTATGTACAAGGACACTTGGCATAATTGATAACAAAGTATTAAAACCTTGTGTTACACTCAGTCGACATCCTGGTGTAATTATTAAACAAAGTATTAAAATCTTGTTACAGTTTAAGTCCCAATTAGTTGGAATATTTAACTTCGGGTATAAGGATAATTTGACGAGGACACTCATACTTTATATTTATGACTGATGGACTGTTGTGGACAAAAACCAGACGGACATATTAAATAATCCAGAACAAAGGACAATTAACCCATGGGCATAAAACTAAAATCAACACGTCAAACATCATGATTACGGAAGTTTAAATAAGCATAATTCTTTTATTTCATATTTAATTTCCTTTATTTTATATTTAATTGCACTTCTAATTATCGCATTTTTATTTATTGTTATTGTATTTAATTGCACTTTTAATTATCGTACTTTTTAATTATCGCAAGTTTATTTTATCGCACTTTTATTATTCGCAATTTCATTATCGTTATTTACTTTACGCTTTAAATTAAGTCTTTTATTTATTTAATATTTCACATTTGGTTTTAACTGCGACTAAAGTTTTAAAATCGACAAACCGGTCATTAAACGGTAAAAACCCCCCTTTATAATAATAATATTACTTATATATATATATATATATTTGTATTTTTATAAATTAAACTAATATAGCGTTAAGCTTTGATTAAAAGATTTTCCCTGTGGAACGAACCGGACTTACTAAAAACTACACTACTGTACGATTAGGTACACTGCCTATAAGTGTTGTAGCAAGGTTTAAGTATATCCATTCAATAAATAAATAAATATCTTGTGTGAAATTGTATCGTATTTAATAGTATTTCCTGCTAAAATTTAAGCTATTTTATATACACCTCGCATAACATCAACCCTACTCTAGCTATTGGCCCAATTAATTAGCCCAAGTATTATATACTAGTGACCCATAATAAATAAAATAAATGCTCATTTAATTAGATGAGTCATACTAGCATTTGGATAAGGATTATCCATAATATTACATGGGATCCTAGCATAAGTACATACTTTAGACAACCACTAACCAAAAAGCAAAATGGTGTCTCCCCCCTCCCCCTTTGAAAATCACGGCCCTAGGGGCCTCCACCTCATCAATCCATGTAAAAATTTTGCCTATAAATACTAGCCATATTCCTCTCATTTTACACATGCTCTCATTTGAATTTCACACACACTTACTCTCTTACTTCCTTTCTAGCATTTCTCACTTGTAAGTTTTTGATCTTTTTCTTCTTCTTTCCCTTTCTAATTCGTGTATCATCATCATTCTTAAAGATCAAGCTTTTTAGCTTTGATCTTGATTATATCTTGTTGATTCAAGCATGAATCCTTCAAGAACATGGAAGATTCAAGCTTTCTAGCTTTGAATCTTCACCAACTTTGTAGATCTATATTTTTCTTACTTTAATCTTGTTATTTTGTTATAAAGATTCAAACTTGTGTTTGTAATCTTCATGTATCTTAAAGATCCAAGCTTTATGCTTCAAGATCTTCAAGAACAATCAAGATGCAAGCTTTCTAGCTTGAATCTTCATATCTTGTTGTTGGATCTAAGTTTTCTAACTTATGATATTGTTATTTTGTTAAAAAGATACAAACTTATGTTTGTTATCTTCATGTAACTTAAAGATCCAAGCTTTATGCTTCAAGATCTTCAAGAACAATAAAGGTTCAAGCTTTCTAGCTTTGCAACCTTGTAACTTGTGTGAATATGATCCAAGCTCTCTAGCTTAGGGTTCCATCACCTCATTTGACTTAGATTGTGTTCATACTTGTTTGATTGATGTAAAGTTTGTAACTTTGTTTGTAAATAGGACTTGTAATTGTGTTAAGACTAAGGATATGATGTAACCTTGGTTCATCATTCATCTAAGACTCTTAAATGAGTTGTGTTACCACTTGGTCTTAACATATTGTGTATTGATGGTAGAATCTTGATCAAAAGTGATGCTAAACCATCAATGAGTTGTACACTTGAAGCTACAAACATCAAGGATGAGAACCGTGATGAGCATCAAGCACCAAGAACCCCACCGGAGCACTTGTCCACTGATTTTCGTATCTGATCAGGCCACCTGGGCAACTGAAAAGTTGATTTTCAGTTAGTTCGGTTCGAGTATATGATTTTCCGTTTAGGCCTCGTCTTAATCCGAGTTACGGTTTAGGATTTATGACCCTCCGAGAGTCACTACACCCTATTAACGTTGTGCTGAAATTTCTAACCTACTCGCACTTAAACCGTCGCCACGGTCAAACGAAGACGAGTTAGGTTCTGAAAATTGGTCAGCTGTTAGGGAACTCATATACGGAGCCATAGCCACTGACTATGCGTCTTTTAGATTTACGTAGAGGTCGCAGCAGCTGACCGAAGTCAGCCTATTGTTTCGATCTCTATTCTTGTCAAACGTACTTAGCTTTTATGATGATGATGATGATGATGATGATGATGACACTTAAACTACTTTTATGCACTATTAGAATTTATAAAGACAACCTACTGACCTAGTAACCCTTCATTTATGTTGACGACCTTTCGGACCGATTTACTACTTGCGTACTTCATTACCGACTTTACCGCTTTTATCACTGTGAGTTATAGCATCTCTTTTTACCACTTTTACTATTTTTGGGACTGAGAATACATGCGCTTTTTACGTTTTACATGTTAGGCACGAGTACTTAAACTTTATATGTGTGTGGGTTATACAACGGCATAAACATTCCCCTTAGCACGGTAACGTTTAGTCATTGGTTTTTGAAACAGTGAACGCGAATCTTAGATATGGATCCATAGGGTTTGACATCCCCACTCGGGCTAGTCGCGCTATCATTTAACGGGTGTTTAATACTTCGTGAACACACGCACTCGCCAAGTGTACTTTCAGGGGGTTATAAACGTTAAGTCTAGTTACCGGGTGCCCACGGTTATACATATACTTTTCATACTGTTTTGTTACACTGAAATCTCGTGGCCTAACTTACGTTACTGTTACAACTTAAACTATAGCTCACCAACATTCGTGTTGACTTTTAAGCGTGTATTTCTCAGGTGCCTAGAGGTTTCTTGCTTCCGCTGTTAGATTGCTGTCTTGCTGTTAAGGACCTGCTGTATTAGTTATCCGCCGCATTACTAGAGATGTCTCATTCATGGAACTTTTCTGTTGCATTCGTAGTTTATGTTAATTTCAAACAATGGCTTTGTAACGACCTTAGGGTCAAATACTTATGTTTATGCTCCTATTCGTAGGATGCACGTTATCTTTTGTAAAACGCTATCTTTTTATTAATGCAAACTGGTTTTCAAACAGCATATAGTACTTGACCGTGTGAAGATCCTGTTGTTGACGAATCGTACACGATGGTTTTGTACGGGGCATCACATTTCGTATCAGAGCATTGTTTGTAGGGAATTAGGTTGCATTAGTGAGTCTAGACCGACCCGAGTAGGATTCACTAATAGGACTAATCTACAACTTGCTAGTTTACTTGTTTCCGCGAAACTTACTTCTAGATTTTTAGGCTTTGTCGTAAAATTCCTTAAGTGCTTTTTCTTTAGACTAAGATTTAGGTGCTTTAGAATTTTGCGACGCCTTTTTAAGATTTAATACCTTTTTAAGATATTGCCATTTGGGATATAGTTTTATTTGTAAGCTTTAATATTTTTCGACGCCTTTTACCTATGTATCAATTATCATTCCAATTAGTAATCTCAATTTGCGATTATAATTTTAAGTTAGTGATAGTAATAAGGTTGGGTTAGTCGAGTGTTTTTAAGTTTTATAGTCATTCTCTGTTTCTTTCATTTTTCGACGCCTTTTTCAAATTTTTTTTCTTTTTCGACGCGCTCTTTTTCTTTCTTATTTCTCGCTATTCTAGTTTTTAGGACATAGATTTTTATTCTACTTCTTATCTAAATTTCTTAAAATTACGAAAATTTATTTTAAGTGGTTAAATTGATAGACATCAAAATTTTCTGGTTCGTTGTAATAGTTGGATTTGTACGTGGACCGGGTTATTGGAGCCAAACAATCCTCAATTATATTGAGACCAAACGAATCCTGCCCCTCTGCTGCATCTTTTGGCTATTCGAAATGTGGGCAAAATCAGAAAAGTCTATTGATTGGATAACTTATATAATTTTTCTTTCCTTTTTAAAAACTAATAGGATATTCAGTGAATGCATCGAGCAAGACGTTCACCACCTTTTGTACGTTCACCACCTGTAACTAGATCAAGACATCTAGCTAATATTGTCACCGTTGATAATCCATTTTTTGAACCCGACCTCACAATTGAGAATCCGGAGAATATTCAGGGACGATTCATAGATCCTGAACCACTAAACTTTCCTCCGGAAACACCAATCATTCAAAAAGAGATTGTTGAGGAACGAACTATTAAATTAGAATCCTCTAGTGATTCCGATTCAACAAATTCAATTATGGAGAATCTGGAACCTTTAAGTATGGAAGACTGAATGAGAGCTAAACGCACTGGCCAAGGTCATGCAATTACTCATCCAGACATTAATGCGCCAGATTATGAAATCAAAGGACAAATTCTACACATGGTGACTAATCAATGCCAATTTAGTGGTGCGCCGAAGGAAGATCCAAATGAACATCTTCGTACCTTTAATAGGATCTGCACACAATTTAAAATCCGAGAAGTTGAAGATGAATAAATATATCTCGTGTTATTTCCCTGGACTTTAAAGGGAGAAGCCAAAGATTGGTTGGAATCGTTACCTGAAGGGGCGATTGATACATGGGACGTTTTAGTTGAAAACTTTCTTAGACAATTCTTTCCGGCATCTAAAGCCGTAAGACTTCAAGCAGAAATTGTTACGTTTACACAGAAACCAAATGAAACTCTATATGAGGCGTGGACATGATTTGGAAAGTTATTAAGAGGATGTCCGCAACATGGTTTAGACACCTGTCAAATAGTACAAATATTCTACCAAGGATGCGACATCACTACAAGGAAAGACATCGATATAGCAGCTGGTGGTTCTATTATGAAGAAAACCGAAACTGATGCTTACAAAATTATTGATAACACTGCTTCCCACTCACATGAGTGGCACCAAGAAAAAGATATCGTTAGATCATCTAAAGCAGCTAGAGCCGATTCTAGCCATGACTTAGATTCCATTTCCGCAAAGATAGATGCTGTCGAGAGACGAATGGAAAAGATGATTAAAGATATCCACTCAATACGAATTAGTTGTGAGCAGTGTGGAGGACCACATTTGACAAAAGATTGTCTCAGTATTGAACTAACAATGGAACAAAGAGAGAATGTTTCATATCTAAACCAAAGGCCTGAAAATAATTATCAGAATAATTATCAACAGCCAAGACCGATTTACAATCAAAATCAGAATTATAACCGAAATATTCCATACAACAACCAACAAGGTCCTAGCAATCAACAAGTATCCAATAATACTTACAACCAGCAAAGACCTAATTTTCAAAACAAACCACCACAACCCGATGATAAAAAGCCGAATTTAGAAGATATGATGACGAAGCTAGTTGAAACTCAAATGCAGTTTTTCACATCTCAGAAACAAACTAATGAACAAAATGCTCAAGCATTTAGAAATCAACAAGCTTCTATTCAAAATCTGGAACAAGAAGTAAGTAACCTAGCAAGGTTAATAGGTGAAAGAAAACCGAGAACTTTACCTAGTGATACAAATGCTAACCCCCGGAATGAAACAGCTAAAGCCATTACCACAAGAAGTGGTACAACACTTAAACCACCTGAAATACCTGTAACTTCTGATGAAGCTATTCCTACTCCACAAGAACCACAATCTGAACAAGATAAGGAAAAAGAACCGGTAGTTGAAAAGGTTAATGAAGATAACACAGTTAAGGCTAAACCTTATGTTAAACCATACCAACCACCACTTCCTTACCCGAGTAAAATGAAAATAGAAAGACTTGAAGCCGAGCAATCCAAATTCTTGGATATGTTTAAACAGATAAATGTAAATCTTCCTTTCATTGATGTGATTTCAGGAATGCCTAGATATGCTAAATTCTTGAAAGATCTAATCACAAATAGAAAGAAAATGGAAGAACTCTCGGCTGTTACTATGAATGCTAATTGTTCAGCAGTGCTGTTGAATAAGATACCAGAAAAATTATCTGATCCAGGAAGTTTCACAATTCCATGTTTTCTGGGTAGTCTTAGTTCAATATAAGCATTGGCAGACTTAGGTGCTAGTATAAATTTAATGCCGTATTCACTATATGCTAAATTAGACCTTGGAGAATTGAAACCAACAAGAATAAGCATACAACTAGCCGATCGATCAATAAAATATCCTAGAGGGATAATGGAGAACATGCTAGTTAAAGTTGGTACTTTAGTATTTCCAGTAGATTTTGTTGTTCTGGACATGGAAGAAGATTCTCAAGTTCCTCTCATATTAGGAAGACCATTCTTAAACACGGCTAAAGCAATGATAGACGTGTTCGGTAAGAAACTGACCCTAAGTATAGAGGACGAGAGTGTTACCTTTTCAGTTGATAGAGCAATGTAACAACCGCAATCTGCAGATGATACATGTTATTATATTCAAACTATAGATTCACATGCAGAATTATTAGAAGAATTTCCAGAATTACAAGGAACAGGAGAATGTTCTTTAGGAGAAGGTAATGAACCAATTGATGAAGCTGAAATGTTAGCTACACTAATAGCTAATGGATATGAACCAACAACAGAAGAAATTCAAATGCTAAAAGAAGAAGACAGATATCGATATAAATCATCGATAGAAGAACCACCGACATTAGAGTTAAAGCCACTTCCAAACCATTTGGAATACGCTTATTTACATGGTGAATCTGAATTACCTGTAATAATATCATCTTCTCTTACTGAAAATGAGAAATCACAACTCATTTCTGTGTTGAAAGCTCATAAACCAGCTATTGCATGGAAGATTCATGATATAAAAGGAATAAGTCCTTCGTATTGCACACATAAAATCCTTATGGAAGAAGGTCATAAAAAGTATGTGCAACGCCAACGAAGACTAAATCCAAATATGCAAGATGTAGTAAAAAATGAAATTATTAAACTACTAGACGCAGGTTTAATTTATCCAATTTCTGATAGTCCATGGGTAAGCCCAGTTCAATGCGTGCCTAAGAAGGGTGGCATGACTGTCATTACAAATGAGAAAAATGAGCTTATTCCTACTAGGACTGTAACAGGATGGCGTGTTTGTATTGATTATAGAAAATTAAATGACGCCACCAGAAAAGATCACTTTCCCTTACCTTTCATTGATCAAATGTTGGAAAGATTAGCCGGAAATAGTTACTATTGCTTTCTTGATGGATTTTCCGGATATTTTCAAATTCCAATAGCACCCGAAGACCAAGAGAAAACCACATTCACATGCCCTTATGGTACTTTTGCTTACAAACGCATGCCATTTGGACTTTGCAACGCCCCTGCAACCTTTCAAAGGTGCATGATGGCGATTTTTCACGACATGATAGAAGAATGCATGGAAGTTTTCATGGATGACTTTTCAGTCTTCGGTAATACCTTTGAAACATGTCTAGCTAATCTGGAACGAATGCTTATTAGATGCGAACAATCAAATCTAGTACTTAATTGGGAGAAATGCCATTTCATGGTTAAAGAAGGCATCGTTCTTGGTCATAAAATTTCAAAAGAAGGAATTGAAGTGGATAGAGCTAAAGTAGATGTAATTGCTAAACTTCCACATCCCACCAATGTTAGAGGAGTTAGGAGTTTTCTAGGGCATGCCGGTTTTTACCGACGTTTCATAAAAGATTTTTCTAAAATTGCCACTCCTATGAATAAACTCCTAGAAAAGGATGCTCCATTCATCTTTTCAAATGAATGCATCAAATCTTTTAATATTCTTAAAGAGAAACTTACAAATACGCCGATCATGATAACACCAAATTGGAATCTACCGTTTGAACTTATGTGCGATGCAAGTGATTTTGCAATGGGAGCCGTTTTAGGACAAAGGATTGAAAAATGATTTCAACCTATATATTATGCTAGTAAGACGTTACAAGGAGCACAAACAAATTACACAACTACTGAAAAAGAACACCTTGCTATTGTCTTTGCTTTTGACAAATTTCGTTCATATCTCGTTCTAGTAAAAACGGTGGTCTATACCGACCATTCTGCTCTTAGATACCTATTTTCAAAACAAGATGCCAAACCAAGATTAATCCGTTGGATCTTACTCTTACAAGAGTTCGATATTGAAATCCGAGATAAAAGAGGAGCAGAAAATCTCGCCGCTGATCATCTTTCTCGTCTTGAAAATCCCGAATTAGAAGTTCTAAATGAATCGGCCATACAAGACAACTTTCCTGATGAATATCTATTGAAGATAGATTATAATGAAATTCCATGGTTTGCAGACTATGCAAACTACTTAGTATGTGGATACCTTGAAAAAGGATTGTCGTACCAAAAACGAAAGAAATTCTTCAGTGATATAAAACACTATTTCTGGGAAGATCCACATTTGTTTAAAAGTTGTCCAGATGGAATAATACGCCGATGTGTATTCGGAGATGAAGCTAGTAAAATTTTAAACCATTGTCACACAGGACCAACAGGAGGGCATTATGGGCCTCAACTAACAGCAAGAAAAGTTTATGATGCTGGATTCTATTGGCCTACAATTTACAAAGACGCACACCTTCTTTGCAAATCCTGTGATGCTTGTCAAAGGGCCGGAAAAATAAGTCAACGTGATGAAATGCCACAAAATGTCATTCAAGTATGTGAAGTATTTGACATTTGGGGTATTGACTTTATGGGTCCATTTCCAAAATCTCATAATAATCTCTATATTCTCGTAGCCATTGATTATGTATCTAAATGGGCGGAAGCACAAGCTCTCTCAACTAACGATGCACGAGTTGTAGTCAACTTTTTAAAACGTCTTTTTTCAAGGTTTGGAACACCGAAAGCTTTAATAAGTGATCGGGGAACTCATTTCTGTAACAATCAACTTGAGAAAGTTCTCAAAAGATATGGAGTAACTCATAAAATCTCCACCGCATATCATCCACAAACAAGTGGACAAGTTGAAAATACCAACCGAGCTTTAAAACGTATTCTAGAGAAAACCGTAGGATCAAATCCGAAGGAATGGTCCATTAAATTGGAGGATGCACTCTGGGCTTTTAGAACAGCCTACAAAACTCCAATTGGAACCACACTTTTTAGACTTGTTTATGGAAAGGCATCTCATCTTCCAATAGAAATTGAACACAAAGCATTTTGGGCTTTGAAGACATGTAATCTTGATTTACATGAAGCTGGACATCTACGGTTAAGTCAACTAAACGAATTAGAAGAATTAAGACATGAAGCATACGAAAATTCATTAATCTATAAGGAAAGAACGAAGAAATGGCATGATAAAAGAATCAGAAGTTCAAAAGAATTTAAAGAAGGAGACAGAGTTCTTCTTTTCAATTCACGATTCAAGCTATTTCCTGGAAAATTGAAATCAAGATGGTCTGGACCATTCATAGTCAAACGAGTTTTCCAATACGGAACGATAGAATTAATAAATTCAAATGGGATTGAATTTAAGGTTAATGGTCACAGAGTTAAACATTACATAGATAGTCCAATGGAAGTTGACAATGAAGTTAATCATAATTTCGATACCACAGCTAACTAAGTGTGGGGAGAATCAAGTCTTTTAAAGGATAATATGTATTTCTGTTAGAGTTAGATTTTCTGTTTTCATGTAGTTCTCGAAAATGGAACCCGAATGGTCTTTCCCTAGCAGACCCTAAAGAACTAGTCTTCTCCCCCCATTCTGAATTTTTATTTTTTTTTTAGGTTTTTACGAAATGAAGACTTCCTGTGAACTAAACCATGGTCTAATGCTACACGCTTTGATCACTAAATGTAATAATGACACACTTCCGAGTGAAATAGTATCAGTAATCAGAGAAAGATTGGACGGAGTAAGAAAAGAATCCAGATGCGAAGATAATAAGTTACAATTTGGTAAAGGAAAATCAAAATCTGCAGCGAAAAGAAGAGCACGACACCTAGAAAGATGTCACAAATGCGGAAAATGGTCACATGGAGGTAAATGTTCAAATAATCAAACCTATTCAAACACCGAATTTGTTACTTTATGCAGAGACGGACCGTTCATATGTTTAGAAGAAAAAACACTGAATGCTCGAGGTTACGCCTATGTAGGCATGAAAAATCAATTAAACCGACTATCTTATGAATGGGATAGATCATATCACTAAGAATACTATCTCACAGGTAAGTCTGTACAGTTTTTATTTTTTTATTTTTATTTTTAACCTTTTGATAATAAACGCTAATTTGTTCGCTATAAAGTATTAAATTGGTATTGAATAAAATTAGGTTTGACGACCGAAATTATTGATATCATTCAAAAATTTATTACATCACGGCGAAATTTAACGTTTATTCTTAAGGTATAAATATCTTTCAACAATCAACCCAAAATATTTCAAAAATTCGTCATGAGTTAAATTAGGTCATGGAACCGAAATTATTTTACCGAAAAGAGGGGCGTATGTTTTTGATAATATTTGATTGATTAAAGTGGGATAAAATGCCAAAAAGATTTTTAATTTTATTTTTACCATGTTTTAAAATTAATATATAAAAATTAAAATAATATTGTAAACTTTTTAAATCAATATATTTAAAATTGTA
Source organism: Rutidosis leptorrhynchoides (assembly GCF_046630445.1). NCBI lineage: Eukaryota > Viridiplantae > Streptophyta > Magnoliopsida > Asterales > Asteraceae > Rutidosis > Rutidosis leptorrhynchoides. The sequence continues at coordinate 605,246,702 of NC_092333.1, read as the reverse complement.
AATATTTGAAAAATTAATCTTTTTAATATAAGTTTGTATGTATAAAAACAAAAATATAATATAAGTTTGGTGTGAATTTATAATATGAATTTTTAATTAAGTTTGGTGTGAATTTTTAATTTTATGCATTTTAAATTTAAGTTTGGTGTGAATTTAAAAACAAAAATTTACTTTATGTCGCTAAGTTAAAAATATGATTTTTAAAATTCGTCGTAAGTTGAAGACTAAGTCTTTGAACCGAAATTGCTTTACCCGAGGGAGGGACGAGAACTTTTATTATCATTATTTTTAATCTTATTGAATTAAAGTATGCCAAAAACATTAAAAAACCCAAAAATCTTAGCTTTTAAAACAATCGCTACAAAAAGACAAATTTTTTAATTTTGTCGAAGGACGGACTAGGACATCGATCCGAAACGACCTCGTCCTAAAACAAAGAAAAACAAAATTTTAAATTTATTTTATATTTGTTTTATAAGTTAAGATTTATAAAAAAAAAAAAAAAAAAACCACCGCGACTCGCGGAGTTTGATGGGCAAAATCACCGTGACTTGCGGAGTTCAGAAATTACAGAAAAAAATAAAAACGCTGGAATCAGCTCAGTCCACACACAACACCCACATAAACTGCGAAAAATACCGAAAAATTACTCCCAAAATCGAATTTTTTCACCGAAAATCATCAAATCTTTTACTAAAATCATGTTGAGAAGGATGCTATCAAAGAATTACTCAAGAAAAAGGGTAAATTTCTACACCTAAACACCATTTAATCCAAAAATTAGTGTTCTTGAGCAATTTTTTCCCCAATTCGATTTTAATGCTTTTTAGTGTAATTATGCTTAAATTGCTTGTGTATTATGCTTGTATAACCTAGATTGATGCTATTTAACATGATTAGAAGCCTTAAACTTCAAATTTTGGGTAATCTAGGGTTTGTGTTCTTGAGCAATTTGGGGCTTTTTGATATAAACAGGTTATGGCTGATTTTTGTCATGAATTATTGCTAAATTAAGTAGTGTAACATGTTTAGGTAGTTAAATGATCCAAACTTTGAGCCTAAACATGATTTTGAGAATTAAAGTGGACTTTTTCAAGTCTAAAATTCATGAACTTGATTTTTGAGAAATAATGCCATTTGAAACTTGTTTAAATGCTAGTAATGATTATTTTGACATGTTATTTGAGTTGAATGCTTATGAACTTGGCGAACATTTTCGTATATGCTTATTTGAAAAAGAGTAGATTTGATAAAAATATGAAAATGAGCTTAAGTTTGATATAAATTGAACATGTCATTGTAATTATTTTGATTGATGATTTTGCTGACACTAATGCATATTTGGATGCACAAAAATTGTCTTTGATGTGTTTTGCCGACTGAAAGGGGTGAATCTTCATCCCAAGCTCGCAATGCTCCTCCTGAGAATGCGGAACAACAGGATGTTGATAGCTATTATAAACAAGATATATCTCATCCAGTTATGACATTTTCAGATATGCACTTGGAAGATTTGCACCTGAACCTGAGATTTGACAGACTTTGGATAGATTATCCAAAATACCAAAGGGGCTTGCATACTCTTCATTCTAAAGCTGTTGAAGTACCTAGGGTAATAGAATGGGAACCGTTAGAAGCTGTAGAATTGGCCGGGCCAATTAGAGAATTACTTACACAGAGGTATGGTAATTCTACTTTTAACGATTGAGTACGATTATTCAGCATGCGTAGACCTGTATATAAAGTATGGTGTGAAGAATTATTGTGTAGTATAGAAATAAATGATCGGGTAGTTAGTTTAACCGATCGATCTTTTATTAGATTTTTGTTAGGAGGTTCGATGCGCCACATGTCTCTACTAGACATGGCTCAGGCCTTACGTATATATACGCCTGAGGAGTTAGCATCTGCCGATTGTAGAGGGTTGATATTAAATGGTAGAAAGATTGATGAAAATTTTGATACGCATGGTGTATGGAGTCAAATGACTAGCCATCACCGATTTAAAGGGGGAAATTACTCTTATTTGGATATAGATAGAGCAGAGTTAAGAGTAATTCATAGGTTTTTAGCTAATTCGATTATATAAAGAGGTAAGAATAAGGAAAAGGTAAATGAACAGGATTTGTTTTACCATATGTGTATTCGAGACCCACAAAGCGCTGTAAGTATACCGTATTGTGTGGGTTATTATTTATCAGCTATGGTTAGGGGGATGAGACCGCACAGTATAATAGGAGGTGGTATATTTATTACACTAATTGCTGAGTATCTCGGTGTGGATATAAGTCAGGGGGGATTATTAATCGAAGAACCAGAACCCCACGATACAATTGGTTTAAATGTATACCATGGTGCTAAAGTTTTGAAGAGGCAAAATAACGCCGCAGTACGATATAATGGTAGACATCCACAGGTTGAGAGAAACCAACAACCAGGTAATGTGGGAGGGGGAAATGAAATGACAGAAATGCAAAGGTTTATAGCTTCACAAGAGTATGAAAATGCTAGACATAGAGCATTTGAAGATTGGCAAGTTCATCAAAACCAAATCATAGCTCATTGCCAACATGTAGGTAGAAACTATATTCCTACTCCATCGCCCGTATTTCCTCCCTGGTCTATAGAGATCCAACCACCGTATCCTACGTATAACCCAGCCGAAGCATTTTATAACACATATGGTTATGCATGGAACCCCTACTGGTATCAGTATCATCCCTAGTCTACTTAGTTTTATTTATTTTATTATTTGTAATGTTGATACATTTAATACTTATGTTAATATTGTAATAGTTTTTATAATTTTCTAATTTTTTTTTATTAGATTTTAATAATTTTTGAATGTGGGGTAATATACCAAACTTCAAAAATATGTATATATGTTTGCAGTTTATCTTATGTACACAACAGGGTAAAACAAAGCATTTTCAAAGACTGGCATTAAGTTCAGCAAAAGCAACTAATTTTGACGACAAGATGCAAAATATATGTGAAATAACAACAAGACGGAAGGAACAAATGATGTGCACCATTTATCATTCAACACAAACAACAATATGTTTGGAAACTTTGGTAAAATTTAATCATTTCTATGCTAATCACCCTCAATAATTTAAATTGTTACTGATTTCTTGCAAATGAGGGCATTGCAAGATCTTAAGTGTGGGAAGGGGTTAAATTCTTTCGGATTTTTAAAAATTTTTATCTTAAACACTTGGTTACCATTAAAAATACTAGTAAAGCAGTAGTTGTATTAGAATCTAGTGCTCTCTGATAATAAAGAACAGCCCTAGTCTTATATACTGACTACCCAATTCTAGTAAAAAATTTCAAAATTTTCAATTAAATGAACTCAAAATCATGTTTATACATATTTATGAATGATAAAATTAGGTATTAACACCGAAATTATTGTTACCTCGGAAAGGACATAAATTGAGAAACAAACCAGAATGTTAAAATTCATTTAAAATGGAATAGAGGACAATAAAAAGGAAAATAAAAGCCAAGTGTGGGAAAAATTACCAAGTTATCTTAAACATATGTCACATATTTCTGTAACAAATAATTGAAAATACTTTTGTTTTGGACAAAATCAACTGTTTTACCCGATTTACTGTAATGAAAGATGGATCTACACGATGAATCAATTCCATTAAAAGGAAGTAAAGTCTTCCAAAAAAGACACGCGCTTCTTGATTTAGGTCATGAAGTTGTCGTCCAGACCAGCTGTAGGTTGATAAAAAATCTAGAAAAGTCATCTCTAAAATCAGCAGGAAATCCACGGACCTCAGCATAAAACAAGGTCGCCAAGTGGTCAGATTTATCCCAACCATGAGAAGGATTTATCTCGTACAATGGGGGGCACCGTCCAAATTAGCTTGATAAGACTAATGAATCAGATCCCCAGAAAGGATAATCTCCTTAAAAGATCAAAAATCAGCTTTTAAGACTGATATTACTCAATCCTTGAGATTGACCTTAAAGATTGAGAATTCAAACTCATGGAATTCAATGATATCTAAACTCGAGCTTGAATGAGAAAATATTTTGATCAAAAAGTTACAAATCGATTTGTTTTCTGAAAACCTATTTTCAATGCGTTCATTACCATTGAACGTAAAATCCTAGGAATTCACCTGGAATTCATTAGGTCACCTGAACCAAATCGGGTGTCAACCGTAAGAACGGTGGTTGCATAACATGGTCAAAGACAGGACCTTGTGCCAGACTGAAAAATTATAAGGGTGTGCTTTACTATTACTCCTACCAAGGATAGTAATTGCGTCCGACACGTTATAGACCATAATTAAAAGCATGTCAGGGGACATTGCCTTAACAGTTGCTTGTTCAACAATTTCTTTTACAACCGGACGGTAGTTTACCAAAAGGTAATATACGGAGCAAGTATACTGGACGTGTTGCTTTCCTAATACAAGGTTAGCAAGTGGGTGACAGAAAACCACAAGTTTTAAGCTAAAATTTTCAAATCTGAAACCCACCAAACCCACAAAAAGAATTTGCAAACACCGGTGAAGGGTTATTCTGGAAAACTTATCTAGGGTAAAAACTAGATTTAATTTTCAAAAGATCAAATGTTTTCATAAAGATCCAATTTCCTTAATGGATCTAAATTTTTATAGTCATGTGAGACTGTAAACCATATCGTTACTACCATTGTTTATACCGCCGTATAGAAATCACTGATGTAAAAAGTGTGAAGAATAAAGAAGTGATTCTAGTATTTCAAGACTATATTGCTTGAGGACAAGCAACGCTCAAGTGTGGGAATATTTGATAATGCTAAGAACGAACATATATTTCATAGCATTATTCCTCAAGAAAGACAAGCTTTTAGTTGCTATTGTTCTATTTACAAGTGATATTCGTTTAAATAATAAAAAGTGAAGACAAAAGACAGATTCGACGAATTGAAGACGCAAACGACCAAAAAGCTCAAAAGTACAAAATACAATCAAAGAGGTTCCAATTATTGATAAGAAACGTCTCAAAATTACAAGAGTACAAGATTCAAAACGCAAAGTACAAGATATAAAATAGTACGCAAGGACGTTCGAAAATCCGGAACCGGGACATGAGTCAACTCTCAACGCTCGACGCAACGGACTAAAAATTACAAGTCAACTATGCACATAAATATAATATAATATTTATATAATTCTTATAATTATTTATATATTATATTTATATTTAAATCCGTCGGCAAGCTAGGAGCCAAGGCTTTGTGAGCTGGATTTGATATCTCCGCGACTCGCGGAGTTTGAGGAACGAGAGGGCCGCGACTCGCGGAGCCCCAAAAAATGAAACTGCCTATAAAAGTAAACGCAGTTTGATCGATCAAAATATCCTTTAATCTCTCTCTCTCAATATATACGCAATATATATATATATTTATATTTAAATTTTAATTTTAATTTTAATTTCTAATAATAAGGGTGTGTTAGCGAATGTTGTAAGGGTGTAAGTCGAAATTCTGTCCGTGTAACGCTACGCTATTTTTAATCATTGTAAGTTATGTTCAACCTTTTTAATTTAATGTCTCGTAGCTAAGTTATTATTTTGCTTATTTAATCCGAAGTAATCATGATGTTGGGCTAATTATTAAAATTGGGTAATTGGGCTTTGTACCATAATTGGGGTTTGGACAAAAGAACGACATTTGTGGAAATTAGACTATGGGCTATTAATGGGCTTTATATTTGTTTAACTAAATGATAGTTTGTTAATGTTAATATAAATATTTACAATTGGGCGTCCCTATAAATAATCATTTACACACGATCGGACACGATGGGCGGGGTATTTATATGTACGAATAATCGTTCATTTAACCGGACACGGGAATGGATTAATAGCCACTAGAATTATTAAAACAGGGGTGAAATTATGTACAAGGACACTTGGCATAATTGATAACAAAGTATTAAAACCTTGGGTTACACTCAGTCGACATCCTGGTGTAATTATTAAACAAAGTATTAAAATCTTGTTACAGTTTAAGTCCCAATTAGTTGGAATATTTAACTTCGGGTATAAGGATAATTTGACGAGGACACTCGCACTTTATATTTATGACTGATGGACTGTTATGGACAAAAACCAGACGGACATATTAAATAATCCAGGGCAAAGGACAATTAACCCATGGGCATAAAACTAAAATCAACACGTCAAACATCATGATTACGGAAGTTTAAATAAGCATAATTCTTTTATTTCATATTTAATTTCCTTTATTTTATATTTAATTGCACTTCTAATTATCGCATTTTTATTTATTGTTATTGTATTTAATTGCACTTTTAATTATCGTACTTTTTAATTATTGCAAGTTTATTTTATCGCACTTTTATTATTCGCAATTTCATTATCGTTATTTACTTTACGCTTTAAATTAAGTCTTTTATTTATTTAATATTTTACATTTGGTTTTAACTGCGACTAAAGTTTTAAAATCGACAAACCGGTCATTAAACGGTAAAAACCCCCCTTTATAATAATAATATTACTTATATATATATATTTGTATTTTTATAAATTAAACTAATATAGCGTTAAGCTTTGATTAAAAGATTTTCCCTGTGGAACGAACCGAACTTACGAAAAACTACACTACTGTAATTAGGTACACTGCCTATAAGTGTTGTAGCAAGGTTTAAGTATATCCATTCAATAAATAAATAAATATCTTGTGTAAAATTGTATCGTATTTAATAGTATTTCCTGTTAAAATTTAAGCTATTTTATATACACCTCGCATAACATCAACCCTACTCTAGCTAGTAGCCCAATTAATTAGCCCAAGTATTATATACTAGTGACCCATAATAAATAAAATAAATGCTCATTTAATTAGATGAGTCATACTAGCATTTGGATAAGGATTATCCATAATGTTACATGGGATCCTAGCATAAGTACATACTTTAGACAACCACTAACCAAAAAGCAAAATGGTGTCTCCCCCCTCCCCCTTTGAAAATCACGGCCCTAGGGGCCTCCACCTCATCAATCCATGTCAAAATTTTGCCTATAAATACTAGCCATATTCCTCTCATTTTACACATGCTCTCATTTGAATTTCACACACACTTACTCTCTTAATTTCTTTCTAGCATTTCTCACTTGTAAGTTTTTGATCTTTTTCTTCTTCTTTCCCTTTCTAATTCGTGTATCATCATCATTCTTAAAGATCAAGCTTTTTAGCTTTGATCTTGATTATATCTTGTTGATTCAAGCATGAATCCTTCAAGAACATGGAAGATTCAAGCTTTCTAGCTTTGAATCTTCACCAACTTTGTAGATCTATATTTTTCTTACTTTAATCTTGTTATTTTGTTATAAAGATTCAAACTTGTGTTTGTAATCTTCATGTATCTTAAAGATCCAAGCTTTATGCTTCAAGATCTTCAAGAACAATCAAGATGCAAGCTTTCTAGCTTGAATCTTCATATCTTGTTGTTGGATCTAAGTTTTCTAACTTATGATATTGTTATTTTGTTAAAAAGATACAAACTTATGTTTGTTATCTTCATGTAACTTAAAGATCCAAGCTTTATGCTTCAAGATCTTCAAGAACAATAAAGGTTCAAGCTTTCTAGCTTTGCAACCTTGTAACTTGTGTGAATAGGATCTAAGCTCTCTAGCTTAGGGTTCCATCACCTCATTTGACTTAGATTGTGTTCATACTTGTTTGATTGATGTAAAGTTTGTAACTTTGTTTGTAAATAGGACTTGTAATTGTGTTAAGACTAAGGATATGATGTAACCTTGGTTCATCATCCATCTAAGACTCTTAAATGAGTTGTGTTACCACTTGGTCTTAACATATTGTGTATTGATGGTAGAATCTTGATCAAAAGTGATGCTAAACCATCAACGATTTGTACACTTGAAGCTACAAACATCAAGGATGAGAACCGTGATGAGCATCAAGCACCAAGAACCCCACCGGAGCACTTGTCCACTGATTTTCGTATCTGATCAGGCCACCTGGGCTACTGAAAAGTTGATTTTCAGTTAGTTCGGTTCGAGTATATGATTTTCCATTTAGGCCTCGTCTTAATCCGAGTTATAGTTTAGGATTTATGACCCTCCGAGAGTCACTACACCCTATTAACGTTGTGCTGAAATTTCTAACCTACTCGCACTTAAACCGTCGCCACGGTCAAACGAAGACGAGTTAGGTTCTGAAAATTGGTCAGCTGTTAGGGAACTCATATACGTAGCCATAGCCACTGACTATGCATCTTTTCGATTTACGTAGAGGTCGCAGCAGCTGACCGAAGTTAGCCTATTGTTTCGATCTCTATTCTTGTCAAACGTACTTAGCTTTTATGATGATGATGATGATGACACTTAAACTAATTTTATGCACTATTAGAATTTATAAAAACAACCTACTGACCTAGTAACCCTTGATTTAGGTTGACGACCTTTCGGACCGACTTACTACTTGCGTACTTCATTACCGACTTTACCGCTTTTATCACTGTGAGTTATAGCATCCCTTTTTACCACTTTTACTATTTTTGGGACTGAGAATACATGCGCTTTTTACGTTTTACATGTTAGGCACGAGTACTTAAACTTTATATGTGTGTGGGTTATACAACGGCATAAACATTCCCCTTAGCACGGTAACGTTTAGTCATTGGTTTTTAAAACAGTGAACGCGAATCTTAGATATGGATCCATAGGGTTTGACATCCCCACTCGGGCTAGTCGCGCTATCATTTAACGGGTGTTTAATACTTCGTGAACATACGCACTCGCCAAGTGTACTTTCAGGGGGTTATAAACGTTAAGTCTAGTTACCGGGTGCCCACAGTTATACATATACTTTTCATACTGTTTTGTTACACTAAAATCTCGTGGCCTACCTTACGTTACTGTTACAACTTAAACTATAGCTCACCAAAATTCGTGTTGACTTTTAAGCGTGTATTTCTCAGGTTCCTAGAGGTTTCTTGCTTCCGTTGTTAGATTGCTGTCTTGCTGTTAAGGACCTGCTGTATTAGTTATCCGCTGCATTACTAGAGATGTCTCATTCATGGAACTTTTCTGTTGCATTCGTAGTTTATGTTAATTTCAAACAATGGCTTTGTAACGACCTTAGGGTCAAATACTTATGTTTATGCTCCTATTCGTAGGATGCACGTTATCTTTTGTAAAACGCTATCTTTTTATGAATGCAAACTGGTTTTCAAACAGCATATAGTACTTGACCGTGTGAAGATCCTGTTGTTGACGAATCGTACATGATGGTTTTGTACGGGGCATCACATTTGGTATCAGAGCATTGTTTGTAGGGAATTAGGTTGCATTAGTGAGTCTAGACCGACCCGAGTAAGATTCACTAATAGGACTAATCTACAACTTGCTAGTTTACTTGTTTCCGCGAAACTTACTACATGCTTTTCCCTACTTTTTCAGCTGTATGATCTTACTGCATGCTATTGCTTATCTTTACTGCCATGCGAACTTGCTGTATGCTTACTTCCGCTAATGCATGATTACTTTCTGCTTTCACATGTTATTTCTGTTTAGCACTGTTATTATTACCGCCATGCTAGGTTGCTGTAGTGCCTAATACGTGCTTGCTCTATGACTTACATACACGGAAAAGTTATTTTTCCTTGTTCAGATGTCGGATATTCCACCTGTCATCATTTTGGGCAGCGATTCAGACTCGTCCGCCACCTCACCTATTGCTGCTGCCGACCCACAAATCCCGTTAACCAGTGACCCCGGCGCTTCATCCTCCGGAACCAGCAGCCGTACGCCTGCCCCAGTGGTTACCTCAGACGGAGCCCAGGTCCCCCCGGAGATTCCAGCTCTACTTGCCCCAGGACCCTCGGAGCCACAGCCCCGCTCCGGTAGTGTTGTGATTCCCGGGGAATACGGGTACGTTCCATTCCGTAAAGAGCATAACCATTGGTGCCGACGCCTTCCTGATGGACGTGTCATACCGATCCCACCTTTCAGATACCGGATCATGACTACCGGTCGCCGAGCGCTGCCACCTCCAGCTGTTTTCGATGATTCATCATCCGACGACTCATCCACAGACGACTCTAGTGACAATGACTCCGACGAGGAGGACCCTGATGATGCACCTGTTCAGCCACCCTCCACCCCGCCGAAGAAGCGGTACCGTTTCGATGGTACTGTTATTTCGGGGATCAACGGAGGTCGAGCGTTCACTAACACACATGGTCAGCGTCGTAGGGTTACCACCCGTAAGCGGGTTGTGCCTTACCCTGTTGATCCTTTCGTGCATAAGCCTTACCGCTTTGCAGCCTCTACTTCTGGTGCTGGACCATCTGAACCACCGGCACCACCTGCACCAGCAGCACTGCCTGCTCTGCCAGCCCCTCCCTCTGTCGAGGAACTGACGAGGGAGGTGGAGATCCTCCGTGCTCGGGTAACTGAGCTCGAGGACCAGATGTCCCACGTAATGGACATCCTTTACCCACCGTCACCATAGGGCATTGTAGTAGATTTCATTATGTAATCTCGTTTGTAGTTCATGTTTTACTTATGTATTGTATGAACCTAAGCGAATGTATGCAACTCTTTATTAATGAATGGAACTTTGTATTGTTTAATTCTTGCACAGTGTTCTATATACATTACTGTATGTTGGTTTTGCGGTATTTGTACCTGGTTGCGTTACTTAATTGGCATGCGTTGTGTTGTTCCCTTGTTTACCATATACTGTATTATTATATATTAAATGCTGGATTTTGACTTAAGTCAAAATTTCTGACTAGAAGAGCAATGGCAAACGGAAGAGCAGCACCCACAGCAGCACAAATTGAGGAAATGATTGCGGAATGAGTAGCCGCAGCCATGGCAAATGCTATTCCCCCCGCCCCACCGGTTAACCAGAACGTCCAGAACGGTTGCACTTACAAAGAGTTTCAAAGCTGCAAGCCCCACAACTTTAGCGACACTGAGGGGCCAGTTGGTTTGACTAGGTGGTTTAAGAAATTAGAAGCTGTGTTCCGTGTCAGCAACTGCTCAGAGGCGAACAAAACCAAGTATGCCTCATGTACGCTGTCATACAACGCTCTAACCGGGTGGAACACACTGGCTCAAGCTAAGGGTATTGATGAGGCTTATGCCATTCCGTGGGAAAAATTCAAGGGGGCCATGATCGAATAGTACTGCCCCAGGACAGAGATACAGAAGATGGAGGCTGAGTTCTGGGAGTTAAAGGTTGTGGGCAACGATCTTGATGGTTACAACCGTAGGTATCTGGAATTAGTGCTGATGTGTCCCACGATGGTCACCCCGGAATTTAAGAGAATGGAATGCTACTTGTGGGGACTTCCCAAGTCTATTCAAGGAAATGTCACCTCTTCTAATCCACCCAACGTCCCGGCAGCTATGTGATGTGTGAAATCTAGTATATAAATTTATCACTGGAAATATGCCTGGTTTAAAGATTACTACACACTAACGGGCAGTGTACCCGATCGTGCAATAGTATAAAAATGGTAATTCCAAGATCGTTCCAAGGACAGTATTAACGTGAGAATTAAGTTTGTAAATAAAAGTAAACTAAGTTAAACTATGAAAATCGAAAGTACGAGATAGTTTGTTTTGCGGCTATTTAACGATTAGCCAAATCAAGATAGCTTTGAAAATAAAAGACAATATTTTTGGTTTTTAAGTTTAAATAAAGGAAATGCAGACTCGACAGAAAAATAAAGATATTTGAATTCAATGGATAAAAGAATGTTCGCCTAGATATCCTATTCGCAGTGTTGGATGATTTGTTATTAAGCACTAGTTCTATTAATCAATGCACGCAACTACAGAGTCGGTTTACCCAGAGTTCTCTTTTAGCAAACACGTCAAACTAGGATTAATTGGCTTAGGGTTCCCTTTTACCAAATACCATCTTTCGTTTGTGACTTAGTAACTAGCTAATTATAAGATTAAGATTCAATTGGTTACGCGTTCGCTCCACACAATTCACCCCTGTTTTGGTTAATTACGTTACCCGGTTTACCCCCTTGGTCCAGTAAGCACCCAATCGGTTAAGACAAATCAATTGGAAATTAGATCACTAAATTGAAACAGGGTTCCCTTTGTTCAAACAAGATTCACTAATCAACCTAGTATCAATAATTAACACCCACAAGAATGGTTCTTTAATCAAAACTCATAATTAATCATGCATCAATCAATAAAACCTCAAGGTAACATCCAAACACTTGCAAATATTCAATCTAGACAAACATTAAGAGTTTAGCCTACAATCATGGCTGAAATCAAAATAACAATCAAAGACATAGAATAATTCATTGTTGATAACAAAAGAATAAAACTAATTAAAGATTGAAATCTGAATGATACACGAATCGAGACTTGTTCCCGGAATGATTAATACCTTAGAATGACCTTGAAGATCTCCAAAAATCACCTAAGTTCGTCAAAAAGTGGCTGGAATTCGTCAGGATACGATTATTCTTGATTAGGGTTAAATTCGGGCTTAAATACTTGCCAAAATAGCTGAACCGACAGACCTGTCGCGCCGCGGAGTTAATGGTCGCGCCGCGACATTATACATGAAATTTTGATCTTCTTAACTCAAGTTCTGATTTGAAAACACGTGTACGGCCGCGCCGCGGAGGCCTTTCTCGCGCCGCGGCAATTAACTGTTTCTGGTTCCTTCGACTTTTACACACTTTCTTATCTTGAATCATCTAAAAACCCAATATACCTGCTAATTACTTAACGTTTCCATCCTCGGTGCACCATTAGGAATAACAATCCAACAAAATGCCCCATAAACTTCATAAAACACCACTTTCTAATAATTAGCTCGTCAAACTTCGAACAACTCAATATTATCAATATAACCGCCAAATCGTATCCAAATGGACCAAAATGTAACCGATATCGCCAATGAAAATGTGTATAAAATACGCGATATCAAACCACCCCACACTAGAGTTTTGCTTGCCCTCAAGCAATAGAACTCGAAAATTATCTTCTACAATATAATAACGTCTTCAAATATGATTGTAGAACCAATGAAAAAGAAACCAAACAAGCATCTAGCGTGGGCACGATTTGGCAAAAATAACTACCATGGTTCCCACTTGCATTCCCCCGATGTAACTTCCCAAACCGCAATCAATATAAATCAATATAGTAACCAAAAATAATCTCGATAACGTACCATAATGATGAAGTAAAGAATCTCGAATATAATCTTCAATGGAACCGGGAATCAAGTGGGAACCTAGCACCAAAGAATAAGCAATCGAACACATGTGCCAAGAGAACGCACGGGCTACCCCGCAATTGGTCAAGCCAAGCCTCCCACAGTACCTAACATCGCGAGATGTCGGTAGAAAATAATGTGCTTAGGAGGATACACATTACGTCCGGATATCATCGATGGTTATGAGGTAACCGTCTAATCCGTTAAGTCAACCATAAAGATTGAAGTTCATCAGGCTTAAAAGCTGATATCTTACCTTTCCGGAGGTTATCCACTGGGAATCTGATCAATCACTGACATTTTGTGTATCATGGTGCGCTTCCCATTTGGCTAGCAAATCTCCCTCATTGAGATAAGCTTTGACTACCAGTTTCCCTGTTTGATGTTGAGGCCTGGTAGATTTCCAGTCGATTTTAGCAATGACTTTTCAAGACTTTTCGTCACCCTACAACTGGTCTGGACTACGACTTCTGAAATAACTCAGCAAGTGTGTCGTTCGGGAGACTTGACTCCCTTTAGGATGGAATAGATACATCCTGTGTGGTCATAAAAGGTGGTCGAGCGCATACATTGTCCTTGTTAGGAGAAACAATGAAGACCGCCCTATAAAGTTTTCGATCTAGCGTGTGGCCCGTCTTCGACCACACGATCCAATCACCGTTCATACGGTTGACACCCGTTTTGTACAAGTGACCTACGTATGAACTGTCTGTTCATGTAGGATTTCACATTCAAAATAATGAACGTGTTTCCTCTAAAGTACCTCATCGTGAAATGATGGGTAATGAAATGGTACGCCTTTAGAGGAAAACGTACCAAGTAGGACTATCGGAAGACTTTACTTCCTTATGAGTGGATTTGAGTCACTCGGAAGTGCCAATCTGTTTCAATTGACACCGGTTTTGAAATTCCCGAAAACCTTCGGGTTCCATAGCTTTTGGCTATGGGTTGTGTTGTCTAAGCAAACACAAGCACGTAGCTATTGCTCCTAAAAAGGACAGCACTGGTGAAGCTCAAGGCTCCTCTTCCCACAGTATCACATCATTAAATGATGCAATAATAAAATGATATAGTTTCGGAAGTATGCTATACCAAGTAACCAAAAGTTTTTGATCTGGCACGTGATTCGGTCACAATCACGCTATGCAATCACCGCTCTCTCACGGTTTATACCCGTTTTGGTACAGGTGACCTACTATTGAGTTCTTCGAACTCGTAGGATTTCATGTTCAATGGTAATGAACATGTGGAACAACTTTGGCTTCTTGAAACATCATAAAATATAAATACCAAGCCATACTCAAACAAAGGTTTTGGTCGAATTTTTAACTACATTTTATATATTTTTTTTTTCTTTTTTAACTAACTAATTTTTTCATTCATTTTTTTTTTTTATTTTCCCCTAATTTTTCAATTTTTTTTTTTTTTTTTTTTTTTTTTTTTTTTTTTTTTACGACCAAAACCCCGTGAAACGTCAAGTCTTTTAAATATCAAAACCAAAATAATGATGATTCTATTAATAACCAACCCGAGAGATTTTACATCCCCCACCCCACACTTGAGATCAAGTAATGTCCCCATTATTTGAGATCAAAAATGGATTAAAATCAAAAGGGTAAGAAAAATAAAAACTTATCGAGTATAACCACAGATCGTGGAATGACAGTGACAGATGGCGCTGAACTGACTGCCAGCATAAGAACATCGTCCATTCCCGATTCTCACACCAATATCATCACTCAAGTAGTTTTGCTGAACTTAATGCCAGACTTGAAAAACCGTTTCACCAACACACCTAACAAAAAGAAAAACACACCAAATACATAAATGGGCAAGGTGGTACCACCCGGTACCGAAACGCCTTGCCCCAAATAGGTCTCAAAGTACATCATACGAAAAATAAAAATATCAAGTACAACCAAATCGAAAAGAAAATAGTCTTAAACCAATACAACAAGATCAACGGGCACGCAGGCCCTCATCACTGAAACCCGTCATACGGCCAGCTGCCGTACGGGTACTGCTGCTCATATCTGCGCTGGGCATCCTGAAATCTCTCACTCTCATCATAAATCGGGGCCTGAACTCGAGGCCTAACCTCACTCCGATAGTAGACTGGTTGCTGAGCGATGGTACCAAAATAATTCTCTGGATCGTGGTAATAGAGGCGATCGTTGTGGCGCTGCCAGTCATGACCATAGGCAATCCACTGCTGATCATGGTTTATTTCATCCAACCTTTCCTCCTGCCTAACATTACTCGCCTCAACTCTTTGTTGGCTCGCCCACATTCTGTTATCATGTTCCCGCTGATCACTACGGAAATCACGAAACCCACTCGACATACCAACCTGTATATTACCCACCGATGAAACCAAACCATCCCAAATTTCTTGGGAAATTCCCCATTGCTGCTCACCCCCAGCTTGCACATTTGGAGCAACCTGCTCCGGCTCATTCATACCCTGATTAGCACCCCCAACCTCGGGTGCTTGTGGCTCAACAAACGGCACCACAACATCTCGACTCTCATTCCACATAACGAAATTGGCATTAAAATAAAACCTTAGATTAAAAGGTTTCATAATCTGCAGCTGATCAGTCAATCTGGTGCATCTACTAAAATCAATATCGAACCATTTTGCAATTCGTGTAACAAAATGGCCACCAAGAATTGGCCGTGTGGATCGAACCTCTCGTGAATGATTTGACAAATATGTGCCAATAAGATTGCACAAATCCACATGTGCACCTCGTGTATACCTAAACAAAATCCATAGCTCGGTGGAATTAACTTTATCATTCCCATTCCGTCGGGCACAAAAAGTACTTGATAAAAGCTTTTGAAACAACCGTAAGTCTTTTCGTTGAATATCAGAGCCCTTGGATTCATTTGACACAAAAGGCACCAAACCCGATATTTCCTCCCAAAAATCACGCTCAAGATAGCCTTCCTGATTACCAATAAACTCTGTCTCCTGTAAATACCGTTTCAAAAGATTATCGGTCCACCCTTCAAACAAATTCAACGCTCGCGCTAAATCAAATCGACTCATCGCTCTTCTCTCGCCCCCCAATCGAAAAGTTAAGAACCCTTTATCTTCCCCATTTCGTCTAGTACGAAAGCTAAGCGAGGAGAAAAATTCAACAATTAATTCCCTATAAAGATGCTCTCTTAGGGACATAGCGCGTTCCCATGCATCTATTTCGAACCCACAATAAGACAACGACAATATGGAAGCAATTTCCTCTTTAACCTCATCAGATGCTCTGTCTAACTCATCCCAGCTGAAGAACCAAGTAGCTTGGATGTTTCGAACCGAAATAAATGCATAGTATTGAGAAAATTCTTCCTGAACTGTTTCCAACCACACTTCCGGGTCGGTTCGTCGTTCTTCCTCCATACGGGCCTGAGCCGTGGAGGATGATGGTGCACTAGCTCTGCTTCTCTGCACAAATTAAACAAAAACAAATCCAAACACAAACATTGAAGAGTTAGCGTTAAGCGAAATCAACATGTTCCACATACTTGCATCAATTGTCATCAAACTCGTTTCAACTTCAATTAAACATTTAAACAATAGCAAGTATCCAAAACATATGTTTGTGTTTCATGTATCACATTCAAACTAATTCCAAAACTCTTATAGCATAAATGTGTTTCTTTAAACAACTAACTTTAAACTCCATATAACAAACTTCATCATATCAACCATCCAATTACATCAAGATTAAACAACTCCACATTCAAATAGTCATCTCATTAATCACAAAAACTCGACAAACTTAACCAATTCCAAATTCTCACATGAAACCCGCCCAAATTACCCCACACTATCTTAAAACATACCATCATTAACAATCAACACCCTTTCAAACAAAATCCCCAAATATTTAACATGAAATTCGAATTTAATCACTACCATAATTTCAAGAATCAATATCATGCATAATCAACACAATAAATCATGAAGAAACACACTAATATCAAATTCATATTAAAGCATAAAAGATTCAATTAAACATAACCCCTTAAATTTTCAAACATGAACCCTAAAATTAACAAGATTAATCAAGATTAATGAAAGAAAAAGCAAGAGATTAGTTAAAATCGGACCTTAACCGGCATGATGTAGCAATTAATTGAAGAAATTAAGAAGTGATTTGGGTAATTGAATTTAGGGTTTGAAAAGCCTTAGGTGTTCTTGAGATAAGTGTGTGATAATATGTGGTGTAAACTGATGCATATACCCTAAAAAGGGTCTAATTCGCGACGGGTCATGTAATTATTCGGGTTGGCCCATTTAACTTTAAGCAAAACCGGGGGTTCAGTATCTGCGCGCCTGAAATGTCGCGCCGCGATGTTAACTGCCGCGCCGCGGCAGTACACTACCCCTGATGGTTAATTCTTTTGAGAAACGTGAATCCCCAAACCAATGATACCTCGCGCCGCGACCAACATTGCCGCGACGCGGTAATACACATATTTAAATATTATCTTTAAGTCCCTTTCTGTTTCCAACCTACGCACTTCTCCGCGCCGCGAAGGCCGTTGCCGCGACGCGGCAATACAAAGGGAAAAGCCACTTCGTTTTTTTACAATTCAGCATCCTTTTTAAAAAAAACAATAACCAAAAACTACCACAAATCCAACTAGTAATCAATCAAAATCAATCATTTAGCAATTTGGACTCAACAAACCCGTGATCGCACCTAATTATACACACTATACAACAATGTGAACCTTATTTAATGAGTCGTTCACGCAACTCGTCCCCAACTTCAAGTGGCGTTGGGATCGGGTTCAACGCGAACCTCATCATTAATCTCTAACGGACCCTCAAAATACTTCTTCACACGATGTCCGTTAACCTTAAAGGTGATACCATTCGCATTTTTCAACTCAATCGTACCGTACGGGTACACCTTAACAACCTCAAATGGCCCCGACCACCGGGACTTGAGTTTTCCCGGTAAAAGCTTTAATCTAGAGTTAAACAAAAGCACTCGGTCGCCTTCGTTAAACTCTTTTGGACCCTTTAACTTCCTATCATGCCATTGCTTGGTCTTTTCTTTATAAATCAATGAATTCTCGTACGCATCAAGGCGTAACTCACCAAGCGCATTCAATTGCCCCGCCCTTAGGCGTCCGGCTTCCTTCAAGTCTAAATTGCACTTTTGAAGTGCCCACATAGCTTTATGCTCAATCTCCAATGGGAGATGGCACGCTTTCCCATAAACCAACCGATAAGGAGTGGTACCAAGTGGCGTTTTGAAGGCGGTTCTAAACGCCCACAAAGCTTCATCGAGCTTATTTGCCCACTCCTTCGGATTCGAACCCACAGTTTTCTCAAGAATACTTTTAAGAGCTCGATTGGTATTCTCAACTTGTCCGCTCGTTTGGGGATGGTATGAAGTAGAAACTTTATGGACAACTCCATATCGCTTCAATACCTTCTCCATTTGAGCGTTACAAAAATGAGTACCCCTATCGCTAATTAAAGCTTTAGGAGTTCCAAATCGAGAGAATAAACGCTTAAGGAACGAAATCACAACTCGTGCATCATTTGTGGGTAAAGCTTGCGCTTCGGCCCATTTAGACACGTAGTCAATGGCAACGAGTATGTAACTATAATTCTGAGATTTCGGAAATGGCCCCATAAAGTCAATTCCCCAAACGTCAAATACTTCGCAAACCTGGATGCTTTGTTGAGGCATCTCATCCCGTTTGGTGACTTTACCGGCCCTTTGGCACGAATCACATGACTTACAAACCAGGTGGGCATCTTTGAAGATTGTCGGCCAATAAAAGCCGGCATCATAGACTTTACGCCCCGTAATTTGGGGTCCAAAATGCCCACCGGTAGGCCCACTATGGCACTCGGTTAAAATCCGCATACACTCATCACCGGAAACACACCGGCGGATAACTCCATCGGGACAACAACGAAAAAGATAGGGATCCTCCCAGAAATAGTACTTAAGGTCACTGAAGAATTTCTTCCTCTTTTGGTGTGACCACCCTTTCTCCAAGAATCTCCCAACGAGATAATTAGCTATGTCCACGTACCACGGCTCATCAACCCTATCCATTTTCATGAGATATTCGCCGGGAAAATCATCACGAATGGTAGTCTCATCGAGAACCTCACGGGAGGGGTTCTCAAGACGTGAAAGGTGATCGGCCGCCAAATTTTCAGCACCCTTTTTATCCCGGATCTCCACATCAAATTCTTGCAAAAGCAAGATCCATCTAAGAAGTCGTGGTTTTGCATCCGGTTTAGCAAAAAGGTACTTTAGAGCAGAATGGTCCGTAAAGACAATAGTCTTAGATAAGACTAAGTAGGACCGGAACTTATCAAACGAAAAGACCACCGCAAGGAGCTCTTTTTCAGTGGTAGTATAATTTAATTGCGCTCCTTGCAAGGTCTTGCTTGCATAGTAGATGGGTCGGAAATGCTTCTCGACCCTTTGACCCAAAACTGAGCCAACAGCGAAATCAGATGCATCGCACATAAGCTCGAACGGTAAGGACCAATTCGGAGCAATTATGATTGGTGCATTGATGAGTTTCTCCTTCAAAAGCTCGAATGCCTTTTGGCATTCGTCGGAGAATTTCCACGGGGTGTCCTTTTCAAGGAGTTTATTCATCGGGTTGGCAATCTTAGAAAAATCTTTAATGAATCGCCGGTAAAAACCGGCGTGCCCGAGAAAACTCCTAACACCCTTAACATCGGTAGGGGGTGGAAGGTTCTTAATAGCGGTAACCTTTGCGGGATCCACCTCTATACCGTTTTTAGAAATCTTGTGCCCGAGAACGATGCCCCCTTGAACCATGAAATGGCACTTCTCCCAGTTGAGCACAAGATTAGATTTTTCGCACCTGACCAACATCCGTTCTAAATTAAGAAGGCATGAATCGAAAGTGTCACCGAAGACCGAGAAGTCATCCATGAACACCTCCATGCAATCTTCTATCATGTCATGGAATATGGCCATCATGCACCTTTGAAAAGTGGCCGGAGCATTGCAAAGGCCAAAGGGCATGCGTCGATAAGAGAACGTGCCATACGGGCACGTGAAAGTAGTCTTCTCTTGGTCCTCGGGCGAGATAGGAATTTGAAAATAGCCCGAGAAACCATCGAGAAAGCAATAGAAACTGTTTCCCGCCAACCTCTCTAGCATTTGATCCATGAAAGGTAGCGGGAAGTGGTCTTTACGTGTGGCGTCGTTCAACTTACGGTAGTCGATACAAACACGCCAACCCGTGACAGTCCGGGTGGAAATTAACTCATTTTTATCATTGGTGGTAACAGTCATACCACCTTTCTTAGGTACACAGTGTACCGGGCTAATCCACGAGCTATCAGAAATCGGGTATATCAGACCTGCATCAAGGAGCTTAACGATTTCTTTCTTCACGACATCTTGCATGTGCGGGTTCAACCTCCTTTGACGTTGCACCACAGGTTTGGAGTTATCCTCCATTAGGATCCTGTGGGTGCAATAGGAGGGACTAATACCCTTAATGTCGTGAATCTTCCATGCAATGGCCGGTTTATGGGCCTTTAGCATGGTTACAAGCTCATTTTTCTGACCTGCTGAAAGAGAAGAAGAAATGATTACCGGAAGCTTAGATTCCTCATGCAAGTAAGCGTATTCCAAATGATCTGGAAGTGGCTTCAATTCAAGCTCGGGAGGTTCTTCAATTGAAGACTTGCTCCGGTAATTTGAATCACGTTCAAGTTCTTTGAACTCCTCTTCAGTCGGCTCATAGCCGTTTTCCATCAAGGTGGTTAAAAGATCCACCTCCTCAACCTGCACATCCTCATCAATCTCAACCAATGAGCATTCTCCTGAACCCTGTAACTCTGGGAATTCCTGCAAAAACTCAGACTGGACATTCACAGTGTTAAGAAAATAACATGTATCATCAGTGTAGCCAGGGTATTTAAGAGCATGGTCGATTGAGAATGTTGCACTCAAATCGTCTATCCTAAGGGTCAACTGTTGGCCATACACATCAATCATACACCTAGCAGTATTTAAGAATGGCCGACCCAAAATTAGTGGAATCCTTTCATCCACTTCCATATCCAAAACCACAAAATCCGCCGGAAAAACTAACGACCCGGTCTTCACTAGCATATTCTCTATGATTCCACGAGGGAATTTAATAGAGCGGTCGGCTAGCTGCACAGCCATACGCGTGGGTTTTAACTCCCCGGGGTCTAGCTTTAAGTAAATAGAATAAGGCATTAAATTAATGCTAGCCCCCAAATCCGCCAAAGCCCTCATACAGTCCAAATTACCAAGTAAACAAGGAATGGTAAAACTTCCAGGATCTTCAAGCTTCTCGGGAAGCTTGTTTGCAACAACCGCTGAGCATGCGGCATTCAACCTGACTGAAGACACGTTCTCCAGTTTCCGCCTGTTAGTCAGCAAATCCTTAAGAAACCTCGCATACTTAGGTATACCTGCAATAACATCAATAAAAGGCATATTTATGTTAACTTTTTTAATCAAGTCCATGAACTTGGACTTTTCGGCCTCTAGCTTCTCCAATCGCTGTTTCCTCGGGAATGGGAGCGGTGGTTGATACTCTCTAACTACCGGTTTAGCAGCAACAGTAACCGGTTCCTTAACAACTTTTTCAGCCACCTGTTCCGGCTCCTTTTCCTTTGCCGGTTCACTTTCAACAACCGGCTCACTATCATTAACTAACGGTACCCTCAAATCATACTCGTCGGGCTTCCTCGGTGGATGATACGCTAAACCACTTCGGGTGGTGATAGCATTAACATGCCCGTTTTTCGGGTTAGTATCCGTCTTGCTAGGTAACTCTCCCGGTTTCCTCTCACTACTCTTATTAGCAAGTTGACCAATCTGCTGTTCAAGATTATGAATAGCTGCTTGTTGATTTCGAAACATTTGGTCATTCTTTTCATTATTCTGAGTAACGGTAGTGACAAGTTGAGTCTGAGATATCACTAACTTCTCGATCATAGCCTCAAGGTTGGACTTTTTCTCTTCGACCTGTGGTTTCTGAAAATAACCGGGAGCTTGCTGCTGAAAACCTCCACTAGAACCCGGTTGGAACCTCGAACCCTGATTACCTTGCGGATTATAAGGATTATTGAAATTCCTATTAAACTGAGCACGTCCCTGAAACTGATTGTTATTCTGCTGACTAATATAGTTGACCTCTTCTTTCTGATTCATAGTCAAACCCGCATCACAATCTTTGCCCAGATGCAAACCTCCACAGTATTCACAACCGACCTTCATACCATGAATATCCTTGTTCATCTTCTCCAAATTCCTACCAAACGAATCCAACTTAGCACTGATAGACCCAAAATCATCATAAGCACCTGTACCTGTAGTCTCTGTTCTCTTAACTGAAGCTGAATGGAAAGACTCATGATCCTGATGCCACTCATGAGAGTAAGCAGCTTGCTTTTCAATGATTTCTAACGCCTCTTCTTCAGTCTTATCCATTAACGTACCACCTGCAGCTTGATCAATACTCTGACGCGTAGGAATATCACAACCTTTGTAGAAAATCTGAACCTTCTGTAAATCATTCAACCCGTGTTGCGAACACGAGCGTAACAAGGTAGCAAAACGGTCCCAAGCATCAAACAATGTCTCACTGCTCTTTTGTCTAAATTGAGAAATATCTGCTTGAAGTCGAGCAGCTCGAGATGCAGGGAAAAACTTTGACAAAAACTTATCCTCCAAAGTCTCCCAAGATGTAATCGTACCCTCAGGTTGCTTATCTAACCATCTCTTAGCTTCTCCCTTAAGAGTCCAAGGGAAAAGTCTTGTCTTAATTGAAGTGTCGGCAACCTCATGGAGCTTGAACAAGTTACAAACATCATTAAAATTACGAAGATGCTCGTTAGCATCCTCGGTATCTTTGCCATAGAATCGGCAATCAGAAGAAATCAAATTCAGGATCGGCCCTGTAATTTGAAAAGGCTGAGTAATATCCGGTTGAGTAATCGAATTGCCTTGGCCTCCTCGGGTGGCCTTTAACTTTTCAGCCATAGTCTGAGGACGGGGTGGTTCTTCGGCCATTTCTTCAGTTTCTGTAGTATCAGACGAAGCGTAAGAGTCTTCTTCGTTAAAAATTTCAGGTGGTGTCTCGGGCACCACAGTCTCAGAAGTACTTCCCAAATTAACGTAAGTATCACCCGATGAAACTGATGAATCCACTGTTAACTTTTGCTTCTGACTTAAAGCTTTAAACAACTCTCTTTCAGGCTCGTCAAATGGTTTAACAATTGGAGAATCTGAAGAACGCGTATGTTGCATGCACTACCTGTAACTGCAAGAACACAGCTAACAAACCGATTAAACGCACCGACTCAATTAGAATTAAATTAAACTAAACAGTTAAAATTAACTAAGAACAAACTTAATTATCAAACTTAATTTTCAACACAACTGTCCCCGGCAGCGGCGCCAAAAACTTGATGTGTGAAATCTAGTATATAAATTTATCACTGGAAATATGCCTGGTTTAAAGATTACTACACACTAACGGGCAGTGTACCCGATCGTGCAATAGTATAAAAATGGTAATTCCAAGATCGTTCCAAGGACAGTATTAACGTGAGAATTAAGTTTGTAAATAAAAGTAAACTAAGTTAAACTATGAAAATCGAAAGTACGAGATAGTTTGTTTTGCGGCTATTTAACGATTAGCCAAATCAAGATAGCTTTGAAAATAAAAGACAATATTTTTGGTTTTTAAGTTTAAATAAAGGAAATGCAGACTCGACAGAAAAATAAAGATATTTGAATTCAATGGATAAAAGAATGTTCGCCTAGATATCCTATTCGCAGTGTTGGATGATTTGTTATTAAGCACTAGTTCTATTAATCAATGCACGCAACTACAGAGTCGGTTTACCCAGAGTTCTCTTTTAGCAAACACGTCAAACTAGGATTAATTGGCTTAGGGTTCCCTTTTACCAAATACCATCTTTCGTTTGTGACTTAGTAACTAGCTAATTATAAGATTAAGATTCAATTGGTTACGCGTTCGCTCCACACAATTCACCCCTGTTTTGGTTAATTACGTTACCCGGTTTACCCCCTTGGTCCAGTAAGCACCCAATCGGTTAAGACAAATCAATTGGAAATTAGATCACTAAATTGAAACAGGGTTCCCTTTGTTCAAACAAGATTCACTAATCAACCTAGTATCAATAATTAACACCCACAAGAATGGTTCTTTAATCAAAACTCATAATTAATCATGCATCAATCAATAAAACCTCAAGGTAACATCCAAACACTTGCAAATATTCAATCTAGACAAACATTAAGAGTTTAGCCTACAATCATGGCTGAAATCAAAATAACAATCAAAGACATAGAATAATTCATTGTTGATAACAAAAGAATAAAACTAATTAAAGATTGAAATCTGAATGATACACGAATCGAGACTTGTTCCCGGAATGATTAATACCTTAGAATGACCTTGAAGATCTCCAAAAATCACCTAAGTTCGTCAAAAAGTGGCTGGAATTCGTCAGGATACGATTATTCTTGATTAGGGTTAAATTCGGGCTTAAATACTTGCCAAAATAGCTGAACCGACAGACCTGTCGCGCCGCGGAGTTAATGGTCGCGCCGCGACATTATACATGAAATTTTGATCTTCTTAACTCAAGTTCTGATTTGAAAACACGTGTACGGCCGCGCCGCGGAGGCCTTTCTCGCGCCGCGGCAATTAACTGTTTCTGGTTCCTTCGACTTTTACACACTTTCTTATCTTGAATCATCTAAAAACCCAATATACCTGCTAATTACTTAACGTTTCCATCCTCGGTGCACCATTAGGAATAACAATCCAACAAAATGCCCCATAAACTTCATAAAACACCACTTTCTAATAATTAGCTCGTCAAACTTCGAACAACTCAATATTATCAATATAACCGCCAAATCGTATCCAAATGGACCAAAATGTAACCGATATCGCCAATGAAAATGTGTATAAAATACGCGATATCACTATGCGCATGGCGCATACCCTTATGAACCAAATTATCAGCAAAGAACCGGAAAAGGGTAAATCCGAATCGGGAGCCAGTGGTGAGAAGCGTAAGTGGGACTACAACAACAAGGGGAGAACCTATGATCAAACCCCCGCTAAGAGGCCTAACGACGGAAGGAACCCCAACCCGAACACTAGCTCGAACCCCAACTACAAGGGTACTCTACCGCAGTGCAAGAGGTGCTACAAGCACCATACCGGGTACTGTAATGTGGTCTGTGAAAAGTGTAAAAGGACCGGGCATATTGGCAAGGACTGCCAGATTCCCATTCCAGCTGTGAGGACAAATCAAAATGGGCCAAGGAAATGCTATGAGTGTGGACAGCAGGGCAACTTTAGGAATGATTGCCCCAATAAAAAGAAGGAAGGCAGACCACCGCGTGGTAGAGCTTTCAACGTTAATGCAAGGGATGTACGTAAGAACCCCGACTTGGTTACAGGTATATTCACTGTAGCGACCCGACCAAATCGTCATTGACGGCGTCGTCTACTTAGGTCCCGTTACGTGATCATAAGTCTTTAAAACAACGTTTGACCAAAAGATATGTCGCCTTCATTTCAAAATAAAGATTGTTTCAAAGTTCACAAGAATTGTTCAACCAATAGTTAAGTTACAACGTTATAATACTAATGAAATCTAGGCGACACGGTTTAAAGTAAAGTCAAAAGACGCTCCATGAAATGCACGTATACTCGACATCCAATGCAAGTATCAAATAATGAGCGGAAGCATGTATCATGTATCGTTCAAGGACCTGAGAAAAACATAGAAATCTGTCAACGAAAACGTTGGTGAAATCATAGGTTTAAGTAAGTAAGTACAAGTGAACCACAAGATTTGCATCAATGAAATAATAGTAATACATTCCAAAAGTTTGTTTCACGAGCACCCAATTATCAATGCTTAACATTTCCTTCCATTGAACCCCATCACTTAGTGCTAGAACATACACTGTTTCTCGAAAATATATTTCATTCGTAAACGGTAGCGAACCGTTTGAATGAGGGTTTGTCAAACCCATATGGATCCATACAACATAAGTTCTCGCTTACACCCGGCAAGTGTGACTAATGATAATCGAATTGAGGATTTTGTTCTAAACTCGTATGTAGAATGTTTGTTTTCCTGTACTTGTGTTCACTTAGTTCAAAAGAATCGTTTATGTTTTCTCATCCTAAATATAAGTTCAAAAATAGTAAAAGTGGGACTATGATCTCACCTTGAGTGCACGAGTAGTAAAGTACTTCGACAAGTAAACGTGTGCAAAGAACAATGCTAGTCTTGACCTAAACAAATAGGTCGTATCAATAACGGTAAACACGATAGGTCAAAGATGTTCAATTAGTCCTATGGCTCGTTACGACTCAATAATGTAGCATGTGAGTCAAGTTGTCATGTTTCATGCAAGGTACAAGTATAAAAACATGTTAGAACGATTGCACAATTATTTGGTTAAGTTTGATTAAAAGTCAACTTGGTCGGGTCAAAGTCAACAGAAAAGTCAACGGGGTCGGGTTGGATGTCCGACAATTTTTCTAAGTTATATAATCATATATGAGCATGTTGGCCAAGTTTCATGTTAATCGGAGGTCCGTAGCACAGCAAACATTTTCATGTCAAATGACCAAGTGAACAGCCAGTTTTAGCACAATGGGACGGCGTCCCAAATAGCTAGACGGCGTCCCAAATTGAAGAGTGGGACGGCGTCCTAATTGGCTAGACGGCGTCCCAAATTGAAGAGTGGGACGGCGTCTTGAGTTTCTGGACGGCGTCCCAAATGCCTTCCAGGCCCTGTTTGCTGAATTTCTCAATTGCACGAACCAAAACACAAACCAATACATTTTACAAACCGCAAACAATTAGAACATGTATTTTATATCATCGGAAAGCTCTTTCGACAAGGAATGCAACTAAGCACTTTTCATCAAGCAAAAACATCATATACTATAACCGAAATCCCGTCAAGCGATCAATAGGGGTTTATTTTCAAGTTTCAAGTTTATCAATTTTAATTTAAGTTTCGGGAATCCAATTTATACATATGATATGCCGTTTTGAAGGTAATTAAGCATACAACACAACCTAACACTTACAACTAACATTCCATGTCATTCAAATCATTAAAAGTCCATTTTAAGTTCATGAAACCTTAACCAAAAATCACCAAATTTCATAATCAAGTTTAAGAGGTTTCTTTGATCAATCTTTACATCATAATGAAGCTAGTAACACTAGGAACAAGATTAAAACATGAAGTTTTAGCATCTAACAACACATGAACACTTAAAACTCAAGATTAAGCATGTTAACTTTCCATATGAACTAGTTACTCCAAAATATCAAAAACGAGCATACAAATCACATAAACAAACTAGACTCGAGCCATAGACACTAATGAACAACCTTATAACTTAAAAATCTCAAGAACACAAGAATTAGTGATTTTAGAAAGTTACCCAAAATTGATGAAATCGGTATGGAAACGAAGAGGAGATCACGAGGAGTTCAAATATGCAATTTGTTTTGATCGAATCCTTCTTGAACGAATTTGGATGATGATTGAAGGTTTGAGGGTTTTGAGAGAAAAAGGTGAAGTATTATTTGGGAGGTGAAAAAATGAATGGAGAGGAAAGAGTTGACTAGTTGACCTAGTCATCTCTTTCTCCATTTGGCAACTTTAGTCCCTCAACTTAGGAAACGGGTACGGGAATTACCTAAACGAGATAATTCAAACGCGTATTAACGAGATGTGTTATAAACATATAACGGATCTTAAATAGTTAAACGGAAAAATAAATGGAAAAAGGCGGGATGTTACATTACCTACACCTTAAAAGAAATTTCGTCCCGAAATTTAAGTAGGCGCAGTAGTCGTTGTTTCTTCCTCGAGATCTTGCGTTTCCGAATTCACGAATAGATGAGGATACTTCCTTTGCATTTGGTCTTGTCTTTCCCAAGTAAACTCGGGTCCCCTTTTGGCATTCCAACGAACTTTAACAATCGGGATTCGGCTTTGTTTCAATGTCTTGACGGAGGTGTCCACAATTTCAACCGGTTCTTCCACAAAATGAAGTTTGTCATCAATAGTAAGTTCTTCGAGAGGGATGACGATATCGGGTTCGGCAAGACACTTTTTCAAGTTAGATACATGGAAGGTAGGATGAACGGAGTTCAATTGAGGCGGAAGATCTAAACGATAAGCAACGGTTCCAATACGCTCCAAGATTTCGAAACGACCAATATACCGCGGATTTAGCTTCCCGCGTTTCCCAAAACGGATTACACCCTTCCAAGGTGCGACTTTTAACATTACTCGATCACCGACTTGAAATTCAAGATCGTTGCGTCGTTTGTCGGTATAGCTCTTTTGACGACTTCGGGCCGTCCTAAGCCTATCTCGGATTTGAACGATTTTCTCGGTAGTTTCGTGAATGAGTTCGGGTCCGGTGATTTGCACGTCGCCTACCTCGGCCCAACAAAGAGGTGAACGACATTTGCGGCCATATAGCGCTTCAAAAGGTGCGGCTTTAATACTCGCGTGATAACTATTGTTGTAAGAGAACTCGGCGAGAGGTAAGTGCTTGTCCCAAGCTTTTTCGAAATCAACCACGCAAGCTCGTAACATGTCCTCTAAGGTTTGAATTGTGCGTTCGCTTTGTCCATCGGTTTGAGGATGATATGCGGTGCTCATGTCTAAACGCGTTCCCAACGCTTCTTGCAATGTACGCCAAAATCTAGAAACGAAACGGCCATCTCGGTCGGAGATAATCGATAAAGGTACACCGTGTCGGGCTACGATCTCCTTAATGTAAAGTTGTGCAAGTTTCTCCATTTTGTCCGTTTCTTTCATGGCAAGGAAGTGTGCGGATTTGGTGAGACGGTCAACAATAACCCAAATGGTATCATAACCGCCCGTCGTTTTTGGTAGCTTGGTGATAAAATCCATCGTTATCCTTTCCCACTTCCATTGCGGGATCTCGGGTTGTTGAAGTAGTCCGGACGGTCTTTGGTGTTCGGCTTTGACTTTGGAACATGTCAAACACTTGGAAACATAAGTAGCTACGTCCCTTTTGATGTTCGGCCACCAATATAGTTGTTTAAGGTCGTGGTACATCTTATTGGCACCGGGGTGAATCGAGTATCGTGACTTATGGGCTTCATCTAAAATAAGGCTTCGTAGATCCCCATAACTAGGCACCCAAATTCTTCCGGCGAAATATCGGAGTCCGGTTTCTTTAACTTCGAATCGAGAGGTGAGGACGTTCAAGTGTTCGAGAGAGATGTTTTCATCCTTGAGAGCCTCATCTTGGGCTACCCGAATTTGGCTATTAAGGTTGGTGTGAATGGTGATGTTTAAAGCTCGGACACGGAGAGGCACCGCTCTTTCTTTTCGACTTAAGGCATCGGCTACTACATTTGCCTTCCCGGGATGGTAACGAAGCTCGCAATCGTAATCGTTTAAGGTTTCAATCCACCTTCGTTGTCTCATGTTTAGTTGCTTTTGATCGAAAATGTGTTGAAGACTTTTGTGGTCGGTAAAGATAGTACTCTTGGTTCCATAAAGATAGTGTCTCCACATTTTAAGTGCAAAGACAACGGCTCCGAGTTCGAGATCATGCGTCGTGTAATTTCGTTCATGAATTTTGAGTTGTCGAGAAGCATAAGCAATGACTTTCGTTCGTTGCATCAATACACACCCAAAACCATGTTTTGAGGCATCGCAATATACAACAAAGTCATCATTGCCTTCGGGAAGTGACAAGATAGGAGCGGTGGTTAGCTTCGTTTTCAAGATTTGGAATGCGGATTCATGTTCGGTCGCCCAAATGAATTTCTTTCCCTTGTGAGTCAATGCGGTTAGAGGACGTGCAACCAAAGAGAAATTTTCGATGAATCTACGATAGTACCCGGCGAGACCCAAAAATTGACGAATGTGAGTAGGAGTAGTAGGAGTCTCCCATTTGCTAATGGCTTCGATTTTCGTTGGATCGACTTTAATACCTTGGTCACTTACAACATGACCAAGAAATTGAACTTCCTTTAACCAAAATTCACACTTGGAGAATTTGGCATAGAGTTGTTCTTGTCTTAAAAGTTCAAGCACAAGTCGGAGATGTTGTTCGTGCTCTTCTTCATTTTTAGAATAGATCAATATGTCATCGATGAACACAATAACGAATTTATCGAGATACGGTTTGCACACGCGGTTCATAAGATCCATGAACACCGCCGGTGCGTTAGTGAGACCAAATGGCATGACAAGGAATTCATAACTACCATAACGAGTTCGGAAAGCGGTTTTGGAGACATCTTCCCCTTTAACCCTCAATTGATGATAACCCGAGCGGAGATCGATTTTCGAATATACACAAGACCCTTGTAGTTGATCAAAGAGGTCATCGATGCGAGGAAGAGGATATCGGTTCTTAACCGTCAATTTATTTAGTTCACGATAATCAATGCACATTCGTAGGGATCCGTCTTTCTTTTTAACAAACAAAATCGGAGCGCCCCAAGGTGAATGGCTAGGTTGGATAAAACCACGATCAAGTAGTTCTTGGATTTGACTTTGCAATTCTTGCATTTCGGATGGAGCAAGTCTATACGGTGCACGTGCTACGGGTGCGGCTCCCGGAATAAGATCGATTTGGAATTCAACCGGTCGATGAGGCGGAAGACCCGGCAATTCGTCGGGAAATACATCGGAATAGTCACTAACAATTGGCACATCATCGATGTGCTTCTCATCGGACTCGACTTTCTTAACGTGAGCAAGGATCGCAAAACAACCCTTACGGAGTAGTTTTCTAACTTTAATACACGAAACGAGGTTGAGTCCGGTGCAACTCTTATCACCATAGACGATCAAAGGTTCACCATTCTCGATAGGAATTCGGATTGCGTTAAGATCACAAAGAATGTGAGATTTCGTTTTGACTAACCAATTCATACCGATTATTACATCAAAGCTTCCTAGTTCCATGGGTATCAAATCAATTTCAAATTCCTTACCCAAAATGTTTATCGTACACCCCCGGTAATATGTGTCGGCACTTAATAGTTTCCCGTTAGCCACTTCAATGGTATAAGTGGTATCTAATGGAAGAGGTGGAGTGCTAAAAGAATGAGTCAAAGTCTTGGATACAAAGCATTTATCGGCACCCGAATCGAATAAACAGGAGACATAAGAATTGTTGAGAAGAAACGTACCCGTGACTAGTTCAGTGTCATCCCGGGCTTCCTCGGTGTTGATGTTGAAAGCTCGGCCGCGCGTATTGGTGTTATCTTTCCTTTTCGGGCATGCATTTCTATAATGACCCGTTTGACCACATTCGTAACAAGTGCCCGTCTTTGGTGCATTGGGCCACTTTCGAGCAACGGGAGTGGCACTTTTACAATCGTTGGCCTTATGACCAACTCCTTGGCACCGGTGGCAAATTAACTTGCCACATTCACCAAAGTGATGTTTGTTGCATTTGTTGCAAAGAGGTAGATTCCCGGCATAACCCTTCTTGCCGTCGGAAGTGAAAGATTTCTTGGCAAAGTTGTTGTTGCTTGATTGGGAGGGTTCCCACTTTCTTTTGTTGCCGCCCAATTTATCCTCGGCCTTAGGTGCCGGAACTACGATTTCGTCAACCGTTTCAATTAGTTGGCGAGCCATGTTCATAGCGGCTTGATGAGTAGTGGGTTTGGATGACATCACCCCTTGTTTGATGCTTTTTGGAAGACCGAGCATGTAGAGCTCAATCCTTTGAGATTCGGGGTTAACAAGATTAGGACACATCAAGGATAGTTCGGCGAAGCGTTGATTATAAGCTTTAAGATCGTTTCCGACCGCTTTCAAAGCTCTTAGTTCTTCCTCAAGTTTTCGGGTTTCTTCGCGCGGAAAATATTCAGCAATCATCTTTTCCTTTAGATCGGCCCAAGAGAGGGCATGAGCTTCATCGGTACCCACCGATTGAACATAGGTATTCCACCATGTTAGAGCAATTCCGGAGAAAGTGTGAGTGGAGTATTTGACCTTATCTTGGTCCCGACAACCGCTTATGCTAAAGACGGCTTCCGTTTGCTCAAACCATCGGGTGAGCACGACCGGTCCCCCGGTTCCATCAAAAGTGTGAGGTTTGCACCCCATGAAAGCTTTATAGGAGCATCCCTCGTTTGAGTTTCCGGCTCCATTGTTGTTGTTGTTGTTGTTGTTGTGGTTGTTATTATTATTGTTGTTGGATGAGTGACCGGCCATAGCCGCATCTACGGCGGTAGCTATCATCCGCTCGAGAGCTTGTTCGGGAGTTTCATTGCGGCGTACACGACGAGGGGCCATTGTTCCTTCAAGACACAAGAATATCATTGATTAGTATTCTCAATAATACTAACCGTGATATAGAATAAAGATAAAGAGAAGTTTTTCCTCGACTCGCCTTAAATTCTTTATGTCATAATGTCGGAACGTTCATATGAGTCACCGTAATATAATCCCGGAAATTATATTACCCTGATTCATATGTGCATTCGACATCATTTCATATAGTCAAGGTGGCGCGTCAATCAAATTAAACAACGTGAGGTTAAGATGAGCTAAGAGTAGATATGAGTGGAAGCGTTCGAGTATAAATGCACAAGTAGTCAAGTAATTCCTACTTCAAGTCTATATGCCGGTTGTAGTCTAGACTCACCAATGTACCCTATGACTCGAGGTTGACACCAATGAACTCTAAATCCCTACAACCAACGCTCTGATACCATCTGTAGCGACCCGACCAAATCGTCATTGACGGCGTCGTCTACTTAGGTCCCGTTACGTGATCATAAGTCTTAAAAACAACGTTTGACCAAAAGATATGTCGCCTTCATTTCAAAATAAAGATTGTTTCAAAGTTCACAAGAATTGTTCAACCAATAGTTAAGTTACAACGTTATAATACTAATGAAATCTAGGCGACACGGTTTAAAGTAAAGTCAAAAGACGCTCCATGAAATGCACGTATACTCGACATCCAATGCAAGTATCAAATAATGAGCGGAAGCATGTATCATGTATCGTTCAAGGACCTGAGAAAAACATAGAAATCTGTCAACGAAAACGTTGGTGAAATCATAGGTTTAAGTAAGTAAGTACAAGTGAACCACAAGATTTGCATCAATGAAATAATAGTAATACATTCCAAAAGTTTGTTTCACGAGCACCCAATTATCAATGCTTAACATTTCCTTCCATTGAACCCCATCACTTAGTGCTAGAACATACACTGTTTCTCGAAAATATATTTCATTCGTAAACGGTAGCGAACCGTTTGAATGAGGGTTTGTCAAACCCATATGGATCCATACAACATAAGTTCTCGCTTACACCCGGCAAGTGTAACTAATGATAATCGAATTGAGGATTTTGTTCTAAACTCGTATGTAGAATGTTTGTTTTCCTGTACTTGTGTTCACTTAGTTCAAAAGAATCGTTTATGTT
Organism: Rutidosis leptorrhynchoides; assembly: GCF_046630445.1. Classification (NCBI taxonomy): domain Eukaryota; kingdom Viridiplantae; phylum Streptophyta; class Magnoliopsida; order Asterales; family Asteraceae; genus Rutidosis; species Rutidosis leptorrhynchoides. The sequence continues at coordinate 605,212,895 of NC_092333.1, read as the reverse complement.
TTCTCATCCCAAATATAAGTTCAAAAATAGTAAAAGTGGGACTATGATCTCACCTTGAGTGCACGAGTAGTAAAGTACTTCGACAAGTAAACGTGTGCAAAGAACAATGCTAGTCTTGACCTAAACAAATAGGTCGTATCAATAACGGTAAACACGATAGGTCAAAGATGTTCAATTAGTCCTATGGCTCGTTACGACTCAATAATGTAGCATGTGAGTCAAGTTGTCATGTTTCATGCAAGGTACAAGTATAAAAACATGTTAGAACGATTGCACAATTATTTGGTTAAGTTTGATTAAAAGTCAACTTGGTCGGGTCAAAGTCAACAGAAAAGTCAACGGGGTCGGGTTGGATGTCCGACAATTTTTCTAAGTTATATAATCATATATGAGCATGTTGGCCAAGTTTCATGTTAATCGGAGGTCCGTAGCACAGCAAACATTTTCATGTCAAATGACCAAGTGAACAGCCAGTTTTAGCACAATGGGACGGCGTCCCAAATAGCTAGACGGCGTCCCAAATTGAAGAGTGGGACGGCGTCCTAATTGGCTAGACGGCGTCCCAAATTGAAGAGTGGGACGGCGTCTTGAGTTTCTGGACGGCGTCCCAAATGCCTTCCAGGCCCTGTTTGCTGAATTTCTCAATTGCACGAACCAAAACACAAACCAATACATTTTACAAACCGCAAACAATTAGAACATGTATTTTATATCATCGGAAAGCTCTTTCGACAAGGAACGCAACTAAGCACTTTTCATCAAGCAAAAACATCATATACTATAACCGAAATCCCGTCAAGCGATCAATAGGGGTTTATTTTCAAGTTTCAAGTTTATCAATTTTAATTTAAGTTTCGGGAATCCAATTTATACATATGATATGCCGTTTTGAAGGTAATTAAGCATACAACACAACCTAACACTTACAACTAACATTCCATGTCATTCAAATCATTAAAAGTCCATTTTAAGTTCATGAAACCTTAACCAAAAATCACCAAATTTCATAATCAAGTTTAAGAGGTTTCTTTGATCAATCTTTACATCATAATGAAGCTAGTAACACTAGGAACAAGATTAAAACATGAAGTTTTAGCATCTAACAACACATGAACACTTAAAACTCAAGATTAAGCATGTTAACTTTCCATATGAACTAGTTACTCCAAAATATCAAAAACGAGCATACAAATCACATAAACAAACTAGACTCGAGCCATAGACACTAATGAACAACCTTATAACTTAAAAATCTCAAGAACACAAGAATTAGTGATTTTAGAAAGTTACCCAAAATTGATGAAATCGGTATGGAAACGAAGAGGAGATCACGAGGAGTTCAAATATGCAATTTGTTTTGATCGAATCCTTCTTGAACGAATTTGGATGATGATTGAAGGTTTGAGGGTTTTGAGAGAAAAAGGTGAAGTATTATTTGGGAGGTGATAAAATGAATGGAGAGGAAAGAGTTGACTAGTTGACCTAGTCATCTCTTTCTCCATTTGGCAACTTTAGTCCCTCAACTTAGGAAACGGGTACGGGAATTACCTAAACGAGATAATTCAAACGCGTATTAACGAGATGTGTTATAAACATATAACGGATCTTAAATAGTTAAACGGAAAAATAAATGGAAAAAGGCGGGATGTTACATTCACTATCAACAATCTATTAGCTTCTGTCCTATTTGATACTGGTGCCGATAGGAGCTATGTTTGTAGACACTTTTGCTCTAAGATAGATTGGTCATTAGTGCCTTTAGAGGAGAATATGCTAGTAGAAGTAGCCAATGGGAAACTTGAGAACGTTGACCAAATCGGCCGAGGAGCTATTATTAACATAGCTGGCGTAGATTTCAAAATTGACCTGATACCCATCAAATTGGGAAGCTTTGACGTGATTGTCGGCATGGACTGGTTGACCAAAGTGAGGGCCGACATTATCTGTGGAGATAAAGCTCTTCGTATACCACAAGGAGAGGGTTAGCCATTGACTATTTACGGAGAGAGATGTAACTCGAAGCTGAACCTCATTAGTTGTATGAAAGCGCATAAGATCATGAAGAAAGGACGTCTTGTTGTTTTAGCACACGTGAAGGCTTTAGAAACAGAGGAGAAGAGTGTGAATGATGTGCGAACCGTGAATGAATTCCCCGACGTCTTTCCGAAAGAACTGCCTGGATTACCGCCACCGAGAGCCGTGGAATTCCAGATCGATCTAGTGCCGGGAGCTGCACCCGTAGCTCGCGCACCTTATCGACTAGCACCTTCCGAACTACAAGAGTTGCAGAGTCAACTTCAGGAATTGCTCGACCGAGGGTTTATCCAACCAAGCTCGTCGCCTTGGGGCGCACCTGTTTAATTCGTGAAGAAGAAGGACGGATCCTTCCGCATGTGTATCGACTACCGAGAACTCAACAAATTGACGATCAAGAACCGATATCCTCTTCCCCGAATTGACGATCTTTTTGATCAGCTGCAAGGATCAAGCGTTTACTCTAAGATCGATTTGCGATCCAGTTACCACCAGTTGAGGGTGAAAGAGAGTGATGTGATGAAGACTGCGTTTAGAACCCGCTATGGTCATTACAAGTTTCTCGTGATGCCGTTCGGATTAACCAACGCACCAGCCGTGTTCATGGACCTCATGAATCGTGTCTGCAAGCCTTATCTGGATAAATTCGTTATCGTCTTCATAGATGATATCCTCATCTACTCCAAGAGCGAAGAAGAACATGAGCAACATCTTCGACTAGTGCTTGAACTCTTGAGACAAGAGCAACTTTATGCCAAATTCTCTAAGTGTGAATTTTGGTTGAAGGAAGTCCAATTTCTGGGTCATATTGTGAGTGATCAAGGTATCAAAGTTGACCCCGCCAAGATTGAAGCTATCAGCAAGTGAGAGACACCCACTACTCCGACTCACATCCGCCAATTTCTAGGTCTTGCCGGTTACTACAGAAGGTTTATTGAAGGTTTTTCGTTGATTGCGCGTCCTTTGACCGCACTGACTCACAAAGGGAAGAAGTTCGTTTGGGAAAAAGAACACGAATCAGCATTTCAATATTTGAAGCAGAAGTTAACCACCGCACCTATCTTATCTCTTCCCGAAGGCAGTGACTACTTCATTGTGTACTGCGATGCTTCGAAGAATGGTTTTGGTTGTGTATTGATGCAAAGAACGAAGGTCATTGCCTATGCATCTTGTCAGCTGAAGATTCATGAGTGAAACTACACTACTCACGATCTTGAACTCGGAGCCGTTGTCTTCGCATTGAAGCTGTGGAGACACTATCTTTATGGGACAAAGAGTACCATATTCACCGATCACAAAAGCCTACAACACATCTTTGACCAGAAACACCTGAACATGAGACAACGACGATGGATTGAGATGCTGAACGACTATAATTGTGAACTTCGTTACCATCCTGGTAAGGCCAATGTTGTAGTCGATGCTTTAAGTCGAAAGGAGAGAACGGTACCTCTTCGTGTTCGGGCTCTGAACATCACCATCCATTCGAACCTCCATAGCCAGATCTGAGTAGCCCAAGAAGAGGCTCTCAAGGAGGAGAACATATCTCGTGAATACCTGAACATCCTGGTCTCTAAATTCGAGGTTAAGGAGTCTGGACTCCGATGTTATGCCAAAAGAATTTGGGTACCTCGTTATGGAGATTTACGAAGCCTTTTACTTGATGAAGCCCACAAGTCGAGATATTCGATTCATCCAGGAGCCTGAAAAATGTACCACGATCTCAAGGAACAGTATTGGTGGCCAAATCTTAAGAAGGATGTTGCAACTTATGTTGAGAGGTGTTTGACTTGCTCGAAGGTTAACGCTGAACATCAGAGGCCATCTGGATTACTCCAACAACCATAAATCCCACAATGGAAATGGGAAGCAATTACGATGGATTTCATTACGAAGCTACCAAAGACGGTGGGCGGATACGATACAATCTGGGTTATCGTTGACCGTCTTACCAAATCTGCTCATTTTCTAGCAATGAAAGAAACAGATACAATGGAGAGACTTGCTCAACTGTACATCAAAGAAGTTGTATCCCGTCATGGTGTGCCTCTATCAATTATCTCAGATCGCGATCCCCGTTTTGCTTCCAGATTCTGGCATTCTTTGTAAGAAGCCTTGGGAACTCGTCTCGACATGAGCACCGCGTATCACCCCCAGACCGACGGTCAGAGCGAATGAACGATTCAGACTTTGGAGGACATGTTGCGTGCCTGTGTTATTGACTTCGGAAAGTCTTGGGAAAGGCACCTGCCGCTAACCGAATTCTCTTACAACAACAGTTATCATTCGAGTATTAAAGCCGCGCCTTTTGAAGCGTTGTATGGCCGCAAGTGCTGTTCTCATATTTGTTGGGCCGAGTTAGGCGAAGTGCAAATCACCGGACCCGAGATAGTCCATGAAACGACGGAGAAGATTTCTCATATTCAGGCAAGCTTAAGACGGCCCACGATCGCCAAAAGAGTTATGCTGATCTTAAACGTAAAGACTTCGAATTTAACGTGGGTGACCGAGTAATGTTGAAGGTCACACCCTGGAAGGGTGTAATTCGTTTTGGAAAGCGCGGAAAGTTAAACCCGCGATATATTGATCCTTTTGAAATTTTGGAATGTGTTGGACCCGTTGCTTATCGTCCGGATCTTCCGACTCAGTTGAGTGCTGTTCATCCTACCTTCCATGTATCAAATTTGAAGAAGTGCCTTGATCTACCAGAACTTATCATACCATTGGAAGAACTTACGATTGATGACAAACTCCACTTCGTGGAAGAGCCTGTCGAAATTATGGACCGTGAGGTCAAAACCTTGAAACGCAATAAGATTCCAATTGTTCGAGTTCGATGGAATGCCAAGCATGGACCTGAGTTTACCTGGGAACGAGAGGATCAAATGATGCAAAATTATCCTCACCTTTTCCAGACTCCATCACCATCAGCTTATATTTTGGGACGAAATTTCCAATAACAGGTGGGTAATGTAACGACCCGACTTTTTTGACTTGCTTTTGTGCCTTGTATTTTAGCGAAACTGCGTATCTGTGCGTACTGTGTTACTTTATACTCTGGAAACTTGATATACGTGATTTACTTTCATTTATATGTTAAAACGTGCCTTAGAGTACGTAGGATACTTAACTTGTTCAACGGAAGCCTTTATAACCGTTAGTGTTACTTAACGTTTCGAATAAACCGCGAACTGCGCGCACATTTGACTTTTGTCGTAATCGGAATATTATGACTGCGAAATATTAATTATTATTTTATAATAATAATTACCTGGGTTTTTGGATGCTTAATTACGCGTAGGAATTTAATTAAGCTTAATAGTTAGTCTTGTTGGACTTTCTACCTTGTTGGACTTAAGCCCACCCTACTCTAGCTAGTGGCCCAATTAATTAGCCCAAGTATTATTTACTAGTGACCCATAATAAATAAAATAAATGCCCATTTAATTAGATGAGTCATACTAGCATTTGGATAAGGATTATCCATAATGTTACATGGGATCCTAGCATAAGTACATATTTTAGACAACCACTAACCAAAAAGCAAAATGGTGTCTCCCCCCTCCCCCTTTGAAAATTACGGCCCTAGGGGCCTCCACCTCATCAATCCATGTCAAAATTTTGCCTATAAATACTAGCCATATTCCTCTCATTTTACACATGCTCTCATTTGAATTTCACACACACTTACTCTCTTACTTCCTTTCTAGCATTTCTCACTTGTAAGTTTTTGATCTTTTTCTTCTTCTTTCCCTTTCTAATTCGTGTATCATCATCATTCTTAAAGATCAAGCTTTTTAGCTTTGATCTTGATTATATCTTGTTGATTCAAGTATGAATCCTTCAAGAACATGGAAGATTCAAGCTTTCTAGCTTTGAATCTTCACCAACTTTGTAGATCTATATTTTTCTTACTTTAATCTTGTTATTTTGTTATAAAGATTCAAACTTGTGTTTGTAATCTTCATGTATCTTAAAGATCCAAGCTTTATGCTTCAAGATCTTCAAGAACAATCAAGATGCAAGCTTTCTAGCTTGAATCTTCATATCTTGTTGTTGGATCTAAGTTTTATAACTTATGATATTGTTATTTTGTTAAAAAGATACAAACTTGTGTTTGTTATCTTCATGTAACTTAAAGATCCAAGCTTTATGCTTCAAGAACTTCAAGAACAATAAAGGTTCAAGCTTTCTAGCTTTACAACCTTGTAACTTGTGTGAATAGGATCCAAGCTCTCTAGCTTAGGGTTCTATCACCTCATTTGACTTAGATTGTGTTCATACTTGTTTGATTGATGTAAAGTTTGTAACTTTGTTTGTAAATAGGACTTGTAATTGTGTTAAGACTAAGGATATGATGTAACCTTGGTTCATCATCCATCTAAGACTCTTAAATGAGTTGTGTTACCACTTGGTCTTAACATATTGTGTATTGATGGTAGAATCTTGGTCAAAAGTGATGCTAAACCATCAACGAGTTGTACACTTGAAGCTACAAACATCAAGGATGAGAACCGTGATGAGCATCAAGCACCAAGAACCCTACCGGAGCACTTGTCCACTGATTTTCGTATCTGATCAGGCCACCTGGGCTACTGGAAAGTTGATTTTCAGTTAGTTCGGTTCGAGTATATGATTTTCCGTTTAGGCCTCGTCTTAATCCGAGTTACGGTTTAGGATATATGGCCCTCCGAGAGTCACTACACCCTAGTAATGTTGTGTTGAAATTTCTGACCTACTCGCACTTAAACCGTCGCCACGGTCAAACGAAGACGAGTTAGGTTCTGAAAATTGGTCAGATGTTAGGGAACTCATATACGGAGCCATAGCCACTGACTATGCGTCTTTTAAATTTACGTAGAGGTCGCAGCAGCAGACCGAATTTAGCCTATTGTTTCGATCTCTATTCTTGTCAAACGTACTTAGCTTTTATGATGATGATGATGATGATGATGACACTTAAACTTATTTTATGCACTATTAGAATTTATAAAGACAACCTACTGACCTAGTAACCCTTGATTTAGGTTGACGACCTTTCGGACCGACTTACTACTTGCGTACTTTCATTACCGACTTTACCGCTTTTATCACTGTGAGTTATAGCATCCCTTTTTACCACTTTTACTATTTTTGGGACTGAGAATACATGCGCTTTTTATGTTTTACATGTTAGGCACGAGTACTTAAACTTTATATGTGTGTGGGTTATACAACGGCATAAACATTCCCCTTAGCACGGTAACGTTTAGTCATTGGTTTTTGAACCAGTGAACACGAATCTTAGATATGGATCCATAGGGTTTGACATCCCCACTCGGGCTAGTCGCGCTAGCATTTAACGGGTGTTTAATACTTCGTGAACATACGCACTCGCCAAGTGTACTTTCAGGGGGTTATAAACGTTAAGTCTAGTTACCGGGTGCCCACGGTTATACATATACTTTTCATACTGTTTTGTTACACTGAAATCTCGTGGCCTACCTTACGTTACTGTTACAACTTAAACTATAGCTCACCAACATTCGTGTTGAATTTTAAGCTTGTATTTCTCAGGTGCCTAGAGGTTTCTTGCTTCCACTGTTAGATTGCTGTCTTGCTGTTAAGGACTTGCTGTATTAGTTATTCGCTGCATTACTAGAGATGTCTCATTCATGGAACTTTTCTGTTGCATTCGTAGTTTATGTTAATTTCAAACAATGGCTTTGTAACGACCTTAGGGTCAAATACTTATGTTTATGCTCCTATTCGTAGGATGCACGTTATCTTTTGTAAAACGTTATCTTTTTATGAATGCAAACTGGTTTTCAAACAGCATATAGTACTTGACCGTGTGAAGATCCTGTTGTTGACGAATCGTACATGATGGTTTTGTACGGGGCATCACAACTTGACGTTTGTTGACGTTACTTAACGTTAGTTGACGTTACTTCACGTTACTTGACATTACTTCACGTTAGTTGACGTTATTTGATGTTACCTGACGTTACTTGACGTTAGTTGACGTTAGTGAACGTTATTGGACGTTACTTGACGTTACTTGACGTTACATGACGTTAGTTGACATTAGCTGACGTAAATTGACATTAGTTGACGTTAGTGGACGTTACTTGACATTACTTGACGTAGTTGACGTTACTTGACGTTAGTTGACATTACTTGATGTTACTTGACGTTAGTTGACGTTACATGACGTTAGTGGACGTTACTTGACGTTACTTCACGTTAGTTGGCGTTAGTGGACATTAATTGACGTTACTTGACGTTAGTTGGCGTTACTTTACGTTACTTGACGTTGCTTAACGTTAGTTGACGTTACTTGACGTTGCTTGACGTTACTTGACGTTAGTTGAAGTTAGTGGACGTTAGTGGACGTTACGTGACGTTAGTTTACGTTACTTGACGTTACTTGACGGTAGTTGACGTTACTTGACGTTACTTGACGGTAGTGGACGTTAGTTGACGTTACTTGACGTTTGTTGACGTTAGTTGACGTTACTTCACGTTAGTTGACCTTACTTGATGTTACCTGATGTTAGTTGACGTTAGTTGACGTTAGTGAACGTTAGTGGACGTTACTTGACGTTAGTTGACGTTAGTGAACGTTAGTGGACGTTACTTGACGTTACTTGATGTTAGTTGACGTTAGTTGACATAAGTTGACGTTACTTGACGTTACTTGACGTTAGTGGACGTTAGTCGGCGTTACTTGACATTACTTGACGTTAGTTGACGTTACTTGGCGTTACTTGACGTTACTTGACGTTACTTGGCGTTAGTTGATGTTACTTGACGTTAGTTGATGTTACATGACGTTACTTGACGTTAGTGGACGTTACTTGACATTACTCGACGTTAGTTGACGTTAGTTGACATTAGTTGACGGTAGTGGACGTTACTTGACGTTAGTTGACGTTACATGACGTTTGTTGATGTTTGTTGATGTTAGTTGACGTTACATGACGTTAGTTGACGTTAGTTGACGTTAGTGGACGTTACTTGACATTAGGTGACGTTAGTTGACGTTAGTTGACGTTTGTTAACGTTAGTTGATGTTAGTTGACGTTAGTGGACGTTACTTGACGTTAGATGACGTTACTTGACGTTAGTTGACGTTACTTCACGTTACTTGACATTACTTCATGTTAGGTGACGTTACTTGACGTTAGTTGACGTTACTTGACGTTAGTTGACGTTACTTGACGTTAGTAGACGTTAGTGCACGTTACTTGACGTTACTTGACGTTAGTTGACATTAGTTGACGTAAATTGACGTTAGTGGACGTTAGTTGATGTTAGTTGACGTTACTTGGCGTTACTTGACGTAGTTGACGTTACTTGACGTTAGTTGACGTTAGTGGACATTACTTGATGTTAGTTGACGTTACTTGACGTTAGTTGACGATACATGACGTTTGTTGATGTTTGTTGACGTTAGCTGACGTTAGTTGACGTTACTTGACGTTAGTTGACGTTAGTGGAAGTTAGTTGACGTTACTTGACGTTTGTTAACGTTAGTTGACGTTACTTGACGTTAGTTGACTTCAGTGGACGTTACTTGACGTTAGTTGACGTTACTTGACGTTAGTTGACGTTACTTCACGTTACTTGACATTACTTCACGTTAGGTGACGTTAGTCGACGTTACTTGACGCTAGTGGACGTTAGTTGACGTTAGTGGACATTGGGTGACGTTACTTGACGTTAGTTGACGTTAGTTGACATTAGTTGACGAAAATTGACGTTAGTTGACGTTAGTGGACATTAGTTGATGTTAGTTGACGTTACTTGGCGTTACTTGACGTTAGTTGACGTTAGTGGACATTACTTGACGTTAGTTGACGTTACTTGACGTTAGTTGACGATACATGACGTTTGTTGATGTTTGTTGACGTTAGTTGACGTTACTTGACGTTAATTGACGTTAGTGGAAGTTAGTTGACGTTACTTGACGTTTGTTAACGTTAGTTGACGTTAGTGGACGTTACTTGACGTTAGTTGACGTTACTTGACATTAGTTGACGTTACTTGACGTTACTTGACATTACTTCACATTAGGTGACGTTACTTGACTTTAGTTGACGTTAGGTGACGTTAGTCGACGTTAGTTGACATTAGTTGAGGTAAATTGACGTTAGTTGACGTTAGTGGATGTTAGTTGACGTTAGTTGACGTTACTTGGCGTTACTTGATGTAGTTGACGTAACTTGACGTTAGTTGACGTTACTTCACGTTAGTGGACGTTAGTGGACATTACTTGACGTTAATTGACGTTACTTGACGTTAGTTGACGATACATGACGTTTGTTGATGTTTGTTGATGTTAGTTGACGTTATTTGACGTTAGTGGACGTTAGTTGACGTTACTTGACGTTAGTTGACGTTAGTGAACGTTAGTGGACGTTACTTGACGTTACTTGATATTACCTGATGTTACTTGACCTTAGTTGACGTTACTTGATGTTACTTGACGTTACTTCACTTTAGTTGACGTTACTTGATGTTACTTGATCTTAGGTGACGTTACTTGACGTTAGTTGACGTTAGTGAACGTTAGTGGACGTTACTTGACGTTAGTTGACGTTAGTTGACGTTACTTGACGTTAGTTGACGTTACATGACGTTACTTGACGTTAGTGGACGTTACTTGACGTTAGTTGACGTTACTCGATGTTAGTGGACGATAGTCGACGTTACTTGACGTTAGTCGACGTTACTTGACGTTAGTTGGCGTTACTTGACGTTTGTCGACGTTACTTGACGTTAGTTGACGTTACATGACGTTTGTTGATGTTTGTTGATGTTAGTTGACGTTACTTGACGTTAGTGGACGTTAGTTGACGTTACTTGACGTTACATAACGTTAGTTGACGTTAGTGAACGTTAGGGAACGTTACTTGATGTTACCTGACGTTACTTGACCTTAGTTGACGTTACTTGACGTTACTTCACGTTAGTTGACGTTACTTGATGTTACTTGATCTTAGTTGACGTTACTTGACGTTAGTTGACGTTAGTGAACCTTAGTGGACGTTACTTGACGTTACTTGACGTAGTTGACGTTACTTGACGTTAGTTGACGTTACTTGACGTTAGTTGATGTTACATGATGTTACTTGACGTTAGTGGACGTTACTTGACGTTACTTCACGTTAGTGGACATTAATTGACTTTACTTGACGTTAGTTGGCGTTACTTTACGTTACTTGATGTTGCTTAACGTTAGTTGACGTTACTTGACGTTACTTGACATTGCTTGGCGTTAGTTGACGTTAGTTGACGTTAGTGGACGTTAGTTGACGTTACGTTAGGTGACGTTACTTGACGGTAGTTGACGTTACTTGATGTTACTTGATGTTTGTTGACGTTAGTTGACCTTACTTGACGTTAGTTGACATTAGTTGACGTTACTTGACGTTACTTGACGTTAGTGGACGTTAGTGGACGTTAGTTGACGTTACTTGACGTTACTAGACGTTACTTGACGTTAGTTGACGTTAGTTGACGTTAGTGGACGTTACTTGACGTGAGTTAACGTTAGTTGACGTTACTTGACGTTAGTTGACGTTACATGACGTTAGTTGACGTTACTTGACGTTAGTTGATGTTACATGACGTTACTTGACGTTAGTGGACGTTACTTGACATTACTCGACGTTAGTTGACATTAGTGGACGTTAGTTGACGTTACTTGACGTTAGTTGACGTTACATGACGTTTGTTGATGTTTGTTGATGTTAGTTGACGTTACTTGACGTTAGTTGACGTTACTTGACGTTAGTGGACGTTAGTTGACGTTACTTGACGTTAGGTGACGTTACTTGACGTTTGTTAACGTTAGTTGATGTTACTTGACGTTAGTTGACGTTAGTGGACGTTACTTGACGTTAGTTGACGTTACTTGAAGTTAGTTGACGTTACTTCACGTTACTTGACATTACTTCACGTTAGGTGACGTTACTTGACGTTAGTTGAGGTTACTTGATGTTAGTTGACGTTAGTGCATGTTACTTGACGTTACTTGACGTTAGTTGACGTTAGTTGACATTAGTTGACGTAAATTGACGTTAGTTGACGTTAGTTAATGTTAGTTGATGTTACTTGGCGTTACTTGTCGTAGTTGACGTTACTTGACGTTAGTTGACGTTAGTGGACGTTACTTGACGTTAGTTGATGTTTGTTGACGTTAGTTGACGTTACTTGACGTTAGTTGACGTTAGTGGAAGTTAGTTGACGTTACTTGACGTTTGTTAACGTTACTTGACGTTACTTGACGTTAGTTGACGTTAGTGGACATTACTTGACGTTACTTGACGTTAGTTGACGTTACTTCACGTTACTTGACATTACTTCACGTTAGGTGACGTTACTTGACGTTTGTTGACGTTACTTGACGCTAGTGGACGTTAGTTGACGTTAGGTGACGTTACTTCACGTTAGTTGACGTTAGTGGACGTTACTTGACGTTAGTGGACGTTACTTGACGTTACTTGACGTTAGTGGACGTTACTTGACGTTACTTGACGTTAGTGGACGTTACTTGACGTTAGTTGACGTTACTTGACGTTAGTTGACGTTACTTCACGTTACTTGACATTACTTCACGTTAGGTGACGTTACTTGACGTTAGTTGACGTTACTTGACGTTAGTTGACGTTAGTGCACGTTATTGGACGTTACTTGACGTTAGTTGACGTTAGTTGATATTAGTTGACGTAAATTGACGTTAATTGACGTTAGTGGACGTTAGTTGATGTTAGTTGACGTTATTTGACGATAGTTGACGTTACTTGACTTTAGTTGACATTACTTGACGTTACTTGATGTTACTTGACGTTATTTGATGTTAGTGGACGTTAGTTGACGTTACTTGACGTTAGTTGACATTACTTGACGTTAGTTGACGTTACTTGACGTTACATGACGTTAGTTGACGTTACTTGACGTTAGTTGACGTTACTTGATGTTAGTTGACGTTACATGATGTTACTTGACGTTAGTGGACGTTACTTGACGTTAGTTGACGTTACTCGATTTTAGTGGACGTTAGTTGACGTTACTTGACGTTAGTTGACATTACTTGACGTTAGTTGACGTTAGTTGACGTTACATGACGTTTGTTGATGTTTGTTGATGTTAGCTGACGTTACTTGACGTTAGTTTACGTTACTTGACGTTAGTGGACGTTAGTTGACGTTACTTGACGTTAGGTGACGTTAGTTGACGTTACTTGACGTTTGTTAACGTGAGTTGACGTTACTTGACGTTAGTGGACGTTACTTGACGTTAGTTGACGTTACTTGACGTTAGTTGACGTTACTTGACATTACTTCATGTTAGGTGACGTTACTTGACGTTAGTTGACGTTACTTGACGTTAGTTGATGTTAGTGCACGTTACTTGACGTTAGTTGACGTTAGTTGACGTTAGTTGACATTAGTTGACGTAAATTGAAGTTAGTTGACGTTAGTGGACGTTAGTTGATGTTAGTTGACGTTACTTGGCGTTACTTGACGTAGTTGACGTTACTTAACGTTAGTTGACGTTAGTGGACATTACTTGACGTTAGTTGACGATACATGACGTTTGTTGATGTTTGTTGACGTTAGTTGACGTTACTTGACGTTAGTTGACGTTCGTGGAAGTTAGTTGACGTTAGTGGACGTTACTTGACGTTAGTTGACGTTAGTTGATGTTACTTGACGTTAGTTGACGTTACTTCACGTTACTTGACATTACTTCACGTTAGGTGACGTTACGTGACGTTAGTTGACGTTAGGTGACGTTAGTTGACGTAAGTGGACGTTAGTTGACGTTAGTGAACGTTAGTTGACGTTACTTGGCGTTACTTGATGTAGTTGACGTTACTTGAACGGGTAGGTTGTCAGCAATTCCAACTGGGTGCCTAATGGTTTTATCAAAGAGTCGAACACTCATTTTCGTTGTACTTAACTCACCTACTCCTAATCTCTTATATAATGAAAGAGGCATAACACTCACACTTGCACCTAAATCTGCTAGTGCATCATACATGACACAATCACTAAGTAAATAAGGAAATGCGATGGGTGCTCTGTATGGTGCCACCACTGGCTTTACATACTCGGGTGGTGGTGGTGGTGGCGTTGTAACTTCTTCATTGTTACTCACATCGAAAACCTTCCAATCTTCTGATGATGGTTTTTCAGAATTTGTTGATACCATATTAACATTCTCATTCCGAGGATTTACTTCAGTATTACTCGGTAGATTTCCTTGTTCCCTCTCACTCATCATGCTAGCAAGAGTACCTACGTGTTTTTTTAGATTCAAAATGGAAGCTTGTTGAGTTCTTAATGACTGATCAAACCTCTCATTCGTTTGGGTTTGAGATGTAATAAATTGTGTTTGAGATTCCATTAGCTTTGCCATCATTTCTTCCAGATTTGGCTTTTTCTCTTCGGTTTGTTGTGGTGGTTTATACAAGCTAGGTCTTTGTTGATTGAAAGTGTTGTTTTGAGTTGGTTGGTTATTCGGACCTTGTTGGTTATACGAGTTATTGTTAGGTCCATTTGGATTGTAAAGAATGTTTTGATTTCGATTAAAGTTTGGCCTTGGCGGTTGATAATTATTTTGATAATTATTTTTCGGCCTTTGGTTCATGTAGGAAACATTCTCACGTTGTTCCATCGTTTGTTCAATGTGACAATCTTTTGTTAAGTGTGGTCCACCGCATTGCTCACAACTGATTCGTATTGCGTGAATATCTTTAGTCATCTTTTCCATTCGTCTCTCGAAAGCATCTATTTTTGCGGAAACGGAATCAAAGTCATGGCTAGAATCGGCTCTAGCCATTTTAGATGAACGAAAAATATCTTTTTCCTGATGCCACTCATGTGAGTGGGAGGCTGTGTTATCAATAATTTTGTGAGCTTCAGTTGCGGTTTTCTTCATAATGGAACCACCAGCTGCTGTGTCGATGTCTTTTCGTGTAGCGACGTCGACACCTTGGTAGAATATTTGTACTATTTGATAAGTGTCTAAACCATGTTGAGGACATCCTCTCAACAACTTTTCGAGTCTTGTCCACGCCTCATATAATGTTTCATTTGGCTTTTGCGCGAACGTAACAATTTCTCCTTGAAGTCTCACGGCTTTAGATGCCGGAAAGAATCTTTTAAGAAATTTCTCAACTAAAACATCCCATATGTCAATCGCTCCTTCAGATAACGATTCTAACCAATCTTTGGCTTCTCCCTTTAAAGTCCAGGGAAACAACATGAGATAGATCTTTTCATCCTCAACTTCTCTGATTTTGAATAGAGTACAGATCCTATTAAAGATTCGAAAATGTTCGTTTGGATCTTCTTTTGGTGTACCACTATATTGGCATTGATTAGTTACCATGTGTAGGATTTGTCCTTTGATTTCATAATCTGGCGCATTAATGTCTGGCTTAATAATGGCGTGACCTTGGCCAGTGCGTGTGGCTCTCATTCGGTCTTCCATACTTAGAGGTTCAGTTACTTCCATAATTGAATTTGTTGAATACAAATCACTAGAGGATTCTGATTTAACGGTTTGTGGTTCAGGAGGAATGATTTGTGGTTCACGATCTTGAAATTGTCCTTGAATATCCTCCGGGTTCTCAATTGTGAAGTCGGGTTCAAAAAATGAATTATCGGAAATTTGAATTGGAGTACTTGTTCGACTAGATGGTGATTCTAAAGAAAAATCAACAGCGATAATTTGGCTAGATGTCTTGATCGGGTTACAGGTGGTAAACGTATGAAAGGTGGTGAACGTTTTGCTCGGTGCATTCACTGAATATCCTATTATTTATAAAAATAAAAAAATTATATAAGTTATCAAATTAATAGACTTTTCTGCTTTTGCCCACGTTTCGAATAGCCAAAAGATGCAGCAGGGAGCTTGTAGTGACCCGAACTTTTCCATGTTTATATATATTAATTGAGATTGATGTTTACATGATTAAATGTTTCCAACATGTTAAGCAATCAAACTTGTTAAGACTTGATTAATTGAAATAGGTTTCATATAGACAATTGGCCACCCAAGTTGACCGGTGATTCACGAACGTTAAAACTTGTAAAAAACTATATGATGACATATATATGGTTATATATATAGTTAACATGATATTATGATAAGTAAACATATCATTAATTATATTAACAATGAACTACATATGTAAAAACAAGACTACTAACTTAATGATTTTGAAACGAGACATATATGTAACGTTTATCGTTGTAACGACATTTAATGTATATATATCATATTAAGAGATATTCGTACATCATAATATCATGATAATATAATAATTTAAAATCTCTTTTGTTATTATAAACATTGGGTTAACAACATTTAACAAGATCGTTAACCTAAAGGTTTCAAAACAACACTTACATGTAACGACTAACGATGACTTAACGACTCAGTTAAAATGTATATACATGTAGTGTTTTAATATGTATTTATACACTTTTGAAAGACTTCAATACACTTATCAAAATACTTCTACTTAACAAAAATGCTTACAATTACATTCTCGTTCAGTTTCATCAACAATTCTACTCGTATGCACCCGTATTCGTACTCGTACAATACACAGCTTTTAGATGTATGTACTATTGGTATATACACTCCAATGATCAGCTCTTAGCAGCCCATGTGAGTCACCTAACACATGTGGGAACCATCATTTGGCAACTAGCATGAAATATCTCATAAGATTACAAAAATATGAGTAATCATTCATGACTTATTTACATGAAAACAAAATTACATATCCTTTATATCTAATCCATACACCAACGACCAAAAACACCTACAAACACTTTCATTCTTCAATTTTCTTCATCTAATTGAACTCTCTCAAGTTCTATCTTCAAGTTCTAAGTGTTCTTCATAAATTCCAAAAGTTCTAGTTTCATAAAATCAAGAATACTTTCAAGTTTGCTAGCTCACTTCCAATCTTGTAAGGTGATCATCCAACCTCAAGAAATCTTTGTTTCTTACAGTAGGTTATCATTCTAATACAAGGTAATAATCATATTCAAACTTTGGTTCAATTTCTATAACTATAACAATCTTATTTCAAGTGATGATCTTACTTGAACTTGTTTTCGTGTCATGATTTTGCTTCAAGAACTTTGAGCCATCCAAGGATCCATTGAAGCTAGATCCATTTTTCTCTTTTCCAGTAGGTTCATCCAAGGAACTTAAGGTAGTAATGATGTTCATAACATCATTCGATTCATACATATAAAGCTATCTTATTCGAAGGTTTAAACTTGTAATCACTAGAACTTAGTTTAGTTAATTCTAAACTTGTTCGCAAACAAAAGTTAATCCTTCTAACTTGACTTTTAAAATCAACTAAACACATGTTCTATATCTATATGATATGCTAACTTAATGATTTAAAACCTGGAAACACGAAAAACACCGTAAAACCGGATTTACGCCGTCGTAGTAACACCGCGGGCTGTTTTGGGTTAGTTAATTAAAAACTATGATAAACTTTGATTTAAAAGTTGTTATTCTGAGAAAATGATTTTTATTATGAACATGAAACTATATCCAAAAATTATGGTTAAACTCAAAGTGGAAGTATGTTTTCTAAAATGGTCATCTAGACGTCGTTCTTTCGACTGAAATGACTACCTTTACAAAAACGACTTGTAACTTATTTTTCCGACTAGAAACCTATACTTTTTTTGTTTAGATTCATCAAATAGAGTTCAATATGAAACCATAGCAATTTGATTCACTCAAAACGGATTTAAAATGAAGAAGTTATGGGTAAAACAAGATTGGATAATTTTTCTCATTTTAGCTACGTGAAAATTGGTAACAAATCTATTCCAACCATAACTTAATCAACTTGTATTATATATTATGTAATCTTGAGATACCATAGACACGTATACAATGTTTCGACCTATCATGTCGACACATCTATATATATTTCGGAACAACCATAGACACTCTATATGTGAATGTTGGAGTTAGCTATACAGGGTTGAGGTTGATTCCAAAATATATATAGTTTGAGTTGTGATCAATACTGAGATACGTATACACTGGGTCGTGGATTGATTCAAGATAATATTTATCGATTTATTTCTATACATCTAACTGTGGACAACTAGTTGTAGGTTACTAACGAGGACAGCTGACTTAATAAACTTAAAACATCAAAATATATTAAAAGTGTTGTAAATATATTTTGAACATACTTTGATATATATGTATATATTGTTATAGGTTCGTGAATCAACCAGTGGCCAAGTCTTACTTCCCGACGAAGTAAAAATCTGTAAAAGTGAGTTATAGTCCCACTTTTAAAATCTAATATTTTTGGGATGAGAATACATGCAGGTTTTATAAATGATTTACAAAATAGACACAAGTACGTGAAACTACATTCTATGGTTGAATTATCGAAATCGAATATGCCCCTTTTTATTAAGTCTGGTAATCTAAGAATTAGGGAACAGACACCCTAATTGACGCGAATCCTAAAGATAGATCTATTGGGCCTAACAAACCCCATCCAAAGTACCGGATGCTTTAGTACTTCGAAATTTATATCATATCCGAAGGGTGTCCCGGAATGATGGGGATATTCTTATATATGCATCTTGTTATTGTCGGTTACCAGGTGTTCACCATATGAATGATTTTTATCTCTATGTATGGGATGTGTATTGAAATATGAAATCTTGTGGTCTATTGTTACGATTTGATATATATAGGTTAAACCTATAACTCACCAACATTTTTGTTGACGTTTTAAGCATGTTTATTCTCAGGTGATTATTAAGAGCTTCCGCTGTCGCATACTTAAATAAGGACAAGATTTGGAGTCCATGCTTGTATGATATTGTGTAAAAACTGCATTCAAGAAACTTATTTTGTTGTAACATATTTGTATTGTAAACCATTATGTAATGGTCGTGTGTAAACAGGATATTTTAGATTATCATTATTTGATAATCTACGTAAAGCTTTTTAAACCTTTATTGATGAAATAAAGGTTATGGTTTGTTTAAAAATGAATGCAGTCTTTGAAAAACGTCTCATATAGAGGTCAAAACCTCGCAACGAAATCAATTAATATGGAACGTTTTTAATCAATAAGAACGGGACATTTCAGTTGGTATCCGAGCGTTGGTCTTAGAGAACCAGAAAATTTGCATTAGTGTGTCTTATCGAGTTTTTTAGGATGCATTAGTGAGTCTGGACTTCGACCGTGTTTTCTTTAAAAATGATTGCTTAACATTTTTGTTGGAAACTATATATTTTTAACATATGAATATTATGTGATATATTAATCTCTTAACGTGTTTGATATTATGTGATAGATGTCTACCTCTAGAACAAGTCCCATTGACTCACCTAATAATAATGAAGAGTCAAATGTAAATTGGAATGATTTGTGGACTGATTCACAAGTTCCCGAAGAGGAACCGGAAGAAGAGTCGGAACCGGAAGAAGAATCGGAACCGGAAGAAGAATCGGAACGGATGAAGAAATAGAACCGGTGGGGGAAATAATAAAACGGTTAAGTAAAAGAAAATCCTCAACCAACCGACCAAAGTTAATTATGGTCAATGGTGTTTCCGCCAAGGAAGCAAAATATTGGGAGGATTACCAATTCTCCGATGAATCGGATTCCGACGAGAATTCCGATGATGTTATAGAAATTACCCCAACTGAATTTAAAAAGGCAAAAGAAAATAATAAGGGAAAGGGCATAAAAATAGAGAAATCTAATTCCAACCCCGATGAACTTTATATGTATCGTCAACCCCCGAAGTCCTTAAGTTGTAACAATGACCCGGGAACCTCTAAACCACCAGGTTTTTCTAAACCAATGTGGACAACGACGGCTCGTATTAGGGGAACATCATATATCCCTAGAAACTTGGCAAAACGAACCAAAACCGAAGAAGAAGAAACGAGCGAGTCGGAATAAGATAGTTGTATTCGTGTGGTGTAATATATGGAATATAGTGTTCTTATGCTTTATGATATATGTAAAAATTGCTTGTATTAATAAGTATTTTTTTTATGAATCTAACTCTTGTCTATTTTACAGTTTAAAAACACAAAATGGATAGACAACCAAATATTTTAAGAGACCTACCCGGAGACATGATTGATGAAATCTTGTCTAGAGTCGGCCAGAATTCTTCGGCACAACTATTTAAGGCGAGATCAGTTTGTAAGACATTCGAAGAACGTTCCAAGAATGTCTTGGTTTATAAGAGACTTTCGTTTGAAAGATGGGGGATATCACATTGGGAAACCCATAAGTTACGATGTGTTTACTTTGACGCATATATTGCGGGGAACCCAAATGCTATTTTACGCAACGGGTTAAGAAATTATTTTGACTCAATATATCCGAATATTGGACTTCGTGATTTAGAAAAAGCGGCTAACATGCAACATAAAGAAGCATGTTATGCTTACGGATTAGTAATGTTCGCTTCTCACCAAAGTGAGAACAAGAACATCGGGCTACAACTATTAAACAAAACGTTTCCACAAGTGACGGAGTCAGTAATTGGGGTAAGAAATGAGGTTTTTAGATTATTACGGGACTGTTGGACATTACGTAACCCTCGTCCCTTTGTTGACGTTACAACACGCTGTCTTATCAACGGCCATAACGGTTATGTTGCACAAGACCAAGGATGGGAAGTAGTCCTAGTAAAACCAGAATGCATGACTTGTTTCTGGACGTATGAATTACATGTCTTTATTGCCTTTGTTGAACGACTTGTGTACTAGCTAGAATTGTCTTCACAACTATCTTGTATCAAAGTTATTGTGTGCTATATTTCATGCTTTATGTAAAATAAGCGGTATTGTAAGTTTGTAAAATATTGTATAAAAGTTTGAACGCGAAATATTATTATAATCAGTTTTTCATATAGAATTGTAGTAGTTGAATTGTATATTAGCTACTAAGTATGAACTTAACGGGTAGGTACTACCCGAATTTAAACTTATAAAACGCTAATATGAAGAAAAAGCTTTTATAAATGAGTTCATATTATGCTACGAAATACTATTAACTACTCTTAATATTCTGTATGATTAACTTGTTCCATTTAACTATTTTGAAGGAAATGGCACCGACTACTCGACACACCGTGAATATGAATGAAGAGGAATTCCGTACTTTTCTAGCTTCAAACATAGCCGCAGTACAGGCTGCGTTACATACCAACAATAACCTTGGATCTAGCAGTACAGGAAATCGTGTAGGATGCACCTACAAAGAATTCACTGCCTGCAAACCTTTGGAATTTGATGGAACCGAAGGACCGATCGGATTGAAACGGTGGACCGAGAAGGTTGAATCGGTGTTTGCCATAAGTAAGTGTACTGAAGAGGACAAAGTGAAGTACGCTACGCATACCTTCACAGGTTCTGCGTTAACATGGTGGAATACCTATCTAGAGCAAGTGGGACAAGATGATGCGTACGCACTACCGTGGTCAGCATTCAAGCACTTGATGAACGAGAAGTACCGTCCCAGAACCGAGGTCAATAAGCTCAAGACAGAACTTAGAGGGTTACGAACCCAAGGATTTGATATTACCACGTACGAAAGACGATTCACAGAATTGTGCCTATTGTGTCCGGGAGCATTCGAAGATGAGGAAGAGAAGATCGACGCGTTTGTGAAAGGATTACCGGAAAGAATCCAAGAAGATATAAGTTCACACGAGCCCGCCTCCATACAACAGGCATGTAGAATGGCTCACAAACTAGTGAACCAGATTGAAGAAAGAATTAAAGAACAGACTGCTGAAGAGGCCAATGTGAAGCAAGTCAAAAGAAAGTGGGAGGAAAACGGTGATAAGAATCACCAATACAACAACAACAACAATTACAACAATAATCGCAACAATTATCCCAACAATCGCAACATCAATCGCAACTACAACAAACGGCCCAACAACAACAACAACAACAACAACAACAGCAACTACAACAATCATCCCAACAACAATAATAACCGCAACAACAACAACAATCAGAAGCAACTATGCCAAAGGTGTGAAAAGAATCACTCGGGGTTCTGCACCAAATTTTGCAACAAGTGTAAAAGAAATGGTCATAGCGCGGCGAAGTGTGAGGTCTACGGACCAGGGGTTAATAGAACGAAAGGAACAAATGGTGTCGGAACGAGTAATGGCGGAGCAAGTAGTGTCGGAGCAAGTTATGCCAATGTAGTTTGTTATAAATGTGGAAAACCAGGCCACATTATTAGAAATTGCCCGAACCAGGAGAACACGAATGGACAAGGCCGTGGAAGAGTTTTCAATATTAATGCGGTAGAGGCACAGGAAGACCCGGAGCTTGTTACGGGTACGTTTCTTATTGACAATAAATCTGCTTACGTTTTATTTGATTCGGGTGCGGATAGAAGCTATATGAGTAGAGATTTTTGTGCTAAATTAAGTTGTCCATTGACGCCTTTGGATAGTAAATTTTTACTCGAATTAGCAAATGGTAAATTAATTTCAGCAGATAATATATGTCGGAATCGAGAAATTAAACTGGTTAGCGAAACATTTAAGATTGATTTGATACCAGTAGAGTTAGGGAGTTTTGATGTGATAATCGGTATGGACTGGTTGAAAGAAGTGAAAGCGGAGATCGTTTGTTACAAAAATGCAATTCGCATTATACGAGAAAAAGGAAAACCCTTAATGGTGTACGGAGAAAAGGGCAACACGAAGCTACATCTTATTAGTAATTTGAAGGCACAAAAACTAATAAGAAAAGGTTGTTATGCTGTTCTAGCACACGTCGAGAAAGTACAAACTGAAGAAAAGAGCATCAATGATGTTCCCATTGCAAAAGAATTTCCCGATGTATTTCCGAAAGAATTACCGGGATTACCCCCACATCGATCCGTTGAATTTCAAATAGATCTTGTACCAGGAGCTGCACCAATAGCTCGTGCTCCTTACAGACTCGCACCCAGCGAGATGAAAGAACTGCAAAGCCAATTACAAGAACTTTTAGAGCGTGGTTTCATTCGACCAAGCACATCACCGTGGGGAGCTCCTGTTTTGTTTGTCAAGAAGAAAGATGGTACATTCAGGTTGTGTATCGACTACCGAGAGTTGAACAAACTTACCATCAAGAACCGCTACCCACTACCGAGAATCGACGACTTATTTGATCAACTACAAGGCTCGTCTGTTTATTCAAAGATTGACTTACGTTCCGGGTATCATCAAATGCGGGTGAAAGAAGATGATATTCCAAAGACTGCTTTCAGAACACGTTACGGTCATTACGAGTTTATGGTCATGCCGTTTGGTTTAACTAATGCACCAGCTGTGTTCATGGACCTTATGAACCGAGTGTGTGGACCATACCTTGACAAGTTTGTCATTGTTTTCATTGATGACGTACTTATTTACTCAAAGAATGACCAAGAACACGGTGAACATTTGAGAAAGGTGTTAGAAGTATTGAGGAAGGAAGAATTGTACGCTAAGTTTTCAAAGTGTGCATTTTGGTTGGAAGAAGTTCAATTCCTCAGTCACATAGTGAACAAAGAAGGTATTAAGGTGGATCCGGCAAAGATAGAAACTGTTGAAAAGTGGGAAACCCCGAAAACTCCGAAACACATACGCCAGTTTTTAGGACTAGCTGGTTACTACAGAAGGTTCATCCAAGACTTTTCCAGAATAGCAAAACCCTTGACTGCATTAACGCATAAAGGGAAGAAATTTGAATGGAATGATGAACAAGAGAAAGCGTTTCAGTTATTGAAGAAAAAGCTAACTACGGCACCTATATTGTCATTGCCTGAAGGGAATGATGATTTTGTGATTTATTGTGACGCATCAAAGCAAGGTCTCGGTTGTGTATTAATGCAACGAACGAAGGTGATTGCTTATGCGTCTAGACAATTGAAGATTCACGAACAAAATTATACGACGCATGATTTGGAATTAGGCGCGGTTGTTTTTGCATTAAAGACTTGGAGGCACTACTTATATGGGGTCAAAAGTATTATATATACCGACCACAAAAGTCTTCAACACATATTTAATCAGAAACAACTGAATATGAGGCAGCGTAGGTGGATTGAATTATTAAATGATTACGATTTTGAGATTCGTTACCACCCGGGGAAGGCAAATGTGGTAGCCGATGCCTTGAGCAGGAAGGATAGAGAACCCATTCGAGTAAAATCTATGAATATAATGATTCATAATAACCTTACTACTCAAATAAAGGAGGCGCAACAAGGAGTTTTAAAAGAGGGAAATTTAAAGGATGAAATACCCAAAGGATCGGAGAAGCATCTTAATATTCGGGAAGACGGAACCCGGTATAGGGCTGAAAGGATTTGGGTACCAAAATTTGGAGATATGAGAGAAATGGTACTTAGAGAAGCTCATAAAACCAGATACTCAATACATCCTGGAACGGGGAAGATGTACAAGGATCTCAAGAAACATTTTTGGTGGCCGGGTATGAAAGCCGATGTTGCTAAATACGTAGGAGAATGTTTGACGTGTTCTAAGGTCAAAGCTGAGCATCAGAAACCATCAGGTCTACTTCAACAACCCGAAATCCCGGAATGGAAATGGAAAAACATTACCATGGATTTCATCACTAAATTGCCAAGGACTGCAAGTGGTTTTGATACTATTTGGGTAATAGTTGATCGTCTCACCAAATCAGCACACTTCCTAATAATAAGAGAAGATGACAAGATGGAGAAGTTAGCACGACTGTATTTGAAGGAAGTCGTCTCCAGACATGGAATACCAATCTCTATTATCTCTGATAGGGATGGCAGATTTATTTCAAGATTCTGGCAGACATTACAGCAAGCATTAGGAACTCGTCTAGACATGAGTACTGCCTATCATCCACAAACTGATGGGCAGAGCGAAAGGACGATACAAACGCTTGAAGACATGCTACGAGCATGTGTTATTGATTTCGGAAACAGTTGGGATCGACATCTACCGTTAGCAGAATTTTCCTACAACAACAGTTACCATTCAAGCATTGAGATGGCGCCGTTTGAAGCACTTTATGGTAGAAAGTGCAGGTCTCCGATTTGTTGGAGTGAGGTGGGGGATAGACAGATTACGGGTCCGGAGATTATACAAGAAACTACCGAGAAGATCATCCAAATTCAACAACGGTTGAAAACCGCCTAAAGTCGACAAAAGAGCTACGCTGACATTAAAAGAAAAGATATAGAATTTGAAATTGGAGAGATGGTCATGCTTAAAGTTTCACCTTGGAAAGGCGTTGTTCGATTTGGTAAACGAGGGAAATTAAATCCAAGGTATATTGGACCATTCAAGATTATTGATCGTGTCGGACCAGTAGCTTACCGACTTGAGTTACCTCAACAACTCGCGGCTGTACATAACACTTTCCACGTCTCGAATTTGAAGAAATGTTTTGCTAAAGAAGATCTCACTATTCCTTTAGATGAAATCCAAATCAACGAAAAACTCCAATTCATCGAAGAAACCGTCGAAATAATGGATCGTGAGGTTAAAAGACTTAAGCAAAACAAGATACCAATTGTTAAGGTTCGATGGAATGCTCGTAGAGGACCCGAGTTCACCTGGGAGCGTGAAGATCAGATGAAGAAGAAATACCCGCATCTATTTCCAGAAGATTCGTCAACACCTTCAACAGCTTAAAATTTCGGGACGAAATTTATTTAACGGGTAGGTACTGTAGTGACCCGAACTTTTCCATGTTTATATATATTAATTGAGATTGATGTTTACATGATTAAATGTTTCCAACATGTTAAGCAATCAAACTTGTTAAGACTTGATTAATTGAAATAGGTTTCATATAGACAATTGGCCACCCAAGTTGACCGGTGATTCACGAACGTTAAAACTTGTAAAAAACTATATGATGACATATATATGGTTATATATATAGTTAACATGATATTATGATAAGTAAACATATCATTAATTATATTAACAATGAACTACATATGTAAAAACAAGACTACTAACTTAATGATTTTGAAACGAGACATATATGTAACGTTTATCGTTGTAACGACATTTAATGTATATATATCATATTAAGAGATATTCGTACATCATAATATCATGATAATATAATAATTTAAAATCTCTTTTGTTATTATAAACATTGGGTTAACAATATTTAACAAGATCGTTAACCTAAAGGTTTCAAAACAACACTTACATGTAACGACTAACGATGACTTAACGACTCAGTTAAAATGTATATACATGTAGTGTTTTAATATGTATTTATACACTTTTGAAAGACTTCAATACACTTATCAAAATACTTCTACTTAACAAAAATGCTTACAATTACATTCTCGTTCAGTTTCATCAACAATTCTACTCGTATGCACCCGTATTCGTACTCGTACAATACACAGCTTTTAGATGTATGTACTATTGGTATATACACTCCAATGATCAGCTCTTAGCAGCCCATGTGAGTCACCTAACACATGTGGGAACCATCATTTGGCAACTAGCATGAAATATCTCAGAAGATTACAAAAATATGAGTAATCATTCATGACTTATTTACATGAAAACAAAATTACATATCCTTTATATCTAATCCATACACCAACGACCAAAAACACCTACAAACACTTTCATTCTTCAATTTTCTTCATCTAATTGAACTCTCTCAAGTTCTATCTTCAAGTTCTAAGTGTTCTTCATAAATTCCAAAAGTTCTAGTTTCATAAAATCAAGAATACTTTCAAGTTTGCTAGCTCACTTCCAATCTTGTAAGGTGATCATCCAACCTCAAGAAATCTTTGTTTCTTACAGTAGGTTATCATTCTAATACAAGGTAATAATCATATTCAAACTTTGGTTCAATTTCTATAACTATAACAATCTTATTTCAAGTGATGATCTTACTTGAACTTGTTTTCGTGTCATGATTTTGCTTCAAGAACTTTGAGCCATCCAAGGATCCATTGAAGCTAGATCCATTTTTCTCTTTTCCAGTAGGTTCATCCAAGGAACTTAAGGTAGTAATGATGTTCATAACATCATTCGATTCATACATATAAAGCTATCTTATTCGAAGGTTTAAACTTGTAATCACTAGAACTTAGTTTAGTTAATTCTAAACTTGTTCGCAAACAAAAGTTAATCCTTCTAACTTGACTTTTAAAATCAACTAAACACATGTTCTATATCTATATGATATGCTAACTTAATGATTTAAAACCTGGAAACACGAAAAACACCGTAAAACCGGATTTACGCCGTCGTAGTAACACCGCGGGCTGTTTTGGGTTAGTTAATTAAAAACTATGATAAACTTTGATTTAAAAGTTGTTATTCTGAGAAAATGATTTTTATTATGAACATGAAACTATATCCAAAAATTATGGTTAAACTCAAAGTGGAAGTATGTTTTCTAAAATGGTCATCTAGACGTCGTTCTTTCGACTGAAATGACTACCTTTACAAAAACGACTTGTAACTTATTTTTCCGACTAGAAACCTATACTTTTTTTGTTTAGATTCATAAAATAGAGTTCAATATGAAACCATAGCAATTTGATTCACTCAAAACGGATTTAAAATGAAGAAGTTATGGGTAAAACAAGATTGGATAATTTTTCTCATTTTAGCTACGTGAAAATTGGTAACAAATCTATTCCAACCATAACTTAATCAACTTGTATTATATATTATGTAATCTTGAGATACCATAGACACGTATACAATGTTTCGACCTATCATGTCGACACATCTATATATATTTCGGAACAACCATAGACACTCTATATGTGAATGTTGGAGTTAGCTATACAGGGTTGAGGTTGATTCCAAAATATATATAGTTTGAGTTGTGATCAATACTGAGATACGTATACACTGGGTCGTGGATTGATTCAAGATAATATTTATCGATTTATTTCTATACATCTAACTGTGGACAACTAGTTGTAGGTTACTAACGAGGACAGCTGACTTAATAAACTTAAAACATCAAAATATATTAAAAGTGTTGTAAATATATTTTGAACATACTTTGATATATATGTATATATTGTTATAGGTTCGTGAATCAACCAGTGGCCAAGTCTTACTTCCCGACGAAGTAAAAATCTGTAAAAGTGAGTTATAGTCCCACTTTTAAAATCTAATATTTTTGGGATGAGAATACATGCAGGTTTTATAAATGATTTACAAAATAGACACAAGTACGTGAAACTACATTCTATGGTTGAATTATCGAAATCGAATATGCCCCTTTTTATTAAGTCTGGTAATCTAAGAATTAGGGAACAGACACCCTAATTGACGCGAATCCTAAAGATAGATCTATTGGGCCTAACAAACCCCATCCAAAGTACCGGATGCTTTAGTACTTCGAAATTTATATCATATCCGAAGGGTGTCCCGGAATGATGGGGATATTCTTATATATGCATCTTGTTATTGTCGGTTACCAGGTGTTCACCATATGAATGATTTTTATCTCTATGTATGGGATGTGTATTGAAATATGAAATCTTGTGGTCTATTGTTACGATTTGATATATATAGGTTAAACCTATAACTCACCAACATTTTTGTTGACGTTTTAAGCATGTTTATTCTCAGGTGATTATTAAGAGCTTCCGCTGTCGCATACTTAAATAAGGACAAGATTTGGAGTCCATGCTTGTATGATATTGTGTAAAAACTGCATTCAAGAAACTTATTTTGTTGTAACATATTTGTATTGTAAACCATTATGTAATGGTCGTGTGTAAACAGGATATTTTAGATTATCATTATTTGATAATCTACGTAAAGCTTTTTAAACCTTTATTGATGAAATAAAGGTTATGGTTTGTTTAAAAATGAATGCAGTCTTTGAAAAACGTCTCATATAGAGGTCAAAACCTCGCAACGAAATCAATTAATATGGAACGTTTTTAATCAATAAGAACGGGACATTTCAGAGCTAGGATCCTTTAAGTCGAAAAATCCACAACTCAGCCACTAACAAATCCAACTATTACTATGAAGCAGAAAATTTGGATGTCTATCAATTTAACCGCTTAAAATAATTTTTTTTCGTCGAAGTTTAAAGAAAATAAAGAAAATTCTATGTTCTAAAAACTAGAGCGTCGAGAAATAAGAGGAAGAAAAAGAGTGCGTCGAAAAACGTCTAAAAATAAAAGTTCGAAAAACAATAATAAGAAAGTAGAGTGTCGAAACTTAAAAGTCTAAAAACTAAATATTAAAAGTTGCGTCTAAAGGTATTAAAGTTTAAAAGGAATTCTATATCCAAAACGCCAATAACTTAAAAGGCAATAAAATATATAAACGGCGTCGCAAAATTCTAAAGCGCCTAAATCTTAATTCTAAAGAAAAAACACTTAAGGGATTTTACAACAAAGCTTAAAGATCTAGAAATATAAAATAACTACGGCAAAAACTAAGTTTAAAACTAATTACGAACGATAAATATACAAATGTTTAAAATATTCAATTTATAAAAAGAGACAAAAAATGATAAAATTACTTATTTTTATAAAAATATTATTTTTATATTATTATTTTATAAAAGTATTAATTTATATAGTTTATAATAATTATTAAACTTAATAATACTAATTAAAACTAATTAATATTTTAATTACACCCTAAAGATTAAATAATAATAATAAATTTAACCCTAATTCGTAATTAATGTAGTCCAATGTTTCAGTCTGGCAGGCTCCGCGACTGCGGTATCTCGTGCCAGAAGAGCTCCGCGACTGCGGAGATACACAGATTCAGAATTCGTGCAGGCCAAAATTGCAGGTTCAGCGTAATTTTTTTTAAAATTTTTTTTACACTCTATTTTTGATTTTAATATATTAAAATATAATTAAAATAAAACTTATATTTTAAAAATTACCTATCAGTTATTTCGTACTTAGAAATATAGATATATATTTTTCTTTTTCTTTTTTTATGTTTTTATATTTTTTTAAAAACTTATATATATATATAGCTTAAAAACTTATTTTATATTTTTTATAGCGTTTCACTTTTGGCTCCCCGGCAGCGGCGCCAAAAACTTGATGTGGCAGCGGAGTAGTGTACGAAATACTATTATTGTTTATTACAAAATACGACGAAATTACACAAGTTTTATTTATTTATTTATGGGATATACATATACCTAAACCTTGCTACAACACTATAGGCAGTGTACCTAATCGTAGAGTAGTGTAGTTTTTAGTAAGTCCGGTTCGTTCCACAGGGAGCTAGCTGAGTTTAACGCTATATTTTTAACAACTATATTTATATAAAATATATATATATATATATATATATATATATATATATATATATAATAGTATTATTATTATTATTATAAAAGGGGGTTTTACCGTTTAATGACCGGTTTGTCGATTTTAAATAAAGCGTAAAGATAAATGACGATAATATAAATGACAGAATTTAAATTGCGATAAAGTAAATTGCAGTAATTAAAATGACAGTAAATAAAGGTACGATGAAATATGAAATAAAAGTATTATGCTTATTTAAACTTCCGTAATCATGATGTTTGACGTTTTGATTTTAATTTATTACCCTAGGTTAATTGTCCTTTGTCCTGGTTTATTTGATACCTATCTGGTTTTTGTCCATAATAGTCCATCGGTCATAATTATAAAACACTCGTCAAATTAACCTTATTCCCGAAGTCAAATATTCCAACTAATTAGGGATTCGAACTGTAACAAGGTTTTAATACTTTGTTAATAATTACACCAGGTTATCGACTGCGTGTAATCCAAGGTTTTAATACTTTGTTAACAATTACACCAATTATCCTTGTATGTAATCCACCCCTGTTATAATTAGTCCATGATACATTAATTTATTCACTAAGCCATAATGAATAATAAATTACCCAATCCAACTGATTAATTAAATGATTTGTAACAGATGTCGTATAAACGTCACTAAATAGGACATTCATAATCATTTAATAATTATTAGATTAACTAATTTGAAGATAGGTTCGACAGGTTCCAATGAGTTGTCATTCAATTAGACAATACCCCCTACCTATTAATAGTCAATAGTCCAATGTTCACAAGTGTCGGTCTTTTGTCCAAACCCGAATTATGGTACAAAATCCAATAGCCCCGTCTTAATATTTTAGCCCAACATCACGATTACTTCGGCTCAAATAAGCATAATAATAACTTAGTTACGAGACATTAATTTAAAAAGGAAGAACATAGCTTACAGTGGTATTTAATCGCGTAGCGTTACACGGACAGAGTTTCGATTTACAAAACCTTAAAACATTCTTACAATAACCTTATTATTATTAACTTAAAATTAAAATTAAAATTATAAAATATAAATATAAATATAAATTGAGATAGATAGATAGATAATGGGTTATGGATTCGGCAGAAGCTTGTGCCTTTTATAGGCAGATTTTGAATTTGGCTGCTCCACGAGTGCGGAGGTTTTGTGCCTCACAGCTCCGCGAGTGCGGAGCTTCGGATTCCAGCTCACAAATTTTTGGCCATTTGCTTGTCGACATAATTAATAAATATATATAATATATAATTTATATAATTATATATATATATATTATATTATATTCTTGTGCATAGTTGACTTGTAATTTTAGCCCCGTTGACTCGCGCGTTGATGCTCGATTCATGTCTCGGTTCCGAATTTTCGAACGCTTTTTCAAATGCTTAGATATCTTGTACTTTGCATTTCACGGCTTGTACTTTTGTCATTTTTAGACATTATTCATCAATAAATTGAACCACTTGGATTGTATTTTGTACATTTGAGCTTTTTGGTCATTTGCATCTTCAAATCGTCGTTTTCTTCTTTTGTCTTCGCACTTATTTATTTAAACGAATATTACATAAAAATAGAACAATTGCAACTAAAAGCTTTACATATTGGAAGGATATTGCGCCTAAATATATGTTCATTTGGAGCACTATCATAGACGTTAGTTGACGATAGTGGACGTTAGTGGACGTTACTTAACGTTACTTGACGTTAGTTACGTTACCTGACGTTACTTGACGTTAGTGGACGTTACTTGACGTTGCTTAACGTTTGTTGACGTTACTTGACGTTACTTGACGTTACTTGACGTTACTTGACGTTCGTGGACGTTAGTTGACGTTACGTGACGTTAGTTGACGTGAGTTGACGTTAGTTGACGTTACTTGACGTGAGTTGACGTTAGTTGACGTTAGTGGACGTTAGTTGACGTTACTTGACGTTTGTTGACGTTACTTGACGTTACTTGACGTTAGGTTACGTTAGTGGACGTTACTTGACGTTAGTTGACGTTACTTGACGTTACTTCACGTTACTTCACGTTAGTTGACGTTACTTGACGTTACCTGACGTTAGTTCACGTTACTTCACGTTAGTTGGCGTTAGTGAACATTAGTGGACGTTACTTGACGTTACTTGACGTTAGTTGACATAAGTGGACGTTACTTGACGTTACTTGACGTTAGTGGACGTTACTTAACGTTACTTGACGTTACTTGACGTTACTTGACGTTAGTTAACGTTACTTGATGTTAGTTGACATTACATGACGTTAGTAGACGTTAATGGACGTTAGTTGACGTTACTCGACGTTAGTTGATGTTAGTTGACATTAGTTGACGTTACTTGACGTTAGTGGACGTTACTTGAGGTTAGTGGACGTTACTTGACGTTAGTTGACGTTACTTGACGTTAGTTGACGTTACTTGACGTTTGTTGACGTTAGGTGACGTTACTTGATGTTAGTGGACGTTAGTTGACGTTAGTGGACGTTACTTGACGTTACTTGACATTAGTTGACGTTAGTGGACGTTAGTGGACGTTACTTGACGTTTGTTAACGTTAGTTGACGTTACTTGACGTTAAGTGACGTTAGTGGGCGTTACGTGACGTTAGTTGACGTTACTTGACGTTAGTTGACGTTACTTCACGTTAATTGACGTTAGTTGGCGTTACTTGATGTTACCTGACGTTACTTGACGTTAGTTGACGTTACTTGACGTTAGTGAACGTTAGTGGATGTTACTTGACGTTACTTGACGTTACTTGACATTAGTTGACTTTACATGACGTTTGTTGACGTTTGTTGACGTTACTTGACGTTAATTGAGATTAGTTGGTTAGTGGACGTTACTTGAGGTTACTTGACGTAACTTGAGGTTAGTTGACGTTACTTGTTGTTAGTTGACGTTACTTGATGTTACTTTACGTTAGTTGATGTTACTTGACATTACTTGACGTTACTTGACGTTAGTTACGTTAGTGGACGTTAGTTACGTTAGTGGACGTTAGTGGACGTTAGTTGACGTTACTTGACGTTAGTTGACGTTACTTGACGTTAGTTTACGTTAGTTGACGTTACTTGACGTTAGTGGACGTTAGTTGACATTACTTGACGTTACTTGATGTTAGTGGACGTTACTTGACGTTAGTTGACGTTAGTGGACGTTAGTGAACGTTAGTGGACGTTACTTGACGTTAGTTGACGTTAGTTGACATTAGTGGACGTTAGTTGACGTTAGTGGACGTTAGTGGACGTCAGTGGACGTTACTTGACGTTACTTGACGGTTAGGGATGGCAAAATGACTCGTACCCGATGGGGAAACCTGAAACCCGTTATAATTGGGCCGAGTCTGATCTGAGTCCGTTGGGTCATGGACCGGGTATGCGAATGGTTACCAAAAAATTTTCGGGTTCGGGTTCGGGTATGGTTTTGATACAAACCCGTATACGCGACCCGTATACGCGACCCGCTTACCCGTATACCCGGCCCAAGTAATTTTAATAATAATTTTTATGTAAAATTTTAGTATTAGTATTATATTGTTAATGTATGAAAGATTTCTCTTATTTGTTTTGAAACGAGTATATTTTTTATTCAATATAATCATATACAACAAGTTTTCGAGATGTGATATTTTACATAATTTGTGTATTTGAGTATGTTAGAAACTTTTTAATCCACTTTTTGTATGTAATATTTTATAATACTTTAAACATAAAATAGTTAAGTTATTTTTCGATATTTTGATTTGATAACTTATTGAAAAATAGATAAACAATGACTAATCGGGTATACCTTTTTACCCGTGGGGAAACCCGAAACCCTATAGTATGTAAGTAAATGGGGACTCGACGGGTTTCGGGCCGGGTTCGGGGCGGGGTTTGTTAATCGGGTTCGGGTATGGGATTGCCTAAACCCGACCCAAACCCGACCCGGTGCCATCCCTATCTAGAACTGAGTTTATTAAGTACGCTCCCGTTATACTTTTATCTGGTAAAATTTCTTATTAAGTTGTAAATCATCTGGTACGGTCACTTTCTGTTATACCATAATTGGATCTGCTGTTATCAATATCAGTTCCTCTTAGTATAACTGTTACATTGTGCATTTATGTACTTATAATAATGTATTATGACAGTAATATTAATGTTCTCAAAACCTAACTTTTCATGAGGTATATTAAGCTATTGATACTTTTAGTAGCATAATGCAAAGTAGCACCATTTCTTTTTTAATGTTCAAGTACTGTTCATATCTGGGCCAGTCTGAGTATAGGCGTTATGTGAATCCTACTGCTGTGGCATTGAACAACAAGATTAGGCATCATGATACATTTCTAAGTTTATTTTCCTTTTTCCTATTCTATGGCCAAGTTTTGTGATTTTGAAATGTGGTTTATGAAAAAAAAAAAAAAAATAGGTTCATATACCTTTAGGGTGACAATATCTACCCATTACATACAAATCTAATATTAGATAACGATTTAAATTAAGTTCATGGTATTTACATTTGTGTTATTGTTTTTCGACATGGAGTTAAACTATTGCCTTTATGTCTTTAGACATGCGGTTAAACTATTGCCTCTATATAAACTTTCCAGTATACTAATTCATGAACATGACGTTTAGCCTTTATAGGATGCCTAAAATTATCATTGTTATAACCAATTCATCTTAAGAATTCTGCCACACGATCAATATAAGATGATTATTGATATAATTTAATGCATAGTTATAAAATCTGGACAAATGTTACTAAGTTGTTCAATTACGTAAATTCGGTTTGATGGATGATGTATTTATAGTT
Organism: Rutidosis leptorrhynchoides; assembly: GCF_046630445.1. Classification (NCBI taxonomy): domain Eukaryota; kingdom Viridiplantae; phylum Streptophyta; class Magnoliopsida; order Asterales; family Asteraceae; genus Rutidosis; species Rutidosis leptorrhynchoides. The sequence goes on along the minus strand of NC_092333.1, from coordinate 605,177,674 downwards.
GTACATTGTGTAACTTATTGACGATTAGTGAAATTAGTTGTAGGTTTTTAAAAGTTGGTTCTTGTTTAGAATCTCTTTGTTCATCTTATTCGTCCGATGATGTGAATGAAATTGTTTCTTTCAATTTGTGAATTATGCCTTAGGTGGTTTAACTTTCGGTGTTCATATTTTGGTATTTCATCAATTATGGGGTTGCATTGTAACATTGACGATTGTATTGTTTTATTTATTTCAAGACATCCTCTTTTGGATTTCCAAATAACGTCGACAAATGAGCTTTATTTAGAATTAGATGGCCTTAAAGTGAGGAATTTTGTGCATAGAAATAAGTAGTTTTGGTAAGCTTCACAATGCATTTACTGTAAAGCTTCACAATGAATACCATATATTCATGGCCACGGTTTATATATGTTATTTACTGTATGTCATCTTTACTTTTAACTACGACCAATATATCCACACAAAAAATCTACTAAATCTAGTGTCAAAACCACAATGCATTTCCATCATACAATAGTTGCTTGTCAAACTCTGGTGTACAAGTACAACTCTTTATACACACTTAAGACCTACTTTAACGCGTACGTGCTCGGGAGTGTGTTGGCCAACACGTCGTTCAAAACGCCGTAGCGTGGCGTGTCGTTGGACCATATTTTCGGCCGCGTGCATCAAGCTAACACGAGAGAAATAGGTGCGTGTTGAACTATTGTGGCGACGTGGAGATATACAAACTGAAATGTCCCGTTCATATTGATTATAAACGTTCCATATTAATTGATTTCGTTGCGAGATTTTGACCTCTATATGAGACGTTTTTCAAAGACTGCATTCATTTTTAAAACAACCATAACCTTTATTTTATCAATAAAGGTTTTAAAAACATTACGTAGATTATCAAATAATGATAATCTAAAATATACTGTTTACACACGACCATTACATAATGGTTTACAATAGAAATATATTACATCGACATAGGTTTCTTGAATGCAGTTTTTACACAATATCATACAAACATGGACTCCAAATCTTGTCCTTATTTTAGTATGCAACAGCGGAAGCTCTTAGTATTCACCTGAGAATAAACATGCTTTAAACGTCAACAAAAATATTGGTGAGTTATAGGTTTAACCTATATACATCAAATCGTAACAATAGACCACAAGATTTCATATTTCAATACACATCCCATACATAGAGATAAAAATCATTCATATGGTGAACACCTGGTAACCGACATTAACAAGATGCATATATAAGAATATCCCCATCATTCCGGGACACCCTTCGGATATGATATAAATTTCGAAGTACTAAAGCATCCGGTACTTTGGATGGGGTTTGTTAGGCCCAATAGATCTATCTTTAGGATTCGCGTCAATTTGGGTATCTGTTCCCTAATTCTTAGATTACCAGACTTAATAAAAAGGGGCATATTCGATTTCGATAATTCAACCATAGAATGTAGTTTCACGTACTTGTGTCTATTTTGTAAATCATTTATAAAACCTGCATGTATTTTCATCCCAAAAATATTAGATTTTAAAAGTGGGACTATAACTCACTTTCACAGATTTTTACTTCGTCGGGAAGTAAGACTTGGCCACTGGTCGATTCACGAACCTATAACAAATATGTACATATATATCAAAGTATGATCAAAATATAATTACAACCATTTTTATTATGTTTTAAAGATTTGAGTGTATTAAGTCAGCTGTCCTCGTTAGTAACCTACAACTAGTTGTCCACAGTTAGATGTACAGAAATAAATCGATATATATTATCTTGAATCAATCCACGACCCAGTGTATACACGTCTCAGGCTAGATCACAACTCAAACTATATATATATTTGGAATCAACATCAACCATGTATAGCTAACTCCAACATTACTGCATATAGAGTGTCTATGGTTGTTCCAAATGATATATAGATGGGTCGATATGATATGTCAAAACATTTGCATACGTGTCTATGGTATCCCAAGATTACATAATATATTAGAATACATGGTTTCATATTGAATTCTATTTTATGAATCTAAACAGAAAAAGTATAGGTTTATAGTTGAAAATATAAGTTACAAGTCGTTTTTGTAAAGGTAGTCATTTCAGTCGAAAGAACGACGTCTAGATGACCATTTTAGAAAACATACTTTCACTTTGAGTTTAACCTTGATTATTGGATATAGTTTCATGTTCATATTAAAAATCATTTTCTCAGAAGAACAACTATTAAATCAAAATTTATCATAGTTTTTAATTATCCAAACCAAAACAGCCCCCGGTTTCACTACAACGGCGTATATCCGATTTTATGGTGTTCATCGTGTTTCCGGGTTTTAAATCATTAAGTTAGCATATCATATAGATATATAACATGTGCTTAGTTGATTTTAAAAGTCAAGTTAGAAGGATTAACTTTTGTTTGCGAACAAGTTTAGAATTAACTAAACTATGTTCTAGTGATTTCAAGTTTAAAACTTCGACTAAGATAGCTTTATATGTATGAATCGAATGATGTTATGAACATCATTACTACCTCAAGTTTTCTGGATAAAGCTACTGGAAATGATAAAAATGGATCTAGCTTCAAAGGATCCTTGGATGGCTTGAAAGTTCTTGAAGCAGAATCATGACACGAAAACAGTTCAAGTAAGATTTTCACTCGAAATAAGATTGTTATAGTTGTAGAAATTGAATCAAAGTTTGAATATGAATATTACCTTGAATTAGAAAGATAGCCTACTGTAAATAACAAAGGTTCCTTGATCTTAGATGATTACTTGGAATGGATTAGAAAGCTTGGAAGTAGACTTGCAAACTTGGAAGTATTCTTGATTTTTATGAAACTATACTTATGGAATTTATGAAGAACACTTAGAACTTGAAGATAGAACTTGAGAGAGATCACTTAGATGAAGAAAATTGAAGAATGAAAGTGTTTGTAGGTGTTTTTGGTCGTTGGTATATGGATTAGATATAAAGGATGTGTAATTTTGTTTTCATGTAAATAAGTCATGAATGATTACTCATATTTTTGTAATTTTATGAGATATTTCATGCTAGTTGCCAAATGATGGTTCCCACATATGTTAGGTGACTCACATGGGCTGCTAAGAGCTGATCATTGGAGTGTATATACCAATAGTACATACATCTAAAACCTGTGTATTGTACGAGTACGAATACGGGTGCATACGAGTAGAATTGTTGATGAAACTGAACGAGGATGTAATTGTAAGCATTTTTGTTAAGTAGAAGTATTTTGATAAGTGTTTTGAAATCTTTCAAAAGTGTATGAATACATATTAAAACACTACATGTATATACATTTTAACTGAGTCGTTAAGTCATCGTTAGTCGTTACATGTAAATGTTGTTTTGAAACCTTTAGGTTAACGATCTTGTTAAATGTTGTTAACCCATTGTTTATTATATCAAATGAGATGTTAAATTGTTATATTATCATGATATTATGATATATAATATATCTTAGTATGATATATATACAGTTAAATGTCGTTACAACGATAATCGTTACATATATGTCTCGTTTCGAAATCATTAAGTTAGTAGTCTTATTTTTACATATGTAGTTCATTGTTAATACATTTAATGATATATTTACTTATCATTTAACATAATTAACCAAGTGTATCAATATCTTAATATGATTCATATGTACCTAGTAAGACGTTGTTATAACGATAATCGTTATATATATCGTTTTCGAGTTTCTTAATTTAATAGTCTCATTTTTATGTATATAACTCATTGTTAAAATACCTAATGAGATACATACTTATAATAAAATCATGTTAACTATATATATAACCATATATACGTCATCGTATAGTTTTTACAAGTTTTAACGTTCGTGAATCACCGGTCAACTTGGGTGGTCATTTGTCTATATGAAACCTATTCCAATTAATCAAGTCTTAACAAGTTTGATTGCTTAACATGTTGGAAACACTTAATCATGTAAATATCAATTTCATTTAATATATATAAACATGGAAAAGTTCGGGTCACTACACAAACCATCAAAAACTAACGGATATATACATATATTAATTAAAAAAATTTAATTTTCTCTATATATATACAATATACAAACACAATTTCAAACACACTCTCATTCACTTTCCAATTTCAATTTCTACTATCACATCAACTATCACATTTTAATCAAAATGGATGCCTATTTAAAGATCGTCGGCGAAGATTCTTCGGACGATGAAATGTTATTAAGTGTTATGCGTTAGTGCACCGAAGAGCTAGACCGAGAAGCTGATGAGGGCCCAAGTCAGCGACCTCGACGAGCCCGAATCTATATCCCTAGGGATCGCAAAGGTGCGGCTGTACGTCTACATAGAGACTATTTTGCTGAACAACCTACGTTTCCCGATCACAAATTTAAAAGACGTTATCGGATGAGTCTGCAATTATTCGAGCGTATCATAGCAGGTATACGCGACTGCACTATTAATCCTTTTTTAAAGGCAAACACACACACTCATACACGAATTTAAACACGAATATATACATGCCCACCACGGGACTCGAACCCCCAACCTATAGGTTGAAGGGGTCACCTCGATACCGCTAGGCCAATGGCCCTTTGATGCACTATTAATCCTTCACCCGCACACTTTGCATATTTTAGGCACGCATACGACGCCGTTGGTCTCAAATTTTTAATATATATCAAAAGTGCACATCTGCATTACGCCAGTTGGCGTACGGTACAGGGGGGTGATATGTGGGACGAATATTTGCATATAAGTGAGCTAACCTCATTAAACTGTTTAGACAACTTTTGTTTGTGTGTTACTGATTTGTACCAACAAGAATATCTACGTAAACCAACTGCACGTGATATTCAACGAATATACGAAAGGCACGAAACACAACATGGTTTTAGGGGGATGCTTGGGAGCATCGATTGCATGCATTGGGAATGGAAAAATTGTCCCGTTGCATGGCAAGGTCAATACACAAGTGGTCATAAAAAAACCATCTCTTATTCTCGAAGTTGTAGCTTCGTATGATATGTAGATATGGCACGCATATTTTGGTGTTGCAGATTCCAACAATGACATCAATGTGTTAAACCGTTCCTCGTTGTTTGATTCTCTTAAGAACGGTTACGCTCCACCTTTCACCATTTACAGTAAATGGTCATGACTACACACATGGTTGTTATCTCGCCGACAGTATTTATCCGAATTGGGCTACACTTATCAAAGCATACCAATCCCCAACCGACGAGCCATCAACAAAGTTTACACGTTTTCAAGAAAGTGCACGAAAAGATGTCGAGCGAACATTTGGTGTCCTTCAAGGAAGATTCAATATATTATGTGTGCTTGGACGAGCTTGGAGAGCTAAAAAATTGCACCGCATATTATATTGTTGTGTTCTATTGCACAATATGATCTAAGAGGATAATGGTTTTGCTATAACGTCACTCAACGAAGAGTATCTAAATGAGCCAGAAAACAGACCCGTTTTTGTTAGGAATCGAAATACTACTCGAGCTGCACGAGAAAAGGAAATTCGCGACAAAGTTGTGCATAATGCACTTCGTGCGGACTTAACTGCGCATATTTGGAATCTTCCACCAAACTACCGTCGTACCATTTAAGTAATGTTTAGTTATTGTAATGTTTTTTTAATTATCGTATTGTAATTTTCTATTTTTAGGACCTTTTTTAGGATTGTAATCGTATTTTTAATATTAATTTTAGTGTGTTTTATTAAATTAATTTGTTATTATAATTACAAAATAATAATATAAACTAATTAAACAAAATAAATTAAATGCAAGAAAAATGAAAAAGAAATAAAAAATATCCCAACACGTCACTCAGCACGCCACCCATTACCCAGCAGTCTGGCAGCAAACACCTCACCCCACTCAGCAACACGCCCATCATCCCCTTCAGGGATAAAGATGGTCTAACAACCCAAAGCTCATGATATTAGTTTAGAACTATGAATAATCAACAAAACAAAAACTTGTATTCGATCTCAAGTAACGGTATGTTACTTCAATATTTAATATACGAAGTATATGAATACTTACGCTCACGTAAACTTTCATTAAGATCACCGTTTGGTTTGTTGAGACATAATCCCCAGATAGCAAATACAACTAGGTCAAAAGAAGATGGAACTATCAACAGAACTAAGGAGGGAATCTTGTTTTTGTGAAACTAATCATATAGAAATCTTTTGACCGTTGATGATCTTATCGACCAGAAATCGGTTAGCAAATGGTTGCGCAATGCGAAGTCGAAGAAGAGGTGTTCATAAAATCCAACATGATAAAGCAGTAATTGACTGATGAGATTGTTGATTTTGAATGGAATATTAACATCCAACTTTTGATTAACTTTTAATATGGCATTCAAATTCAATTCAACGTTTTAGTAATTATTTTATTAATCGGATGAAAATTGTGTTGAAAAATGTTGGTTTAGTGTTGTTGCTTTGGGTGAGTTTTGGATTAAAACGTGTCGTTAACTCCAAGGGCAAATTAGGAATTTACAATAAATAACTGTATATGGATTAAAAAATTATGTGAAAGGATCACCTTTCATAGAAGAGTAATACGGAGTACAGTTTTATTCCTCTCTTTTAATTTTAAGAGTCATTTGAAATTTTGAAATAGCAATAGCAATCATTTTTTTTTTTTTTTTGAAAGGCAATGAAAGATTTTATTTCATCTAACAATATGGAAGTCAATCCGTTTACAAATGAATAAATACCTAAATCTGTAAGAATCTAACAACCCTAACTAAACTAACAAACTAAGAATCTAAGTTAACACTTTTAGTCCCTAGTACATTGTAATGTGCAGAATGAACCCTGGACTTCAAGATTGAACTATTTACAGAAAGCCCCTTGGACTTTTGTTTAATATCCTTGAGTTGACTTCCATACTCCCCCTCAAGTTGAGTGTTACATGGCAATGAAAAACCCAACTTGCGTAGTAACTAATTGTGCTGATCAACCCCAACAATTTTGGTAAAAACATCTGCAAGTTGAGACTTAGTCCTTAATTTTTCCAGTTGTGACTTGACCCCTTAAATAATGACAATCTACTACAATGTGTTTAGTCCTGACATGAAACACTGGATTAGCAGCAATGTATGTGGCAGCTTGATTGTCACAATACAACTCCACAGGACCTAGATCATTTAAACCTACGTCATGCAATAAACCCACAAGCCAAGTAATTTCACAACATGTAAGAGCCATTACCCTATACTCTGCCTCTGCAGAAGACCTGGAAACCACACTTTGCTTTTTAGATTTCCATGAAACAGGGGAATCTCCAAGAAGAATACAATATCCTGTTGTGGATCTTCTTGTCATTGGACAACTTGCCCAATCTGAGTCACAATAGGCTTTAAGTTGAACAGCCTTATGACTTGCTAATAAAATGTAGTGACCCGTCCTAATCCACCTGGACGAAGTCTTCATCAGATGGTCCCATTGCGAGGTTCTGACCTCTATATGCCATGAACGACTCCATGTACTATCTTTAAAATGAGCAAATGCACAGTGGAAGGTTTCTTTCATACCTGAGAATAAACATGCTTTAAAGTGTCAACCAAAAGGTTGGTGAGTTCATAAGTTTATCGTAAACAAAAAAATTCATCATTTTGATAGACCACAAGATTTAAATGCTGCATGGTACAAATGGGCCCGAATCCTACACCCACCTGTAATGTACATGCGATATCTTTTAAATACAGTACAACTTTCTCGTTTATGAAATCCATTTTTCATAAATCTTAGTAACCGTACACATATCTCGTGCACAAAATATAATACACATAACCTGTGTATAAAAATCATTCTCTCGATACATAACATTCACATCAATTGGTGGCAATTATCATGTCCACATAATTCAATGGTGGCAATTATCATGTCCACATAATTCAACGGTGGCAATTATCATGTCCACATAATTCAACGATGGCAATTATCATGTCCACATAATTCAACGGTGGCAATTATCATGTCCACATAATTCAACGGTGGCAATTATCATGTCCACATAATTCAACGGTGGCAATTATCATGTCCACATAATTCAACGGTGGCAATTATCATGTCCACATAATTCATTCGAGGAATGTTTTGCTTGTGTCTATCTCGTCAAACATTTATAAAAGCATTTCATGTATTCGCAGTTCAAAATATATTTCAAAAGGATTTCATAAAGCAGTTATAAAAACAGCGCATGTATTCTCAGTCCCAAAAATGTAAAGAGTAAAAGGGAATCAAATGAACTCACCATATTGTATTTCATAGTAATTAAGCACATAATGGTATTGAACAAGTGCAGGGTTGGCCTCGGATTCCTTAAAAAAATGCCCAAGTCCGGGTTTGAACCCGCGACGTCCCGCTAACCCGATAACATCCCTAACCTAAAACTATATAGCTCGTGTTTCTGTTTCACTTCTTCTTACAAAATTGTCCTCATCATCATATGTAGCATTATATTAATGACCATACTAATCATAATTATAATCATATCATAATCATAATTGTTCGTCATTTAGCAAAACCACATCATCAACATGTTATTATCCCTATTATTATCGTCATCTTTCTTATTATGATCATCTTAATTCTATAATCATCAACCTTAATATTATTACCATAACATCATCATAATCTTAACATCCTAATACCTCGATCACGATCACCTAGTTCATCATACATCATCATTATTAAACCTCAATAGAAACATGTTAAATGTTTTCTTATGACATTTTGTGATTAATCTTGCCCAACAACACAAACTGTATCTTCAGTCCAATCAAGCATAAACACACTTGGATCTCGGCCTAATCCACAAGTATACGCCCCAAACAACAATATATACATTGGCCCAAATTGAATAACAAGTGACCCAATCAAATACAAGCCTGGTAGTTGTTTTTTAATATATCTGCCTCTATATAATTTCGGGGTGGAGCTCGTCTGATAAACACAGAAATAACAAAGTATAATATTCCTCTTTACAGCTCACCCTTACTCGATTATAATTGATTTCCAAATTATGAACGTCCTAATCATAATATCTCATCTAAACTCTCGGCCCACAACACCAATGAATACGACAATCAAATGTAAAAGAGTGTGTATGTGTAATTGTATGGCTCCACTCCTTACCCAATGCAATATTTAATCACCAATTGCTATCAACTTGTCGGCCGATAATTTCATTCACCACCCACTTGCATAACCTTTTAATATACATACATAGTGAGTGGACAACTCAATCAATTAATTTGTATTGCTTCTTACTTCTATTGTTTTTCATATTCTCAATTGTCTTAAACCATAATAGCTGTAGGTTTAGATCAAGTCTTAACAGAAACCAGAAACCAACAGGTACGATAGTTTGATGGTTTGTTTGGTGTCAGTTTGATCAATCAAACTAAAGAAGAAGAAAAAAATAGCAGCACAGCTGCAGTAGTTCGTGTTGGCAGAAAAATAGCAAGGTTTGGTGTTTCTCCACGATTTCAAACAGAAAGAAAAAGAAGTATAGCAGTCGGTATAGGTGCTGTTTGTTCGCGGTTATACAACAGAAACAAGTAACAGCCTACAATAGTTTCAAATATGGCGAGAAGGATATAAAAGGTGGCGGGTTGGTGGTGTTTGAGTGGCCTTCGAATCAGCAACAAAACAAGTAGTTGATGGTTTGAGGTTGTTCGAACAGTAGGCCAAAGAGAATGATAATCACAAAACTTTATGATGGTGTTGATTGTTATAATCAAAGTATTAACGTGAATGTGGGTGATGGTGTTTCGTTGTGGTTGTTGTTTGGCTCGAGGGTGGGTTTCGAATGGTGGTGGATCTTGGTCTCGGTTAACATACGGTGACCAATGGTGTAATGAGGGTATTCGTGGGATGGTTTACAAGGTGATCAATGTGGTGTTTCAAGAAAATAGAAGCAAGGAAGACAGGTTGATCGAATTGGTGGTTTGTTTATGATGGTTTAAGTTGGTGATTGTTTCGTACAAATAGAAATAGAAGAACATAAACGTTTTGGTGATGGTCGATGATAGTTATGGTTTGATGGAGGTGGTTTTAATGTGGTGTCGGGTGTTGATAAAAAAATGCTATGCTCGTTATATACCATTGAAGGAGTCAACAGGAAGATTCGAGCTAGAAGGAACAAACAAGAAAAATAAAGCAGATAGTGAAGTGTAATCTATTCGTACGATATATACAGCACAAGATTCGATTACCGTTTGGTTTGTAGCTTTGATTGGGTCGACAGAAGAATCAATCGGGTACACATAAAATATATATATATATATATATATATATATATATATATATATATATATATATATATATATATATATATATATATATATATATATATATATATATACAAGTTGAATAAAATCTGATTGTTTGTGATAGTGCTCCAAATAAATATATATTTTGTAGAAATATCCTCCCAATATGTAAATTATTTAGTTGTAATTGTCCTATTTTAAGTTGTAATCGTTTATATTAAATAAGTGCGAAGATAAAAGGCGAAAACGACGATTTGAAGACGCAAATGACCAAAAAGCTCAAATGTACAAGATACAATCCAAGTGGTTCAAATTATTGATGAAGAACGTCTAAAAAAGATAAGATTACAAGTTACAAAACGCAAAGTACAAGATATTAAATTGTACGCAAGGACGTTCGAAAATTCGGAACCAGGACATGAGTCAACTATCAACGCCCGACGCAACGGACTAAAAATTACAAGTCTACTATGCACAAGAATATAATATAATATATAAATAATTATATTAATTATTTATATTTTATATTTATATATATAAAACGTCGGCAAAGAAGATCCAAAGGGGTGTGAGCTGTATTCCATTTCCCCGCGACTCGCGGAGTTCTCAGGCACAAAGTGCCGCGACTAGCGGAGCACAGAAATTTCAGAATCCCTATAAAAGGTCGCGAATTCTGCCGAGTTTAAAAACATAATAATAATAATACTCCGTAGTATAATATATATATATATATATATATATATATATATATATATATATATATAGTATAGATTAGTGTTATATTAGATTAGTTCGGGTTATGTACAGGTTATTTTACGGGTTTTTGAAGTCGAAATTCTGTCCGTGTAACACTACGCGATAAATACTCAATGTAAGTTATGTTCTCCTTTTTAAATTAATGTCTCGTACTTAAGTTATTATTATGCTTATTTGAGCCAAAGTAATCATGATGTTGGACTAAATATTAAAGACGGGGTAATTGGGCTTTGTACCATAATTGGGGTTTAGACAAAAGAACGACACTTGTGGAAATTGGACTATGGGCTATTAATGGGCTTTATATTTGTTTAACTAAATGATAGTTTGTTAATTTTAATATAAAGATTTACAATTGGACGTACCTATAAATAACCACATACACTCGATCGGACACGATGGGCGGGATATTTATATGTACGAATAATTGTTCATTTAACCGGATACGGGAATGGATTAATAGTCTATGGAATTATTAAAACAGGGGTGAAATTATGTACAAGGACATTTGGCATAATTGATAACAAAGTATTAAAACCTTGGGTTACACGCAGTCGATAACCTGGTGTAATTATTAAACAAAGTATTAAAACCTTGTTACAGTTTAAGTCCCCAATTAGTTGAAATATTTGACTTCGGGTATAAGGATAATTTGACGAGGACACTCGCACTTTAAATTTATGACCGATGGACTGTTATGGACAAAAACCAGACGGACATATTAAATAATCCAGGACAAAGGACAATTAACCCATGGGCATAAAACTAAAATCAACACGTCAAACATCATGATTACGGAAGTTTAAATAAGCATAATATATTTTATTTCATTTTTCCTCGTACTTTTATTTATTGTCATTTTAATTATTGTTATTTATTTTATATTGTTATTTAAATATCGTCATTTACTATACGCTTCGCTTAAAATATAAATCGACAAACCGGTCATTAAACGATAAACCCCCTTTTATATATTATTATATATAATTATATATATTTTGTACAAATATAGTTGTTTAAAAATATAGTGTGCAATAAACCCGCTCCCCGTGGAACGAACCGGACTTACTAAAAACTATACTACTCTACGATTAGGTACACTGCTGATGTCAAAGCTAAGGGGTATAAAATACTATTAAATTTTTGCAGGAAAAACTATTAAATACGATACAATTTTACACAAGATATTTATTTATTTATAGAATGGATATACTTAAACCTTGCTACAACACTTATAGGCAGTGTACCTAATCATACAGTAGTGTAGTTTTTAGTAAGTCCGGTTCGTTCCACAGGGAAATCTTTAAACAAAGCTCAACGCTATATTAGTTTACTTTTATTAAAAATACAAATATATATATAAGTAATATTATTATTATAAAGGGGGGTTTTTACCGTTTAATGACCGGTTTGTCGATTTTAAGACTTTAGTAGCAGTTAAAACCTAATGTAAAATATAAAATAAATACAAGACTTAAATTAAAGCGTAAAGTAAATAACGATAATGAAATTGCGAATAATAAAAATGCGATAAAATAAAATTGCGATAATTAAAAAGTACGATAATTAAAAGTGCGATTAAATAAAATAACAATAAATAAAAGTGCGATAATTAGAAGTGCAATTAAATATAAAATAAAGGAAATTAAATATGAAATAAAAGAATTATGCTTATTTAAACTTCCGTAATCATGATGTTTGACGTGTTGATTTTAGTTTTATGCCCATGGGTTAATTGTCCTTTGTCCTGGATTATTCAATATGTCCGTCTGGTTTTTGTCCATAACAGTCCATCAGTCATAAATATAAAGTGCGAGTGTCCTCATCAAATTATTCTTATACCCGAAGTTAAATATTCCAACTAATTGGGGATTCGAATTGTAACAAGGTTTTAATACTTTGTTTAATGAATACACCAGGTTATCGACTGCGTGTAAACCAAGGTTTTACTACTTTGTTAACAATTACACCAATTACCCTTGAATGTAATTTCACCCCTGTTTTAATTATTCTAGTGGCTATTAATCCATTCCCGTGTCCGGTTAAATGAACGATTATTCGTACATATAAATACCCCGCCCATCGTGTCCGATCGAGTGTATATGGTAATTTATAGGGACGCCCAATTGTAAATCTTTATATTAACATTAACAAACTTTCATTTAGTTAAACAAATATAAAGCCCATTAATAGCCCATAGTCTAATTTTCACAAGTGTCGTTCTTTTGTCCAAACCCCAATTATGGTACAAAGCCCAATTACCCAATTTTAGTAATTAGCCCAACATCATGATTACTTCGTTTTAAATAAGCATAATAATAACTTAGCTACGAGACATTAATGTAAAAAGGTTGAACATAACTTACAATGATTAAAAATAGCGTAGCGTTACACGGACAGAATTTCGACTTACACCCTTACAACATTTGCTAACATACCCTTATTATTAGGATTTAAAATTAAAATTAAAATTAAAATATAAATTATATATATATATTACGTATATATTGAGAGAGAGATTGAAATAGAATATGAAATTTGATCAGAATTCGGTTTGCTTTATAGCCAGAGTTGAAAATTGGGGCTCCGCGACTCGCGGCAAAATGCCCTTCAAACTCCGCGAGTCGCGGAGATAGTATTTACAGCTCAGTCCTTGGAGTTTTCTCTGCCGACGGTTTTTTTATATATATATATAATATATATATAATTAATATAATTAATTATATATTATATTATATTTATATACATAGTTAACTTGTAATTTTTAGTCCGTTGCGTCGAGCGTTAAGAGTTGACTCTGGTCCCGGTTCCGGATTTTCGAACGTCCTTGCGTACAATTTAATATCTTGTACTTTGCGTTTTGAATCTTGTACTCTTGTGATTTCGAGACGTTTCTTATCAATAATTGGAACCTTTTTGATTGTCTTTTGTACTTTTGAGCTTTTTGGTCGTTTGCGTCTTCAATTCGTCGAATCTGTCTTTTGTCTTCACCTTTTATTATTTAAACGAATATCTCTTGTAAATAGAACAATTGCAACTAAAAGCTTGTCTTTCTTGAGGAATAATGCTATGAAATATATGTTCGTTTTTAGCATTATCAAATATTCCCACACTTGAGCGTTGCTTGTCCTCAAGCAATATCGTCTTGAAATACTAGAATCACTTCTTTATTCTTCACACTTTGTACATCAGTGATTTCTATACGGCGGTATAAACAATGGTAGTAACGATATGGTTTACAGTCCCTCATGACTATAAAAATTTAGATCCATTAAGGAAATTGGATCTTTATGAAAACATTTGATCTTTTGAAAATTAAATCTAGTTTTTACCCTAGATAAGTTTTCCGGAATAACCCTTTACCGGTGTTTGCAAAATATTTTTGTGGGTTTGGTGGGTTTCAGATTTGAAAATTTTAGCTCAAAACTTGCGGTTTTGTGTCACCCACTTGCTAACCTTGTATTTGGAAAGCAACACGTCCAGTTTACTTGTCCCGTATATTACCTTTCGGTAAACTACCGTCCGGTTGTAAAGGAAAGCGTTGAACAAGCAACTGTTAAGGCAATGTCCCGTGACATGCTTTTGATTATGGTCTATAACGTGTCGGACGCAATTACTATCCTTGGTAGGAGCAATAGTAAAGCTCACCCTTATAATTTTTCGGTCTGGCACAAGGTCCTGTCTTTGACCATGCTATGCAACCACCGTTCTTACGGTTGACACCCGATTTAGTTCAGGTGACCTAATGAATTCCCGGTGAATTCCTAGGATTTTACGTTCAATGGTAATGAACGCATTGAAAATAGGGTTTTCAGAAAACAAATCGGTTTGTAATTTTGATCAAAATATTTTCTCGTTTAAGCTCGAGTTTAGATATCATCGAATTCCATGAGTTTGAATTCTCAATCTTTAAGGTCAATCTCTAGGATTGAGTAATATCAGTCTTAAAAGCTGATTTTTAATCTTTAAGGAGATTATCCTTTCTGGGGATCTGATTCATTAGTCTTATCCAGCTAATTTGCATGGTGCCCCCCCATTGTACGAGATAAATCCTTCTCATGGTTAGGATAAATCTAACCACTTGGCGACCCTGTTTAATGCTGAGGTCCGTGGATTTCCTGCTGATTTTAGTGATGACTTTTCTAGATTTTTCGTCAACCTACAGCTGGTCTGGACGACAACTTCATGACCTAAATCAAGAAGCGCGTTTCTTTTTAGGAAGACTTTACTTCCTTTTAATGATGGAATTGATTCATCGTGTAGATCCATCTCTTCTTTTCTTTCATCGGGTAAAACAGTTTAGTTTAGTCCAAAGCAAAAGTATTTTCAGTTATTTGTTACAGATATATGTGACATATGTTAAGATAACTTGGTAAATTTTCCCACACTTGGCTTTTACTTTCTTTTTTTTATCGTCCTCTATTCCATTTTAAGTGAATTTTAACATTTTAGTTTGTTTCTCAATTTATGTCCTTTCCGAGGTAACAATAATTTCGGTGTTAAAACCTAGTTTTATCGTTCATAAATATGTATAAACATGATTTTGAATTCATTTAATTGAAAAATTTTACTAGAATTGGGTAGTCAGTATATAAGACTAGGGCTGTTCTTTTTTATCAGAGAGCACTAGATTCTAATACAACTACTGCTTTACTAGTATTTTTAATAGTAACCAAGTGTATAAAGTAAAAATTTTAAAATCCGAAAGAATTTAACCCCTTCCCACACTTAGGATCTTGCAATGCCCTCATTTGCAAGAAATCAGTAACAATTTAAATTATTGAGGGTGATTTGTGTGAAAATGATTAAATTTTTACCAAAGTTTCCAAATATATTGGCGTTTGTTTGCTGAATGATAAATGATGTACCTCATTTGTTCATTCCGTCTTGTTGTTATTTCACATATATTTTGCATCTTGTCGTCAAAATTAGTTGCTTTTGCTGAACTTAATGCCAGTCTTTGAAAATGCGTTGTTTTACCCTGTTGTGTACATAAGATAAACTGCAAACATATATACATATTTTTGAAGTTCGGTATATTACCCCACATTCAAAAATTATTAAAATATAAGAATAAAAGTTAGACAATTATAAAAATGATTACAATATTAACAAAAGTATTAAATGTATCAATAATTACAAATTACAAAATAAAAAAAAAAATAATAAGTAAACTAAGGATGATATTGGTACCAATAGGGGTTCCAGGCATAACCATAAGTGCTATAGAATGCTTCGGCAGGGTCATACGTAGGATACGGTGGCTGCATCTCTATAGACCAAGGAGAGAAGATGGGTTTCGGTGTAGGAATATAGTTTCTACCTATATGTTGGCAATGAGCTATGATTTGGTTCTGATGAACTTGCCAATCTTCAAATGCTCTCTGTCTAGCATTTTCGTATTCCTGAGAAGCTATAAACCTATGCATTTCTTGCATCTCATTCCCCCCTCCTACATTACCTTGCTCCTGGTTTCTCTCCACCTGTGGATGTCTACCATGGTATCGTACTGCGGCGTTATTTCGCCGCTTCAAAACTTTCGCACCATGGTATACATTTAAACCTATAGTGTCGCGGGGTTCCGGCTCTTCTAGTAATAATCCCCCCCGACTTATATCCACACCGAGATATTCACCAATCAAAGTAATAAAAATACCACCTCCTATTATGCTATGTGGACGCATCCCCCGAACCATAGCTGATAAATAATAACCCACACAATATGGTATACTTACAGCGCTCTGTGGGTCTCGAATACACATATGGTAAAACAAATCTTGTTCATTTACTTTTTCTTTGTTCTTACCCCTTTGTGTAATCGAATTAGCTAAAAACCTATGTATCACTCTTAATTCGGCTCTATCTATATCCAAATAAGAGTAGTTTCCCCCTTTGAAACGGTGATGGCTTGTCATTTGACTCCACACACCGTGTGTATCAAAATTCTCATCTATCTTTCTACCGTTTAGTATCAATCCTCTACAATCGGCAGACGCTAACTCCTCAGGCGTATATATACGTAAAGCCTGAGCCATGTCCAGTAAAGACATGTGGCGCATCGAACCGCCTAACAAAAATCTAATAAAGGAATGATCGGTTAAACTAGCTACCCGATCATTCAACTCTATACTACATAACAACTCTTCACACCATACTTTATATACAGGTCTGCGTATGGTGAATAAACATATCCAGTCATTAAAAGAAGAATTACCATACCTCTGTACAAGTAATTCCCTAATTGGCCCGGCCAATTCTACAGCTTCTAAGGGTCCCCATTCTATGACCCTCGGTACCTCAACAACCTTGGAATGAAGAGTATGCAAACCCCGTTGATATTTTGGATAATCTATCCAAAGTCTGTCAAATCTCAGGTTCGGGTGCAACTCTTCCAAATGCATATCGGAAAAGGTCATGACTGGATGAGGTACATCCTACTTGTAGTAGTTATCTACCTCCTGTTGTTCCAAATTCTCAGCAGGAGCATTGCGGGCTTGGGATGAAGATTCACCCCTTTCATTCTGCAAAACACATCAAACACAAATTTTGTGCATCCAAATATGCATTAGTGTCAGCAAAATCATCAATCAAAATAATTACAATGACATTATCAATTTATATCAAACTTAAGCTTATTTTCACATTTTTATCAAATCTACACTTTTTCAAATAAGCATATACGAAAATTTTCGCCAAGTTCATAAGCATTCAACTCAAATAACATGTCAAAATAATCATTACTAGCAATTAAACAAGTCTCAAATGGCATTATCTTTCAAAAATCAAGTTCATGAATTTTAGACTTGAAAAAGTCCACTTTAATTCTTAAAATCATGTTTAGGCTCAAAGTTTGGATCATTTAACTACCTAGACATGTTACACTACTCAATTTAGCAACAATTCATGACAAAAATCGGCCATAACCTGTTTATATCAAAAAGCCCCAAATTTGCTCAAGAACACAAACCCTAGATTATTCAAAATTTGAAGTTTAAGGCTTCTAATCATGTTAAACAGCATCAATCTAGGTTATACAAGCATAATACATAAACAATTTAAGTCTAATTACACTAAAAAGCATCAAAATCAAATTGGGGAAAAATAGCTCAAGAACACCTAATTTCGAATTAAATGGTGTTTAGGTGTAGAAATTTACCGTTTTTCTTGAGTAATTCTTAGATAGCATCCTTCTCAACATGATTTTAGCAAAAAATTTGGTGATTAACGGTTAAAAATTGGGATTTTTGGGGGTGTTTTTCGGGTTTTTTCGTGGGTTTTCGCTGTTATTTTGCAGTGTTTTTGAGTGTGGGAGAGTGAACTGATCGTTCAGCTCTTTTATTTTTTTTTCTGATTTTTGGTCCCTCCGCGAGTCGCGGAGGTTTTGTACTTCAAACTCCGCGAGTCGCGGAGTTTGCTCTTTTTTTTTTTTTTTTATATAATCTTTAACTTATTAAAACAATTTAGTAATTAATTTTAAAATTTTGTTTCCCTTGTTATTTAGGACGAGGTCGTTTCGGATCGATGTCCTAGTCCGTCCCTCGATAAAATTTTAAAATTTGTCTTTTTGTAGCGATTGTTTTAAAAGCTAAGATTTTTGGGTTTTTTCAATGTTTTTGGCATACTCTAATTCAATAAGATTAAAAATAATGACAATAAAAGTTCTCGTCCCTCCCTCGGGTAAAGCAATTTCGGTTCAAAGACCTAGTCTTCAACTTACGACGAATTTTAAAAATCATATTCTTAACTTAATGAGATAAAGTAAATTTTTGTTTTTAAATTCACACAACTTAAATATAAAATTCAAAATTAAAAATTAAAAATTCACACCAAACTTAAAATTTGAAATGCATAAAATTAAAAATTAATATTTTAAAAATTAAAAATTCACACCAAACTTAATTTAAAAATTCATATTTCATACCAAACTTATATTAATTTTTTAAATATTTACAATTTTAAATATATTGTTTTTACAAAGTTTACAATATCAATTTAAGATTTAAATATTAATTTTAAAAATATGGTAAAAATAAAATTAAAAATCTTTTTGTCTTTTTATCCCACTTTAATCAATCAAATATTATCAAAAATATGCGCCCCTCTTTTCGGTAAAGTAATTTCGGTTCCAAGACCTAATTTAACTCATGACGAATTTTTAAAATATTTTGGGTTGATTGATTAAAGATATTTATACCTTAAGAATAAACGTTAAATTTCGCAGTGATGTAATAAATTTTTGAATGATATCAATAATTTCGGTCGCCAAACCTAATTTTATTTAATACCAATTTAATACTTTTTAGCGAACAAATTAGCGTTTATTATCAAAAGGTTAAAAATAAAAATAAAAATAAAAACTGTACAGACATACCTGTGAAATAGATTTCTTAGTTATATGATCTATTCCATTCATAAGATAGTCGGTTTAATTGGTTTTCCATTGCTACATAAGCGTAACCTCGAGCATTCAGTGTCTTTTCTTCTAAACATATGAACGGTCCGTCTCTGCATAAAGTAACAAATTCGGTATTTGAATAGGTTTGATTATTTGAACATTTACCTCCATGTGACCATTTTCCGCATTTGTGACATCGTTCTAGGTGTCGTGCTCTTCTTTTCGCTGCGGATTTTGATTTTCCTTTACCAAATTGTAACTTATTATCTTCGCATCTGGATCCTTTTCTAACTCCGTCCATTCTTTCTCTGATTACTGATACTAATTCGCTCGGTAGTATGTCATTATTACGTTTAGTGATCAAAGCGTGTAGCATTAGACCATGGTTTAGTTCACAGGCAGTCTTCATTTTGTAAAAACCTAAAAAAAATAAAAATTCAGAATGGGGGGAGAAGACTAGTTCTTTAGGGTCTGCTAGGGAAAGACCATTCGGGTTCCATTTTCGAGAACTACACGAAAACAGACAATCTAACTCTAACAGAAATACATATTATCCTTTAAAGACTTGATTCTCCCCACACTTAGTTAGCTGTGGTGTCGAAATTGTGATTAACTTCGTTGTCGACTTCCATCGGACCATGTATGTAATGTTTAACTCTGTGACCATTAACTTTAAATTCAATCCCATTTGAATTTATCAATTCTATCGTTCTGTATGGGAAAACTCTTTTGACTATGAATGGTCCAGACCATCTTGATTTCAATTTTCCAGGAAATAGCTTGAATCGTGAATTGAAAAGAAGAACTCTGTCTCCTTCTTTAAATTCTTTTGAACTTCTGATTCTTTTATCATGCCATTTCTTCGTTCTTTCTTTATAGATTAACGAATTTTCGTATGCTTCATGTCTTAATTCTTCTAATTCATTTAGTTGACTTAATCGTAGACGTCCGGCTTCATGTAAATCAAGATTACATGTCTTCAAAGCCCAAAATGCTTTGTGTTCAATTTCTACTGAAAGATGACATGCTTTTCCATAAACAAGTCTAAAAGGTGTGGTTCCAATTGGAGTTTTGTAGGCTGTTCTAAAAGCCCAGAGTGCATCCTCCAATTTAATGGACCATTCCTTCGGATTTGATCCTACGGTTTTCTCTAGAATACGTTTTAAAGCTCGGTTGGTATTTTCAACTTGTCCACTTGTTTGTGGATGATATGCGGTGGAGATTTTATGAGTTACTCCATATCTTTTAAGAACCTTCTCAAGTTGATTATTACAGAAATGAGTACCCCGATCACTTATTAAAGCTTTCGGTGTTCCAAACCTTGCAAAAAGACGTTTTAAAAAGTTGACTACAACTCGTGCATCGTTAGTTGGGAGAGCTTGTGCTTCCGCCCATTTAGATACATAATCAATGGCTACGAGTATATATAAATTATTATGAGATTTTGGAAATGGACCCATAAAGTCAATACCCCAAATGTCAAATACTTCACATACTTGGATGACATTTTGTGGCATTTCATCACGTTGACTTATTTTTCCGGCCCTTTGACAAGCATCACAGGATTTGCAAAGAAGGTGTGCGTCTTTGTAAATTGTAGGCCAATAGAATCCGGCTTCATAAACTTTTCTTGCTGTTAGTTGAGGCCCATAATGCCCTCCTGTTGGTCCTGTGTGACAATGGTTTAAAATTTTACTAGCTTCATCTCCGAATACACATCGGCGTATTATTCCATCGGGACAACTTTTAAACAGATGTGGATCTTCCCAGAAATAGTGTTTTATATCACTGAAGAATTTCTTTCGTCTTTGGTACGATAATCCTTTTTCAAGGAATCCACAAACTAAGTAGTTTGCATAGTCTGCAAACCATGGGATTTCTTTATAATCTATCTTCAATAGATATTCATCAGGAAAGTTGTCTTGTATGGCCGATTCATTTAGAACTTCTAATTCGGGATTTTCAAGACGAGAAAGATGATCAGCGGCGAGATTTTCTGCTCCTTTTTTATCTCGGATTTCAATATCAAACTCTTGTAAGAGTAAGATCCAACGGATTAATCTTGGTTTAGCATCTTGTTTTGAAAATAGGTATCTAAGAGCAGAATGGTCGGTATAGACCACCGTTTTTGCTAGAACGAGATATGATCGAAATTTGTCAAAAGCAAAGACAATAGCAAGGAGTTCTTTTTCAGTAGTTGTATAGTTCGTTTGTGCTCCTTGTAACGTCTTACTAGCATAATATATAGGTTGAAATCGTTTTTCAATCCTTTGTCCTAAAACGGCTCCCATTTCAAAATCACTTGCATCGCACATTAGTTCAAATGGTAGATTCCAATTTGGTGTTATCATGATCGGCGCATTAGTGAGTTTTTCTTTAAGAATATTAAAAGATTTGATACACTCATCCGAAAAGATGAATGGAGCATCCTTTTCTAGGAGTTTATTCATAGGAGTGGCAATTTTAGAAAAATCTTTTATAAAACGTCGGTAAAAACCGGCATGCCCTAGAAAACTCCTAACTCCTCTAACATTGGTGGGATGTTGAAGTTTAGCAATTACATCTACTTTAGCTCTATCCACTTCAATTCCTTCTTTTGAAATTTTATGTCCAAGAACGATGCCTTCTTTAACCATGAAATGGCATTTCTCCCAATTAAGTACTAGATTTGATTTTTCGCATCTAATTAGCATTCGTTCCAGATTAACTAGACATGATTTAAATGTATCACCGAAGACTGAAAAGTCATCCATGAATACTTCCATGCATTCTTCTATCATGTCGTGAAAAATCGCCATCATACACCTTTGAAAGGTTGCAGGGGCGTTACAAAGTCCAAATGGCATGCGTTTGTAAGCAAAAGTACCATAAGGGCACGTGAATGTGGTTTTCTCTTGATCTTCGGGTGCTATTGGAATTTGAAAATATCTGGAAAATCCATCTAGAAAACAATAGTAACTATTTCCGGCTAATCTTTCCAACATTTGATCTATGAAAGGTAAGGGAAAGTGATCTTTTCTGGTGGCGTCATTTAATTTTCTATAATCAATACATACACGCCATCCTGTTACAGTCCTAGTAGGAATAAGCTCATTTTTCTCATTTGTGATAACAGTCATGCCACCCTTCTTAGGTACGCATTGAACTGGGCTTACCCATGGACTATCAGAAATTGGATATATCAAACCTGCATCTAGCAGTTTAATAATTTCCTTTTTAACAACATCTTGCATATTAGGATTTAGTCTTCGTTGGCGTTGCACATACGTTTTATGACCTTCTTCCATAAGGATTTTATGTGTGCAATACGAAGGACTTATTCCTTTAATATCATGAATCTTCCATGCAATGGCTGGTTTATGAGCTTTCAACACAGAAATGAGTTGTGATTTCTCATTTTCAGTAAGAGAAGACGATATTATTACAGGTAATTCAGATTCACCATGTAAATAAGCGTATTCCAAATGGTTTGGAAGTGGCTTTAACTCTAATTTCGGAGGTTCTTCTATTGATGATTTATATCGATATCTGTCTTCTTCTTTTAGCATTTGAATTTCTTCTGTTGTTGGTTCATATCCATTAGCTATAAGTGTAGCTAACATTTCAGCTTCATCAATTGGTTCATTACCTTCTCCTAAAGAACATTCTCCTGTTCCTTGTAATTCTGGAAATTCTTCTAATAATTCTGCATGTGCATCTATAGTTTGAATATAATAACATGTATCATCTACAGATTGTGGCTGTTGCATTGCTCTATCAACTAAAAAGGTAACACTCTCATCCTCTATACTTAGGGTCAGTTTCTTACCGAACACGTCTATCATTGCTTTAGCCGTGTTTAAGAATGGTCTTCCTAATATGAGAGGAACTTGAGAATCTTCTTCCATGTCCAAAACAACAAAATCTACTGGAAATACTAAAGTACCAACTTTAACTAGCATGTTCTCCATTATCCCTCTAGGATATTTTATTGATCTATCGGCTAGTTGTATGCTTATTCTGGTTGGTTTCAATTCTCCAAGGTCTAGTTTAGCGTATAGTGAATACGGCATTAGATTTATACTAGCACCTAAGTCTGCCAATGCTTCTATTGAACTAAGACTACCCAGAAAACATGGAATTGTGAAACTTCCTGGATCAGATAGTTTTTCTGGTATCTTATTCAACAGCACTGCTGAACAATTAGCATTCATAGTAACAGCCGAGAGTTCTTCCATTTTCTTTCTATTTGAGATTAGATCTTTCAAGAATTTAGCATATCTTGGCATTCCTGAAATCACATCAATGAAAGGAAGATTTACATTTATCTGTTTAAACATATCCAAGAATTTGGATTGCTCGGCTTCAAGTTTCTCTTTCTTCATTTTACTCGGGTAAGGAAGTGGTGGTTGGTATGGTTTAACATAAGGTTTAGCCTTAACTGTGTTATCTTCATTAACCTTTTCAACTACCGGTTCTTTTTCCTTATCTTGATTAGGTTGTGGTTCTTGTGGAGTAGGAATAGTTTCATCAGAAGTTACAGGTATTTCAGGTGGTTTAAGTGTTGTACCACTTCTTGTGGTAATGGCTTTAGCTGTTTCATTCCGGGGATTAGCATTTGTATCACTAGGTAGACTTCCCAGTTTTCTTTCACCTATTAACCTTGCTAGGTTACTTACTTCTTGTTCCAGATTTTGAATAGAAGCTTGTTGATTTCTAAATGCTTGAGCATTTTGTTCATTGGTTTGTTTCTGAGATGTGAAAAACTGCGTTTGAGTTTCAACTAGCTTCGTCATCATATCTTCTAAATTCGGCTTTTTATCATCGGTTTGTTGTGGTGGTTTGTTTTGAAAATTAGGTCTTTGCTGATTGTAAGTATTATTAGATACTTGTTGATTGCTAGGACCTTGTTGGTTGTTGTATGGAATATTTCGGTTATAATTCTGGTTTTGATTGTAAATCGGTCTTGGCGGTTGATAATTATTCTGATAATTATTTCCAGGCCTTTGGTTTATGTATGAAATATTCTCTCTTTGTTCCATTGTTAATTCGATACTGAGACAATCTTTTGTCAAATGTGGTCCTCCACACTGCTCACAACTAATTCGTATTGAGTGAATATCCTTAGTCATCTTTTCCATTCGTCTCTCCACAGCATCTATCTTTGCGGAAATGGAATATAAGTCATGGCTAGAATCGGCTCTAGCTGCTTTAGATGATCTAATGATGTCTTTTTCTTGGTGCCACTCATGTGAGTGGGAAGCAGTATTATCAATAATTTTGTAAGCATCAGTTTCGGTTTTCTTCATAATAGAACCACCAGCTGCTATATCTATGTCTTTTCTTGTAGTGATGTCGCATCCTCGGTAGAATATTTGTACTATTTGACAGGTGTCTAAACCATGTTGCGGACATCCTCTTAACAACTTTCCATATCTTGTCCACGCCTCATATAGAGTTTCATTTGGTTTCTGTGTGAACGTAACAATTTCTGCTTGAAGTCTTACGGCTTTAGATGCAGGAAAGAATTGTTTAAGAAATTTGTCAATTAAAACGTCCCATGTATCGATCGCCCCTTCAGGTAACGATTCCAACCAATCTTTGGCTTCTCCCTTTAAAGTCCAGGGAAATAACATGAGATATATCTGTTCATCCTCCACTTCTCGGATTTTAAATAGTGTGCAGATTCTATTAAAGGTACGTAGATGTTCATTTGGATCTTCCTTCGGCGCACCACTAAATTGGCATTGATTAGTCACCATGTGTAGAATTTGTCCTTTGATTTCATAATCTGGCGCATTAATGTCTGGATGAGTAATTGCGTGACCTTGGCCAGTGCGTTTAGCTCTCATTCGGTCTTCCATACTTAAAGGTTCCAGATTCTCCATAATTGAATTTGTTGAATCGGTATCACTAAATGATTCTGATTTAATGGTTCGTTCCTCAACAATCTCTGTTTGAATGATTGGTGGTTCCGGAGGAAAGTTTAATGGTTCAGGATCTACGAACCGTTCCTGAATATTTTCCGGATTCTCAATTGTGAGGTTTGTTTCAAAAACTGGATTATCGGAAATTTGAGTTTGAGGATTTGGTCGACTTGATGACGATTCTAAAGAAAAATCAACGGCGGTTATATTTGTTAAACGATGTCTTGATCGAGTTACAGGTGGTGAACGTACAAAAGGTGGTGAACGTCTTGCTCGGTGCATTCACTGAATATCCTATTAGTTTTTAAAAGGAAAGAAAAATTATAATAAGTTATCTAATCAATAGACTTTTCTGATTTTGCCCACGTTTCGAATAGCCAAAAGATGCAGCAGAGGGGCAGGATTCGTTTGGTCTCAATATAATTGAGGACTGTTTGGCTCCAATAACCCGGTCCACGTACAAATCCAACTATTACTACGAACCAGAAAATTTTGATGTCTATCAATTTAACCACTTAAAATAAATTTTCGTAATTTTAAGAAATTTAGATAAGAAGTAGAAAAAATTCTAAGTCCTAAAAACTAGAATGGCGAGAAATAAGAAAGAAAAAGAGTTCGTCGCAAAAAGTTGAAAAGAAAAAGAAAATGGTTGAAAAATAAAAAGTGACGGAAAAATAAAAGAAACTTATAAAAACTTAAAAATACTTGACTAACCTAACCTTATTACTACAACTAACTTAAAATTATAATCGCAAATTGATATTACTAATTGGAATGATAATTGATACATAGTAAAAGGTCGTCTAAAAATATTAAGGCTTACAGGAAAAACTAAATCCCAAATGGAAATAACTTAAAAAGAAACTAAAACTTAAAAAAAACGTCGCAAAATTCTAAAACACCTAAATCTTAGTCTAAAGAAAAAGCACTTAAGGAATTCTACGGCAAAGCCTAAAAATCTAGGAGTAAAAATAACTATAGCAAAAACTAAGTTTAAAATTAAATATGAGCTAAAAAATACAAATATTACGCTACAACGATTAAAAAGGTACAAAATATAAAAATATACAAAAAGTTGTAAAAAGTACAATTTTTATAAAAATATTATTTTTATATTATTTATTTTATAAAACTATTAATTCTACAATTTAATAAAACTAATTTAACACAAAATACATAAATTAAGTAAAAAGTAAAAATAAAAATAAAACTAATAATAATAATAATAATAATTAGGTTTAAATAATAATAATAATTAATTAAATCCCGTAATTAATGCAGATTTAGGGTTTCTGTTTGCGTGTCAGAGTAGCTCCGCGAGTTGCGGCAATTTATAAAGAAAACCTCGCGAGTCGCGGGGTTCAGAATTTCAGCTGACAGGTTTGATATTTTACGCGTTTTCTTTATTTTTTTTTTCTTTTATTTTATGTTTTCTGTTTTTTAAATAAATAAAAGATTTTAAAATAAAACTTATATTTTTATAAACTAAAATAGAAATAAAGAAACTTATAAAACTTAATTATTTAACAAAATCTTAAAAATACTTATATTTTTGTTTTTTTTTCTTTTTATATTTTCAAATAATTAAAACGTATTTTTACAAAAACGAATTTTAATAAAAGTAAACAAAAAATCTTTTTTTTTTTTTATATTAGCGTTGCGCTTCCGGCTTTTAAGATAGTCCCCGGCAGCGGCGCCAAAAATACTTGATGTCAAAGCTAAGGGGTATAAAATACTATTAAATTTTTGCAGAAAAAACTATTAAATACGATACAATTTTACACAAGATATTTATTTATTTATAGAATGGATATACTTAAACCTTGCTACAACACTTATAGGCAGTGTACCTAATCATACAGTAGTGTAGTTTTTAGTAAGTCCGGTTCGTTCCACAGGGAAATCTTTAAACAAAGCTCAACGCTATATTAGTTTACTTTTATTAAAAATACAAATATATATATAAGTAATATTATTATTATAAAGGGGGGTTTTTACCGTTTAATGACCGGTTTGTCGATTTTAAGACTTTAGTAGCAGTTAAAACCTAATGTAAAATATAAAATAAATACAAGACTTAAATTAAAGCGTAAAGTAAATAACGATAATGAAATTGCGAATAATAAAAATGCGATAAAATAAAATTGCGATAATTAAAAAGTACGATAATTAAAAGTGCGATTAAATAAAATAACAATAAATAAAAGTGCGATAATTAGAAGTGCAATTAAATATAAAATAAAGGAAATTAAATATGAAATAAAAGAATTATGCTTATTTAAACTTCCGTAATCATGATGTTTGACGTGTTGATTTTAGTTTTATGCCCATGGGTTAATTGTCCTTTGTCCTGGATTATTCAATATGTCCGTCTGGTTTTTGTCCATAACAGTCCATCAGTCATAAATATAAAGTGCGAGTGTCCTCATCAAATTATTCTTATACCCGAAGTTAAATATTCCAACTAATTGGGGATTCGAATTGTAACAAGGTTTTAATACTTTGTTTAATGAATACACCAGGTTATCGACTGCGTGTAAACCAAGGTTTTACTACTTTGTTAACAATTACACCAATTACCCTTGAATGTAATTTCACCCCTGTTTTAATTATTCTAGTGGCTATTAATCCATTCCCGTGTCCGGTTAAATGAACGATTATTCGTACATATAAATACCCCGCCCATCGTGTCCGATCGAGTGTATATGGTAATTTATAGGGACGCCCAATTGTAAATCTTTATATTAACATTAACAAACTTTCATTTAGTTAAACAAATATAAAGCCCATTAATAGCCCATAGTCTAATTTCCACAAGTGTCGTTCTTTTGTCCAAACCCCAATTATGGTACAAAGCCCAATTACCCAATTTTAGTAATTAGCCCAACATCATGATTACTTCGTTTTAAATAAGCATAATAATAACTTAGCTACGAGACATTAATGTAAAAAGGTTGAACATAACTTACAATGATTAAAAATAGCGTAGCGTTACACGGACAGAATTTCGACTTACACCCTTACAACATTTGCTAACATACCCTTATTATTAGGATTTAAAATTAAAATTAAAATTAAAATATAAATTATATATATATATTACGTATATATTGAGAGAGAGATTGAAATAGAATATGAAATTTGATCAGAATTCGGTTTGCTTTATAGCCAGAGTTGAAAATTGGGGCTCCGCGACTCGCGGCAAAATGCCCTTCAAACTCCGCGAGTCGCGGAGATAGTATTTACAGCTCAGTCCTTGGAGTTTTCTCTGCCGACGGTTTTTTTATATATATATATAATATATATATAATTAATATAATTAATTATATATTATATTATATTTATATACATAGTTAACTTGTAATTTTTAGTCCGTTGCGTCGAGCGTTAAGAGTTGACTCTGGTCCCGGTTCCGGATATTCGAACGTCCTTGCGTACAATTTAATATCTTGTACTTTGCGTTTTGAATCTTGTACTCTTGTGATTTCGAGACGTTTCTTATCAATAATTGGAACCTTTTTGATTGTCTTTTGTACTTTTGAGCTTTTTGGTCGTTTGCGTCTTCAATTCGTCGAATCTGTCTTTTGTCTTCACCTTTTATTATTTAAACGAATATCTCTTGTAAATAGAACAATTGCAACTAAAAGCTTGTCTTTCTTGAGGAATAATGCTATGAAATATATGTTCGTTTTTAGCATTATCAACTGCCTATAGTGTTGTAGCAAGGTTTAGGTATATCCCATTTGTAAATAATTAATTAAAACTTGTGTAATTTGTAACGTATTTCGTAGTAAAATATAGTACTATTTCATACACCCCGCTGCACACATCAAGTTTTTGGCGCCGCTGCCGGGGACTTGGCGAAACGCTATATTTTTAATATATATTTGTATAAATATATTTTTAGAAAAACAATATAAAAATAAAAAAATAAAAACCGAAAAAAAAATAAAAAAAAAATTTATATATAAATCTAGTTTTACGATTTTTATTTATAAAATTATAAAGTAGTTCTATTTTTATTTTAATTTTTAAATATAAGTTTTTATATAAATATTTAGATTTTAAAACAGAAAAATATAAAATAAAAAAAAACACGTCAAATTAAAAACTGTACCAGATTTGAATTTTGGAACCCCGCGACTCGCGGGATTTGCTGCTTGAAATACCGCGACTCGCGGAGACACTCTGACACACGTGACAGAACCCTAATTTCACATTAATTACGGATTTTATTATTATTATTATTAATAAACCCTAATTAGTTTAATTATTATAATTAGTTTAAGTTTTTTTTAATTAAATTGTATTTTAAATTTTAATTAGTTTTATTATATGTAAAATTAATAGTTTTAATAAATAAATAATATAAAAATAATATTTTTATAAAAATTGTACTTTTTACAACTTTTTGTATATTTTTATATTTTGTCCCTTTTTATTTGTTTTTAGCGTAATATTTGTATGTTTTTCGCTCGTATTTAGTTTTAAGACATAGTTTTTGCCGTAGCTTATTTTTACTTCTAGATTTTTAGGCTTTGCCGTAAAATCCCTTAAGTGCTTTTTCTTTAGACTAAGATTTAGGTGCTTTAGAATTTTGCGACGCCGTTTTTATATTTTAGTACCTTTTTAAGTTATTACCATTTGGGATATAGTTTTTCTTTTAAGCTTTAATATTTTTAGACGCAACTTTTAATTCTTAGTTTTTAATTCCTTTTTAAGTTACGACGCGCTATTTTCTTATTTTTATTTTTCGACGTTTTTCGACGCGCATTCTTTTTCTTTCTTATTTCTCGACGCTTTAGTTTTTAGGACTTAGAAATTTTCTCTATTTCTTATCTAATATCTCAAACAGAAAGAAAGATTATTTAAGTAGTTAAATTAATGGACGTTGACAATTTTCTGCTTCGTAGTAATAGTTGGATTTGTTAGTGGCTGAGTTGTGAGCTTCCGATTTAAAGGGTTCTGGCTCCCTGCTGCATCTTTTGGCTATTCGAAACGTGGGCAAAAGCAGAAAAGTCTATTAATTGGACAACTTATATAAGTTTTTCTATTTTTATAACTAATAGGATAATTAGTAAATGCACCACATTGTAGCTAAAATTTGGCCATCGCAATAAAATGGAAAATTTTGAAAACAAGGCTATGGAAACTCTTTTTGATATCCAAAATCAATTAAATCAATACTCTCAAACGAGTGTTGATGACAATTCGTTCGGTCAATCTTGGATCACGAATGACGAAACAATAACTGGTTGTGAAATCTGTGAAGATTATCACTCAACATGGGAATGATATTATTACGTTCCTATGAAAAATTACGCACTCACGGAACCTGAATGGCATGATTATGAAGAATACAATTCAAATTGGGATTATTCCTAAGAATATATCCAAACTCAACAACCAGTAGACGAGGAAAATTACGTGTCTGAAAATTTATTAGACAATATGAAAATCAAACTCGAAGAACTCAATGTTCAAAATGAACAAATGAGAGAGTTTGTAAACCGGCAAGCTGAAACTCTATCAGACTACACACCTGTTGATCTGAGGAGTCGTGTGCAAGAAAATCTCATATCATCGAATTTTGATGAATTCGAGAGCTCCGAAATCACCAACTATCCCGATGATACTTTTTATTCAGTCTTACCAATTTCACAACATATCGACACATTAGCCTCTACCGACAAAATCAACGATCCATCAATGGATGAAGAAGAAGTAAGGGTGACAAATTGGTACTCATGGAAAAACGATAACGTTGAAAATTTTACCCCCGAGACCAAAATGGTGGGACCGATTAATGAAGAAGAATTTGCTTCGATCCCGAAATTCACTATTTAACAACCTTCCAATCCAATATTCTCAATAGACGAGTCATCTACCAAAGATGAACTACGAGCTTTAATAAATAATGACACCTCGGATTTCACCCAAATGGGTAATAGAGGTGAAAACTTTGATCCTGAGAATAAACGGAAGGAAATGTTAGGAATTGTCCACCCTATAGAAATATGTATGTCGGTGTATATCGATCCATTTGACCAAGAACCAGAAAAGAGACATATCCATTTACTAAAAGCTACACTTAAAAAAGAATTAAGTAGTGATATTCGGGTGGGTCTAAACTTTAAACCCATTGATATATTTTATACCACCCAAGATGTAAATAACTGGCTCACTATTTTAATTCGTGGAACTTATTCTACCGACTTCACATGTCGTCAGCTAAGTGTAGGGAAGTCTAACCCCACTTAACGTTAAATTAGGGGTTCGGGTTAGTGCATAACTCGTTAATAAAAATGCATGATGAGAGACGTATTTTCAAAACTTAGATAACAGTTCAGAAAAGCAACCGTTTTTGAAGAAAAACATGTGTGATAAAACAAGAAGGAATGAACGATGAGGTGCACCATCTATCATCCTGCAATTTTATGGTATCTTTAACTACTTTCTACACTAATCACCCTCATGAATTTATAATTATAGTCTGATTTCATGCAAATGAGGGCATTGCATGATCTTAAGTGTGGGGAAGGGTTATAAATTCTCTCGGGTTTACACTTGGTTTTATTTGCCAAATTTTGTGAAAATTTTAAAAAAATTTTCAACTAAATGAATTTAAAATCATGTTTATATATATTTATGAACGGTGAAAACTAGGTGTTAATACCGAAATTATCGTTACCTCGGAAAGGACATAAATTGAGAAACACCCTAAAACGATTGAATTCATTTAAAATGGAATAAAGGAGAATAAAAAGGCAAAGAAAGAAACTAAGTGTGGGGAGAATGTACCAAGTTATTCAATTAAAAACTATATATCACATGTTTCTGTAAAAGTTATTGCAGGTGCTTTTGTTTTGGACTAAATTAACTGTTTTACCCGATTTACTGTAATATATTTGAAAGAAAAGATGGATCTACACGATGAATCAATTCCATCATTAAAAGGAAGTAAAGTCTTCCGAAAAAGACACGCGCTTCTTGATTTAGGTCATGAAGTTGTCGTCCAGACCAGCTGTAGGTTGACGAAAAATCTAGAAAAGTCATCTCTAAAATCAGCAGGAAATCCACGGACCTCAGCATTAAACAGGGTCGCCAAGTGGTCAGATTTATCCTAACCATGAGAAGGATTTATCTCGTACAATGGGGGGGCGCCGTGCAAATTAGCTTGATAAGACTAATGAATCAGACCCCCGGAAAGGATAATCTCCTTAAAGATTAAAAATCAGCTTTTAAGCCTGATATTACTCAATCCTTGAGATTGACCTTAAAGATTGAGAATTACAAACTCATGGAATTCAATGATATCTAAACTCGAGCTTGAACGAGAAAATATTTTGACCAAAATTAAAACCGATTTGTTTTCTGAAAACCTATTTTCAATGCGTTCATTACCATTGGACGTAAAATCCTAGGACTTCACCTGGAATTCATTAGGTCACCTGAACCAAATCGGGTGTCAACCGTAAGAACGGTGGTTGCATAGCATGGTCAAAGATAGGACCTTGTGCCAGACCGGAAAATTATAAGGGTGAGCTTTACTATTGCTCCTACAAAGGATAGTAATTGCGTCCGACACGTTATAGACCATAATCAAAAGCAAGTCACGGGACATTGCCTTAATAGTTGCTTGTTCATCGCTTTCCTTTACAACCTGACGGTAGTTTACCGAAAGGTAATATACGGGACAAGTAAACTGGACGTGTTGCTTTCCCAATACAAGGTTAGCAAGTGGGTAACACAAAACCACAAGTGTTGAGCTAAAATTTTCAAATCTGAAACCCACACAACCTACAAAAATATTTTGCAAACACCGGTGAAGGGTTATTCCAGAAAACTTATCTAGGGTAAAAGCTAGATTAAATTTTCAAAAAGATCAAATGTTTTCATAAAGATCCAATTTCCTTAAGGATCTACATTTTCATAGTCATGTGGGACTGTAAACCGCCTTTCAAATGTGCACTTTGCTTTGGAAACTGAAAGTAAATCGGCTATTTGATTGCAAGTGTCGTTGACCTAAACCCGAGGCAACTGTGGATGACACACCCACCTTTAACCATGGTTTTATCGTTACTATCATTGTTTATACCACCATATCAAAATCACTGATGTACAAAGTGTGAAGAATAAAGAAGTGATTCGTGTGATGTAGTATATTATTTCAAGTTATGTATTGCTTGAGGACAAGCAACGTTCATGTATGGGGATATTTGATAGTGCTCCAAATAAATATATATTTTGTAGAAATATCCTCCCAATATGTAAATTATTTAGTTGTAATTGTCCTATTTTAAGTTGTAATTGTTTATATTAAATAAGTGCGAAGACAAAAGGCGAAAACGACGATTTGAAGACGCAAATGACCAAAAAGCTCAAATGTACAAGATACAATCCAAGTGGTTCAAATTATTGATGAAGAACGTCTAAAAAAGATAAGAGTACAAGTTACAAAACGCAAAGTACAAGATATTAAATTGTACGCAAGGACGTTCGAAAATCCGGAACCAGGACATGAGTCAACTATCAACGCCCGACGCAACGGACTAAAAATTACAAGTCTACTATGCACAAGAATATAATATAATATATAAATAATTATATTAATTATTTATATTTTATATTTATATATATAAAACATCGGCAAAGAAGATCCAAAGGGGTGTGAGCTGTATTCCATTTCCCCGCGACTTGCGGAGTTCTCAGGCACAAAGTGCCGCGACTCGCGGAGCACAGAAATTTCAGAATCCCTATAAAAGGTCGCGAATTCTGCCGAGTTTAAAAACATAATAATAATAATACTCCGTAGTATAATATATATATATATATATATATATATATATATATATATATATATATATATATATATATATATATATATATATATATATAGTATAGATTAGTGTTATATTAGATTAGTTCGGGTTATGTAAAGGTTATTTTACGGGTTTTTGAAGTCGAAATTCTGTCCGTGTAACACTACGCGATAAATACTCAATGTAAGTTATGTTCTCCTTTTTAAATTAATGTCTCGTACTTAAGTTATTATTATGCTTATTTGAGCCAAAGTAATCATGATGTTGGACTAAATATTAAAGACGGGGTAATTGGGCTTTGTACCATAATTGGGGTTTAGACAAAAGAACGACACTTGTAGAAATTGGACTATGGGCTATTAATGGGCTTTATATTTGTTTAACTAAATGATAGTTTGTTAATTTTAATATAAAGATTTACAATTGGACGTACCTATAAATAACCACATACACTCGATCGGACACGATGGGCGGGATATTTATATGTACGAATAATCGTTCATTTAACCGGATACGGGAATGGATTAATAGTCTATGGAATTATTAAAACAGGGGTGAAATTATGTACAAGGACACTTGGCATAATTGATAACAAAGTATTAAAACCTTGGGTTACACGCAGTCGATAACCTGGTGTAATTATTAAACAAAGTATTAAAACCTTGTTACAGTTTAAGTCCCCAATTAGTTGGAATATTTGACTTCGTGTATAAGGATAATTTGACGAGGACACTCGCACTTTAAATTTATGACCGATGGACTGTTATGGACAAAAACCAGACGGACATATTAAATAATCCAGGACAAAGGACAATTAACCCATGGGCATAAAACTAAAATCAACACGTCAAACATCATGATTACGGAAGTTTAAATAAGCATAATATATTTTATTTCATTTTTCCTCGTACTTTTATTTATTGTCATTTTAATTATTGTTATTTATTTTATATTGTTATTTAAATATCGTCATTTACTATAACCTTCGCTTAAAATATAAATCGACAAACCGGTCATTAAACGGTAAACCCCCTTTTATATATTATTATATATAATTATATATATTTTGTACAAATATAGTTGTTTAAAAATATAGTGTGCAATAAGCCCGCTCCCTGTGGAACGAACCGGACTTACTAAAAACTATAAAACTCTACGATTAGGTACACTGCCTATAGTGTTGTAGCAAGGTTTAGGTATATCCCATTTGTAAATAATTAATTAAAACTTGTGTAATTTGTAACGTATTTCGTAGTAAAATATAGTACTATTTCATACACCCCGCTGCACACATCAGTTTGATAACGATATGTAACAAAATTTTGTTTTTGTAATGTGAATTGATCTCGGCTGCTAACAAATTCCTATAGTATGGAGATCGATGGATACAATCTTGCAGACGGGAACAAGAATCTTATACAGTTCGATGGAGATGTGAAACATATAAAGGGATATCAAATTTACAGAAATTTCAATCAGGAATATTACCAAATACAAAAATCGATTTGAAAGGGGATAGATTTGTACGAATGATTATGAGGTGTATCAATTTAGGAGACAGAAAACAAAGTTGTATGTAATCTGATTGCAACGTGAAACAGATTTTGTATAAATTCGTATAATTAATACATTAATACTGATTCCTAATATGTATCTGTATTTAACAGTATATATATATTTGTTTTTTTATATATCTATATATACATATATTTGTATTTATTTCATTACTATATATAATTTGTATTAACAAATAATTAGGTATAGTAATAATAATAATATTAACAATATCCAAGTAATAATGATTAAAAGTAATAAAAATAATAATAATAATAATTTTGAAATAAAAATGATAATTTTTAGTAATAATAATGATATAACAAATTACATGTGTTAACTTTCATATATTTTATATTGAAAATAATAAAATAGCTAATACTGATTTTTATATTAATAATGAAAGTAATAATAATATTAGTATAATAATTATATTTTAACTTGTAACTACATTTAATATATTAATATTACAATCTATTAATTATGTAATTATATCATTCACTATATGATAACATTATTTAAATATTTGATACTTATACATTTTATATATATTACATTTATATATATATATATATATATATATATATATATATATATATATATATATATATATATATATATATATATATATACACATATATATACATATTTATTTACAAGTACAAGTTCGTGAATCGTCGGGAAAGGTCGAAGATCAATTAAATACAAGAAAACAGTTCAGAATTTTTGGGACTCAACTTTACAGACTTTGCTTATCGTGTTGAAATCATATAAAGATTAAGTTTAAATTTGGTCGGAAATTCCCGGGTCGTCACAGTACCTACCCGTTAAAGAAATTTCGTCCCGAAATTTGAATGTGGTCGTCATGGCTAACAATAAAAATGTTTTCATGACGAATATGAGTTGATAAATAGAGTTTCATCATTATTGATTAATATAGATAAAGCAATTTGATTATGTGAAGCGTTCGAGTGAAACTGTCACAAAAGAGTGAAATGAGGTAAACAAGTTTCATCGTAGTCATGATTGAATTCCGGAATTCAATGATTTTAAAGAAATCTTCTAATCAGAAAGAAAATGTAATCGCGCGATTTATTAGTAAACTGTCAGAATTACGGAAGAACGAAAATATCAAGGAAATATTTCCGTGATATGCTTAGAGATTAAGTAGAATGAAAGAGCCGTGTAACATGGCACATGATGACGGTATTGTCTGTGAATCATCACATTCCATTAGAAATTCAGCATGACTTATTGTAATATAATCACGTTGGCCAAGTGTCATTATATTATACTAACTCATGCTTCAATTCCAACACTTCTCTAGAAATCATTCATAATTTAAATTCAAATTTATAGAAGGATAGAAACTAAAATAGTTTCTTTTATGATGTAACATAGATAACACGAGGAGATAGATAATTTCAGATGAAAATATTTATGAAAATATCTTCAGAAATATCGAAGATATTTATGATGATATTTTGGGAATTTCTCAGTTCGAAGGTTTATGAAGAAATTTTTTTTTTCCGCAAGATTTTAACATGACTTCGGGGCAAGATATACGCTGAAGAATTCATTGGTTATAGAATTACCTGGATTCTTTGGATTTAGGGTATGATCCTTGTATTTGTCCTTGGTCTCCTTCATGGTTTGCTCAATCCGTTTTTCAGTACCAAATTTTCTATCGAGTGTTCTCAACACTCCATTCTTTTATCATCACTTTTGGCTATTAAGACCATTTTCTACATGCTGCTTCGTCAGCATTTTCAAAGTTAACGGATCTGGATCATTGGTTATCAAACCGATAGGTTTTAAGAGAATTGTGTTTTTAGATGATTAAACGCTGATTTCTGGTAATTGGTATGGCAATTCTCGTTACAAGGTGCGGATGAGTTCATGATAAGACTTCAATAGATAAATATAGTGATTTGTCGGAGAGATTTAATCCAAGGAGCAACGAAGTTGCTGGTACGTCTGCGGGTGATGTGGTGGAATATAAAAGGTTCTCCGATAACAATAAAAGAGCACGCATATATATCAAGGTTATAATAAGGTTGTTTCGAATGAAAAGTCGAAGTTGACTTGCTGGAGCTGTGACAAAATTGGCTAATTTAAAAAGGGATTGCAAAGTTATTTTTGGTAATAACAGCTCCCAAAGGGTTAGCACATATATGTTTTAAATATTTACTCAGGTTCCGAGTGTTTTCAGGTGCATAACTATATGCATCAATATTTTCTTTCGTAGATGAAATGCGGTTGGTTCATCCTCTCGATTGAAGTGTTTTCAAGAATTATGAAATATTTGAACGCAGATTGGAATCGTCAAGATACAAATGAGGTTTAAGATGAAATCAAGTGGAAAACTTGAGAAAATATTTAACTGTAGTAGATGTAACTTATTAACGATATTTTAAATCAAAATGTGTTTAACTAATATTTCCTACTCTTTTAATACTTTTTAATTTTCCAAAGTTAGTATAGGTTTAAAGTTTTACGTGGTTAAATAATTGGTTACTAATAAATTTTATTTTGTCTATTATTTTCTTCATTAGGCCACTTGACAAATCTTGACTTGGCATCTGATCGGTCAAAATCTGAGTATGAAATTGAATTTGAATTAAAATGGTTGTTCTTTGATGAACGGATACGTATATATATGTGGATTTGAGCAGTATTGTTAATGACTGCTGAATCTGAATTGAAGAATGTACAGTATAACTTATTAATGTGAACTCTAAATATTCCTCGGGTATTACCTACCCGTTAAAATATTTTCATCATTAACAGTTTGTACAAAAGAATTTTTAATTACAATCTTTATGAAAACATATATACATATATATTTTCTTCAGATGTAATCATGGATTTAATGAGTTAATATAATATTAAACTCATTTGATTTTCGGTTTGAGCTAGAATAAAAAATCTCTAAAACTTTTAGAAACCACGTATTCTTCGCAGAATATTTCTTCTTCACAGAATATTTCTTCAATGAAGTTATGGATCAATACTTCATCGTTAACTATTAGGAACCACATATTTTTCGCAGAATATTTCTTTAATGAAGTTATGGATCAATACTTCATCGTTCATTGTTGTTGGTACTCCTTGGTATCTATGGTGCGTATGACGTTGATGCTCGGGTCACAGATTGTGATGTTGAGGTGTGGGATGTGGATGTTGTTGTGATGGTACTGTTGGTATTGTTGATGGTGTTGTTGAAACTGGTAAGTTTTGCACTATATTCTCCAAATTTATTACTCGAGCGCGAAGCTCGTTGACTTCTTCTATTACATCTGGGATGATTGGCGGTTGAAACGAGCGGATGAATAAGGTTTAAAATTGTAGATGTTATGTAATCGTTGAGAGTTATTTTAGAAATGAGAGTGAGAATGGTGGTTCGAACAGGTTTGTCGGTAAGTGCTTCAGGTTCTTTGCCAATAGGGCAATATGGTTGGTGGGAGGGATCACTTCTTCGCATCTTCATTAATTAAGTTTACTTCGTACCCATTCTCAATTCATCCTGAATTTATGATGGTTAATTGGTTGACCCATTCCGGTTACACTGCTTTCGGAGCTCGAGTGGAAATCCATATCGGAATCCGAGGGACTTGAACTAGTGGCGAGTTCCATTTCGTACGATTGAATAAAGGATTTTTCGATATGAAATGATTTCTGGCTATCGGATGGTATTCTAATTACATAGAATATTTATTTATATAGAACAAAGGATTTCGTAGATTACGGAGGGATTTACGGAATATGTCAGGCAAGTTTACAGTAACAGATATGCTAAGAGATGAATTTTTGTTTATACACTATTCATGCTATTAATGCAGTAAGATGTGTCTAGACTAAGAATGATAAGTAGGTAATTTTCTATGGATGATAAGTAGATGATTTCCAACTAGAAATGATAAGCAAAACTTTTGACATGCAGACACGGTCGAAGTCCAGACTCACTAATGCATCCTAACAACTATCAGTTAGACACACTAATGCAAGACCTGGTTCGCTAAGACCACCGCTCTGATACCACCTGTAGTGACCCGTCCTAATCCACCTGGACGAAGTCTTCATCAGATGGTCCAATTGTGAGGTTCTGACCTCTATATGCCATGAACGACTCCATGTACTATCTTTAAAATGAGCAAATGCACAACGGAAGGTTTCTTTCATACCTGAGAATAAACATGCTTTAAAGTGTCAACCATAAGGTTGGTGAGTTCATAAGTTTATCGTAAACAAAAAAAAATTCATCATTTTGATAGACCACGAGATTTAAATGTTGCATGGTACAAATGGGCCCGAATCCTACACCCACCTGTAATGTACATGCGATATCTTTTAAATACAGTACACCTTTCTCGTGTACGAAATCCATTTTTCATAAATCTTATTAACCGTACACATATCTCGTGCACAAAATATAATACACATAACCTGTGTATAAAAATCATTCTCTCGATACATAACATTCACATCAATTGGTGGCAATTATCATGTCCACATAATTCAACGGTGGCAATTATCATGTCCACATAATTCAACGGTGGCAATTATCATGTCCACATAATTCAACGGTGGCAATTATCATGTCCACATAATTCATTCGAGGAATGTTTTGCTTGTGTCTATCTCGTCAAACATTTATAAAAGCATTTCATGTATTCGCAGTTCAAAATATATTTCAAAAGCATTTCATAAAGCAGTTATAAAAACAGCGCATGTATTCTCAGTCCCAAAAATGTAAAGAGTAAAAAGAAATCAAATGAACTCACCATATTGTATTTCGTAGTAATTAAGCACATAATGGTATTGAACAAGTGCAGGGTTGGCCTCGGATTCACGAACCTTGACGAAGTAATCCTTAAAAAAAATGCCCAAGTCCGAATTTGAACCCACGACGTCCCGATAACATCCCTAACCCAAAACTATATAGCTCGTGTTTCTGTTTCACTTCTTCTTACAAAATCGTCCTCATCATCATATGTATCATTATATTAATGACCATACTAATCATAATTATAATCATATCATAATCATAATTATTCGTCATTTAGCAAAACCGCATCATCAACATGTTATTATCCCTATTATTATCGTCATCTTTCTTATTATGATCATCTTAATTCTATAATCATCAACCTTAATATTATTATCATAACATCATCATAATCTTAACATCCTAATACCTCGATCACGATCACCTAGTTTATCATACATCATCATTATTATACCTCAATAGAAACATGTTAAACGTTTTCTTATGATATTTTGTGATTAATCTTGCCCAACAACCCAAACTGTATCTTCAGCCCAATCAAGCATAAACACACTTGGATCTCGGCCTAATCCACAAGTATACGCCCCAAACAACAATATATACATTGGCCCAAATTGAATAACAAGTGACCCAATCAAATACAAGCCTGGTAGTCATTTTTTAATATATCTATATCTGCCTCTATATAATTTCGGGGTGGAGCTCGTCTGATAAACACAGAAATAACAAAGTATAATATTCCTCTTTACAGCTCACCCTTACTCGATTATAATTTATTTCCAAATTATGAACGTCCTAATCATAATATGTCATATAAACTCTCGGCCCACAACACCAATGAATACGGCAATCAAA
This sequence comes from Rutidosis leptorrhynchoides, assembly GCF_046630445.1. Lineage (NCBI taxonomy): Eukaryota > Viridiplantae > Streptophyta > Magnoliopsida > Asterales > Asteraceae > Rutidosis > Rutidosis leptorrhynchoides. The sequence goes on along the minus strand of NC_092333.1, from coordinate 605,136,251 downwards.
TGTAAAAGAGTGTGTACGTGTAATTGTATGGCTCCACTCCTTACCCAATGCAATATTTAATCACCAATTGCTATCAACTTGTCGGCCAATAATTTCATTCACCACCCACTTGCATAACCTTTTAATATACATACACAGTGAGTGGACAACTCAATCAATTAATTTGTATTGCTTCTTACTTCTATTGTTTTTCATATTCTCAATTGTCTTAAACCATAATAGCTGTAGGTTTAGATCAAGTTTTAACAGAAACCAAAAACCAACAGGTACAATAGTTTGATGGTTTGATTGGTGTCGGTTTGATCAATCAAAGTAAAGAAGAAGAAAAAATAGCAGCACAGCTGCAGTAGTTCGTGTAGGCAGAAAAATAGCAAGGTTTGGTGTTTCTCCACGATTTCAAACAGAAAGAAAAAGAATTATAGCAGTTGGTATGGGTGCTGTTTATTCGCGGTTATACAACAGAAAAAAGTAACAGACTACAATAGTTTCAAATATGGCGAGAAGGATATAAAAGGTGGCGGGTTGGTGGTGTTTGAGTGGCCTTCGAATCAGCAACAAAACAAGTAGTTGATGGTTTGAGGTTGTTCGAACAGTAGGCCAAAGAGAATGATAATCACAAAACTTTATGATGGTATTGATTGTTATAATCAAAGTATTAACGTGGATGTGGGTGATGGTGTTTCGTTGTGGTTGTTGTTTGGCTCGAGGGTGGTTTCGAATGGTGGTGGATCTTGGTCTCGATTAACATACAGTGACCAATGGTGTAATGAGGGTATTCGTGGGATGGTTTACAAGGTGATCAATGTGGTTTTTCAAGAAAACAGAAGCAAGGAAGACAGGTTGATCGAATTGGTGGTTTGTTTGCGATGGTTTAAGTTGGTGATTGTTTCGTACAAATAGAAACAGAAGAACATAAACGTTTTGGTGATGGTCGATGATAGTTATGGTTTGATGGTGGTGGTTTTAATGTGGTGTCGGGTGTTGATAAAAAAAAATGCTATGCTCGTTATATACCATTGAAGGAGTCGACAGGAAGATTCGAGCTAGAAGGAACAAACAAGAAAAATAAAGCAGATAGTGAAGTGTAATCTATTCGTACGATATATACAGCACAAGATTCGATTACCGTTTGGTTTGTAGCTTTGATTGGGTCAACAGAAGAATCAATCGGGTACACACACACACACACATATATATATATATATATATATATATATATACAAGTTGAATAAAATTTGATTGTTTGATAACGATATGTAACAAAATTTTGTTTTTGTAATGTGAATTGATCTCGGCTGCTAACAAATTCCTGTAGTATGGAGATCAATGTATACAATCTGTTGGGATTTAACAAGTTCCATAATGAGTAAATCATTTTATGAATCAAATTAAAGCGGAAGCATGAAAATATTACCAATTGAACTTGTTAATATTTAACCAATTAAAGTTAAATCCCAATTAGGATCAAGTTGTGAAACATACTTACAAACTACAAGCAAGAAAAGAGTTTATACCTACTCCAAGCTTGTTGATGAGTAATGAAGATGATGATGATGAATGGAGCTCCAAAAGTATGAAACCTCAAGTTGTTATACCCCAAACTTATGCACCAACACCCTTGCTTTTAGTTAGGATTTTGTTTAACACTTGAATGAGTTTGCAAAAACTAAAATAAGAACCCTTTCTCACCCCCTAAAGGCCACGGCAATCAGCTACAGAATGGGGAGGTTTGTGCAGTTTTTTATTTATTTATGTATTTTGATGTGTATGCATGTGTGTTAAGTCTCCAAGAAGTCTTGGTTAATATGCTTAAGGCATGGGAGATTACCAAATAAACAAATGCATGCTTACTTCAACTCCCATGCCACTTCCAAGTTATAATATTAAATAGTTTTTTATAAAACTAGATTTTATAAAACTAGTTTTATAAACTAGATTTATATAAAACTAGATTTTATAAAATACATTTTATAAACTTGTATATTATTTGTTATGTACATTTTATAAAACCAATTTTATAAAATGTAACATAACTTAATTTATTATTTAACCTATAAATAATTAAATCCTTAATATATAAATTATTCCATAATTTATATATATATATATATATATATATATATATATATATACACACACACACACACACACACATCAAGTATTATTATTTTAGAAACCATTTTCTTAAAATTCAAGTGTTGCGTATTTAATCAATGACCTAATCGCTAAGATCAAATACTAATAAGGTGTCAGTAAGCTTGTTATTGGGTATGACCCGACTTGGATCAAAACATATTAGACACGTTAATTTAATATGTCTCTCGGGCATATGAAATACCTTCAATCTCCCACTTGTACGAGAAACATAAGAAATTAATGCAGGTGATGGATACCACCTAACGACCGTCCAGCACCCCCAATATGTTATGACTTTGTACCATTCAATAACATCATCCTTTTCGAGTTCCCATCTCGAATATGAATAAGTGAATTTTTCATTATATCCTTTCGTCCTAGATGTCATGTTAAATCCAAGAGATACAGAGTGATCACTCTCTTCTAGATTCAACTTTATCAGGCCTTAGACATCTGACTCTCAAAGAATAAGAGGGACAAATTCCATCTTGACTACATACGTCCTAAATATATACCTTGTATTATACCTGAGCTCTTCCTTATGAACTGCCATATTTCAGAATAGCGAAGGAAAGAATCAAGGCACAATACTTGGTAAATATCCGAACCCAATATGTATCTCAGGTCAGAGGATACAATGATATTCACCTTTACTCAAGATTACATGTGATCAACCACAAAGGCTCCATTTAGTAAATCTTGAGGGCGGGTCTTCTAATATTTGTATCCCACAAATATCTATGAACCTTGGTTGCAACCTTGCCCCACATTCATCCCGTGAATGTATACCAATCCAAGTTCATAATAGTCTAAACCTCACATTTGTTCCCACAAATGTGATCGACTACGGAATTTAGAATAATTACTTATTCATGGATAAAATATGCAAAATAGGAACATAACTCAAAATAAATTAATTCCATAATTATATTAATGAATTTGAACAATTTCTTTCCGTTACAATACTTAAAACAGATCACAACTAATCACTAGAATATCGAAGCCCTAATGCACTAACATGCCCTTGATGTTTTGCACCATGTAAGAGCTTCGTGAGTGGATCCGCTATATTAAGATCTGTGTGAACTTTGCAAATACATATCTTTCCCTTTTTAACTTCATCCCTTATGTAGTTGAATCTCCATTCAATGTGACGGGTCTTTTGGTGAGCACGAGGTTCTTTGATTTGAGCAATCGCACCCTCGTTGTTGTAGTGACCCGAACTTTTCCATGTTTATATATATTAATTGAGATTGATATTTACATGATTAAATGTTTCCAACATGTTAAGCAATCAAACTTGTTAAGACTTGATTAATTGAAATATGTTTCATATAGACAATTGACCACCCAAGTTGACCGGTGATTCACGAACGTTAAAACTTGTAAAAACTATATGATGACATATAATGGATATATATATATATATATAGTTAACATGATACTATGATAAGTAAACATATCATTAAGTATATTAACAATGAACTACATATGTAAAAACAAGACTACTAACTTAATGATTTTTAAACGAGACATATATGTAACGATTATCGTTGTAAAGACATTTAATGTATATATATCATATTAAGAGATATTCATACATGATAATATCATGATAATATAATAATTTAAAATCTCATTTGATATTATAAACATTGGGTTAACAACATTTAACAAGATCGTTAACCTAAAGGTTTCAAAACAACACTTACATGTAACGACTAACGATGACCTAACGACTCAGTTAAAATGTATATACATGTAGTGTTTTAATATGTATTTATACACTTTTGAAAGACTTCAATACACTTATCAAAATACTTCTACTTAACAAAAATGCTTACAATTACATCCTCGTACAGTTTCATCAACAATTCTACTCGTATGCACCCGTATTCGTACTCGTACAATACACAGCTTTTAGATGTATGTACTATTGGTATATACACTCCAATGATCAGCTCTTAGCAGCCCATGTGAGTCACCTAACACATGTGGGAACCATCATTTGGCAACTAGCATGAAATATCTCATAAAATTACAAAAATATGAGTAATCATTCATGACTTATTTACATGAAAACAAAATTACATATCCTTTATATCTAATCCATACACCAACGACCAAAAACACCTACAAACACTTTCATTCTTCAATTTTCTTCATCTAATTGATCTCTCTCAAGTTCTATCTTCAAGTTCTAAGTGTTCTTCATAAATTCCAAAAGTTCTAGTTTCATAAAATCAAGAATACTTTCAAGTTTGCTAGCTCACTTCCAATCTTGTAAGGTGATCATCCAACCTCAAGAAATCTTTGTTTCTTATAGTAGGTTATCATTCTAATACAAGGTAATAATCATATTCAAACTTTGGTTCAATTTCTATAACTATAACAATCTTATTTCAAGTGATGATCTTACTTGAACTTGTTTTCGTGTCATGATTCTGCTTCAAGAACTTCGAGCCATCCAAGGATCCATTGAAGCTAGATCCATTTTTCTCTTTTCCAGTAGGTTTATCCAAGGAACTTAAGGTAGTAATGATGTTCATAACATCATTCGATTCATACATATAAAGCTATCTTATTCGAAGGTTTAAACTTGTAATCACTAGAACATAGTTTAGTTAATTCTAAACTTGTTCGCAAACAAAAGTTAATCCTTCTAACTTGACTTTTAAAATCAACTAAACACATGTTCTATATCTATATGATATGCTAACTTAATGATTTAAAACCTGGAAACACGAAAAACACCGTAAAACCGGATTTACGCCGTCGTAGTAACACCGCGGGCTGTTTTGGGTTAGTTAATTAAAAACTATGATAAACTTTGATTTTAAAGTTTTTATTCTGAGAAAATGATTTTTATTATGAACATGAAACTATATCCAAAAATTATGATTAAACTCAAAGTTGAAGTATGTTTTCTAAAATGGTCATCTAGACGTCGTTCTTTCGACTGAAATGACTACCTTTACAAAAACGACTTGTAACTTATTTTTCCGACTATAAACCTATACTTTTCTGTTTAGATTCATAAAATAGAGTTCAATATGAAACCATAGCAATTTGATTCACTCAAAACGGATTTAAAATGAAGAAGTTATGGGTAAAACAAGATTGGATAATTTTTCTCATTTTAGCTACGTGAAAATTGGTAACAAATCTATTCCAACCATAACTTAATCAACTTGTATTGTATATTATGTAATCTTGAGATACCATAGACACATATACAATATTTCGACCTATCATGTCGACACATCTATATATATTTCGGAACAACCATAGACACTCTATATGTGAATGTTGGAGTTAGCTATACAGGGTTGAGGTTGATTCCAAAATATATATAGTTTGAGTTGTGATCAATACTGAGATACGTATACACTGGGTCGTGGATTGATTCAAGATAATATTTATCGATTTATTTCTGTACATTTAACTGTGGACAACTAGTTGTAGGTTACTAACGAGGACAGCTGACTTAATAAACTTAAAACATCAAAATATATTAAAAGTGTTGTAAATATATTTTGAACATACTTTGATATATATGTATATATTGTTATAGGTTCGTGAATCAACCAGTGGCCAAGTCTTACTTCCCGACGAAGTAAAAATCTGTGAAAGTGAGTTATAGTCCCACTTTTAAAATCTAATATTTTTGGGATGAGAATACATGCAGGTTTTATAAATGATTTACAAAATAGACACAAGTACGTGAAACTACATTCTATGGTTGAATTATCGAAATCGAATATGCCCCTTTTTATTAAGTCTGGTAATCTAAGAATTAGGGAACAGACACCCTAATTGACGCGAATCCTAAAGATAGATCTATTGGGCCTAACAAACCCCATCCAAAGTACCGGATGCTTTAGTACTTCGAAATTTATATCATATCCGAAGAGTGTCCCGGAATGATGGGGATATTCTTATATATGCATCTTGTTAATGTCGGTTACCAGGTGTTCACCATATGAATGATTTTTATCTCTATGTATGGGATGTGTATTGAAATATGAAATCTTGTGGTCTATTGTTACGATTTGATATATATAGGTTAAACCTATAACTCACCAACATTTTTGTTGACGTTTAAAGCATGTTTATTCTCAGGTGAATATTAAGAACTTCCGCTGTTGCATACTAAAATAAGGACAAGATTTGGAGTCCATGTTTGTATGATATTGTGTAAAAACTGCATTCAAGAAACTGATTTCGATGTAACATATTTGTATTGTAAACCATTATGTAATGGTCGTGTGTAAACAGGATATTTTAGATTATCATTATTTGATAATCTACGTAAAGCTTTTTAAACCTTTATTTATGAAATAAAGGTTATGGTTTGTTTTAAAAATGAATGCAGTCTTTGAAAAACGTCTCATATAGAGGTCAAAACCTCGCAACGAAATCAATTAATATGGAACGTTTTTAATCAATAAGAACGGGACATTTCAGTTGGTATCCGAGCGTTGGTCTTAGAGAACCAGAATTTTGCATTAGTGTGTCTTATCGAGTTTGTTAGGATGCATTAGTGAGTCTGGACTTCGACCGTGTTTACTTGAAAAATGATTGCTTAACAAATTTTGTTGGAAACTATATATTTTTAACATGTGAATATTATGTGATATATTAATCTCTTAACGCGTTTGATATTATGTGATAGATGTCTACCTCTAGAACAAGTCCCATTGACTCACCTAATAATAATGAAGAGTCAAATGTAAATTGGAATGATTCGTGGACTGATTCACAAGTTCCCGAAGAGGAACCGGAAGAAGAGTCGGAACCGGAAGAAGAATCAGAACCGGAAGAAGAATCGGAACCGGATGAAGAAATAGAACCGGTGGGGGAAATAATAAAACGGTTAAGTAAAAGAAAATCCTCAACCAACCGACCAAGGTTAATTATGGTCAATGGTGTTTCCGCCAAGGAAGCAAAATATTGGGAGGATTACCAATTCTCCGATGAATCGGATTCCGACGAGAATTCCGATGATGTTATAGAAATTACCCCAACTGAATTTAAAAAGGCAAAAGAAAATAATAAGGGAAAGGGCATAAAAATAGAGAAATCTAATTCCAACCCCGATGAACTTTATATGTATCGTCAACGCCCGAAGTCCTTAAGTTGTAACAATGACCCGGGAACCTCTAAACCACCAGGTTTTTCTAAACCAATGTGGACAACGACGGCTCGTATTAGGGGAACATCATATATCCCTAGAAATTTGGCAAAACGAACCAAAACCGAAGAAGAAGAAACGAGCGAGTCGGAATAAGATAGTTGTATTCGTGTGGTGTAATATATGTAATATAGTGTTCTTATGCTTTATGATATATGTAAAAATTGCTTGTATTAATAAGTATTTTTTTATGAATCTAACTCTTGTCTATTTTACAGTTTAAAAACACAAAATGGATAGACAACCCAATATTTTAAGAGACCTACCCGGAGACATGATTGATGAAATCTTGTCTAGAGTCGGCCAGAATTCTTCGGCACAACTATTTAAGGCGAGATCAGTTTGTAAGACATTCGAAGAACGTTCCAAGAATGTCTTGGTTTATAAGAGACTTTCGTTTGAAAGATGGGGGATATCACATTGGGAAACCCATAAGTTACGATGTGTTTACTTTGACGCATATATTGCGGGGAACCCAAATGCTATTTTACGCAACGGGTTAAGAAATTATTTTGACTCAATATATCCGAATATTGGACTTCGTGATTTAGAAAAAGCGGCTAACATGCAACATAAAGAAGCATGTTATGCTTACGGATTAGTAATGTTCGCTTCTCACCAAAGTGAGAACAAGAACATCGGGCTACAACTATTAAACAAAACGTTTCCACAAGTGACGGAGTCGGTAATTGGGGTAAGAAATGAGGTTTTTAGATTATTACGGGACTGTTGGACATTACGTAACCCTCGTCCCTTTGACGACGTTACAACACGCTGTCTTATCAACGGCCATAACGGTTATGTTGCACAAGACCAAGGATGGGAAGTAGTCCTTGTAAAACCAGAATGCATGACTTGTTTCTGGACGTATGAATTACGTGTCTTTATTGCCTTTGCTGAACGACTTGTGTACTAGCTAGAATTATCTTCACAACTATCTTGTATCAAAGTTATTGTGTGCTATATTTCATGCTTTATGTAAAATAAGCGGTATTGTAAGTTTGTAAAATATTGTATAAAAGTTTGAACGCGAAATATTATTATAATCAGTTTTTCATATAGAATTGTAGTAGTTGAATTGTATATTAGCTACTAAGTATGAACTTAACGGGTAGGTACTACCCGAATTTAAACTTATAAAACGCTAATATGAAGAAAAAGCTTTTATAAATGAGTTCATATTATGCTACGAAATACTATTAACTACTCTTAATATTCTGTATGATTAACTTGTTCCATTTAACTATTTTGAAGGAAATGGCACCGACTACTCGACACACCGTGAATATGAATGAAGAGGAATTCCGTACTTTTCTAGCTTCAAACATAGCCGCAGTACAGGCTGCGCTACATACCAACAATAACCTTGGATCTAGCAGTACAGGAAATCGTGTAGGATGCACCTACAAAGAATTCACTGCCTGCAAACCTTTGGAATTTGATGGAACCGAAGGACCGATCGGATTGAAACGGTAGACCGAGAAGGTCGAATCGGTGTTTGCCATAAGTAAGTGTACTGAAGAGGACAAAGTAAAGTACGCTACGCATACCTTCACAGGTTCTGCGTTAACATGGTGGAATACCTATCTAGAGCAAGTGGGACAAGACGATGCGTACGCACTACCGTGGTCAACATTCAAGCACTTGATGAACGAGAAGTACCGTCCCAGAACCGAGGTCAATAAGCTCAAGACAGAACTTAGAGGGTTACGAACCCAAGGATTTGATATTACCACGTACGAAAGACGATTCACAGAATTGTGCCTATTGTGTCCGGGAGCATTCGAAGATGAGGAAGAGAAGATCGACGCGTTTGTGAAAGGATTACCGGAAAGAATCCAAGAAGATACAAGTTCACACGAGCCCGCCTCCATACAACAGGCATGTAGAATGGCTCACAAACTCGTGAACCAAATTGAAGAAAGAATTAAAGAACAGACTGCTGAAGAGGCCAATGTGAAGCAAGTCAAAAGAAAGTGGGAGGAAAACGGTGATAAGAATCACCAATACAACAACAACAGCAATTACAACAATAATCGCAACAATTATCCCAACAATCGCAACATCAATCGCAACTACAACAAACGGCCCAACAACAACAACAACAACAACAACAACAGCAGCAGCAACTACAACAATCATCCCAACAACAATAATAACCGCAACAACAACAACAATCAGAAGCAGCTATGCCAAAGGTGTGAAAAGAATCACTCGGGGTTCTGCACCAAATTTTGCAACAAGTGTAAAAGAAATGGTCATAGCGCGGCGAAGTGTGAGGTCTACGGACCAGGGGTTAATAGAACGAAAGGAACAAATGGTGTCGAAACGAGTAATGGCGGAGCAAGTAGTGTCGGAGCAAGTTATGCCAATGTAGTTTGTTATAAATGTGGAAAACTGGGCCACATTATTAGAAATTGCCCGAACCAGGAGAACACGAATGGACAAGGCCGTGGAAGAGTTTTCAATATTAATGCGGCAGAGGCACAGGAAGACCCGGAGCTTGTTACGGGTACGTTTCTTATTGACAATAAATCTGCTTACGTTTTATTTGATTCGGGTGCGGATAGAAGCTATATGAGTAGAGATTTTTGTGATAAATTAAGTTGTCCATTGACGCCTTTGGATAGTAAATTTTTACTCGAATTAGCAAATGGTAAATTAATTTCAGCAGATAATATATGTCGGAATCGAGAAATTAAACTGGTTAACGAAACATTTAAGATTGATTTGATACCAGTAGAGTTAGGGAGTTTTGATATGATAATCGGTATGGACTGGTTGAAAGAAGTGAAAGCGGAGATCGTTTGTTACAAAAATGCAATTCGCATTATACGAGAAAAAGGAAAACCCTTAATGGTGTACGGAGAAAAGGGCAACACGAAGCTACATCTTATTAGTAATTTGAAGGCACAAAAACTAATAAGAAAAGGTTGCTATGCTGTTCTAGCACACGTCGAGAAAGTACAAACTGAAGAAAAGAGCATCAATGATGTTCCCGTCGCAAAAGAATTTCCTGATGTATTTCCGAAAGAATTACCGGGATTACCCCCACATCGATCCGTTGAATTTCAAATAGATCTTGTACTAGGAGCTGCACCAATAGCTCGTGCTCCTTACAGACTCGCACCCAGCGAGATGAAAGAACTACAAAGCCAATTACAAGAACTTTTAGAGCGTGGTTTCATTCGACCAAGCACATCACCGTGGGGAGCTCCTGTTTTGTTTGTCAAGAAGAAAGATGGTACATTCAGGTTGTGTATCGACTACCGAGAGTTGAACAAACTTACCATCAAGAACCGCTACCCACTACCGAGAATCGATGACTTATTTGATCAACTACAAGGCTCGTCTGTTTATTCAAAGATTGACTTACGTTCCGGGTATCATCAAATGCGGGTGAAAGAAGATGATATTCCAAAGACTGCTTTCAGAACACGTTACGGTCATTACGAGTTTATAGTCATGCCGTTTGGTTTAACTAATGCACCAGATGTGTTCATGGACCTTATGAACCGAGTGTGTGGACCATACCTTGACAAGTTTGTCATTGTTTTCATTGATGACATACTTATTTACTCAAAGAATGACCAAGAACACGGTGAACATTTGAGAAAGGTGTTAGAAGTATTGAGGAAGGAAGAATTGTACGCTAAGTTTTCAAAGTGTGCATTTTGGTTGGAAGAAGTTCAATTCCTCGGTCACATAGTGAACAAAGAAGGTATTAAGGTGGATCCGGCAAAGATAGAAACTGTTGAAAAGCGGGAAACCCCGAAAACTCCGAAACACATACGCCAGTTTTTAGGACTAGCTAGTTACTACAGAAGGTTCATCCAAGACTTTTCTAGAATAGCAAAACCCTTGACTGCATTAACGCATAAAGGGAAGAAATTTGAATGGAATGATGAACAAGAGAAAGCGTTTCAGTTATTGAAGAAAAAGCTAACTACGGCACCTATATTGTCATTGCCTGAAGGGAATGATGATTTTGTGATTTATTGTGATGCATCAAAGCAAGGTCTCGGTTGTGTATTAATGCAACGAACGAAGGTGATTGCTTATGCGTCTAGACAATTGAAGATTCACGAACAAAATTATACGACGCATGATTTGGAATTAGGCACGGTTGTTTTTGCATTAAAGACTTGGAGGCACTACTTATATGGGGTCAAAAGTATTATATATACCGACCACAAAAGTCTTCAACACATATTTAATCAGAAACAACTGAATATGAGGCAGCGTAGGTGGATTGAATTATTGAATGATTACGACTTTGAGATTCGTTACCACCCGGGGAAGGCAAATGTGGTAGCCGATGCCTTGAGCAGGAAGGACAGAGAACCCATTCGAGTAAAATCTATGAATATAATGATTCATAATAACATTACTACTCAAATAAAGGAGGCGCAACAAGGAGTTTTAAAAGAGGGAAATTTAAAGGATGAAATACCCAAAGGATCGGAGAAGCATCTTAATATTCGGGAAGACGGAACCCGGTATAGGGCTGAAAGGATTTGGGTACCAAAATTTGGAGATATGAGAGAAATGGTACTTAGAGAAGCTCATAAAACCAGATACTCAATACATCCTGGAACGGGGAAGATGTACAAGGATCTCAAGAAACATTTTTGGTGGCCGGGTATGAAAGCCGATGTTGCTAAATACGTAGGAGAATGTTTGACGTGTTCTAAGGTCAAAGCTGAGCATCAGAAACCATCAGGTCTACTTCAACAACCCGAAATCCCGGAATGGAAATGGGAAAACATTACCATGGATTTCATCACTAAATTGCCAAGGACTGCAAGTGGTTTTGATATTATTTGGGTAATAGTTGACCGTCTCACCAAATCAGCACACTTCTTGCCAATAAGAGAATATGACAAGATGGAGAAGTTAGCACGACTGTATTTGAAGGAAGTCATCTCCAGACATGGAATACCAATCTCTATTATCTCTGATAGGGATGGCAGATTTATTTCAAGATTCTGGCAGACATTACAGCAAGCATTAGGAACTCGTCTAGACATGAGTACTGCCTATCATCCACAAACTGATGGGCAGAGCGAAAGGACGATACAAACGCTTGAAGACATGCTACGAGCATGTGTTATTGATTTCGGAAACAGTTGGGATCGACATCTACCGTTAGCAGAATTTTCCTACAACAACAGCTACCATTCAAGCATTGAGATGGCGCCGTTTGAAGCACTTTATGGTAGAAAGTGCAGGTCTCCGATTTGTTGGAGTGAAGTGGGGGATAGACAGATTACGGGTCCGGAGATTATACAAGAAACTACCGAGAAGATCATCCAAATTCAACAACGGTTGAAAACCGCCCAAAGTCGACAAAAGAGCTACGCTGACATTAAAAGAAAAGATATAGAATTTGAAATTGGAGAGATGGTCATGCTTAAAGTTGCACCTTGGAAAGGCATTGTTCGATTTGGTAAACGAGGGAAATTAAATCCAAGGTATATTGGACCATTCAAGATTATTGATCGTGTCGAACCAGTAGCTTACCGACTAGAGTTACCTCAACAACTCGCGGCTGTACATAACACTTTCCACGTCTCGAATTTAAAGAAATGTTTTGCTAAAGAAGATCTCACTATTCCGTTAGATGAAATCCAAATCAACGAAAAACTTTAATTCATCGAAGAACCCGTCGAAATAATGGATCGTGAGGTTAAAAGACTTAAGCAAAACAAGATACCAATTGTTAAGGTTCGATGGAATGCTCGTAGAGGACCCGAGTTCACCTGGGAGCGTGAAGATCAGATGAAGAAGAAATACCCGCATCTATTTCCAGAAGATTCGTCAACACCTTCAACAGCTTAAAATTTCGGGACGAAATTTATTTAACGGGTAGGTACTGTAGTGACCCGAACTTTTCCATGTTTATATATATTAATTGAGATTGATATTTACATGATTAAATGTTTCCAACATGTTAAGCAATCAAACTTGTTAAGACTTGATTAATTGAAATATGTTTCATATAGACAATTGACCACCCAAGTTGACCGGTGATTCACGAACGTTAAAACTTGTAAAAACTATATGATGACATATAATGGATATATATATATAGTTAACATGATACTATGATAAGTAAACATATCATTAAGTATATTAACAATGAACTACATATGTAAAAACAAGACTACTAACTTAATGATTTTTAAACGAGACATATATGTAACGATTATCGTTGTAAAGACATTTAATGTATATATATCATATTAAGAGATATTCATACATGATAATATCATGATAATATAATAATTTAAAATCTCATTTGATATTATAAACATTGGGTTAACAACATTTAACAAGATCGTTAACCTAAAGGTTTCAAAACAACACTTACATGTAACGACTAACGATGACTTAACGACTCAGTTAAAATGTATATACATGTAGTGTTTTAATATGTATTTATACACTTTTGAAAGACTTCAATACACTTATCAAAATACTTCTACTTAACAAAAATGCTTACAATTACATCCTCGTTCAGTTTCATCAACAATTCTACTCGTATGCACCCGTATTCGTACTCGTACAATACACAGCTTTTAGATGTATGTACTATTGGTATATACACTCCAATGATCAGCTCTTAGCAGCCCATGTGAGTCACCTAACACATGTGGGAACCATCATTTGGCAACTAGCACGAAATATCTCATAAAATTACAAAAATATGAGTAATCATTCATGACTTATTTACATGAAAACAAAATTACATATCCTTTATATCTAATCCATACACCAACGACCAAAAACACCTACAAACACTTTCATTCTTCAATTTTCTTCATCTAATTGATCTCTCTCAAGTTCTATCTTCAAGTTCTAAGTGTTCTTCATAAATTCCAAAAGTTCTAGTTTCATAAAATCAAGAATACTTTCAAGTTTGCTAGCTCACTTCCAATCTTGTAAGGTGATCATCCAACCTCAAGAAATCTTTGTTTCTTATAGTAGGTTATCATTCTAATACAAGGTAATAATCATATTCAAACTTTGGTTCAATTTCTATAACTATAACAATCTTATTTCAAGTGATGATCTTACTTGAACTTGTTTTCGTGTCATGATTCTGCTTCAAGAACTTCGAGCCATCCAAGGATCCATTGAAGCTAGATCCATTTTTCTCTTTTCTAGTAGGTTTATCCAAGGAACTTAAGGTAGTAATGATGTTCATAACATCATTCGATTCATACATATAAAGCTATCTTATTCGAAGGTTTAAACTTGTAATCACTAGAACATAGTTTAGTTAATTCTAAACTTGTTCGCAAACAAAAGTTAATCCTTCTAACTTGACTTTTAAAATCAACTAAACACATGTTCTATATCTATATGATATGCTAACTTAATGATTTAAAACCTGGAAACACGAAAAACACCGTAAAACCGGATTTACGCCGTCGTAGTAACACCGCGGGCTGTTTTGGGTTAGTTAATTAAAAACTATGATAAACTTTGATTTTAAAGTTGTTATTCTGAGAAAATGATTTTTATTATGAACATGAAACTATATCCAAAAATTATGATTAAACTCAAAGTGGAAGTATGTTTTCTAAAATGGTCATCTAGACGTCGTTCTTTCGACTGAAATGACTACCTTTACAAAAACGACTTGTAACTTATTTTTCCGACTATAAACCTATACTTTTCTGTTTAGATTCATAAAATAGAGTTCAATATGAAACCATAGCAATTTGATTCACTCAAAACGGATTTAAAATGAAGAAGTTATGGCTAAAACAAGATTGGATAATTTTTCTCATTTTAGCTACGTGAAAATTGGTAACAAATCTATTCCAACCATAACTTAATCAACTTGTATTGTATATTATGTAATCTTGAGATACCATAGACACATATACAATGTTTCGACCTATCATGTCGACACATCTATATATATTTCGGAACAACCATAGACACTCTATATGTGAATGTTGGAGTTAGCTATACAGGGTTGAGGTTGATTCCAAAATATATATAGTTTGAGTTGTGATCAATACTGAGATACGTATACACTGGGTCGTGGATTGATTCAAGATAATATTTATCGATTTATTTCTGTACATTTAACTGTGGACAACTAGTTGTAGGTTACTAACGAGGACAGCTGACTTAATAAACTTAAAACATCAAAATATATTAAAAGTGTTGTAAATATATTTTGAACATACTTTGATATATATGTATATATTGTTATAGGTTCGTGAATCAACCAGTGGCCAAGTCTTACTTCCCGACGAAGTAAAAATCTGTGAAAGTGAGTTATAGTCCCACTTTTAAAATCTAATATTTTTGGAATGAGAATACATGCAGGTTTTATAAATGATTTACAAAATAGACACAAGTACGTGAAACTACATTCTATGGTTGAATTATCGAAATCGAATATGCCCCTTTTTATTAAGTCTGGTAATCTAAGAATTAGGGAACAGACACCCTAATTGACGCGAATCCTAAAGATAGATCTATTGGGCCTAACAAACCCCATCCAAAGTACCGAATGCTTTAGTACTTCGAAATTTATATCATATCCGAAGGGTGTCCCGGAATGATGGGGATATTCTTATATATGCATCTTGTTAATGTCGGTTACCAGGTGTTCACCATATGAATGATTTTTATCTCTATGTATGGGATGTGTATTGAAATATGAAATCTTGTGGTCTATTGTTACGATTTGATATATATAGGTTAAACCTATAACTCACCAACATTTTTGTTGACGTTTAAAACATGTTTATTCTCAGGTGAATATTAAGAGCTTCCGCTGTTGCATACTAAAATAAGGACAAGATTTGGAGTCCATGTTTGTATGATATTGTGTAAAAACTGCATTCAAGAAACTGATTTCGATGTAACATATTTGTATTGTAAACCATTATGTAATGGTCGTGTGTAAATAGGATATTTTAGATTATCATTATTTGATAATCTACGTAAAGCTTTTTAAACCTTTATTTATGAAATAAAGGTTATGGTTTGTTTTAAAAATGAATGCAGTCTTTGAAAAACGTCTCATATAGAGGTCAAAACCTCGCAACAAAATTAATTAATATGGAACGTTTTTAATCAATAAGAACGGGACATTTCAGTTGTCACAAAAGATCTCAAGAAGGTCCTGAATGGAAGGGACTACTCCTAAGTCATCGATGAATTTCTTCATCCATGCAGCTTCCTGAGCTGCCAATGATGCGGCGATGTACTCCGACTCTGTAGTGGATAAAGCAACAACATCCTGTTTTGAACTCTTCCAAGAGACCTCACCTCCATTTAACATGAAGACATAACCAGATTGTGATCGATAATCATCTAGATCAATTTGGAAACTCGCATCTATGTAACCTTTTACAATGAGTTCCTCCTCACCAGACCCATATATCATAAACATATCCTTAGTCCTCCTAAGGTATTTCAATATACTTTTGACAGCAATTCAATAACTGTTTCCTGGGTTATTCTGGTATCTACTTGTCAGGCTAAGAGCGCATGACACATCCGGTCTAGTGCATATCATTGCATACATGATTGACCCAATGGCAGACGCATATGGGACTTTCTTCATTCTCTCATGTTCATCTTTCGTGGTGGGGCACTGAGATGAACTGAGAAGTGTTCTCTTTTGAATAGGTACCAAACCTTTCTTAGTGTTCTCCATCTTGAACCTTTTCAAGATTTTTTCAATGTATGCACTTTGATTCAAACCTATCAGTTTCTTGGATCTATCCCTGTAGATCCCAATCCCCAAAACGTATTGTGCTTCTCCAAGATCCTTAATAGAGAAGCATTTACTTAGCCAAGTTTTAACACCTTCCATTGCCGGAATATCATTTCCAAATAACAATATATCATCCACATATAGTACAAGGAACATGATAGTGCTCCCACTAGCTTTCTTATATACACAAACTTCATCACCATTTTTAATGAAGCCAAATTTCTTTGCCTCCTCATTAAAACGATGATTCCACATTCTAGATGCTTGTTTCAATCCGTAGATTGACTTCTTTAACTTGCATACCTTTTTAGGATATTTCGGATCAACAAAACCTTCAGGCTGAACCATATAGACATCTTCCTCAAGATGTCCATTTAGGAAAGCAGTCTTGACATCCATTTGCCATATTTCATAATCATAATGAGCAGCAATGTCAAGTAATATCCTAATAGACTTTAGCATTGTCACAGGCGAAAAATTTTCATCATAGTCAACCCCTTGAGTTTGAGTGAAACCTTTTGCTACAAGTCTAGCTTTATATGTATCCAAGTTTCCATGTATGTCGGTTTTCATTTTGAAAATCCATTTACAATTAACTAGCCTTGAGCCAGTAGGTTGTTCAACAAGTTCCCAAACTTGGTTGTCATACATGGATTGCATCTCAGCGTTCATGGCTTCCTGCCATTTATCCTTATCAATCCTTGATAAAGCATCTTGGTAGTTTGTTGGTTCATCCAAATCAACCACATAGCAACCATCCAAGAGAAACCCATATCTCTTAGGAGGATTACTAATCCTACCATATCTGCGAACGTCTTGTGTATTTTGATCATCCATTTGATCACTCTCAACATTTTCATGTTGAGTGCTAGTGTCAACCAATTTGTATCATCTACTTGATCTTGAACCTCTTCAAGATCTATCTTCCTTTCACTATTTCCTTCCATTAGGAACTTAGTTTCAAGGAATTCAGCCTTTCGAGCAACAAATACATTTTGCTCGGTTGGATCATAGAAATAGTATCCCATATCATCCTTGGGATATCCTATGAAGATACACTTTGTGGATCGAGCATTCAACTTATTAGGGACGTAACGCTTAGGATAAGCTTCACATCCCCATACCTTTAAGTATGATAAAGATGGAGGTTTTCCAAATCACATCTCATGAGGAGTTCGTTCCACTTTCTTGGTTGGGGCCATATTTAGAATACGAGCCGCAGAGCATAGACAATAACCCCAAAATAATAGTGGCAACGAGCTTCTAGCCATCATAGATCGAACTATATCCATTAGGGTTCGGTTCCTCCTTTTGGAAACTCCATTAAGTTGGGGTGTTCCAGGAGGAGTGAGTTGCGAGATAATCCCACAACTTTTAAGATGATCTTGGAAAGCATCGCTTAGGTATTCACCTCCTCTATCGGTACGAAGTACCTTGATTGTCTTATTGAGTTGATTTTGTACTTCGTTTTGATATTCCTTGAATGCTTCGAAAGTTTCGTCCTTATGTCTTAACAAGTAGACATATCCGAAACGACTAAAGTCATCAATGAAAGTGACAAAGTATCTTTCACCTTTCCTAGTCATGGGCTTAAAGGGTCCACATACATCCGAATGTATTAATCCTAATAAGTCTTTAGCCCTTTCATAGGTCCCTTTGAAAGGTGCTTTAGTCATTTTGCCTTGTAAACAAGATTCACATACATCAAACGAGTCTAGTTCATTTGATTTCAAAAGTCCATTCTTTTGAAGTGTATGCATTCGATTCTTGTTTATGTGACCAAGGCGACAATGCCATAAGTAGGAATCACTCAAATCCTTTTTGAGTTTCTTGGTGTTTGCATGGAATATTGAGCTATTGTATGATGTGTCATCATGAACCAGTTTATAAATACCATTCGAAGGTGAAGCCTTAAAATAGAACACATTATCTAAAGAAACATGGATATCATCATTAATGAAATTAAGATTAAAACCATATTGTTTCAAATGGGATACAGAAATAATGTTTCGAGATAAATCGGGTGCATACAAAACATTTTTCAAAATAAGCTCTAAACCACTTGGTAGCTTCAAAACAAAGTCTCCCTGAGCTTTCTCTTGCACCCTTGCTCCATTTCCCATGAAGAGACTTGTTGTTCCCACATCTTGATCACTTCTTTTGAGCCCCTGCAAAGAATTGCAAATGTGAGTTCCACATTCTGTGTCTAATACCCATGTATTAGAAGAAGTAATACTAAGCTCAATGTATACCATATATACATTACCTGAGGTTTGCCCTGCATCCCTCTTTTCTTTCAAATCCTTTAGGTAGACCGGGCAGTTGCGTTTCCAGTGACCCATTTCACCGCAACCAAAGCACGGATCTTCCTTGAGGTTAGCTTTACCGGCAACCTTTTGCTTCTTGTTATTGTTGGTTGGGGTAACCATCTTCCCCTTTCCCTTGCCCTTGCCTTAGTAGGCGGGTCCTTTCCTCTTAGCCGTCTTTGGCTTAGAAGTGTTATTGTTTTTGGACCCGCCTTCATTGATCATAAACATGGGTGAAGCCCTTTTACCCATGCTCGCTTTGGCCGTCTTAAGCATGGCATGTAATTCGCCAATGCTCTTATCCCATCCATTCATGTTGTAATTCATTACAAATGTGTCAAACCTCTTTGACAAAGAATTAAGGATAAGGTCCGTGGCTAATTCATTAGACACGTTGCAGTTTAGATGGTTCGCTCGATCAATTAGGCTTTTCATCTTAAGGACATAAGATGAAACGGATTGGGAGTCGTCTATCCGACATGCATGAAGCGCTCGAACCATTTCGAAGCGCTCGACACGAGCTTGTTGAAGAAACCTCTCCTTCAACTGTGTGATCATGTCATATGCACTATGATGTACGAAATCCTTTTGGAGTTCTGGTATCATAGTCCCAAGCATGAGGCCAGAAACTTGCACCGAATCGGTGCAATATTTCTCCCAATAAGCCATGCCTTCCGTATCATCCTCGTCCGGTTGATCGAGAATGGGGTCTTCCAACACATACGCCCTATCCTTTAGTTTGAGGACAATTCTTAGATTGCGGAACCAATCCATGAAGTTCGTATGGTTGAGTTTTTTCCTTTTCAAGGATTGACCTCAATGATAGGTTGTTAAAGTTGATAGGTGCGTTGGGAATGTTGTTGTTATTGGCGGCCATCTACAAAATTTAACAAAGTTGTTTAAGTATCAATTTTAATTTAACAATCAATACCCTTTAAATCCAATTGATATTTATTAAATTTTAGAATTCAACGGTAAACCAAATTTCGGTTAGGTGACCTTTATCCCGTCATTTGATTTAGCTAGGTAGTCATTATATGACAATTGCACTCCTTTTGCAACTTCTAAGTTATGGAATCATGCAATCCTTTTGCATGGCATATTTATTCCATCAACGCCTATTTGTTCCTCATGCTTCGGTGACCCTAAGTTCATGATTCTCAAATCAAGTCGTCCTACTTGTGTAAACTTGTAAATTTAACATACAAGTGGTTAGATGACCTTTATTCCACAAGCATGCGAAATTCACCTTAATCATATCAGTTTGCTCAAAATGGTTAGGTAACCTTTATCCCATTATGAGTTCCCTAATATTTTTAAGTGTCACCCAAAAGGATGGCGTTTAACTCGTTTGCCTTGTTGATTAAGGGATTTTAAGTTTTCATTAATTCTAGTTTGAGAAAACTTTATGCCATACACCAACATGCATTTAGTGTATGGTTCATTTGAAATCTATTTTCAAGTCTTGTAATTAAGCCAATTACTTGATATAAACCATTTTATATGTGTGATCCTTTTAGTGTCCTTAATAACCATTTATTAATGTCCTTTTGCCATTTCAATTTAACCATTTAAATTGTTGTTTTGCACGTCGTTAATAATGTCTAATTTTAACCAATTAAATTGTCATTTTGCTTGTTGTTAACCTGTGATTTACTTGTAGCAACCAAACATACAAACACAATAAACAACCATGCATGCAAAACAAATATGTTCATAATCAAGCCATTTTGGTAGACATTTGTTTAGCCGAAAATAAATGCCACCGGTTAAAGGGTTATAATACAAAGTAGGAGATTTTAAATCTCCCACTTAATCTTGCATCCAAATGCTTCTTCTTGTGTTCTTCAAGTCTTCATCATCTTCATCATTTTTTACAAAATATATCCTAATACATTTTTCTCTAAAAAATGAAATTACAACCTAATCTATTTTACATACCAAATATAAAATAAATTACATAACCAAAATAATATTATTACAACCCAAATGAATGAATTAATATTACATACCAAATAAATGAATTAATTCAACCAAACATGCAACCATTCAAACACAAGGTCAAGGTTTGATTGTGAACTTTAACATACAACAAATATGACCAAAATGGAACAACCCAAAACCCATTTTGGGTGTCCAAGAATTTGGCCAAAATGGCAAACCCACCCAAACCCGAAAATTTTTGCATATTACTATCATGCATGTTCATAAAATGCAAAAATATAGTGGGTTTAATAGATCATCTCGAAGCATATTCCATCAACTTTGGCTCTAGATACCATTGTTGGGATTTAACAAGTTCCATAATGAGTAAATCATTTTATGAATCAAATTAAAGCGGAAGCATGAAAATATTACCAATTGAACTTGTTAATCTTTAACCAATTAAAGTTAAATCCCAATTAGGATCAAGTTGTGAAACATACTTACAAACTACAAGCAAGAAAAGAGTTTATACCTACTCCAAGCTTGTTGATGAGTAATGAAGATGATGATGATGAATGGAGCTCCTAAAGTATAAAACCTCAAGTTGTTATACCCCAAACTTATGCACCAACACCCTTGCTTTTAGTTAGGATTTTGTTTAACACTTGAATGAGTTTGCAAAAACCAAAATAAGAACCCTTTCTCACCCCGTAAAGGCCACGGAAATCAGCTACAGAATGGGGAGGTTTGTGCAGTTTTTTTTTTTATGTATTTTGATGTGTATGCATGTGTGTTAAGTCTCCAAGAAGTCTTGGTTAATATGCTTAAGGCATGGGAGGTTACCAAATAAGCAAATGCATGTTTACTTCAACTCCCATGCCACTTCCAAGTTATAATATTAAATAGTTTTTATAAAACTAGATTTTATAAAACTAGTTTTATAAACTAGATTTATATAAAACTAGATTTTATAAAATACATTTTATAAACTTGCATATTATTTGTTATGTACATTTTATAAAACCAATTTTATAAAATGTAACATAACTTAATTTATTATTTAACCTATAAATAATTAAATCCTTAATATATAAATTATTCCATAATTTATATATATATATATACACATCAAGTATTATTATTTCAGAAACCATTTTCTTAAAATTCAAGTGTTGCGTATTTAATCAACGACCTAATCGCTAAGATCAAATACTAATAAGGTGTCGGTAAGCTTGTTATTGGGTATGACCCGACTTGGATCAAAACATATTAGCCACATTAATTTAATATGTCTCTCGGGCATACGAAATACCTTCACAATCTTGCAGATGGGAACAAGAATCTTATACAGTTCGATGGAGATGTGAAACAGATAAAGGAGATATCAAATTTACAGAAATTTCAATCAGGAATATTACCAAATACAAAAATCAATTTGAAAGGGAATAGATTGGTATGAATGATTATAAGGTGTATCAATTTAGGAGACAGAAAACAAAGTTGTATGTAATCTGATTGCAACGTGAAACAGATTTTGTATAAATTAGTATAATTAATACATTAATATTGATTCCTAATATGTATCTGTATTTAACAGTATATATATATTTGTTTTTTTTTATATATCTGTATATACATATATTTGTATTTATATTTAATTACTATATATAATTTGTATTAACAAATAATTAGGTATAGTAATAATAATAATATTAACAATATCCAAGTAATAATGATTAAAAGTAATAAAAATAATAATAATAATATTTTTGAAATAAAAGTGATAATTTTTAGTAATAATAATGATATAACAAATTACATGTGTTAACTTTCATATATTTTATATTGAAAATAATAAAATAGCTAATACTGATTTTTATATTAATAATGAAAGTAATAATAATATTAGTATAACAATTATATTTTAACTTGTAACTACATTTAATATATTAATATTACAATCTATTAATTATGTAATTATATCATTCACTATATAATAACATTATTTAAATATTTTATACTTATACATTTTATATATATTACATTTATATATATATATATATATACATATTTATTTACAAGTACAAGTTCGTGAATCGTCGGGAAAGGTCGAAGTTCAATTAAATACAAGAAAACAGTTCAGAATTTTTGAGACTCAACTTTACAGACTTTGCTTATCGTGTTGAAAAAATATAAAGATTAAGTTTAAATTTGGTCGGAAATTCCCGGGTCGTCACATAAAACACCTTGGCCTGGAGCAAGTAACAGATACCTTAAGAGATGTTTAGCTGCTTGATGATGTACAGAAGTGGGATTTTGCATGAATTGACTTAACAACTGAACTGCATAGCATATATCTGGGCGAGTTATTGTTAGATATATCAGTTGACCAATCAATCTTCTGTACATTTCAGGATCATTTAATGGAGTACCTACGTCTGCATGTAATTTTGTGTTAGGATCAAGAGGCAGTTTGTAGGGTTTGCAGTTTAGTATTCCATATTCTTGAAGTAAATCCATTGTATACTTCTTTTGACTCATGAAGATTCCTTGAGTTGGCTTGGAAACCTCTAATCCCAGAAAGTAATTAACACTGGCTAAATCTTTCATTTTGAAAGTTGACTTGAGTTGACTTCTAACAAGTTCAATTTCAATTGAACTACTGCCAGTAATGAGTAATTCATCCACATAGACAAGAATGGCAGTAAAAGTTGTTTTATCCTTTTTTGTAAACAAAGAATAATGAGCCTTGGACTGAACAAACCCAAATGACAGCAATGCAGTAGATAGTTTAGCAAACCATTGTCTAGGAGCTTGCTTTAAACCATATAAAGACTTCTTGAGTTTGCAGACTTTGTTAGTTGAATTCATAACATTATGTATTGGCTCCCCCTTACCAACATAACCCAATGGCATTTTCATGTATACCTCTTCCAACAAATCTCCATGCAAAAAAGCATTAGACACATCCATTTGACAAATATCCCAATCATACATAGAAGAAACAGCTAGTAATGATCTGACAATAACCATTTTAGCAACAGGAGCAAAGGTTTCTGCATAATCTATACCTTGCCTTTGCCTATTACCATCAACTACAAGCCTAGCTTTTTTTCTATCCACAGAACCATCAGCTTTAAGTTTTGTTATGTATATCCAATGACACCCTATAGCATTCTTGCCAGGTGGCAAATCAGTAATCTCCTAAGTTTCATTTTTTTCTAAAGCATGTAATTCATCATTCATAGCTAAACACCAGGCTGGATCTAAAACAGCTTCTTTGAAATATCTTGGGTCAGAGACTGACATTAAAGCAGTAACATAGGACTGAAAACTTGGTTCTAGAGATGGTGAAGAGATTTGATTTGCCATAGGACAAGTAACACAAACATTACTATTGTCATTGATAAGTTGTGAAGATACAGATGGAATATGTTTCAATTTGACTTTGAAACATGACCTAATCTGTTATGCCACAAACTGTATGAAAGAACAAGTTTACTTGAGTTAGCATAACCTTCACTTATTGAAAACAAACAAGAACTATTTACAGCATTTGAAATGAGCTTAACAAATCTCTTTTCCACTTGATGCAGAGGAACATTTGAAATGTCCCGTTCTTATTGATTAAAAACGTTCCATATTAATTGATTTCGTTGCGAGGTTTTGACCTCTATATGAGACGTTTTTCAAAGACTGCATTCATTTTAAAACAAACCATAACCTTTATTTCATCAATAAAGGTTTAAAAGTTTTACGTAGATTATCAAATAATGATAATCTAAAATATCCTGTTTACACACGACCATTACATAATGGTTTACAATACAAATATGTTACAACAAAATAAGTTTCTTGAATGCAGTTTTTACACAATATCATACAAGCATGGACTCCAAATCTCGTCCTTATTTAAGTATGCGACAGCGGAAGCTCTTAATAATCACCTGAGAATAAACATGCTTTAAAACGTCAACAAAAATGTTGGTGAGTTATAGGTTTAACCTATATATATCAAATCATAATAATAGACCACAAGATTTCATATTTCAATACATATCCCATACATAGAGATAAAAATCATTCATATGGTGAACACCTGGTAATCGACATTAACAAGATGCATATATAAGAATATCCCCATCATTCCGGGACACCCTTCGGATATGATATAAATTTCGAAGTACTAAAGCATCCGGTACTTTGGATGGGGTTTGTTAAGCCCAATAGATCTATCTTTAGGATTCGCGTCAATTAGGGTGTCTGTTCCCTAATTCTTAGATTACCAGACTTAATAAAAAGGGGCATATTCGATTTCGATAATTCAACCATAGAATGTAGTTTCACGTACTTGTGTCTATTTTGTAAATCATTTATAAAACCTGCATGTATTCTCATCCCAAAAATATTAGATTTTAAAAGTGGGACTATAACTCACTTTCACAGATTTTTACTTCGTCGAGAAGTAAGACTTGGCCACTGTTGATTCACGAACCTATAACAATATATACATATATATTAAAGTATGTTCAAAATATATTTACAACACTTTTAATATATTTTGATGTTTTAAGTTTATTAAGTCAGTTGTCCTCGTTAGTAACCTACAACTAGTGGTCCACAGTTAGATGTACAGAAATAAATCAATAAATATTATCTTGAATCAATCCACGACCCAGTGTATACGTATCTCAGTATTGATCACAACTCAAACTATATATATTTTGGAATCAACCTCAACCCTGTATAGCTAACTCCAACATTCACATATAGAGTGTCTATGGTTGTTCCGAAATATATATAGATGTGTCGACATGATAGGTCGAAACATTGTATACGTGTCTATGGTATCTCAAGATTACATAATATACAATACAAGTTGATTAAGTTATGGTTGGAATAGATTTGTTACCAATTTTCACGTAGCTAAAATGAGAAAAACTATCCAATCTTGTTTTACCCATAACTTCTTCATTTTAAATCCGTTTTGAATGAATCAAATTGCTATGGTTTCATATTGAACTGTATTTTATGAATCTAAACAGAAAAAGTATAGGTTTATAGTCGGAAAAATAAGTTACAAGTCGTTTTTGTAAAGGTAGTCATTTCAGTCGAAAGAACGACGTCTAGATGACCATTTTAGAAAACATACTTCCACTTTGAATTTAACCATAATTTTTGGATATAGTTTCATGTTCATAATAAAAATCATTTTCTCAGAATAACAACTTTTAAATCAAAGTTTATCATAGCTTTTAATTAACTAACCCAAAACAGCCCGCGGTGTTACTACGACGGCGTAAATCCGGTTTTACGGTGTTTTTCGTGTTTCCAGGTTTTAAATCATTAAGTTAGCATATAATATAGATATAGAACATGTGTTTAGGTAATTTTAAAAGTCAAGTTAGAAGGATTAACTTTTGTTTGCGAACAAGTTTAGAATTAACTAAACTATGTTCTAGTGATTACGAGTTTAAACCTTCGAATAAGATAGTTTTATATATATGAATCGAATGATGTTATGAACATCATTACTACCTCAAGTTTAGTAGGTAAACCTACTGGAAGTGACAAGAAATGATCTAGCTTCAAAGGATCTTGGATGGCTTGAAAGTTCTTGAAGTAGGATCATGACACAAAAACACGTTCAAGTAAGATTTTTGCTCGAATTAAGATAGTTTATAGTTATAGAAATTGAATCAAAGTTTGAATATGAATATTACCTTGAATAAGAAAGATAACCTACTGTATATAACAAAGGTTTCTTGATCTTAGATGATTACTTGGAATGGATTAGAAAGCTTGGAAGTAAATTAGTAAACTTGAAGGGATTTTTGAAGTATTCTTGAAGTGTTCTTCCTATGATGATTATAGCTTGATTCTTGAAGTGATTTTTGATGAAGATGATGATTAACTACTGGAAAAATACGTTCATAATAGTGTGGGTGTGTTGAGAGAGAATTAGAAAGAGATTTGGAAGTGAAATGGAGTGAATGATGAGTGTTAATTGGTGAGTGGTGAGTGGGGTTAAAAGGAGTTCTAGTTAGTTGACTAGCTCATGGTAGAAGTTAAAATTGATTAGTCATACATGACATAATCAAGAGTGGAATCCCATGCTAGTTCCTATTGGTATATACCCATAGTAAGTACGTTTTGAAGCTGTGTATAATACGGGTAAGAATACGACTAGAATTCTTGATGAAAGAAAAGAATGGGAAAGTAACTGTAACCATTTTCGTTAAGTATGAGTGTTTTGATATATGTCTTGAAGTCTTCCAAAAGTATTTTAATACATCTAAATACACTACATGTATATACATTTTAACGGAGTCGTTAAGTCATCGTTAGTCGTTACATGTAAGTGTTGTTTTGAAACCTTTAAGTTAACGATCTCAATTAATGTTGTTAACCCATTGTTTATTATATCTAATGAGATGTTAAATTATTATATTATCATGATATTATGATATATTAATATATCTTAATATGATATATATACATTTAAATGTCGTTACAACGATAATCGTTACATATATGTCTCGTTTCGAAATCCTTAAGTTAGTAGTCTTGTTTATATGTATATAACTCATTGTTAATATACTTATGGAGATACTTACTTATCATAATCTCATGTTAACCATATGTATATCCATATATATATCGTCAAGTCGTTTTTACAAGTTTTAACGTTCGTGAATCGCCGGTCAACTTGGGTGGTCAATTGTCTATATGAAACATATTTCAATTAATCAAGTCTTAACAAGTTTGATTGCTTAACATGTTGGAAACATTTAATCATGTAAATATCAATCTCAATTAATATATATAAACATGGAAAAGTTCGGGTCACTACAGTACCTACCCGTTAAATAAATTTCGTCCCGAAATTTTAAGCTGTTGAAGGTGTTGACGAATCTTCTGGAAATAGATGCGGGTATTTCTTCTTCATCTGATCTTCACGCTCCCAGGTGAACTCGGGTCCTCTACGAGCATTCCATCGAACCTTAACAATTGGTATCTTGTTTTGCTTAAGTCTTTTAACCTCACGATCCATTATTTCGACGGGTTCTTCGATGAATTGGAGTTTTTCATTGATTTGGATTTCATCTAACGGAATAGTGAGATCTTCTTTAGCAAAACATTTCTTCAAATTCGAGACGTGGAAAGTGTTATGTACAGCCGCGAGTTGTTGAGGTAACTCAAGTCGGTAAGCTACTGGTCCGACACGATCAATAATCTTGAATGGTCCAATATACCTTGGATTTAATTTCCCTCGTTTACCAAATCGAACAACGCCTTTCCAAGGTGCAACTTTAAGCATGACCATCTCTCCAATTTCAAATTCTATATCTTTTCTTTTAATGTCAGCGTAGCTCTTTTGTCTACTTTGGGCGGTTTTCAACCGTTGTTGAATTTGGATGATCTTCTCGGTAGTTTCTTGTATAATCTCCGGACCCGTAATCTGTCTATCCCCCACTTCACTCCAACAAATCGGAGACCTGCACTTTCTACCATAAAGTGCTTCAAACGGCGCCATCTCAATGCTTGAATGGTAGCTGTTGTTGTAGGAAAATTCTGCTAACGGTAGATGTCGATCCCAACTGTTTCCGAAATCAATAACACATGCTCGTAGCATGTCTTCAAGCGTTTGTATCGTCCTTTCGCTCTGCCCATCAGTTTGTGGATGATAGGCAGTACTCATGTCTAGACGAGTTCCTAATGCTTGCTGTAATGTCTGCCAGAATCTTGAAATAAATCTGCCATCCCTATCAGAGATAATAGAGATTGGTATTCCATGTCTGGAGACAACTTCCTTCAAATACAGTCGTGCTAACTTCTCCATCTTGTCATCTTCTCTTATTGGTAGGAAGTGTGCTGATTTGGTGAGACGATCAACTATTACCCAAATAGTATCAAAACCACTTGCAGTCCTTGGCAATTTAGTGATGAAATCCATGGTAATGTTTTCCCATTTCCATTCCGGGATTTCGGGTTGTTGAAGTAGACCTGATGGTTTCTGATGCTCAGCTTTGACCTTAGAACACGTCAAACATTCTCCTACATATTTAGCAACATCGGCTTTCATACCCGGCCACCAAAAATGTTTCTTGAGATCCTTGTACATCTTCCCCGTTCCAGGATGTATTGAGTATCTGGTTTTATGAGCTTCTCTAAGTACCATTTCTCTCATATCTCCAAATTTTGGTACCCAAATCCTTTCAGCCCTATACCGGGTTCCGTCTTCCCGAATATTAAGATGCTTCTCCGATCCTTTGGGTATTTCATCCTTTAAATTTCCTTCTTTTAAAACTCCTTGTTGCGCCTCCTTTATTTGAGTAGTAAGGTTATTATGAATCATTATATTCATAGATTTTACTCGAATGGGTTCTCTGTCCTTCCTGCTCAAGGCATCGGCTACCACATTTGCCTTTCCCGGGTGGTAACGAATCTCAAAGTCGTAATCATTCAATAATTCAATCCACCTACGCTGCCTCATATTCAGTTGTTTCTGATTAAATATGTGTTGAAGACTTTTGTGGTCGGTATATATAATACTTTTGACCCCATATAAGTAGTGCCTCCAAGTCTTTAATGCAAAAACAACCGCGCCTAATTCCAAATCATGCGTCGTATAATTTTGTTCGTGAATCTTCAATTGTCTAGACGCATAAGCAATCACCTTCGTTCGTTGCATTAATACACAACCGAGACCTTGCTTTGATGCGTCACAATAAATCACAAAATCATCATTCCCTTCAGGCAATGACAATATAGGTGCCGTAGTTAGCTTTTTCTTCAATAACTGAAACGCTTTGTCTTGTTCATCATTCCATTCAAATTTCTTCCCTTTATGCGTTAATGCAGTCAAGGGTTTTGCTATTCTGGAAAAGTCTTGGATGAACCTTCTGTAGTAACCAGCTAGTCCTAAAAACTGGCGTATGTGTTTCGGAGTTTTCGGGGTTTCCCACTTTTCAACAGTTTCTATCTTTGCCGGATCCACCTTAATACCTTCTTTGTTCACTATGTGACCGAGGAATTGAACTTCTTCCAACCAAAATGCACACTTTGAAAACTTAGCGTACAATTCTTCCTTCCTCAATACTTCTAACACCTTTCTCAAATGTTCACCGTGTTCTTGGTCATTCTTTGAGTAAATAAGTATGTCATCAATGAAAACAATGACAAACTTGTCAAGGTATGGTCCACACACTCGGTTCATAAGGTCCATGAACACAGCTGGTGCATTAGTTAAACCAAACGGCATGACCATAAACTCGTAATGACCGTAACGTGTTCTGAAAGCAGTCTTTGGAATATCATCTTCTTTCACCCGCATTTGATGATACCCGGAACGTAAGTCAATCTTTGAATAAACAGACGAGCCTTGTAGTTGATCAAATAAGTCGTCGATTCTCGGTAGTGGGTAGCGGTTCTTGATGGTAAGTTTGTTCAACTCTCGGTAGTCGATACACAACCTGAATGTACCATCTTTCTTCTTGACAAACAAAACAGGAGCTCCCCACGGTGATGTGCTTGGTCGAATGAAACCACGCTCTAAAAGTTCTTGTAATTGGCTTTGCAGTTCTTTCATCTCGGTGGGTGCGAGTCTGTAAGGAGCACGAGCTATTGGTGCAGCTCCTGGTACAAGATCTATTTGAAATTCAACGGATCGCTGTGGGGGTAATCCCGGTAATTCTTTCGGAAATACATCGGGAAATTCTTTTGCAAAGGGAACATCATTGATGCTCTTTTCTTCAGTTTGTACTTTCTCGACGTGTGCTAGAACAGCATAGCAACCTTTTCTTATTAGTTTTTGTGCCTTCAAATTACTAATAAGATGTAGCTTCGTGTTGCCCTTTTCTCCGTACACCATTAAGGGTTTTCCTTTTTCTCGTATAATGCGAATTGCATTTTTGTAACAAACGATCTCTGCTTTTACTTCTTTCAACCAGTCCATACCGATTATCACATCAAAACTCCCTAACTCTACTGGTATCAAATCAATCTTAAATGTTTCGCTAACCAGTTTAATTTCTCGATTCCGACATATATTATCTGCTGAAATTAATTTACCATTTGCTAATTCGAGTAAAAATTTACTATCCAAAGGCGTCAATGGACAACTTAATTTAGCACAAAAATCTCTACTCATATAGCTTCTATCCGCACCCGAATCAAATAAAACGTAAGCAGATTTATTGTCAATAAGAAACGTACCCGTAACAAGCTCCGGGTCTTCCTGTGCCTCTGCCGCATTAATATTGAAAACTCTTCCGCGGCCTTGTCCATTCGTGTTCTCCTGGTTCGGGCAATTTCTAATAATGTGGCCCGGTTTTCCACATTTATAACAAACTACATTGGCATAACTTGCTCCGACACTACTTGCTCCGCCATTACTCGTTCCGACACCATTTGTTCCTTTCGTTCTATTAACCCCTGGTCCATAGACCTCACACTTCGCCGTGCTATGACCATTTCTTTTACACTTGTTGCAAAATTTGGTGCAGAACCCCGAGTGATTCTTTTCACACCTTTGGCATAGCTGCTTCTGATTGTTGTTGTTGTTGCGGTTATTATTGTTGTTGGGATGATTATTGTAGTTGCTGTTGTTGTTGCTGTTGTTGTTGGGCCGTTTGTTGTAGTTGCGATTGATGTTGCGATTGTTGGGATAATTGTTGCGATTATTGTTGTAATTGCTGTAGTTGTTGTATTGGTGATTCTTATCACCGTTTTCCTCCCACTTTCTTTTGACTTGCTTCACATTGGCCTCTTCAGCAGTCTGTTCTTTAATTCTTTCTTCAATCTGGTTCACTAGTTTGTGAGCCATTCTACATGCCTGTTGTATGGAGGCGGGCTCGTGTGAACTTATATCTTCTTGGATTCTTTCTGGTAATCCTTTCACAAACGCGTCGATCTTCTCTTCCTCATCTTCGAATGCACCCGGACACAATAGGCACAATTCTGTGAATCGTCTTTCATACGTGGTAATATCAAATCCTTGGGTTCGTAACCCTCTAAGTTCTGTCTTGAGCTTATTGACCTCGGTTCTGGGACGGTACTTCTCGTTCATCAAGTGCTTGAATGCTGACCACGGTAGTGCGTACGCATCATCTTGTCCCACTTGCTCTAGATAGGTATTCCACCATGTTAACGCAGAACCTGTAAAGGTATGCGTAGCGTACTTCACTTTGTCCTCTTCAGTACACTTACTTATGGCAAACACCGATTCGACCTTCTCGGTCCACCGTTTCAATCCGATCGGTCCTTCGGTTCCATCAAATTCCAAAGGTTTGCAGGCAGTGAATTCTTTGTAGGTGCATCCTACACGATTTCCTGTACTGCCAGATCCAAGGTTATTGTTGGTATATAGCGCAGCCTGTACTGCGGCTATGTTTGAAGCTAGAAAAGTACGGAATTCCTCTTCATTCATATTCACGGTGTGTCGAGTAGTCGGTGCCATTTCCTTCAAAATAGTTAAATGGAACAAGTTAATCATACAGAATATTAAGAGTAGTTAATAGTATTTCGTAGCATAATATGAACTCATTTATAAAAGCTTTTTCTTCATATTAGCGTTTTATAAGTTTAAATTCGGGTAGTACCTACCCGTTAAGTTCATACTTAGTAGCTAATATACAATTCAACTACTACAATTCTATATGAAAAACTGATTGTAATAATATTTCGCGTTCAAACTTTTACACAATATTTTACAAACTTACAATACCGCTTATTTTACATATAGCATGAAATATAGCACACAATAAATTTGATACAAGATGGTTGTGAAGATAATTCTGGCTAGTACACAAGTCGTTCAGCAAAGGCAATAAAGACACGTAATTCATACGTCCAGAAACAAGTCATGCATTCTGGTTTTACTAGGATTACTTCCCATCCTTGGTCTTGTGGAACATAACCGTTATGGCCGTTGATAAGACAGCGTGTTGTAACGTCGTCAAAGGGACGAGGGTTACGTAATGACCAACAGTCTCGTAATAACCTAAAAACCTCATTTCTTACCCCAATTACCGACTCCGTCACTTGAGGGAACGTTTTGTTTAATAGTTGTAGCCCGATGTTCTTGTTCTCACTTTGGTGAGAAGCGAACATTACTAACCCGTAAGCATAACATGCTTCTTTATGTTGCATGTTAGCTGCTTTTTCTAAATCACGAAGTCCTATATTTGGATATACTGAGTCAAAATAATTTCTTAACCCGTTGCGTAAAATAGCATTTGGGTTCCCCGCAATATATGCGTCAAAGTAAACACATCGTAACTTATGGATTTCCCAATGTGATATCCCCCATCTTCCGAACGAAAGCCTTTTATAAACCAAATCATTCTTGGAACGTTCTTCGAATGTCTTACAAACTGATCTCGCCTTAAATAGTTGTGCCGAGGAATTCTGACCGACTCTAGACAAGATTTCATCAATCATGTCTCCGGGTAGGTCTCTTAAAATATTGGGTTGTCTATCCATTTTGTATTTTTATACTGTAAAATAGACAAGAGTTAGATTCATAAAAAAATACTTATTAATACAAGCAATTTTTACATATATCATAAAGCATAAGCACACTATATTACATATATTACACCACACGAATACAACTATCTTATTCCGACTCGCTTGTTTCTTCTTCTTTGGTTTTGGTTCGTTTTCCCAAGTTTCTAGGGATATATGATGTTCCCCTAATACGAGCCGTTATTTTCCACATTGGTTTAGAAAAACCTGGTGGTTTAGAGGTTCCCGGGTCATTGTTACAAATTAAGGACTTCGGGGGTTGACGATACATATAAAGTTCATCGGGGTTGGAATTAGATTTCTCTATTTTTATGCCCTTTCCCTTATTATTTTCTTTTGCCTTTTTAAATTCAGTTGGGGTAATTTCTATAACATCATCGGAATTCTCGTCGGAATCCGATTCATCGGAGAATTGGTAATCCTCCCAATATTTTGCTTCCTTAGCGGAAACACCATTGACCATAATTAACCTTGGTCGGTTGGTTGAGGATTTTCTTTTACTTAACCGTTTTATTATTTCCCCCACCGGTTCTATTTCTTCATCCGGTTCCGATTCTTCTTCCGATTCCGATTCTTCTTCTGGTTCCTCTTCGGGAACTTGTGAATCAGTCCACGAATCATTCCAATTTACATTTGACTCTTCATTATTATTAGGTGAGTCAATGGGACTTGTTCTAGAGGTAGACATCTATCACATAATATCAAACGCGTTAAGAGATTAATATATCACATAATATTCACATGTTAAAAATATATAGTTTCCAACAAAATTTGTTAAGCAATCATTTTTCAAGTAAACACGGTCGAAGTCCAGACTCACTAATGCATCCTAACAAACTCGATAAGACACACTAATGCAAAATTCTGGTTCTCTAAGACCAACGCTCTGATACCAACTGAAATGTCCCGTTCTTATTGATTAAAAACGTTCCATATTAATTGATTTCGTTGCGAGGTTTTGACCTCTATATGAGACGTTTTTCAAAGACTGCATTCATTTTAAAACAAACCATAACCTTTATTTCATCAATAAAGGTTTAAAAGTTTTACGTAGATTATCAAATAATGATAATCTAAAATATCCTGTTTACACACGACCATTACATAATGGTTTACAATACAAATATGTTACAACAAAATAAGTTTCTTGAATGCAGTTTTTACACAATATCATACAAGCATGGACTCCAAATCTCGTCCTTATTTAAGTATGCGACAGCGGAAGCTCTTAATAATCACCTGAGAATAAACATGCTTTAAAACGTCAACAAAAATGTTGGTGAGTTATAGGTTTAACCTATATATATCAAATCATAATAATAGACCACAAGATTTCATATTTCAATACATATCCCATACATAGAGATAAAAATCATTCATATGGTGAACACCTGGTAATCGACATTAACAAGATGCATATATAAGAATATCCCCATCATTCCGGGACACCCTTCGGATATGATATAAATTTCGAAGTACTAAAGCATCCGGTACTTTGGATGGGGTTTGTTAAGCCCAATAGATCTATCTTTAGGATTCGCGTCAATTAGGGTGTCTGTTCCCTAATTCTTAGATTACCAGACTTAATAAAAAGGGGCATATTCGATTTCGATAATTCAACCATAGAATGTAGTTTCACGTACTTGTGTCTATTTTGTAAATCATTTATAAAACCTGCATGTATTCTCATCCCAAAAATATTAGATTTTAAAAGTGGGACTATAACTCACTTTCACAGATTTTTACTTCGTCGAGAAGTAAGACTTGGCCACTGTTGATTCACGAACCTATAACAATATATACATATATATTAAAGTATGTTCAAAATATATTTACAACACTTTTAATATATTTTGATGTTTTAAGTTTATTAAGTCAGTTGTCCTCGTTAGTAACCTACAACTAGTGGTCCACAGTTAGATGTACAGAAATAAATCAATAAATATTATCTTGAATCAATCCACGACCCAGTGTATACGTATCTCAGTATTGATCACAACTCAAACTATATATATTTTGGAATCAACCTCAACCCTGTATAGCTAACTCCAACATTCACATATAGAGTGTCTATGGTTGTTCCGAAATATATATAGATGTGTCGACATGATAGGTCGAAACATTGTATACGTGTCTATGGTATCTCAAGATTACATAATATACAATACAAGTTGATTAAGTTATGGTTGGAATAGATTTGTTACCAATTTTCACGTAGCTAAAATGAGAAAAACTATCCAATCTTGTTTTACCCATAACTTCTTCATTTTAAATCCGTTTTGAATGAATCAAATTGCTATGGTTTCATATTGAACTGTATTTTATGAATCTAAACAGAAAAAGTATAGGTTTATAGTCAGAAAAATAAGTTACAAGTCGTTTTTGTAAAGGTAGTCATTTCAGTCGAAAGAACGACGTCTAGATGACCATTTTAGAAAACATACTTCCACTTTGAGTTTAACCATAATTTTTGGATATAGTTTCATGTTCATAATAAAAATCATTTTCTCAGAATAACAACTTTTAAATCAAAGTTTATCATAGTTTTTAATTAACTAACCCAAAACAGCCCGCGGTGTTACTACGACGGCGTAAATCCGGTTTTACGGTGTTTTTCGTGTTTCCAGGTTTTAAATCATTAAGTTAGCATATCATATAGATATAGAACATGTGTTTATTTAATTTTAAAAGTCAAGTTAGAAGGATTAACTTTTGTTTGCGAACAAGTTTAGAATTAACTAAACTATGTTCTAGTGATTACGAGTTTAAACCTTCGAATAAGATAGTTTTATATATATGAATCGAATGATGTTATGAACATCATTACTACCTCAAGTTTAGTAGGTAAACCTACTGGAAGTGACAAGAAATGATCTAGCTTCAAAGGATCTTGGATGGCTTGAAAGTTCTTGAAGTAGGATCATGACACAAAAACACGTTCAAGTAAGATTTTTGCTCGAATTAAGATAGTTTATAGTTATAGAAATTGAATCAAAGTTTGAATATGAATATTACCTTGAATAAGAAAGATAACCTACTGTATATAACAAAGGTTTCTTGATCTTAGATGATTACTTGGAATGGATTAGAAAGCTTGGAAGTAAATTAGTAAACTTGAAGGGATTTTTGAAGTATTCTTGAAGTGTTCTTCCTATGATGATTATAGCTTGATTCTTGAAGTGATTTTTGATGAAGATGATGATTAACTACTGGAAAAATACGTTCATAATAGTGTGGGTGTGTTGAGAGAGAATTAGAAAGAGATTTGGAAGTGAAATGGAGTGAATGATGAGTGTTAATTGGTGAGTGGTGAGTGGGGTTAAAAGGAGTTCTAGTTAGTTGACTAGCTCATGGTAGAAGTTAAAATTGATTAGTCATACATGACATAATCAAGAGTGGAATCCCATGCTAGTTCCTATTGGTATATACCCATAGTAAGTACGTTTTGAAGCTGTGTATAATACGGGTAAGAATACGACTAGAATTCTTGATGAAAGAAAAGAATGGGAAAGTAACTGTAACCATTTTCGTTAAGTATGAGTGTTTTGATATATGTCTTGAAGTCTTCCAAAAGTATTTTAATACATCTAAATACACTACATGTATATACATTTTAACGGAGTCGTTAAGTCATCGTTAGTCGTTACATGTAAGTGTTGTTTTGAAACCTTTAAGTTAACGATCTCAATTAATGTTGTTAACCCATTGTTTATTATATCTAATGAGATGTTAAATTATTATATTATCATGATATTATGATATATTAATATATCTTAATATGATATATATACATTTAAATGTCGTTACAACGATAATCGTTACATATATGTCTCGTTTCGAAATCCTTAAGTTAGTAGTCTTGTTTATATGTATATAACTCATTGTTAATATACTTATGGAGATACTTACTTATCATAATCTCATGTTAACCATATGTATATCCATATATATATCGTCAAGTCGTTTTTACAAGTTTTAACGTTCGTGAATCGCCGGTCAACTTGGGTGGTCAATTGTCTATATGAAACATATTTCAATTAATCAAGTCTTAACAAGTTTGATTGCTTAACATGTTGGAAACATTTAATCATGTAAATATCAATCTCAATTAATATATATAAACATGGAAAAGTTCGGGTCACTACAACATTCACCAAATAGTACAAATCATTCCTTCTCTTACCCATTCCCATCACCTTCTTGGTTTTCATGTCCTGAATTATATAAAAATCAGAGAAGAAAATCACCACACAAGGTGTATCTCTTGTTAACTTTGGCACAGATAGTAAACTAAACCTGAAAGATGGTACAACTAGTACATCTTTTAACTTCATGTTATTATCTAATTCAATTTGGCCAATGTGAGATATAACAGAAGTATTTCCATTTGGCAACCTAATATGAGGTTGTAGTATCAAACTTGTAGGATTAATAAGATTTTTAGATACAGGTGTCATTTGATCAGTTGCACCTGTGTCTAAAATCCATTCACTTAAAATACTAGAATTAGCCATAATACCTGCAGTAAAATGATGATCAATTTCATCATCTGTGTCTGCAAGGTTTTGTTAACTTTTAGAAGTCATTTGTGGCAAGCATTTCAACAATTGTTCAAACTGCTCAGAAGTAAACACCACACTATTTCCTTAAACACTAGTAGCCAAGCCTTGCACATTAGCAGCAGATTTCTTGGGAACAGACTTAGGTTT
Organism: Rutidosis leptorrhynchoides; assembly: GCF_046630445.1. Classification (NCBI taxonomy): domain Eukaryota; kingdom Viridiplantae; phylum Streptophyta; class Magnoliopsida; order Asterales; family Asteraceae; genus Rutidosis; species Rutidosis leptorrhynchoides. Next base: position 605,097,698 of record NC_092333.1, on the reverse strand, counting down.
CAAATTACCCTGTGACACTACTGCTTGCTTTGACTGCTGCCTGTGTTTATAGTGCCACACAGGGTAACCTACTTTCTCCCAACACTTTTCTGGAGAATGCCACTTATAGCCACAAATTGAGCACTTATTATCCCTGGAAACTTGAGTTGACCTACTATACAGAGCAGTTGTTTTAATAGCACTAAACAATTCCCTTTGTGATTCCTCTTGCTGTACCATAGAACAAGCAATCTCAACACTAGGAAGTGGATTCATAAGCAACATTTGAGTTCTAATTGCACTGAAATTCTCATCCAAGCCATTTAAGAACTGAAACAAATGTTGTTCCTCTTTCTGTTGATTCAATGCAGTCAAAAATTCACAATCTCAGGAGTAACATTTCCAATTCTAGGCAGTTCATTCATAGAATCAATTTCTTCCCAAATACATTGCATTTTAGTATAATATTCACTTACTAAACTGCCATGTTGCTCACAAGAGTAAGTCTCCTTATGAAGTTTATACTTACGAGATCCATTGCTTAGAGCAAATCTTTTCTCCAACTGTCTCCAGATCTCTGATGCAGTGCCAACAAACATGATCGAATTGGCAATAGATTCAGTAACACTTGACATAATTGAGCTGATCACCATATTGTTACATGTGTCCCAAAGTTCTGCACGATTTGCATCATCTGCAGGCCTAGCAACAGTTCCAGTTACAAAACCTAATTTGAGTTTAGTAGACAACGCAATCTCAAGAGCACGACGCCACGAACGATAATTTTGTGCACCGATTAACTTTTCCTAGACTGATAATGATCCAGGTCCATCTGATGGATGCAAGAACAAAGGATTCTGGAAAACTTGAGGATCCATAGGAATCAACACTGCGAAAGCGAATTTAACTTGAATTGAAAGAGTTCGAAATCAAAAACACAACTCAATTCACAGCAGATTACTGTGAATTAGATTCGATTTACGCTAACGAAGAACGCTAAACTATGCTCTAATACCATGTGAAGTTTAGCAATTGAACACACACACATTGACATTGAACACAATGACGTATATTCCAACTGAATTTACAATCCGTTTACAAATGAATAAATACCTAAATCTGTAAGAATCTAACAACCCTAACTAAACTAACAAACTAAGAATCTAGGTTAACACTTTCAGTCCCTGGTACATTGTAATGTGCATAATGAACCCTGGACTTCAAGTTCAAACTCTGTAATAAACAAATCATTACAAATGGTATAGCCTGAGAGGGCTATAATCACTACTCAAACAGAGATCTATGAACATTAAGAAGCTAATCTATAACTTGCTAAGCTAAACCAATGGAAAAACATAGCTAACTTGATACGTGTACATACAGAAATACTACATTTGTTAGCCATGATCACTATAACTATTTATCTTCCTCCACTTTGTTGTTAATTTTGATATGTGGTCATTTTTATTGTATAAAACGTTAAGTGAATGCTAGGAAAGTGATATGACGATAAGTATTACACAAAAAAAATCGATTATAGATAATAATACAATTAGATTCGCTATTGATAGATAAATTTTGGTATACGTTGAGTTGGATACAAAAACCTGATATGAACGTGGTCTAATAAGCAGCTTAGTAAACTTTTCTTCATACATTTCAATTCACTAAATTTAAATGGTTCAAACACCTACAAATATTAACTTATACTTGGTAAATCTTTCCAAGTTACATGTGATCATCTTATACTTGGTAAATGTTTCCAAGTTACATATGATCAACGTATATACTTTAGTCATTTCAAATTAGCACAAAATGAACCAAAATGACAAAGATCCTCAAACATAAAGACTTGGAACTCAAAAACAAAATTAGCCGAAGTCAAATCCAAACTATATTTACAACCTCTATAAAACTCAGATGCTGGAAAACTGAAAACCTAACTGCAATATAAAATCTACAGTGCAGAATTATTTGAACATCTAAGCACAACACTGCACAAAGTAACTTTATTTTCATACTGCTATACTTTAATAGTTTCATTATGGTAATCAATTGTAAAATTACTTTATTTGTGGTGTAGTTTCTTTTATATCTTTGTAGGTGAAATCTCATCATGAAACTATACATTCAAAAAAGGAAACAGAGTTGTCAAAAATTGCCACAGCAGATAATCATGCATGTAGTTATTTATTGGGTTCAAGCACATATAACTTGCAACTATATTGCCACATCAGTTCATATACTAGCACTAACGATTTGTCAAATTAAAGAATCAGAAACTTAGTAACAATCAAATCACCATAATTACACTACAATTACAATTGTTTGTAACCAATAACTACCTCTTCTTGTAGCGTTATCCCATAGTAAGTTTTGCCTAATCCTCATTTTCCATTAAAGGTAATTCATTCAAATCAAAATCTTGAACGAATCTATTCTCATCTTCTGCCATTTTCGGAGGGATACTAGCCAGCATCAATAAACCCACAGCCACGTCAATTATATCATTCGATACTATAATACCTTTGGGCCTCGAATTGCGATGATCCTGACACGTACGTACATTGCCAGCAACTATTAATCCCGAACGACTTCTATTGCGACGCTTCACCTCAAAGTCAAATAAAGACTTGGTCAAGAAATCATCCTTAGCATAACGCCCTTCAAAGAATGCGTTCCATCTGTTATCCGTATGAGTCTTGAGATGAAAATGAAACTCTTTCAACGTCCCAAAAGTACCTCGGCATATACGGCATACCGATCTGTTTTCACTGTTCTTGAAACCCACATCGAAATGATCTTTTACGACCTGTTGATTGACTAGTCCAATTTTTGTGTCTCGTGGCCGTTTATTGAAGTTTTCTGCCAATTCAATAAACTTAATAAGAACCCCTCTGTCGATCTCTTTCTTGAACTTGTCTGCATTTGCGGGTTTGTTGGTTGTCGAGTTGACAACATCATGATCATGAATCGCATTCTTATTCATCTCTTCAATTTGAACATGCGAGTTTTTGATAACAATGGTTGAATGTGAATGAAGTAATTGGAGAAAAATGGTAGAGGGAAATTGAGCAGGTGTTTATGAAAATGGTAAGAAAGGTACGTATAGATGAATGAGTTTATAAAGGAACTAACTGCCCTTCGTAACGGCTTAACGGAATTATAACAACTTTTAACACAATAATTACAGATACCACCCTGAACTTCTATTAAATACAAAACAACCCTTCAACTTGGCTTTGACATTGACTGACTTCTGTAGATTAGGACTTTGATATACGGTAAGATGGACGGTGAATAAGGAAACCATTTGTAAAAATTACGGAGTACTTTTTAGATTTCAATAAGATTTTATTGGTAGTTATGAGATTATATTATTTATAAGATTACTAGTGACCCGTGAAATCAAATCACGGGTTTGTTTAAACGAAACAAATTTTTTTTTTTTTTGGTAAGCAAGGAAACTTTCATATGAATGAGCACATTGGCTCCCTCATAGAAGGTAAAACCTAGGGTAATCAAGCCCCCCGAGCGCGAGACCTGGTACCGGGTGAATTGTGCATTATGTGCACCCTCTAGTCACACTCCCTTTTTGAACAATTTGGCATAGCCAGGAATTGAACCCGGGTGGTGTGCTTCATTGGGCAACTCGGTGGCCACTCAGGCAAGCCTGAATAGTAAAACGAAACAATTTAATGACATGTTTTATGTATTAAGTGAATGTAAATATTAAAATCATTTATTTTAATGACCCGTTTGACTAATAACTTGTCGTTGTTTTTACAAATATATAGAGACATGTATTCTCGCATACATATGTAACGTAATTAATTTCGTAAAAAGAATTCATATTTGAATATTAATAAAATAATAATTATAATTATAATTATTATATTTAAAGTAAATAATAATAATAAAGTTCGCTCAAAATTGGGTATTTATATTTTTAATAATAATTATTATTATTAGTAATAATAAATACCTTTTGAATTTTTTTAGAAAATTAAAGTTACAATTGAGAGATTAGTATTCCATCTATAAAAAATTTCGTATTATTTTTTTAATTAAATTAATATATAATTACGACATCATCATTATAAGAATTAAAAGATAATTAGTTTAATAATGACATTATCATTTTAGAGCATTATATGACTATATAGATGTATTGTCGGGTGAAGTTTTTAATCTTAGTTTTAAATTATATTCTTAATCTTAAATTCTACTCCGTATTTAGCTTTTAATCATGATCATAATTAAATTTAGGATATTTTTTTTTTTAAGCATAGCCTTTAAGGCTATACTTGAAAAAAAAAATAATAATAATAATAATTAAATTTAGGACTTCTCATGTTGGTCGAATGTGGTGATACGGGTAAACCTAAAAGTATTTCAATGAACTTTGATCTTCAAACTGTGATTCGGTAATGTTTGGGTCTTGCAACCGTGGATTTTGATTAGTTCTACGTAAGTTGTAAAAGATGTTCTTAAGTTAGTTAGTCCCTCTGTATTTGTAATAGTGGCGGCCAGATTTGAGAGTTTTCTTTATTGGAGTTGGTGCTGGGCTTACTTTTACGCATTGGAGCTTAGGAGAAGCTTATTAACATACATGTTTTTTGAAAAGAAAAAAAACTTGATTTTTCTTAGTACTCGCGGGTCCATATTACCCGCGGGTCCATATTACCAATGACCCGCCAACGGGTAAATTTTTCTTTATTCGCGGGAACCTGTTTACCCGTCAACGGGTAAATTTTTCTGCCCCGTACCCGCAACTCACGAGTAAACCCTTGGGTTTACAAAATATGCACTTTAACTAATTTTTAGTCACATATACTCCCTACCCGAGGGTTTTACCCATTATAGGAATAAATTAAAAAATTCAAATTATATAATATAAAATTAAGTATATGTATGCGGGTAAACGGTTATACATGCGGGTAGCTCAAACGGATCACGGATTTACGGGTCGAGTTTTACCCGCGGCGGGTATGAAATACCCGCTAGGGGTGTTCAAAACCGGATATCCGAATTTTCGGATATCCGAAATTTCGGATAGTGGATTTGGTCATCCGATATCCGAATCCGAAATTTCGGATATCCGGATTTCGGATATCCGAAATTTCGGATTCGGATATCGGATTATCCGAATATCCGAACTTTAATTTTAAAGTGATCTTCAATCTTCAATTCTTCAATCTTTAATCCTTGAAGCAAACAGAGACTAAGCCACTTGTATTATGTAGAAGATCATTAAGTTTAAAGCATGGTATGCCCGATGAACGCTTAGGTGTATGACAATACAAAGCACTATAAAAAAAACTTCACAATCTCAGTAACTGGTCACAAAGTTACAATTAGATACAGTCAACTTTTGAGTATTTGAAGTACTTGATGACCGATTCATTTGGTATTACAAATAATAAAAGATAATGGGTACCATAACATGTTCTTAGGCTCTTCAGTTTAATCGTGATAATTAGTAAAATAGCTGATGCACATAAGGTAAGAAGTATGCAGACATTGGAGTATCAAATTGGTAAAGTAAGGTTACGAAGACCCATATCCACCAGAATCAAAAGAGGACTCCTTTTAGTCCATATACAGCCCTTTATAAGTTATAATTATAAGTTATAAATATGAATTATAATGTAAATAAATATTAACAAAGTATTAATTTTGGATATTCGGATATCCGAATATCCGAATTTTTTAAAAAGTGATATCCGAAACCCGAATCGGAAAAATCGGATATCCGATTTTCGGATATCCGAAAAATCAGATATCCGATTTTTCGGATATTTTCGGATTATTCGGATTCGGATTCGGATATTATGAACACTGTAGCGACCCGACCAAAATCGTCATTGACGGCGCCGTCTGCTTAGGTCCCGTTACGTGGTTATAAGTCTTTAAAATAACGTTTGACCAAAATATGTCGCATTCATTTCAAATGTAAAGATTGTTTCAAAGTTTACAAGAATAGTTCAACCATTAGTTACGTTACAAAGTTATAAGTACAAATGAAACCTACGCGACACAGTTTTAAATAAAGTCAAAAGAAGCTCCATGTATGCATATATACTCGACATCCAATGCAAGTATCAAAATAGTGAGCGGAAGCATGTATCACATATCGTTCAAAGACCTGAGAAAACATAGAAATTTGTCAACGAAAACGTTGGTGAAATCATAGGTTTAAGTAAGTAAGTGAGTAAGTAAAAGAACCACAAGATTTATAACATTTCAATAATAGTAAACCATTCCAAAAATTGTTATCACGAGCACCCAATTATCAAGGCTTAACTTTCCATCCATAGAACCCCATCACAATAGTGTTAGAACATACACTGTTTCTCGAAAATATATTTCATCCGTAGACGGTAGCGAACCGTTCGAATGAGAGTTTGTCAAACCCATATGCCCATACAACATAAGTTCTCGCTTACACCCGGCAAGTGTAACTAATGATAATCGAATTGAGGATTTTGTTCTAACTCGTATGTAGAATGTTTGTTTTCATACTTGTGTTCACTTTGTAAAATGAAACGTTTATGTTTTCTCATCCCAAATGTAAGTTTTAAAAGAGTAAAAGTGGGACTATGATCTCACCTTGAGTGCACGAGTAATAAAGTACTTCACAAGTAAACGTGTGCAAGGACAATTGCTAGTCTTGACCTAAACAAGTAGGTTGTATCAATAACGGTAAACGCGATTGGTCAAAGTTATTCAATTAGTCCTATGGCTCGTTACGACTCGATTGTATAGCATGTGAATCAAATTGTCAAGTTTCATGCAAGATACAAGTATAAAAGCATGTTAGAACGATTTGCATAAACATTTGGTTAAGTTTGATTAAAAGTCAACTTTGGTCAAAGTCAAAGTCAACGGGGTCGGGTCGGGTATCCTACAATTTTTCCATGATGAGAAATCATATGTGAGCATGCTATCCAAATTTCATGTAAATCGGAGTTGCGGTTAAGCGAGTAGAATTTTTATGAAAAGTAAAACACAAATCAAAATGGCCTGGGAGAGTGCGCGGTGCGCGCAAGAGTGCGCGGTGCGCGGTGCGCGCAAGAGTGCGCGGCGCGCACTATCGCGTGGAACCAGATCAGGTACAAGTACAGGGGTTAAGCATTTTCACTTCACCATGTGCGCGGCGCGCGTCAGGGTGCGCGGCGCGCATTCCTGGAAAATGTGCTGGTTGCAGTATTTTGTCAAGTCTCGAACCAAAACACAATTTAACACAACTCATGAATCGAAAACCTTTAAAACGCACGCCATACATCGTTGGAAAGGTAATTTAACAAGGAACGCAACTAAACACATTTCATTAATCAAAACATCATTTACAACAACAAAAACCTCGTCGGAAGATCGTTAAATATTCATAATCAAAGTTTCAAGTTCACAAAATGCATTTCATGATTCGGGAATCCAATTTACACATACGATATGCCATTTTGAAGGTAATAAAACATACATTGCAACTAAACACCCACTAACAACATTTCATAGCATTCAAGGCATCAAAAATTTATTTTAAGTCTATCAAACCCTAACCAAAATTCACAAACTCATTAATCATGTTATTGAAGTTTTCTTAATCAACCTACACATCAAAATGAAGCTAGTGATACTAGTAACACAATTAAAACATGAACTTTTAACATCTAACAACATTTAATCAACCAAATCAAAGATTAAACAAACACTTTTTCAAGTTCATGCTAGTTACACTAAAACAACAAGATCAAGCATACAAATCATATATTCATGTTAGACTTGAGCTATAGACACTAATTAACACTTTTATAAGTCAAAAACATCAAGAACAAGAAATCTAGTGTTTTTAGAAAGTTACTCAAACGAGATAAAGTTAGTATCAAAACGTAGAGGATGAAGAGAGGATCACAAATATGTAGTCGGATTTGTTGTGAGCTTCCTAGATCCGAATTAGATGATGTTTGAATGATTTTGAGAGTTGAGAGAAAAAGATGGAAGTAATTAGAGGTGAGGAGGTGATAGAATGAGATGAGTGGTGGTGGTTGGTGTTAACTAGTTTCCACTAGTTACATCTTTGATCAAATGGCAAGGTTAGTCCCTCAAGTTTGGAAGCGGGTGCGTGAATTAACCGAACGAACATTTTAAAAACGCTAGGGTAACGAGAGATGTTATAATTAAATAACAAAAATATTAAGAACGTTAGCTAATGGAGGATCCGAATTTAGATTGCGAAAGATTTTTATCAAAAAAAAAAAAAAAAAAAAGACGGGCGTTAAAATAATTTAACGGAAAAATGCGGGATGTTACATTACCCACACCTATTTCGTCCCGAAATTTAGTTGAAAGTAGTAGTCGATGTCTCTTCCTCGAGACCTTGTGTTGTTAATTCTACGAATAAGTGAAGGTACTTTCTTTTCAATTGATCTTGCCTTCCCCAGGTAAACTCGGGTCCTCTTTTAGCATTCCAGCGAACTTGGACAGTCGGGTTTTTACGTTGTCTTAAGGTTTGATTTTATGATCCATAATTTCAACTGGTTCTCCTATGAAGTGGAGTTTGTCATCAATAGGAAGCTTATCTAGAAGAATAACACGTTCCTGTTCCGCAGGGCACGTCTCTAAGTTTGTTACATGGAATGTAGGATGAACGGGAACTTAATGGAGTCGGAAGATCTAAACGGTATGTAGCGGGTCCAATACGCCCCAAGATTTCAAAAGGATCAATATTGCTGATTTAACTTCCTCTGTTTTCCCAAAACGGATTACACCTTTCCAAGGTGCGACTTTTAGCATTTCGTGGTTACCCACTTGAGATTCGAGAGGCTTACGTCTAACATCGGCACAGCTCTTTTGGCGACTACGGGCCGTCTTGAGCCCTTCTCGGACTTGAACGATCTTAACGGTTATTTCTTGAATGAGTTCGGATCCGGTGATTTGCTTGTCACCTACTTCGGTCCAACGAATAGGAGAGCAACATTTGCGGTCATATTGTAGTGACCCGAACTTTTCCATGTTTATATATATTAATTGAGATTGATATTTACATGATTAAATGTTTCCAACATGTTAAGCAATCAAACTTGTTAAGACTTGATTAATTGAAATAGGTTTCATATAGACAATTGACCACCCAAGTTGACCGGTGATTCACGAACGTTAAAACTTGTAAAAACTATATGATGACATATATATGGTTATATATATAGTTAACATAATATTATGATATGTAAACATATCATTAAGTATATTAACAATGAACTACATATGTAAAAACAAGACTACTAACTTAATGATTTTGAAACGAGACATATATGTAACGATTATCGTTGTAACGAAATTTAATGTATATATATCATATTAAGAGATATTCGTACATCATAATATCATGATAATATAATAATTTAAAATCTCTTTTGATATTATAAACATTGGGTTAACAACATTTAACAAGATCGTTAACCTAAAGGTTTCAAAACAACATTTACATGTAACGACTAACGATGACTTAACGACTCAGTTAAAATGTATATACATGTAGTGTTTTAATATGTATTCATACACTTTTGAAAGACTTCAAGACACTTATCAAAATACTTCTACTTAACAAAAATGCTTACAATTACATCCTCGTTCAGTTTCATCAACAATTCTACTCGTATGCACCCGTATTCGTACTCGTACAATACACAGCTTTTAGATGTATGTACTATTGGTATATACACTCCAATGATCAGCTCTTAGCAGCCCATGTGAGTCACCTAACACATGTGGGAACCATCATTTGGCAACTAGCATGAAATATCTCATAAAATTACAAAAATATGAGTAATCATTCATGACTTATTTACATGAAAACAAAATTACATATCCTTTATATCTAATCCATACACCGACGACCAAAAACACCTACAAACACTTTCATTCTTCAATTTTCTTCATCTAATTGATCTCTCTCAAGTTCTATCTTCAAGTTCTAAGTGTTCTTCATAAATTCCAAAAGTTCTAGTTTCATAAAATCAAGAATACTTTCAAGATTGCTAGCTCACTTCCAATCTTGTAAGGTGATCATCCAACCTCAAGAAATCTTTGTTTATTACAGTAGGTTATCATTCTAATACAAGGTAATAATCATATTCAAACTTTGGTTCAATTTCTATAACTATAACAATCTTATTTCAAGTGATGATCTTACTTGAACTTGTTTTCGTGTCATGATTCTGCTTCAAGAACTTCGAGCCATCCAAGGATCCATTGAAGCTAGATCCATTTTTCTCTTTTCCAGTAGGTTTATCCAAGGAACTTAAGGTAGTAATGATGTTCATAACATCATTCGATTCATACATATAAAGCTATCTTATTCGAAGGTTTAAACTTGTAATCACTAGAACATAGTTTAGTTAATTCTAAACTTGTTCGCAAACAAAAGTTAATCCTTCTAACTTGACTTTTAAAATCAACTAAACACATGTTCTATATCTATATGATATGCTAACTTAATGATTTAAAACCTGGAAACACGAAAAACACCGTAAAACCGGATTTACGCCGTCGTAGTAACACCGCGGGCTGTTTTGGGTTAGTTAATTAAAAACTATGATAAACTTTGATTTAAAAGTTGTTATTCTGAGAAAATGATTTTTATTATGAACATGAAACTATATCCAAAAATTATGGTTAAACTCAAAGTGGAAGTATGTTTTCTAAAATGGTCATCTAGACGTCGTTCTTTCGACTGAAATGACTACCTTTACAAAAACGACTTGTAACTTATTTTTCCCACTATAAACCTATACTTTTTCTGTTTAGATTCATAAAATAGAGTTCAATATGAAACCATAGCAATTTTATTCACTCAAAACGGATTTAAAATGAAGAAGTTATGGGTAAAACAAGATTGAATAATTTTTCTCATTTTAGCTACGTGAAAATTGGTAACAAATCTATTCCAATCATAACTTAATCAACTTGTATTGTATATTATGTAATCTTGAGATACCATAGACATGTATACAATGTTTCGACCTATCATGTCGACACATCTATATATATTTCAGAACAACCATAGACACTCTATATGTGAATGTTGGAGTTAGCTATACAGGGTTGAGGTTGATTCCAAAATATATATAGTTTGAGTTGTGATCAATACTTAGATACGTATACACTGGGTCGTGGATTGATTCAAGATAATATTTATCGATTTATTTCTGTACATCTAACTGTGGACAACTAGTTGTAGGTTACTAACGAGGACAGCTGACTTAATAAACTTAAAACATCAAAATATATTAAAAGTGTTGTAAATATATTTTGAACATACTTTGATATATATGTATATATTGTTATAGGTTCGTGAATCAACCAGTGGCCAAGTCTTACTTCCCGACGAAGTAAAAATCTGTGAAAGTGAGTTATAGTCCCACTTTTAAAATCTAATATTTTTGGGATGAGAATACATGCAGGTTTTATAAATGATTTACAAAATAGACACAAGTACGTGAAACTACATTCTATGGTTGAATTATCGAAATCGAATATGCCCCTTTTTATTAAGTCTGGTAATCTAAGAATTAGGGAACAGACACCCTAATTGACGCGAATCCTAAAGATAGATCTATCGGGCCCAACAAGCCCCATCCAAAGTACCGGATGCTTTAGTACTTCGAAATTTATATCATATCCGAAGGGTGTCCCGGAATGATGGGGATATTCTTATATATGCATTTTGTTAATGTCGGTTACCAAGTGTTCACCATATGAATGATTTTTATCTCTATGTATGGGATGTGTATTGAAATATGAAATCTTGTGGTCTATTATTACGATTTGATATATATAGGTTAAACCTATAACTCACCAACATTTTTGTTGACGTTTTAAGCATGTTTATTCTCAGGTGATTATTAAGAGCTTCCGCTGTCGCATACTTAAATAAGGACGAGATTTGGAGTCCATGCTTGTATGATATTGTGTAAAAACTGCATTCAAGAAACTTATTTTGTTGTAACATATTTGTATTGTAAACCATTATGTAATGGTCGTGTGTAAATGAGATATTTTAGATTATCATTATTTGATAATCTACGTAAAGCTTTTTAAACCTTTATTGATGAAATAAAGGTTATGGTTTGTTTTAAAATGAATGCAGTCTTTGAAAAACGTCTCATATAGAGGTTAAAACCTCGCAACGAAATCAATTAATATGGAACGTTTTTAATCAATAAGAACGGGACATTTCAGTTGGTATCCTAGCGTTGGTCTTAGAGAACCAGAATTTTACATTAGTGTGTCTTATCGAGTTTGTTAGGATGCATTAGTGAGTCTGGACTTCGACCTTGTTTACTTGAAAAATGATTGCTTAACAAATTTTGTTGGAAACTATGTATTTTTAACATGTGAATATTATGTGATATATTAATCTCTTAACGCGTTTGATATTATGTGATAGATGTCTACCTCTAGAACAAGTCCCATTGACTCACCTAATAATAATGAAGAGTCAAATGTAAATTGGAATGATTCGTGGACTGATTCACAAGTTCCCGAAGAGGAACCGGAAGAAGAGTCGGAACCGGAAGAAGAATCGGAACCGGATGAAGAAATAGAACCGGTGGGGGAAATAATAAAACGGTTAAGTAAAAGAAAATCCTCAACCAACCGACCAAGGTTAATTATGGTCAATGGTGTTTCCGCCAAGGAAGCAAAATATTGGGAGGATTACCAATTCTCCGATGAATCGGATTCCGACGAGAATTCCGATGATGTTATAGAAATTACCCCAACTGAATTTAAAAAGGCAAAAGAAAATAATAAGGGAAAGGGCATAAAAATAGAGAAATCTAATTCCAACCCCGATGAATTTATATGTATCGTCAACCCCCGAAGTCCTTAAGTTGTAACAATGACCCGGGAACCTCTAAACCACCAGGTTTTTCTAAACCAATGTGGATAACAACGGCTCGTATTAGGGGAACATCATATATCCCTAGAAACTTGGCAAAACGAACCAAAACCGAAGAAGAAGAAACAAGCGAGTCAGAATAAGATAGTTGTATTCGTGTGGTGTAATATAAGTAATATAGTGTGCTTATGCTTTATGATATATGTAAAAATTGCTTGTATTAATAAGTATTTTTTTTATGAATCTAACTCTTGTCTATTTTACAGTATAAAAACACAAAATGGATAGACAACCCAATATTTTAAGAGACCTACCCGGAGACATGATTGATGAAATCTTGTCTAGAGTCGGTCAGAATTCTTCGGCACAACTATTTAAGGCGAGATCAGTTTGTAAGACATTCGAAGAACGTTCTAAGAATGCCTTGGTTTATAAAAGGCTTTCGTTCGAAAGATGGGGGATATCACATTGGGAAATCCATAAGTTAAGATGTGTTTACTTTGACGCATATATTGCGGGGAACCCAAATGCTATTTTACGCAATGGGTTAAGAAATTATTTTGACTCAATATATTCGAATATTGGACTTCGTGATTTAGAAAAAGCGGCTAACATGCAACATAAAGAAGCATGTTATGCTTACGGATTAGTAATGTTCGCTTCTCACCAAAGTGAGAACAAGAACATCGGGCTACAACTATTAAACAAAATGTTCCCACAAGTGACGGAGTCGGTAACTGGGGTAAGAAATGAGGTTTTTAGATTGTTACGGGACTGTTGGACATTACGTAACCCTCGTCCCTTTGACGACGTTACAACACGATGTCTTATCAACGGCCATAACGGTTATGTTCCACAAGACTAAGGATGGGAAGTAGTCCTAGTAAAACCAGAATGCATGACTTGTTTCTGGACGTATGAATTACGTGTTTTTATTGCCTTTGCTGAACGACTTGTGTACTAGCTAGAATTATCTTCACAACTATCTTGTATCAAAGTTATTGTGTGCTATATTTCATGCTTTATGTAAAATAAGCGGTATTGTAAGTTTGTAAAATATTGTATAAAAGTTTGAACGCAAAATATTATTACAATCAGTTTTTCATATAGAATTGTAGTAGTTGAATTGTATATTAGCTACTAAGTATGAACTTAACGGGTAGGAACTACCCGAATTTAAATTATAAAACGCTAATATGAAGAAAAAGCTTTTATAAATGAGTTCATATTATGCTACGAAATACTATTAACTACTCTTAATATTCTGTATGATTAACTTGTTCCATTTGACTATTTTGAAGGAAATGGCACCGACTACTCGACACACCGTGAATATGAATGAAGAGGAATTCCGTACTTTTCTAGCTTCAAACATAGCCGCAGTACAGGCTGCGCTACATACCAACAATAACCTTGGATCTAGCAGTACAGGAAATCGTGTAGGATGCACCTACAAAGAATTCACTGCCTGCAAACCTTTGGAATTTGATGCAACCGAAGGACCGATCGGATTGAAACGGTGGACCGAGAAGGTCGAATCGGTGTTTGCCATAAGTAAGTGTACTGAAGAGGACAAAGTGAAGTACGCTACGCATACCTTCACAGGTTCTGCGTTAACATGGTGGAATACCTATCTAGAGCAAGTGGGACAAGACGATGCGTACGCACTACCGTGGTCAGCATTCAAGCACTTGATGAACGAGAAATACCGTCCCAGAACCGAGGTCAATAAGCTCAAGATAGAACTTAGAGGGTTACGAACCCAAGGATTTGATATTACCACGTACGAAAGACGATTCACAGAATTGTGCCTATTGTGTCCGGGAGCATTCGAAGATGAGGAAGAGAAGATCGACGCATTTGTAAAAGGATTACCGGAAAGAATCCAAGAAGATATAAGTTCACACGAGCCCGCCTCCATACAACAGGCATGTAGAATGGCTCACAAACTAGTGAACCAGATTGAAGAAAGAATTAAAGAACAGACTGCTGAAGAGGTCAATGTGAAGCAAGTCAAAAGAAAGTGGGAGGAAAACGGTGATAAGAATCACCAATACAACAACAACAGCAATTACAACAATAATCGCAACAATTATCCAAACAATCGCAACATCAATCGCAACTACAACAAACGACCCAACAACAACAACAACAACAGCAACTACAACAATCATCCCAACAACAATAATAACCGCAACAACAACAACAATCAGAAGCAGCTATACCAAAGGTGTGAAAAGTATCACTCGGGGTTCTGCACCAAATTTTGCAACAAGTGTAAAAGAAATGGTCATAGCGCGGCAAAGTGTGAGGTCTACGGACCAGGGGTTAATAGAACGAAAGGAACAAATGGTGTCCGAACGAGTAATGGCGGAGCAAGTAGTGTCGGAGCAAGTTATGCCAATGTAGTTTGTTATAAATGTGGAAAACCGGGCCACATTATTAGAAATTGCCCGAACCAGGAGAACACGAATGGACAAGGCCGCGGAAGAGTTTTCAATATTAATGCGGCAGAGGCACGGGAAGACCCGGAGCTTGTTACGGGTACGTTTCTTATTGACAATAAATCTGCTTACATTTTATTTGATTCGGGTGCAGATAGAAGCTATATGAGTAGAGATTTTTGTGCTAAATTAAGTTGTCCATTGACGCCTTTGGATAGTAAATTTTTACTCGAATTAGCAAATGGTAAATTAATTTCAGCAGATAATATATGTCAAAATCGAGAAATTAAACTGGTTAGCGAAACATTTAAGATTGATTTGATACCAGTAGAGTTAGGGAGTTTTGATGTGATAATCGGTATGGACTGGTTGAAAGAAGTGAAAGCAGAGATCATTTGTTACAAAAATGCAATTCGCATTATACGAGAAAAAGGAAAACCCTTAATGGTGTACGGAGAAAAGGGCAACACGAAGCTACATCTTATTAGTAATTTGAAGGCACAAAAACTAATAAGAAAAGGTTGCTATGCTGTTCTAGCACACGTCGAGAAAGTACAAACTGAAGAAAAGAGCATCAATGATGTTCCCATTGCAAAAGAATTTCCCAATGTATTTTCGAAAGAATTACCGGGATTACCCCCACATCGATCCGTTGAATTTCAAATAGATCTTGTACCAGGAGCTGCACCAATAGCTCGTGCTCCTTACAGACTCGCACCCAGCGAGATGAAAGAACTGCAAAGCCAATTACAAGAACTTTTAGAGCGTGGTTTCATTCGACCAAGCACATCACCGTGGGGAGCTCCTGTTTTGTTTGTCAAGAAGAAAGATGGTACATTCAGGTTGTGTATCGACTACCGAGAGTTGAACAAACTTACCATCAAGAACCGCTACCCACTACCGAGAATCGACGACTTATTTGATCAACTACAAGGCTCGTCTGTTTATTCAAAGATTGACTTACGTTCCGGGTATCATCAAATGCAGGTGAAAGAAGATGATATTCCAAAGACTGCTTTCAGAACACATTACGGTCATTACGAGTTTATGGTCATGCCGTTTGGTTTAACTAATGCACCAGCTGTGTTCATGGACCTTATGAACCGAGTGTGTAGACCATACCTTGACAAGTTTGTCATTGTTTTCATTGATGACATACTTATTTACTCAAAGAATGACCAAGAACACGGTGAACATTTGAGAAAGGTGTTAGAAGTATTGAGGAAGGAAGAATTGTACGCTAAGTTTTCAAAGTGTGCATTTTGGTTGGAAGAAGTTCAATTCCTCGGTCACATAGTGAACAAAGAAGGTATTAAGGTGGATCCGGCAAAGATAGAAACTGTTGAAAAGTGGGAAACCCCGAAAACTCCGAAACACATACGCCAGTTTTTAGGACTAGCTGGTTACTACAGAAGGTTCATCGAAGACTTTTCCAGAATAGCAAAACCCTTGACTGCATTAACGCATAAAGGGAAGAAATTTGAATGGAATGATGAACAAGAGAAAGCGTTTCAGTTATTGAAGAAAAAGCTAACTACGGCACCTATATTGTCATTGCCTGAAGGGAATGATGATTTTGTGATTTATTGTGACGCATCAAAGCAAGGTCTCGGTTGTGTATTAATGCAACGAACGAAGGTGATTGCTTATGCGTCGAGACAATTGAAGATTCACGAACAAAATTATACGACGCATGATTTGGAATTAGGAGCGGTTGTTTTTGCATTAAAGACTTGGAGGCACTACTTATATGGGGTCAAAAGTATTATATATACCGACCACAAAAGTCTTCAACACATATTTAATCAGAAACAACTGAATATGAGGCAGCGTAGGTGGATTGAATTGTTGAATGATTACGACTTTGAGATTCGTTACCACCCGGGGAAGGCAAATGTGGTAGCCGATGCCTTGAGCAGGAAGGACAGAGAACCCATTCGAGTAAAATCTATGAATATAATGATTCATAATAACCTTACTACTCAAATAAAGGAGGCGCAACAAGGAGTTTTAAAAGAGGGAAATTTAAAGGATGAAATACCCAAAGGATCGGAGAAGCATCTTAATATTCGGGAAGACGGAACCCGGTATAGGGCTGAAAGGATTTGGGTACCAAAATTTGGAGATATGAGAGAAATGGTACTTAGAGAAGCTCATAAAACCAGATACTCAATACATCCTGGAACGGGGAAGATGTACAAGGATCTCAAGAAACATTTTTGGTGGCCGGGTATAAAAGCCGATGTTGCTAAATACGTAGGAGAATGTTTGACGTGTTCTAAGGTCAAAGCTGAGCATCAGAAACCATCAGGTCTACTTCAACAACCTGAAATCCCGGAATGGAAATGGGAAAACATTACCATGGATTTCATCACTAAATTGCCAAGGACTGCAAGTGGTTTTGATACTATTTGGGTAATAGTTGATCGTCTCACCAAATCAGCACACTTCTTGCCAATAAGAGAAGATGACAAGATGGAGAAGTTAGCACGACTGTATTTGAAGGAAGTCATCTCCAGACATGGAATACCAATTGATGTTATGCGAGGTGTATATAAAATAGTTTATATTTTACTAGGAAAAACTATTAAATACGATACAATTTTACACAAGATATTTATTTATTTATAGAATGGATATACTTAAACCTTGCTACAACACTTATAGGCAGTGTACCTAATCGTACAGTAGTGTAGTTTTTAGTAAGTCCGGTTCGTTCCACAGGGAAATCTTTAAACAAAGCTCAACGTTATATTAGTTTACTTTTATAAAAATACAAACATATATATAAGTAATATTATTATTATAAAGGGGGGTTTTTACCGTTTAATGACCGGTTTGTCGATTTTAAGACTTTAGTCGCAGTTAAAACCTAATGTAAAATATTAAATAAATAAAAGACTTAATTTAAAGCGTAAAGTAAATAACGATAATGAAATTGCGAATAATAAAAGTGCGAGAAAATAAAATTGCGATAATTAAAAAGTACGATAATTAAAAGTGCGATTAAATAACAATAAATAAAAGTGCGATAATTAGAAGTGCAATTAAATATAAAATAAAGGAAATTAAATATGAAATAAAAGAATTATGCTTATTTAAACTTCCGTAATCATGATGTTTGACGTGTTGATTTTAGTTTTATGCCCATGGGTTAATTGTCCTTTGTCCTGGATTATTTAATATGTCCGTCTGGTTTTTTGTCCATAACAGTCCATCAGTCATAAATATAAAGTGCGAGTGTCCTCATCAAATTATTCTTATACCCGAAGTTAAATATTCCAACTAATTGGGGATTCGAATTGTAACAAGGTTTTAATACTTTGTTTAATGAATACACCAGGTTATCAACTGCGTGTAAACCAAGGTTTTACTACTTTGTTAACAATTACACCAATTACCCTTGAATGTAATTTCACCCCTGTTTTAATTATTCTAGTGGTTATTAATCCATTCCCGTATCCGGTTAAATGAACGATTATTCGTACATATAAATACCCCGCCCATCGTGTCCGATTGAGTGTATATGGTAATTTATAGGGACGCCCAATTGTAAATCTTTATATTAACATTAACAAACTTTCATTTAGTTAAACAAATATAAAGCCCATTAATAGCCCATAGTCTAGTTTCCACAAGTGTCGTTCTTTTGTCCAAACCCCAATTATGGTACAAAGCCCAATTACCCAATTTTAGTAATTAGCCCAACATCATGATTACTTCGTTTTAAATAAGCATAATAATAACTTAGCTACGAGACATTAATGTAAAAAGGTTGAACATAACTTACAATGATTAAAAATAGCGTAGCGTTACACGGACAGAATTTCGACTTACACCCTTACAACATTCGCTAACATACCCTTATTATTAGAATTAAAATTAAAATTAAAATATAAATTATATATATATATATAAGTTTTACGTATGATAAGAGAAGAGAAAGATGATAATTTTGATCAGAATTCGGTTGGCTTTATAGCCAGAGTTGATTTTTGGGGCTCCGCGACTCGCGGCAAAAACCCCTTTAAACTCCGCGAGTCGCGGAGGTAGAAATTACAGCTCAGTCCTTGGAGTTTTCTCTGCCGACGGTTTTTAATATATATATATAATATATATATAATTAATATAATTAATTATATATTATATTATATTTATATACATAGTTAACTTGTAATTTTTAGTCCGTTGCGTCGAGCGTTAAGAGTTGACTCTGGTCCCGGTTCCGGATTTTCGAACGTCCTCGCGTACAATTTAATATCTTGTACTTTGCGTTTTGAATCTTGTACTTTTGTAATTTCGAGACGTTTCTTATCAATAATTGGAACCTTTTTTATTGTCTTTTGTACTTTTGAGCTTTTTGGTCGTTTGCGTCTTCAATTAGTCGAATCTGTCTTTTGTCTTCACCTTTTATTATTTAAACGAATATCACTTGTAAATAGAACAATTGCAACTAAAAGCTTGTCTTTCTTGAGGAATAATGCTATGAAATATATGTTCGTTTTTAGCATTATCAAATATTCCCACACTTGAGCGTTGCTTGTCCTCAAGCAATATTGTCTTGAAATACTAGAATCACTTCTTTATTCTTCACACTTTGTACATCAGTGATTTCTATACGGCGGTATAAACAATGGTAGTAACGATATGGTTTACAGTCCCACATGACTATAAAAATTTAGATCCATTAAGGAAATTGGATCTTTATGAAAACATTTGATCTTTTGAAATCTAGTTTTTACCCTAGATAAGTTTTCCGGAATAACCCTTTACCGGTGTTTGCAAAATATTTTTGTGGGTTTGGTGGGTTTCAGATTTGAAAATTTTAGCTCAAAATTGCGGGTTTGTGTCACCCACTTGCTAACCTTGTATTTGGAAAGCAACACGTCCAGTTTACTTGTTCCGTATATTACCTTTCGGCAAACTACCGTCCGGTTGTAAAGGAAAGCGTTGAACAAGCAACTGTTAAGGCAATGTCTCGTGACATACTTTTGATTATGGTCTATAACGTGTCGGACGCAATTACTATCCTTGGTAGGAGCAATAGTAAAGCTCACCCTTATAATTTTTCGGTCTGGCACAAGGTCCTGTCTTTGACCACTATGCAACCACCGTTCTTACGGTTGACACCCGATTTAGTTCAGGTGACCTAATGAATTCCAGGTGAATTCCTAGGATTTTACGTTCAATGGTAATGAACGCATTGAAAATAGGGTTTTCAGAAAACAAATCGGTTTGTAATTTTTGATCAAAATATTTTCTCGTTCAAGCTCGAGTTTAGATATCATTGAATTCCATGAGTTTGAATTCTCAATCTTTAAGGTCAATCTCTAGGATTGAGTAATATCAGTCTTAAAAGCTGATTTTTAATCTTTAAGGAGATTATCCTTTCTGGGGATCTGATTCATTAGTCTTATCCAGCTAATTTGCATGGTGCCACCCCATTATACGAGATAAATCCTTCTCATGGTTAGGATAAATCTAAGTTATGTTCAACCTTTTTACATTAATGTCTCGTAGCTAAGTTATTATTATGCTTATTTAAAACGAAGTAATCATGATGTTGGGCTAATTACTAAAATTGGGTAATTGGGCTTTGTACCATAATTGGGGTTTGGACAAAAGAACGACACTTGTGGAAATTAGACTATGGGCTATTAATGGGCTTTATATTTGTTTAACTAAATGGAAGTTTGTTAATGTTAATATAAAGATTTACAATTGGGCGTCCCTATAAATTACCATATACACTCGATCGGACACGATGGGCGGGGTATTTATATGTACGAATAATCGTTCATTTAACCGGACACGGGAATGGATTAATAGCCACTAGAATAATTAAAACAGGGGTGAAATTACATTCAAGGGTAATTGGTGTAATTGTTAACAAAGTGGTAGAACCTTGGTTTACACGCAGTCGATAACCTGGTGTATTCATTAAACAAAGTATTAAAACCTTGTTACAATTCGAATCCCCAATTAGTTGGAATATTTAACTTCGGGTATAATAATAATTTGACAAGGACACTTGCAATTTATATTTATGACTAATGGACAGTTATGGACAAAAACCAGACGGACATATTGAATAATCCAGGACAAAGGACAATTAACCCATGGGCATAAAACTAAAATCAACACGTCAAACATCATGATTACGGAAGTTTAAATAAGCATAATTCTTTTATTTCATATTTAATTTCCTTTATTTTATATTTAATTGCACTTCTAATTATCGCACTTTTATTTATTGTTATTTAATCGCACTTTTAATTATCGTACTTTTTAATTATCGCAATTTTATTTTATCGCATTTTTATTCGCATTTTCATTATCGTTATTTACTTTACGCTTTAATTTAAGTCTTGTATTTATTTTATATTTTACATTAGGTTTTAACTGCGACTAAAGTCTTAAAATCGACAAACCGGTCATTAAACGGTAAAAACCCCCCTTTAAAATAATAATATTACTTATATATACTTTATATATAATATTGTATATAAAATAGTTATTAATTTTAGCAGAAAACACTATTAAATACGATACAATTTTACACAAGATATTTATTTATTTATAGAATGGATATACTTAAACCTTGCTACAACACTTATAGGCAGTGTACCTAATCGTACAGTAGTGTAGTTTTTAGTAAGTCCGGTTCGTTCCACAGGGAAATCTTTAAACAAAGCTCAACGCTATATTAGTTTACTTTTATAAAAATACAAACATATATATAAGTAATATTATTATTATAAAGGGGGGTTTTTACCGTTTAATGACCGGTTTGTCGATTTTAAGACTTTAGTCGCAGTTAAAACCTAATGTAAAATATTAAATAAATAAAAGACTTAATTTAAAGCGTAAAGTAAATAACGATAATGAAATTGCGAATAATAAAAGTGCGAGAAAATAAAATTGCGATAATTAAAAAGTACGATAATTAAAAGTGCGATTAAATAACAATAAATAAAAGTGCGATAATTAGAAGTGCAATTAAATATAAAATAAAGGAAATTAAATATGAAATAAAAGAATTATGCTTATTTAAACTTCCGTAATCATGATGTTTGACGTGTTGATTTTAGTTTTATGCCCATGGGTTAATTGTCCTTTGTCCTGGATTATTTAATATGTCCGTCTGGTTTTTTGTCCATAACAGTCCATCAGTCATAAATATAAAGTGCGAGTGTCCTCATCAAATTATTCTTATACCCGAAGTTAAATATTCCAACTAATTGGGGATTCGAATTGTAACAAGGTTTTAATACTTTGTTTAATGAATACACCAGGTTATCGACTGCGTGTAAACCAAGGTTTTACTACTTTGTTAACAATTACACCAATTACCCTTGAATGTAATTTCACCCCTGTTTTAATTATTCTAGTGGTTATTAATCCATTCCCGTGTCCGGTTAAATGAACGATTATTCGTACATATAAATACCCCGCCCATCGTGTCCGATTGAGTGTATATGGTAATTTATAGGGACGCCCAATTGTAAATCTTTATATTAACATTAACAAACTTTCATTTAGTTAAACAAATATAAAGCCCATTAATAGCCCATAGTCTAGTTTCCACAAGTGTCGTTCTTTTGTCCAAACCCCAATTATGGTACAAAGCCCAATTACCCAATTTTAGTAATTAGCCCAACATCATGATTACTTCGTTTTAAATAAGCATAATAATAACTTAGCTACGAGACATTAATGTAAAAAGGTTGAACATAACTTACAATGATTAAAAAATAGCGTAGCGTTACACGGACAGAATTTCGACTTACACCCTTACAACATTCGCTAACATACCCTTATTATTAGAATTAAAATTAAAATTAAAATATAAATTATATATATATATATAAGTTTTACGTATGATAAGAGAAGAAAAAGATGATGATTTTTGATCAGAATTCGGTTGGCTTTATAGCCAGAGTTGAAATTTGGGTCTCCGCGACTCGCGGCAAAATCCCCTTCAAACTCCGCGAGTCGCGGAGGTTAATTTTACAGCTCAGTCCTTGGAGTTTTCTCTGCCGACGGTTTTTAATATATATATATAATATATATATAATTAATATAATTAATTATATATTATATTATATTTATATACATAGTTAACTTGTAATTTTTAGTCCGTTGCGTCGAGCGTTAAGAGTTGACTCTGGTCCTGGTTCCGGATTTTCGAACGTCCTTGCGTACAATTTTATATTTTGTACTTTGCGTTTTGAATCTTGTACTCTTGTAATTTCGAGACGTTTCTTATCAATAATTGGAACCTTTTTGATTGTCTTTTGTACTTTTGAGCTTTTTGGTCGTTTGCGTCTTCAATTCGTCGAATCTGTCTTTTGTCTTCACCTTTTATTATTTAAACGATTATCACTTGTAAATAGAACAATTGCAACTAAAAGCTTGTCTTTCTTGAGGAATACTGCTATGAAATATATGTTCGTTTTTAGCATTATCAAATATTCCCACACTTGAGCGTTGCTTGTCCTCAAGCAATATTGTCTTGAAATACTAGAATCACTTCTTTATTCTTCACACTTTGTACATCAGTGATTTCTATACGGCGGTATAAACAATGGTAGTAACGATATGGTTTACAGTCCCACATGACTATAAAAATTTAGATCCATTAAGGAAATTGGATCTTTATGAAAACATTTGATCTTTTGAAATCTAGTTTTTACCCTAGATAAGTTTTCCGGAATAACCCTTTACCGGTGTTTGCAAAATATGTTTGTGGGTTTGGTGGGTTTCAGATTTGAAAATTTTAGCTCAAAACTTGCGGTTTTGTGTCACCCACTTGCTAACCTTGTATTAGGAAAGCAACACGTCCAGTTTACTTGTTCCGTATATTACCTTTCGGCAAACTACCGTCCGGTTATAAAGGAAAGCGTTGAACAAGCAACTGTTAAGGCAATGTCCCGTGACATGCTTTTGATTATGGTCTATAACGTGTCGGACGCAATTACTATCCTTGGTAGGAGCAATAGTAAAGCTCACCCTTATAATTTTTCAGTATGGCACAAGGTCCTGTCTTTGACCACTATGCAACCACCGTTCTTACGGTTGACACCCGATTTAGTTCAGGTGACCTAATGAATTCCAGGTGAATTCCTAGGATTTTACGTTCAATGGTAATGAACGCATTGAAAATAGGGTTTTCAGAAAACAAATCGGTTTGTAATTTTTGATCAAAATATTTTCTCGTTCAAGCTCGAGTTTAGATATCATTGAATTCCATGAGTTTGAATTCTCAATCTTTAAGGTCAATCTCTAGGATTGAGTAATATCAGTCTTAAAAGCTGATTTTTAATCTTTAAGGAGATTATCCTTTCTGGGGATCTGATTCATTAGTCTTATCCAGCTAATTTGCATGGTGCCACCCCATTATACGAGATAAATCCTTCTCATGGTTAGGATAAATCTGACCACTTGGCGACCCTGTTTGATGCTGAGGTCCGTGGATTTCCTGCTGATTTTAGAGATGACTTTTCTAGATTTTTCGTCAACCTACAGCTGGTCTGGACGACAACTTCATGACCTAAATCAAGAAGCGCGTGTCTTTTTCGGAAGACTTTACTTCCTTTTAATGATGGAATTGATTCATCGTGTAGATCCATCTCTTCTTTTCTTTCATCGGGTAAAACAGTTTAGTTTAGTCCAAAGCAAAAGTATTTTCAGTTATTTGTTACAGATATATGTGACATATGTTAAGATAACTTGGTAAATTTTCCCACACTTGGCTTTTATTTTCCTTTTTATCGTCCTCTATTCCATTTTAAATGAATTTTAACATTTTAGTTTGTTTCTCAATTTATGTCCTTTCCGAGGTAACAATAATTTCGGTGTTAAAACCTAGTTTTATCGTTCATAAATATGTATAAACATGATTTTGAATTCATTTAATTGAAAATTTTGAAAAATTTTACTAGAATTGGGTAGTCAGTATATAAGACTAGGGCTGTTCTTTTTTATCAGAGAGCACTAGATTCTAATACAACTACTGCTTTACTAGTATTTTTAATGGTAACCAAGTGTTTAATATAAAAATTTTAAAATCCGAAAGAATTTAACCCCTTCCCACACTTAAGATCTTGCAATGTCCTCATTTGCAAGAAATCAGTAACAATTTAAATTATTGAGGGTGATTTGTGTGAAAATGATTAAATTTTTACCAAAGTTTCCAAATATATTGGCGTTTGTTTGCTGAATGATAAATGGTGCACATCATTTGTTCATTCCGTCTTGTTTTTATTTCACATATATTTTGCATCTTGTCATCAAAATTAGTTGCTTTTGCTGAACTTAATGCCAGTCTTTGAAAATGCGTTGTTTTACCCTGTTGTGTACATAAGATAAACTGCAAACATATATACATATTTTTGAAGTTTGGTATATTACCCCACATTCAAAAATTATTAAAATCTAAGAATAAAAGTTAGATAATTATAAAAATGATTACAATATTAACAAAAGTATTAAACGTATCAATAATTACAAATTACAAAAAAAAAAAAATAATAAGTAAACTAAGGATGATATTGGTACCAATAGGGGTTCCAGGCATAACCATAAGTGCTATAGAATGATTCGGCAGGGTCATACGTAGGATATGGTGGCTGCATCTCTATCGACCAAGGAGGGAAGATGGGTTTCGGTGTAGGAATATAGTTTCTACCTATATGTTGGCAATGAGCTATGATCTGGTTCTGATGAACTTGCCAATCTTCAAATGCTCTCTGTCTAGCATTTTCGTATTCCTGAGAAGCTATAAACCTATGCATTTCTTGCATCTCATTCCCCCCTCCTACATTACCTTGTTGCTGGTTTCTCTCCACCTGTGGATGTCTACCATGGTATCGTACTGCGGCGTTATTTCGCCTCTTCAAAACTTTTGCACCATGGTATACATTTAAACCTATAGTATCGCGGGGTTCCGGCTCTTCTAGTAATAATCCCCCCCGACTTATATCCACACCGAGATATTCACCAATCAAAGTAATAAAAATACCACCTCCTATTATGCTATGTGGTCGTATCCCCCGAACCATAGCTGATAAATAATAACCCACACAATATGGTATACTTACAGCGCTTTGTGGGTCTCGAATACACATATGGTAAAACAAATCTTGTTCATTTACTTTTTCTTTATTCTTACCCCTTTGTGTAATCGAATTAGCTAAAAACCTATGTATCACTCTTAATTCGGCTCTATCTATATCCAAATAAGAGTAGTTTCCCCCTTTGAAACGGTGATGGCTTGTCATTTGACTCCACACACCGTGTGTATCAAAATTCTCATCTATCTTTCTACCGTTTAGTATCAATCCTCTACAATCGGCAGACGCTAATTCCTCAGGCGTATATATACGTAAAGCCTGAGCCATGTCCAGTAAAGACATGTGGCGCATCGAACCGCCTAACAAAAATCTAATAAAAGAACGATCGGTTAAACTAGCTACCCGATCATTCAACTCTATACTACATAACAACTCTTCACACCATACTTTATATACAGGTCTGCGTATGGTGAATAAACATATCCAGTCATTAAAAGAAGAATTACCATACCTCTGTACAAGTAATTCCCTAATTGGCCCGGCCAATTCTACAGCTTCTAAGGGTCCCCATTCTATGACCCTCGGTACCTCAACAACCTTAGAATGAAGAGTATGCAAACCCCGTTGATATTTTGGATAATCTATCCAAAGTCTGTCAAATCTCAGGTTCGGGTGCAACTCTTCCAAGTGCATATCGTAAAAGGTCATGACTGGATGAGGTACATCCTGCTTGTAGTAGTTATCCACCTCCTGTTGTTCCAAATTCTCAGCAGGAGCATTGCGGGCTTGGGATGAAGATTCACCCCTTTCATTCTGCAAAACACATCAAACACAAATTTTGTGCATCCAAATATGCATTAGTGTCAGCAAAATCATCAGTCAAAATAATTACAATGACATTATCAATTTATATCAAACTTAAGCTCATTTTCATATTTTCATCAAATCTACACTTTTTCAAATAAGCATATACGAAAATGTTCGCCAAGTTCATAAGCATTCAACTCAAATAACATGTCAAAATAATCATTACTAGCAATCAAACAAGTCTCAAATGGCATTATCTTTCAAAAATCAAGTTCATGAATTTTGGACTTTGAAAAAGTCCACTTTAATTCTCAAAATCATGTTTAGGCTCAAAGTTTGGATCATTTAACTACCTAGACATGTTACACTACTCAATTTAGCAACAATTCATGACAAAAATCGGCCATAACCTGTTTATATCAAAAAGCCCCAAATTTGCTCAAGAACACAAACCCTAGATTACTCAAAATTTGAAGTTTAAGGCTTCTAATCATGTTAAACAGCATCAATCTAGGTTATACAAGCATAATACATAAACAATTTAAGTCTAATTACACTAAAAAGCATCAACATCAAATTGGGGAAAAAATAGCTCAAGAACATCAAATTTCGAATTAAATGGTGTTTAGGTGTAGAAATTTACCGTTTTTCTTGAGTAATTCTTAGATAGCATCCTTCTCAACATGATTTTAGCAAAAAATTTGGTGATTAACGGTTAAAAATTGGTATTTTTGGGGTGTTTTTGGGTGGTTTTTCGGGGTTTTTCCGCTGCAGTTTTCGAGTTGTTTTTGTGTGGGGAGTGAACTGATCGTGCAGTTCTTTATATTTTTTTTTCTGATTTTCGGTCCCTCCGCGAGTCGCGGAGATTTCCCTTTAAAACTCCGCGAGTCGCGGAGTTTGCTCTTTTTTTTTTTTTTTTTTTAATCTTTAACTTATTAAAACAATTAAGTAATTAATTTTAAAATTTTGTTTCCCTTGTTATTTAGGATGAGGTTGTTTCGGATCGATGTCCTAGTCCGTCCTTCGACAAAATTTTAAAATTTGTCTTTTTGTAGCGATTGTTTTAAAAGCTAAGATTTTTGGGTTTTTTTTTAATGTTTTTGGCATACTTTAAATCAATAAGATTAAAAATAATGATAATAAAAGTTCTCGTCCCTCCCTCGGGTAAAGCAATTTCGGTTCAAAGACCTAGTCTTCAACTTACGACGAATTTTAAAAATCATATTCTTAACTTAATGAGATAAAGTAAATTTTTGTTTTTAAATTCACACAACTTAAATATAAAATTCAAAATTAATATTAAAAATTCACACCAAACTTAAAATTTAAAATGCATAAAATTAAAAATTTATATTTTAAAAATTAAAAATTCACACCAAACTTAATTTAAAAATTTATAAATTCATATCAAACTTATATTAATTTTTCAAATATTTACAATTTTAAATATATTGTTTTTACAAAGTTTACAATATTAATTTAAGATTTAAATATTAATTTTAAAAACATGGTAAAAATAAAATTAAAAATCTTTTTGTCTTTTTATCCCACTTTAATCAATCAAATATTATCAAAAATATGCGCCCCTCTTTTCGGTAAAGTAATTTCGGTTCAAAGACCTAATTTAACTCATGACGAATTTTTGAAATATTTTGGGTTGATTGATTAAAGATATTTATACCTTAAGAATAAACGTTAAATTTCGCAGTGATGTAATAAATTTTTGAATGATATCAATAATTTCGGTCGCCAAACCTAATTTTATTTAATACCAATTTAATACTTTTTAGCGAACAAATTAGCGTTTATTATCAAAAGGTTAAAAATAAAAATAAAAATAAAAACTGTACAGACATACCTGTGGAATAGATTTCTTAGTTATATGATCTATTCCATTCATAAGATAGTCGGTTTAATTGATTTTCCATGGCTACATAGGCGTAACCTCGAGCATTCAGTGTCTTTTCTTCTAAACATATGAACGGTCCGTCTCTGCATAAAGTAACAAATTCGGTATTTGAATAGGTTTGATTATTTGAACATTTACCTCCATGTGACCATTTTCCGCATTTGTGACATCTTTCTAGGTGTCGTGCTCTTCTTTTCGCTTCGGATTTTGATTTTCCTTTACCAAATTGTAACTTATTATCTTCGCATCTGGATCCTTTTCTAACTCCGTCCATTCTTTCTCTGATTACTGATACTAATTCACTCGGTAGTATGTCATTATTTCTTTTAGTGATCAAAGCGTGTAGCATTAGACCATGGTTTAGTTCACAGGCAGTCTTCATTTCGTAAAAACCTAAAAAAAATAAAAATTCAGAATGGGGGGAGAAGACTAGTTCTTTAGGGTCTGCTAGGGAAAGACCATACGTGTTCCATTTTCGAGAACTACACGAAAACAGACAATCTAACTCTAACAGAAATACATATTATCCTTTAAAGACTTGATTCTCCCCACACTTAGTTAGCTGTGGTGTCGAAATTGTGATTAACATCGTTGTCAACTTCCATTGGACCATGTATGTAATGTTTAACTCTGTGACCATTAACTTTAAATTCAATCCCATTTGAATTTATTAATTCTATCTTTCCGTATGGGAAAACTCTTTTGACTATGAATGGTCCAGACCATCTTGATTTCAATTTTCCAGGAAATAGCTTGAATCGTGAATTGAAAAGAAGAACTCTGTCTCCTTCTTTAAATTCTTTTGAACTTCTGATTCTTTTATCATGCCATTTCTTCGTTCTCTCTTTATAGATTAACGAATTTTCGTATGCTTCATGTCTTAATTCTTCTAATTCATTTAGTTGACTTAATCGTAGACGTCCGGCTTCATGTAAATCAAGATTACATGTCTTCAAAGCCCAAAATGCGTTGTGTTCAATTTCTACTGGAAGATGACATGCTTTTCCATAAACGAGTCTAAAAGGTGTGGTTCCAATTGGAGTTTTGTAGGCTGTTCTAAAAGCCCAGAGTGCATCCTCCAATTTAATGGACCATTCCTTTGGATTTGATCCTACGGTTTTCTCTAGAATACGTTTTAAAGCTCGGTTGGTATTTTCAACTTGTCCACTTGTTTGTGGATGATATGCGGTGGATATTTTATGAGTTACTCCATATCTTTTAAGAACTTTCTCAAGTTGATTATTACAGAAATGAGTACCCCGATCACTTATTAAAGCTTTCGGTGTTCCAAACCTTGCAAAAAGACGTTTTAAAAAGTTGACTACAACTCGTGCATCGTTAGTTAGGAGAGCTTGTGCTTCCGCCCATTTAGATACATAATCAATGGCTACGAGTATATATAGATTATTATGAGATTTTGGAAATGGACCCATAAAGTCAATACCCCAAATGTCAAATACTTCACATACTTGAATGACATTTTGTGGCATTTCATCACGTTGACTTATTTTTCCGGCCCTTTGACATGCATCACAAGATTTGCAAAGAAGGTGTGCGTCTTTGTAAATTGTAGGCCAATAGAATCCAGCTTCATAAACTTTTCTTGCTGTTAGTTGAGGCCCATAATGCCCTCCTGTTGGTCCTGTGTGACAATGGTTTAAAATTTTACTAGCTTCATCTCCAAATACACATCGGCGTATTATTCCATCGGGACAACTTTTAAACAGATGTGGATCTTCCCAGAAATAGTGTTTTATATCACTGAAGAATTTCTTTCGTGTTTGGTACGATAATCCTTTTTCAAGGAATCCACAAACTAAGTAGTTTGCATAGTCTGCAAACCATGGGATTTCTTTATAATCTATCTTCAATAGATATTCATCAGGAAAGTTGTCTTGTATGGCTAATTCATTTAGAACTTCTAATTCAGGATTTTCAAGACGAGAAAGATGATCAGCGGCGAGATTTTCTGCTCCTCTTTTATCTCGGATTTCAATATCAAACTCTTGTAAGAGTAAGATCCAACGGATTAATCTTGGTTTAGCATCTTGTTTCGAAAATAGGTATCTAAGAGCAGAATGGTCGGTATAGACCACCGTTTTTGCTAGAACGAGATATGATCGAAATTTGTCAAAAGCAAAGACAATAGCAAGGAGTTCTTTTTCAGTAGTTGTATAGTTTGTTTGTGCTCCTTGTAATGTCTTACTAGCATAATATATAGGTTGAAATCGTTTTTCAATCCTTTGTCCTAAAACGGCTCCCATTGCAAAATCACTTGCATCGCACATTAGTTCAAATGGTAGATTCCAATTTGGTGTTATCATGATCGGCGCATTAGTGAGTTTTTCTTTAAGAATATTAAAAGATTTGATACACTCATCTGAAAAGATGAATGGCGCATCCTTTTCTAGGAGTTTATTCATAGGAGTGGCAATTTTAGAAAAATCTTTTATGAAACGTCGGTAAAAACCGGCATGCCCTAGAAAACTCCTAACTCCTCTAACATTTGTGGGATGTGGAAGTTTAGCAATTACATCTACTTTAGCTCTATCCACTTCAATTCCTTCTTTTGAAATTTTATGTCCAAGAACGATGCCTTCTTTAACCATGAAATGGCATTTCTCCCAATTAAGTACTAGATTTGATTTTTCGCATCTAATTAGCATTCGTTCCAGATTAACTAGACATGATTTAAATGTATCACCGAAGACTGAAAAGTCATCCATGAATACTTCCATGCATTCTTCTATCATGTCGTGAAAAATCGCCATCATGCACCTTTGAAAAGTTGCAGGGGCGTTACAAAGTCCAAATGGCATGCGTTTGTAAGCAAAAGTACCATAAGGGCACGTGAATGTGGTTTTCTCTTGATCTTCGGGTGCTATTGGAATTTGAAAATATCCGGAAAATCCATCTAGAAAACAATAGTAACTATTTCCGGCTAATCTTTCCAACATTTGATCAATGAAAGGTAAGGGAAAGTGATCTTTTCTGGTGGCGTCATTTAATTTTCTATAATCAATACACACACGCCATCCTGTTACAGTCCTAGTAGGAATAAGCTCATTTTTCTCATTTGTAATGACAGTCATGCCACACTTCTTAGGCACGCATTGAACTGGGCTTACCCATGGACTATCAGAAATTGGATATATCAAACCTGCATCTAGCAGTTTAATAATTTCTTTCTTAACTACATCTTGCATATTAGGATTTAGTCTTCGTTGGCGTTGCACATACGTTTTATGACCTTCTTCCATAAAGATTTTATGTGTGCAATACGAAGGACTTATTCCTTTAATATCATGAATCTTCCATGCAATGGCTGGTTTATGAGCTTTCAACACAGAAATGAGTTGTGATTTCTCATTTTCAGTAAGAGAAGACGATATTATTACAGGTAATTCAGATTCACCATGTAAATAAGCGTATTCCAAATGGTTTGGAAGTGGCTTTAACTCTAATTTCGGAGGTTCTTCTATCGATGATTTGTATCGATATCTGTCTTCTTCTTTTAGCATTTGAATTTCTTCTGTTGTTGGTTCATATCCATTAGCTATAAGTGTAGCTAACATTTCAGCTTCATCAATTGGTTCATTACCTTCTCCTAAAGAACATTCTCCTGTTCCTTGTAATTCTGGAAATTCTTCTAATAATTCTACATATGCATCTATAGTTTGAATATAATAACATGTATCATCTGCAGATTGTGGTTGTTGCATTGCTCTATCAACTGAAAAGGTAACACTCTCGTCCTCTATACTTAGGGTCAGTTTCTTACCAAACACGTCTATCATTGCTTTAGCCGTGTTTAAGAATGGTCTTCCTAATATGAGAGGAATTTGAGAATCTTCTTCCATGTCCAGAACAACAAAATCTACTGGGAATACTAAAGTACCAACTTTAACTAGCATGTTTTCCATTATCCCTCTAGGATATTTTATTGATCTATCGGCTAGTTGTATGCTTATTCTGGTTGGTTTTAATTCTCCAAGGTCTAGTTTAGTGTATAGTGAATACGGCATTAGATTTATACTAGCACCTAAATCTGCTAATGCTTCTATTGAACTAAGACTACCCAGAAAACATGGAATTGTGAAACTTCCTGGATCAGATAGTTTTTCTGGTATCTTATTCAACAGCACTGCTGAACAATTAGCATTCATAGTAACAGCCGAGAGTTCTTCCATTTTCTTTCTATTTGAGATTAGATCTTTCAAGAATTTAGCATATCTAGGCATTCCTGAAATCACATCAATGAAAGGAAGATTTACATTTATCTGTTTAAACATATCCAAAAATTTGGATTGCTCGGCTTCAAGTTTTTCTTTCTTCATTTTACTCGGGTAAGGAAGTGGTGGTTGGTATGGTTTAACATAAGGTTTATCATTAACTGTGTTATCTTCATTAACCTTCTCAACTACCGGTTCTTTTTCCTTATCTTGATCAGGTTGTGGTTCTTGTGGAGTAGGAATAGTTTCATCAGAAGTTACAGGTATTTCAGGTGGTTTAAGTGTTGTACCACTTCTTGTGGTAATAGCTTTAGCTGTTTCATTCCGGGGGTTAGCATTTGTATCGCTAGGTAGACTTCCCGGTTTTCTTTCACCTATTAACCTTGCTAGGTTACTTACTTCTTGTTCCAGATTTTGAATAGAAGCTTGTTGATTTCTAAATGCTTGAGCATTTTGTTCATTGGTTTGTTTCTGAGATGTGAAAAACTGCGTTTGAGTCTCAACTAGCTTCGTCATCATATCTTCTAAATTTGGTTTTTTATCATCGGTCTGTTGTGGTGGTTTGTTTTGAAAATTAGGTCTTTGCTGATTGTAAGTATTATTGGATACTTGTTGATTGCTAGGACCTTGTTGGTTGTTGTATGGAATATTTCGGTTATAATTCTGGTTTTGATTGTAAATCGGTCTTGGCGGTTGATAATTATTCTGATAATTATTTCCAGGCCTTTGGTTTATGTATGAAATATTCTCTCTTTGTTCCATTGTTAATTCAATACTGAGACAATCTTTTGTCAAATGTGGTCCTCCGCACTGCTCACAACTAATTCGTATTGAGTGAATATCCTTAGTCATCTTTTCCATTCGTCTCTCCACAGCATCTATCTTTGCGGAAATGGAATCTAAGTCATGGCTAGAATCGGCTCTAGCTGCTTTAGATGATCTAATGATATCTTTTTCTTGGTGCCACTCATGTGAGTGGAAAGCAGTGTTATCAATAATTTTGTAAGCATCAGTTTCGGTTTTCTTCATAATAGAACCACCAGCTGCTATATCTATGTCTTTTCTTGTAGTGATGTCGCATCCTTGGTAGAATATTTGTACTATTTGACAGGTGTCTAAACCATGTTGCGGACATCCTCTTAATAACTTTCCATATCTTGTCCACGCCTCATATAGAGTTTCATTTGGCTTCTGTGTGAACGTAACAATTTCTGCTTGAAGTCTTACGGCTTTAGATGCAGGAAAGAATTGTTTAAGAAATTTGTCAATTAAAACATCCCATGTATCGATCGCCCCTTCAGGTAACGATTCCAACCAATCTTTGGCTTCTCCCTTTAAAGTCCAGGGAAATAACATGAGATATATCTGTTCATCCTCCACTTCTCGGATTTTAAATAGTGTGCAGATTCTATTAAAGGTACGTAGATGTTCATTTGGATCTTCCTTCGGCGCACCACTAAATTGGCATTGATTAGTCACCATGTGTAGAATTTGTCCTTTGATTTCATAATCTGGCGCATTAATGTCTGGATGAGTAATTGCGTGACCTTGGCCAGTGCGTTTAGCTCTCATTCGGTCTTCCATACTTAAAGGTTCTAAATTTTCCATAATTGAATTTGTTGAATCGGTATCACTAGATGATTCTGATTTAATGGTTTGTTCCTCAACAATCTCTGTTTGAATGATTGGTGGTTCCGGAGGAAAGTTTAGTGGTTCAGGATCTACGAACCGTTCCTGAATATTCTCTGGATTCTCAATTGTGAGGTTGGGTTCAAAAAATGGATTATCGGAAATTTGAACTGAAGTACTTGGTTGACTAGATGACGATTCTAAAGAAAAATCAACGGCGGTTATATTTGTTAAACGATGTCTTGATCGAGTTACAGGTGGTGAACGTACAAAAGGTGATGAACGTCTTGCTCGGTGCATTCACTGAATATCCTATTAGTTTTTAAAAAGGAAAGAAAAATTATAATAAGTTATCCAATCAATAGACTTTTCTGATTTTGCCCACGTTTCGAATAGCCAAAAGATGCAGCAGAGGGGCAGGATTCGTTTGGTCTCAATATAATTGAGGACTGTTTGGCTCCAATAACCCGGTCCACGTACAAATCCAACTATTACTACGAACCAGAAAATTTTGATGTCTATCAATTTAACCACTCAAAATAAATTTTCGTAATTTTAAGAAATTTAGATAAGAAGTAGAATAAAAATCTATGTCCTAAAAACTAGAATAGCGAGAAATAAGAGAGAAAAAGAGTTCGTCGAAAAAGGTTGAAAAGAAAAAAAAATGGTTGAAAAATAAAAGGTGACGGAAAAATAAAAGAAACTTATAAAAACTTAAAAATACTTAACTAACCTAACCTTATTACTACAACTAACTTAAAATTATAATCGCAAATTGAAATTACTAATTGGAATGATAATTGGTACATAGTAAAAGGTCTAAAAATATTAAAGCTTACAAGAAAAACTAAATCCCAAATGGAAATAACTTAAAAAGAAACTAAAACTTAAAAAGGCGTCGCAAAATTCTAAAGCACCTAAATCTTAGTCTAAAGAAAAAGCACTTAAGGAATTCTACGGCAAAGCCTAAAAATCTAGGAGTAAAAATGACTATAGCAAATACTAAGTTTAAAATTAAATATGAGCTAAAAAATACAAATATTACGCTACAACGATTAAAAAGGTACAAAATATAAAAATATACAAAAAGTTGTAAAAAGTACAATTTTTATAAAAATATTATTTTTATATTATTTATTTAATAAAACTACTAATTTTACAATTTAATAAAACTAATTAATACTAAATACACAAATTAAATAAAAAGTAAAAATAAAACTAAAACTAATAATAATAATAATAATAATTAGGTTAAATAATAATTATAATTAATAATATCCCGTAATTAATGCAGTTTTAGGGCTTCTGTTCGCGTGTCAGAGTGGCTCCGTGAGTTGCGGCAATTTATAAAGAAAACCCCGCGAGTCGCGGGGTTCAGAATTTCAGCTGACAGGTTTGAAATTTTACGCGTTTTCTTTATTTTTTTTTTTTTTTTTTCTGTTTTCTGTTTTTAAATAAATAAAAGATTTTAAAATAAAACTTATATTTTTATAAACTAAAATAAAAATAAAGAAACTTATAAAACTTAAATATTTAACAAAATCTTAAAAATACATATATTTTTGTTTTTCTTTTTATATTTTCGAATATTTAAAACGTATTTTTACAAAAGCGAATTTTAATAAAAGTTAACTAAAATTTTTTTTATTTATATTAGCGTTGCGCTTCCGGCTTTTAAGATAACTTTCCCCGGCAGCGGCGCCAAAAATACTTGATGTCGTACGAGGTGTATATAAAATAGTTATTAATTTTAGCAGAAAACACTATTAAATACGATACAATTTTACACAAGATATTTATTTATTTATAGAATGGATATACTTAAACCTTGCTACAACACTTATAGGCAGTGTACCTAATCGTACAGTAGTGTAGTTTTTAGTAAGTCCGGTTCGTTCCACAGGGAAATCTTTAAACAAAGCTCAACGCTATATTAGTTTACTTTTATAAAAATACAAACATATATATAAGTAATATTATTATTATAAAGGGGGTTTTTACCGTTTAATGACCGGTTTGTCGATTTTAAGACTTTAGTCGCAGTTAAAACCTAATGTAAAATATTAAATAAATAAAAGACTTAATTTAAAGCGTAAAGTAAATAACGATAATGAAATTGCGAATAATAAAAGTGCGAGAAAATAAAATTGCGATAATTAAAAAGTACGATAATTAAAAGTGCGATTAAATAACAATAAATAAAAGTGCGATAATTAGAAGTGCAATTAAATATAAAATAAAGGAAATTAAATATGAAATAAAAGAATTATGCTTATTTAAACTTCCGTAATCATGATGTTTGACGTGTTGATTTTAGTTTTATGCCCATGGGTTAATTGTCCTTTATCCTGGATTATTTAATATGTCCGTCTGGTTTTTTGTCCATAACAGTCCATCAGTCATAAATATAAAGTGCGAGTGTCCTCATCAAATTATTCTTATACCCGAAGTTAAATATTCCAACTAATTGGGGATTCGAATTGTAACAAGGTTTTAATACTTTGTTTAATGAATACACCAGGTTATCGACTGCGTGTAAACTAAGGTTTTACTACTTTGTTAACAATTACACCAATTACCCTTGAATGTAATTTCACCCCTGTTTTAATTATTCTAGTGGTTATTAATCCATTCCCGTGTCCGGTTAAATGAACGATTATTCGTACATATAAATACCCCGCCCATCGTGTCCGATTGAGTGTATATGGTAATTTATAGGGACGCCCAATTGTAAATCTTTATATTAACATTAACAAACTTTCATTTAGTTAAACAAATATAAAGCCCATTAATAGCCCATAGTCTAGTTTCCACAAGTGTCGTTCTTTTGTCCAAACCCCAATTATGGTACAAAGCCCAATTACCCAATTTTAGTAATTAGCCCAACATCATGATTACTTCGTTTTAAATAAGCATAATAATAACTTAGCTACGAGACATTAATGTAAAAAGGTTGAACATAACTTACAATGATTAAAAAATAGCGTAGCGTTACACGGACAGAATTTCGACTTACACCCTTACAACATTCGCTAACATACCCTTATTATTAGAATTAAAATTAAAATTAAAATATAAATTATATATATATATATATATATATAAGTTTTACGTATGATAAGAGAAGAAAAAGATGATGATTTTTGATCAGAATTCGGTTGGCTTTATAGCCAGAGTTGAAATTTGGGTCTCCGCGACTCGCGGCAAAATCCCCTTCAAACTCCGCGAGTCGCGGAGGTTAATTTTACAGCTCAGTCCTTGGAGTTTTCTCTGCCGACGGTTTTTAATATATATATATGTAATATATATATAATTAATATAATTAATTATATATTATATTATATTTATATACATAGTTAACTTGTAATTTTTAGTCCGTTGCGTCGAGCGTTAAGAGTTGACTCTGGTCCTGGTTCCGGATTTTCGAACGTCCTTGCGTACAATTTTATATTTTGTACTTTGCGTTTTGAATCTTGTACTCTTGTAATTTCGAGACGTTTCTTATCAATAATTGGAACCTTTTTTATTGTCTTTTGTACTTTTGAGCTTTTTGGTCGTTTGCGTCTTCAATTCGTCGAATCTGTCTTTTGTCTTCACCTTTTATTATTTAAACGATTATCACTTGTAAATAGAACAATTGCAACTAAAAGCTTGTCTTTCTTGAGGAATAATGCTATGAAATATATGTTCGTTTTTAGCATTATCAATATCGGGTTTGTGTCACCCACTTGCTAACCTTGTATTTGGAAAGCAACACGTCCAGTTTACTTGTTCCGTATATTACCTTTCGGCAAACTACCGTCCGGTTGTAAAGGAAAGCGTTGAACAAGCAACTGTTAAGGCAATGTCTCGTGACATGCTTTTGATTATGGTCTATAATGTGTCGGACGCAATTACTATCCTTGGTAGGAGCAATAGTAAAGCTCACCCTTATAATTTTTCGGTCTGGCACAAGGTCCTGTCTTTGACCACTATGCAACCACCGTTCTTACGGTTGACACCCGATTTAGTTCAGGTGACCTAATGAATTCCAGGTGAATTCCTAGGATTTTACGTTCAATGGTAATGAACGCATTGAAAATAGGGTTTTCAGAAAACAAATCGGTTTGTAATTTTTGATCAAAATATTTTCTCGTTCAAGCTCGAGTTTAGATATCATTGAATTCCATGAGTTGAATTCTCGATCTTTAAGGTCAATCTCTAGGATTGAGTAATATCAGTCTTAAAAGCTGATTTTTAATCTTTAAGGAGATTATCCTTTCTGGGGATCTGATTCATTAGTCTTATCCAGCTAATTTGCATGGTGCCACCCCATTATACGAGATAAATCCTTCTCATGGTTAGGATAAATCTGACCACTTGGCGACCCTGTTTGATGCTGAGGTCCGTGGATTTCCTGCTGATTTTAGAGATGACTTTTCTAGATTTTTCGTCAACCTACAGCTGGTCTGGACGACAACTTCATGACCTAAATCAAGAAGCGCGTGTCTTTTTCGGAAGACTTTACTTCCTTTTAATGATGGAATTGATTCATCGTGTAGATCCATCTCTTCTTTTCTTTCATCGGGTAAAACAGTTTAGTTTAGTCCAAAGCAAAAGTATTTTCAGTTATTTGTTACAGATATATGTGACATATGTTTAAGATAACTTGGTAAATTTTCCCACACTTGGCTTTTATTTTCCTTTTTATCGTCCTCTATTCCATTTTAAATGAATTTTAACATTTTAGTTTGTTTCTCAATTTATGTCCTTTCCGAGGTAACAATAATTTCGGTGTTAAAACCTAGTTTTATCGTTCATAAATATGTATAAACATGATTTTGAATTCATTTAATTGAAAATTTTGAAAAATTTTACTAGAATTGGGTAGTCAGTATATAAGACTAGGGCTGTTCTTTTTTATCAGAGAGCACTAGATTCTAATACAACTACTGCTTTACTAGTATTTTTAATGGTAACCAAGTGTTTAATATAAAAATTTTAAAATCCGAAAGAATTTAACCCCTTCCCACACTTAAGATCTTGCAATGTCCTCATTTGCAAGAAATCAGTAACAATTTAAATTATTGAGGGTGATTTGTGTGAAAATGATTAAATTTTTACCAAAGTTTCCAAATATATTGGCGTTTGTTTGCTGAATGATAAATGGTGCACATCATTTGTTTATTCCGTCTTGTTGTTATTTCACATATATTTTGCACCTTGTCGTCAAAATTAGTTGCTTTTGCTGAACTTAATGTCAGTCTTTGAAAATGCGTTGTTTTACCCTGTTGTGTACATAAGATAAACTGCAAACATATATACATATTTTTGAAGTTTGGTATATTACCCCACATTCAAAAATTATTAAAATCTAAGAATAAAAGTTAGATAATTATAAAAATGATTACAATATTAACAAAAATATTAAACATATCAATAATTACAAATTACAAAATAAAAAAAATAATAAGTAAACTAAGGATGATATTGGTACCAATAGGGGTTCCAGGCATAACCATAAGTGCTATAGAATGATTCGGCAGGGTCATACGTAGGATATGGTGGCTGCATCTCTATCGACCAAGGAGGGAAGATGGGTTTCGGTGTAGGAATATAGTTTCTACCTATATGTTGGCAATGAGCTATGATCTGGTT
The DNA here is from genome assembly GCF_046630445.1 of Rutidosis leptorrhynchoides. Classification (NCBI taxonomy): domain Eukaryota; kingdom Viridiplantae; phylum Streptophyta; class Magnoliopsida; order Asterales; family Asteraceae; genus Rutidosis; species Rutidosis leptorrhynchoides. Next base: position 605,057,082 of record NC_092333.1, on the reverse strand, counting down.
CTGATGAACTTGCCAATCTTCAAATGCTCTCTGTCTAGCATTTTCGTATTCCTGAGAAGCTATAAACCTATGCATTTCTTGCATCTCATTCCCCCCTCCTACATTACCTTGTTGCTGGTTTCTCTCCACCTGTGGATGTCTACCATGGTATCGTACTGCGGCGTTATTTCGCCTCTTCAAAACTTTTGCACCATGGTATACATTTAAACCTATAGTATCGCGAGGTTCCGGCTCTTCTAGTAATAATCCCCCCCGACTTATATCCACACCGAGATATTCACCAATCAAAGTAATAAAAATACCACCTCCTATTATGCTATGTGGTCGCATCCCCCGAACCATAGCTGATAAATAATAACCCACACAATATGGTATACTTACAGTGCTTTGTGGGTCTCGAATACACATATGGTAAAACAAATCTTGTTCATTTACTTTTTCTTTGTTCTTACCCCTTTGTGTAATCGAATTAGCTAAAAACCTATGTATCACTCTTAATTCGGCTCTATCTATATCCAAATAAGAGTAGTTTCCCCCTTTGAAACGGTGATGGCTTGTCATTTGACTCCACACACCGTGTGTATCAAAATTCTCATCTATCTTTCTACCGTTTAGTATCAATCCTCTACAATCGGCAGACGCTAATTCCTCAGGCGTATATATACGTAAAGCCTGAGCCATGTCCAGTAAAGACATGTGGCGCATCGAACCGCCTAACAAAAATCTAATAAAAGAATGATCGGTTAAACTAGCTACCCGATCATTCAACTCTATACTACATAACAACTCTTCACACCATACTTTATATACAGGTCTGCGTATGGTGAATAAACATATCCAGTCATTAAAAGAAGAATTACCATACCTCTGTACAAGTAATTCCCTAATTGGCCCGGCCAATTCTACAGCTTCTAAGGGTCCCCATTCTATGACCCTCGGTACCTCAACAACCTTAGAATGAAGAGTATGCAAACCCCGTTGATATTTTGGATAATCTATCCAAAGTCTGTCAAATCTCAGGTTCGGGTGCAACTCTTCCAAGTGCATATCGTAAAAGGTCATGACTGGATGAGGTACATCCTGCTTGTAGTAGTTATCCACCTCCTGTTGTTCCAAATTCTCAGCAGGAGCATTGCGGGCTTGGGATGAAGATTCACCCCTTTCATTCTGCAAAACACATCAAACACAAATTTTGTGCATCCAAATATGCATTAGTGTCAGCAAAATCATCAATCAAAATAATTACAATGACATTATCAATTTATATCAAACTTAAGCTCATTTTCATATTTTCATCAAATCTACACTTTTTCAAATAAGCATATACGAAAATGTTCGCCAAGTTCATAAGCATTCAACTCAAATAACATGTCAAAATAATCATTACTAGCAATCAAACAAGTCTCAAATGGCATTATCTTACAAAAATCAAGTTCATGAATTTTGGACTTTGAAAAAGTCCACTTTAATTCTCAAAATCATGTTTAGGCTCAAAGTTTGGATCATTTAACTACCTAGACATGTTACACTACTCAATTTAGCAACAATTCATGACAAAAATCGGCCATAACCTGTTTATATCAAAAAGCCCCAAATTTGCTCAAGAACACAAACCCTAGATTACTCAAAATTTGAAGTTTAAGGCTTCTAATCATGTTAAACAGCATCAATCTAGGTTATACAAGCATAATATATAAACAATTTAAGTCTAATTACACTAAAAAGCATCAAAATCAAATTGGGGAAAAAATAGCTCAAGAACATCAAATTTCGAATTAAATGGTGTTTAGGTGTAGAAATTTACCGTTTTTCTTGAGTAATTCTTAGATAGCATCCTTCTCAACATGATTTTAGCAAAAAATTTGGTGATTAACGGTTAAAAATTGGTATTTTTGGGGTGTTTTTGGGTGGTTTTTCGGGGCTTTTCCGCTGCAGTTTTCGAGTTGTTTTTGTGTGGGGAGTGAACTGATCGTGCAGTTCTTTATATTTTTTTTCTGATTTTCGGTCCCTCCGCGAGTCGCGGAGATTTCCCTTTAAAACTCCGCGAGTCGCGGAGTTTGCTCTTTTTTTTTTTTTTTATAATCTTTAACTTATTAAAACAATTAAGTAATTAATTTTAAAATTTTGTTTCCCTTGTTATTTAGGATGAGGTTGTTTCGGATCGATGTCCTAGTCCGTCCTTCGACAAAATTTTAAAATTTGTCTTTTTGTAGCGATTGTTTTAAAAGCTAAGATTTTTGGGTTTTTTTTTAATGTTTTTGGCATACTTTAAATCAATAAGATTAAAAATAATGATAATAAAAGTTCTCGTCCCTCCCTCGGGTAAAGCAATTTCGGTTCAAAGACCTAGTCTTCAACTTACGACGAATTTTAAAAATCATATTCTTAACTTAATGAGATAAAGTAAATTTTTGTTTTTAAATTCACACAACTTAAATATAAAATTCAAAATTAATATTAAAAATTCACACCAAACTTAAAATTTAAAATGCATAAAATTAAAAATTTATATTTTAAAAATTAAAAATTCACACCAAACTTAATTTAAAAATTTATAAATTCATATCAAACTTATATTAATTTTTCAAATATTTACAATTTTAAATATATTGTTTTTACAAAGTTTACAATATTAATTTAAGATTTAAATATTAATTTTAAAAACATGGTAAAAATAAAATTAAAAATCTTTTTGTCTTTTTATCCCCCTTTAATCAATCAAATATTATCAAAAATATGCGCCCCTCTTTTCGGTAAAGTAATTTCGGTTCAAAGACCTAATTTAACTCATGACGAATTTTTGAAATATTTTGGGTTGATTGATTAAAGATATTTATACCTTAAGAATAAACGTTAAATTTCGCAGTGATGTAATAAATTTTTGAATGATATCAATAATTTCGGTCGCCAAACCTAATTTTATTTAATATCAATTTAATACTTTTTAGCGAACAAATTAGCGTTTATTATCAAAAGGTTAAAAATAAAAATAAAAATAAAAACTGTACAGACATACCTGTGGAATAGATTTCTTAGTTATATGATCTATTCCATTCATAAGATAGTCGGTTTAATTGATTTTCCATGGCTACATAGGCGTAACCTCGAGCATTCAGTGTCTTTTCTTCTAAACATATGAACGGTCCGTCTCTGCATAAAGTAACAAATTCGGTATTTGAATAGGTTTGATTATTTGAACATTTACCTCCATGTGACCATTTTCCGCATTTGTGACATCGTTCTAGGTGTCGTGCTCTTCTTTTCGCTGCGGATTTTGATTTTCCTTTACCAAATTGTAACTTATTATCTTCGCATCTGGATTCTTTTCTAACTCCGTCCATTCTTTCTCTGATTACTGATACTAATTCACTCGGTAGTATGTCATTATTACGTTTAGTGATCTAAGCGTGTAGCATTAGACCATGGTTTAGTTCACAGGCAGTCTTCATTTTGTAAAAACCTAAAAAAAATAAAAATTCAGAATGGGGGGAGAAGACTAGTTCTTTAGGGTCTGCTAGGGAAAGACCATACGTGTTCCATTTTCGAGAACTACACGAAAACAGACAATCTAACTCTAACAGAAATACATATTATCCTTTAAAGACTTGATTCTCCCCACACTTAGTTAGCTGTGGTGTCGAAATTGTGATTAACTTCGTTGTCAACTTCCATCGGACCATGTATGTAATGTTTAACTCTGTGACCATTAACTTTAAATTCAATCCCATTTGAATTTATTAATTCTATCGTTCCGTATGGGAAAACTCTTTTGACTATGAATGGTCCAGACCATCTTGATTTCAATTTTCCAGGAAATAGCTTGAATCGTGAATTGAAAAGAAGAACTCTGTCTCCTTCTTTAAATTCTTTTGAACTTCTTATTCTTTTATCATGCCATTTCTTCGTTCTTTCTTTATAGATTAACGAATTTTCGTATGCTTCATGTCTTAATTCTTCTAATTCATTTAGTTGACTTAATCGTAGACGTCCGGCTTCATGTAAATCAAGATTACATGTCTTCAAAGCCCAAAATGCGTTGTGTTCAATTTCTACTGGAAGATGACATGCTTTTCCATAAACGAGTCTAAAAGGTGTGGTTCCAATTGGAGTTTTGTAGGCTGTTCTAAAAGCCCAGAGTGCATCCTCCAATTTAATGGACCATTCCTTTGGATTTGATCCTACGGTTTTCTCTAGAATACGTTTTAAAGCTCGGTTGGTATTTTCAACTTGTCCACTTGTTTGTGGATGATATGCGGTGGAGATTTTATGAGTTACTCCATATCTTTTAAGAATTTTCTCAAGTTGATTATTACAGAAATGAGTACCCCGATCACTTATTAAAGCTTTCGGTGTTCCAAACCTTGCAAAAAGACGTTTTAAAAAGTTGACTACAACTCGTGCATCGTTAGTTGGGAGAGCTTGTGCTTCCGCCCATTTAGATACATAATCAATGGCTACGAGTATATATAGATTATTATGAGATTTTGGAAATGGACCCATAAAGTCAATACCCCAAATGTCAAATACTTCACATACTTGGATGACATTTTGTGGCATTTCATTACGTTGACTTATTTTTCCGGCCCTTTGACATGCATCACAGGATTTGCAAAGAAGGTGTGCGTCTTTGTAAATTGTAGGCCAATAGAATCCAGCTTCATAAACTTTTCTTGCTGTTAGTTGAGGCCCATAATGCCCTCCTGTTGGTCCTGTGTGACAATGGTTTAAAATTTTACTAGCTTCATCTCCAAATACACATCGGCGTATTATTCCATCGGGACAACTTTTAAACAGATGTGGATCTTCCCAGAAATAGTGTTTTATATCACTGAAGAATTTCTTTCGTCTTTGGTACGATAATCCTTTTTCAAGGAATCCACAAACTAAGTAGTTTGCATAGTCTGCAAACCATGGGATTTCTTTATAATCTATCTTCAATAGATATTCATCAGGAAAGTTGTCTTGTATGGCTGATTCATTTAGAACTTCTAACTCAGGATTTTCAAGACGAGAAAGATGATCAGCGGCGAGATTTTCTGCTCCTCTTTTATCTCGGATTTCAATATCAAACTCTTGTAATAGTAAGATCCAACGGATTAATCTTGGTTTAGCATCTTGTTTTGAAAATAGGTATCTAAGAGCAGAATGGTCGGTATAGACCACCGTTTTTGCTAGAACGAGATATGATCGAAATTTGTCAAAAGCAAAGACAATAGCAAGGAGTTCTTTTTTAGTAGTTGTATAGTTCGTTTGTGCTCCTTGTAACGTCTTACTAGCATAATATATAGGTTGAAATCGTTTTTCAATCCTTTGTCCTAAAACGGCTCCCATTGCAAAATCACTTGCATCGCACATTAGTTCAAATGGTAGATTCCAATTTGGTGTTATCATGATCGGCGCATTAGTGAGTTTTTCTTTAAGAATATTAAAAGATTTGATACACTCATCTGAAAAGATGAATGGCGCATCCTTTTCTAGGAGTTTATTCATAGGAGTGGCAATTTTAGAAAAATCTTTTATGAAACGTCGGTAAAAACCGGCATGCCCTAGAAAACTCCTAACTCCTCTAACATTGGTGGGATGTGGAAGTTTAGCAATTACATCTACTTTAGCTCTATCCACTTCAATTCCTTCTTTTGAAATTTTATGTCCAAGAACGATGCCTTCTTTAACCATGAAATGGCATTTCTCCCAACTAAGTACTAGATTTGATTTTTCGCATCTAATTAGCATTCGTTCCAGATTAACTAGACATGATTTAAATGTATCACCGAAGACTGAAAAGTCATCCATGAATACTTCCATGCATTCTTCTATCATGTCGTGAAAAATCGCCATCATACACCTTTGAAAGGTTGCAGGGGCGTTACAAAGTCCAAATGGCATGCGTTTGTAAGCAAAAGTACCATAAGGGCACGTGAATGTGGTTTTCTCTTGATCTTCGGGTGCTATTGGAATTTGAAAATATCCGGAAAATCCATCTAGAAAACAATAGTAACTATTTCCGGCTAATCTTTCCAACATTTGATCTATGAAAGGTAAGGGAAAGTGATCTTTTCTGGTGGCGTCATTTAATTTTCTATAATCAATACATACACGCCATCCTGTTACAGTCCTAGTAGGAATAAGCTCATTTTTCTCATTTGTGATGACAGTCATGCCACCCTTCTTAGGTACACATTGAACTGGGCTTACCCATGGACTATCAGAAATTGGATATATCAAACCTGCATCTAGCAGTTTAATAATCTCTTTCTTAACTACATCTTGCATATTAGGATTTAGTCTTCGTTGGCGTTGCACATACGTTTTATGACCTTCTTCCATAAGGATTTTATGTGTGCAATACGAAGGACTTATTCCTTTAATATCATGAATCTTCCATGCAATGGCTGGTTTATGAGCTTTCAACACAGAAATGAGTTGTGATTTCTCATTTTCAGTAAGTGAAGACGATATTATTACAGGTAATTCAGATTCACCATGTAAATAAGCGTATTCCAAATGGTTTGGAAGTGGCTTTAACTCTAATTTCGGAGGTTCTTCTATCGATGATTTATATCGATATCTGTCTTCTTCTTTTAGCATTTGAATTTCTTCTGTTGTTGGTTCATATCCATTAGCTATAAGTGTAGCTAACATTTCAGCTTCATCAATTGGTTCATTACCTTCTCCTAAAGAACATTCTCCTGTTCCTTGTAATTCTGGAAATTCTTCTAATAATTCTGCATGTGCATCTATAGTTTGAATATAATAACATGTATCATCTGCAGATTGTGGTTGTTGCATTGCTCTATCAACTGAAAAGGTAACACTCTCATCCTCTATACTTAGGGTCAATTTCTTACCGAACACGTCTATCATTGCTTTAGCCGTGTTTAAGAATGGTCTTCCTAATATGAGAGGAACTTGAGAATCTTCTTCCATGTCCAAAACAACAAAATCTACTGGAAATACTAAAGTACCAACTTTAACTAGCATGTTCTCCATTATCCCTCTAGGATATTTTATTGATCTATCGGCTAGTTGTATGCTTATTCTGGTTGGTTTCAATTCTCCAAGGTCTAGTTTAGCGTATAGTGAATACGGCATTAGATTTACACTAGCACCTAAGTCTGCCAATGCTTCTATTGAACTAAGACTACCCAGAAAACATGGAATTGTGAAACTTCCTGGATCAGATAGTTTTTCTGGTATCTTATTCAACAGCACTGCTGAACAATTAGCATTCATAGTAACAGCCGAGAGTTCTTCCATTTTCTTTCTATTTGAGATTAGATCTTTCAAGAATTTAGCATATCTTGGCATTCCTGAAATCACATCAATGAAAGGAAGATTTACATTTATCTGTTTAAACATATCCAAAAATTTGGATTGCTCGGCTTCAAGTTTTTCTTTCTTCATTTTACTCGGGTAAGGAAGTGGTGGTTGGTATGGTTTAACATAAGGTTTATCCTTAACTGTGTTATCTTCATTAACCTTCTCAACTACCGGTTCTTTTTCCTTATCTTGATCAGGTTGTGGTTCTTGTGGAGTAGGAATAGTTTCATCAGAAGTTACAGGTATTTCAGGTGGTTTAAGTGTTGTACCACTTCTTGTGGTAATAGCTTTAGCTGTTTCATTCCGGGGGTTAGCATTTGTATCGCTAGGTAGACTTCCCGGTTTTCTTTCACCTATTAACCTTGCTAGGTTACTTACTTCTTGTTCCAGATTTTGAATAGAAGCTTGTTGATTTCTAAATGCTTGAGCATTTTGTTCATTAGTTTGTTTCTGAGATGTGAAAAACTGTGTTTGAGTTTCAACTAGCTTCGTCATCATATCTTCTAAATTCGGCTTTTTATCATCGGTTTGTTGTGGTGGTTTGTTTTGAAAATTCGGTCTTTGCTGATTGTAAGTATTATTGGATACTTGTTGATTGCTAGGACCTTGTTGGTTGTTGTATGGAATATTTCGGTTATAATTCTGGTTTTGATTGTAAATCGGTCTTGGCGGTTGATAATTATTCTGATAATTATTTCCAGGCCTTTGGTTTATGTATGAAATATTCTCTCTTTGTTCCATTGTTAATTCAATACTGAGACAATCTTTTGTCAAATGTGGTCCTCCACACTGCTCACAACTAATTCGTATAGCATGAATATCTTTAGTCATCTTTTCCATTCGTCTCTCCACAGCATCTATCTTTGCGGAAATGGAATCTAAGTCATGGCTAGAATCGGCTCTAGCTGCTTTAGATGATCTAATGATATCTTTTTCTTGGTGCCACTCATGTGAGTGGGAAGCAGTATTATCAATAATTTTGTAAGCATCAGTTTCGGTTTTCTTCATAATAGAACCACCAGCTGCTATATCTATGTCTTTTCTTGTAGTGATGTCGCATCCTTGGTAGAATATTTGTACTATTTGACAGGTGTCTAAACCATGTTGCGGACATCCTCTTAACAACTTTCCATATCTTGTCCACGCCTCATATAGAGTTTCATTTGGTTTCTGTGTGAACGTAACAATTTCTGCTTGAAGTCTTACGGCTTTAGATGCAGGAAAGAATTGTTTAAGAAATTTGTCAATTAAAACGTCCCATGTATCGATCGCCCCTTCAGGTAACGATTCCAACCAATCTTTGGCTTCTCCCTTTAAAGTCCAGGGAAATAACATGAGATATATCTGTTCATCCTCCACTTCTCGGATTTTAAATAGTGTGCAGATCCTATTAAAGGTACGTAGATGTTCATTTGGATCTTCCTTCGGTGCACCACTAAATTGGCATTGATTAGTCACCATGTGTAGAATTTGTCCTTTGATTTCATAATCTGGCGCATTAATGTCTGGATGAGTAATTGCGTGACCTTGGCCAGTGCGTTTAGCTCTCATTCGGTCTTCCATACTTAAAGGTTCCAGATTCTCCATAATTTAATTTGTTGAATCGGTATCACTAGATGATTCTGATTTAATAGTTCGTTCCTCAACAATCTCTGTTTGAATGATTGGTGGTTTCGGAGGAAAGTTTAGTGGATCAGGGTCTCGGAATTGTCCCTGAGTATTCTCCGGATTCTCAATTGTGAGGTTTGTTTCAAAAACTGGATTATCAGAAATTTGAGTTTGAGTATTTGGTCGACTGGATGACGATTCTAAAGAAAAATCAACGGCGGTTATATTTGCTAAATGTCTTGATCTAGTTACAGGTGGTGAACGTACAAAAGGTGATGAACGTCTTGCTCGGTGCATTCACTGAATATCCTATTAGTTTTTAAAAAGGAAAGAAAAATTATAATAAGTTATCCAATCAATAGACTTTTCTGATTTTGCCCACGTTTCGAATAGCCAAAAGATGCAGCAGAGGGGCAGGATTCGTTTGGTCTCAATATAATTGAGGACTGTTTGGCTCCAATAACCCGGTCCACGTACAAATCCAACTATTACTACGAACCAGAAAATTTTGATGTCTATCAATTTAACCACTTAAAATAAATTTTCGTAATTTTAAGAAATTTAGATAAGAAGTAGAATAAAAATCTATGTCCTAAAAACTAGAATAGCGAGAAATAAGAGAGAAAAAGAGTTCGTCGAAAAAGGTTGAAAAGAAAAAAAAATGGTTGAAAAATAAAAGGTGACGGAAAAATAAAAGAAACTTATAAAAACTTAAAAATACTTAACTAACCTAACCTTATTACTACAACTAACTTAAAATTATAATCGCAAATTGAAATTACTAATTAGAATGATAATTGGTACATAGTAAAAGGTCTAAAAATATTAAAGCTTACAAGAAAAACTAAATCCCAAATAGAAATAACTTAAAAAGAAACTAAAACTTAAAAAGGCGTCGCAAAATTCTAAAGCACCTAAATCTTAGTCTAAAGAAAAAGCACTTAAGGAATTTTACGGCAAAGCCTAAAAATCTAGGAGTAAAAATGACTATGGCAAAAACTAAGTTTAAAATTAAATATGAGCTAAAAAATACAAATATTACGCTACAACGATTAAAAAGGGACAAAATATAAAAATATACAAAAAGTTGTAAAAAGTACAATTTTTATAAAAATATTATTTTTATATTATTTATTTTATAAAACTACTAATTTTACAATTTAATAAAACTAATTAATACTAAATACATAAATTAAATAAAAAGTAAAAATAAAAATAAAACTAATAATAATAATAATACATAATTAGGTTTAAATAATAATAATAATAATTAATAACCCGTAATTAATGCAGTTTTAGGGCTTCTGTTCGCGTGTCAGAGTGGCTCCGCGAGTTGCGGCAATTTATAAAGAAAACCCCGCGAGTCGCGGGGTTCAGAATTTCAGCTGACAGGTTTGAAATTTTACGCGTTTTCTTTATTTTTTTTTTTTTTATTTTTTTTTCTGTTTTCTGTTTTTAAATAAATAAAAGATTTTAAAATAAAACTTATATTTTTATAAACTAAAATAAAAATAAAGAAACTTATAAAACTTAAATATTTAACAAAATCTTAAAAATACATATATTTTTGTTTTTCTTTTTATATTTTCGAATATTTAAAACGTATTTTTACAAAAGCGAATTTTAATAAAAGTTAACTAAAAATTTTTTTTTTTATATTAGCGTTGCGCTTCCGGCTTTTAAGATAACTTTCCCCGGCAGCGGCGCCAAAAATACTTGATGTTATGCGAGGTGTATATAAAATAGTTTATATTTTACTAGGAAAAACTATTAAATACGATACAATTTTACACAAGATATTTATTTATTTATAGAATGGATATACTTAAACCTTGCTACAACACTTATAGGCAGTGTACCTAATCGTACAGTAGTGTAGTTTTTAGTAAGTCCGGTTCGTTCCACAGGGAAATCTTTAAACAAAGCTCAACGCTATATTAGTTTACTTTTATAAAAATACAAACATATATATAAGTAATATTATTATTATAAAGGGGGGTTTTTACCGTTTAATGACCGGTTTGTCGATTTTAAGACTTTAGTCGCAGTTAAAACCTAATGTAAAATATTAAATAAATAAAAGACTTAATTTAAAGCGTAAAGTAAATAACGATAATGAAATTGCGAATAATAAAAGTGCGAGAAAATAAAATTGCGATAATTAAAAAGTACGATAATTAAAAGTGCGATTAAATAACAATAAATAAAAGTGCGATAATTAGAAGTGCAATTAAATATAAAATAAAGGAAATTAAATATGAAATAAAAGAATTATGCTTATTTAAACTTTCGTAATCATGATGTTTGACGTGTTGATTTTAGTTTTATGCCCATGGGTTAATTGTCCTTTGTCCTGGATTATTTAATATGTCCGTCTGGTTTTTTGTCCATAACAGTCCATCAGTCATAAATATAAAGTGCGAGTGTCCTCATCAAATTATTCTTATACCCGAAGTTAAATATTCCAACTAATTGGGGATTCGAATTGTAACAAGGTTTTAATACTTTGTTTAATGAATACACCAGGTTATCGACTGCGTGTAAACCAAGGTTTTACTACTTTGTTAACAATTACACCAATTACCCTTGAATGTAATTTCACCCCTGTTTTAATTATTCTAGTGGTTATTAATCCATTCCCGTGTCCGGTTAAATGAACGATTATTCGTACATATAAATACCCCGCCCATCGTGTCCGATTGAGTGTATATGGTAATTTATAGGGACGCCCAATTGTAAATCTTTATATTAACATTAACAAACTTTCATTTAGTTAAACAAATATAAAGCCCATTAATAGCCCATAGTCTAGTTTCCACAAGTGTCGTTCTTTTGTCCAAACCCCAATTATGGTACAAAGCCCAATTACCCAATTTTAGTAATTAGCCCAACATCATGATTACTTCGTTTTAAATAAGCATAATAATAACTTAGCTACGAGACATTAATGTAAAAAGGTTGAACATAACTTACAATGATTAAAAATAGCGTAGCGTTACACGGACAGAATTTCGACTTACACCCTTACAACATTCGCTAACATACCCTTATTATTAGAATTAAAATTAAAATTAAAATATAAATTATATATATATATATAAGTTTTACGTATGATAAGAGAAGAGAAAGATGATAATTTTGATCAGAATTCGGTTGGCTTTATAGCCAGAGTTGATTTTTGGGGCTCCGCGACTCGCGGCAAAAACCCCTTTAAACTCCGCGAGTCGCGGAGGTAGAAATTACAGCTCAGTCCTTGGAGTTTTCTCTGCCGACGGTTTTTAATATATATATATATAATATATATATAATTAATTATATATTATATTATATTTATATACATAGTTAACTTGTAATTTTTAGTCCGTTGCGTCGAGCGTTAAGAGTTGACTCTGGTCCCGGTTCCGGATTTTCGAACGTCCTCGCGTACAATTTAATATCTTGTACTTTGCGTTTTGAATCTTGTACTTTTGTAATTTCGAGACGTTTCTTATCAATAATTGGAACCTTTTTGATTGTCTTTTGTACTTTTGAGCTTTTTGGTCGTTTGCGTCTTCAATTCGTCGAATCTGTCTTTTGTCTTCACCTTTTATTATTTAAACGAATATCACTTGTAAATAGAACAATTGCAACTAAAAGCTTGTCTTTCTTGAGGAATAATGCTATGAAATATATGTTCGTTTTTAGCATTATCACCAATCTCTATTATCTCTGATAGGGATGGCAGATTTATTTCAAGATTCTGGCAGACATTACAGCAAGCATTAGGAACTCGTCTAGACATGAGTACTGCCTATCATCCACAAACTGATGGGCAGAGCGAAAGGACGATACAAACGCTTGAAGACATGCTACGAGCATGTGTTATTGATTTCGGAAACAGTTGGGATCGGCATCTACCATTAGCAGAATTTTCCTACAACAACAGCTACCATTCAAGCATTGAGATGGCGCCGTTTGAAGCACTTTATGGTAGAAAGTGCAGATCTCCGATTTGTTGGAGTGAAGTGGGGGATAGACAGATTACGGGTCCGGAGATTATACAAGAAACTACCGAGAAGATCATCCAAATTCAACAACGGTTGAAAACCGCCCAAAGTCGACAAAAGAGCTACGCTGACATTAAAAGAAAAGATATAGAATTTGAAATTGGAGAGATGGTCATGCTTAAAGTTGCTCCTTGGAAAGGCGTTGTTCGATTTGGTAAACGAGGAAAATTAAATCCAAGGTATATTGGACCATTCAAGATTATTGATCGTGTCGGACCAGTAGCTTACCGACTTGAGTTACCTCAACAACTCGCGGCTGTACATAACACTTTCCACGTCTCGAATTTGAAGAAATGTTTTGCTAAAGAAGATCTCACTATTCCGTTAGATGAAATCCAAATCAACGAAAAACTTCAATTCATCGAAGAACCCGTCGAAATAATGGATCGTGAGGTTAAAAGACTTAAGCAAAACAAGATACCAATTGTTAAGGTTCGATGGAATGCTCGTAGAGGACCCGAGTTCACCTGGGAGCGTGAAGATTAGATGAAGAAGAAATACCCGCATCTATTTCCAGAAGATTCGTCAACACCTTCAACAGCTTAAAATTTCGGGACGAAATTTATTTAACGGGTAGGTACTGTAGTGACCCGAACTTTTCCATGTTTATATATATTAATTGAGATTGATATTTACATGATTAAATGTTTCCAACATGTTAAGCAATCAAACTTGTTAAGACTTGATTAATTGAAATAGGTTTCATATAGACAATTGACCACCCAAGTTGACCGGTGATTCACGAACGTTAAAACTTGTAAAAACTATATGATGACATATATATAGTTAACATGATATTATGATATGTAAACATATCATTAAGTATATTAACAATGAACTACATATGTAAAAACAAGACTACTAACTTAATGATTTTGAAACGAGACATATATGTAACGATTATCGTTGTAACGACATTTAATGTATATATATCATATTAAGAGATATTAGTACATCATAATATCATGATAATATAATAATTTAAAATCTCTTTTGATATTATAAACATTGGGTTAACAACATTTAACAAGATCGTTAACCTAAAGGTTTCAAAACAACATTTACATGTAACGACTAACGATGACTTAACGACTCAGTTAAAATGTATATACATGTAGTGTTTTAATATGTATTCATACACTTTTGAAAGACTTCAAGACACTTATCAAAATACTTCTACTTAACAAAAATGCTTACAATTACATCCTCGTTCAGTTTCATCAACAATTCTACTCGTATGCACCCGTATTCGTACTCGTACAATACACAGCTTTTAGATGTATGTACTATTGGTATATACACTCCAATGATCAGCTCTTAGCAGCCCATGTGAGTCACCTAACACATGTGGGAACCATCATTTGGCAACTAGCATGAAATATCTCATAAAATTACAAAAATATGAGTAATCATTCATGACTTATTTACATGAAAACAAAATTACATATCCTTTATATCTAATCCATACACCAACGACCAAAAACACCTACAAACACTTTCATTCTTCAATTTTCTTCATCTAATTGATCTCTCTCAAGTTCTATCTTCAAGTTCTAAGTGTTCTTCATAAATTCCAAAAGTTCTAGTTTCATAAAATCAAGAATACTTTCAAGATTGCTAGCTCACTTCCAATCTTGTAAGGTGATCATCCAACCTCAAGAAATCTTTGTTTCTTACAGTAGGTTATCATTCTAATACAAGGTAATAATCATATTCAAACTTTGGTTCAATTTCTATAACTATAACAATCTTATTTCAAGTGATGATCTTACTTGAACTTGTTTTCGTGTCATGATTTTGCTTCAAGAACTATGAGCCATCCAAGGATCCATTGAAGCTAGATCCATTTTTCTCTTTTCCAGTAGGTTCATCCAAGGAACTTAAGGTAGTAATGATGTTCATAACATCATTCGATTCATACATATAAAGCTATCTTATTCGAAGGTTTAAACTTGTAATCACTAGAACATAGTTTAGTTAATTCTAAACTTGTTCGCAAACAAAAGTTAATCCTTCTAACTTGACTTTTAAAATCAACTAAACACATGTTCTATATCTATATGATACGCTAACTTAATGATTTAAAATCTGGAAACACGAAAAACACCGTAAAACCGGATTTACGCCGTCGTAGTAACACCGCGGGCTGTTTTGGGTTAGTTAATTAAAAACTATGATAAACTTTGATTTAAAAGTTGTTATTCTGAGAAAATGATTTTTATTATGAACATGAAACTATATCCAAAAATTATGGTTAAACTCAAAGTGGAAGTATGTTTTCTAAAATGGTCATCTAGACGTCGTTCTTTCGACTGAAATGACTACCTTTACAAAAAAGACTTGTAACTTATTTTTCCGACTATAAACCTATACTTTTTCTGTTTAGATTCATAAAATAGAGTTCAATATGAAACCATAGCAATTTTATTCACTCAAAACGGATTTAAAATGAAGAAGTTATGGGTAAAACAATATTGGATAATTTTTCTCATTTTAGCTACGTGAAAATTGGTAACAAATCTATTCCAATCATAACTTAATCAACTTGTATTGTATATTATGTAATCTTGAGATACCATAGACACGTATACAATGTTTCGACCTATCATGTCGACACATCTATATATATTTCGGAACAACCATAGACACTCTATATGTGAATGTTGGAGTTAGCTATACAGGGTTGAGGTTGATTCCAAAATATATATAGTTTGAGTTGTGATCAATACTGAGATACGTATACACTGGGTCGTGGATTGATTCAAGATAATATTTATCGATTTATTTCTGTACATCTAACTGTGGACAACTAGTTGTAGGTTACTAACGAGGACAGCTGACTTAATAAACTTAAAACATCAAAATATATTAAAAGTGTTGTAAATATATTTTGAACATAATTTGATATATATGTATATATTGTTATAGGTTCGTGAATCAACCAGTGGCCAAGTCTTACTTCCCGACGAAGTAAAAATCTGTGAAAGTGAGTTATAGTCCCACTTTTAAAATCTAATATTTTTGGGATGAGAATACATGCAGGTTTTATAAATGATTTACAAAATAGACACAAGTACGTGAAACTACATTCTATGGTTGAATTATCGAAATCGAATATGCCCCTTTTTATTAAGTCTGGTAATCTAAGAATTAGGGAACAGACACCCTAATTGACGCGAATCCTAAAGATAGATCTATCGGGCCCAACAAGCCCCATCCAAAGTACCGGATGCTTTAGTACTTCGAAATTTATATCATATCCGAAGGGTGTCCCGGAATGATGGGGATATTCTTATATATGCATTTTGTTAATGTCGGTTACCAGGTGTTCACCATATGAATGATTTTTATCTCTATGTATGGGATGTGTATTGAAATATGAAATCTTGTGGTCTATTATTACGATTTGATATATATAGGTTAAACCTATAACTCACCAACATTTTTGTTGACGTTTTAAGCATGTTTATTCTCAGGTGATTATTAAGAGCTTCCGCTGTCGCATACTTAAATAAGGACGAGATTTGGAGTCCATGCTTGTATGATATTGTGTAAAAACTGCATTCAAGAAACTTATTTTGTTGTAACATATTTGTATTGTAAACCATTATGTAATGGTCGTGTGTAAATGAGATATTTTAGATTATCATTATTTGATAATCTACGTAAAGCTTTTTAAACCTTTATTGATGAAATAAAGGTTATGGTTTGTTTTAAAATGAATGCAGTCTTTGAAAAACGTCTCATATAGAGGTTAAAACCTCGCAACGAAATCAATTAATATGGAACGTTTTTAATCAATGAGAACGGGACATTTCACATATAAGGTTTCAAAAAGTGCGGCGTTAATACACGAGTGGTAACTACTGTTGTAAGAGGAATCGGCTAAAAGCGACGATACATGTTTGTAACGTGTCTTTCCAAGATTCGAATCGTACGTTTTCTTGGTCCGTCGGTTTATGGATGATACGCAGAACTCACGTTTAAACGTGTTCCTAAGGCTTCTTGTAAAACTAGAAGTGAAACGAGAAATTCGGTCCGAGGTAATTGACAATGGTACACCGTGTTGGAATAGAATTCTTTAAGATATGTTTGAACAAGTTAGTTAAGACTCGAAAACGTTTGTTGGAACAAGTTTCTCATCGGCTACTGAATACGTTCATCAGGGCTATTCACCCTCGTGGCGAATACTAGCAATGCTTGAAGAGTCTCTCTCTCCATTGAGGATAAAAAGTTTCCTTATACGGAAGTACGAGTGAAAAAGATAGGAGCGAAATGAGATTTTAGAATACGATGAGTTTTCATCTTGATGTAGCCACATTGCGCATCTGGTGGCCAAATGTTGAGACTTTGTGGGAGCGAGATAGTACGCGTAGTTGTATAGTTCAGAGTTGGGTAGTAGTTGGCCATCTATCAGAATCATAAGAACGATAAGTCAAAGAAGAAAAGGGGTATCCTTGGGTTGTGTGTTATCTTGGGTCCCAGTAATATCAGACGGTAACAGTGAAATTGCAGAGTTATGTATCGTGGTACGTGGTGATGAGGAGATTGATCGATTCTATACTTAAGTATTCAAATTTCTCGTGTAAAATAACGAATTTCAGTTTCCTTGATTTCGAGTCGAGAGAGTACGCCTTTCAGGTGTTCACGTAGAAATATTTCCATATTTGAGTTCCATCTTGTGTTACACGAATTAGGCTAGTAAGGTCGGTGTGGATGATCGTGTTCGAGATTCAGACACGGAGAGGTCTAAATTTTCTCTTAGTAAGTTAACGAGGTTAAAGGACGAGCAATAAGGAAAAAGTCGGAAATAAATCTTCGGTAGTAACCGGCGAGATCTAGGATTTTACGAATTCAAGTAGGATTTTACGACTTTCGCGAGATCTACTTTAATGCCTCGACCACTAACAACATGGTTTAGAATTTGGACTTCGTTTAACCAAAATTCTCACTTGGAGAATTCGACATAGAGTTGCTCTTTTCTCAAGAGTTCGAGCGTAGGACGCAGACGTTGTTCGTTTTTTCTTCGCTTGAATATAATAGGTTAAGTCATCACCTTTGAATAAGATAACAGATTTTTCTAAATAAGTTTACATACGCGATTCATAAGGCCCATGAACACGGACGGAGCCTTAGTTAAACTGAACGATACTAAAGGAAATTCATAACTATCGTAACGAGTTTGGAAAGCGGTTTTGGAGGCATCTTCTCCCTTAACCCTCAATTGATGATAACCGGAATGAGGTCGATTTTTGGAATACACACGAGATCCTTGTAATTGATCAAGGGGTCATCGATATGGGAAAGAGGATATCGGTTCTCAACCGGAAATTACTTAGTTCACAATAATCTATACATAATTGTAGGGAAACATTTCTTCTTAACGAATAGGTTTCGAGCTCCCTAATTCTATAGGTATCAAGTCAAAATTCAAATTCTTCACCCACAAAGTTTAACGTAACAGTTTTCCGTCGGTCACTTGAATAGCATAAGTAGTGTCTAGGGGAAGTGATGGAGTGCAAAGAGTATGAGCCAAAGTCTTGGATACAAAGCATTTATCGGCACCCGAATTGAATAGGCAAGAAACATAAGAGTTGTTGAGAAGAAACGTATCCATGAGTAGTTCATTGTCATCCCGGGCCTCCTTGGCATTGATGTTGAAAGTTCAAACCTCGTGCGTTGGTCTTATCTTTATTCTTTGGGCATGCATTTCTAAAATGACCCGGTTGGCCACATTTATAACAAACACCCGTTTTCGGTACATTAGGCCCCTTTTGAGCGACGGGGGCGGTACTTTCACAACTATGGGCCACATGGCCACTTCCTTGACACTTGATGAAAAATGGCTTGCCACATTTTCCATAATGATGGTTGCGGCACTTGTTGCAAAATGGTTTGCTACATTCACCATAATGATGTTTGTGGCACTTGTTGCAAAAAGGTCGAGTTCCGGCATAACTCTTCCTGCCGCCGGGGGTGAAAGGTTTCTTGGTGGAGTCATTGTGGTTGTGGTTGCTTGATGGAGAGGCTTCCCGTTTTCTTTTGTTGTTACCCGGTTGGTCCTCGGCCGTTGGTGCCGGCGCTTCAATTTCATCCACCGTTTTTATAAATCGGCGGGCCTTCGTCACAGCCTCTTGTAGGTTGGCGGGTCTTGATGGCATTACCCAGTGTGGAATGCTCTTAGGGAGGCCATCCATGTAAAATTCAACTCCGTGGGGCCCGGGAGCCATGAGGTTGGGACAAATTGAGGCTAGTTCGGCAAACCGTTGATTATAAGCTTCGAGGTCAT
The DNA here is from genome assembly GCF_046630445.1 of Rutidosis leptorrhynchoides. NCBI lineage: Eukaryota > Viridiplantae > Streptophyta > Magnoliopsida > Asterales > Asteraceae > Rutidosis > Rutidosis leptorrhynchoides. The sequence continues at coordinate 605,037,819 of NC_092333.1, read as the reverse complement.
TTCGGGCCAATCTTAAACTTCTTAGCTCCTGTTCGAGCCTTCGAGTCTCGTCGCGCGGGAAGTATTTGGTGATCATTCTTTCTCTTAATTCGGTCCAAGAGAGTGTATGGGCTTCATCGGTACCCACCGTTTGTACATACGTGCTCCACCATGAGAGAGCAATACCGGCAAAAGTGAGGGTGGAAAACTTGACCTTATCTTGGTCCCGATAGCCGCTTATTCTAAAAACGGCTTTCGTTTGTTAAAACCATCGGGTGAGAGCAACCGGTCCCCCGGTTCCATCGAAAGTGGGAGGTTTGTACTCCATGAAGTTCTTGTAGGAGCACCCCTCGTTTGAATTGCCGGTTCCATGGTTGGTGTTGTTGTTATTATTGTTGGAGGAGTGACCGGCCATGGCCGCATCCACGGCGGTGGTTATCATTCGTTGGAGAGCTCGTTCGAGAGTTTCGGGAGGAGTATTGTGTTGACCTTGGTGAGCCATTGTTCCTTCATGACACAAGAATATTGTTGATTAGTATTCTCAATAATACTAATCGTGATATGGAATAACGATGAAGAGAAAATTTTCCTTGACCCGTCTTAAATTCTTTATGTCATAATGTCGGAACGTCCATATGAGTCACCGTTATATAATCCCGGCAATTATATTACCCTAATTCATATGTGCATTCGACATTATTTCACAAAGTCAAGGTGACGTGTCAATCAAATTAAATAATCGTGGGATTAAGATAGGTTAAGAGTTAGGTATGAATAAAAGAGTTCAAGTATAAATGCACAAGTAGTCAAGTAATTCCTACTTCAAGTCTATATGCCGGTTGTAGTCTAGACTCACTAATGTACCCTATGACTCGGGGTTGACACCAATGAACTCTAAATCCCTACAACCAACGCTCTGATACCATCTGTAGCGACCCGACCAAAATCGTCATTGACGGCGCCGTCTACTTAGGTCCCGTTACGTGGTCATAAGTCTTTAAAATTACGTTTGACCAAAATATGTCGCATTTATTTCAAATGTAAAGATTGTTTCAAAGTTTACAAGAATAGTTCAACCATTAGTTACGTTACAAAGTTATAAGTACAAATTAAACCTACGCGACACAGTTTTAAATAAAGTCAAAAGACGCTCCATGTATGCATATATACTCGACATCCAATGCAAGTATCAAAATAGTGAGCGGAAGCCTGTATCACATATCATTCAAAGACCTGAGAAAAACATAGAAATCTGTCAATGAAAACGTTGGTGAAATTATAGGTTTAAGTAAGTAAGTGAGTAAGTAAAATGAACCACAAGATTTATAACACTTCAATAATAGTAAACCATTCCAAAAATTGTAATCACGAGCACCCAATTATCAAGGCTTAACTTTCCATCCATAGAACCCCATCACAATAGTGTTAGAACATACACTGTTTCTCGAAAATATATTTCATCCGTAGAGGGTAGCGAACCGTCCGAATGAGGGTTTGTCAAACCCATATGGCCATACAACATAAGTTCTCGCTTACACCCGGCAAGTGTAACTAATGATAATCGAATTGAGGATTTTGTTCTAACTCGTATGTAGAATGTTTGTTTTCATACTTGTGTTCACTTTGTAAAATGAAACGTTTATGTTTTCTCATCCCAAATGTAAGTTTTAAAAGAGTAAAAGTGGGACTATGATCTCACCTTGAGTGCACGAGTAATAAAGTACTTCACAAGTAAACGTGTGCAAGGACAATTGCTAGTCTTGACCTAAACAAGTAGGTTGTATCAATAACGGTAAACACGATTGGTCAAAGTTGTTCAATTAGTCCTATGGCTCGTTACGACTCGATTGTATAGCATGTGAATCAAATTGTCAAGTTTCATGCAAGATACAAGTATAAAAGCATGTTAGAACGATTTGCATAAACATTTGGTTAAGTTTGATTAAAAGTCAACTTTGGTCAAAGTCAAAGTCAACGGGGTTGGGTCGGGTATCCTACAATTTTTCCATGATGAGAAATCATATGTGAGCATGCTATCCAAATTTCATGTTAATCGGAGTTGCGGTTAAGCGAGTAGAATTTTTATGAAAAGTAAAACACAAATCAAAATGGCCTGGGAGAGTGCGCGGTGCGCGCAAGAGTGTGCGGCGCGCACTACCGCGTAGAACCAGATCAGGTACAAGTCCAGGGGTTAAGTATTTTCACTTCACCATGTGCGCGGCGCGCGTCAAGTGTGATGACCCGGGAATTTCCGACCAAATTTAAACTTAATCTTTATATGATTTCGGCATGAGAAGCAAAGTCTACTAAACTGTGTCTCCAAAATTTTGAACTATTTTCGTGAGATCATTTTACCTTTGAGCATTTCCAACGATTCACGAACGATTGTTTGTAACTAAAAACGCATATATAAATATATATAAAAGCTATAGATATTATATGTCGAAATTTATATTTATAAAAGAAAATAACATGTCAAGTAAATATATATATATATATATATATATATATATATATATATATATATATATATATAATACTTATAAATATATAAAACAATCAAAATTATTATACAAACACAAATGTTATAATGTATTTATATTAAAATGAATAAATAATATTCAACATATGTTATATGTGGTACAACTATAATATATATAATTAATATATTAAATATAATTATACATTAACAATATGATTTGTTATATTAATTTCACTATTATTATTTTCATTATTATTATTAATATTACTAATAATATTTGTACCCTTAATATTATTACATCTAATATAAAATATATATATATATATATATATATATATATATATATATATATTAGATGTAATAATATATATATATATATATATATATATATGTATATATATATGAAATTGTGTATGATAAGTTGGTATATATAAATTGATATGATATTAATATTATTAATATTATTGTTATTATTAATGATATTATTATAATTAGTATTATTGTTATTATTATCAAAAATGATATTGTTATTATTGATTTTATAGTTATTATTATCAATACTTTTATTACTCTTATCATTATACTTATTATTGGTATTATTTTGTTATTGTATTATTAATAGTGTTATGATTGTTATTAAATTCTATAATTATTATTATTAGTATTTTTTTATATATTATTATTATTATTATTAATATTAATTATTAAAATTAATTAATAAAGTATAGAATAAAGGACCCAACTCAACCAGTTGGCATCACGATGGAACTGTATATGTTTTGGATTCTGTCTTCAGATTATTCTGTGTTCGATATCAATTTACCCATTACACAACAAATTCTGTTAGAAGTCTATATCAGTATCATATAATGCTTCCAATCCATATCTGATATTTTTTTTTCTTTTGTTTTCTCTCTGTTGGCATCGAATGAAACTAACAACCCAGTCCTCAATATAATAAATCTATTGCTCAGTGTTATCAAGGAATTCAGTCGTTTTTTTTTCTTTCTTCTTACCCTTTATAGCAATTACAACTACTTTCAAACAGAACCAAGTTGGCAATTCAGTTGATTTTTTTTTTATTTACGATAGCCTCTGTTGCTAACAATTTATCTCATAATTCGAAATTGTTTACCATTTCAAAAACTAAAAATACAGTCTTGTTGGAAATCCTCTATTCGTACTATCTGTAAAATTTCAAATTCTAATTTGCAAAATCGAAGATGAATTTCGAAGTCAAAGATTAAAAGTAAAAAGTCAACATATTGTGTTCTTGAAGAAATTAGAGGTTATGTTTATATTTCTGATTCAATTAACGTTTGAGGAAGATTTTATGAGTGAATTAAAACAGATTTTGTGTTATAACCTCTAGCTAAAACGTACTCTAAATCAAAGTTTAAATTTTTTTTTTTTTAAGCAACAGCGACGGCAACAGTATTTGATTCATTTTTTTTTATTTTTTTTTATTTTTTATTTAATCTCAAATAAATGGTTAAGTGTTGGATATTTAGTCCCAAATTCGATTACGTATTAGTTATCAAGAATAGAAAAGAGTTTTGGGATGGATTGAATTGGTGAAGAAGAAGGAGTTAGAATAACACAGAATACTTGGTTAAATAAATATAGTAGAGAGTTTTAATCAGAAAAGCAAGGATGGTGGGATGGTTTCAGGACGTTAGAACAGAACGAGAGGTCGGGGGTTCAAGCCCGGTTTGGGCCTTCTTTTTTTAGAACAAGTTTTAAAGGTAGTTTCCTTATTAAAATTTATTTCTATTAACATTTATATTATTATGAATATTAATATTATTGTTGTTACCAAGTATTAATGTTATTATTTGTTCATATTGTAAGTATTATGAAGAGTACGACTTTTATTATTATTATCACAAATAATTATTATTATTATTATTATTATCATGATTATTAACTAATATGATGTAAAAGAAAATATAGATTTAGAACTATTAATATGATAGTAAATATGGTTATGATTATGTATTATAATTAGAGATTATGTATAATATAAGAAGAGATAGGTTTATGAGTAATTAGGATACGATAAAGGTATATAATGTAATTACATATGATATTGATAAGATTCGATATAAACTTGTTGCGTTCGTGAAAACGTTTCTGTTATATATAAGAGTAATATGGATGCGATTACGCTTAATGCTATAATTAAGATATTGAGTATTTAAAACAACGTTATTATTATATGGACAGGATATATATGGATGCTATAAGTTAAATTATAAAACTTAATCGTTATTATTTTTAAGTATTATTTTTATTATCTTTATTATTATTATTATTATTATCATTATTATCAATAGTAGTAAAACTGTTGTATACATAATTATTATTATTAGTATTACTACCAATAGATATTTTTATATAAAAATACATTATAAGAATATTAATACCACATATCACTATGATTTTATTATTAACAAGATAGTAACTAAGCTATATATAAAATATATCAAATTAATAGGTACATATATATTTTATCATATATAAACCCTAATATAAATTATTATTATTATTAATATGTTTGATAGTGTTCCAAATGAACATATATTTAGTAGCAATATCGTTCCAATATGTAAAGTTTTTAAATGTAATTTCCTTATTTTTAGTTGTAATAGTTAAATAAATAAGTGCGAAGACGAAAGACGCAAATCGCTCGAAAATGAAGATTTAAAGACAAAAACGAAGATTTGAAAGACCAAAACGTCCAAAAAGCTCAAATGTACAAGATACAATAAAAAAGGTTCAAATTATTGATGAAGAACGTCTAAAAATGACAAGAGTACAAGTTACAAAACGCAAAGTACAAGATATTAAATTATACGAAAGGACGTTCGAAAATCCGGAACCGGGACATGAACCAACTCTCAACGCTCGACGCAACGGTGTAAAAATTACGAGTCAACTATGCACAAGAATAAAATATAATATTTAAATAAATCATAATAAGAATAATATTAAATAATAAAAAGTTGTTAATTGAGCATAGTTCAGGGGTCGTAAATGAAAATTCAATTTATAATTTCTCCTATAAAAGAACGATATGTAACGATGTAATGGGAAGATTTTTTTTCGATCTTTTTTTTTTCTTTCTATCTTTTTCTTATTTTTCAATATCAATTATCAATATCTATATTCTATATCTCTATCATAATGTTAATGTAATAAGATATAACAATAATCTTAATTTTAAGTTTAAATTATGATAATAATAAGATTTATGATAGAGATCGTTTGAGTGTGTAAGTCGAAACTCTGTCCGTGTAACGCTACGCTATTTTTAATCATTGTAAGTTATGTTCAACCTTTTTATATTAATGTATCGTAACTAAGTTATTATTATGCTTATTTGAGCCGAAGTAATCTTGATGTTGGGCTAAAATATTAAGACGGGGTTATTGAACTTTGTACCATAATTAAGGTTTGGGCAAAAGACCGACACTTGTGAAAATTGGACTATTGACTATTAATAGATGGGGGGTATTGTCTAATTGAGTGACAACTCATTGGAGTCTGTCGAACCTATCTTCAAATTAATTAACCTAATAATTAATAATGATTATGGTTGTCCTATTTAGTGACGTTCATATGGAATCTGTTATAATCATTTAATTAATCAATTGGGTTGGGTAATTGATTATTCATTCTGATCAAGTGGATGAATTAATATTCATAAACTAATTAAAACAGGGGTAGATTACATACAGTGATAACTGGTGTAATTGTTGACAGAAGTGATAACTGCGTCACAGTTTAAATCCTTAATTAGTTGGAATATTTGACTTCGGGTATAAGGGTAATTTGACGAGGATACTCGCACTTTATATTTATGACCGATGGACTATTATGGACAAAAACCAGATAGACGTATCAAATAAACCAGGACAAAGGACAATTAACCCATGGTAATAAATTAAAATCAACACGTCAAACATCATGATTACGGAAGTTTAAATAAGCATAATTCTTTTATTATATTTCTCATCGTATCTTTATTTACTGTCATTTTATTACTCGCAATTTTATTTACTGTCATTTTATTTATTGTCATTATTTTACGCACTTTAATTATCGTCATTTATCTTTACGCTTAAAATATAGAATCGACAAACCGGTCATTAAACGGTAAAACCCCCCTTTTATAATAATATTACTACTTATATAATTATATATATTTTGTATAAATATAGTTTTTAAAAATATAGTAAGTATCACCAGCTCCCTGTGGAACGAACCGGACTTACTAAAAACTACACTACTCTACGATTAGGTACACTGCCTATAGTGTTGTAGCAAGGTTTAGGTATATCCCATCCGTAAATTAATAAAACTTGTGTCATATTTTGTAGTATTTCCTAGTAAAAATAATACTATTTCGTACCCTCACGCTACATCATCAAGTTTTTGGCGCCGCTGCCGGGGAGCGCTAAAACGCTATATTTTTAATTATAATAATATTGAAATAAAATATAATAATATAATAATATTGAAATAGAATATAATAATATAATAATATTGAAATAGAATATAATAATATAAAAATATTTAAGAATAAAAGTTTACGTAAAATTTAAAAAAAAAAAGTCGTATTTATTAAATACTTCAGGGGTATATTATGTAACTTATAATTAATAATTGCTATCATGTCGCTTTCATGTGAATAGTAAATTAATTAATTTATTTTCATTTACTATTCATGAATAGTAAATGAATTAAAAAAAAAAAAAAAAAAAAAGTTTTGAAAAAAATTTATAATTATAAAAAAATTATTAATTTATAAAAAAAAAAAAATCGTTTTTTTTAAAAAAAAAAAAAAAAAAAAAAAAATCGTTTTTTTTTAAAAAAAAAAAAAAAAAAAAAAAAAAAATTTGTGTAAAAAAAAAAAAAAAAAAATCGTTTTTTTTAAAAAGAAAAAAAAAATCGTTTTAAAAAAAAAAAAAAAAAAAAAAAAAAAAAATCGTTTTTTTTAAAAAAAAAAAAAAAAAAAAAAAAAAAAAAACGTAAAAAAAAAAAAACGTAAAAAAAAAAAAAAAAAAAAAAAAAAAAAATTTATTAAAAAAAAAAAAAAATATATATATATTTTTAAAATTTTGTCTATAAAAAAAAAAATGTTTTTTTTAGTTTTATTACCTTTAGATTTTTAGACTATAGTCGCAACTTTTAGTATTAAGTTTAGTTTTGCCATAGTTATTTTTACTTCTAGAATTTTTAGGCTTTGCCGTAAAATCCCTTAAGTGCTTATTCCTTAGACTAAGTTTTAGGTGCTTTAGAATTTTACGACGCCGTATTTCGCACTACTTTCTTATTTTTATTTTTCGACGCCTATTTTTCGACCTTTTATTTTTCGACATTTTTCGACGCGCAATCTATTTCTCTCTTATTTCTCGCCATTCTAGTTTTTAGGACTTAGAATTTTTTCTACTTCTTCTCTAAATTTCTTAAAATTACGAAAATTTATTTTAAGTTGTTAAATTGATAGACATCAAAATTTTCTGGTTCGTAGTAATAGTTGGATTTGTACGTGGACCGGGTTATTGGAGCCAAACAGTCCTCAATTATATTGAGACCAAACGAATCCTGCCCCTCTGCTGCATCTTTTGGCTATTCGAAACGTGGGCAAAATCAGAAAAGTCTATTAATTGGATAACTTATTATAATTTTTCTTTCCTTTTTAAAAACTAATAGGATATTCAGTGAATGCACCGAGCAAAACGTTCACCACCTTTTGTACGTTCACCACCTGTAACTCGATCAAGACATCGTTTAACAAATATAGCTGCCGTTGATTTTTCTTTAGACTCGTCATCAAGTCGACCGAGTACTTCAACTCAAATTTCCGATAATCCAGTTTTTGAAACCAATATCACAATTGAGAATCCGGAGAATACTCAGGGACAATTCCGAGACCCTGATCCATTAATTATTCCTCCGGAACCACCAATCATTCAAACAGAGATTGTTGAGGAAGAAACCATTAAATCAGAAACCTCTAGTGATTCAGATACAACACTTCCAATCATGGAAAATCTAGAACCTCTAAGTATGGAAGATCGAATGAGAGCCACACGCACGGGCCAAGGTCACGCCATTATTAAGCCAGAAGTTAATGCGTCAGATTATGAAATCAAAGGACAAATTCTACACATGGTAACTAACCAATGCCAATTCAGTGGTGCACCGAATGAAGATCCTAACGAACACCTTCGTACGTTTAAAAGAATTTGTACACTATTCAAAATCCGAGAAGTGGAAGATGAGCAGATCTATCTCATGTTGTTTCCCTGGACTTTAAAGGGAGAAGCCAAAGATTGGTTAGAATCGTTACCTGAAGGGGCGATTGACACATGGGATGTTTTAATTGAAAAATTTCTTAAACAATTCTTTCCGGCATCCAAAGCCGTGAGACTTCAAGGAGAAATTGTTACGTTCGCGCAAAATCCAAATGAAACATTATATGAGGCGTGGACAAGATTCGGAAGGATGTTGAGAGGATGTCCTCAACACGGATTAGATACTTTTCAAATAGTACAAATCTTCTATAAAGGCGTAGACATCGCCACACGAAAAGACATCGACATAACCGCTGGTGGATCCATTATGAAGAAAACCGCAACTGAAGCTTACAAAATTATTGATAACACAGCCTCCCACTCGCATGAGTGGCACCAAGAAAAAGATATCTTTCGATCATCTAAAGCGGCTAGAGCCGATTCTAGCCCTGACTTTGATTCCGTTTCCGCAAAAATAGATGCTTTCGAAAGACGAATGGAAAAGATGAATAAAGATATTCACGCAATACGAATCAGTTGTGAGCAATGCGGTGGACCACACTTATTGAAAGATTGTCACATTGAACCAACGATGGAACAAAGAGAGAATGTTTCCTATATGAACCAAAGGACGGGAAGTAATTATCAGAATAATTATCAACTGCCAAGGCCAAACTTCAATCGAAATCAAAACATTCTTTACAATCCAAAAGGACCCGAAAATAACTTGTACAACCAACAAGGTCCGAATAACCAACCGACTCAAAACAACACTTTCAATCAACAAAGACCTAGCTTGTATAAACCACCACAACAACCCGAAGAGAAAAAGCCAAATCTAGAAGAAATGATGGCAAAGCTGATTGAATCTCAAACACAATTCATTACATCTCAAACCCAAACGAACGAGAGATTTGATCAGTCATTAAGAACTCAACAAGCTTCCATTTTGAATCTTGAAAAACACGTAGGTACTCTTGCTAGCATGATGAGTGAGAGGAAACAAGGAAAGCTACCGAGTAATACTGAAGTAAATACTCGGAATGAGAATGTTAATATGGTTTCAACGAATTCTGAAAAACCAGCACCAGAAGATGGGAAGGTTTTAGATGAGAGTAACAATGAAGAAGTTACAACACCACCACCACCCGAGTATGTAAAGCCAGTGGTGGCACCATACAGACCACCCATCCCGTTTCCAAGAAAAGGAGTTGAGTATGAGCAAGTGATAGGTAATAAAGATTGTGATACCTCTGGAAAGAAGAAGAAGAAAAAGAATAAGAAAGTGCAAGAAACAAAAGCCGTAAATATAAACCCGGTGAAGACAGTTCCACCAAAACCTCCACCTAGGGTAGGTGATCCGGGTGAATTTATTGTTCCTTGTCTACTTAGTGATTGTGTCATGTATGATGCACTAGCAGATTTAGGTGCAAGTGTAAGTGTTATGCCTCTTTCCTTATATAAGAGATTAGGTGTAGGTAAGTTAAGTCCAACGGATATGAGTGTTCGACTCTTTGATCAAACCATTAAGCACCCAGTTGGAATTGCTGACAACCTACCCGTTCAAGTAGGTAATTTAACCTTTCTAGTCGAATTCATTGTCATTGACATAGAAGAGGACCCAAACATTCCTCTAATTTTAGGTCGGCCATTCTTAGCGTCCACCAAGGCGTTATTTGATGTAGAAAATGGAAGAATGACACTTAAAAGTGGTGACAAATCGATCACCTTTATGATTCGAAAGTCTAAATCTCCACCAACCAAAACCGTTGAACCAGCAAAAACGATTGGTAAGAACCATGTTGTTTTATCAACTCCAACGGTAGTGCTTAATAATAATAAAACGCCTAAGTGTGGGGAAAATGAAGTAACACCTAATGATGACATGATAACAAAGAACCCCGTTGTTGATACGAAATTAAATGACCCCGTTATTCATAGTTCAATGAAGAAACTTATTAAACGGATTCGCGATGCTAAAACCAAGGGGAACTTTAAGTTATGTAACCGGTTAGTATCCAATCTATCACCTAAAGAAAAGGAAAAACTAGTTGAAATTGTGGATATTACACAGGAATCCGACCAATGGCTTAAAGAGAAAGTCACAGATATGCAAGTTGATTATGGACCAAGAGAAATTAACGATGAAGTTAATCACAATTTCGACACCCCAGCTACCTAAGTGTGGGGAGATTCAAATGTTCTAAAAAGAAAATGCTGTCTGGAGTTAGTTGTTCTGTTCTCGTGTAGTTCCGAGAATGGAATCCGATTGGTCTTTTCCGCTAGCAGACACTAAAGAACTAGTTTTCTCCCCCCATTCTGAATTTTTGTTTTTTTTAGGTTTTATATGAAATTAATATGCTTTTAAGTTTTGTGTGATATTTAAAAACAAAATTTACTTTAATTCATTAAGTTGAAAAAATGATTTCTAAAATTCATCGTGAGTTGAAGACTAGGTCATTAAGCCGAAATTGCTTTACCCGAGGGTGGGACGGCAAATTTTGTTATCATTATTTTTAATTTTATTGATCTAAAGTATGCCAAAAAGATATTAGACTTTATAAATTTTTGAACGTGGGGTAATATACCCAACTTCAAATATATATATATATATATGTTTGTATTTTATATTATGTACAAAACAGGGTAGAACAAAGCACTTTCAAAGACTAACATTAAGTTCAGCAATAGCTACTGATTTTGACGACAAGAAGCAAAAAAATCAAATGTGAAATAACAATATGTTTGCAAACTCGGTATTTTTAATCACTTTTCTACGTTAATCACCCTCATGAATTTATAATTATAGTCTGATTTCATGCAAATGAGGGCATTGCATGATCTTAAGTGTAGGGAAGGGTTATAAATTCTCTCGGGTTTACACTTAGTTTAATTGCCAAATTTTGTGAAAATTTGAAAAAATTTCAACTAAATGAATTTAAAATCATGTTTATACATATTTATGAACGGTGAAAACTAGGTGATAATACCGAAATTATCGTTACCTCGAAAAGGACATAAATTGAGAAACAACCCAAAACGCTTGAATTCATTTAAAATGGGATAGAAGAGAATAAAAAGGCAAAGAAAAGAATAAATAAAAACTAAGTGTGGGAAGAATGTACCAAGTTATTCAATTTAAAACATATATCACATATTTTTGTACAAGATTATTGCAGGTACTTTTGCTTTGGACGATACTAATCAGTTTTACCCGGTTTACTGTAATACATTTGAAAGAAAGATGGATCTACACGATGAATCAATTCCATCATTAAAAGGAAGTAAAGTCTTCCGAAAAAGAAACGCGCTTCTTGATTTAGGTCATGAAGTTGTCGTCCAGACCAGCTGTAGGTTGACGAAAAACCTAGAAAAGTCATCACTAAAATCAGCAGGAAATCCACGGACCTCAGCATCAAACAGGGTCGCCAAGTGGTCAGACTTATCCTAACCATGAGAGGGTCTGTCTTGTAAAATGGGGAGGGCACCGTGCAAATTAGCTTGATAAGACTAATGAATCAGATCCCCAGAAAGGATAATCTCCTTAAAGATTAAAAATCAGCTTTTAAGACTGATATTACTCAATCCTAGAGATTGACCTTAAAGATTGAGAATTCAAACTCATGGAATTCAATGATATCTAAACTCGAGCTTGAACGAGAAAATATTTTGATCAAAAATACAAACCGATTTGTTTTCTGAAAACCCATTTTCAATGCGTTCATTACCATTGAACGTAAAATCCTAGGAATTCACCTGGAATTCATTAGGTCACCTGAACCAAATCGGGTGTCAACCGTAAGAACGGTGGTTGCATAGCATGGTCGGAGACATGACCTTGTGCCAGACCGAAAAATCATAGGATGATCTTTACTATCGCTCCTACCAAGGATAGTTCTAGCATCCGACACGTTAAAAGACCATAATCATCTGCATGTCACGGGACATTGCCTTAACAGTTTCTTGTTCATCGCTTTCCTTTACAACCGGACGGTAGTTTACCGAAAGGTAATATACGGAACAAGTAAACTGGATGTGTGCTTTCCGATACCGGGATAGCAGTGGATTACACGAACCTAAATGTTTTTAGCCAAAATATTGATCCACAAATATATTTTGCAACACCAATGGTGGATCAAATCAGAAAACTTATCTAGGGTAAAAGCTAGATTGAATTTTCAAAAGATCAAATGTTTTCATAAAGATCCTATTTCCTAAAGGATCTAAATTTTTATAGTCATGTGGGACTGTAAACCGCCTTTCAAATCTGCACTTTGCTTTGGAAACCGAAAGTAAATCGGCTATTTGATTGCAAGTGTCGTTGACCTAAACCCAAGGCAACTGTGGATGACACACCCACCTTTAACCATCATTACTGTCATTGTTTATACCGCTATATCAAAATCACTGATGTACAAAATGTGATGAATAAAAAAGTGATTCATGTATGTTTTTATTTCAAGTTCTGTATTGCTTGAGGACAAGCAACGCTCAAGTGTGGGGATATTTGATAGTGTTCCAAATGAACATATATTTAGTAGCAATATCGTTCCAATATGTAAAGTTTTTAAATGTAATTTCCTTATTTTTAGTTGTAATAGTTAAATAAATAAGTGCGAAGACGAAAGACGCAAATCGCTCGAAAATGAAGATTTAAAGACAAAAACGAAGATTTGAAAGACCAAAACGTCCAAAAAGCTCAAATGTACAAGATACAATAAAAAAGGTTCAAATTATTGATGAAGAACGTCTAAAAATGACAAGAGTACAAGTTACAAAACGCAAAGTACAAGATATTAAATTATACGAAAGGACGTTCGAAAATCCGGAACCGGGACATGAACCAACTCTCAACGCTCGACGCAACGGTGTAAAAATTACGAGTCAACTATGCACAAGAATAAAATATAATATTTAAATAAATCATAATAAGAATAATATTAAATAATAAAAAGTTGTTAATTGAGCATAGTTCAGGGGTCGTAAATGAAAATTCAATTTATAATTTCTCCTATAAAAGAACGATATGTAACGATGTAATGGGAAGATTTTTTTTCGATCTTTTTTTTTTCTTTCTATCTTTTTCTTATTTTTCAATATCAATTATCAATATCTATATTCTATATCTCTATCATAATGTTAATGTAATAAGATATAACAATAATCTTAATTTTAAGTTTAAATTATGATAATAATAAGATTTATGATAGAGATCGTTTGAGTGTGTAAGTCGAAACTCTGTCCGTGTAACGCTACGCTATTTTTAATCATTGTAAGTTATGTTCAACCTTTTTATATTAATGTATCGTAACTAAGTTATTATTATGCTTATTTGAGCCGAAGTAATCTTGATGTTGGGCTAAAATATTAAGACGGGGTTATTGAACTTTGTACCATAATTAAGGTTTGGGCAAAAGACCGACACTTGTGAAAATTGGACTATTGACTATTAATAGATGGGGGGTATTGTCTAATTGAGTGACAACTCATTGGAGTCTGTCGAACCTATCTTCAAATTAATTAACCTAATAATTAATAATGATTATGGTTGTCCTATTTAGTGACGTTCATATGGAATCTGTTATAATCATTTAATTAATCAATTGGGTTGGGTAATTGATTATTCATTCTGATCAAGTGGATGAATTAATATTCATAAACTAATTAAAACAGGGGTAGATTACATACAGTGATAACTGGTGTAATTGTTGACAGAAGTGATAACTGCGTCACAGTTTAAATCCTTAATTAGTTGGAATATTTGACTTCGGGTATAAGGGTAATTTGACGAGGATACTCGCACTTTATATTTATGACCGATGGACTATTATGGACAAAAACCAGATAGACGTATCAAATAAACCAGGACAAAGGACAATTAACCCATGGTAATAAATTAAAATCAACACGTCAAACATCATGATTACGGAAGTTTAAATAAGCATAATTCTTTTATTATATTTCTCATCGTATCTTTATTTACTGTCATTTTATTACTCGCAATTTTATTTACTGTCATTTTATTTATTGTCATTATTTTACGCACTTTAATTATCGTCATTTATCTTTACGCTTAAAATATAGAATCGACAAACCGGTCATTAAACGGTAAAACCCCCCTTTTATAATAATATTACTACTTATATAATTATATATATTTTGTATAAATATAGTTTTTAAAAATATAGTAAGTATCACCAGCTCCCTGTGGAACGAACCGGACTTACTAAAAACTACACTACTCTACGATTAGGTACACTGCCTATAGTGTTGTAGCAAGGTTTAGGTATATCCCATCCGTAAATTAATAAAACTTGTGTCATATTTTGTAGTATTTCCTAGTAAAAATAATACTATTTCGTACCCTCACGCTACATCATCAATGTTATAATGAAAGATAAACACTAGTTAAATAAAATATATAAATTAAATATATCTGTATCTATATAATAAATAATTTAACAAGTATATCATTAAAAATAATAAATATATTTATTCGATTACGATTATGTGTT
Source organism: Rutidosis leptorrhynchoides (assembly GCF_046630445.1). Taxonomy (NCBI): domain Eukaryota; kingdom Viridiplantae; phylum Streptophyta; class Magnoliopsida; order Asterales; family Asteraceae; genus Rutidosis; species Rutidosis leptorrhynchoides. Next base: position 605,022,541 of record NC_092333.1, on the reverse strand, counting down.
TTAATATATATAATTGATATAGGTTCGTGAATCCGAGGCCAACCCTGCTTTGTTCAGATGTTCAATATCGTCATATGTATTTTTTTACAAAATACAGTAGTGTGAGTTTCATTTGCTCCCTTTTTAAATGCTTTTGAAAAATATATTTTTGGGACTGAGAATACATGCGCTGCTTTTATAAATGCTTTACAAAATTGACACAAGTAATCGAAACTACATTCTATGGTTGGATTATCTAATCGAATATGCCCTTTTCTATTAAGTCTGGTAATCTAAGAATTAGGGAACAGACACCCTAATTGACGCGAACTCTAAAGATAGATCTATCGGGCCCAACAAGCCCCATCCAATGTACCGGATGCTTTAGTACTTCAAAATTTATATCATGTCCGAAGGAGGATCCCGGAATGATGGGGATATTCTTATATGCATATTGTGAATGTCAGTTACCAGGTGTTCATTCCATATGAATGATCTTTTGTCTCTATGCATGGGACGTATGTTTATGAGAAATGGAAATATGAAATCTTGTGGTCTATTAAAAATTATGAAATGATTATTTATGTTAAACTAATGAACTCACCAACCTTTTGGTTGACACTTTAAAGCATGTTTATTCTCAAATACGAACGAAATCTTCCGCTGTGCATTTGCTCATTTTAGGGATATTACTTGGAGTCATTCATGACATATTTCAAAAGACGTTGCATTCGAGTCGCTGAGTTCATCAAGATTATTATAAAGTTAATTATATTTGCATATATTATGAAATGCTATATATATGTCTGTCAAATGTCGATGTAACAAAAGTTTGTCTTTTAAAAACTAAAGCAACGTTTGTAAAATGTATCATATAGAGGTCAAGTACCTCGCGATGTAATCAACTGTTGTGAATCATTTATAATCGATATGGACTTCGTCCGGATGGATTAGGACGGGTTATTACAGTTGGTATCAGAGCGGTGGTCTTAGCGAATCAGGTCTGCATTAGTGTGTCTAACTGATAAGTCGTTAGGATGCATTAGTGAGTCTGGACTTCGACCGTGTCTGCATGTCAAAAGTCTTGCTTATCATTTCGTATCGAAAATTACCTGCTTATCATTTTTAGAGAATCACTTGCTTATCAATCTTAGTCTAGACACATTTTACTGCATTGACTGCATGAATAGTGTATAGACAAAATTCATATCTTAGCGTATCTGCTACTTCATATCTTAGCGTATCTGTTACTGTAACTTTGCCTGACAACTTCTGTAGATTCCTCCATAACTTATAGGATCTTAGTATTATATATGCATATGTAAATTATGTATTGCAGGGTACTAATCTACATCCTATAATCTAATTCTTATCGAAAATTCTTCATCTGATCGTACGAGATGAATCCCTCAACCAATTCGAGTCCCTCAGATTCTGATAGCTATTCCGATAGTTATTCCGACAGCTATTCCGACATAGATGTTCACCTAAGCTCCGAAAACAGCGTCATCGGCATGAATCAACCAATCAGCCATTATCAATTAATCTGATGGGTTCGTAGTCGACTTAATTAATGGAAACGCGCAGAAGGCAATCCCTTCCATCAACCGAATTCACCTCTCGACAATGAGTCTAAAGTGTTTACCGGCGAACCTGTTCGAGACACCATTTTTAGTCTCATTTCCAAGGTAACTCGACAAGATTATATCCTATCCACAATTCTGAACCTTATTTATCCGCTCGTTACCAATAATCATCCTGGAGTAATAAGTCAACGAACTTCGCGCTCGAATAATCAATTCGGAAAATATGGTGCAAAATGTACCAAATTCAGCAACATCACCGGCACCAACAGTACAATCAATAACAACACCAGTACCATCAACAATCCAAGATTCAATATCATCATATGTATTTTGAGTATGATCTTCGTTCTACGTATCATTCTACCTCATTTATCTTCGTTCGACATGGCGAATATGTAATCTCTAAAGTTTTAGAGATTATTTATTCTAGTTCCAACCGAAAAGCAAATGAGTTTAATATCATATTAACTCATTAAATCCATGAATACATCAGAAGAAAATATATATGTATATATGTTTTCATAAAAATTGCAATTAAAAATTCTCTTGTACAAACTGTTAATGGTGAAAATATTTTAACGGGTAGGTAATACCCGAGGACTATTTAAATTTCACATTAATAAGTTACATTGTACGTTCTTCGAATCTGTTTCAACAATCATTTACTATCCTATTTACATCTACCGATATACGAATCCGTTCACCACAGAATAAACATTTTTATTCAAATTCAAATTTCATATTAGGATTTTAACATATCAGAATCCAATAAGTGGCATAATGAAGAAGAAATGGACACAATAAAAATTGATTAGAAACAGACTAATTAACAATATGAAATTTTGTTAAGAATCCACGCTAACAAAATCCTAGCTAACTGTTCCTAGCTAATTGTTAATTCCGTATTACATTTTATTTATCGCAATTTAATTATCGCAATTTTAATTACCGTCATTTAAATTCTGTTATTTACTTTACGCATTTTATTTATCGTCATTTAATTTCTGTATTTATTTTACGCACTTTAAATATCGGGACACGTATTCAAGGTTTTGACATATCATATCGACGCATCTATATATATTATTTGGAATCACCATAGACACTCTATATGCAGTAATGATCGAGTTCTCTATACAGGGTTGAGGTTGATTCTACAGTAATATATATAGTTTGAGTTGTGATCGAGTCTGAGACGTATACGGGTCACGACACGTATTAATTAATTCGAATATTATATATTAAACTATATATATGAATTATTGGACTGTCAACTGTGGACTAATAACATTAAACAATTAAAATGAATTAAAATATTGATTATAATATATGAAACTAAACAATTCTTCAAGTTTGCCACTTGATTTCATCTTAAATGCCATTTGTATCTTGACAATTCTAATCTGTGTTCAAACCTTTCATGATTCTTGAAAACGCCTCAATCGAGAGGATGAACCAACCGCACTTCATTTACGGGAGAAAAGATTGATGCATACAGTTATGTACCTAAAAACACTCGGAACCTGAGTAAACGTTAACACATAACTGTGCCAATTTCTTTAGTGTTAACATTACCCAAAATAACTTTGCCGTTTTTATTCAAAATAGCCAATTTTGTCACAGCTCCAGCAAGACAACTTCGACTTTTTGTACGAAACAACCTTATTATGACGTTGATATATACGCGTGCTCTTTTATTGTTACCGGAGAGCCTTTTATATTTCACCATATTACCATCAGCGTTTAATTATCTAAAAACACAATTCTCCTGAAACCACCTCGAATTGATAACCGATGATTCAGATATTACAGCATTAAATGCAGAAGAAATAGAAAAATGGTAGATGGTCTAAACGGTCAAAAGTTTGATGATAAAGAAAGGAGTGTTAGGAACGCACGATAGAAAATTGGGTATTGAAAAACAGATTGAGCTACCCATGAAGGAGACCAAGGACAAATAAAAGGAGCAAACCCTATATTCAAAGAATTCAGGTAATTCTGGATCCGTTGAAATCTTTAGAGAATATCTTGCTCCGAAGTCATCTTAAAATCTTGCGAAAAATCTTTCTCCATCAACCATCGAACTTAGAAATTCCAAAATTTCATCATCAATATCTTCGATATTTCTGGAGATATTTTCATAAATATTCTCGTCCGAAATTATATACCTCCTCGTACTTCCTGTGTACCATTATATTGAAAACATTCCATAGAAAATTTAGTACCAAAAAGCAGATTATGCGAAACTAGGAAGAAAGCCGTGGACAAATCACAAAGAATAAGTTTGACTTCAAAGAATCCAAATGATTCAATGTCTGCTAAAGTCTTTAATGAATATCTTGCTCCTTACTCTAAACCCATGCAGACAATATTTTCTATCATCCTCTGATCTTAGATATTTCGAGATATTATCGTGTCTTTCATTATAAATATCCTCCATATTTCTGGAGATATTTTTATAACTATTCGTATCTGAAACCATTAATCTCTTCGTGCTATCAGTATTACATCATATAGAAACTGTTAGTTTCTATATTCTGTACACTTTCGAGCTTAAAATATGAATGTTATTGAAGTAATGTTGGAAACTGATGCATGAGTTAGGATAATATAATGACATTTGATCAGCGTGATTATATTACAGTAAGTCATGCTGAGTTTCTAATGGGACATGATGATTCACAGACTCTAACTGTAGTGACCCGAACTTTTCCATGTTTATATATATTAATTGAGATTGATATTTACATGATTAAATGTTTCCAACATGTTAAGCAATCAAACTTGTTAAGACTTGATTAATTGAAATATGTTTCATATAGACAATTGACCACCCAAGTTGACCGGCGATTCACGAACGTTAAAACTTGTAAAAACGACATGACGATATATATATGGATATACATATGGTTAACATGAGATTATGATAAGTAAGTATCTCCATAAGTATATTAACAATGAGTTATATACATATAAACAAGACTACTAACTTAAGGATTTCGAAACGAGACATATATGTAACGATTATCGTTGTAATGACATTTAAATGTATATATATCATATTAAGATATATTAATATATCATAATATCATGATAATATAATAATTTAACATCTCATTAGATATAATAAACAATGGGTTAACAACATTAATTGAGATCGTTAACTTAAAGGTTTCAAAACAACACTTACATGTAACGACTAACGATGACTTAACGACTCAGTTAAAATGTATATACATGTAGTGTATTTAGATGTATTAAAATACTTTTGGAAGACTTCAAGACATATATCAAAACACTCATACTTAACGAAAATGGTTACAGTTACTTTCCCATTCTTTTCTTTCATGAAGAATTCTAGTCGTATTCTTACCCGTATTATACACAGCTTCAAAACATACTTACTATGGGTATATACCAATAGGAACTAGCATGGGATTCAACTCTTGATTATTTCATGTATGACTAATCAATTTTAACTTCTACCATGAGCTAGTCAACTAACTAGAACTCCTTTTAACCCCACTCACCACTCACCAATTACCACTCATCATTCACTCCATTTCACTTCCAATTCTCTTTCTAATTCTCTCTCAACACACACACACACTATTATGAACGTATTTTTCCAGTAGTTAATCATCATCTTCATCAAAAATCACTTCAAGAATCAAGCTATAATCATCATAGGAAGAACACTTCAAGAACACTTCAAAAATCCCTTCAAGTTTACTAATTTACTTCCAAGCTTTCTAATCCATTCCAAGTAATCATCTAAGATCAAAAAACCTTTGTTATATACAGTAGGTTATCTTTCTTATTCAAGGTAATATTCATATTCAAACTTTGATTCAATTTCTATAACTATAAACTTTCTTAATTCGAGTAAAAATCTTACTTGAACTTGTTTTTGTGTCATGATCCTACTTCAAGAACTTTCAAGCCATCCAAGATCCTTTGAAGCTAGATCATTTCTTGTCACTTCCAGTAGGTTTACCTACTAAACTTGAGGTATTAATGATGTTCATAACATCATTCGATTCATATATATAAAACTATCTTATTCGAAGGTTTAAACTCGTAATCACTAGAACATAGTTTAGTTAATTCTAAACTTGTTCGCAAACAAAAGTTAATCCTTCTAACTTGACTTTTAAAATTAACTAAACACATGTTCTATATCTATATGATATGCTAACTTAATGATTTAAAACCTGGAAACACGAAAAACACCGTAAAATCGGATTTACGCCGTCGTAGTAACACCGCGGGCTGTTTTGGGTTAGTTAATTAAAAACTATGATAAACTTTGATTTAAAAGTTGTTATTCTGAGAAAATGATTATTATTATGAACATGAAACTATATCCAAAAATTATGGTTAAACTCAAAGTGGAAGTATGTTTTCTAAAATGGTCATCTAGACGTCGTTCTTTCGACTGAAATGACTACCTTCACAAAAACGACTTGTAACTTATTTTTCCGACTATAAACCTATACTTTTACTGTTTAGATTCATAAAATAGAGTTCAATATGAAACCATAGCAATTTGATTCACTTAAAACGGATTTAAAATGAAGAAGTTATGGGTAAAACAAGATTGGATAATTTTTCTCATTTTAGCTACGTGAAAATTGGTAACAAATCTATTCCAACCATAACTTAATCAACTTGTATTGTATATTATGTAATCTTGAGATACTATAGACACGTATACAATGTTTCGACCTATCATGTTGACACATCTATATATATTTCGAAACAACCATAGACACTCTATATGTGAATGTTGGAATTAGCTATACAGGGTTGAGGTTGATTCCAAAATATGTATAGTTTGAGTTGTGATCAATACTGAGATACGTATACACTGGGTCGTGGATTGATTCAAGATAATATTTATCGATTTATTTCTGTATATCTAACTGTGGACAACTAGTTGTAGGTTACTAACGAGGACAGCTGATTTAATAAACTTAAAACATCAAAATATATTAAAAGTGTTGTAAATATATTTTGAACATACTTTAATATATATGTATATATTGTTATAGGTTCGTGAATCAACAGTGGCCAAGTCTTACTTCTCGACGAAGTAAGAATTTGTGAAAGTGAGTTATAGTCCCACTTTAAAAATCTAATATTTTTGGGATGAGAATACATGCAGGTTTTATAAATGATTTACAAAATAGACACAAGTACGTGAAACTACATTCTATGGTTGAATTATCGAAATCGAATATGCCCCTTTTTATTAAATCTGGTAATCTAAGAATTAGGGAACAGACACCCTAATTGACTTGAATCCTAAAGATAGATCTATTGGGCCTAACAAACCCCATCCAAAGTACCGGATGTTTTAGTACTTCGAAATTTATATCATATCCGAAGGGTGTCCCGGAATGATGGGGATATTCTTATATATGCATCTTGTTAATGTCGTTTACCAGGTGTTCACCATATGAATGATTTTTATCTCTATGTATGGGATGTGTATTGAAATATGAAATCTTGTGGTCTATTGTTACGATTTGATATATATAGGTTAAACCTATAACTCACCAACATTTTTTTGACGTTTTAAGCATGTTTATTCTCAGGTGATTATTAAGAGCTTCCGCTGTCGCATACTTAAATAAGGACGAGATTTGGAGTCCATGCTTGTATGATATTGTGTAAAAACTGCATTCAAGAAACTTATTTTGTTGTAACATATTTGAATTGTAAACCATTATGTAATGGTCGTGTGTAAACAGGATATTTTAGATTATCATTATTTGATAATCTACGTAAAGCTTTTTAAACCTTTATTGATGAAATAAAGGTTTTGGTTTGTTTTAAAATGAATGCAGTCTTTGAAAAACGTCTCATATAGAGGTCAAAACCTCGCAACGAAATCAATTAATATGGAACGTTTTTAATCAATAAGAACGGGACATTTCAGTTGGTATCCGAGCGTTGGTCTTAGAGAACCAGAATTTTGCATTAGTGTATCTTATCGAGTTTGTTAGGATGCATTAGTGAGTCTGGACTTCGACCGTGTTTACTTGAAAAATGATTGCTTAACAAATTTTGTTGGAAACTATATATTTTTAACATGTGAATATTATGTGATATATTAATCTCTTAACGCGTTTGATATTATGTGATAGATGTCTAATTCTAGAACAAGTCCCATTGACTCACCTAATAATAATGAAGAGTCAAATGTAAATTGGAATGATTCGTGGACTGATTCACAAGTTCCCGAAGAGGAACCGGAAGAAGAGTCGGAACCAGAAGAAGAATCGGAACCGGATGAAGAAATAGAACCAGTGGGGGAAATAATAAAACGGTTAAGTAAAAGAAAATCCTCAACCAACCGACCAAGGTTAATTATGGTCAATGGTGTTTCCGCTAAGGAAGCAAAATATTGGGAGGATTACCAATTCTCCGATGAATCGGATTCTGATGAGAATTCCGATGATGTTATAGAAATTACCCCAACTGAATTTAAAAAGGTAAAAGAAAATAATAAGGGAAAGGGCATAAAAATAGAGAAATCTAATTCCAACCCCGATGAACTTTATATGTATCGTCAACCCCCGAAGTCCTTAAGTTGTAACAATGACCCGGGAACCTCTAAACCACCAGGTTTTTCTAAACCAATGTGGAAAACGATGGCTCGTATTAGGGGAACATCATATATCCCTAGAAACTTGGCAAAACGAACCAAAACCGAAGAAGAAGAAACAAGCGAGTCGGAATAAGATAGTTGTATTCGTGTGGTGTAATATAAGTAATATAGTGTGCTTATGCTTTATGATGTATGTAAAAATTGCTTGTATTAATAAGTATTTTTTTTTATGAATCTAACTCTTGTCTATTTTATAGTATAAAAACACAAAATGGATAGACAACCCAATATTTTAAGAGACCTACCCGGAGACATGATTGATGAAATCTTGTCTAGAGTCGGTCAGAATTCTTCGGCACAACTATTTAAGGCGAGATCAGTTTGTAAGACATTCGAAGAACGTTCCAAGAATGCCTTGGTTTATAAAAGGCTTTCGTTCGAAAGATGGGGGATATCACATTGGAAAATCCATAAGTTACGATGTGTTTACTTTGACGCATATATTGCGGGGAACCCAAATGCTATTTTACGCAATGGGTTAAGAAATTATTTTGACTCAATATATCCGAATATTGGACTTCGTGATTTAGAAAAAGCGGCTAACATGCAACATAAAGAAGCATGTTATGCTTACGGATTAGTAATGTTCGCTTCTCACCAAAGTGAGAACAAGAACATCGGGCTACAACTATTAAACAAAACGTTCCCACAAGTGACGGAGTCGGTAATTGGGGTAAGAAATGAGGTTTTTAGATTGTTACGGGACTGTTGGACATTACGTAACCCTCGTCCCTTTGACGACGTTACAACACGCTGTCTTATCAACGGCCATAACGGTTATGTTCCACAAGACCAAGGATGGGAAGTAATCCTAGTAAAACCAGAATGCATGACTTATTTCTGGACGTATGAATTACGTGTCTTTATTGCCTTTGCTGAACGACTTGTGTACTAGCTAGAATTATCTTCACAACCATCTTGTATCAAATTTATTGTGTGCTATATTTCATACTATATGTAAAATAAGCGGTATTGTAAGTTTGTAAAATATTGTGTAAAAGTTTGAACGCGAAATATTATTATAATCAGTTTTTCATATAGAATTGTAGTAGTTGAATTGTATATTAGCTACTAAGTATGAACTTAACGGGTAGGTACTACCCGAATTTAAACTTATAAAACGCTAATATGAAGAAAAAGCTTTTATAAATGAGTTCATATTATGCTACGAAATACTATCAACTACTCTTAATATTCTGTATGATTAACTTGTTCCATTTGACTATTTTGAAGGAAATGGCACCGACTACTCGACACACCGTGAATATGAATGAAGAGGAATTCCGTACTTTTTTAGCTTCAAACATAGCCGCAGTACAGTTTGCGCTACATACCAACAATAACCTTGGATCTAGCAGTACAGGAAATCGTGTAGGATGCACCTACAAAGAATTCACTGCCTGCAAACCTTTGGAATTTGATGGAACCGAAGGACCGATCGGATTGAAACGGTGGACCGAGAAGGTCGAATCGGTGTTTGCCATAAGTAAGTGTACTGAAGAGGACAAAGTAAAGTACGCTACGCATACCTTCACAGGTTCTGCGTTAACATGGTGGAATACCTATCTAGAGCAAGTGGGACAAGACGATGCGTACGCACTACCGTGGTCAACATTCAAGCACTTGATGAACGAGAAGTACCGTCCCAGAACCGAGGTCAATAAGCTCAAGACAGAACTTAGAGGGTTACGAACCCAAGGATTTGATATTACCACCTACGAAAGACGATTCACAGAATTGTGCCTATTGTGTCCGGGAGCATTCGAAGATGAGGAAGAGAAGATCGACGCGTTTGTGAAAGGATTACCGGAAAGAATCCAAGAAGATATAAGTTCACACGAGCCCGCCTCCATACAACAGGCATGTAGAATGGCTCACAAACTAGTGAACCAGATTGAAGAAAGAATTAAAGAACAGACTGCTGAAGAGGCCAATGTGAAGCAAGTCAAAAGAAATTGGGAGGAAAACGGTGATAAGAATTACCAATACAACAACAACAACAATTACAACAATAATCGCAACAGTTATCCCAACAATCGCAACATCAATCGCAACTACAACAAACGGCCCAACAACAACAACAACAACAACAACAACAACAACAACAATAACAACAACAGCAACTACAACAATCATCCCAACAACAATAATAACCGCAACAAAAACAACAATCAGAAGCAGCTATGCCAAAGGTGTGAAAAGTATCACTCGGGGTTCTGCACCAAATTTTGCAACAAGTGTAAAAGAAATGGTCATAGCGCGACGAAGTGTGAGGTCTACGGACCAGGGGTTAATAGAACGAAAGGAATAAATGGTGTCGGAACGAGTAATGGCGGAGGAAGTAGTGTCGTAGCAAGTTATGCCAATGTAGTTTGTTATAAATGTGGAAAACCGGGCCACATTATTAGAAATTGCCCGAACCAGGAGAACACGAATGGACAAGGCCGCGGAAGAGTTTTCAATATTAATGCGGCAGAGGCACAGGAAGACCCGGAGCTTGTTACGGGTACGTTTCTTATTGACAATAAATCTGCTTACGTTTTATTTGATTCGGGTGTGGATAGAAGCTATATGAGTAGAGATTTTTGTGCTAAATTAAGTTGTCCATTGACGCCTTTGGATAGTAAATTTTTACTCGAATTAACAAATGGTAAATTAATTTCAGCAAATAATATATGTCGGAATCGAGAAATTAAACTGGTTAGCGAAATATTTAAGATTGATTTGATACCAGTAGAGTTAGGGAGTTTTGATGTGATAATCGGTATGGACTGGTTGAAAGAAGTGAAAGCAGAGATCGTTTGTTACAAAAATGCAATTCGCATTATACGAGAAAAAGGAAAACCCTTAATGGTGTACGGAGAAAAGGGCAACACGAAGCTACATCTTATTAGTAATTTGAAGGCATAAAAACTAATAAGAAAAGGTTGCTATGCTGTTCTAGCACACGTCGAGAAAGTACAAACTGAAGAAAAGAGCATCAATGATGTTCCCATTGCAAAAGAATTTCCCGATGTATTTCCGAAAGAATTACCGGGATTACCCCCACATCGATCCATTGAATTTCAAATAGATCTTGTACCAGGAGCTGCACCAATAGCTCGTGCTCCTTACAGACTCGCACCCAGCGAGATGAAAGAACTGCAAAGCCAATTACAAGAACTTTTAGAGCGTGGTTTCATTCGACCAAGCACATCACCGTGGGGAGCTCCTGTTTTGTTTGTCAAGAAGAAAGATGGTACATTCAGGTTGTGTATCGACTACCGAGAGTTGAACAAACTTACCATCAAGAACCGCTGCCCACTACCGAGAATCGACGACTTATTTGATCAACTACAAGGCTCGTCTGTTTATTCAAAGATTGACTTACGTTCCGGGTATCATCAAATGCGGGTGAAAGAAGATGATATTCCAAAGACTGCTTTCAGAACACGTTACGGTCATTACGAGTTTATGGTCATGCCGTTTGGTTTAACTAATGCACCAGCTGTGTTCATGGACCTTATGAACCGAGTGTGTGGACCATACCTTGACAAGTTTGTCATTGTTTTCATTGATGACATACTTATTTACTCAAAGAATGACCAAGAACACGGTGAACATTTGAGAAAGGTGTTAGAAGTATTGAGGAAGGAAGAATTGTACGCTAAGTTTTCAAAGTGTGCATTTTGGTTGGAAGAAGTTCAATTCCTCGGTCACATAGTGAACAAAGAAGGTATTAAGGTGGATCCGGCAAAGATAGAAACTGTTGAAAAGTGGGAAACCCCGAAAACTCCGAAACACATACGCCAGTTTTTAGGACTAGCTGGTTACTACAGAAGATTCATCCAAGACTTTTCCAGAATAGCAAAACCCTTGACTGCATTAACGTATAAAGGGAATAAATTTGAATGGAATGATGAACAAGAGAAAGCGTTTCAGTTATTGAAGAAAAAGCTAACTACGGCACCTATATTGTCATTGCCTGAAGGGAATGATGATTTTGTGATTTATTGTGACTCATCAAATCAAGGTCTCGGCTGTGTATTAATGCAACGAACGAAGGTGATTGCTTATGCGTCTAGACAATTGAAGATTCACGAACAAAATTATACGACGCATGATTTGGAATTAGGCGCGGTTGTTTTTGCATTAAAGACTTGGAGGCACTACTTATATGGGGTCAAAAGTATTATATATACCGACCACAAAAGTCTTCAACACATATTTAATCAGAAACAACTGAATATGAGGCAGCGTAGGTGGATTGAATTATTGAATGATTACGACTTTGAGATTCGTTACCACCCGGGGAAGACAAATGTGGTAGCCGATACCTTGAGCAGGAAGGACAGAGAACCCATTCGAGTAAAATCTATGAATATAATGATTCATAATAACATTACTACTCAAATAAAGGAGGCACAACAAGGAGTTTTAAAAGAGGGAAATTTAAAGGATGAAATACCCAAAGGATCGGAGAAGCATCTTAATATTTGGGAAGACGGAACCCGGTATAGGGCTGAAAGGATTTGGGTACCAAAATTTGGAGATATGAGAGAAATGGTACTTAGAGAAGCTCATAAAACCAGATACTCAATACATCCTGGAACGGGGAAGATGTACAAGGATCTCAAGAAACATTTTTGGTGGCCGGGTATGAAAGCCGATGTTGCTAAATACGTAGGAGAATGTTTGACGTGTTCTAAGGTCAAAGCTGAGCATCAGAAACCATCAGGTCTACTTCAACAACCCGAAATCCCAGAATGGAAATGGGAAAAGATTACCATGGATTTCATCACTAAATTGCCAAGGACTGCAAGTGGTTTTGATACTATTTGGGTAATAGTTGATCGTCTCACCAAATCAGCACACTTCCTGCCAATAAGAGAAGATGACAAGATGGAGAAGTTAGCACGACTGTATTTGAAGGAAGTCATCTCCAGACATGGAATACCAATCTCTATTATCTCTGATAGGGATGGCAGATTTATTTCAAGATTCTGGCAGACATTACAGCAAGCATTCGGAACTCGTCTAGACATGAGTACTGCCTATCATCCACAAACTGATGGGCAAAGCAAAAGGACGATACAAACGCTTGAATACATGCTACGAGCATGTGTTATTGATTTCGGAAACAGTTGGGATCGACATCTAGCGTTAGCAGAATTTTCCTACAACAACAGCTACCATTCAAGCATTGAGATGGTGCCGTTTGAAGCACTTTATGGTAGAAAGTGCAGGTCTCCGATTTGTTGGAGTGAAGTGGGGGATAGACAGATTACGGGTCCGGAGATTATACAAGAAACTACCGAGAAGATCATCCAAATTCAACAACGGTTGAAAACCGCCCAAAGTCGACAAAAGAGCTACGCTGACATTAAAAGAAAAGATATAGAATTTGAAATTGGAGAGATGGTCATGCTTAAAGTTGCACCTTGGAAAGGCGTTGTTCGATTTGGTAAACGAGGGAAATTAAATCCAAGGTATATTGGACCATTCAAGATTATTGATCGTGTCGGACCAGTAGCTTACCGACTTGAGTTACCTCAACAACTCGCGGCTGTACATAACACTTTCCACGTCTCGAATTTGAAGAAATGTTTTGCTAAAGAAGATCTCACTATTCCATTAGATGAAATCTAAATCAACGAAAAACTTCAATTCATCGAAGAACCCGTCGAAATAATGGATCGTGAGGTTAAAAGACTTAAGCAAAACAAGATACCAATTGTTAAGGTTCGATGGAATGCTCGTAGAGGACCCGAGTTCACCTGGGAGCGTGAAGATCAGATGAAGAAGAAATACCCGCATCTATTTCCAGAAGATTCGTCAACACCTTCAACAGCTTAAAATTTCGGGACGAAATTTATTTAACGGGTAGGTACTGTAGTGACCCGAACTTTTCCATGTTTATATATATTAATTGAGATTGATATTTACATGATTAAATGTTTCCAACATGTTAAGCAATCAAACTTGTTAAGACTTGATTAATTGAAATATGTTTCATATAGACAATTGACCACCCAAGTTGACCGGCGATTCACGAACGTTAAAACTTGTAAAAACGACATGACGATATATATATGGATATACATATGGTTAACATGAGATTAAGATAAGTAAGTATCTCCATAAGTATATTAACAATGAGTTATATACATATAAACAAGACTACTAACTTAAGGATTTCGAAACGAGACATATATGTAACGATTATCGTTGTAATGACATTTAAATGTATATATATCATATTAAGATATATTAATATATCATAATATCATGATAATATAATAATTTAATATCTCATTAGATATAATAAACAATGGGTTAACAACATTAATTGAGATCGTTAACTTAAAGGTTTCAAAACAACACTTACATGTAACGACTAACGATGACTTAACGACTCAGTTAAAATGTATATACATGTAGTGTATTTAGATGTATTAAAATACTTTTGGAAGACTTCAAGACATATATCAAAACACTCATACTTAACGAAAATGGTTACAGTTACTTTCCCATTCTTTTCTTTCATGAAGAATTCTAGTCGTATTCTTACCCGTATTATACACAGCTTCAAAACGTACTTACTATGGGTATATACCAATAGGAACTAGCATGGGATTCCACTCTTGATTATGTCATGTATGACTAATCAATTTTAACTTCTACCATGAGCTAGTCAACTAACTAGAACTCCTTTTAACCCCACTCACCACTCACCAATTACCACTCATCATTCACTCCATTTCACTTCCAATTCTCTTTCTAATTCTCTCTCAACACACACACACACACACACACTATTATGAACGTATTTTTCCAGTAGTTAATCATCATCTTCATCAAAAATCACTTCAAGAATAAAGCTATAATCATCATAGGAAGAACACTTCAAGAACACTTCAAAAATCCCTTCAAGTTTACTAATTTACTTCCAAGCTTTCTAATCCATTCCAAGTAATCATCTAAGATCAAGAAACCTTTGTTAT
Source organism: Rutidosis leptorrhynchoides (assembly GCF_046630445.1). Taxonomy (NCBI): domain Eukaryota; kingdom Viridiplantae; phylum Streptophyta; class Magnoliopsida; order Asterales; family Asteraceae; genus Rutidosis; species Rutidosis leptorrhynchoides. The sequence goes on along the minus strand of NC_092333.1, from coordinate 605,007,317 downwards.
ATACAGTAGGTTATCTTTCTTATTCAAGGTAATATCCATATTCAAACTTTGATTCAATTTCTATAACTATAAACTATCTTAATTCGAGTAAAAATCTTACTTGAACTTGTTTTTGTGTCATGATCCTACTTCAAGAACTTTCAAGCCATCCAAGATCCTTTGAAGCTAGATCATTTCTTGTCACTTCCAGTAGGTTTACCTACTAAACTTGAGGTAGTAATGATGTTCATAACATCATTCGATTCATATATATAAAACTATCTTATTCGAAGGTTTAAACTCGTAATCACTAGAACATAGTTTAGTTAATTCTAAACTTGTTCGCAAACAAAAGTTAATCCTTCTAACTTGACTTTTAAAATTAACTAAACACATGTTCTATATCTATATGATATGCTAACTTAATGATTTAAAACCTGGAAACACGAAAAACACCGTAAAACCGGATTTACGCCGTCGTAGTAACACCGCGGGCTGTTTTGGGTTAGTTAATTAAAAACTATGATAAACTTTGATTTAAAAGTTGTTATTATGAGAAAATTATTATTATTATGAACATGAAACTATATCCAAAAATTATGGTTAAACTCAAAGTGGAAGTATGTTTTCTAAAATGGTCATCTAGACGTCGTTCTTTCGACTGAAATGACTACCTTTACAAAAACGACTTGTAACTTATTTTTCCGACTATAAACCTATACTTTTTCTGTTTAGATTCATAAAATAGAGTTCAATATGAAACCATAGCAATTTGATTCACTCAAAACGGATTTAAAATGAAGAAGTTATGGGTAAAACAAGATTGGATAATTTTTCTCATTTTAGCTACGTGAAAATTGGTAACAAATCTATTCCAACCATAACTTAATCAACTTGTATTGTATATTATATAATCTTGAGATACCATAGACACGTATACAATGTTTCGACCTATCATGTCGACACATCTATATATATTTCGGAACAACCATAGACACTCTATATGTGAATGTTGGAGTTAGCTATACAGGGTTGAGGTTGATTCCAAAATATGTATAGTTTGAGTTGTGATCAATACTGAGATACGTATACACTGGGTCGTGGATTGATTCAAGATAATATTTATTGATTTATTTCTGTATATCTAACTGTGGACAACTAGTTGTAGGTTACTAACGAGGACAGCTGATTTAATAAACTTAAAACATCAAAATATATTAAAAGTGTTGTAAATATATTTTGAACATACTTTAATATATATGTATATATTGTTATAGGTTCGTGAATCAACAGTGGCCAAGTCTTACTTCTCGACGAAGTAAAAATTTGTGAAAGTGAGTTATAGTCCCACTTTAAAAATCTAATATTTTTGGGATGAGAATACATGCAGGTTTTATAAATGATTTACAAAATAGACACAAGTACGTGAAACTACATTCTATGGTTGAATTATCGAAATCGAATATGCCCCTTTTTATTAAGTCTGGTAATCTAAGAATTAGGGAACAGACACCCTAATTGACGCGAATCCTAAAGATAGATCTATTGGGCCTAACAAACCCCATCCAAAGTACCGGATGCTTTAGTACTTCGAAATTTATATCATATCAGAAGGGTGTCCCGGAATGATGGGGATATTCTTATATATGCATCTTGTTAATGTCGGTTACCAGGTGTTCACCATATGAATGATTTTTATCTCTATGTATGGGATGTGTATTGAAATATGAAATCTTGTGTTCTAATGTTACGATTTGATATATAGGTTAAACCTATAACTCACCAACATTTTTGTTGACGTTTTAAGCATGTTTATTCTCAGGTGATTATTAAGAGCTTCCGCTGTCGCATACTTAAATAAGGACGAGATTTGGAGTCCATGCTTGTATGATATTGTGTAAAAACTGCATTCAAGAAACTTATTTTGTTGTAACATATTTGTATTGTAAACCATTATGTAATGGTCGTGTGTAAACAGGATATTTTAGATTATCATTATTTGATAATCTACGTAAAGCTTTTTAAACCTTTATTGATGAAATAAAGGTTTTGGTTTGTTTTAAAATGAATTCAGTCTTTGAAAAACGTCTCATATAGAGGTCAAAACCTCGCAACGAAATCAATTAATATGGAATATTTTTAATCAATAAGAATGGGACATTTCACTAACGTCATCATGTGCCATGTTACACTACTATTGTATTCCATTTAAACCTCTAAAATATCAAGAAAATATTCCTTGATGATTCGGTCTTTTCCAGGGTATTCTGGTAATTTAACAAATCAAGATTCGTGCCATTACCATTCCTTTCTTAGAACATTAGCAATGTTCATTTTGAACCTTATATCCGCAAATTCTGGACCATTACAAGAGACGCCCAATCGCAAGAAGAAGAAACGAAGGGACAAAGCTCCGAAATAGAAAGTAGAGTATAAATCGCAGCAAATAGGAGGTAGTATTAACTGTGGATAACAATGATTATAGGAAATAGAAATTGGGACATTGAAATATAAGGGGAGATATAAATCCCAATAACAACACGGAAATTACAGACCGAGTATATCAATGTTTATAGCAACATAAAGACACGGGAGAATTAAAAACACTATAACCCCAAGGGCGAAGTAAAAGAAAACAGATTCCTCCGGTGGAAGTTGGAAAAGGAGAATAATTGTTGCAATAGTCAGGATAAGGACAAGGATCAGAACTTGATTAAGCATTTTCACAATCTTGTGGATATAAGAACCGGGAAAGAAAGTATAGGAATGGTGAAAATTATGAAACGGGAAGAGTTTAATTTATAATGGAAATATCAGACGGAGAAATCGAGGCAGATCACCGTATTTAATTATAGAGATCTTAATTTCCTTATTCACCGAAAAATCAAATCTTTAAGATTTCGAAGATTTTCTTTAAATCTTTTGAATTCCGGAATTCAACCCCCTACGCCAAAAGTTAAGACGCACCTTACTTTCTAAATTCAACTTTGACTACGTCAAAAACTAAGGCGAATCTTATTTTCCTCATTTAAATCTTTTGTGATAACTTCATTCGTGCTCTTCGAATAATCAAATTATTTTATCTTTATTATTCAATAATGATAAAACTCTATTTATCAGCTCATATTCGTCAGGAAAACATATTTATTATTAGCCATGATGACCTCACTCAAATTTCGGGACGAAATTTCTTTAACGGGTAGGTACTGTGATGACCCGGGAATTTCTGACCAAATTTAAACTTAATCTTTATATGATTTCGGCATGAGAAGCAAAGTCTACTAAACTGTGTCTCCAAAATTTTGAACTATTTTCATGAGATCATTTTACCTTTGAGCATTTCCGACGATTCACGAACGATTGTTTGTAACTAAAAACGCATATATAAATATATATAAAAGCTGTAGATATTATATGTCGAAATTTATATTTATAAAAGAAAATAACATGTCAAGTAAATATATATATATATATATATATATATATATATATATATATATATATATATATATATATATATATATATATATATATAATACTTATAAATATATAAAACAATCAAAATTATTATACAAACACAAATGTTATAATGTATTTATATTAAAATGAAAAAATAATATTCAACATATGTTATATGTGGTACAACTATAATATATATAATTAATATATTAAATATAATTATACATTAACAATATGATTTGTTATATTAAAATCACTATTATTATTTTCATTATTATTATTAATATTACTAATAATATTTGTACCCTTAATATTATTACATCTAATATAAAATATATATATATATATATATATATATATATATATATATATATATATATATATATATATATATATATATATATATATGTATATGTATATATATATATGAAATTGTGTATGATAAGTTGGTATATATAAATTGATATGATATTAATATTATTAATATTATTGTTATTATTAATGATATTATTATAATTAGTATTATTGTTATTATTATCAAAAATGATATTGTTATTATTGATTTTATAGTTATTATTATCAATACTTTTATTACTCTTATCATTATATTTATTATTGGTATTATTTTGTTATTGTATTATTAATAGTGTTATGATTGTTATTAAATTCTATAATTATTATTATTAGTATTTTTTTTATATATTATTATTATTATTAATATTAATTATTAAAATTAATTAATAAAGTATAGAATAAAGGACCCAAATAATTCAACCAGTTGGCATCACGATGGAACTGTATATGTTTGGGATTCTGTCTTCAGATTATTCTGTGTTCGATATCAATTTACCCATTACACAACAAATTCTGTTAGAAGTCTATATCAGTATCATATAATGCTTCCAATCCATATCTGATATTTTTTTTCTTTCTTTTGTTTTCTCTCTGTTGGCATCGAATGAAACTAACAACCGAGTCCTCAATATAATAAATCTATTGCTCAGTGTTATCAAGGAATTCAGTCGTTTTTTTTCTTTCTTCTTACCCTTTATAGCAATTACAACTACTTTCAAACAGAACCAAGTTGGCAATTCAGTTGATTTTTTTTATTTACGATAGCCTCTGTTGCTAACAATTTATCTCATAATTCGAAATTGTTTACCATTTCAAAAAATAAAAATACAGTCTTGTTAGAAATCTTCTATTCGTACTATCTGTAAAATTTCAAATTCTAATTTGCAAAATCGAAGATGAATTTCGAAGTCAAAGATTAAAAGTAAAAAGTCAACATATTGTGTTCTTGAAGAAATTCGAGGTTATGTTTATATTTCTGATTCAATTAACGTTTGAGGAAGATTTTATGAGTGAATTAAAACAGATTTTGTGTTATAACCTCTAGCTAAAACGTACTCTAAATCAAAGTTTAATTTTTTTTTTTTTAAGCAACAGCGACGGCAACAGTATTTGATTCATTTTTTTTTTATTTTTTTAATTTTTTCTTTTTTATTTAATCTCAAATAAATGGTTAAGTGTTGGATATTTAGTCCCAAATTCGATTACGTATTAGTTATCAAGAATAGAAAAGAGTTTTGGGATGGATTGAATTGGTGAAGAAGAAGGAGTTAGAATAACACAGAATACTTGGTTAAATAAATATAGTAGAGAGTTTTAATCAGAAAAGCAAGGATGGTGGGATGGTTTCAGGACGTTAGAATAGAACGAGAGGTCGGGGGTTCAAGCCCGGTTTGGGCCTTCTTTTTTTAGAACAAGTTTTAAAGGTAGTTTCCTTATTAAAATTTATTTCTATTAACATTTATATTATTATGAATATTAATATTATTGTTGTTACCAAGTATTAATGTTATTATTTGTTCATATTGTAAGTATTATGAAGAGTACGACTTTTATTATTATTATCACAAACAATTATTATTATTATTATTATCATGATTATTAACTAATATGATGTAAAAGAAAATATAGATTTAGAACTATTAATATGATTGTAAATATGGTTATGATTATGTATTATAATTAGAGATTATGTATAATATAAGAAGAGATAGGTTTATGAGTAATTAGGATACGATAAAGGTATATAATGTAATTACATATGATATTGATAAGATTAGATATAAACTTGTTGCGTTCGTGAAAACGTTTCTGTTATATATAAGAGTAATATGGATGCGATTACGCTTAATGCTATAATTAAGATATTGAGTATTTAAAACAACGTTATTATTATATGGACAGGATATATATGGATGCTATAAGTTAAATCATAAAACTTAATCGTTATTATTTTTAAGTATTATTTTTATTATCTTTATTATTATTATTATTATTATTATCATTATTATCAATAGTAGTAAAACTGTTGTATTCATAATTATTATTATTATTAGTATTACTACCAATAGATATTTTTATATAAAAATACATTATAAGAATATTAATACCACATATCACTATGATTTTATTATTAACAAGATAGTAACTAAGCAATATATAAAATATATCAAATTAATAGGTACATATATATTTTATCATATATAAACCCTAATATAAATTATTATTATTATTAATATGTTATAATGAAAGATAAACACTAGTTAAATAAAATATATAAATTAAATATATCTGTATCTATATAATAAATAATTTAACAAGTATATCATTAAAAATAATAAATATATTTATTCGATTACGATTATGTGTTTTAATATATATAATTGATATAGGTTCGTGAATACGAGGCCAACCCTGCTTTGTTCAGATGTTCAATATCGTCATATGTATTTTTCTACAAAATACAGTATTGTGAGTTTCATTTGCTCCCTTTTTAAATGCTTTTGCAAAATATATTTTTGGGACTGAGAATACATGCGCTGCTTTTATAAATGCTTTACAAAATAGACACAAGTAATCGAAACTACATTCTATGGTTGGATTATCTAATCGAATATGCCCTTTTCTATTAAGTCTGGTAATCTAAGAATTAGGGAACAGACACCCTAATTCACGCGAACTCTAAAGATAGATCTATCGGGCCCAACAAGCCCCATCCAATGTACCGGATGCTTTAGTACTTCAAAATTTATATCATGTTCGAAGGAGGATCCCGGAATGATGGGGATATTCTTATATGCATATTGTGAATGTCGGTTACCAGGTGTTCAATCCATATGAATGATCTTTTGTCTCTATGCATGGGACGTATGTTTATGAGAAATGGAAATATGAAATCTTGTGGTCTATTAAAAATTATGAAATGATTATTTATGTTAAACTAATGAACTCACCAACCTTTTGGTTGACACTTTAAAGCATGTTTATTCTCAGGTACGAAAGAAATCTTCTGATGTGCATTTGCTCATTTTAGGGATATTACTTGGAGTCATTCATGACATATTTCAAAAGACGTTGCATTCGAGTCGTTGAGTTCATCAAGATTATTATAAAGTCAATTATATTTGCATATATTATGAAATGCTATATATATGTCTGTCAACTGTCGATGTAACAAAAGTTTGTCTTTTAAAAACGAATGCAACGTTTGTAAAATGTATCACATAGAGGTCAAGTACCTCGCGATGTAATCAACTGTTGTGAATCATTTATAATCGATATGGACTTCGTCCGGATGGATTAGGACGGGTTATTACATCAAGGTGTGTGGCGCGTATTCCTGGAAAATGTGCTGGTTGCAGTATTTTGTCAAGTCTCGAACCAAAACACAATTTAACACAACTCATGAACCGAAAACCTTCAAAACGCACGCCATACATCGTTGGAAAGGTAATTTAATGAGGAACACAACTAAACACATTTCATTAATCAAAACATAATTTACAGCAACAAAAACCTCGTCGGAAGATCATTAAATGTTCATAATCAAAGTTTCAAGTTCACAAAATGCATTTCATGATTCGGGAATCCAATTTACACATACTGAAATGTCCCGTTCATATTGATTATAAACGTTCCATATTAATTGATTTCGTTGCGAGGTTTTGACCTTTATATGAGACGTTTTTCAAAGACTGCATTCATTTTTAAAACAGCCATAACCTTTATTTTATCAATAAAGGTTTCAAAAGCATTACGTAGATTATCAAATAATGATAATCTAAAATATACTGTTTACACACGACCATTACATAATGGTTTACAATAGAAATATATTACATTGACATATGTTTCTTGAATGCAGTTTTTACATAATATCATACAAACATGGACTCCAAATCTTGTCCTTATTTTTGTATGCAACAGCGGAATCTCTTAATATTCACCTGAGAATAAACATGCTTAAAACGTCAACAAAAAATGTTGGTGAGTTATAGGTTTAACCTATATATATCAAATCATAACAATAGACCACAAGATTTAATATTTCAATATACATCCCATACACAGAGATAAAAATCATTCATATGGTAAACACCTGGTAACCGACATTAACAATATGCATATAAGAATATCCCCATCATTCCGGGATCCTCCTTCGGACATGATATAAATTTCGAAGTACTAAAACATCCGGTACTTTGGATGGGGCTTGTTGGGCCCAATAGATCTATCTTTAAGATTCGCGTCAATTAGGGTGTCTGTTCCCTAATTCTTAGATTACCAGACTTAATAAAAAGGGGCATATTCGATTTCGATAATTCAACCATAGAATGTAGTTTCACGTACTTATGTCTATTTTGTAAATCATTTATAAAACCTGCATGTATTCTCATCCCAAAAATATTAGATTTTAAAAGTGAGACTATAACTCACTTTCACAGATTTTTACTTCGTCGGGAAGTAAGACTTGGCCACTGGTCGATTCACGAACCTATAAAAAATATGTACATATATATCAAAGTATGTTCAAAATATATTTACAATACTTTTAATACATTTTGATATTTTAATTTTATTAAGTCAGCTGTCCTCGTTAGTAACCTATAACTAGTTGTCCACAGTTAGATGTACAGAAATAAATCGATATATATTGTCTTGAATCAATCCACGACCCAGTGTATACACGTCTCAGGCTAGATCACAACTCAAAGTATATATATTTTTTGGAATCAACCTCAACCATGTATAGCTAACTCCAACATTACTGCATATAGAGTGTCTATGGTTGTTCCAAATAGTATATATACATGGGTCGATATGATATGTCAAAACATTTGCATACGTGTCTATGGTATCCTAAGATTACATAATATATTAGAATACCTGTATAATACAATATAAATTAGCTAGGATATGATTTGTATAGAATTGTTAATATTTCCCGTAGCTACAAAAATAAAAAATATCCAATCTTGTTTTACCCATAACTTCTTCATTTAAATCCGTTTTGAGTGAATCAAATTGCTATGGTTTCATATTGAACTCTATTTTATGAATCTAAACAGAAAAAGTATAGGTTTATAGTCGGAAATATAAGTTACAAGTCGTTTTTATAAGAGGTAGTCATTTCAGTTTAAAGAACGACGTCTTGATGACCATTTTGAAAAACATACTTTCATTTTGAGTTTTACCATGATTTTTGGATATAGTTTCATGTTCATAAGAAAAATCATTTTCCCAGAAGAACAACTTTTAAATCAAAGTTTATCATAGTTTTTAATTATCAAACCTAAAACAGCTCGCGGTGTTACTACGACGGCGTATGTTCAGTTTTATGGTGTTTTTCGTGTTTTCAGGTTTTAAATTATTAAGTTAGCATATCATATAGATATAGAACATGTGTTTAGTTGATTTTAAAAGTCAAGTTAGAAGGATTAACTTTTGTTTGCGAACAAGTTTAGAATTAACTAAACTATGTTCTAGTAATTTCAAGTTTAACCCTTCAAATAAGATAGCTTTATATATATGAATCGAATGATGTTATGAACATCATTACTACCTCAAATTTTATGGATAAACCTACTGGAAAAGAGACAAATGGATCTAGCTTTAAAGGATCTTGGATGGCTTGAAAGTTCTTGAAGTAGAATCATGACACGAAAACAAGTTCAAGTAAGATTTCCACTCGAAATAAGATTGTTATAGTTATAGAAATTGAATCAAAGTTTGAATATGAGTATTACCTTATATTAGAAAGATATCTTACTGTAAATAAGAAAGATTTCTTGAGGTTGGATGATCACTCTACAAGATTGGAAGTAAGCTAGTAAACTTGAAAGTATTCTTGATTTTATGAAACTAGAACTTGTAGAATTTATGAAGAACACTTAGAACTTGAAGATAGAACTTGTGAGAGATCAATTAGATGAATAAAATTGAAGAATGAAAGTGTTTGTAGGTGTTTTTGGTCGTTGGTGTATGGATTAGATATAAAGGATATGTAATTTTGTTTTCATGTAAATAAGTCATGAATGATTACTCATATTTTTGTAATTTTATGAGATATTTCATGCTAGTTGCCAAATGATGGTTCCCACATGTGTTAGGTGACTCACATGAGCTGCTAAGAGCTGATAATTGGAGTGTATATACCAATAGTACATACATCTAAAAGTTGTATATTGTACGAGTACGAATACGGGTGCATACGAGTAGAATTGTTGATGAAACTGAACGAGGATGTAATTGTAAGCATTTTTGTTAAGTATAAGTATTTTGATAAGTGTGTTGAAGTCTTTCAAAAGTGAATGAATACATATTAAAACATTACATGTATATACATTTTAACTGAGTCGTTAAGTCATCGTTAGTCGTTACATGTAAGTGTTGTTTTGAAACCTTTAGGTTAACGATCTTGTTAAATGTTGTTAACCCAATGTTTATAATATCAAATGAGATTTTAAATTATTATATTATCATGATATTATGATGTACGAATATCTCTTAATATGATACATATACATTAAATGTCGTTACAACGATAATCGTTACATATATGTCTCGTTTCAAAATCATTAAGTTAGTAGTCTTGTTTTTACATATGTAATTCATTGTTAATATACTTAATGATATGTTTACTTATCATAATATCATGTTAACTATATATATAACCATATATATGTCATCATATAGTTTTTACAAGTTTTAACGTTCGTGAATCACCGGTCAACTTGGGTGGTCAATTGTCTATATGAAACCTATTTCAATTAATCAAATCTTAACAAGTTTGATTACTTAACATGTTGGAAACACTTAATCATGTAAATAACAATTTCATTTAATATATAAAAACATGGAAAAGTTCGGGTCACTACAGTACCTACCCGTTAAATAAATTTCATCCCGAAATTTTAAGCTGTTGAAAGTGTTGACGAATCTTCTGGAAATAGATGCGGGTATTTCTTCTTCATCTGATCTTCACGCTCCCAGGTGAACTCAGGTCCTCTACGAGCATTCCATCGAACCTTAACAATCGGTATCTTGTTTTGTTTAAGTCTCTTAACCTCGCGATCCATTATTTCGACGGGTTCTTCAATGAATTGAAGTTTTTCATTGATTTGGATTTCGTCTAACGGAATAGTGAGATCTTCTTTAGCAAAACATTTCTTCAAATTCGAGACGTGGAAAGTGTTATGTACATTCGCAAGTTGTTGAGGTAACTCAAGTCGGTAAGCTACTGGTCCGACACGATCAATAATCTTGAATGGTCCAATATACCTTGGATTTAATTTCCCCCGTTTACCAAATTGAACAACACCTTTCCAAGGTGCAACCTTAAGTATGACCATTTCTCCAATTTCAAATTCTATATCTTTTCTTTTAATGTCAGCGTAGCTCTTTTGTCGACTTTGGGCAGTTTTCAACCGTTGTTGAATTTGGATGATCTTCTCGGTAGTTTCTTGTATTATCTCTGGACCCGTAATCTGTCTATCCCCCACTTCACTCTAACAAATCGGAGACCTGCACTTTCTACCATAAAGTGCTTCAAACGGCGCCATCTCAATGCTTGAATGATAGCTGTTGTTGTAGAAAAATTCTGCTAACGGTAGATGTCGATCCCAACTGTTTCTGAAATCAATAACACATGCTCGTAGCATGTCTTTAAGCGTTCGTATCGTCCTTTCGCTCTGCCCATCAGTTTGTGGATGATAGGCAGTACTCATGTCTAGACGAGTTCCTAATGCTTGCTGTAATATCTGCCAGAATCTTGAAATAAATCTGCCATCCCTATCAGAGATAATAGAGATTGGTATTCCATGTCTGGAGATGACTTCCTTCAAATACAGTCGTGCTAACTTCTCCATCTTGTCATCTTCTCTTATTGGCAGGAAGTGTGCTGATTTGGTGAGACGATCAACTATTACCCAAATAGTATCAAAACCACTTGCAGTCTTTGGCAATTTAGTGATGAAATCCATGGTAATGTTTTCCCATTTCCATTCTGGGATTTCGGGTTGTTGAAGTAGACCTGATGGTTTCTGATGCTCATCTTTGACCTTAGAACACGTCAAACATTCTCCTACGTATTTAGCAATATCGGCCTTCATACCCGGCCACCAAAAATATTTCTTGAGATCCTTGTACATCTTCCCCGTTCCAGGATGTATTGAGTATCTGGTTTTATGAGCTTCTCTAAGTACCATTTCTCTCATATCTCCAAATTTTGGTACCCAAATCCTTTCAGCCCTATACCGGGTTCCGTCTTCCCGAATATTAAGATGCTTCTCCGATCCTTTGGGTATTTCATCCTTTAAATTTTCCTCTTTTAAAACTCCTTGTTGCGCCTCCTTTATTTGAGTAGTAAGGTTATTGTGAATTATTATATTCATAGATTTTACTCGAATGGGTTCTCTGTCCTTTCTACTCAAGGTGTCGGCTACCACATTTGCCTTCCCCGGGTGGTAACGAATCTCAAAGTCGTAATCATTCAACAATTTAATCCACCTACGCTGCCTCATATTCAGTTGTTTCTGATTAAATATGTGTTGAAGACTTTTATGGTCGGTATATATAATACTTTTGACCCCATATAAGTAGTGCCTCCAAGTCTTTAATGCAAAAACAACCGAGCCTAATTCCAAATCATGCATCGTATAATTTTGTTCGTGAATCTTCAATTGTCTAGACGCATAAGCAATCACCTTCGTTCGTTTCATTAATACACAACCGAGACCTTGCTTTGATGCGTCACAATAAATCACAAAATCATCATTCCCTTCGGGCAATGACAATATAGGTGCCGTAGTTAGCTTTTTCTTCAATAACTGAAACGCTTTCTCTTGTTCATCCTTCCATTCAAATTTCTTCCCTTTATGCGTTAATGCAGTCAAGGGTTTTGCTATTCTGGAAAAGTCTTGGATGAACCTTCTGTAGTAACCAGCTAGTCCTAAAAAATGGCGTATGTGTTTCGGAGTTTTCGGGGTTTCCCACTTTTCAACAGTTTCTATCTTTGCTGGATCCACCTTAATACCTTCTTTGTTCACTATGTGACCAAGGAATTGAACTTCTTCCAACCAAAATGCACACTTTGAAAACTTAGCGTACAATTCTTCCTTCCTCAATACTTCTAACACCTTTCTCAAATGTTCACCGTGTTCTTGGTCATTCTTTGAGTAAATAAGTATGTCATCAATGAAAACAATGACAAACTTGTCAAGGTATGGTCCACACACTCGGTTCATAAGGTCCATGAACACAGCTGGTGCATTAGTTAAACCAAACGGCATGACCATAAACTCGTAATGACTGTAACGTTTTCTGAAAGCAGTCTTTGGAATATCATCTTCTTTCACCCGCATTTGATGATACCCGGAACGTAAGTCAATCTTTAAATAAATAGACGAGCCTTGTAGTTGATCAAATAAGTCGTCACTTTTCGGCAGTGGATAACGGTTTTTGATGGTAAGTTTGTTCAACTCTCTGTACTCAATACACAACCTAAATGTACCATCCTTCTTCTTGACAAACAAAACAGGAGCTCCCCATGGTGATGTGCTTGGTCGAATGAAACCACGTTCTAATAATTCTTGCAGTTGGCTTTGCAGCTCTTTCATCTCGCTGGGTGTGAGTCTATAAGGAGCACGAGCTATTGGTGCAGCTCTTGGTACAAGATCTATTTGAAATTCAACAGATCAATGTGGAGGTAGTCCCGGTAATTCTTTCGGAAATACATCGGGAAATTCTTTTACGACGGGAACATCATTGATGCTCTTTTCTTCAGTTTGTACTTTCTCGACGTGTGCTAGAATAGCATAGCAACCTTTTCTTATTAGTTTTTGTGCCTTCAAATTACTAATAAGATGTAGCTTCGTGTTGCCCGTTTCTCCGTACACCATTAAGGGTTCTCCTTCTTCTCGTACAATGCGAATTGCATTTTTATAATATACGATCTCTGCTTTCACCTTCTTCAGCCAGTCCATGCCAACTATTACATCAAAACTCCCTAACACTACTGGTATCAAGTCAATCTTAAATGTTTCGCTAACCAGTTTAATTTCTCGATTCCGACATATATTATCTGCTGAAATTAATTTACCATTTGCTAATTCGAGTAAAAATTTACTATCCAAAGGTGTCAATAGGCAACTTAATTTAGCACAAAATTCTCTACTCATATAGCTTCTATCCGCACCCGAATCAAATAAAACATATGCAGATTTATCGTCAATAAGAAACGTACCCGTAACAAGCTTCGGGTCTTCCTGTGCTTCTGCCGCATTAATATTAAAAACTCTTCCACGGCCCTGCCCATTAGTATTCCCCTGATTCGGGCAATTTCTAATAATGTGGCCCGGTTTTCCACATTTATAACAAACATCGTTGGTATTACTTGTTCCGACACTACTTGCTCCGCCATTACTTGTTCCGACACCATTTGCTCCTTTCGTTCTGTTAACCCCTGGTCCGTAGACCTCACACTTCGCCGTGCTATGACCATTTCTTTTACACTTGTTGCAAAATTTGGTGCAGAATCCCGAGTGATACTTTTCACACCTTTGGCATAGCTGCTTCTGATTGTTGTTGTTGTTGCGGTTGTTATTGTTGTTGGGATGATTGTTGTAGTTGCTGTTGTTGTTGTTGTTGTTGTTATTGTTGTTGGGCCGTTTGTTGTAGTTGCGATTGTTAGGATAGTTGTTGCGATTATTGTTGTAATTGCTGTTATTGTATTGGTGATTCTTATCACCGTTTTCCTCCCACTTTCTTTTGACTTGCTTCACATTGGCCTCTTCAGCCACCTGTTCTTTAATTCTTTCCTCAATCTGGTTCACTAGTTTGTGAGCCATTCTACTTGCCTGTTGTATGGATGCGGGCTCGTGTGAACTTATATCTTCTTGGACTCTTTCCGGTAATCCTTTCACAAACGTGTCGATCTTCTCTTCCTCATCTTCGAACGCTCTCGGACACAATAGGCACAATTCTGTGAATCGTCTTTCGTACATGGTAATATCAAATCCTTGGGTTAGTAACCCTCTAAGTTCTGTTTTGAGCTTATTGACCTCGGTTCTGGGACGGTACTTCTCGTTCATCAAGTGCTTGAATGCTGACCACGGTAGTGCGTAAGCATCATCTTGTCCCACTTGCTCTAGATAGGTATTCCACCATGTTAAAGCAGTACCTGTGAAGGTATGCGTAGCGTACTTCACTTTGTCCTCTTCAGTACACTTACTTATGGCAAACACCGATTCGACCTTCTCGGTCCACCGTTTCAATCCGATCGGTCCTTCGGTTCCATCAAATTCCAAAGGTTTGCAGGCAGTGAATTCTTTGTAGGTGCATCCTACACGATTTCTTGCGCCATTAGCTGCATTGCTAGATTCGGAGTTATTATTGGTATGTAGCGCAGCCTGTACTGCGGCTATGTTTGAAGCAAGAAAGGCACGAAATTCCTCTTCGCTCATATTCAAGGTGTGTCGAGTAGTCGGTGCTATTTCCTTCAAAATAGTCAAATGAAACGAGTTAATCATATAGAATATCAAGAGTAGTCAATAGTATTTCGTAGCGTAATATGAACTTATTTATAAAAGCTCTTTCTTCATATTAGCGTTTTATACTCTTTAATTAGGGTAGTACCTACCCGTTAAGTTCATACTTAGTAGCTAACATACCATTTCAACTACTACAATTTTATATGAAAAACTAATCACAAAAAAAAAAATATCATACTCAAACCTTTATACAATAACTTGCAAACTTACAATACCGCTTTTTTTTACATATAGCATGAAATATAGCACATAAAACTTTGATATAAAGTAGTTGCGAAGATAATTCTAGTTAATAAATAAGGCGTTCAGCAAAGGCAATAAAGACACGTAATTCATACGTCCAGAAACAAGTCATGCATTCTGGTTTTACTAATACCACTTCCCATCCTTGGTTTTATGGAACATAACCATTGTGACCGATAGTAAGACAATGTGTTGTAACGTCGTCAAAAGGATGAAGGTTACGTAATGACCAACAGTCTCGTAATAACCTAAAAACCTCATTTCTTACCCCAATTACCGACTCCGTCACTTGTGGGAACGTTTTGTTTAATAGTTGTAGCCCGATGTTCTTGTTCTCACTTTGGTGAGAAGCGAACATTACTAACCCGTAAGCATAACATGCTTCTTTATGTTGCATGTTAGCCGCTTTTTCTAAATCACGAAGTCCAATATTCGGATATATTGAGTCAAAATAATTTCTTAACCCGTTGCGTAAAATAGCATTTGGGTTCCCCGCAATATATGCGTCAAAGTAAACACATCGTAACTTATGGATTTCCCAATGTGATATCCCCCATCTTTTGAACGAAAGCCTTTTATAAATCAAGGCATTCTTGAAACATTCTTCGAATGTCTTACAAACTGATCTCGCCTTAAAGAGTTGTGCCGAGGAATTTTGACCGACTCTAGACAAGATTTCATCAATCATGTCTCCGGGTAGGTCTCTTAAAATATTGGGTTGTCTATCCATTTTGTGTTTTTATACTGTAAAATAGACAAGAGTTAGATTCATAAAAAAATACTTATTAATACAAGCAATTTTTACATATATCATAAAGCATAAGCACACTATATTACATATATTACACCACACGAATACAACTATCTTATTCCGACTCGCTCGTTTCTTCTTCTTCAGTTTTGGTTCGTTTTGCCAAGTTTCTAGGGATATATGATGTTCCCCTAATACGAGCCGTCGTTTTTCACATTGGTTTAGAAAAACCTGGTGGTTTAGAGGTTCCCGGGTTATTGTCACAACTTAAGAAATACGGGTGTTGACGATACATATAAAGTTCATCGTGTTTGGAATCAAATTTCTCTATTTTTATGCCCTTTCCCTTATTGTTCTCTTTTGCCTTATTAAATTGTGTTGGGGTAATTTCTATAACATCATCGGAATCCATGTCGGGATCCGATTCATCGGAGAATTGGTAATCCTCCCAATACTTTGCTTCCTTGGCGGAAACACCATTGACCATAATTAACTTTGGTCGGTTGGTTGAAGATTTTCTTCTACTTAACCGTTTTATTATTTCCCCCACTGGTTCTATTTCTTCTTCCCGTTCCGATTCTTCTTCCGGTTCCGATTCTTCTTCCGGTTCCGACTCTTCTTACGGTTCCTCTTCGGGAACTTGTGAATCAGTCCACGAATCATTCCAATTTACATTTGACCCTTCATTATTATTAGGTGAGTCAATGGGACTTGTTCTAGAGGTAGACATCTATCACATAATATCAAACACGTTAAGAGATTAATATATCACATAATATTCACATGTTAAAAATATATAGTTTCCAACAAAAATGTTAAGCAATCATTTTTAAAGAAAACACGGTCGAAGTCCAGACTCGCTAATGCATCCTAACAAACTCGATAAGACACACTAATGCAAAATTCTGGTTCTCTAAGACCAACGCTCGGATACCAACTGAAATGTCCCGTTCATATTGATTATAAACGTTCCATATTAATTGATTTCGTTGCGAGGTTTTGACCTCTATATGAGACGTTTTTCAAAGACTGCATTCATTTTTAAAACAACCATAACCTTTATTTTATCAATAAAGGTTTCAAAAGCATTACGTAGATTATCAAATAATGATAATCTAAAATATACTGTTTACACACGACCATTACATAATGGTTTACAATAGAAATATATTACATCGACATATGTTTCTTGAATGCAGTTTTTACATAATATCACCTGAGAATAAACATGCTTAAAACGTCAACAAAAAATGTTGGTGAGTTATAGGTTTAACCTATATATATCAAATCGTAACAATAGACCACAAGATTTCATATTTCAATATACATCCCATATACAGAGATAAAAATCATTCATATGGTAAACACCTGGTAACCGACATTAACAATATGCATATAAGAATATCCCCATCATTCCGGGATCCTCCTTCGGACATGATATAAATTTGGAAGTACTAAAACATCCGGTACTTTGGATGGGGCTTGTTGGGCCCAATAGATCTATCTTTAGGATTCGCGTCAATTAGGGTGTCTGTTCCCTAATTCTTAGATTACCAGACTTAATAAAAAGGGGCATATTCGATTTCGATAATTCAACCATAGAATGTAGTTTCACGTACTTGTGTCTATTTTGTAAATCATTTATAAAACCTGCATGTATTCTCATCCCAAAAATATTAGATTTTAAAAGTGGGACTATAACTCACTTTCACAGATTTTTACTTCGTCGGGAAGTAAGACTTGGCCACTGGTCGATTCACGAACCTATAAAAAATATGTACATATATATCAAAGTATGTTCAAAATATATTTACAACACTTTTAATACATTTTGATGTTTTAATTTTATTAAGTCAGCTATCTTCGTTAGTAACCTACAACTAGTTGTCCACAGTTAGATGTACAGAAATAAATCGATATATATTATCTTGAATCAATCCACGACCCAGTGTATACACGTCTCAGGCTAGATCACAACTCAAAGTATATATATTTTTGGAATCAACCTCAACCCTGTATAGCTAACTCCAACATTACTGCATATAGAGTGTCTATGGTTGTTCCAAATAATATATATACATGGGTCGATATGATATGTCAAAACATTTGCATACGTGTCTATGGTATCCTAAGATTACATAATATATTAGAATACCTGTATAATACAATATAAGTTAGCTAGGATATGATTTGTATAGAATTGTTAATATTTCCCGTAGCTACAAAAATAAAAAATATCCAATCTTGTTTTACACATAACTTCTTCATTTAAATCCGTTTTGAGTGAATCAAATTGTTATGGTTTCATATTGAACTCTATTTTATGAATCTAAACAGAAAAAGTATAGGTTTATAGTCGAAAATATAAGTTACAAGTCGTTTTTGTAAGAGGTAGTCATTTCAGTCGAAAGAACGACGTCTTGATGACCATTTTGAAAAACATACTTCCATTTTGAGTTTAACCATGATTTTTGGATATAGTTTCATGTTCATAAGAAAAATCATTTTCCCACAACAACAACTTTTAAATCAAAGTTTATCATAGTTTTTAATTATCAAACCTAAGACAGCTCGCGGTATTACTACGGCGGCGTATGTCCAGTTTTATGGTGTTTTTCGTGTTTCCAGGTTTTAAATTATTAAGTTAGCATATCATATAGATATAAAACATGTGTTTAGTTGATTTTAAAAGTCAAGTTAGAAGGATTAACTTTTGTTTGCGAACAAGTTTAGAATTAACTAAACTATGTTCTAGTAATTTCAAGTTTAAACCTTCGAATAAGATAGCTTTATATATATGAATCGAATGATGTTATGAACATCATTACTACCTCAAGTTTTATGGATAAACCTACTGGAAAAGAGACAAATGGATCTAGCTTCAAAGGATCTTGGATGGCTTGAAAGTTCTTGAAGTAGAATCATGACACGAAAACAAGTTCAAGTAAGATTTCTACTCGAAATAAGATTGTTATAGTTATAGAAATTGAATCAAAGTTTGAATATGAGTATTACCTTATATTAGAAAGATATCTTACTGTAAATAAGAAAGATTTCTTGAGGTTGGATGATCACTCTACAAGATTGGAAGTAAGCTAGCAAACTTGGAAGTATTCTTGATTTTATGAAACTAGAACTTGTAGAATTTATGAAGAACACTTAGAACTTGAAGATAGAACTTGAGAGAGATCAATTAGATGAAGAAAATTGAAGAATGAAAGTGTTTGTAGGTGTTTTTGGTCGTTGGTGTATGGATTAGATATAAAGGATATGTAATTTTATTTTCATGTAAATAAGTCATGAATGATTACTCTTATTTTTGTAATTTTATGAGATATTTCATGCTAGTTGCCAAATGATGGTTCCCACATGTGTTAGGTGACTCACATGGGCTGCTAAGAGCTGATCATTGGAGTGTATATACCAATAGTACATATATCTAAAAGCTGTGTATTGTACGAGTACGAATACGGGTGCATACGAGTAGCATTGTTGATGAAACTGAACGAGGATGTAATTGTAAGCATTTTTGTTAAGTATAAGTATTTTGATAAGTGTCTTGAAGTCTTTCAAAAGTGTATGAATACATATTAAAACACTACATGTATATACATTTTAACTGAGTCGTTAAGTCATCGTTAGTCGTTACATGTAAGTGTTGTTTTGAAACCTTTAGGTTAACGATCTTGTTAAATGTTGTTAACCCAATGTTTATAATATCAAATGAGATTTTAAATTATTATATTATCATGATATTATGATGTACGGATATCTCTTAATATGATATATATACATTAAATGTCGTTACAACGATAATCGTTACATATATGTCTCGTTTCAAAATCATTAAGTTAGTAGTCTTGTTTTTACATATGTAGTTCATTGTTAATATACTTAATGATATGTTTACTTATCATAATATCATGTTAACTATATATATAACCATATATATGTCATCATATAGTTTTTACAAGTTTTAATGTTCGTGAATCACCGGTCAGCTTGGGTGGTCAATTGTCTATATGAAACCTATTTCAATTAATCAAGTCTTAACAAGTTTGATTGCTTAACATGTTGGAAACACTTAATTATGTAAATAACAATTTCATTTAATAGATAAAAACATGAAAAAGTTCGGGTCACTACACATACGATATGCCGTTTTGAAAGTAATGAAACATACATTGCAACTAAACACCCACTAACAACATTTCATAGCATTCAAGGCATCAAAAATTTATTTTAAGTCTATCAAACCCTAACCAAAATTCACAAACTCATTAATCATGTTATTGAAGTTTTCTTAATCAACCTACACATCAAAATGAAGCTAGTGATACTAGTAACGCAATTAAAACATGAACTTTTAACATCTAACAATATTTAATCAACCAAATCAAAGATTAAACAAACACTTTTTCAAGTTCATGCTAGTTACACTAAAACAACAAGATCAAGCATACAAATCATATATTCATGTTAGACTTGAGCCATAGACACTAATTAACACTTTTATAAGTCAAAAACATCAAGAACAAGAAATCTAGTGTTTTTAGAAAGTTACCCAAACGAGATAAAGTTAGTATCAAAACGTAGAGGATGAAGAGAGGATCACGAATATGTAGTCGAATTTGTTGTGAGCTTCCTAAATCCGAATTAGATGATGTTTGAATGATTTTGAGAGTTGAGAGAAAAAGATGGAAGTAATTAGAGGTGAGGAGGTGATAGAATGAGATGAGTGGTGGTGGTTGGTGTTAACTAGTTTCCACTAGTTACATTTTTGACCAAATGGCAAGGTTAGTCCCTCAAGTTTGGAAGCGGGTGCGTGAAAAAACCGAACGAACATTTTAAAAACGCTAGGGCAACGAGAGATGTTATAATTAAATAACAAAAATATTAAGAACGTTAGCTAACGGAGGATCCGAATTTAGATTGCGAAAGATTTTTATCAAAAAAAAAGACGGGCGTTAAAATAATTTAACGAAAAAATGCGGGATGTTACAAACACCCCTAGTACCCGCGACCTGCCCGTGACCCGCCAAAGGGTACAAAATTTTACCCGACCTGTACTCGCGAGTACATTTTTTCATAAATATCCGCCCGTTACAGATACGGATAACTGTGGTTTACGTATTTTTTCCCGCCCATTACCATCCTTATCATATTCATCAGGCTCCGAGTTGATTGACCCGTCCCGACATAATATATTTTTTTTTTTTTATAGTAACCTGAGTATCCAACATTTTTTAAACTGGCTAATCCCAGAGCGACTACCCTCTTTGCGAGCAGCCCAAAGTCATCGACATAAAATCTTTTGTGAACAACTTACTTACATCACTTAAATGGATCTACGTATCTACATTGTGTATTGTGTATATTTTTCTGAAATTGTCACCGTTCACTCATCAATTATTATTTTATTTATTAATAAAAAAATACAATATTGCGTTATCGTTTTTACGTTAAACAAAAATAAAAGATAAAAGATGAAAATTAGAAAATTAGAAGTTTTGTTGAAGTTTAACTATAAAAATACGGTAAAGGTGTAAACTATGTTTGAAAGGTTGGGCATACATATGAATTGGGGGTTATCAAAAGGTGCTCCGATCAACGAAAAAGAGGCTACGGCAGGGGGAGATTTTGGAATTTTTTTTTTTTTTTTAGGGTTTTTACCTCTCTCTTGCCACAATCAAATAACCATGTTAATTGATTGATTAAAAAGCCGATGATTTCATAATAAATAAATAAATAAAAAAAACCCTTTTCGAACTACAAACTAGGGTTTCTTCTTCTTCTTCTTCTTCTTCTTCTTCTTCTTCTTCTTCTAGGGTTTCTTCATCATCATTAAGTCACTTATATTTGTCAAATATTTCGGTGGTGGTGGCGGTGGTGGTGATTCTAATGATGGTAATGGGTTTTATTAACAATTAAAAGGTAAACAAAGGCTGTGATGATCAATGTTTATTATCTCGGAGCAAATGTTAAGGGATGTTGAAGATCCGACCCGTATCTTGGCTGGGCAACACCCGGATGGTATAGAATCTGTGCAACTGTGTGTGTTTGCAGCCATGGCGGATCTCGGATCTTCTTTTTACCCGAACCCCCAATTGCAGATCTGAGCCTAATCCTCTTTTTTTTTTTTTTTTTTCTTTTTTTTTTCTCCTTTCTTTCTAAAATTTAGGCTTTACATTTGTATAAAAAAGTTTTCTGTTAGCTAACTCTTCGCTTTTTGTCCCAAATTAATGATATCGTTATTGGTTAAAATACTGTATAAATACAAATCATTCCAAATACTACATTAATTAAAGAGAATACATAAGCATAAAAACAATCAGAAGCTCATGTTTATAAATTGATAAAAGGATCAGAAATCCAGAAAAACACTTTTTTCTATTTTTTTTTAACCTAAAAATCTATAAATAAACTGAAAAGATGAGTTCAAGTTAAACCGGTAAACAGATCATGAACAAATTGAGCTAAATAAAAGGGATGAGGCTCAGAACAAATAGGATTAAATCGCCATGGCTGCAAAACGAAAGTATGGTGTGGAGTATTAGGTTTTATGGAAGATGAGTTTTGTTTTTTGGTCAATTTACTGTGGTTTGGCCTAGGAAAAGATGCCGATTAGCCACTTGCATTTTTTTTTTTTTTTTTTTTTTTTTTTAATCACAAAAAACCAATACTACTCCCTATAAACTAAGCGTATTCGTGGAAAGATGAAAAACACCAACACCCAACAAACGAAAAGGCTCGAGACTAGAAACCGGCCTACAACAAAAGCCCTCTAGAAAATGCTATCCAATCCCGAGCCTAAATGTGGCGAAAAAAGTCACTCTTAAAAACAAACGATACACCCAAACAAAACAAACAGCCACGCAAACCAAACTAAAGAAACCAACATATCTAATGTTGACAAACATAAAACAACCTAATGGAAAAACACCAAACTACCATCGCATCAAACCACAAAAAATCAAATGCATTAGACGAGCCCTTCATCCATGTCTTGCCATCAATATTATCAATATGGATCGCCTTCCCCGTCCTATATTCATAAGAACACGATAACACAATCGGATGACTTGCCACTGATATGAGTACCCGAAGATGAAAGAATGAAAAGTTACCACACTCGACGTCTTCTACATTGTCTTGCAATGAAAAGTTACCTTCTTCGATCGCTATTTTCTTTTTGTTTTTAATCTTTGCATTTGCTCCGTCATAGCTTCACACCGTACCCGCTTGAAAAAGCCACTTTTGAAACCGATAATTGGTTCCGCGACCAAAACAGGGGTCTTTAACATGACATTGTCCACCTCTTGTGTACAAACGGAAGCGGCATTAAACCAAATTTATTCGCAGGAACCGAACCCGAAACAGAAGGTTGCTCTTCGGACTTCTTTAGAATAGCGCTACCACTACTGTGAACCATCACATTGTCTTCGAACACCACAAAAACATTCGAACGGACTAAATATAATGTATTGAATCGTGGCCAAACAGAAATAAATCCAAAAATATGGAATGGAACAAATAGATAAAAAGAAAAGCACACGACTTGTTTATTCACTAGAAGCGATAATCAACTGACCTCCATTCTAAACCATGTGTCCTTTTAAACTACCAAAATATAGATAACAAGGCAACTAAATATTGGATAAACATAAACTAATAAAAGAGATAAAAACCAAATCTTAACGCACTTTTAATATTTAAGTTTTCTTGCTTGCCAAACTTTGACATCTCATGCTTCATCCCACTCCGACACTTTTCTCTTGCTCCATATTGTTTATTTGGCCCAACAATATAGGTTGCCTTCTTATTTCCAAAACCCACATCTTCCAAACTAGTAACCATCATACATGGGTTTGGCCCATCAACCTTACCTACATCAAAATTTGTGCTACAAGTCAAAAGATACGTTTCAAAGTTTAGACTTCGCGATCTGAAAATGTTTTGGTAACCTTCTTAAGACAAATGAGGATGCCTAAGCCTAAGCCAACACTCACAATATCAAATAAGCTGTTACTGAAGACGACACATAATTGGGGATTGATTGAAGAAGATGCTCGAGAAAACAAACGAGGCCCGACGAGAGAGACACAGGCGTTTTTAAGGGTTGTTGCCTCTCTTTTCCCACTACATGATCTCATCTCATCTGATCATGTTGAGCCCATGACTTCAAAAAAAATAACCACCCTTGCATAAGAAAAACATAACATTATTGCAACCTCAGTCTCAATCTTTGTATGAGTATACGTACGTATACATATGCTCGCTATGTATATGTATACGTATATGCTCGCTATGTTTGTTAGAAAGATGAAATTTGGTGATGTCAATGATGACGTTACTATCTGTATGTGACAACCCGGAAATTTCTGACCAAATTTAAATTTTATCTTTAAATGATTTAATGTTTCCGACACGATAAGCAAAGTCTGTAATATTGATTCTCAAAATTTTTGAACTAATGTTATATATTCAGTTAACTTTTGACTATTGACCGACGATTCACGAACATCTATATATATATATATATATATATATATATATATATATATATATATATATATATATATATATATATATACACACACACACACACAATAAGTTGGAATATTAATTATTAAAATTAATTATAAATAACTTGCAATGTGTATTTAAAAAACTGATTTATGTATATTAAATAAAGATATATACATATATATAATTTCAATTTATTTAGTAAACGATAGTAACATTCGTTTGTTGATTCGATTGATATTTAGATAAGTGAACTAAAACGTTTAAGATAAACAAGTAAAACACTAATTTGCTACAGTATTTTCGAATTGCTACAGTACCCAACAAGTTACAGTGTTTTCGAAAATCACTATTTGCTACAGTATATATATATATATATATATTTTACAAGGTGATAAAATAAAATAATCTTAAAACGATTTGATTTAAAATAATATTATTAAATATATATTAATAAATAACTAGACGTTGATTTATAGAAGCAAATGACCACAACACACAAATGAATAAGTTACATTTCAATTAGTATAATTATTGATGAATTAAGCCTAATTATTAATAAAGGTACAAGTCGCGAAAGGTAAAGTGCTAGTTTCTAAGCATACGAAAATGCGTTCGAGAAACCGGAATCGGGACATAAGTCGAGTGACAACGTACGAGTCATCAGAACGAAAATTACAAGTCAACTATGCACATGAATTTAATATAATATATAATTAATTATATAAATTAAATATATTATATTTATATTATAAAAATATGTCGACAAACAAAAAAACAAAAATATGTTAGCTGGATCCTCAGGCCATGCGATCGCATGGCCAATGCTCCTCAGACCCATGCGATCGCATGGGGGAGCTGGTGGCTGAATGTCTATAAATGTCGAGCTCGTTCTGAATTGCACACACACATATATTCATTCATTACTTCCTCCGTATATTATTTATTATTAATATTGTTATTATTATTAATAAGATTAATATTATTATTTATCTTATTATTATTAATAATTTTAGTATTATTATAATTATTACATAAAAATAATACGACGAGGTTCTGCTCGCGTGTTTTCAAAATGAGTTTTTGAGAGGGATAGAGCTAAGGAAATATTGGGTTATAGCTATGGAGGTTATGGGTATGATTCGTGGGCATGCTTGTGAGGTTAATCTAGTGTTTATCATCTCTGTTGCGTCTACGTACTTTCCTACAATATTGAATCACAATATTGATACGTAAGCATTCATATCTTATCTTTTATATATTAATAGTGTATCCATGTCTAGTGCTCGAGTATATATGTTTATGCATGCTTGTATGCTTTAATTTTGTCGTTAGATAGTTTATAATGAATCACGAATTTGATACATATGTTATTGATAAAGTATATGATATGCATATTTTTGGAAAGCTGGCAAAAAATTATTAACTTTTCATTTAGAAATCGCGTGATTTCGATGAACGGATTAAAAGATATGGTCAACTAAATTATGGTTAACGTTAATTGAAATTGTGTTTGAAACTGTAAATTAATATTTAAACAACTTGTCTATGAGATTAATAAATTGAATTTTCAAATATTACTAATCGAGTATATAAATTTCTATATAAAGCACGTCTCGTCTTGTTGAACAATTGTCAAAGTTGACTGTCTTATCATGTTTTAAAGCTTTATAAACACTATAATCTGATTTTACAAGTATTGGAAAGCTATGTGGAATAATAAAATACTTTCGATTGCCATGATAACTCAAATATAATATAGTTTCTTAAAAAAATAATATTTTGAGTTTGATAAACTATAAATTCGTTCAATTATCAAGACTTATACTATGATAATAAACATGTATAGATTTAAAGATCATATTGGGTCAGGTTGACTTTTGAGATGACTTTTGTTAACTTTTGCATGTCGGTCTCGAGCATTAAGATTGTGATACACTATGACCCGACCTAGCTTGTTAGACATGTATTGACCAACATATGTTCTCTAGGTTGAGATTTACGGTTATTTTGCATTCCGAGTTTCGGTCACATTTCGGTGAATGACCTTATGTGCTGCTAAGGTGAGTTTCATATGCTCCCTTTTTAATTGCTTTTGCAATCTATATTTTTGGACTGAGAATACATACACTTTATTTTAAACGCAATGGATACAAGTACATACTAAATTCTACACTGAGTTTGAACCGAAAATTCCTTAGCTTTGGTAACTAGTAACTGCCAATTATAAGAACCGGTGGGAGCGAGTAGTAGTATATGGATCCATAGGGCTTGATATCCCCGTCCGAGCTAGAGCACTATCCTTTTAACAGATGTATGCTATATGAGAAGCGTACACGTTGGTTTGCGTGTATTATTAAGATGATTATACAAAGGGTATAAATTATATATACGTTAAGTTTAGTTACCAGGGTGCTCAATTTCGTAGAATATTTTGATAAACGTTTCTGGATGAAACAACTGAAAACTTGTGATTCACCTTTATATACAGATTATGCGCAACATTAAAACTATGAACTCAGCAACCTTTGTGTTGACACTTTTAAGCATGTTTATTCTCAGGTTCCTAGAAGTCTTCCGTTGTTTGCTTATACGTTATACAAGCTATGTACATGGAGTCATACATGCTTTATTCAAGAAAACTTTACATTCAAAAAATCATCATCATGTATCTTATTTTGACTACATTGTCAACGGATGTAGCATTGTAAACTATTATATACGAAAATTGTCTATACGTAGAAATCATCAGACGTCGGAAACCTTGGATTTATATATTCATTTATGGTGTGCCTTTTTCAAAAGAATGCAATGTTTACAAAACGTATCATATAGAGGTCAAAACCTCACTATGAAATCAATGAATGATGTATTCGTTCAAATGGATTTGGAGGGTCGTCACACTGTATGAATTGTTTGTATCCAAGCATCATAATTACGTATCTTGGCGGGGAAACTTGGATGGTGGTGTTATAATTTGCAACCAGCGTTGTAGCCATGGCGGTATCTGACCCCATTGTTTGGCTTAATTATTACGGAGTATGTGTTTTTTTACGGACCACTCTTCTTGATCGTATCCAAAACAATTTTTTTTTACCATTCTTACCCGCTCGTATCCAAATGCAATTATACTTGTCACATGCTAAAAATCCCAAATAAATACTAGCTCCAACGATAATATATACAATTCCATTACCATAAAATGTACGAAATTAAAAAAAAATAAAGAGGTTTGTTATGCCTGATAATTTATTTTCAAATTTCAAAATTTTGAAAAAGTCTCGAATTCTATTATTATGAGACAGAACCTAATAAAAAGATGAACATGGAGTAACTATCTTAAATTTAAGAGACAGAACTTTCAAACTCGTAAGTGACGAAAGCATATGATCTGAATGGACTGCGCAGCCAAAATATCAATTAGATCTATTGATTTCATTTTGTTAACAAGGGGAGGAAGAATGGTTTCTTGTGTGATGATTTCTTGTTAGCAACTCGTCTTTAAGAATGGTGTTGCGCCATTGATCTTGATACGAAATGGTTAATGGAGTAATAATCTATCGTTGGAAAAAGATGGTATTGAGGTTCTCATGTGTACTCTTAACGAATGTCACTTGAATAGTCATACTTGGATGCTAAAATATATGTGTACACAAGAACGACTCTTCATCTACTGCGGAATTAGGCTATGTTGATGATTTCTTATAAATGATAGCAATAACACTGATATAGCACAATAAAAAAGGCAAGCTACTTGTAACGTTAGATTTGTTGGTGAGTTAAGTTATTTTTCATAGGTTTAAGAAGCATTTAAAACAAAGTACCCAACAGGTGGTTGCGATTCACAGTTCAACCTGTCCAACCACCAAGTTGGGGCGTAACTTCTGAGGAGTAGGCGGCGGCATTCGTCCCCAGTAAATTTGTAATTTTTAATGTATAATTTGAATTTTTTCATTTTGTTCAAAACCCAAAGCTTTCATATCATGCCAAAAAAACCTCTGTATTTTGCTCAAGACCTCCTGTCCAAAAAGAGTTATTACGCTGTTAAACAATTTCAGCCCGGTGAAAAAAATTTCTGATTCCGCTAATGCCACCTCTGAACATTAGTGAATACACAAATGACACAAATCACTTGGACAAGTTAAAATACTGGCAAGTGTTTAACAACAGCACACAAATCATGATACCTGATGTCAAAAGATATAACATATAAAAAAGCAAACAAAGTTGATAGTTTTAACTTATCAAGTTTTGTAGGTCCAACAGTGAAGTTCATAACTCATACTGATCTTCAAAGTAAAGTACAGAGATATAGATACTATAAAATAAATAATGATAAAGAGAAAGGAACTTGTATGTTGTATCTACAGATGATGAAGCTATTCAACATAACATCACAAGCTAAGAGCATCCGTTATGAGAATTCAAATGTGTAAAAAGCTTCTGAAACAAACCATTTTTATATGATCAATAAACAAGATAAACTAAAAGAAAAAATAAAATAAATTTGTAGCATAAAGTTTAGGCTCAGATCTGTATAAACCATCGGCACAAAATGGATAAAACCGCCATGGCTGCAACAATCACGGCAGGTTAACCTGCCGGAAAATTGCCCCGCCAAGATGCAGTATATCTCAAAATTAAACCGATTAACTCAGACAATTAGATATAGAAGTTCATCATCACAGCCTCTGTATTACTTTTCCACTAGAAAAAAAACTCGAAAATGCAGTGTTAATGTAAATAACACTAGTATTAGTATTAGTAGTAATAAAGGTGTTTGATTTTTTTTTTTTTTTTTTTTTTTTGGGCGAAAAAAGGAAATCAAATTAGAATTGGATGCCTCCATTAAGGAAGCTGATTCATTGATCGATCACATAGGAATATAAAAATTCCCATTGAATATATCTGTATGTATGTGTATATGTATATGTATATATATAAAGGGTTGTTAAAAATTGGGGGCAAAGAGAATCATAAGCTTGGGAGGTGGTCAACAACCCTTGAAAAACATCCGTTCCCTCCGCCGCCTCATTTCTTCTTTGTTATTGTCTGAGTATTTTCGTTTGCCCCGAACCCTAATTCATAGAAGACGATCAGTATATATGGCCCGTTTTTATTGAATTTCCGGTTTACCCCTCCAAAAAGTTAGTAAAACAAATTTCTTTCGATTTTTATTTTACTTTATTTTAGAATTTTAGAATAGGGACACTACCACAAATTCTTGTATTTTATTATGCACTCCTCTTTGACTCAAAAAATATAAAATAATAACCATTCGGGCATAGCTTGAATGGCCACTGAGTTGCTCCACCCAGCAACCCACCCGGGTTCGAGTTTGGCTTCGATCGCTCGTTCAAAATGGGAGGTTGTTGTGAGGGGTGCCTTCACAGGCAATTTACCCAGTAGCGGGTCTGGCGCTCAGCGGGCTCGTTCCCCCAGGTTTACCCTCTGCAAGGGAGTCCAAAGGATTCGTTCGTAGGGGTTCCTGAGTCACCAAAAAAAAAAAAATAGAAAATAAAAAAGTAACACGAGCATAGTGTCACGGACTTATCTCGATAAGCTCACGTGCGGCACTTAGTCTCTACTAAGTCAGCCTTTCTCGGACCTTATAACGATTCAAGTAACCAAAAGAGAAAATATTATAGAACAAGTGGAATTGAAGAAAATACTTATATTGCTTGAGAATGCTTTACAAGAGAGAATGTTTGAGATTTTAGGTGTGGTGTGCCAAATGAGGCCACCCCTATTTATACTACTCATATCACAAAATGGATGGCTAGGATTAAATACAATGGATGGCTAAGATCTAAGAACTAAAAGCTTCATGTATCTAGATATTTCCATGGACATTCTATACCATTCCATGGAAGAACTCATGGGAAAGTTCTAGTGAACTTCCATGAGGTTCTTGGGCCTTCTTTGATTTTCACATATTGGGCCATAAACTTAGTGGGTTGGGCCATAAAATTGTTGGATTGTGACATTCTCCCCCACCTAAGCTCACGACGTCCTCGTCGTGTGATCCTCGTGATACTTCTTGATTTTGTCTGTGAACTGCCACAATAGGTCTTCGGCCTCCCAGCTTGCTTCACTATCGGGTAAGTTACGCCACTTAACTAGGTATTCTCTATAGCTCGGCACACCTCGTCTTCGTACCGTTCGATGTAACAAGATATCTTCCACCTCACGATCAAACGAAGTCGCAACTGCCATTGGTGCTCGTTTGGAAACTCCTCGTTCTGGTTCTTCCTCGTCCCCATGATAAGGTTTTAGAAAACTTACGTGGAAGACTGGATGAATCTTTAACTTGGGCGGTAGTTGGACTCGATAAGATACGTTCCCAACACGTCCAATTACTGGGAATGGGCCTTCATATCTCCGGATCAATCCTTTGTGCACCTTCCTAAATGTTTTGAATTGTTGAGGTAAAAGCTTCACCATCACTTGGTCCCCAACTTTGAACTCAACATGTCGCCTTTTCTCATCCGCCCATTTCTTCATTTTCTTGGCCGCCTTATCTAGTGATACTCGGGCCAAGTCGGCTTGTTCGTGCCACTCCTTCATCGTTCTATAAGCGGCTGGGCTGCTTCCATCATATGAAGCGGCCAAAGCATTTGGGGTCAAAGGTTGGCGTCCTGTCACCAACTCAAAAGGACTCTTCCCCGTGGACTCACTCCTTTGCATGTTATAAGAGAACTGAGCAATATCAAGGAGCTTAGCCCAATCATGTTGATTTGCACTTACATAGTGTCGAAGATAGAGCTCCAATAGTGCATTCACCCTTTCTGTTTGTCCGTCCGTTTGGGGATGAAAACTCGTGGAGAAATTCAAGTCCGTCCCCATGATCTTGAACAACTCTGTCCAAAAACGCCCTGTGAACCTCGGATCTCGATCACTTACTATCACATGTGGTATCCCCCAATACTTCACCACATTCTTGAAAAATAGTTTTGCGGTTTCATCCGCGGTAACTTCGGATGATGCGGCTATGAAGGTACCATACTTAGAAAACCGGTCTACCACGACTATAATACTCCCACACCCTTCCGACTTGGGTAAGCAAGTAATGAAGTCCATGGAAACACTCTCCCATGGTCCTTTCGGTGTAGGTAGCGGCTGTAATAGTCCTCCTGGTTGGCGTTGCTCTATCTTGTCTTGTTGGCATATTAGGCATGTCCGCACGTACGTCTCTACGTCTTCTTCCATCCTTGGCCAATAATAAGTGCCTTCTACTAATGCCAGTGTCCTCTTGATACCTGGATGACCAGCCCACTTTGAATCATGACACTCCTTCAAGATTGTCCGTCTAAGATCACCCCACCTAGGCACATATAACCGGTCTCCTTTGGTGAATAATAGATCACCCTTGAGCCAAAACCTTCGCGTTTTCCCATCTCGAGCCAATCCAACAAGGTTTTTGGCTATAGAATCATGCTCTAATCCCTCCTTTATACGATCTTGAAGGAAGAATTGTGGTTTTGTGATCGCTGCAAACTCCGCCTTACGACTTAGGGCATCAGCTACCACATTGGCTTTCCCAGGCTTATACTCCAACACATAGTCAAATTCGGCTAAGAAGTCTTGCCAACGAGCTTGTTTGGGACTCAACTTCTTTTGGGTTTGAAAATAACTCGTTGCCACATTATCCGTCTTGATCACGAATCTTGATCCCAAAAGATAATGCCTCCATGTCCTCAAACAATGAATAATCGCTGTCATCTCTTTCTCTTGCACAGTGTACTTCCTTTCCGCCTCGTTAAGTTTTCGACTTTCGAACGCGATTGGGTGACCTTCTTGCATTAGAACTCCTCCAATAGCAAAGTCCGATGCGTCTGTGTGTAACTCGAACGGAATGGTCACATCCGGAAGTCTCAACACCGGTTCTTCCATGACAGCTCCTTTTAACTCCTCGAATGCTGCTTGACATTTCTCATCCCACAACCAAGCTTTATTCTTCTTTAACAATTCTGTCAATGGAGCTGCTTTCGCCGAGTATCCCTTGATAAAGCGACGATAGTAGTTTACTAAACTAAGGAAAGATCGTAAATCAGTCACCTTCGTTGGTGCCTCCCACTCTTGAATTGCCTTGACCTTAGCCCCATCCATGAGTAACTTCCCATTTTTAATTCTATGTCCAAGAAAATCCACCTCCTCTAATCCGAATGAACATTTCTCTAGCTTCACATACAACTCGTTGTCCCTTAGTACTTGAAATACTTGCTTCAAGTGCCTCACATGATCTTCCATGGTGTCGCTATACACGACTATGTCATCCAAGTACACCACGACAAACTTGTCGAGGAACGGGTGGAATAATTTGTTCATCAAAGTACAAAATGTGGCAGGGGCATTGGTTAAACCAAAGGGCATGACTAGAAATTCATAAGCGCCATACCTCGTCACGCATGTGGTCTTAGCCTCATCTCCTTCGGCAATTCGGACTTGATAATATCCCGATCTCAAGTCTAACTTGGAGAAGTATCTCGCCTTCCCAAGTTGATCGAACAAATCAGCAATAAGTGGGATTGGGTATTTGTTCTTGATAGTTACCTTGTTGAGTGCCCGGTAATCTATACACATCCGCAAGGACCCATCCTTCTTTCTTTGAAATAGCACCGGAGCACCATACGGGGATTTTGACGGTCGGATGTATCCCGCATCCAGCAACTCCTTGAGTTGTCTTCGCAACTCCTCCAACTCGGGTGGTGGCATTCGGTATGGGGCTTTGGAAGGTGGTTTTGATCCCGGCTCCAACTCGACCGCATGGTCAACCTCCCTCCTAGGTGGTAACTTCTTTGGTAACTCCTTAGGCATGACATCCTTGAACTCATCGAGGACCTTCTCAATTTCCTTGGGTACCTCTAGTTTTCCCTTATCTTCGACCGTCTCTTGCTTTGCTACCGCTAAATAGCATGTCTCATTCTTGTTGTACCCCTTCTTGAATTGCATGGCCGAAAGTGACTTGGATGCACTCTTGCTTCCACGTTCGGTTGACACCATACAAGTCTTCTCACCATCCAAGATACACAGTGAATTAGCAAACGGCATAGGGAAACCGCGTACCTTATCTAGGAACTCCATCCCAAGTACTAACTTGAAGTCGTCCATAGGCACGACTGAGAGATCAATCATTCCTTCCCATTCTCCAATCTTCACATATACGTCTTTAGCCACCCCACTAATCGGTCTGGCACTCGTGTTCACCGTCTTCATCATGCCACTCTCTTTTGTTTCCTTAAGTCCTAGCCTTTTGGCTTCATCGGTGGAGATAAAGTTATGAGTTGCTCCCGTATCCACCAAAGCTCGTACCCGATCTCCACAAATGTTAATATTTACGAATTGGAGTCCTTTAGCCACTACCTTGGGTATCTCCGTCTTGGCCTTGATTGCGTTGAGGATATGCATTGATCCTATGCACCGCTCCTCATCCTGACAACCCGCCTTTTGAGCTTCCATAGCATGAAGGCTAGCTTTCTTCGGACAATCTCGGGCTCTATGAGGTCCATCGCATATGAAACATCCATCATTCTTGTAAGAAGTTTTTATGCTCTTGTTATTCCCGGTTGGTGGCTTACGTGTATTATTATTCCTTGATTGGGCGGGCTTATCTCCCCCACCTTTCTCATGGCTCACCTTCTTATCTTTTGACTTGAACGAATCTTTCCTATTAGCATGGTCGACTAGTGCCTCCGCTTGAGCAATTGCGGTGGCAAGGTCTTGGACTCCTCGTCTCTCCAACTCCGTTTTAGCCCAAGGTTGCAAACCATCGAGAAAATAGAAGAGGAGAATATCATCGGGAATATCTGGGACCTCCAGGCTAAGGTTCGTGAATTCTTTAATATACTCCCGAATCGTCCCGAAATGATGTAATTTACGTAGACGACTCATCGCATCCTTTTGAGCATTCTTGGGGTAGAATTGATTCTTAAGTTCAGTAAGGAAATCATCCCAAGTATCAATAGTAACCGTACCTTTCTCGATATCTCCATATCGACGACGCCACCATAACGCTGCGGTATCCTTCAGGTAACGGGTTGCCGTCTTGATCTTCATTGCATCATCCACTATGTTGACTCCCTCCAAGTATTGTTCCATCTCCCATATAAAATCATCAACCGCTCGGGCTTCCCGCTTCCCCACGAACGGTGACGGCTTGGGAACGTCCACCTTCGGATCATTGCATCCAGTGTTGCTACCCCCACTAGCCATGAATCTCAAACAAGAGTTCATGTTGGTTTGTAAATCCACGAGGCGTTGGTGAATAGTGGAGACCTCCCCCTCCATTTCGCCTCGCAACTTCGTAATCTCACCCATGAGCATACCCCTTAAGTCATGGATCTCACGTCGCATATCAACGTCTAGCACGTTGATTGCACTCTTGCAATCATCTTTCAGTTCGTCAAAGTCCCCGTCCAAACCATCCAAACGTTGGTGGACGTCTTCGACCTTTGCTTTCACGTCGTCCATGGATGTCTCTACATCCATGATCCTCTTATCCAAGTTTGCGACAAAGTCTTTGGACGTACCTCGGTTCTTCTTGGCTCCTTGGCGAGTCTCTACCCGACCACGAGTCTCATCACCCATCACACCACTTGTTGCGCTCACATTCTTCTCGGTCTCGGTTGCCATCTCCTTGAATCGACCTTGCTCTGATACCAAATGTCACGGACTTATCTCGATAAGCTCACGTGCGGCACTTAGTCTCTACTAAGTCAGCCTTTCTCGGACCTTATAACGATTCAAGTAACCAAAAGAGAAAATATTATAGAACAAGTGGAATTGAAGAAAATACTTATATTGCTTGAGAATGCTTTACAAGAGAGAATGTTTGAGATTTTAGGTGTGGTGTGCCAAATGAGGCCACCCCTATTTATACTACTCATATCACAAAATGGATGGCTAGGATTAAATACAATGGATGGCTAAGATCTAAGAACTAGAAGCTTCATGTATCTAGATATTTCCATGGACATTCTATACCATTCCATGGAAGAACTCATGGGAAAGTTCTAATGAACTTCCATGAGGTTCTTGGGCCTTCTTTGATTTTCACATATTGGGCCATAAACTTAGTGGGTTGGGCCATAAAATTGTTGGATTGTGACAATAGCCTTCTAGCTAAACGTACAATGTTTGGTAGGGAAATCTAACTTATTAATTCTAGTAAAAGTTAAGAGTAAAATTGTAAATTAAACTAAAAATATACTATTTAAGTTACATTTATAAATATTATATTTTTTTGTCAGTGAAGTATTAAAGTATAACACAGAGTATTAGTTTTCAGATCATGTTAAATTAGTTGTCTTCTTTAAGTGAGTAACTAGTTTGAATTTTAACATAGACAAACGTAAGAAAGAAACCAAATTAAAATAAATAAAATAGAAAATGAACCTATAAATCAAATTTGCAACTAATAAATCAAATAGAAAACAGAAAGAATGAAAAGTAGTAGATAGGAGTTAAAATTCAATTTGAGTTACGACAAATTTAAATCTCAGTAGAAAGAAGATAATCAAGACAGATGAATAGTTTTCAAATTATTTGGCATAAAAGAGCCTTTAACATTGAGTAGCTCAAGGTGAAAGTAGCGATGACTATGAGAGTAAACCACGATATTGATAACGATAACGACTAAAACGGAAAAGGCTTTTCATGTTGTGGCTAACCAGGGAGAACTAGTATCCTTACTCAGATTTATATGGCTCAACGAACCGAGTTTCCAACTTTTTCTCTTTTCTTTTTCTTTTTTTAGAAACGGCAATTTCAGCATCACCCAGAGGGGCATTAACCACCTTACCATCATTTGCCGCGTTACGCACGCTCCAGAGGAAACCCATCCGTCCCCATAGGCAACCGGGTAGGGAAAACCCCTTGTGGGATTCGGACCCGTCGGGACCCCGCAGACAATTCACAAAGTCCATCCTCCCCTAAGATTCGAACCCGGGACCCCGCATGAATTCCCACAAAGTTCACCTCCTAAATACCACTCAACCAAAATCTACAACTAGTGAAATTTGAACATAAAACCTTCTTAATCATGATAGTGACTGTTTTACATATTTTATATATTTGTCGACAGTTTCTTTACTCACTCAGTCATTTGAGGTCATATACCGATTAACGGATTTTATAGTGAGAATACAACAAAAGGAAATAAACAGAAAATGACTTCAGAATCTCAATTATTCTTGATTTATTTTTAAGAAACAGGTGTGAGGTTACAATTTCATTTCCTGTTACATCTAATATCCTTCCTTATCTCCTACACTTCTCAATTACATAACACCCAACAATCTCTCCATACAAACATTCAAACACTAACATCAAATCATGGCAAAACAAGATATGGAAGTTGTGAAGGGAGTTGATTTAGCAAGATACATGGGAAGATGGTACGAAATAGCTTCGTTCCCATCCAAAACGCAGCCAAAAAACGCGACCAACACAAGGGCTACTTACACATTAAAAGAAGATGGCACTGTTAATGTTGTTAATGAAACTTGGACTAGTGATGGCAAAAGAGTATCAATTGAAGGGTCTGCATATAAGGCCGATCCTAATCAGTGGCGGATCCAGGAAAATTTTTCACCAGGGGCGAATTTTTTTTTAAAACGTAGGGAATTTTTTTTGCAAAATATAGAGGTTTTTGGGCAAAATATAGAGTTTTTTGAGCAATATTTGAAGGTTTTTGTGCAAAATACGAAGGTTTTGGGGCAAAATATGAAGGGTTTGGGGAAAAAAAATTTTTCCACCGGGGTCAAAACCGAAAAAATTTGCACTGAAATTTCGAAATCCACCGGGGGCGGGCGCCCCCCCTCTTTCTACATTAGATCCGCCAGTGATCCTAATAGTGATGAAGCTAAATTAAAAGTGAAATTTTATTTGCCACCATTTTTGCCTATTATACCTGTTACGGGTGATTATTGGGTACTATATCTTGATGATGATTATCAGTATGCTCTCATTGGTCAACCATCCAGAAATAATCTTTGGGTATGATTTAATTTATTTTAATTTCCCTTGTACACTCAATATATAATACAATAACTTTTTATGAAAACCGTGATGTGTGTTTATGTAGATTTTGTGCAGGCAAAACAATCTTGATGAGGAGATATATAATCAACTGGTTGAAAAGGCTAAGGGAGAGGGGTATGATGTCAGTAAACTTAAGAAGACAACACAAACCGATCCACCACCGGCGACTGATGAGGCAACGGCCAAGGACAAAGGAGTTTGGTGGTTGAAATCGACTTTTGGGAAATAGGCGCTCAATTTTCATAATGAGAAGTCGTGATAAGTGACTATTTCGGTCACTGAATATTAGCGGTGTTGTTTCCGTGTGGTGTTTGAAGTGTCGATAACATAGTACATGGTTAGTGTGTTTTCGTGTGGTGTTTGAGGTGTCAACTATATGTTGTGATCTTATTGTTCATTATATGGTCAAACAATTTATGTTGTATCTAGTGGAAAC
This sequence comes from Rutidosis leptorrhynchoides, assembly GCF_046630445.1. Lineage (NCBI taxonomy): Eukaryota > Viridiplantae > Streptophyta > Magnoliopsida > Asterales > Asteraceae > Rutidosis > Rutidosis leptorrhynchoides. The sequence continues at coordinate 604,968,982 of NC_092333.1, read as the reverse complement.
ATATGAATTTTGTGAGATATATGGAATTGTTATTCCAGTAAAAGCAAATTTTCATAATCTAGTCAATATTGACGAAACCAATACTTGTAGTAGAATGGATGTTTGGTCTCGTAAGTTGCTAAATCAAATGGTAAGAAAAGTTAATGAGAACCAAACAACTCAATTTGCTAAATCCAATCTGGTATTATAAATTGATTTTTGAAGTGTTTATAAAAACATATGTTAGATTATATAGTCCAGTAAGTATAACCAATTATAAGCATATCACAAGGAGCAATGTTTTTGGCCTATAAGAAATGAACCAAAAGTATTTGAAGTTTCACGTTTTAGACAATGTTGGAAATTTGGTATGCAAAGGATTGATGAAAATCAAAATTGATCTACTTTGAATCGCATTTCATATATTAATATATTGACCCTACGACACTTTGATGACACGAAAATGTGGTATGCAAGTTAAAACCTTTTTTTTTATATGTGTGTGTTTGTTTGTAGGCGATAATAAGGTATTACTCCGTATAATCTAAATCACATGTTTATAAACAGAAATAGGCATTTTTTATGAAGAAAAAAAAAAAACAAAAGCTTTATGTAAAATCGATACTTTTATCAAATATAAAAGAGCCAACACCAAGAATACTTGGATGATTGACGAGCCTTGTAGCTAGAAAAAAAACAAATAACTAAAATAATAGTAAACAAGTTATCTAAACACGAGTTTTGTCCAACCACAAAACAACAATAACCAACGATGACAATAGAAAGAACTTGATGAACATCTCTGAATGGGTATAAAGTAATATTTGATGGATAATAACAATGACAATAATGAAGGCACTTACGAAGGATCTTTTTAGTCGGTTTTGATCTCGTCTACGATCGAAGAAAAGCTCGTGGGTTCTTTTAAAGTTTTAAGTGTTTCCTCCTTCAGTTCTCCCAAGATGTTCCTTTACGAGTCCCAAACGAGAAAGGCGGTCTATCTTTAAAAGGTAGATGAAAAGTTTCAAAGCTTGTCGCGAATAATCTTGGAGGACCTTGTTCAGTGTTTCATTTGTTAGGTGTTTTTTTCTTGTTTGTAGCCCGCTTTTCATTCTACTTTTATGGTTTAGTTGCTCTACGTGTTAGCTTAGGTATTGGTTCTTGTTGGTCTCGTTGATTTTTTTTGTTCGTCTTGTTTGGTTGTTTGTTTTTTGTTTCATCTTTGTTAGGCTCGATTTCGCTTTTAGGTAGTGTAGTGTTTGGTTTTGTTTAGTTTTGGTTGTCTAGTAGCGAGACGCGTAGATTGTTTTATTTTTATTTTTGTATCCGTTTTGATTGATTTTTTAAAAGGTCGATGTAAGTCTAATGTTTACAAAAAAAAAAAAAAAAAAAAAGTAAGTTTTTAGGTTTTTTTTTTTTTTTTTTTTTTGAAAAACAAATCATAAATGATTATATTTTGATAGAATAATAATAATTCAGGTCTGTACTTTGTCGACAAATGCAAACCCCCGTTTCTTCATCACTGTAGAATCGATATAATATAATATTCCCAATTCTTCGTCAATAAATAAAATAAAAGAACTTTTACTCCATGAGATCTCACACACTTTCTACACCTACAAACACACGCCGGTGACCTAATTCAAAGATGACAAGGAGATCCGAGTCTTGTTTGATAATATTTGCAGTGCTTTCAGTATTATGCATATCTGGGCCAGCTCTTTATTGGGTCATTCAAAAGGGTTTCTCTTTCAAACCCACCACCACTTCATCTTCTTCTTCATCAATTGCTTGTTCTCCATGCATTTGTGATTGCCCACCTCCTCTTTCCATTCTCAAATATGCTCCTGGTAATTTCTTGTTTTCAATCTCATTTTTCTATCACCCGATTGATTCTGGTATCTTATAACTTCAATTGTAGTTTGAACTTTATGATACCCATTTGATTGTATTCTGTTACTGACTTTAATTGTAGGTTTCTTTGTCATTTATGAGAAATTGGGTGTTATTTGATCTGGGAAATCTGAAAAGTTTCAAAATTTGTTATCTTTTTGTTATTTGGAGTTTGTTATGCCGTGAAAGATCTGTGTTTTATCCTTTAATAAGATAAGATGCTATAAACTACTCCGTACTACTTTTTATCATTTTGATGGTTAAACACACAAGAAAAAAAGGGTTTATTTGATGCTTGTTGAATTTGGAGACTTCGATATACATTTATAGAATTTGTATTAAAAATAGGGTATGATTTGACTGTCCAGACTGATTCTTGAAGTATTATGACCAATGATTGCCTTGGTTTCACGAAATATTTACAAGGATAAGACAAGAACGTGATTTGTGTTTTTGACAATGAAATCGCAAATCAGATTATCAGAGAAATGTGAAATGTGAATTCTGTAAGTTGTAAGTGAAAGCAAAAAGTGCCAAAACGAATTAAGAAATTCTGTTATATTGACCGTTGCAAATGAAAGGGTGCAACCCTTCATTGGGAGCGGGACCCCAGTCAGGGGCGCTGCCCCTTGGACCCCGCAAGGGGGCGCCCCCTGGACCCCGTCATTTTCGCTGCATTATTGAGTCAACTCTTACGAGCGTGCACTCCACACTCACCGAACCCGTTAATAAGTTGAGTATAACTCAATAGTCTTTGCTTACACGTAAATCGCAACTACCTAAAATGATCGTTGGATGACACTAAAATCACCAACAATTTTTTCATTTGTATTGCCAACAAGTCGGAACGTTTAGTTAGTGTAGGAATTAATCAGAGGTATGCAAGAAAGATTGTCTTTAAATCGATTTACTGAACTTACTAGACACGTATGAAGATTGCTTAGGGAGTATTTGAGTTTGAATTTGAAGACGCTATACATGAATTTCCTTTAATTTTAACCTATCTTAATGTTTGTTACATTGGATTTACAGATTTATCAAGTGAAATTTCATATTCATTTATCAGATACTAAAGATGCTGTATCTTGTTCATTTTATTGCAGGCTTGGCCAATCTTTCTGTAACAGGTGAGAACTCACTCTGTTATCATACTAACATTCTTTAACTTTTTGCTCACATTTAGTGGCTGCCACCCAAATGTTCTTGAGCATCTGAGTTTTCACTTCCGAATACCATTTTTATAGGACATATAGTATAATGATTTTGTTGTCTAAACAACACAGATTGTGGTAAGGATGATCCAGACCTGAAAGAAGAAATGGAAAAGCAATTTGTGGATTTGCTATCTGAGGAACTTAAATTGCAGAAAGCTGTTGGTGAAGAACACATACGCCATATGAACGTTACATTTGGCGAAGCAAGAAGGGTAGCTTCGCAATATCAAAAAGAGGCTGAAAAATGCAATACTGCTACTGAAACTTGTGAACAAGCAAGAGAACAAGCTGAAGCTTTGATGAGACGAGAAAAAAAGATAACTTCTTTATGGGAGCAACGTGCTAGACAACTTGGTTGGCAAGGGGAATAAGTGTTTACGGTATTAAATTCTCGTTTCTTCCTATATATGTAACGGTTTTCATTACAATTTTTAATTTATAGTTTCGTACTTTCTGCATCTAACATATGTGGTTATGTTACCCTAAAGAGCATCCAAATGTTCTCTGATGATCAAGTTATATGTAATTTGATATTAAAATGTTAGCAACTGGTGACAACTAATAGTTTTGCCAAACAAAAAAATATTAACACAATAAAAAAAAAGAAATAGACTACTACAGTATATGATATGACTCATCATCATATACATGGCCCAACACCATAAGGAACATATCCAAATTCTTCAGCCATGGTGGTTGGAGGTTCCTGCACCTGCATTGCAAATGAAAATAAAAAATAAAATATCCCAGTAAACGTCATACAAAAAAGATCGAAGCAAGTTCATATCTGACCGAGTTTGACTCAAACTCATTGGGCAAAATGGAGATTGAGTTGACTCGGGAAGAAGAAAAAATCATACCTTTTTCATCATAATAAGATCATCCAAGGAACCATAACCATTGCTTGAAGCAAAACCACCTTGTATTTTGGTGTGGTCCACTAGATAATCTTCACTTAACCATGTATTGGTTCTTTCATTGTGTACTATATCATGTGATGTAGTGTGACTCAAGGGACCACTCAAGCCACCACCACCATTTGCAAGTGTCGTAGAAGCTAGGTTGCTAAAACCATTCTGTGAGAATGGGCTATAATCTTGTTTAGTGTAAGTATGAACTTCTGAATTATGGTTTGGTAAGGACTGGCTAACATTCGGAACAATGTCACCACCTAAGTCACCACTACTATGACCTTCAACAGGTACAGCGACTGTATTGGTGGTGTTATTACCAAAACCACCAGTAACAGAAGCAGAATAGTTGGATCATCATCAACAGCAAGCACTCTCATCCCAATTGGAAACCTGTCAATTTCATTATTACAAACCACACTCCCTGTAATTTCCTCAACTGTCATCTTTATTTATATTTTCTTTATTGAAAACAATGATTTCAATAAGACCCCAGATGATAAAACAAACAAGGATCAAGAAAAACACAAAGGGTACGTAAAAGTTTGGATTTTTAACTGTTTTCGTGACAAACAAAAACAAACCCTGAAGCAGAAAGAAGTGAAGGATTTTAGAAGTAGAGAAAGTTGAACATATAAAGAGAAAGAAAGATGGTGACTTGGAATAGAGCTCGAAAACACAAAATAGAATGGCTTTTTCTCACAAGGGTTTTTGTCTAATGTTTTCTTTTCATCTCATCTCATCCGTCTTAATACTAACAATTTTATTTTTGTCAATAAAACATTGCCATATATATGTAACTTCTAACTCCGTATTTATAGTATGACCATTATCTTACCATACTTCGATAGGGCTATAAATTTGGTTTGTGGTCTTGTACCTCTTGTGGTCTATAATTAGGATGTATAAAATTTCTCCAAAAATTCAAGAGAAGTTAAGCATTTCATATGTAAATTAATTTCATATTCATAATTAACCATTAAAATTTTTAAAATTAAATATGATATGCTTAAACGTAGCTGAAGTGCTACATTTAACATTCTCCAAATTAATTTAAAACAGTACAACAGTGGAAAAAGATTCATATGTACTTATAATAAGTTGTGATTTTTGACTTTTTTATTAGACAACAAGTGGTGGCTTTTTTTTCCTTTTCTTTTAGTTTGTGGGGGTGGGGTGGGCCACAATAGTTGACAGTGACGTGACAAATGTAATGAGATGAAGGTGAGTAGTGGGTGGTGTGATGGTGCGATGTGTCAAATTAAAATTGAAAGTTGGATGTTAAAGAGGTGAAAAAAATGCAAAGAGGTATAAAATGATAATAAAATATTTAACACGCCAACCATTTGCTCCGTATTTCTTAGCGTACGCCAACGAAATTGGCCACCAGCACAGCGTGCTATGACGTGCTTGGTGGCGTGCTCATCGAATTCAGACCCCAACACGCCCCATTACAAGTGGTCTACGTGTCTTCAAGTTACACCTAACTTTTGTTTCATAATTTTTTTTTGTAATTTTTTGCTCCCATGTGATTGATATATTGTTTACTCTGAGTGATTTGAACGGCAAAAATCTCATCTATTTATCTGTTGTTTCCATGTAAAAATGCAGAGCCAGATTCATGAAAGAATAGGCTTAAACGATTTTATAGTTAATTTTACTTATGGACTCTAAACAAGATTTTGAAGGTTTGATTATTTGGTTTAATGATTATATGCAAGTAAATACGGAGTAATAGCAATAATAACTTCACGTTATGACTTGATGGTTGGAAATTTAATTTTAGTTCAACTTTTTAGTCTTGTTTTTTTTTGATTAAAATTAAAAATAATACTCCATAGTAATTTTGAGGATTTGTCTGATGATATACTTAAAAAGATATTTGAAGCAATATGATATGGAGACTAGTAAGATGATTATTTTTATGATTTATTTACATTATACGACAAAATTATACATGTTTTAAATTTTTTAGCATAGTCTTTAGATCAGCTATCTTTAATAAAAACGGTAATTAACAACTTTGTTTGAAAAGTTTTTTAAGGTTGGTAATAACTTAAGTGATGAATGGATTGACACGATATGTCTTTTTAATTGATTGAAAAGGGCAATATATATAGATTATAGATTATATTTTATATATAAGAAACGTGTTTTAGGTAACGGGGTGATTTTAGAGGTGACAAATATATAATTTAATAAATCATAAATCATGTGGTAATGGTTTTTATTGGGATTTAAATGTTGAAGATATGATATTAAAATCTTCTTCAAATGTAATTAAGCATTTGAGGCCTTCCAAAATAGTAGTTTTAATGACAGTTATTTTGAAATTCGAATCCACAATTAAGCTCGAATTACGGAGGTTGTGAAAAGAAAAAAGAAAAAAAAAATGTAAACAAAGCTTATGTTTAAATTTGTATTTCATCATCAATCAACCTATTTTAACATAGAAAATGCCAAATAAATTCACAAAAGCAAGAAATAAGCATTGGGATAAACGACGGGCCCATGTGCGAATAATATTGGGCCAAATGGGCAGGTGATGTGGCACTAGACTCATCTGGTATTCAAGTTTGGTGACTTTCTGGTATTCAACAAAAAAAACTGAAAAACACTTTCGCCTACACGTCTATTCGCTTGACGGATGTGTTAAACGTACTTCAGATTTTAAGGGTCTTACTCAACATCCTATTCTGTCACTCACCAATAAAAAAATCAAAGTGAAACTAGACATTGATGATCAATGTGGTCCAAGCCAACCACGCCAATCTCAAATTCAAGATGAACCCATGTTAGATGTTATTCAACATGAACATTCAAGTCAAAAAACTTCATCCAATGTTATTCAAGGCCTTTCACAACCGACATATACACACAATGCTATGTCCAGTGCAGATGACAACCATTATTTCTGTTATGTTTCGAGTGATCGTGAACACGTCTACATTTGGTTTAGGATCCGTCCTGCTCATCTTTGAGTAAACTTTTGACTTTTATTCCAATTAGTAAAAGTATACTGCTTTTCAATAATATCTTTTATTTCTAATATATTCAATACTACTAAATATATACAACCAAAAATAATGCTCTTGCATATCTCTGTATTTCATGTTTTATTTTAGCGACTACCCAAAGAATTGAACGAATTTCCAGAACTAAAACCAAACAAGAAAATTGAATGCATTGATTTAGCTAAAGAAAGTTGGTCATGGGGATTGATTAGTGAAGGTAGCAAGTTCAATAAATAATTGAGTGTCTCCTCTGGATGGGGATCATATCTGAAAAACCATGGATTAAAAGAAGAAGATGAGTGTGTGTTTGCATATGTAATTGGAAAATGTGTCTTCCTGCAGTTACAAGTTCCAACAACATGAAACGTTGTTCAGCTTTCCGCATCAAACTTTTCAACTCCATCTATGATTATTGTATTTGAATACTATAATATCTATGTTTGTCTTCCACCGTTTTAAATATGGATTCTAAGGGTTGCATCTTTGTTTGACGTTGTTAATTTTTGATGTATGAGACTGGTATGTTTCATAATTTTGAGATACATTGGTGTTTGATGCACTATTTTGTTACTTTTTAGGTATCATCTTCAAGAAAATTCATACTTTAGAGAGTATGACTATTTTTTTATTTACTTTTTTATTCAACCACTGCTGTAATTTTTTAAACAGGACATTAGCATCATATGAAAAAATTATTTGCATATCATTATGTGCATGATATTAAAATAGTCTTATTTTAAAATTCAAAATACATATTAACAAAAAAAAAAAAAAAATGTGTTACACTAATTTAAAAAAATACTCCTAACCAAAATATGCCTAAACTGTGAAATTTCTTTTGTATATTTTTTAGCACTTATCAAAATTAGCTAATATTCCCATGTACTTCTTAGTAATTGAAACTATTTTGGGCTAATCATTTACATTCATTAACTTCGAAGCCCATTTTGATAAGTATGAGGCCCGGTATGAAATACTTTGATCCAAAATATACCGTTTTGCTTCCTTTTTTAATTTTTTTAGGTTTTACAGGTATATCAGAACAGTCATACGCCGATTTCCTCTTCAACTCCGATTCAGGTTCGTCATCCCTATCTATCTTATCATAATTTATATTTTATTGTCTCTGTTACATTATGACTGTCGATATAATTATACGTAGTGTTGATAATTATATTACAAATTATTGAATAGATGGCTACCCTAAAAAATTTGAGTACCAACCATTCATTTAGAGTCTGTAACTTTCTGTTATATTTTTATGTATCTTTCTGTTACTTGAATGTAAATTTCATATTATGTACTTTGTTTCTGACCTTTATTTCCACATGACACTAAATTGACATCTACATAAACCTAAAAGTTTTAGTATCTGATACATATAGTATGCATTTTTACATTCAGCGGATTGATTTCCTTCAATGTATTCAAATTTTATTGATTTTTAAAATTTATATTAACTTGCAAACTTGGAATGAAGGCCTGCAAACATTGATATTCAACTACAAAGCATTATCAATCACACTTTGTAAAAGATTATGTTCATTGATTTTAAGCCCATTTACTCTTATAAGCCCAATAAACTGACAAAAAATTGTTTACAATGTTTATCAATAATACAGTTTAAATACAGAAAATTGACAGATTCATACTTTTATAGTTATATAATATTAATATGTAGATACAACATTGTATTTTGTTTAATTTACAGATGGCAGTAATTTGCAACATTAATAAATAAATAAAAACTTAAATTATACAGTACATCTTTTGACAAATTGTTGTCTATCTACAACCTTTTAGTGTTAATTTAATTAGTTAAAACAATTATGTATTCAATTAATGTATTAATCATTATTTTTTCTAATAATACAAATATCATATGTTTCAGATTCAATGGCTACAATGCAAAACAAAATGCATCGACCGTCCTTCATCCATACATTTTCACATCAAGATGATATATTAGTGGTATTGTTCTTATTTTTTATATGAAACTATACCAATCTAAATTTGCTTATTATTTCAATTGCTTATGATCTTAGGATGTTATTAAAAAAATTATATACTTTGTTACAGCCTCTGCCATTATCTTGGTTTCACGATTATTATCAAGAGAAGTTACCTACACATAAAGTATGCATACACACTTTACAAGGCTATAAGTCTGAAGTGGGTTTCACAATACACGATCTCACTTTATTTCTAAGCGACGGATTCGAAAAGATCATAACCGATCTTAAAATTAAAATGTCTGATATTCTATGCATTACAGCTTTCGACAAAGGCAATTACGAATTAGTTATCTATTCTAACAGAAGAATGGCTCCAAAAAACTGGTTCAACATCACTAAGAAATGGGAGAAAATTACTGAGTTACAGCTAAGAATGTTTGAAAAAGCTCATTATAGGAGATTCCCTTCATTCATGCAGATTGTTGATGGGACCAACGTTAACGTACTGGTATGTATATTCTTAACTAATAATATAATTTACATACATCATACATTAAACTAAATTTAGTTATTAAATTCACTATTTTATAATTAATATTTTTATTTATTATTAACAAAAGCTACCATCAAAGTTTTAGTACAATATACTACTTAATTTTAATTGTTTAATTAATTTCAAGATTTATTTACATTATTCAAATATATGACAGACAATGGCTAAGAAATTCAAATCTGCATATAAGGGACGGCAAGGGCCACAACAACACGTCTACTTTCACTACAACGGTTCGTACAAAAAAAAAGAATCCCCATTTCTGTAATTCAAGATAAGTTGATATTTGGTGAGGGCTGGCAACAGTTAATAGCTGACTTACATTTAAATCGGGGCGATCGAGTTATTTTCTATGCAATCAATTTCCGTAATATAGAATTGGTCATCTATAATGAAGTTGGTGATGAAAAGACAAGCATATCTACTTATCATCTAAATGAAAAGGAAGACCCTGACTTTTTACAACATGAAGTTAAATCTTATGATTGCAAAATTACCATACCGCGTGGTCGGGTTTTAGTAAGTTAACATTCTTATCTTTAAATATTTAAACATAACCATGAACACATTATTACTTCAAAAAGTTCCAAAAGAATTTATTTATGTTCAAAATGTATTTAATAAAATTTAAGATATAAATAACATGTTTAATTTACATATGTAATTTTTTTTAGCGTCTTCCGAAAGAATTAATGCGACTACCTGGACTACGAAGTGGAAAAATAGTTTCATGTTACAATTTAGGAAGGAAGAAATACAAGTGGCGGTTGAAATAGGAAAATTCAAGGACAAAGCCAAACATTTCAGTTTCGTACGGTTTTTACAATTTCAGGAAAGAAAATCGATTAAAGCCGGGAACAAACTGCATATTCACCTACTATTTCGACGAACGGGCTTTCTATCTATATTGATGTTTTGAACAATCATCTTAAAACTTCTATGGATTTGATGAATTAAAAAACATTGCTTGTTTGATTATAGAACATGATGTTTTCTTTACGATATTGATTTTATATTGTCATCATTAAATTCTATTTTTTATAGTTAGTATAAATAAAGTCATCCGTGCAACGCACGGGCTCTCAAAGTCTAGTATGTTTAAATTTGTATTTCATCATCAATCAACTTATTTTAACATAGAAAATGCCAAATAAATTCACAAAAGCAAGAAATAAGCATTGGGATAAACGACGGGCCCATGTGCGAATAATATTGGGCCAAATTGGCAGGTGATGTGGCACTAGACTCATCTGGATGAGAATAGGGATGAAAAAATGACCCGTACTCGATGGGAAAACCTGAAACTCGTTATAATTGGGCCGGGTCTAACCCGAATCTGTCGGGTCATGGACCAGATATGGGGATGGTAACAAAAAAATTTACCGGTTCGGTTTCGGATATAGTTTTGGATACAAACCCATTTACCGGACTCGTATACCCGACCCGCATACCCGTATACCCGGCCCGAGGAATTTTAATAATATTTTTATGTAAAATTTTAGTATTAGTATTATACTGTTAATGTATGAATGATTTATCTTATTGGTTTGAAAACGAGTATAGTTTTATTCAAAATATCATCATATACAACAAGTTTCGAGATGTGATATTTTATATACTTTGTGTATTTGAGTATTTTAAAAACTTTTCAATCAATTTTTTGTATGTGATATTTTATAATATTTTAAACATGAATTAGTTAAGTTATTTTTCGATATTTTAATTTGGTAACTTATTAAAAAATAGATACAGAATGACTAATCGGGTATACCCGTTTACCCGTGGGGAAATCTGAAACTCGATAGTATGTAAGTAAATGGGGACCCGACTGGTTTCGGGTCGGATTTGGGGCGGGGTTTCTTAATCGGGTTCGGGTCCGAGATTAACTAAACCTGATCCAAATCTGACCCGATGTCATCCCTATATGAGAAGCTAGTCTTTTTTGTTGTCATGAGCATCAAAAGATAAAATAAATAATTTAAGTGGACCTCCTCTGAATGTTTCTAAATAGGAGGATATGAACAAGTCTAAAGCAGTTTATATGTGGCTAGAAAATAGAAATGGACTTGAGAACGTAGGGTGTGTTTTTTAACCTCTTAATAGAGTGGTTTAGCACTGAATGCTAAATCGTTGTTTCTGACCTCTGAATGAGATATGGTGCTGAATGGTTCAATATTCAGTGCTGAACCATTCAGAGTCAAAACAATCTCTTAACCATTAAGAGGCTAAATTTCATCTAATATTTTTCTTAAATCGTATCAAGAACACTTAATATATTAGTATATCGATATTTCTGTTAATGTTAAACGATAACAAGTTGATTTAATTGATTCATATTGTTTATTCAAAATGATTATCAAACAACTTATTGTTATTTAGATCTAAATTCATTCAGGGACTCTGAACCATTCAGATTATGAACCATTCAGGACTAAATCATTCAGTTTTATCAACGCATCCGTGGATAAGAATAAGAGGTCTTCAGTAAGCATAAGAATAAGAGGGTCTTCAGTAAGCATCATTTCCTAAATTACATTCAGGATATAAAACTTGTAAGAACTTAGGGATATCACAATAGATTTAAATGGGGTCTTCGATCGTTCCATTCAGTGGCGGAAGCAAGATATTTTTTTACCGGAGGAGAAATTTGTTTTTAAAACCTATCAATTTTTTTGGGCAAAATATGGAGGTTTTTGGGCAAAATATGGAGGTTTTTGGGCAAAATTTGAATGTTTTTGGACAACATTTGAAGGTTTTGGGGCAAAATATGTAAGTTTTGGGGAAAAAATTCACCGAGGCAAAGTCGAAAAATCCAAAAATTTTACACTAAAAATTGCAAATCCACTGGAGCGGGAGCCCCCTCTGCCGCTACATAAAATCGCCACTGGTTCCATTTGATAATGAATATGGAAGATGATAGATGATGATGATGAAGATATTCATCCTTTGATTCAGATATCTAAAAGGATTGATTCGTTTCTTGGCTCAAGTCTTATAGTCATTCGTGTTTTTCTTGTTTTTTTTCGTGGTATCGTAGTTGGGGCTTATAGTTTAATTTTTGGGTTTGTAGTTTCTCGGGTTCGTGTGTTTCGTGTTGTAAGGTTCTTTGGATAGTTGTCGTGTTCTTTTTTAGAAACAAGGTATAATTTGGATGTCCAGATTGATTATTGAATCGTGTGTTAACTTTCTCTATAAAGTATTTCGACACAATACTTGTCTTGGTTTCACGAAATCTTTACAGGGATAAGACAAGAACGCAATTAGTGTTTTTGCCAATGAAATCACAAATCAAATTGTCAGAGAGAATGTGTGTTTTCCTGTTGTATATGAATGCGGAATACCAAAAAATGGATAAGAAAACTGTTAAATTTGCAGTTGTATTTTGAAAGGGTGTAACCTTTCATTTGGGAGGAAAAATCGGTTATACCAAAAGGTATAACACTTGGCTATAAATCTGTTACAACACACTTGGATTCCGCAGGGGCACTGCCAGTTACGTAACAGTTAGTAGACAACTCTTACGGGCGTGTACTTCACACTCTCCGAACCCGTTGTTAATTATAATTAGCTAACTTCCGCATTCAAGTAAATCCAATTAACTAAAATGAATGTTAGATGATACTAAAATCACCAACATTATTCTTGTTATTTGTGGTCGCTCGGTATCGTTGCATCTATTAGCTTCTTGCTAGTATTTATCTTTTAATATAATTGATTGTCTTAAAAAAAAATCATTTTATCAACACGTGATATTTTATATTTATTTAAGGCCAAGTACGTAATATGGAGTACCCTTGAGATGTGTAAGACCCAAATATTTGTTGTGTACATAAGTGTAAATAAGATGCTTGAAGTGGGGGTTTCGTTGTACATTTTAAAATAAAGAAGAATCTGACCTGGGCAATCTGCGCGCCGCGCAGGCCTTTGGCGCGCCGTGACATTGGTCTGTGACAGATTCCTTTCTTTTAAATTAGATATTTTGAGGGCTTTTTGGTAATTACATATGGGGGCCCGAATTTATGGCCTAGATCAGTTCTTGGAGCTTCATTTACTCCATCTTCAACAACCCTTATCACCTCCATTTAATTTCTAGAGAGAGAGAGTGATATTCTAGTGAGGGAAAACTCATTTTGGGGAAGAAGAAGAAGAAGGAATCTTGCTTAAGCTCAAGTTCTAAAGTTGTTCATCTACTTCCTAGCTACGTTTTGAGTGTGGTGGTATGTTCTAACTTTGTTTTCCTTGTTTAATTTGATTAAGGGTTAGGGTTTGGGGTAAGTGATGAACTTAAAACCCATTTTGTTAGTGAATTGGGTGTTTTGGGTGAATTTGGGTCATGTAGACTCAAAGATGACTAACTAGGGTTTTTCAAAGTATTAATTGATGTTTATGAGCTTAAATTAGTTAGTTAATTACTAGCACACCTAGAGATAAGTAAATGGGAGTTGTGTGGGTTAGTGGATGACCCGAAATGGGTGTGTTGACCTTAATTTGGTCAAATGGGTCAAAATGGACCTAAGTTAGTTAATGTTTGTGTGTAATGCATAAACCTCGCGTTGAAATGTGTTTTAAACCTAACTTGGCTAATGATTAGGGTTTCGGGGATGTTAACCCAAATATTAGGGTTAAGGGTGCAAATGGGTCGAAATTGCACCATGGGTCAAGATAACACTAGAATGGAGTTTTAGTTGGTTGACCAACTTGAGTTTGTGATTGATATTATGTATAATGTAATAGGTACGTTACATTGAAGATTTCCAAGCTTGATTATCTTTCACAAGAGACTTTGAGGTGAGTGGTGTAATTATACGTATGTGTATATTGTAGCGACCCCGACAAATCGTCAAGTGACGGCGTCGACTACGTAGGTCCCATTACCTGGTCATAAGTCTTTAAAACAGACATTTGACCCAAAATATGTCGCATCCATTCAAGTGTAAAGATTGTTTCAAAGTTTACAAAGATAATTGACCACAAGTTAAGTTACAACGTTATAAGTACAAATGAAAACTATGTGACATAGTTTAAATAAGTTCAAAAGATGCTCCAAAATGCATGTATACTCGACATCCAAGCAAGTATCAAAAGAGTGCGGAAGCATGTATCACTAAGCATTCAAAACCTGAGAAAACATAGAAGAATCTGTCAACGAAAACGTTGGTGAAATCATAGGTTTAGTAAGTGTTAAACGTTGTTTTTGAACCACAAGATTTTGTATTTCCATAACGTAGATTATCCAAATCATTTGCATTCCAAAAGTGTTGTTATACGCGAGCACTCAATTATCAAAACTTAACCAACGTTACCCCATCACACAGTGCTAGAACCCACACTAAAACACAAAAAATATATTTCATCCGCATAACGGTAGCGAACCGTCCGAATGAGGGTTTGTTAAACCCGTATGGCCACACAATATAAGTTCTCGCTTACACCCTGCAAGTGTAACTAATGATAATCGAATTGAGGCATTTTTGTTCTAACTCGCACGTAGAATGTTTGTTTTCACACTTGTGTTCAAAACATAAAAGTAAGTAGTACAAGATGTAACAAAGTATATGTTTCCTCAGCCCACGATTTAAAAGTATAAAAGTTGTTGAAAAGGTGGGACTATGATCTCACCTTGAGCGCGAGAGTTAATAAAGTACTTCAACAAGTAAACGCGTGCAAAGACAAAGCTAGTCTTGACCTAAACAATAGGTTTGTATCAATAACGGTAAACACGATAGGTCAAAGATGTTCAATTAGTCCTATGGCTCGTTACGACTCAATAATGTAGCATGTGAATCAAGTTGTCATGTTTCATGCAAGATACAAGTATAAAAGCATGTTAGAACGATTGCACAACCATTTGGTTAAGTTTGATTAAAAGTCAAACTTGGTCAAAGTCAAAGTCAACGGGGTCGGGTCGGGTATCCGACAATTTTTCTAAGTTATATAATCATATATGAGTATGTTGGCCAAGTTTCATGTTAATCGGAGGTCCGTAGCATAGCAAACATTTTTACGTCAAACGACAACCCAAACAGCCAGTTTTAGTACAATGGGACGGCGTCCCAAATGTCTAGACGGCGTCCCACAATGAAGGGTGGGACGGCGTCCTGATATCCTAGACGGCGTCTAGGTTCAAAAGGTGGGACGGCGTCTAGGAGGTTGGGACGGCGTCCCAAAAGGCTTACAGGTCCTGTTTGCAGAAAACACAAGGCACGAGCCAAACTTCAATCAATCCTAGTTTATGATCCGCAAACAATCAAGACATGTATTTTATATCACCGGAAAGCTCCTTCGACAAGGAACACAACTAGATACATTTCCTAAATCAAATTTATCATTTTGGACAACAAAAATCTCGTCGAAAGTTCGTTAAACGTTCCAAAACAAGGTTTCAAGTTCATCAATTGCAATTCAAGTTTCGGGAATCCAATTTATACATATGATATGCCGTTTTGAAGGTAATGAAACATGTAATACAACTAAACACTTACTAACAACATTTCATGGCATTCAAATCATCAAAAGTTCATTTAAAGTCTATCAAACTCTAACGAAAATTCACAAAAATCAATAGTCATGAGTTTGATGTTTCCTTAATCAACCTATACATCAAAACGAAGCTAAAGATACTAGTAACACTTTTAAAACATGCACTTTAACAATCTAACAACATTTGATCATCCAAAATCAAGGATTTAGCAAGCAATTTTCATAATGAACTAGTTACTCCCAAAAACAACAAATCGAGCATACAAATTACATACACGACATCACAATGAGCCATAGACACCAATTAACATACTTTTAAGTCAAGAACACGAATTTAAAGAAAATCTAGTGTTTAAGAAATGTTACCCAAAATCGAAGTGGTTAGCATCAAATCGAAGAGGATGATGAGAGGATCAAGAATATGTAGTTTGTTTGGATTGAAGCTCGCTTGAACGGATTTGGATGATGATTTAAGGTTTGAATGTTGAGAGAGTTTGAAAGTATCAAAAAGGAAGAAGGAGGTGGAATGAATGGATGGAGGAGAAGGGTTGACTAGTTGACCTAGTCACTAGTTTGACCCTTTGGCGACTTTAGTCCTTCGAGTTCAAATCGGGTGCGGGATATAACCAAACGATTTATTTTAAGTTACACGGGAGTACGGGAGATATTAAATTCCGATAACGAGAATATTTAAAATGTTACTTAACAAAGGATACGAATCTAGATACGAAGGGTATTATTTAAAAAGAAAAAGACGGGCGTTAAAATAATTTAACGGAAAAATGCGGGATGTTACATTATCCACACCTCAAAAGAAATTTCGTCCCGAAATTTAGTTGGAAGTAGTAGTCGATATCTCTTACTCGAGACTTTACGTTGTCAATGCTATGAATAAGTGAAAGTACGTTCTTGAGGGTTCTCATGAATTTGGATAGTCAGGGTTTTACGTTGCATTAAGGTTCGGTTTTTACGATCCCCGGTTTCAACTGGTTTTCCTATGAAGAGAAGTTTGTCATCGATAGTTGATGTATCCAGCAGGATTGCACGTTCCTGTTCCGCAGGACACGTTTCTAAGTTTGTTACACGAAATGTAGGGTAAACGGAAACTTAATTGAGTCGGAAGTTCTAAACGGTAGGGAGCGGTTCCAATACGCCCCAAGGTTTCAAAAGGGTTAACATGTCGCGGGTTTAACTTTCCCTGATTCCCGAAACGGATTACACCCTTCCAAGGTGCGGGTTCTCAATATTACACTGTTACTAACTTGGGATTCGAGAGGTTTACGTCGAATATCGGTATAGCCCCTTTGGCGACTACGGGTCGTCTTGAGTGAACGATCTTAAATGTTGTTTCTTGATGGAGTTCAGATTCGGTGATTTGCTTTGGTTAAATGAACAGGGGTATGACATTAGCGGTCATATAGGGTTTCGGAAAGTGCGGGTGAACACACGAGTGGTAACTACTGTTGTACGAGTGATCTACTAAAGGTGACAATACGAGTTTGTGACATGTCTTTCCAAGATGTGAAACGTACGTTTGTTTGGTCCGTCAGTTGTGGGAGATACGCGGTACATGTGTCTAAGCGGGTTCCCAAGGTTTCTTGTAACACTAGAAGTGAAACGAGTATTTCGATACAGGATAAATGACGAAGATACACCGTGTTGGTGTAGAATCTCTTAAGATATGTTTGAACAAGTCAGTTAGGGTCCGAAAAAAATGTTCGTTAGGACTATTCACCCTTGTGGCGAATACTAATGTAATATAAGGAGTTTCTCTATCCATGGAGAAATGTTACAAGGAGTTTCCTTAAACGGAAATGCGAGCGATAAAGATAGGAGTGAAATGAGGACCTAGAATAGGATGAACTTACATCTCGAGGTTGCCATAACGTGCCTCTAGTTGTCAAAAGTTGAAGTCTGAAAGAGAAACGAGGTAGTACACGTAGTTGTATAGTTCGGGGTTGAACAATAGTTGATCGATTATCAGAAACACAAGGGCGTTAAGTCAAAGAAGAGTGAAGTATCGTTGGATTGTGTGTTATCTTAAATTCCAGTAATATCAGATGGTGATGGTGAAATAACAGAGGTAGGTAGTGTGGTACGGGATGACGAGAAAATTGATCGGATCCACAATTTAGTATTCGAATTCTTCGTGCAAAATAACGAATTTTAGTTATGTTGATTTCGAGTCGAGAGGGGTTGCCTTTCAGGCGTTCACATAGAAGTATTTCTATATTTGAGTTCCATCTGTTGCTATACGATTTTAACTAGAAATGTTGGTGTGAAGAATCACGCTCAAGGTTCGAACACGGAGAGGTTTAAAGTTTTCCCTTAGTGAGTTAACGAGTTTAAAAGTCGGGTAACACGAGAAAAGTCAGAAATGAATCTTCGGTGATAACAGGCGAGATCTAAGATTTTACGAATACAAGTCTGAGTTGAGAGAGTTTCATGATTACGCGTGGCTTGATTTCGAGATTGATTGTAATGCCTTGACCATTAACATCATGGTCTAGAAAATTTGACTTCGTTTAACAGAAATTCTCACTCGGAGAATTTGGTATAAAGTTGCTCTTTTCTCAAAGTTCGAGCGTAAGATGATGATGTTGTTCGTTTGCCTTCTTTACTTGAATAAGTTAAGATGTCATCTATAAATATGATAACAGATTTGTCTAGATAAGTTGCATACGTGGTTTAGGAGGTCCATGAATACGGACGGAGTCCTAAATAAATCAAACGGTACTAAGAGGGATTTACAACTAACGTTGCGAGCTCGGAAAATGGCTTAGGAGACATCGTCTCCCTTAACCCCCAATTGATGATAACCAGAACGGAGGTCGATTTGGAATACACGGGGTCCACGCAAATAATCATGAGGTAATGGATACGAGGAAGAGAGTATTGGTTTCCAACCGAAAGTTACTTAGTTCACAATAATCTATACATAAATGTAGGGCAACAATTTCTCCTTAATGAATAGGTTTTGAGTTCCTTAGTTCTATAGGTGTCGAGTCCAATTTCTTAACGCATATCCTCCGATAAAATTTATAGGCACACAATATTTTCCGTCGGTCACTTAAATCGTCTAAGTAGTATCTGGGGGAAAGAGGTGGAATATAAAGAGCACGAGTCAAATCCTTGGTTATAAAACGTCTAACGGTACTCGAATCGAATAAGTATGAAATATACGGTTTGTTGTGAAGAAACGTACCCGTGACTAGTCCATCATCGTCTCGGGCATCCTAGATGTCGATGTTGTAAGTTCAACGGCGCGCGTTGGTTTTTGCTTTATTCTTTGGGCATTCATTCCTAAAATGACCCGATTGGCCACATTTGTAGCAAATACTCGGCTTTGGTGCGTCGGGCCCCTTTTGAGTGACGGGGGCGGTACTTCCACAATACTTGGCAATATGACCACTACCTTGGCACCGATGGCAACTTAGCTGGCCACATTCACCAAAATGATGCTTGTGGCATTTGTTGCAAAAAGGTCGTGTCCCGGCATAACTTTTCTTGCCGACGGGGGTGAGAGGTTCCTTGGCAAAGTTGTTGTTGTAGTTACTCGATTGGGGGGCTTCCCATTTTCTTTTGTTGTCACCCGACTCATCCTCGGCTTTAGGTGCCGGCACTTCAATCTCGTCTACCGTTTCGATCAATTGACGGGCCATATTCAGGGCCTCTTGGTGATTACTGGGTTTGGATGACATTACTCCTTGTTTGATGCTCTTGGGAAGACCATCCATGTAAAGTTCAACCCTTAGAGGTTCGGGGGTTACGAGGTTTGGGCACATCAAGGATAGCTCAGAAAATCGTTGATTATATGCCTTTAGGTCATTCCCGACCGCTTTTAAAGTTCTTAGTTCGTGTTCGAGCTTACGGGTCTCTTCGCGCGGGAAGTATTCGGTGATCATCTTTTTCTTTAAGTCGGCCCATGAGAGAGTGTGAGCTTCATCGATACCCACCGACAGCACATACGTATTCCACCATGTGAGGGCGATACCGGAAAAAGTGTGGGTGGAATATTTGACTTTGTCTTGGTCCCGACAACCGCTTATGCTAAAAACGGCTTCTGTTTGCTCAAACCATCGGGTGAGCACAACCGGTCCTCCGGTCCCATCGAAGGTGTGAGGTTTGCACCCCATGAAAGTTTTGTAGGAGCAACCCTCGTTTGAATTACCGGCTCCATGGTTGTTGTGGTTGTGGTTGTTATTGATGTCGAAGGAGATACTAGCCATAGCCGCACCTATGGCGGTGGCTATCATGCGTTGAAAAGCTTGTTCGGAAGTTTCATTACGTGGCCCGCGACGGGGATGCATTGTTCCTTCAAGACACAAGAATATCGTTGATTAGTATTCTCAATAATACTAATCATGATAGGGAATGATGATGTAGAGAAAATTTTCCTTGACTCGCCTTAAATTCTTTATGTCATAATGTCGGAATGTCCATATGAATCACCGTAATATAATCCCGGAAATTATATTACCCTGATTCTCATGTGCATTTAACATTACCTCATAAAGTCAAGGTGGCGCGTCAACAAAATTTATCAACATAAGATCAAGATCGAATACGAGTTAGATATGATAGAAGAGTTCGAGTATAGATGCACAAATAGTCAAGTAACTCCTACTTCAGTCTATATGCCGGTTGTAGTCTAGATTCACCTATGTACCCTATGACTCGGGGTGGACACAAATGAACTCTAAATCCCTACAACCAAGGCTCTGATACCACTTGTAGCGACCCCGACAAATCGTCAAGTGACGGCGTCGACTACGTAGGTCCCATTACCTGGTCATAAGTCTTTAAAACAGACATTTGACCCAAAATATGTCGCATCCATTCAAGTGTAAAGATTGTTTCAAAGTTTACAAAGATAATTGACCACAAGTTAAGTTACAACGTTATAAGTACAAATGAAAACTATGCGACATAGTTTAAATAAGTTCAAAAGATGCTCCAAAATGCATGTATACTCGACATCCAAGCAAGTATCAAAAGAGTGCGGAAGCATGTATCACTAAGCATTCAAAACCTGAGAAAACATAGAAGAATCTGTCAACGAAAACGTTGGTGAAATCATAGGTTTAGTAAGTTTTAAACGTTGTTTTTGAACCACAAGATTTTGTATTTCCATAACGTAGATTATCCAAATCATTTGCATTCCAAAAGTGTTGTTATACGCGAGCACTCAATTATCAAAACTTAACCAACGTTACCCCATCACACAGTGCTAGAACCCACACTAAAACACAAAAAATATATTTCATCCGCATAACGGTAGCGAACCGTCCGAATGAGGGTTTGTTAAACCCGTATGGCCACACAATATAAGTTCTCGCTTACACCCTGCAAGTGTAACTAATGATAATCGAATTGAGGCATTTTTGTTCTAACTCGCACGTGGAATGTTTGTTTTCACACTTGTATTCAAAACATAAAAGTAAGTAGTACAAGATGTAACAAAGTATATGTTTCCTCAGCCCACGATTTAAAAGTATAAAAGTTGTTGAAAAGGTGGGACTATGATCTCACCTTGAGCGCGAGAGTTAATAAAGTACTTCAACAAGTAAACGCGTGCAAAGACAAAGCTAGTCTTGACCTAAACAATAGGTTTGTATCAATAACGGTAAACACGATAGGTCAAAGATGTTCAATTAGTCCTATGGCTCGTTACGACTCAATAATGTAGCATGTGAATCAAGTTGTCATGTTTCATGCAAGATACAAGTATAAAAGCATGTTAGAACGATTGCACAACCATTTGGTTAAGTTTGATTAAAAGTCAAACTTGGTCAAAGTCAAAGTCAACGGGGTCGGGTCGGGTATCCGACAATTTTTCTAAGTTATATAATCATATATGAGTATGTTGGCCAAGTTTCATGTTAATCGGAGGTCCGTAGCATAGCAAACATTTTTACGTCAAACGACAACCCAAACAGCCAGTTTTAGTACAATGGGACGGCGTCCCAAATGTCTAGACGGCGTCCCACAATGAAGGGTGGGACGGCGTCCTGATATCCTAGACGGCGTCTAGGTTCAAAAGGTGGGACGGCGTCTAGGAGGTTGGGACGGCGTCCCAAAAGGCTTACAGGTCCTGTTTGCAGAAAACACAAGGCACGAGCCAAACTTCAATCAATCCTAGTTTATGATCCGCAAACAATCAAGACATGTATTTTATATCACCGGAAAGCTCCTTCGACAAGGAACACAACTAGATACATTTCCTAAATCAAATTTATCATTTTGGACAACAAAAATCTCGTCGAAAGTTCGTTAAACGTTCCAAAACAAGGTTTCAAGTTCATCAATTGCAATTCAAGTTTCGGGAATCCAATTTATACATATGATATGCCGTTTTGAAGGTAATGAAACATGTAATACAACTAAACACTTACTAACAACATTTCATGGCATTCAAATCATCAAAAGTTCATTTAAAGTCTATCAAACTCTAACGAAAATTCACAAAAATCAATAGTCATGAGTTTGATGTTTCCTTAATCAACCTATACATCAAAACGAAGCTAAAGATACTAGTAACACTTTTAAAACATGCACTTTAACAATCTAACAACATTTGATCATCCAAAATTAAGGATTTAGCAAGCAATTTTCATAATGAACTAGTTACTCCCAAAAACAACAAATCGAGCATACAAATTACATACACGACATCACAATGAGCCATAGACACCAATTAACATACTTTTAAGTCAAGAACACGAATTTAAAGAAAATCTAGTGTTTAAGAAATGTTACCCAAAATCGAAGTGGTTAGCATTAAATCGAAGAGGATGATGAGAGGATCAAGAATATGTAGTTTGTTTGGATTGAAGCTCGCTTGAACGGATTTGGATGATGATTTAAGGTTTGAATGTTGAGAGAGTTTGAAAGTATCAAAAAGGAAGAAGGAGGTGGAATGAATGGATTTTGACTAGTTGACCTAGTCACTAGTTTGACCCTTTGGCGACTTTAGTCCTTCGAGTTCAAATCGGGTGCGGGATATAACCAAACGATTTATTTTAAGTTACACGGGAGTACGGGAGATATTAAATTCCGATAACGAGAATATTTAAAATGTTACTTAACAAAGGATACGAATCTAGATACGAAGGGTATTATTTAAAAAGAAAAAGACGGGCGTTAAAATAATTTAACGGAAAAATGCGGGATGTTACATATATGACGTGTTTATTTGTGGGTGTTACGGTATGAACCATCGAGCCGGTAGTGCCATAACATGTGTGCAATAAGATGTGAACCACGAGCCGGTAGCATCGAGTGTGAACCACGAGCCGGTAGCACTATAAACTAGATGTGAACCACGAGCCGGTAGCACTATAAAATAAGATGTGAACCACGAGCCGGTAGCATCGAGTGTGAACCACGAGCCGGTAGCACTATAAAAGAGTATGACTCAATTGCGTATGGTGTGATCCACGAGCCGGTAGCACCATAGCGTTTATGGTTAACCATATTGAGATTGTCGATTATTTAGCATATTGTTTATATATATATATATATATATATATATATATATATATATATATATATATATATATATATACATTGTGTTGAGTATATGCTAATGCGGTTTTGTGATAACGTACGACTTGTTAAGTGTTTTGGGTACGATGACATGCTAATTGAGTTACGAGTTCGTACGAGGTATTTATTGAATGTGATTGAAAATAGATGGGTTATATATATGTATGTGTAATTATTGCATTCACTAAGCTTTGCTTACCCTCTCGTTGTTTACCTTTTTTTAGGCTCAGGTATGGACAAAGGTAAGGGCGTTTGTTTGGAGTAGAGATCCCGTTGTGTTATGGGACGCTTTTGGGAGATATTAGCTTTTGGAGTTTGACCGAGACTTGAGTAGTTTAACCCCAAACACCATGCTCGTAATGTCGTTTGGTATTTAAACTTTTTGCGGTCAAAACTCACGTTATGTATTAAACTCGTAATTCGGGCCGATGTGGGCCCCGCTTTGTAAAACTTATTTTATGTTTGAATCGTGTTAGTTTTACATATTGGAATATGTTGTTAAAAGCGTTTCGTTTAAATATGTCGAGAAGTGGGCGATCTTTTTCACAAAAAAGGAAAAGTTGGACAGGCCGTTTTGGCGCGCCGCGCCACTATGCTGTACAAATTTTTTTTTTTTATTTTGCATATTTCGATTGCATATGGGTTGAGTTGTTATAAGTGGTATCAGAGCATGGTCTAAGGGATTTAGGCGACTTGAGATAGGTGCCTAGACTTAGACTTTATTGTGTGTGCGCGTTATGCGGGACTTGTAGGACTTTGGGTCAGAACGGGAATTGCTAGTGCTAGTGTTTATGTGAATTAACCTTGCACTAACCGTTTTGTGTTGTTTTAGCAATCATCAAGCGAGATAGACGTTGTACTAGTGAATTAATGCGACGTGATCGCGTAACAATGATTAGCTACCATTGTTACGGGTTCAAATCGTGTCAAACAAGCGATGTACGACGATTGTTGAGCAAGATGGGGTAGTGTGGCGTATATGTATATACATATGTGTTAAGTCCTTTCGTTTTGTTGCTTAATATACTTCGTTTTATAGAATGAAGATGAGAAATGGACACGACACCAATGACGGAAGTACGAGTGAGGACGTTGAACTCACGGCCAAGGTTGAGACCATCTTTAAAAGGCTAAAGAAGGATTTTCTTGATGATGTCCGAAAGGTCTTCCAAGAGTCGGTTGATGGACAAGTGACCGAAATGATCAATGAAGGTAATGGTGGGGGTGGAAGGTCTTCCAAGAGTCGGTTGATGATGTCCGCAATAAAGGAGGCTTTAGAGGCTAGAAACATTTATCCTCGAGGCGAAGGGGGTGAAGGTAATGGTGGGGGTGGAAGGTGAAATGTCCCGTTCTTATTGATTAAAAACGTTCCATATTAATTGATTTCGTTGCGAGGTTTTGACCTCTATATGAGACGTTTTTCAAAGACTGCATTCATTTTAAAACAAACCATAACCTTTATTTCATCAATAAAGGTTTAAAAAGCTTTACGTAGATTATCAAATAATGATAATCTAAAATATCCTGTTTACACACGACCATTACATAATGGTTTACAATACAAATATGTTACAACAAAATAAGTTTCTTGAATGCAGTTTTTACACAATATCATACAAACATGGACTCCAAATCTCGTCCTTATTTAAGTATGCGACAACGGAAGCTCTTAATAATCACCTGAGAATAAACATGCTTAAAACGTCAACAAAAATGTTGGTGAGTTATAGGTTTAACCTATATATATCAAATCATAATAATAGACCACAAGATTTCATATTTCAATACGCATCCCATACATAGAGATAAAACTCATTCATATGGTGAACACCTGGTAACCGACATTAACAAGATGCATATATAAGAATATCCCCATCATTCCGGGACACCCTTCGGATATGATATAAATTTCGAAGTACTAAAGCATCCGGTACTTTGGATGGGGCTTGTTGGGCCCGATAGATCTATCTTTAGGATTCGCGTCAATTAGGGTGTCTGTTCCCTAATTCTTAGATTACCAGACTTAATAAAAAGGGGCATATTCGATTTCGATAATTCAATCATAGAATGTAGTTTCACGTACTTGTGTCTATTTTGTAAATCATTTATAAAACCTGCATGTATTCTCATCCCAAAAATATTAGATTTTAAAAGTGGGATTATAACTCACTTTCACAGATTTTTACTTCGTCGGGAAGTAAGACTTGGCCACTGGTTGATTCACGAACCTATAACTATATATACATATATATCAAAGTATGTTCAAAATATATTTACAACACTTTTAATATATTTTGATGTTTTAAGTTTATTAAGTCAGTTATCCTCGTTAGTAACCTACAACTAGTTGTCCACAGTTAGATGTACAGAAATAAATCGATAAATATTATCTTGAATCAATCCACGACCCAGTGTATACGTATCTCAGTATTGATCACAACTCAAACTATATATATTTTGGAATCAACCTCAACCCTGTATAGCTAACTCCAACATTCACATATAGAGTGTCTATGGTTGTTCCGAAATATATATAGATGTGTCGACATGATAGGTCGAAACATTGTATACGTGTCTATGGTATCTCAAGATTACATAATATACAATACAAGTTGATTAAGTTATGGTTGGAATAGATTTGTTACCAATTTTCACGTAGCTAAAATGAGAAAAATTATCCAATCTTGTTTTACCCATAACTTCTTCATTTTAAATCCGTTTTGAGTGAATC
Organism: Rutidosis leptorrhynchoides; assembly: GCF_046630445.1. Lineage (NCBI taxonomy): Eukaryota > Viridiplantae > Streptophyta > Magnoliopsida > Asterales > Asteraceae > Rutidosis > Rutidosis leptorrhynchoides. The sequence continues at coordinate 604,942,704 of NC_092333.1, read as the reverse complement.
AAATTGCTATGGTTTCATATTGAACTCTATTTTATGAATCTAAACAGAAAAAGTACAGGTTAAAGTCGGAAAAATAAGTTACAAGTCGTTTTTGTAAAGGTAGTCATTTCAGTCGAAAGAACGACGTCTAGATGACCATTTTAGAAAACATACTTCCACTTTGAGTTTAACCATAATTTTTGGATATAGTTTCATGTTCATAATAAAAATCATTTTCTCAGAATAACAACTTTTAAATCAAAGTTTATCATAGTTTTTAATTAACTAACACAAAACAGCCCGCGGTGTTACTACGACGGCGTAAATCCGGTTTTACGGTGTTTTTCGTGTTTCCAGGTTTTAAATCATTAAGTTAGCATATCATATAGATATAGAACATGTGTTTAGTTGATTTTAAAAGTCAAGTTAGAAGGATTAACTTTTGTTTGCGAACAAGTTTAGAATTAACTAAACTATGTTCTAGTGATTACAAGTTTAAACCTTCGAATAAGATAGCTTTATATATATGAATCGAATGATGTTATGAACATCATTACTACCTTAAGTTCCTTGGATAAACCTACTGGAAAAGAGAAAAATGGATCTAGCTTCAATGGATCCTTGGATGGCTCAAAGTTCTTGAAGCAGAATCATGACACGAAAACAAGTTCAAGTAAGATCATCACTTGAAATAAGATTGTTATAGTTATAGAAATTGAACCAAAGTTTGAATATGATTATTACCTTGTATTAGAATGATAACCTACTGTAAGAAACAAAGATTTCTTGAGGTTGGATGATCACCTTACAAGATTGAAAGTGAGCTAGCAAACTTGAAAGTATTCTTGATTTTATGTAACTAGAACTTGTAGAATATATGAAGAACACTTAGAACTTGAAGATAGAACTTGAGAGAGATCAATTAGATGAAGAAAATTGAAGAATGAAAGTGTTTGTAGGTTTTTTTGGTCGTTGGTGTATGGATTAGATATAAAGGATATGTAATTTTGTTTTCATGTAAATAAGTCATGAATGATTACTCATATTTTTGTAATTTTATGAGATATTTCATGCTAGTTGGCAAATGATGGTTCCCACATGTTTTAGGTGACTCACATGGGCTGCTAAGAGCTGATCATTGGAGTGTATATACCAATAGTACATACATCTAAAAGCTGTGTATTGTACGAGTACGAATACGGGTGCATACGAGTAGAATTGTTGATGAAACTGAACGAGGATGTAATTGTAAGCATTTTTGTTAAGTAGAAGTATTTTGATAAGTGTATTGAAGTCTTTCAAAAGTGTATAAATACATATTAAAACACTACATGTATATACATTTTAACTGAGTCGTTAAGTCATCGTTAGTCGTTACATGTAAGTGTTGTTTTGAAACCTTTAGGTTAACAATCTTGTTAAATGTTGTTAACCCAATGTTTATAATATCAAATGAGATTTTAAATTATTATATTATCATGTATGAATATCTCTTAATATGATATATATATATATACATTAAATGTCTTTACAACGATAATCGTTACATATATGTCTCGTTTAAAAATCATTAAGTTAGTAGTCTTGTTTTTACATATGTAGTTCATTGTTAATATACTTAATGATATGTTTACTTATCATAGTATCATGTTAACTATATATATATCCATATATATGTCATCATATAGTTTTTACAAGTTTTAACGTTCGTGAATCACCGGTCAACTTGGGTGGTCAATTGTCTATATGAAACATATTTCAATTAATCAAGTCTTAACAAGTTTGATTGCTTAACATGTTAGAAACATTTAATCATGTAAATACCAATCTCAATTAATATATATAAACATGGAAAAGTTCGGGTCACTACAGTACCTACCCGTTAAATAAATTTCGTCCCGAAATTTTAAGCTGTTGAAGGTGTTGACGAATCTTCTGGAAATAGATGCGGGTATTTCTTCTTCATCTGATATTCACGCTCCCAGGTGAACTCGGGTCCTCTACGAGCATTCCATCGAACCTTAATAATTGGTATCTTGTTTTGCTTAAGTCTTTTAACCTCACGATCCATTATTTCGACGGGTTCTTCGATGAATTGAAGTTTTTCGTTGATTTGGATTTCATCTAACGGAATAGTGAGATCTTCTTTAGCAAAACATTTCTTCAAATTCGAGACGTGGAAAGTGTTATGTACAGCCGCGAGTTGTTGAGGTAACTCAAGTCGGTAAGCTACTGGTCCGACACGATCAATAATCTTGAATGGTCCAATATACCTTGGATTTAATTTCCCTCGTTTACCAAATCGAACAACGCCTTTCCAAGGTGCAACTTTAAGCATGACCATCTCTCTAATTTCAAATTCTATATCTTTTCTTTTAATGTCAGCGTAGCTCTTTTGTCGACTTTGGGCGGTTTTCAACCGTTGTTGAATTTGGATGATCTTCTCGGTAGTTTCTTGTATAATCTCTGGACCCGTAATCTGTCTATCCCCCACTTCACTCCAACAAATCGGAGACCTGCACTTTCTACCATAAAGTGCTTCAAATGGCGCCATCTCAATGCTTGAATGGTAGCTGTTGTTGTAGGAAAATTCTGCTAACGGTAGATGTCGATCCCAACTGTTTCCGAAATCAATAACACATGATCGTAGCATGTCTTCAAGCGTTTGTATCGTCCTTTCGCTCTGCCCATCAGTTTGTGGATGATAGGCAGTACTCATGTCTAGACGAGTTCCTAATGCTTGCTGCAATGTCTGCCAGAATCTTGAAATAAATTTGCCATCCCTATCAGAGATAATAGAGATTGGTATTCCATGTCTGGAGACGACTTCCTTCAAATACAGTCGTGCTAACTTCTCCATCTTGTCATCTTCTCTTATTGGCAGGAAGTGTGCTGATTTGGTGAGACGATCAACTATTACCCAAATAGTATCAAAACCACTTGCAGTCCTTGGCAATTTAGTGATGAAATCCATGGTAATGTTTTCCCATTTCCATTCCGGGATTTCGGGTTGTTGAAGTAGACCTGATGGTTTCTGATGCTCAGCTTTGACCTTAGAACACGTCAAACATTCTCCTACGTATTTAGCAACATCGGCTTTTATACCCGGCCACCAAAAATGTTTCTTGAGATCCTTGTACATCTTCCCCGTTCCAGGATGTATTGAGTATCTAGTTTTATGAGCTTCTCTAAGTACCATTTCTCTCATATCTCCAAATTTTGGTACCCAAATCCTTTCAGCCCTATACCGGGTTCCGTCTTCCTGAATATTAAGATGCTTCTCCGATCCTTTGGGTATTTCATCCTTTAAATTTCCCTCTTTTAAAACTCCGTGTTGCGCCTCCTTTATTTGAGTAGTAAGGTTATTATGAATCATTATATTCATAGATTTTACTCGAATGGGTTCTCTATCCTTCCTGCTCAAGGCATCGGCTACCACATTTGCCTTCCCCGGGTGGTAACGAATCTCAAAGTCGTAATCATTCAACAATTCAATCCACCTACGCTGCCTCATATTCAGTTGTTTCTGATTAAATATGTGTTGAAGACTTTTGTGGTCGGTATATATAATACTTTTGACCCCATATAAGTAGTGCCTCCAAGTCTTTAATGCAAAAACAACCGCTCCTAATTCCAAATCATGCGTCGTATAATTTTGTTCGTGAATCTTCAATTGTCTAGACGCATAAGCAATCACCTTCGTTCGTTGCATTAATACATAACCGAGACCTTGCTTTGATGCGTCACAATAAATCACAAAATCATCATTCCCTTCAGGCAATGACAATATAGGTGCCGTAGTTAGCTTTTTCTTCAATAACTGAAACGCTTTCTCTTGTTCATCATTCCATTCAAATTTCTTCCCTTTATGCGTTAATGTAGTCAAGGGTTTTGCTATTCTGGAAAAATCTTGGATGAACCTTCTGTAGTAACCAGCTAGTCCTAAAAACTGGCGTATGTGTTTCGGAGTTTTCGGGGTTTCCCACTTTTCAACAGTTTCTATCTTTGCCGGATCCACCTTAATACCTTCTTTGTTCACTATGTGACCGAGAAATTGAACTTCTTCCAACCAAAATGCACACTTTGAAAACTTAGCGTACAATTCTTCGTTCCTCAATACTTCTAACACCTTTCTCAAATGTTCACCGTGTTCTTGGTCATTCTTTGAGTAAATAAGTATGTCATCAATGAAAACAATGACAAACTTGTCAAGGTATGGTCCACACACTCGGTTCATAAGGTCCATGAACACAGCTGGTGCATTAGTTAAATCAAACGGCATGACCATAAACTCGTAATGACCGTAACGTGTTCTGAAAGCAGTCTTTGGAATATCATCTTCTTTCACCCGCATTTGATGATACCCAGAACGTAAGTCAATCTTTGAATAAACAGACGAGCCTTGTAGTTGATCAAATAAGTCGTCGATTCTCGGTAGTGGGTAGCGGTTCTTGATGGTAAGTTTGTTCAACTCTCGGTAGTCGATACACAACCTGAATGTACCATCTTTCTTCTTGACAAACAAAACAGGAGCTCCCCACGGTGATGTGTTTGGTCGAATGAAACCACGCTCTAAAAGTTCTTGTAATTGGCTTTGCAGTTCTTTCATCTCGCTGGGTGCGAGTCTGTAAGGAGCACGAGCTATTGGTGCAGCTCCTAGTACAAGATCTATTTGAAATTCAACGGATCGATGTGGGGGTAATCCCGGTAATTCTTTCGGAAATACATCGGGAAATTCTTTTGCAATGGGAACATCATTGATGCTCTTTTCTTCAGTTTGTACTTTCTCGACGTGTGCTAGAACAGCATAGCAACCTTTTCTTATTAGTTTTTGTGCCTTCAAATTACTAATAAGATGTAGCTTCGTGTTGCCCTTTTCTCCATACACCATTAAGGGTTTTCCTTTTTCTCGTATAATGCGAATTGCATTTTTGTAACAAACGATCTCTGCTTTCACTTCTTTCAACCAGTCCATACCGATTATCACATCAAAACTCCCTAACTCTACTGGTATCAAATCAATCTTAAATGTTTCGCTAACCAGTTTAATTTCTCGATTCCGACATATATTATCTGCTAAAATTAATTTACCATTTGCTAATTCGAGTAAAAATTTACTATCCAAAGGCGTTAGTGGACAACTTAATTTAGCACAAAAATCTCTACTCATATAGCTTCTATCCGCACCCGAATCAAATAAAACGTAAGCAGATTTATTGTCAATAAGAAACGTACCCGTAACAAGCTCCGGGTCTTCCTGTGCCTCTGCCGCATTAATATTGAAAACTCTTCCGCGGCCTTGTCCATTCGTGTTCTCCTGGTTCGGGCAATTTCTAATAATGTGGCCGGGTTTTCCATATTTATAACAAACTACATTGGCATAACTTGCTTTGACACTACTTGCTCCGCCATTACTCGTTCCGACACCATTTGTTCCTTTCGTTCTATTAACCCCTGGTCCGTAGACCTCACACTTCGCCGCGCTATGACCATTTCTTTTACACTTGTTGCAAAATTTGGTGCAGAACCCCGAGTGATACTTTTCACACCTTTGGCATAGCTGCTTCTGATTGTTGTTGTTGTTGCGGTTATTATTGTTGTTGGGATGATTGTTGTAGTTGCTGTTGTTGTTGTAGTTGGGCCATTTGTTGTAGTTGCGATTGATGTTGCGATTGTTGGGGTAATTGTTGCGATTATTGTTGTAATTGCTGTTGTTGTTGTATTGGTGATTCTTATCACCGTTTTCCTCCCACTTTCTTTTGACTTGCTTCACATTGGTCTCTTCAGTAGTCTGTTCTTTAATTCTTTCTTCAATCTGGTTCACTAGTTTGTGAGCCATTCTACATGCCTGTTGTATGGAGGCGGGCTCGTGTGAACTTATATCTTCTTGGATTCTTTCCGGTAATCCTTTCACAAACGCGTCGATCTTCTCTTCCTCATCTTCGAATGCTCCCGGACACAATAAGCACAATTCTGTGAATCGTCTTTCGTACGTGGTAATATCAAATCCTTGGGTTCGTAACCCTCTAAGTTCTGTCTTGAGCTTATTGACCTCGGTTCTGGGACGGTACTTCTCGTTCATCAAGTGCTTGAATGCTGACCACGGTAGTGCGTACGCATCGTCTTGTCCCACTTGCTCTAGATAGGTATTCCACCATGTTAACGCAGAACCTGTGAAGGTATGCGTAGCGTACTTCACTTTGTCCTCTTCAGTACACTTACTTATGGCAAACACCGATTCAACCTTCTCGGTCCACCGTTTCAATCCGATCGGTCCTTCGGTTCCATCAAATTCCAAAGGTTTGCAGGCAGTGAATTCTTTGTAGGTGCATCCTACACGATTTCCTATACTGCTAGATCCAAGGTTATTGTTGGTATGTAGCGCAGCCTGTACTGCGGCTATGTTTGAAGCTAGAAAAGTACGGAATTCCTCTTCATTCATATTCACGGTGTGTCGAGTAGTCGGTGCCATTTCCTTCAAAATAGTCAAATGGAACAAGTTAATCATACAGAATATTAAGAGTAGTTAATAGTATTTCGTAGCATAATATGAACTCATTTATAAAAGCTTTTTCTTCATATTAGCGTTTTATAAGTTTAAATTCGGGTAGTACCTACCCGTTAAGTTCATACTTAGTAGCTAATATACAATTCAACTACTACAATTCTATATGAAAAACTGATTATAATAATATTTCGCGTTCAAACTTTTATACAATATTTTACAAACTTACAATACCGCTTATTTTACATAAAGCATGAAATATAGCACACAATAACTTTGATACAAGATAGTTGTGAAGATAATTCTAGCTAGTACACAAGTCGTTCAGCAAAGGCAATAAAGACACGTAATTCATACGTCCAGAAACAAGTCATGCATTCTGGTTTTACTAGGATTACTTCCCATCCTTGGTCTTGTGGAACATAACCGTTATGTCCGTTGATAAGACAGCGTGTTGTAACGTCGTCAAAGGGACGAGGGTTACGTAATGTCCAACAGTCCCGTAACAATCTAAAAACCTCATTTCTTACCCCAATTACCGACTCCGTCACTTGTGGAAACGTTTTGTTTAATAGTTGTAGCCCGATGTTCTTGTTCTCACTTTGGTGAGAAGCGAACATTACCAATCCATAAGCATAACATGCTTCTTTATGTTGCATGTTAGCCGCTTTTTCTAAATCACGAAGTCCAATATTCGGATATATTGAGTCAAAATAATTTCTTAACCCGTTGCGTAAAATAGCATTTGGGTTCCCCGCAATATATGCGTCAAAGTAAACACATCGTAACTTATGGGTTTCCCAATGTGATATCCCCCATCTTTCAAACGAAAGTCTCTTATAAACCAAGACATTCTTGGAACATTCTTCGAATGTCTTACAAACTGATCTCGCCTTAAATAGTTGTGCCGAGGAATTCTGACCGACTCTAGACAAGATTTCATCAATCATGTCTCCGGGTAGGTCTCTTAAAATATTGGGTTGTCTATCCATTTTGTGTTTTTAAACTGTAAAATAGACAAGAGTTAGATTCATAATAAAAAATACTTATTAATACAAGCAATTTTTACATATATCATAAAGTATAAGCACACTATATTACATATATTACACCACACGAATACAACTATCTTATTCCGACTCGCTCGTTTCTTCTTCTTCGGTTTTGGTTCGTTTTGCCAAGTTTCTAGGGATATATGATGTTCCCCTAATACGAGCCGTCGTTGTCCACATTGGTTTAGAAAAACCTGGTGGTTTAGAGGTTCCCGGGTCATTGTTACAACTTAAGGACTTCGGGGGTTGACGATACATATAAAGTTCATCGGGGTTGGAATTAGATTTCTCTACTTTTATGCCCTTTCCCTTATTATTTTCTTTTGCCTTTTTAAATTCAGTTGGGGTAATTTCTATAACATCATCGGAATTATCGTCGGAATCCGATTCATCGGAGAATTGGTAATCCTCCCAATATTTTGCTTCCTTGGCGGAAACACCATTGACCATAATTAACCTTGGTCGGTTGGTTGAGGATTTTCTTTTACTTAACCGTTTTATTATTTCCCCCACCGGTTCTACTTCTTCATCCGGTTCCGATTCTTCTTCCGGTTCCGATTCTTCTTCCGGTTCCGACTCTTCTTCCGGTTCCTCTTCGGGAACTTGTGATCAGTCCACGAATCATTCCAATTTACATTTGACTCTTCATTATTATTAGGTGAGTCAATGGGACTTGTTCTAGAGGTAGACATCTATCACATAATATCAAACGCGTTAAGAGATTAATATATCACATAATATTCACATGTTAAAAATATATAGTTTCCAACAAAATTTGTTAAGCAATCATTTTTCAAGTAAACACGGTCGAAGTCCAGACTCACTAATGCATCCTAACAAACTCGATAAGATACACTAATGCAAAATTCTGGTTCTCTAAGACCAACGCTCGGATACCAACTGAAATGTCCCGTTCTTATTGATTAAAAACGTTCCATATTAATTGATTTCGTTGCGAGGTTTTGACCTCTATATGAGACGTTTTTCAAAGACTGCATTCATTTTAAAACAAACCATAACCTTTATTTCATCAATAAAGGTTTAAAAAGCTTTACGTAGATTATCAAATAATGATAATCTAAAATATCCTGTTTACACACGACCATTACATAATGGTTTACAATACAAATATATTACAACAAAATAAGTTTCTTGAATGCAGTTTTTACACAATATCATACAAACATGGACTCCAAATCTCGTCCTTATTTAAGTATGCGACAACGGAAGCTCTTAATAATCACCTGAGAATAAACATGCTTAAAACGTCAACAAAAATGTTGGTGAGTTATAGGTTTAACCTATATATATCAAATCATAATAATAGACCACAAGATTTCATATTTCAATACACATCCCATACATGGAGATAAAAGTCATTCATATGGTGAACACCTGGTAACCGACATTAACAAGATGCATATATAAGAATATCCCCATCATTCCGGGACACCCTTCGGATATGATATAAATTTCGAAGTACTAAAGCATCCGGTACTTTGGATGGGGCTTGTTGGGCCCGATAGATCTATCTTTAGGATTCGCGTCAATTAGGGTGTCTGTTCCCTAATTCTTAGATTACCAGACTTAATAAAAAGGGGCATATTCGATTTCGATAATTCAACCATAGAATGTAGTTTCACGTACTTGTGTCTATTTTGTAAATCATTTATAAAACCTGCATGTATTCTCATCCCAAAAATATTAGATTTTAAAAGTAGGACTATAACTCACTTTCACAGATTTTTACTTCGTCGGGAAGTAAGACTTGGCCACTGGTTGATTCACGAACCTATAACAATATATACATATATATCAAAGTATGTTCAAAATATATTTACAACACTTTTAATATATTTTGATGTTTTAAGTTTATTAAGTCAGCTGTCCTCGTTAGTAACCTACAACTAGTTGTCCACAGTTAGATGTACAGAAATAAATCGATAAATATTATCTTGAATCAATCCACGACCCAGTGTATACGTATCTCAGTATTGATCACAACTCAAACTATATATATTTTGGAATCAACCTCAACCCTGTATAGCTAACTCCAACATTCACATATAGAGTGTCTATGGTTGTTCCGAAATATATATAGATGTGTCGACATGATAGGTCGAAACATTGTATACGTGTCTATGGTATCTCAAGATTACATAATATACAATACAAGTTGATTAAGTTATGGTTGGAATAGATTTGTTACCAATTTTCACGTAGCTAAAATGAGAAAAATTATCCAATCTTGTTTTACCCATAACTTCTTCATTTTAAATCCGTTTTGAGTGAATCAAATTGCTATGGTTTCATATTGAACTCTATTTTATGAATCTAAACAGAAAAAGTACAGGTTATAGTCGGAAAAATAAGTTACAAGTCGTTTTTGTAAAGGTAGTCATTTCAGTCGAAAGAACGACGTCTAGATGACCATTTTAGAAAACATACTTCCACTTTGAGTTTAACCATAATTTTTGGATATAGTTTCATGTTCATAATAAAAATCATTTTCTCAGAATAACAACTTTTAAATCAAAGTTTATCATAGTTTTTAATTAACTAACCCAAAACAGCCCGCGGTGTTACTACGACGGCGTAAATCCGGTTTTACGGTGTTTTTCGTGTTTTCAGGTTTTAAATCATTAAGTTAGCATATCATATAGATATAGAACATGTGTTTAGTTGATTTTAAAAGTCAAGTTATAAGGATTAACTTTTGTTTGCGAACAAGTTTAGAATTAACTAAACTATGTTCTAGTGATTACAAGTTTAAACCTTCGAATAAGATAGCTTTATATATATGAATCGAATGATGTTATGAACATCATTACTACCTTAAGTTCCTTGGATAAACCTACTGGAAAAGAGAAAAATGGATCTAGCTTCAATGGATCCTTGGATGGCTCAAAGTTCTTGAAGCAGAATCATGACACGAAAACAAGTTCAAGTAAGATCATCACTTGAAATAAGATTGTTATAGTTATAGAAATTGAACCAAAGTTTGAATATGATTATTACCTTGTATTAGAATGATAACCTACTGTAAGAAACAAAGATTTCTTGAGGTTGGATGATCACCTTACAAGATTGGAAGTGAGCTAGCAAACTTGAAAGTATTCTTGATTTTATGTAACTAGAACTTGTAGAATATATGAAGAACACTTAGAACTTGAAGATAGAACTTGAGAGAGATCAATTAGATGAAGAAAATTGAAGAATGAAAGTGTTTGTAGGTGTTTTTGGTCGTTGGTGTATGGATTAGATATAAAGGATATGTAATTTTGTTTTCATGTAAATAAGTCATGAATGATTACTCATATTTTTGTAATTTTATGAGATATTTCATGCTAGTTGCCAAATGATGGTTCCCACATGTGTTAGGTCACTCACATGGGCTGCTAAGAGCTGATCATTGGAGTGTATATACTAATAGTACATACATCTAAAAGCTGTGTATTGTACGAGTACGAATACGGGTGCATACGAGTAGAATTGTTGATGAAACTGAACGAGGATGTAATTGTAAGCATTTTTGTTAAGTAGAAGTATTTTGATAAGTGTATTGAAGTCTTTCAAAAGTGTATAAATACATATTAAAACACTACATGTATATACATTTTAACTGAGTCGTTAAGTCATCGTTAGTCGTTACATGTAAGTGTTGTTTTGAAACCTTTAGGTTAACGATCTTGTTAAATGTTGTTAACCCAATGTTTATAATATCAAATGAGATTTTAAATTATTATATTATCATGTATGAATATCTCTTAATATGATATATATATACATTAAATGTCTTTACAACGATAATCGTTACATATATGTCTCGTTTAAAAATCATTAAGTTAGTAGTCTTGTTTTTACATATGTAGTTCATTGTTAATATACTTAATGATATGTTTACTTATCATAGTATCATGTTAACTATATATATATATATATCCATATATATGTCATCATATAGTTTTTACAAGTTTTAACGTTCGTGAATCACCGGTCAACTTGGGTGGTCAATTGTCTATATGAAACATATTTCAATTAATCAAGTCTTAACAAGTTTGATTGCTTAACATGTTGGAAACATTTAATCATGTAAATATCAATCTCAATTAATATATATAAACATGGAAAAGTTCGGGTCACTACAGTACCTACCCGTTAAATAAATTTCGTCCCGAAATTTTAAGCTGTTGAAGGTGTTGACGAATCTTCTGGAAATAGATGCGGGTATTTCTTCTTCATCTGATCTTCATGCTCCCAGGTGAACTCGGGTCCTCTACGAGCATTCCATCGAACCTTAACAATTAGTATCTTGTTTTGCTTAAGTCTTTTAACCTCACGATCCATTATTTCGACGGGTTCTTCGATGAATTGAAGTTTTTCGTTGATTTGGATTTCATCTAACGGAATAGTGAGATCTTCTTTAGCAAAACATTTCTTCAAATTCGAGACGTGGAAAGTGTTATGTACAACCGCGAGTTGTTGAGGTAACTCAAGTCGGTAAGCTACTGGTCCGACACGATCAATAATCTTGAATGGTCCAATATACCTTGGATTTAATTTCCCTCATTTACCAAATCGAACAACGCCTTTCCAAGGTGCAACTTTAAGCATGACCATCTCTCCAATTTCAAATTCTATATCTTTTCTTTTAATGTCAGCGTAGCTCTTTTGTCGACTTTGGGCGGTTTTCAACCGTTGTTGAATTTGGATGATCTTCTCGGTAGTTTCTTGTATAATCTCTGGACCCGTAATCTGTCTATCCCCCACTTCACTCCAACAAATCGGAGACCTGCACTTTCTACCATAAAGTGCTTCAAATGGCGCCATCTCAATGCTTGAATGGTAGCTGTTGTTGTAGGAAAATTCTGCTAACGGTAGATGTCGATCCCAACTGTTTCCGAAATCAATAACACATGATCGTAGCATGTCTTCAAGCGTTTGTATCATCCTTTCGCTCTGCCCATCAGTTTGTGGATGATAGGCAGTACTCATGTCTAGACGAGTTCCTAATGCTTGCTGCAATGTCTGCCAGAATCTTGAAATAAATCTGCCATCCCTATCAGAGATAATAGAGATTGGTATTCCATGTCTGGAGACGACTTCCTTCAAATACAGTCGTGCTAACTTCTCCATCTTGTCATCTTCTCTTATTGGCAGTAAGTGTGCTGATTTGGTGAGACGATCAACTATTACCCAAATAGTATCAAAACCACTTGCAGTCCTTGGCAATTTAGTGATGAAATCCATGGTAATGTTTTCCCATTTCCATTCCGGGATTTCGGGTTGTTGAAGTAGACCTGATGGTTTCTGATGCTCAGCTTTGACCTTAGAACACGTCAAACATTCTCCTACGTATTTAGCAACATCGGCTTTCATACCCGGCCACCAAAAATGTTTCTTGAGATCCTTGTACATCTTCCCCGTTCCAGGATGTATTGAGTATCTAGTTTTATGAGCTTCTCTAAGTACCATTTCTCTCATATCTCCAAATTTTGGTACCCAAATCCTTTCAGCCCTATACCGGGTTCCGTCTTCCTGAATATTAAGATGCTTCTCCGATCCTTTGGGTATTTCATCCTTTAAATTTCCCTCTTTTAAAACTCCGTGTTGCGCCTCCTTTATTTGAGTAGTAAGGTTATTATGAATCATTATTGTAGCGACCCGACCAAATCGTCATTGACGGCGCCGTCTACTTAGGTCCCGTTACGTGGTCATAAGTCTTTAAAACAACATTTGACCAAAAGATATGTCGCATTCATTTCAAATGTAAAGGTTGTTCAAGTTTACAAGAATAGTTCCACCACAAGTTACGATACAAAGTTTTAAGTACAAATGAAACTTATGCGACACAATTTAAAAGTATTCAAAAGACGCTCCATGTATGCATATATACTCGACATCCAATGCAAGTATCAAAATGATGAGCGGAAGCATGTATCATGTATCGTTCAAGGACCTGAGAAAAACATAGAAATCTGTCAACGAAAACGTTGGTGAAATCATAGGTTTAAGTAAGTAAGTACAAGTGAACCCCAAGATTTGCATCAATGAAATAATAGTAATACATTCCAAAAGTTTGTTTCACGAGCACCCAATTATCAATACTTAACATTTCCTTCCATTGAACCCCATCACTTAGTGCTAGAACATACACTGTTTCTCGAAAATATATTTCATTCGTAAACGGTAGCGAACCGTTTGAATGAGGGTTTGTCAAACCCATATGGATCCATACAACATAAGTTCTCGCTTACACCCGGCAAGTGTAACTAATGATAATCGAATTGAGGATTTTGTTCTAAACTCGTATGTAGAATGTTTGTTTTCCCGTACTTGTGTTCACTTAGTAAAGAAATGTTTATGTTTTCTCATCCCAAATGTAAGTTCAAAAAAAGAGTAAAAGTGGGACTATGATCTCACCTTGAATGCACGAGTAGTAGAGTACTTCAACAAGTAAATGTGTGCAAGGAACAATGCTAGTCTTGACCTAAACAAATAGGTTGTATCAATAACGATAGTCACGATTGGTCAAAGATGTTCAACTAGTCCTATGGCTCGTTACGACTCGATTAATATAGCATGTGAATCAATTTGTCAAGTTTCATGCACGATACAAGTAGTTAAGTATGTTAGAACGATTGTATAATCGTTTGGTTAAGTTTGACTAAAAGTCAAACTTGGTCAAAGTCAAGGTCAACGGGGTCGGGTCGGGTATCCGACAATTTTCCCATGATGAGAAATCATTTATGAGCAGAATGGCCAAGTTTCATGTTAATCGGAGTTACGGTTAAGCGGGAAACATTTTGTGAAAGGAAAAATAAAAACAAAAAAATGAGCTGGGCATATGCGCGGCGCGCAATGGGTTGCGCGGCGCGCACCCAGTGCAATTTCTGGTCAGAACTCAACCAAGAAGGCAAGCATCTGAGATTTCTGATTCTGCGCGGCGCGCGGATAAATGCGCGGCGCGCAATACCTGGGAATCATGCAGTTTGCAGAAAAATGGTCCAAGTCACGAACCAAAACTCAAATTAACATATTTTATGAACCGAAAACATCCAAAATGCATACTATATATCGTTGGAAAGGTAATTTGACAAGGAAAACAACTAAACACATTTCATCAAGCAATTCATCACTAACAACAACCAAAACCGCATCTAATGCTTAACATTAACCGCATACAAGTTCATAAATGCAATTCAATGATTCGGGCAACCAATTTACATGAATGATATGCCGTTTCGAAGGTAATCAAGCATACAATCCAACTAAACACTTACCAATAATAATCCATGGTATTCAATGCATCAAAAGTCCATTTCAAGTTCATCAAACCCTAACCCAAATTCACCAAAATCAATAATCAAGTTCATGAAGTTTTCTAAGGCAACCTACACATCAAATTGAAGCTAGTGATGCTAGTAACACAATTAAAACATCAACTTTTAACATCTAACAACATATGATCATCCAAAATTCAAGAACAACACACCAAAATTCAAGTTCATGCTAGTTACACTAAAACAACGAGATCGAGCATATAAATCATATATTCATGTTAGACTTGAGCCATAGACACTAATTAACACTTTTATAAGTTAAAAACATCAAGAACACAAAATCTAGTGATTTTAGAAAGTTACCCAAATGAGATGAAGTTGGTACCAAAATGAAGAGGATGAAGAGAGGATCACGAATATGTAATTTATTTGGTTGCTAGCTCCCTAATCCGGATTTAGATGATGAATGAATGAGAAAGGAAATTGGGTGTGTTCTTGCTAGAGAGAAAGAGAGAGAGAGAGAGAGAGAGATGGTAATGAATGGGTGAAAGGGGTTTGACCCTTTGACCTAGTCAAGGGTTTGATCCCTTGTCAAGTTTAGTCCCTCAACTTTCGTTCGGGTGCGGGAATTACCTAAACGAGATAATTTAAAACGCGTATCAACGGGAGATGTTATAAACATATAACGGACTTTAAATTAATATAACGGAAAAGAAAACGGAAAAAGGCAGGATGTTACATTACCTACTCCTTAAAAGAAATTTCGTCCCGAAATTTAAGTAGGCGTAGCAGTCGTTGTTTCTTCCTCGAGATCTTGCGTTTCCGAATTCACGAATAGATGAGGATACTTCCCTTGCATTTGATCTTGTCTTTCCCAAGTAAACTCGGGTCCTCTTTTGGCATTCCAACGAACCTTGACAATCGGGATTCGGCTTTGTTTCAATGTCTTGATGGAGGTGTCCACAATTTCAACCGGTTCCTCCACAAAATGAAGTTTGTCATCAATAGTAAGTTCTTCGAGAGGGATGACGATATCGGGTTCGGCAAGACACTTTTTCAAGTTAGATACATGGAAGGTAGGATGAACGGAGTTCAATTGAGGCGGAAGATCTAAACGATAAGCAACGGTTCCAATACGCTCCAAGATTTCGAAAGGACCAATATACCGCGGATTTAGCTTCCCGCGTTTCCCAAAACGGATTACACCCTTCCAAGGTGCGACTTTTAACATTACTCGGTCACCGACTTGAAATTCAAGATCGTTGCGTCGTTTGTCTGTATAGCTCTTTTGACGACTTCGGGCCGTCCTAAGCCTATCTCGGATTTGAACGATTTTCTCGGTGGTTTCGTGAATGAGTTCGGGTCCGGTGATTTGCACGTCGCCTACCTCGGCCCAACAAAGAGGTGAACGACATTTGCGGCCATATAGCGCTTCAAAAGGTGCGGCTTTAATACTCGCGTGATAACTATTGTTGTAAGAGAACTCGGCGAGAGGTAAGTGCTTGTCCCAAGCTTTTCCGAAATCAACCACGCAAGCTCGTAACATGTCCTCTAAGGTTTGAATTGTACGTTCGCTTTGTCCATCGGTTTGAGGATGATATGCGGTGCTCATGTCTAAACGCGTTCCCAACGCTTCTTGCAATGTACGCCAAAATCTAGAAACGAAACGGCCATCTCGGTCGGAGATAATCGATAAAGGTACCCCGTGTCGGGCTACGATCTCCTTAATGTAAAGTTGTGCAAGTCTCTCCATTTTTTCCGTTTCTTTCATGGCAAGGAAGTGTGCGGATTTGGTGAGACGGTCAACAATAACCCAAATGGTATCATAACCGCCCGTCGTTTTTGGTAGCTTGGTGATAAAATCCATCATTATCCTTTCCCACTTCTATTGCGGGATCTCGGGTTGTTGAAGTAGTCCGGACGGTCTTTGGTGTTCGGCTTTGACTTTGGAACATGTCAAACACTTGGAAACATAAGTAGCTACGTCCCTTTTGATGTTCGGCCACCAATATAGTTGTTTAAGGTCGTGGTACATCTTATTGGCACCGGGGTGAATCGAGTATCGTGACTTATGGGCTTCATCTAAAATAAGGCTTCGTAGGTCCCCATAACTAGGCACCCAAATTCTTCCGGCGAAATATCGGAGTCCGGTTTCTTTAACTTCGAATCGAGAGGTGAGGACGTTCAAGTGTTCGAGAGAGATGTTTTCATCCTTGAGAGCCTCATCTTGGGCTACCCGAATTTGGCTATTAAGGTTGGTGTGAATGGTGATGTTTAAAGCTCGGACACGGAGAGGCACCGCTCTTTCTTTTCGACTTAAGGCATCGGCTACTACATTTGCCTTCCCGGGATGGTAACGAAGCTCGCAATCGTAATCGTTTAAGGTTTCAATCCACCTTCGTTGTCTCATGTTTAGTTGCTTTTGATCGAAAATGTGTTGAAGGCTTTTGTGATCGGTGAAGATAGTACTCTTGGTTCCATAAAGATAGTGTCTCCACATTTTAAGTGCAAAGACAACGGCTCCGAGTTCGAGATCATGTGTCGTATAGTTTCGTTCATGAATTTTGAGTTGTCGAGAAGCATAAGCAATGACTTTCGTTCGTTGCATCAATACACACCCAAAACCATGTTTTGAGGCATCGCAATATACAACAAAGTCATCATTGCCTTCGGGAAGTGACAAGATAGGAGCGGTGGTTAGCTTCGTTTTCAAGATTTGGAATGCGGATTCATGTTCGGTCGCCCAAATGAATTTCTTTCCCTTGTGAGTCAATGCGGTTAGAGGACGTGCAACCAAAGAGAAATTTTCGATGAATCTACGATAGTACCCGGCGAGACCCAAAAATTGACGAATGTGAGTAGGAGTAGTAGGAGTCTCCCATTTGCTAATGGCTTCGATTTTCGTTGGATCGACTTTAATACCTTGATCACTTACAACATGACCAAGAAATTGAACTTCCTTTAACCAAAATTCACACTTGGAGAATTTGGCATAGAGTTGTTCTTGTCTTAAAAGTTCAAGCAGAAGTCGGAGATGTTGTTCGTGCTCTTCTTCATTTTTAGAATAGATCAATATGTCATCGATGAACACAATAACGAATTTATCGAGATACGGTTTGCACACGCGGTTCATAAGATCCATGAACACCGCCGGTGCGTTAGTGAGACCAAATGGCATGACAAGGAATTCATAACTACCATAACGAGTTCGGAAAGCGGTTTTGGAGACATCTCCCCCCTTAACCCTCAATTGATGATAACCCGAGCGGAGATCGATTTTCGAATATACACAAGACCCTTGTAGTTGATCAAAGAGGTCATCGATGCGAGGAAGAGGATATCGGTTCTTAACCGTCAATTTATTTAGTTCACGATAATCAATGCACATTCGTAGGGATCCGTCTTTCTTTTTAACAAACAAAATCGGAGCGCCCCAAGGTGAATGGCTAGGTTGGATAAAACCTCGATCAAGTAGTTCTTGGATTTGACTTTGCAATTCTTGCATTTCAGATGGAGCGAGTCTATATGGTGCACGTGCTACGGGTGCGGCTCCCGGAATAAGATCGATTTGGAATTCAACCGGTCGATGAGGCGGAAGACCCGGCAATTCGTCGGGAAATACATCGGGATAGTCACTAACAATTGGCACATCATCGATTTGCTTCTCATCGGACTCGACTTTCTTAACGTGAGCAAGGATCGCAAAACAACCCTTACGGAGTAGTTTTCTAACTTTAATACACGAAACGAGGTTGAGTCCGGTGCAACTCTTATCGCCATAGACGATCAAAGGTTCACCATTCTCGATAGGAATTCGGATCGCGTTAAGATCACAAAGAATGTGAGATTTCATTTTGACTAACCAATTCATACCTATTATTACATCAAAGCTTCCTAGTTCCATGGGTATCAAGTCAATTTCAAATTCCTTACCCAAAATGTTTAACGTACACCCCCGGTAATATGTATTGGCACTTAATAGTTTCCCGTTAGCCACTTCAATGGTATAAGTGGTATCTAATGGAAGAGGTGGAGTGCTAAAAGAATGAGTCAAAGTCTTGGATACAAAGCATTTATCGGCACCCGAATCGAATAAGCAAGAGACATAAGAATTGTTGAGAAGAAACGTACCCGTGACTAGTTCAGTGTCATCCCGGGCTTCCTCGGTGTTGATGTTGAAAGCTCGGCCGCGCGTGTTGGGGTTATCTTTCTTCTTTGGGCATGTATTTCTATAATGACCCGTTTGACCACATTCGTAACAAGTGCCCGTCTTTGGTGCATTGGGCCACTTTCGAACAACGGGAGTGGCACTTTTACAATCGTTGGCCTTATGACCAACTCCTTGGCACCGGTGGCAAATCAACTTGCCACATTCACCAAAGTGATGTTTGTTGCATTTGTTGCAAAGAGGTAGATTCCCGGCATAACCCTTCTTGCCGTCGGAAGTGAAAGATTTCTTGGCAAAGTTGTTGTTGCTTGATTGGGGAGCTTCCCATTTTCTTTTGTTGCCGCCCGATTTATCCTCGGCCTTAGGTGCCGGAACTACGATTTCGTCAACCGTTTCAATTAGTTGGCGAGCCATGTTCATAGCGGCTTGATGAGTAGTGGGTTTGGATGACATCACCCCTTGTTTGATGCTTTTTGGAAGACCGAGCATGTAGAGCTCAATCCTTTGAGATTCGGGGTTAACAAGATTAGGACACATCAAGGATAGTTCGGCGAAGCGTTGATTATAAGCTTTAAGATCGTTTCCGACCGCTTTCAAAGCTCTTAGTTCTTCCTCAAGCTTTCGGGTTTCTTCGCGCGGAAAATATTCAACAATCATCTTTTCCTTTAGATCGGCCCAAGAGAGGGCATGAGCTTCATCGGTACCCACCGATTGTACATAAGTATTCCACCATGTAAGAGCGACACCGGTGAAGGTGTGAGTGGAGTATTTGACCTTGTCTTGGTCCCGACAACCGCTTATGCTAAAGACGGCTTCCGTTTGCTCAAACCATCGGGTGAGCACGACCGGTCCCCCGGTTCCATCAAAAGTGTGAGGTTTGCACCCCATGAAAGCTTTATAAGAGCATCCCTCGTTTGAGTTTCCGGCTCCATTGTTGTTGTTGTTGTTGTTGTTGTGGTTGTTATTATTATTGTTGTTGGATGAGTGACCGGCCATGGCCGCATCTACGGCGGTAGCTATCATCCGTTCGAGAGCTTATTCGGGAGTTTCATTGCGGCGTACACGACGAGGAGCCATTGTTCCTTCAAGACACAAGAATATCATTGATTAGTATTCTCAATAATACTAACCGTGATATAGAATAAAGATAAAGAGAAGTTTTTCCTCTACTCGCCTTAAATTCTTTATGCCATAATGTCGGAACGTTCATATGAGTCACCGTAATATAATCCCGGAAATTATATTACCCTGATTCATATGTGCATTCGACATTATTCTATAAAGTCAAGGTGGCGTGTCAATCAAATTAAACAACGTGAGATTAAGATGAACTAAGAGTAGATATGAGTAGAAGCGTTCGAGTATAAATGCACAAGTAGTCAAGTAATTCCTACTTCAAGTCTATATGCCGGTTGTAGTCTAGACTCATCAATGTACCCTATGACTCGAGGTTGACACCAATGAACTCTACATCCCTACAACCAACGCTCTGATACCATCTGTAGCGACCCGACCAAATCGTCATTGACGGCGCCGTCTACTTAGGTCCCGTTACGTGGTCATAAGTCTTTAAAACAACGTTTGACCAAAAGATATGTCGCATTCATTTCAAATGTAAAGGTTGTTCAAGTTTACAAGAATAGTTCCACCACAAGTTACGATACAAAGTTTTAAGTACAAATGAAACTTATGCGACACAATTTAAAAGTATTCAAAAGACGCTCCATGTATGCATATATACTCGACATCCAATGCAAGTATCAAAATGATGAGCGGAAGCATGTATCATGTATCGTTCAAGGACCTGAGAAAAACATAGAAATCTGTCAACGAAAACGTTGGTGAAATCATAGGTTTAAGTAAGTAAGTACAAGTGAACCCCAAGATTTGCATCAATGAAATAATAGTAATACATTCCAAAAGTTTGTTTCACGAGCACCCAATTATCAATACTTAACGTTTCCTTCCATTGAACCCCATCACTTAGTGCTAGAACATACACTGTTTCTCGAAAATATATTTCATTCGTAAACGGTAGCGAACCGTTTGAATGAGGGTTTGTCAAACCCATATGGATCCATACAACATAAGTTCTCGCTTACACCCGGCAAGTGTAACTAATGATAATCGAATTGAGGATTTTGTTCTAAACTCGTATGTAGAATGTTTGTTTTCCCGTACTTGTGTTCACTTAGTAAAGAAATGTTTATGTTTTCTCATCCCAAATGTAAGTTCAAAAAAAGAGTAAAAGTGGGACTATGATCTCACCTTGAATGCACGAGTAGTAGAGTACTTCAACAAGTAAATGTGTGCAAGGAACAATGCTAGTCTTGACCTAAACAAATAGGTTGTATCAATAACGATAGTCACGATTGGTCAAAGATGTTCAACTAGTCCTATGGCTCGTTACGACTCGATTAATATAGCATGTGAATCAATTTGTCAAGTTTCATGCACGATACAAGTAGTTAAGTATGTTAGAACGATTGTATAATCGTTTGGTTAAGTTTGACTAAAAGTCAAACTTGGTCAAAGTCAAGGTCAACGGGGTCGGGTCGGGTATCCGACAATTTTCCCATGATGAGAAATCATTTATGAGCAGAATGGCCAAGTTTCATGTTAATCGGAGTTACGGTTAAGCGGGAAACATTTTGTGAAAGGAAAAATAAAAACAAAAAAATGAGCTGGGCATATGCGCGGCGCGCAATGGGTTGCGCGGCGCGCACCCAGTGCAATTTCTGGTCAGAACTCAACCAAGAAGGCAAGCATCTGAGATTTCTGATTCTGCGCGGCGCGCGGATAAATGCGCGGCGCGCAATACCTGGGAATCATGCAGTTTGCAGAAAAATGGTCCAAGTCACGAACCAAAACTCAAATTAACATATTTTATGAACCGAAAACATCCAAAATGCATACTATATATCGTTGGAAAGGTAATTTGACAAGGAAAACAACTAAACACATTTCATCAAGCAATTCATCACTAACAACAACCAAAACCGCATCTAATGCTTAACATTAACCGCATACAAGTTCATAAATGCAATTCAATGATTCGGGCAACCAATTTACATGAATGATATGCCGTTTCGAAGGTAATCAAGCATACAATCCAACTAAACACTTACCAATAATAATCCATGGTATTCAATGCATCAAAAGTCCATTTCAAGTTCATCAAACCCTAACCCAAATTCACCAAAATCAATAATCAAGTTCATGAAGTTTTCTAAGGCAACCTACACATCAAATTGAAGCTAGTGATGCTAGTAACACAATTAAAACATCAACTTTTAACATCTAACAACATATGATCATCCAAAATTCAAGAACAACACACCAAAATTCAAGTTCATGCTAGTTACACTAAAACAACGAGATCGAGCATATAAATCATATATTCATGTTAGACTTGAGCCATAGACACTAATTAACACTTTTATAAGTTAAAAACATCAAGAACACAAAATCTAGTGATTTTAGAAAGTTACCCAAATGAGATGAAGTTGGTACCAAAATGAAGAGGATGAAGAGAGGATCACGAATATGTAATTTATTTGGTTGCTAGCTCCCTAATCCGGATTTAGATGATGAATGAATGAGAAAGGAAATTGGGTGTGTTCTTGCTAGAGAGAAAGAGAGAGAGAGAGAGAGATGGTAATGAATGGGTGAAAGGGGTTTGACCCTTTGACCTAGTCAAGGGTTTGATCCCTTGTCAAGTTTAGTCCCTCAACTTTCGTTCGGGTGCGGGAATTACCTAAACGAGATAATTTAAAACGCGTATCAACGGGAGATGTTATAAACATATAACGGACTTTAAATTAATATAACGGAAAAGAAAACGGAAAAAGGCGGGATGTTACAATTATATTCATAGATTTTACTCGAATGGGTTCTCTGTCCTTCCTGCTCAAGGCATCGGCTACCACATTTGCCTTCCCCGGGTGGTAACGAATCTCAAAGTCGTAATCATTCAACAATTCAATCCACCTACGCTGCCTCATATTCAGTTGTTTCTGATTAAATATGTGTTGAAGACTTTTGTGGTCGGTATATATAATACTTTTGACCCCATATAAGTAGTGCCTCCAAGTCTTTAATGCAAAAACAACCGCTCCTAATTCCAAATCATGCGTCGTATAATTTTGTTCGTGAATCTTCAATTGTCTAGACGCATAAGCAATCACCTTCGTTCGTTGCATTAATACACAACCGAGACCTTGCTTTGATGCGTCACAATAAATCACAAAATCATCATTCCCTTCAGGCAATGACAATATAGGTGCCGTAGTTAGCTTTTTCTTCAATAACTGAAACGCTTTCTCTTGTTCATCATTCCATTCAAATTTCTTCCCTTTATGCGTTAATGTAGTCAAGGGTTTTGCTATTCTGGAAAAATCTTGGATGAACCTTCTGTAGTAACCAGCTAGTCCTAAAAACTGGCGTATGTGTTTCGGAGTTTTCGGGGTTTCCCACTTTTCAACAGTTTCTATCTTTGCCGGATCCACCTTAATACCTTCTTTGTTCACTATGTGACGAGCCTTGTAGTTGATCAAATAAGTCGTCGATTCTCGGTAGTGGGTAGCGGTTCTTGATGGTAAGTTTGTTCAACTCTCGGTAGTCGATACACAACCTGAATGTACCATCTTTCTTCTTGACAAACAAAACAGGAGCTCCCCACGGTGATGTGCTTGGTCGAATGAAACCACGCTCTAAAAGTTCTTGTAATTGGCTTTGCAGTTCTTTCATCTCGCTGGGTGCGAGTCTGTAAGGAGCACGAGCTATTGGTGCAGCTCCTGGTACAAGATCTATTTGAAATTCAACGGATCGATGTGGGGGTAATCCCGGTAAATCTTTCGGAAATACATCGGGAAATTCTTTTGCAATGGGAACATCATTGATGCTCTTTTCTTCAGTTTGTACTTTCTCGACGTGTGCTAGAACAGCATAGCAACCTTTTCTTATTAGTTTTTGTGCCTTCAAATTACTAATAAGATGTAGCTTCGTGTTGCCCTTTTCTCCGTACACCATTAAGGGTTTTCCTTTTTCTCGTATAATGCGAATTGCATTTTTGTAACAAACGATCTCTGCTTTCACTTCTTTCAACCAGTCCATACCGATTATCACATCAAAACTCCCTAACTCTACTGGTATCAAATCAATCTTAAATGTTTCGCTAACCAGTTTAATTTCTCGATTCCGACATATATTATCTGCTGAAATTAATTTACCATTTGCTAATTCGAGTAAAAATTTACTATCCAAAGGCGTCAATGGACAACTTAATTTAGCACAAAAATCTCTACTCATATAGCTTCTATCCGCACCCGAATCAAATAAAACGTAAGCAGATTTATTGTCAATAAGAAACGTACCCGTAACAAGCTCCGAGTCTTCCTGTGCCTCTGCCGCATTAATATTGAAAACTCTTCCGCGGCCTTGTCCATTCGTGTTCTCCTGGTTCGGGCAATTTCTAATAATGTGGCCGGGTTTTCCACATTTATAACAAACTACATTGGCATAACTTGCTCTGACACTACTTGCTCCGCCATTACTCGTTCCGACACCATTTGTTCCTTTCGTTCTATTAACCCCTGGTCCGTAGACCTCACACTTCGCCACGCTATGACCATTTCTTTTACACTTGTTGCAAAATTTGGTGCAGAACCCCGAGTGATACTTTTCACACCTTTGGCATAGCTGCTTCTGATTGTTGTTGTTGTTGCGGTTATTATTGTTGTTGGGATGATTGTTGTAGTTGCTGTTGTTGTTGTTGTTGGGCCATTTGTTGTAGTTGCGATTGATGTTGCGATTGTTGGGGTAATTGTTGCGATTATTGTTGTAATTGCTGTTGTTGTTGTATTGGTGATTCTTATCACCGTTTTCCTCCCACTTTCTTTTGACTTGCTTCACATTGGTCTCTTCAGTAGTCTGTTCTTTAATTCTTTCTTCAATCTGGTTCACTAGTTTGTGAGCCATTCTACATGCCTGTTGTATGGAGGCGGGCTCGTGTGAACTTATATCTTCTTGGATTCTTTCCGGTAATCCTTTCACAAACGCGTCGATCTTCTCTTCCTCATCTTCGAATGCTCCCGGACACAATAAGCACAATTCTGTGAATCGTCTTTCGTACGTGGTAATATCAAATCCTTGGGTTCGTAACCCTCTAAGTTCTGTCTTGAGCTTATTGACCTCGGTTCTGGGACGGTACTTCTCGTTCATCAAGTGCTTGAATGCTGACCACGGTAGTGCGTACGCATCGTCTTGTCCCACTTGCTCTAGATAGGTATTCCACCATGTTAACGCAGAACCTGTGAAGGTATGCGTAGCGTACTTCACTTTGTCCTCTTCAGTACACTTACTTATGGCAAACACCGATTCAACCTTCTCGGTCCACCGTTTCAATCCGATCGGTCCTTCGGTTCCATCAAATTTCAAAGGTTTGCAGGCAGTGAATTCTTTGTAGGTGCATCCTACACGATTTCCTGTACTGCTAGATCCAAGGTTATTGTTGGTATGTAGCGCAGCCTGTACTGCGGCTATGTTTGAAGCTAGAAAAGTACAGAATTCCTCTTCATTCATATTCACGGTGTGTCGAGTAGTCGGTGCCATTTCCTTCAAAATAGTCAAATGGAACAAGTTAATCATATAGAATATTAAGAGTAGTTAATAGTATTTCGTAGCATAATATGAACTCATTTATAAAAGCTTTTTCTTCATATTAGCGTTTTATAAGTTTAAATTCGGGTAGTACCTACCCGTTAAGTTCATACTTAGTAGCTAATATACAATTCAACTACTACAATTCTATATGAAAAACTGATTATAATAATATTTCGCGTTCAAACTTTTATACAATATTTTACAAACTTACAATACCGCTTATTTTACATAAAGCATGAAATATAGCACACAATAACTTTGATACAAGATAGTTGTGAAGATAATTCTAGCTAGTACACAAGTCGTTCAGCAAAGGCAATAAAGACACGTAATTCATACGTCCAGAAACAAGTCATACATTCTGGTTTTACTAGGATTACTTCCCATCCTTGGTCTTGTGGAACATAACCGTTATGGCCGTTGATAAGACAGCGTGTTGTAACGTCGTCAAAGGGACGAGGGTTACGTAATGTCCAACAGTCCCGTAACAATCTAAAAACCTCATTTCTTACCCCAATTACCGACTCCGTCACTTGTGGAAACGTTTTGTTTAATAGTTGTAGCCCGATGTTCTTGTTCTCACTTTGGTGAGAAGCGAACATTACCAATCCGTAAGCATAACATGCTTCTTTATGTTGCATGTTAGCCGCTTTTTCTAAATCACGAAGTCCAATATTCGGATATATTGAGTCAAAATAATTTCTTAACCCGTTGCGTAAAATAGCATTTGGGTTCCCCACAATATATGCGTCAAAGTAAACACATCGTAACTTATGGGTTTCCCAATGTGATATCCCCCATCTTTCAAACGAAAGTCTCTTATAAACCAAGACATTCTTGGAACGTTCTTCGAATGTCTTACAAACGGATCTCGCCTTAAATAGTTGTGCCGAGAAATTCTGACCGACTCTAGACAAGATTTCATCAATCATGTCTCCGGGTAGGTCTCTTAAAATATTGGGTTGTCTATCCATTTTGTGTTTTTAAACTGTAAAATAAACAAGAGTTAGATTCATAAAAAAAATACTTATTAATACAAGCAATTTTTACATATATCATAAAGCATAAGCACACTATATTACATATATTACACCACACAAATACAACTATCTTATTCCGACTCGCTCGTTTCTTCTTCTTCGGTTTTGGTTCGTTTTGCCAAGTTTCTAGGGATATATGATGTTCCCCTAATACGAGCCGTCGTTGTCCACATTGGTTTAGAAAAACCTGGTGGTTTAGAGGTTCCCGGGTCATTGTTACAACTTAAGGACTTCGGGGGTTGACGATACATATAAAGTTCATCGGGGTTGGAATTAGATTTCTCTACTTTTATGCCCTTTCCCTTATTATTTTCTTTTGCCTTTTTAAATTCAGTTGGGGTAATTTCTATAACATCATCGGAATTATCGTCGGAATCCGATTCATCGGAGAATTGGTAATCCTCCCAATATTTTGCTTCCTTGGCGGAAACACCATTGACCATAATTAACCTTGGTCGGTTGGTTGAGGATTTTCTTTTACTTAACCGTTTTATTATTTCCCCCACCGGTTCTACTTCTTCATCCGGTTCCAATTCTTCTTCCGGTTCCGATTCTTCTTCCGGTTCCGACTCTTCTTCCGGTTCCTCTTCGGGAACTTGTGAATCAGTCCACGAATCATTCCAATTTACATTTGACTCTTCATTATTATTAGGTGAGTCAATGGGACTTGTTCTAGAGGTAGACATCTATCACATAATATCAAACGCATTAAGAGATTAATATATCACATAATATTCACATGTTAAAAATATATAGTTTCCAACAAAATTTGTTAAGCAATCATTTTTCAAATAAACACGGTCGAAGTCCAGACTCACTAATGCATCCTAACAAACTCGATAAGATACACTAATGCAAAATTCTGGTTCTCTAAGACCAACGCTCGGATACCAACTGAAATGTCCCGTTCTTATTGATTAAAAACGTTCCATATTAATTGATTTCGTTGCGAGGTTTTGACCTCTATATGAGACGTTTTTCAAACACTGCATTCATTTTAAAATAAACCATAACCTTTATTTCATCAATAAAGGTTTAAAAAGCTTTACGTAGATTATCAAATAATGATAATCTAAAATATCCTGTTTACACACGACCATTACATAATGGTTTACAATACAAATATGTTACAACAAAATAAGTTTCTTGAATGCAGTTTTTACACAATATCATACAAACATGGACTCCAAATCTCGTCCTTATTTAAGTATGCGACAACGGAAGCTCTTAATAATCACCTGAGAATAAACATGCTTAAAACGTCAACAAAAATGTTGGTGAGTTATAGGTTTAACCTATATATATCAAATCATAATAATAGACCACAAGATTTCATATTTCAATACACATCCCATACATAGAGATAAAAATCATTCATATGGTGAACACCTGGTAACCGACATTAACAAGATGCATATATATAAGAATATCCCCATCATTCCGGGACACCCTTCGGATATGATATAAATTTCGAAGTACTAAAGCATCTGGTACTTTGGATGGGGCTTGTTGGGCCCGATAGATCTATCTTTAGGATTCGCGTCAATTAGGGTGTCTGTTCCCTAATTCTTAGATTACCAGACTTAATAAAAAGGGGCATATTCGATTTCGATAATTCAACCATAGAATGTAGTTTCACGTACTTGTGTCTATTTTGTAAATCATTTATAAAACCTGCATGTATTCTCATCCCAAAAATATTAGATTTTAAAAGTGGGACTATAACTCACTTTCACAGATTTTTATTTCGTCGGGAAGTAAGACTTGGCCACTGGTTGATTCACGAACCTATAACAATATATACATATATATCAAAGTATGTTCAAAATATATTTACAACACTTTTAATATATTTTGATGTTTTAAGTTTATTAAGTCAGCTGTCCTCGTTAGTAACCTACAACTAGTTGTCCACAGTTAGATGTACAGAAATAAATCGATAAATATTATCTTGAATCAATCCACGACCCAGTGTATACGTATCTCAGTATTGATCACAACTCAAACTATATATATTTTGGAATCAACCTCAACCCTGTATAGCTAACTCCAACATTCACATATAGAGTGTCTATGGTTGTTCCGAAATATATATAGATGTGTCGACATGATAGGTCGAAACATTGTATACGTGTCTATGGTATCTCAAGATTACATAATATACAATACAAGTTGATTAAGTTATGGTTGGAATAGATTTGTTACCAATTTTCACGTAGCTAAAATGAGAAAAATTATCCAATCTTGTTTTACCCATAACTTCTTCATTTTAAATCCGTTTTGAGTGAATCAAATTGCTATGGTTTCATATTGAACTCTATTTTATGAATCTAAACATAAAAAGTACAGGTTTATAGTCGGAAAAATAAGTTACAAGTCATTTTTGTAAAGTTAGTCATTTCAGTCGAAAGAACGACGTCTAGATGACCATTTTAGAAAACATACTTCCACTTTGAGTTTAACCATAATTTTTGGATATAGTTTCATGTTCATAATAAAAATCATTTTCTCAGAATAACAACTTTTAAATCAAAGTTTATCATAGTTTTTAATTAACTAACCCAAAACAGCCCGCGGTGTTACTACGACGGCGTAAATCCGGTTTTACGGTGTTTTTCGTGTTTCCAGGTTTTAAATCATTAAGTTAGCATATAATATAGATATAGAACATGTGTTTAGTTGATTTTTAAAAGTCAAGTTAGAAGGATTAACTTTTGTTTGCGAACAAGTTTAGAATTAACTAAACTATGTTCTAGTGATTACAAGTTTAAACCTTCGAATAAGATAGCTTTATATATATGAATCGAA
Organism: Rutidosis leptorrhynchoides; assembly: GCF_046630445.1. Classification (NCBI taxonomy): domain Eukaryota; kingdom Viridiplantae; phylum Streptophyta; class Magnoliopsida; order Asterales; family Asteraceae; genus Rutidosis; species Rutidosis leptorrhynchoides. The sequence goes on along the minus strand of NC_092333.1, from coordinate 604,913,206 downwards.
TGATGTTATGAACATCATTACTACCTTAAGTTCCTTGGATAAACCTACTGGAAAAGAGAAAAATGGATCTAGCTTCAACAGATCCTTGGATGGCTCGAAGTTCTTGAAGCAGAATCATGACACGAAAACAAGTTCAAGTAAGATCATCACTTGAAATAAGATTGTTATAGTTATAGAAATTGAACCAAAGTTTGAATATGATTATTACCTTGTATTAGAATGATAACCTACTGTAAGAAACAAAGATTTCTTGAGGTTGGATGATCACCTTACAAGATTGGAAGTGAGCTAGCAAACTTGAAAGTATTCTTGATTTTATGTAACTAGAACTTGTAGAATATATGAAGAACACTTAGAACTTGAAGATAGAACTTGAGAGAGATCAATTATATGAAGAAAATTGAAGAATGAAAGTGTTTGTAGGTGTTTTTGGTCGTTGGTGTATGGATTAGATATAAAGGATATGTAATTTTGTTTTCATGTAAATAAGTCATGAATGATTACTCATATTTTTGTAATTTTATGAGATATTTCATGCTAGTTGCCAAATGATGGTTCCCACATGTGTTAGGTGACTCACATGGGCTGCTAAGAGCTGATCATTGGAGTGTATATACCAATAGTACATACATCTAAAAGCTGTGTATTGTACGAGTACGAATACGGGTGCATACGAGTAGAATTGTTGGTGAAACTGAACGAGGATGTAATTGTAAGCATTTTTGTTAAGTAGAAGTATTTTGATAAGTGTATTGAAGTCTTTCAAAAGTGTATAAATACATATTAAAACACTACATGTATATACATTTTAACTGAGTCGTTAAGTCATCGTTAGTCGTTACATGTAAGTGTTGTTTTGAAACCTTTAGGTTAACGATCTTGTTAAATGTTGTTAACCCAATGTTTATAATATCAAATGAGATTTTAAATTATTATATTATCATGTATGAATATCTCTTAATATGATATATATATATATATACATTAAATGTCTTTACAACGATAATCGTTACATATATGTCTCGTTTAAAAATCATTAATTTAGTAGTCTTGTTTTTACATATGTAGTTCATTGTTAATATACTTAATGATATGTTTACTTATCATAGTATCATGTTAACTATATATATATATATCCATATATATGTCATCATATAGTTTTTACAAGTTTTAACGTTCGTGAATCACCGGTCAACTTGGGTGGTCAATTGTCTATATGAAACATATTTCAATTAATCAAGTCTTAACAAGTTTGATTGCTTAACATGTTGGAAACATTTAATCATGTAAATATTAATCTCAATTAATATATATAAACATGGAAAAGTTCGGGTCACTACAGAAGGCGGGACTTCCACTACAAAAATTTCAAGGATACTCAACCTCCAATGTTTAATGGGGTGAGGGATCCATTGAAAAGCACTTGTTGGATTTCCGATATCGAGGGGGCATTCCGTACCGCGGAGTGTCCTCCCGAGAAGAAGACGAGGTATGGGTCTAGCATGTTGTGCGAAGAGGGCAAGTTGTGGTGGGACGATAAAATCAAATTATAAGGTGAAGAGCAATGCATGTGCTTGACATGGGAGGAGTTTAAGAAGGAATTTTTCCAAGAATACCGAACTTCTTCCGATCTTGATAAAATCCGGGACGAGTTGCACAATTTGCGATAAGGTTCAATGGACTTGGTTACTCTCAAGTCTACCTTCTTGGCAAAGACTCGTTTTTGTCCGGAGTATGTTGGTGATGATCACAAGTTGATGCTAGATTTCTACCGTACTTTAAGTGATGAGTTGAAGGGTAAGATTAGCCGACGAATGGCTAAGTCTTTTGAAGATTTATACGAATTGGCTAGGGGTTTTGAGCCGGAGGCTCCAAGAAAAAGCGATTTCACTTTTTCAAAGAGAAAGTTTGAAGGTTCGAGTTATTCGAACTTTTCAAATAAAAAGAACAAGAAAGGCCCTGAAAGCGTTAATAGTGTGAAGAAGGGTGCTTCCGGGGGTTTCGGACCCATGTGTTATAATTGTAATCAAAGAGGGCACATAGCCCGTGATTGTACCAAGGCGTCGACAAGATTACTTGTTATAATTGTGGTAAAGAGGGACACAAGAGGCCGGAATGTCCCGATTTGAATAATAATCATGTGAAGAAGTTGGAGAGAGCGGCGGGTACGGCTAGAGGTCGCAATTACTTGATGACCAATGATGAGGCCAAGCAATCCAACGAAGTTGTCTCAGGTACTTTTATGGTTAACTCAAATCCGGCAAGGATTCTATTTGATAGCGGTGCAAATTTGTCATTTGTATCTCCAAAATTTGTGCCTAAACTTAATAGACCATTAGCTAAGTTAAGTCGTCCGATTGAAGTCGAAATAGCGGATGGCAAAATGGTGCTAGTGGTTGATGTGTGTAAAAATTGTGATGTCGTTTTTGGTGCTGAAAACTTTAAGATAGATCTTATCCCCATGACTTTGGGTGATTTTGATATCGTTGTTGGTATGGATTGGCTCAATCATAATAGGGCCGATATCGCATGCCACGAAAAATTTATTCGTGTGAAGACCCCAAGTGGGGGAGAGTTAATTATTCATGGTGATAAGCGAAGAAGACTTGTGCCGATATGCACCTTTGCACGGGCACGTCGTTTTCTTGTTAGTGGTGGCATGACTTTTCTTGCCCATGTTGTTAATACTCGTGATGAGCCACCACCCATTCGTGAAATTCCGGTGGTGAATGAATTTGAAGACGTTTTTTCGGATGAGTTACCGGGTGTTCCGGTGGAAAGACAAGTTGAATTTCGCATTGAGTTGGTTCCGGGGGCTACCCCCATTGCTAAAACTCCTTATCGTTTAGCGCCGACGAAAATGCAAGAATTGTTAAATCAAACCCAAGAGTTGCTTGAGAAGGGTTTTATTCGACCGAGTGCTTCACCATGGGGCGCTCCGATTTTATTCGTGAAAAAGAAGGATGGAAGTATGCAGATGTGCATCGATTATCGAGAGTTAAATAAAGTGACGATCAAGAATCGTTATCCATTACCTCGGATTGACGATTTGTTTGACCAACTCCACGGTGTAACGTATTTCTCTAAAATTGACCTACGGTCTGGCTAGCACCAAATGCGGGTCCGTGAGGAAGACATCGAGAAAACGGCTTTTCGAACGCTTTGTGGGCATTTTGAATTCGTAGCTATGCCTTTTGGTCTTACGAATGCGTCGGCGGCATTCATGGATCTTATGAACCGAGTGTGCCAACCTATGTTGGCCAAGTCAGTAATTGTGTTCATTGACGACATACTTGTCTATTCGAAGAGTATGAAGGAACATGAACATAATTTGCGAAGTGTGTTAAAGACGTTGCGAAAGGAGAAGTTGTATGCTAAGTTCTCTAAATGTGAATTTTGGCTAAGGGAGGTTCAATTCCTTGGCCACATTGTGAACAAAAAAATGGTATTCAGGTAGATCCGGGGAAGATAGAGACGGTGAAGAGTTGGGAACGACCGACTACGCCTACAAAAATTCGAAGTTTTCTCGGATTGGCCGGTTATTATCGTCGGTTTATCCAAGACTTTTATAAGATCGCTTCTTCGTTGACGAAATTGACGAGGAAGAACGCGAGATTTAATGGGGAGAACGAGCAAGAAATTGCTTTTCAATTGCTAAAAGAGAAATTGTGTCAAGCTCCGGTGTTAGGGTTGCCAGAAGGAGTGGAAGACATGATGGTTTATTGTGATGCTTCGTTAAATGGGCTCGGGTGTGTTCTAATGCAAAGAGGTAAAGTCATCGCCTATGCCTCTCGACAATTAAAGGAACACGAAATGAGATATCCGACTCATGATCTTGAGTTGGCGGCGGTTGTGCATGCATTGAAAATTTGGCACCATTACTTGTATGGTGTCAAGAGTACGATTTATTCGGATCATAAGAGTTTGAAACATCTCTTTAATCAACGAGATTTGAATTATCGTCAACGTAGGTGGATGGATGTGGTGAAAGATTATGATTGTGAAATACTTTATCATCCGGGCAAGGCGAATGTGGTCGTGGATGCATTAAGTCGAAAGAGTCATCACCCGGCGTTACGATTGGGATTGTTACGTATGATTATTACTAACGATTTTCTTGAAAAACTTGGTGTGATTCAAATAGAGGCTTACGTTCACAACAAGCATGCAGAACGAATCATGAGGCAATCGGAGTTCATTACTATGGGCTCGCATAGTTTGTTGTCTTTTCAAGGAAGAGTGTGGGTGCCTAAGATGGGTGATTATCGACAAGTGCTACTTGATGAAGCACATAAGTCAAAGTATTCCATTCATCCGGGCGCGACAAAAATGTATCTTGATTTAAGGAAAGATTATTGGTGGCCGGGCATGAAACGTGATGTTGTGAAGTATGTTGAGCAATGCGTCACGTGTTTGTAAGTTAAGGCCGAGTACCAAAAGCCGTATGGTAAGTTACAACCATTAGAAATCCCGAAATGGAAATGGGAGCACATTACCATGGATTTCATCACAAAGTTACCTAAAACGGTGAGAACCCAATTTGATTCGATTTGGGTTATAGTTGATCGATTGACGAAAAGTGCTTTGTTTCTTCCCATTCGGGAAGCGATATCGTCGGAGACTTTGGCTAAGTTGTTTATCAAGGAAGTCATCTCTCGACACGGGGTTCCCATATCTATTATTTCGGATCGAGATACCCATTTTACATCTCGGTATTGGGAAAATTTTCACGAAGATATGGGTACACAATTGAAATTGAGCACGGCGTATCATCCTCAAACGGACGGTCAAACCGAACGTATGAACCAAACTTTGGAGGATATGTTACGGGCGTGTATTATTGATTTTGGTGGTAGTTGGGACGAGCACTTACCTTTGGTGAAATTCTCGTACAATAATAGTTATCATACTAGTATCGGGATGCCACCTTACGAGATGCTTTATGGGCGGAGGTGCCGAACTCCGATTTGTTGGTGTGAAATTGGTCAAAGAGAAATCGGGAGTACCGATTTGGTTTTAGAGACGAATAGCAAGATTGATATGATTCGGGATCATTTGAAAAAGGCTCAAGATAGACAAAAGTCGTATGCCGACAAACGTAGGCGAATGATCGAATTTCAAGAAGGTGACATGGTGATGCTTAAGGTTTCACCATGGAAAGGCATTATTCGGTTTAGAAAACGGGGAAAGTTAGCTCCTCGGTTTATTGGGCCATTTAAGGTTTTAGCTCGTGTTGGTGAAGTCGCGTATCGTTTGGAATTACCCGAAGAGCTTGCGGGGATCCATAATACATTTCATGTTTCCCATCTCCGCAAGTGTTTTGCGGATGATTCATCTTGGGTACCATTAGACGAAATTGAGTTAAATAACAAGTTAGAATATATTGAGGAGCCGATTGCCATACTCGATGAGAAGGTCAAAAGGTTGAGAAATAAAGAGGTGAGAACTTTTAAAGTTCAATGGCGTCGGAGTAAAGGTTTCAAGTTTACTTGAGAGCCCGAAGAATTCGTGTTGGTTTATCTTCCCTCTTGTCATGCGGCATGGATTGCGAGGACGCGCTCCGATTCAAGTGGGGGAGAGTTGTAAGACCCAAATATTTATTGTGTACATAAGTGTAAATAAGATGCTTGAAGTGGGGGTTTCATTGTACATTTTAAAATAAAGAAGATTCTGACCAGGGCAATATGCGCGCCGCGCAGGCCTTTGGCGCGCCGCGCCATTGGTCTGTGACAGATTCCTTTCTTTTGAATTAGATATTCTGAGGGCTTTTTGGTAATTACGCATGGGGGCCCGAATTTAAGGCCTAGATCAGTTCTTGGAGCTTCATTTACTCCATCTTCAACAACCCTTATCACCTCCATTTAATTTCTAGAGAGAGAGTGATATTCTAGTGAGGGAAAACTCATTTTGGGGAAGAAGAAGAAGGAATCTTGCTTAAGCTCAAGTTCTAAAGTTGTTCATCTACTTCCTAGCTACATTTTGAGTGTGGTGGTATGTTCTAACTTTGTTTTCCTTGTTTAATTTGATTAAGGGTTAGGGTTTGGGGTAAGTGATGAACTTAAAACCCATTTTGTTAGTGAATTGGGTGTTTTGGGTGAATTTAGGTCATGTAGACTCAAAGATGACTAACTAGGGTTTTTCAAAGTATTAATTGATGTTTATGAGCTTAAATTAGTTAGTTAATTACTAGCACACCTAGAAATAAGTAAATGGGCGTTGTGTGGGTTAGTGGATGACCCCAAATGGGTGTTGAAATGTCCCGTTCTTATTGATTAAAAACGTTCCATATTAATTGATTTCGTTGCGAGGTTTTGACCTCTATATGAGACGTTTTTCAAAGACTGCATTCATTTTTAAAACAAACCATAACCTTTATTTCATAAATAAAGGTTTAAAAGCTTTACGTAGATTATCAAATAATGATAATCTAAAATATCCTGTTTACACACGACCATTACATAATGGTTTACAATACAAATATGTTACATCGAAATCAGTTTCTTGAATGCAGTTTTTACACAATATCATACAGACATGGACTCCAAATCTTGTCCTTATTTTAGTATGCAATAGCGGAAGCTCTTAGTATTCACCTGAGAATAAACATGCTTTAAACGTCAACAAAAATGTTGGTGAGTTATAGGTTTAACCTATATGTATCAAATCGTAACAATAGACCACAAGATTTCATATTTCAATACACATCCCATGCATAGAGATAAAAATCATTCATATGGTGAACACCTGGTAACCGACATTAACAAGATGCATATATATAAGAATATCCCCATCATTCCGGGACACCCTTTGGATATGATATAAATTTCGAAATACTAAAGCATCCGGTACTTTGGATGGGGTTTGTTAGGCCCAATAGATCTATCTTTAGGATTCGCGTCAATTAGGGTGTCTGTTCCCTAATTCTTAGATTACCAGACTTAATAAAAAGGGGCATATTCGATTTCGATAATTCAACCATAGAATGTAGTTTCACGTACTTGTGTCTATTTTGTAAATCATTTATAAAACCTGCATTTATTCTCATCCCAAAAATATTAGATTTTAAAAGTGGGACTATAACTCACTTTCACAGATTTTTACTTCATCGGGAAGTAAGACTTGGCCACTGGTTGATTCACGAACCTATAACAATATATACATATATATCAAAGTATGTTCAAAATATATTTACAACACTTTTAATATATTTTGATGTTTTAAGTTTATTAAGTCAGCTGTCCTCGTTAGTAACCTACAACTAGTTGTCCACAGTTAGATGTACAGAAATAAATCGATAAATATTATCTTGAATCAATCCACGACCCAGTGTATACGTATCTCAGTATTGATCACAACTCAAACTATATATATTTTGGAATCAACCTCAACCCTGTATAGCTAACTCCAACATTCACATATAGAGTGTCTATGGTTGTTCCGAAATATATATAGATGTGTCGACATGATAGGTCGAAACATTGTATACGTGTCTATGGTATCTCAAGATTACATAATATACAATACAAGTTGATTAAGTTATGGTTGGAATAGATTTGTTACCAATTTTCACGTAGCTAAAATGAGAAAAATTATCCAATCTTGTTTTACCCATAACTTCTTCATTTTAAATCCGTTTTGAGTGAATCAAATTGCTATGGTTTCATATTGAACTCTATTTTATGAATATAAACAGAAAAAGTATAGGTTTATAGTCAGAAAAATAAGTTACAAGTCGTTTTTGTAAAGGTAGTCATTTCAGTCGAAAGAACGACGTCTAGATGACCATTTTAGAAAATATACTTCCACTTTGAGTTTAACCATAATTTTTGGATATAGTTTCATGTTCATAATAAAAATCATTTTCTCAGAATAACAACTTTTAAATCAAAGTTTATCATAGTTTTTAATTAACTAACCCAAAACAGCCCGCGGTGTTACTACGACGGCGTAAATCCGGTTTTACGGTGTTTTTCGTGTTTCCAGGTTTTAAATCATTAAGTTAGCATATAATATAGATATAGAACATGTGTTTAGTTGATTTTAAAAGTCAAGTTAGAAGGATTAACTTTTGTTTGCGAACAAGTTTAGAATTAACTAAACTATGTTCTAGTGATTACAAGTTTAAACCTTCGAATAAGATAGCTTTATATATATGAATCGAATGATGTTATGAACATCATTACTACCTTAAGTTCCTTGGATAAACCTACTGGAAAAGAGAAAAATGGATCTAGCTTCAACAGATCCTTGGATGGCTCGAAGTTCTTGAAGCAGAATCATGACACGAAAACAAGTTCAAGTAAGATCATCACTTGAAATAAGATTGTTATAGTTATAGAAATTGAACCAAAGTTTGAATATGATTATTACCTTGTATTAGAATGATAACCTACTGTAAGAAACAAAGATTTCTTGAGGTTGGATGATCACCTTACAAGATTGGAAGTGAGCTAGCAAACTTGAAAGTATTCTTGATTTTATGTAACTAGAACTTGTAGAATATATGAAGAACACTTAGAACTTGAAGATAGAACTTGAGAGAGATCAATTATATGAAGAAAATTGAAGAATGAAAGTGTTTGTAGGTGTTTTTGGTCGTTGGTGTATGGATTAGATATAAAGGATATGTAATTTTGTTTTCATGTAAATAAGTCATGAATGATTACTCATATTTTTGTAATTTTATGAGATATTTCATGCTAGTTGACAAATGATGGTTCCCACATGTGTTAGGTGACTCACATGGGCTGCTAAGAGCTGATAATTTGAGTGTATATACCAATAGTACATACATCTAAAAGCTGTGTATTGTACGAGTACGAATACGGGTGCATACGAGTAGAATTGTTGATGAAACTGAACGAGGATGTAATTGTAAGCATTTTTGTTAAGTAGAAGTATTTTGATAAGTGTATTGAAGTCTTTCAAAAGTGTATAAATACATATTAAAACACTACATGTATATACATTTTAACTGAGTCGTTAAGTCATCGTTAGTCGTTACATGTAAGTGTTGTTTTAAAACCTTTAGGTTAACGATCTTGTTAAATGTTGTTAACCCAATGTTTATAATATCAAATGAGATTTTAAATTATTATATTATCATGATATTATCATGTATGAATATCTCTTAATATGATATATATATACATTAAATGTCTTTACAACGATAATCGTTACCTATATGTCTCGTTTAAAAATCATTAAGTTAGTAGTCTTGTTTTTACATATGTAGTTCATTGTTAATATACTTAATGATATGTTTACTTATCATAGTATCATGTTAACTATATATATATCCATATATATGTCATCATATAGTTTTTACAAGTTTTAACGTTCGTGAATCACCGGTCAACTTGGGTGGTCAATTGTCTATATGAAACATATTTCAATTAATCAAGTCTTAACAAGTTTGATTGCTTAACATGTTGGAAACATTTAATCATGTAAATATCAATCTCAATTAATATATATAAACATGGAAAAGTTCGGGTCACTACAGTACCTACCCGTTAAATAAATTTCGTCCCGAAATTTTAAGCTGTTGAAGGTGTTGACGAATCTTCTGGAAATAGATGCGGGTATTTCTTCTTCATCTGATCTTCACGCTCCCAGGTGAACTCGGGTCCTCTACGAGCATTCCATCGAACCTTAACAATTGGTATCTTGTTTTGCTTAAGTCTTTTAACCTCACGATCCATTATTTCGACGGGTTCTTCGATGAATTGAAGTTTTTTGTTGATTTGGATTTCATCTAACGGAATAGTGAGATCTTCTTTAGCAAAACATTTCTTCAAATTCGAGACGTGGAAAGTGTTATGTACAGCCACGAGTTGTTGAGGTAACTCAAGTCGGTAAGCTACTGGTCCGACACGATCAATAATCTTGAATGGTCCAATATACCTTGGATTTAATTTCCCTCGTTTACCAAATCAAACAACGCCTTTCCAAGGTGCAACTTTAAGCATGACCATCTCTCCAATTTCAAATTCTATATCTTTTCTTTTAATGTCTGCGTAGCTCTTTTGTCGACTTTGGGCGGTTTTCAACCGTTGTTGAATTTGGATGATCTTCTCGGTAGTTTCTTGTATAATCTCTGGACCCGTAATCTGTCTATCCCCCACTTCACTCCAACAAATCGGAGACCTGCACTTTCTACCATAAAGTGCTTCAAACGGCGCCATCTCAATGCTTGAATGGTAGCTGTTGTTGTAGGAAAATTCTGCTAATGGTAGATGTCGATCCCAACTGTTTCCGAAATCAATAACACCTGCTCGTAGCATGTCTTCAAACGTTTGTATCGTCCTTTCACTCTGCCCATCGGTTTGTGGATGATAGGCAGTACTCGTGTCTAGACGAGTTCCTAATGCTTGTTGTAATGTCTGCCAGAATCTTGAAATAATTCTGCCATCCCTATCAGAGATAATAGAGATTGGTATTCCATGTCTGGAGACGACTTCCTTCAAATACAGTCGTGCTAACTTCTCCATCTTGTCATCTTCTCTTATTGGCAGGAAGTGTGCTGATTTGGTGAGACGATCAACTATTACCCAAATAGTATCAAAACCACTTGCAGTCCTTGGCAATTTAGTGATGAAATCCATGGTATTGTTTTCCCATTTCCATTCCGGGATTTCGGGTTGTTGAAGTAGACCTGATGGTTTCTGATGCTCAGCTTTGACCGTAGAACACGTCAAACATTCTCCTACATATTTAGCAACATCGGCTTTCATACCCGGCCACCAAAAATGTTTCTTGAGATCCTTGTACATCTTCCCCGTTCCAGGATGTATTGAGTATCTAGTTTTATGAGCTTCTCTAAGTACCATTTCTCTCATATCTCCAAATTTTGGTACCCAAATCCTTTCAGCCCTATACCGGGTTCCGTCTTCCCGAATATTAAGATGCTTCTCCGATCCTTTGGGTATTTCATCCTTTAAATTTCCCTCTTTTAAAACTCCTTGTTGTGCCTCCTTTATTTGAGTAGTAATGTTATTATGAATCATTATATTCATAGATTTTACTCGAATGGGTTCTCTGTCCTTCCTGCTCAAGGCATCGGCTACCACATTTGCCTTCCCCGGGTGGTAACGAATCTCAAAGTCGTAATCATTCAATAATTCAATCCACCTACGTTGCCTCATATTTAGTTGTTTCTGATTAAATATGTGTTGAAGACTTTTGTGGTCGGTATATATAATACTTTTGACCCCATATAAGTAGTGCCTCCAAGTCTTTAATGCAAAAACAACCGCGCCTAATTCCAAATCATGCGTCGTATAATTTTGTTCGTGAATCTTCAATTGTCTAGACGCATAAGCAATCACCTTCGTTCGTTGCATTAATACACAACCGAGACCTTGCTTTGATGCATCACAATAAATCACAAAATCATCATTCCCTTCAGGCAATGACAATATAGGTGCCGTAGTTAGCTTTTTCTTCAATAACTGAAATGCTTTCTCTTGTTCATCATTCCATTCAAATTTCTTCCCTTTATGCGTTAATGTAGTCAAGGGTTTTGCTATTCTGGAAAAGTCTTGGATGAACCTTCTGTAGTAACCAGCTAGTCCTAAAAACTGGCGTATGTGTTTCGGAGTTTTCGGGGTTTCCCACTTTTCAACAGTTTCTATCTTTGCCGGATCCACCTTAATACCTTCTTTGTTCACTATGTGACCGAGGAATTGAACTTCTTCCAACCAAAATGCACACTTTGAAAACTTAGCGTACAATTCTTCCTTCCTCAATACTTCTAACACCTTTCTCAAATGTTCACCGTGTTCTTGGTCATTCTTTGAGTAAATAAGTATGTCATCAATGAAAACAATGACAAACTTGTCAAGGTATGGTCCACACACTCGGTTCATAAGGTCCATGAACACAGCTGGTGCATTAGTTAAACCAAACGGCATGACCATAAACTCTTAATGACCGTAACGTGTTCTGAAAGCAGTCTTTGGAATATCATCTTCTTTCACCCGCATTTGATGATACCCAGAACGTAAGTCAATCTTTGAATAAACAGACGAGCCTTGTAGTTGATCAAATAAGTCATCGATTCTCGGTAGTGGGTAGCAGTTCTGGTAAGTTTGTTCAACTCTCGGTAGTCGATACACAACCTGAATGTACCATCTTTCTTCTTGACAAACAAAACAGGAGCTCCCCACGGTGATGTGCTTGGTCGAATGAAACCACGCTCTAAAAGTTCTCGTAATTGGCTTTGCAGTTCTTTCATCTCGCTGGGTGCAAGTCTGTAAGGAGCACGAGCTATTGGTGCAGCTCCTGGTACAAGATCTATTTGAAATTCAACGGATCGATATGGGGGTAATCCCGGTAATTCTTTCGAAAATACATCGGGAAATTCTTTTGCAATGGGAACATCATTGATGCTCTTTTTTCAGTTTGTACTTTCTCGACGTGTGCTAGAATAGCATAGCAACATTTTCTTATTAGTTTTTGTGCCTTCAAATTACTAATAAGATGTAGCTTCGTGTTGCCCTTTTCTCCGTACACCATTAAGGGTTTTCCTTTTTCTCGTATAATGCGAATTGCATTTTTGTAACAAACGATCTCTGCTTTCACTTCTTTCAACCAGTCCATACCGATTATCACATCAAAACTCCCTAACTCTGCTGGTATCAAATCAATCTTAAATGTTTCGCTAACCAGTTTAATTTCTCGATTCCGACATATATTATCTGCTGAAATTAATTTACCATTTGCTAATTCGAGTAAAAATTTACTATCCAAAGGCGTCAATGGACAACTTAATTTAGCACAAAAATCTCTACTCATATAGCTTCTATTCTCACCCGAATCAAATAAAACGTAAGCAGATTTATTGTCAATAAGAAACGTACCCGTAACAAGCTCCGGGTCTTCCTGTGCCTCTGCCGCATTAATATTGAAAACTCTTCCGCGGCCTTGTCCATTCGTGTTCTCCTGGTTCGGGCAATTTCTAATAATGTGGCCCGGTTTTCCATATTTATAACAAACTACATTGGCATAACTTGCTCCGACACTACTTGCTCCGCCATTACTCATTCCGACACCATTTGTTCCTTTCGTTCTATTAACCCCTGGTCCGTAGACCTCACATTTCGCCACGCTATGACCATTTCTTTTACACTTGTTGCAAAATTTGGTGCAGAACCCCGAGTGATTCTTTTCACACCTTTGGCATAGCTGCTTCTGATTGTTGTTGTTGTTGCGGTTATTGTTGTTGTTGGGATGATTGTTGTAGTTGCTGTTGTTGTTGTTGTTGTTGTTGTTGTTGGGCCGTTTGTTGTAGTTGCGATTGATGTTGCGATTGTTGGGATAATTGTTGCGATTATTGTTGTAATTGCTGTTGTTGTTGTATTGGTGATTCTTATCACCGTTTTCCTCCCACTTTCTTTTGACTTGCTTTACATTGGCCTCTTCAGCAGTCTGTTCTTTAATTCTTTCTTCAATCTGGTTCACTAGTTTGTGAGCCATTCTACATGCCTGTTGTATGGAGGCGGGTTCGTGTGAACTTATATCTTCTTGGATTCTTTCCGGTAATCCTTTCACAAACGCGTCGATCTTCTCTTCCTCATCTTCGAATGCTCCCGGACACAATAGGCACAATTCTGTGAATCGTCTTTCGTACGTGGTAATATCAAATCCTTGGGTTCATAACCCTCTAAGTTCTGTCTTGAGCTTATTGACCTCGGTTCTGGGACGGTACTTCTCGTTCATCAAGTGCTTGAATGCTGACCACGGTAGTGCGTACGCATCATCTTGTCCCACTTGCTCTAGATAGGTATTCCACCATGTTAATGCAGAACCTGTGAAGGTATGCGTAGCGTACTTCACTTTGTCCTCTTCAGTACACTTACTTATGGCAAACACCGATTCGACCTTCTCGGTCCACCGTTTCAATTCGATCGGTCCTTCGGTTCCATCAAATTCCAAAGGTTTGCAGGCAGTGAATTCTTTGTAGGTGCATCCTACACGATTTCCTGTACTGCCAGATCCAAGGTTATTATTGGTATGTATCGCAGCCTGTACTGCGGCTATGTTTGAAGCTAGAAAAGTATGAAATTCCTCTTCATTCATATTCACGGTGTGTCGAGTAGTCGGTGCCATTTCCTTCAAAATAGTCAAATGGAACAAGTTAATCATATAGAATATTAAGAGTAGTTAATAGTATTTCGTAGCATAATATGAACTCATTTATAAAAGCTTTTTCTTCATATTAGCGTTTTATAAGTTTAAATTCGGGTAGTACCTACCCGTTAAGTTCATACTTAGTAGCTAATATACAATTCAACTACTACAATTCTATATGAAAAACTGATTATAATAATATTTCGCGTTCAAACTTTTACACAATATTTTACAAACTTACAATACCGCTTATTTTACATATAGCATGAAATATAGCACACAATAAATTTGATACAAGATGGTTGTGAAGATAATTCTAGCTAGTACACAAGTCGTTCAGCAAAGGCAATAAAGACACGTAATTCATACGTCCAGAAACAAGTCATGCATTCTGGTTTTACTAGGATTACTTCCCATCCTTGGTCTTGTGGAACATAACCGTTATGGCCGTTGATAAGACAGCGTGTTGTAACGTCGTCAAAGGGACGAGGGTTACGTAATGTCCAACAATCTCGTAACAATCTAAAAACCTCATTTCTTACCCCAATTACCGACTCCGTCACTTGTGGAAACGTTTTGTTTAATAGTTGTAGCCCGATGTTCTTGTTCTCACTTTGGTGAGAAGCGAACATTACTAATCCGTAAGCATAACATGCTTCTTTATGTTGCATGTTAGCCGCTTTTTCTAAATCACGAAGTCCAATATTCGGATATATTGAGTCAAAATAATTTCTTAACCCGTTGCGTAAAATAGCATTTGGGTTCCCCGCAATATATGCGTCAAAGTAAACACATCGTAACTTATGGGTTTCCCAATGTGATATCCCCCATCTTTCAAACGAAAGTCTCTTATAAACCAAGACATTCTTGGAACGTTCTTCGAATGTCTTACAAACTGATCTCGCCTTAAATAGTTGTGCCGAAGAATTCTGACCGACTCTAGACAAGATTTCATCAATCATGTCTCCGGGTAGGTCTCTTAAAATATTGGGTTGTCTATCCATTTTGTGTTTTTATACTGTAAAATAGACAAGAGTTAGATTCATAAAAAAAAATACTTATTAATACAAGCAATTTTTACATATATCATAAAGCATAAGCACACTATATTACTTATATTACACCACACGAATACAACTATCTTATTCTGACTCGCTTGTTTATTCTTCTTCGGTTTTGGTTCGTTTTGCCAAGTTTCTAGGGATATATGATGTTCCCCTAATACGAGCCGTCGTTATCCACATTGGTTTAGAAAAACCTGGTGGTTTAGAGGTTCCCGGGTCATTGTTACAACTTAAGGACTTCGGGGGTTGACGATACATATAAAGTTCATCGGGGTTGGAATTAGATTCCTCTATTTTGTGCCCTTTCCCTTATTATTTTATTTTTCCTTTTTAAATTCAATTGGGGTAATTTCTATAACATCATCGAAATTCTCGTCGGAATCCGATTCATCAGAGAATTGGTAATCCTCCCAATATTTTGCTTCCTTGGCGGAAACACCATTGACCATAATTAACCTTGGTCGTTTGGTTGAGGATTTTCTTTTACTTAACCGTTTTATTATTTCCCCCACCGGTTCTATTTCTTCATCCGGTTCCGATTCTTCTTCCGGTTCTGACTCTTCTTCCGGTTCCTCTTCGGGAACTTGTGAATCAGTCCACGAATCATTCCAATTTACATTTGACTCTTCATTATTATTAGGTGAGTCAATGGGACTTGTTCTAGAGGTAGACATCTATCACATAATATCAAATGCGTTAAGAGATTAATATATCACATAATATTCACATGTTAAAAATATATAGTTTCCAACAAAATTTGTTAAGCAATCATTTTTCAAGTAAACACGGTCGAAGTCCAGACTCACTAATGCATCCTAACAAACTCGATAAGACACACTAATGCAAATTTTCTGGTTCTCTAAGACCAACGCTCTGATACCAACTGAAATGTCCCGTTCTTATTGATTAAAAACGTTCCATATTAATTGATTTCGTTGCGAGGTTTTGACCTCTATATGAGACGTTTTTCAAAGACTGCATTCATTTTTAAAACAAACCATAACCTTTATTTCATAAATAAAGGTTTAAAAGCTTTACGTAGATTATCAAATAATGATAATCTAAAATATCCTGTTTACACACGACCATTACATAATGGTTTACAATACAAATATGTTACATCGAAATCATTTTCTTGAATGCAGTTTTTACACAATATCATACAGACATGGACTCCAAATCTTGTCCTTATTTTAGTATGCAACAGCGGAAGCTCTTAGTATTCACCTGAGAATAAACATGCTTTAAACGTCAACAAAAATGTTGGTGAGTTATAGGTTTAACCTATATGTATCAAATCGTAACAATAGACCACAAGATTTCATATTTCAATACACATCCCATACATAGAGATAAAAATCATTCATATGGTGAACACCTGGTAACCGACATTAACAAGATGCATATATATAAGAATATCCCCATCATTCCGGGACACCCTTCGGATATGATATAAATTTCGAAGTACTAAATTTTTCGGTACTTTGAATGGGGTTTGTTAGGCCCAATAGATCTATCTTTAGGATTCGCGTCAATTAGGGTGTCTGTTCCCTAATTCTTAGATTACCAGACTTAATAAAAAGGGGCATATTCGATTTCGATAATTCAACCATAGAATGTAGTTTCACGTACTTGTGTCTATTTTGTAAATCATTTATAAAACCTGCATGTATTCTCATCCCAAAAATATTAGATTTTAAAAGTGGGACTATAACTCACTTTCACAGATTTTTACTTCGTCGGGAAGTAAGACTTGGCCACTGGTTGATTCACGAACCTATAACAATATATACATATATATCAAAGTATGTTCAAAATATATTTACAACACTTTTAATATATTTTGATGTTTTAAGTTTATTAAGTCAGCTGTCCTCGTTAGTAACCTACAACTAGTTGTCCACAGTTAGATGTACAGAAATAAATCGATAAATATTATCTTGAATCAATCCACGACCCAGTGTATACGTATCTCAGTATTGATCACAACTCAAACTATATATATTTTGGAATCAACCTCAACCCTGTATAGCTAACTCCAACATTCACATATAGAGTGTCTATGGTTGTTCCGAAATATATATAGATGTGTCAACATGATAGGTCGAAACATTGTATACGTGTCTATGGTATCTCAAGATTACATAATATACAATACAAGTTGATTAAGTTATGGTTGGAATAGATTTGTTACCAATTTTCACGTAGCTAAAATGAGAAAAATTATCCAATCTTGTTTTACCCATAACTTCTTCATTTTAAATCCGTTTTGAGTGAATCAAATTGCTATGGTTTCATATTGAACTCTATTTTATGAATCTAAACAGAAAAAGTATAGGTTTATAGTCGGAAAAATAAGTTACAAGTCATTTTTGTAAAGGTAGTCATTTCAGTCGAAAGAACGACGTCTAGATGACCATTTTAGAAAACATACTTCCACTTTGAGTTTAACCATAATTTTTGGATATAGTTTCATGTTCATAATAAAAATCATTTTCTCAGAATAACAACTTTTAAATCAAAGTTTATCATAGTTTTTAATTAACTAACCCAAAACAGCCCGCGGTGTTACTACGACGGCGTAAATCCGGTTTTACGGTGTTTTTCGTGTTTTCAGGTTTTAAATCATTAAGTTAGCATATAATATAAATATAGAACATGTGTTTAGTTGATTTTAAAAGTCAAGTTAGAAGGATTAACTTTTGTTTGCGAACAAGTTTAGAATTAACTAAACTATGTTCTAGTGATTACAAGTTTAAACCTTCGAATAAGATAGCTTTATATATATGAATCGAATGATGTTATGAACATCATTACTACCTTAAGTTCCTTGGATAAACCTACTGGAAAAGAGAAAAATGGATCTAGCTTCAACAGATCCTTGGATGGCTCGAAGTTCTTGAAGCAGAATCATGACACGAAAACAAGTTCAAGTAAGATCATCACTTGAAATAAGATTGTTATAGTTATAGAAATTGAACCAAAGTTTGAATATGATTATTACCTTGTATTAGAATGATAACCTACTGTAAGAAACAAAGATTTCTTGAGGTTGGATGATCACCTTACAAGATTGGAAGTGAGCTAGCAAACTTGAAAGTATTCTTGATTTTATGTAACTAGAACTTGTAGAATATATGAAGAACACTTAGAACTTGAAGATAGAACTTGAGAGAGATCAATTAGATGAAGAAAATTGAAGAATGAAAGTGTTTGTAGGTGTTTTTGGTCGTTGGTGTATGGATTAGATATAAAGGATATGTAATTTTGTTTTCATGTAAATAAGTCATGAATGATTACTCATATTTTTGTAATTTTATGAGATATTTCATGCTAGTTGACAAATGATGGTTCCCACATGTGTTAGGTGACTCACATGGGCTGCTAAGAGCTGATCATTTGAGTGTATATACCAATAGTACATACATCTAAAAGCTGTGTATTGTACGAGTACGAATACGGGTGCATACGAGTAGAATTGTTGATGAAACTGAACGAGGATGTAATTGTAAGCATTTTTGTTAAGTAGAAGTATTTTGATAAGTGTATTGAAGTCTTTCAAAAGTGTATAAATACATATTAAAACACTACATGTATATACATTTTAACTGAGTCGTTAAGTCATCATTAGTCGTTACATGTAAGTGTTGTTTTAAAACCTTTAGGTTAACTATCTTGTTAAATGTTGTTAACCCAATGTTTATAATATCAAATGAGATTTTAAATTATTATATTATCATGATATTATCATGTATGAATATCTCTTAATATGATATATATATATATATACATTAAATGTCTTTACAACGATAATCGTTACCTATATGTCTCGTTTAAAAATCATTAAGTTAGTAGTCATGTTTTTACATATGTAGTTCATTGTTAATATACTTAATGATATGTTTACTTATCATAGTATCATGTTAACTATATATATATATCCATATATATGTCATCATATAGTTTTTACAAGTTTTAACGTTCGTGAATCACCGGTCAACTTGGGTGGTCAATTGTCTATATGAAACATATTTCAATTAATCAAGTCTTAACAAGTTTGATTGCTTAACATGTTGGAAACATTTAATCATGTAAATATCAATCTTAATTAATATATATAAACATGGAAAAGTTCGGGTCACTACAGGTGTGTTGACCTTAATTTGGTCAAATGGGTCAAAATGGACCTAAGTTAGTTAATGTTTGTATGTAATGCATAAACCTCGCGTTGAAATGTGTTTTAAACCTAACTTGGCTAATGATTAGGGTTTCGGGGATGTTAACCCAAATATTAGGGTTAAGGTTGCAAATGGGTCGAAATTGCACCATGGGTCAAGATAACACTAGAATGGAGTTTTAGTTGGTTGACCAACTTGAGTTTGTGATTGATATTATGTATAATGTAATAGGTACGTTACATTGAAGATTTCCGAGCTTGATTATCTTTCATAAGAGACTTTGAGGTGAGTGGAGTAATTATACGTATGTGTATATGACGTGTTTATTTGTAGGTGTTATGGTATGAACCATCAAGCCGGTAGTGCCATAACATGTGTGCAATAAGATGTGAACAACGAGCCGGTAGAATCGAGTGTGAACCACGAGCCGGTAGCACTATAAACTAGATGTGAACCACGAGCCGGTAGCATCGAGTGTGAACCACGAGCCGGTAGCACTATAAAATAAGATGTGAACCACGAGCCGGTAGCATCGAGTGTGAACCACGAGCCGGTAGCACTATAAAAGAGTATGACTCAATTGCGTATGGTGTGAACCACGAACCGGTAGCACCATAGCGTTTATGGTTAACCATATTGAGATTGTCGATTATTTAGCATATTGTTTATATATATATATATATATATATATATATATATATATATATATATATATATATACATTGTGTTGAGTATATGCTAATGTAGTTTTGTGATAACGTACGACTTGTTAAGTGTTTTGGGTACGATGACATGCTAATTGAGTTACGAGTTCGTACGAGGTATTTATTGAATGTGATTGCAAATAGATGGGTTATATATATGTATGTGTAATTATTGCATTCACTAAGCTTTGCTTACCCTCTCGTTGTTTACCTTTTTATAGGCTCAGGTATGGACAAGGGTAAGGGCGTTTGTTTGGAGTAGAGATCCCGTTGTGTTAGGGGACGCTTTTGGGAGATATTAGCTTTTGGAGTTTGACCGAGACATGAGTAGTTTAACCCCAAACACCATGCTTGTAGTGTCGTTTGGTATTTAAACTTTTTGCGGTCGAAACTCACGTTATGTATTAAACTCGTAATTCGGGCCGATGTGGGCCCCGCTTTGTAAAACTTATTTTATGTTTGAATCGTGTTAGTTTTACATATTGGAATATGTTGTTAAAAGCGTTTCGTCTAAATATGTCGGGAAGTGGGCGATCTTTTTCACAAAAAAGGAAAAGTTGGACAGGCCGTTTTGGCGCGCCGCGCAGGTAAGTGGCGCGCCGCGCCACTATGCTGTACAAATTTTTTTTTTATTTTGCACATTTCGATTGCATATGGGTTGGGTTGTTACAAGATGTTGGACAGGAAGAACATTGTTGTAATGTCAATGTATGTGAAGGATAAAGCTTTCCGGCCGTGGATTAAATGCGAGATTACTTTCATGTTAAATTTTGCGAATTAAAATCAGCTTATATGTGAGGAGATTTGCGATAAGTTATGTATTGGTTATGGGATTAAACAACATGGTAAATATGTTGGTCTGGTAAAAGAAGAGAAAAATGGAGAAGGGTTTATAAAGTACCAAAAGGGATACTGTTTGTGGATAAGATGTATGTGAATGAACAAGGATGTGAGGGCTTATGCTATAAAGATCCAAATAGAATGGAATGTTTTTCAGTCTATGTATGCACTTAATAGTGAATCCATAAGCCATAATCTAGCACTGCTACAAGAATGTTGTAGTGACCCGAACTTTTCCATGTTTATATATATTAAATTAAATTGATATTTACATGATTAAGTGTTTCCAACATGTTAAGCAATCAAATTTGTTAAGACTTGATTAATTGAAATAGGTTTCATATAGACTTTTGACCACCCAAGTTGACCGGCGATTCATGAATGTTAAAACTTGTAAAAACTATATGATGACATATATATGGATATATATATATATATAGTTAACATGATATTATGATAAGTATGTACCTCATTAAGTATTTTAACAATGAGTTATATACATAAAAATGAGACTATTGAATTAAGAAACTCGAAAACGATATATATAACGGTTATCGTTATAACAACGTCTTACTAATTACATATGAATCATATTAATATATTGATACACTATGATAAATATGACAAATGATAATTAAACATATCATTAAGTGTATTAACAATGAACTTCATATGTAAAAACAAGACTACTAACTTAAGGATTTCGAAACGAGACATATATGTAACGATTATCGTTGTAACGACATTTAAATGTATATATATCATATTAAGATATATTAATACATCATAATATCATGATAATGTAATAATTTAACATCTCATTATATATAATAAACAATATTTAACAAGATCGTTAACTTAAAGGTTTCAAAACAACACTTACATGTAACGACTAACGATGACTTAACGACTCAGTTAAAATGTATATACATGTAGTGTTTTAATATGTATTCATACACTCTTGAAAGACTTCAAGACACTTATCAAAGTACTTCTACTTAACAAAAATGCTTACAATTACATCCTCGTTCATTTTCATCAACAATTCTACTCGTATGCACCCGTATTCGTACTTGTACAATACCCAGCTTCTAAATGTATTTACTATTGTAATATATACTCCAATGATCAGCTCTTAGCAGCCCTTGTGAGTCGCCTAACACATGTGGGAACCATTATTTGGCAACTAGCATGAAATATCTAACAAAACAACAAAGTAATGGAGCCTATATTTGACTCCATATTCATGCCACATTACACCTACCACAAACACACTTTGATTTCCATTTTTATGCATCAAATTACTCTCTATCAATTAATCTCTTAGTGTTCTAAGTGTTCTTCAACATTTCCTTCATAATCTAGCTCAATCTAGGTAACCTAGATCAACATACAAAATAACTACTCAAGAACACACCAACAACACTTCCAAGTTTGCTAGCTTACTTTCAATCTTGCAAATTCATTTCAAGTGATCATCCAATCTCAAGAAATCTTTCTTATTTACAGTAAGATATCTTTCTAATTCAAGGTAATAATCATACTCAAACTTTGATTCAATTTCTATAACTATAACAATCTTATTTCGAGTGAAAATCTTACTTGAACTTGTTTTCGTGTCATGATTCTACTTCAAGAACTTTCAAGCCATCCAAGGATCCTTTGAAGCTAGATCTATTTTTCTCATTTCCAGTAGGTTTATCCACAAAACCTGAGGTAGTAATTATGTTCATAACATCATTCGATTCATATATATATAAAACTACCTTATTCGAAGGTTTAAACTTGTAATCACTAGAACATAGTTTAGTTAATTCTAAATTGTTCGCAAACAAAAGTTAATTCTTCTAACTTTACTTTTAAAATCAACTAAACACATGTTCTATATCTATATGATATGCTAACTTAATGATTTAAAACCTGAAAACACGAAAAACACCGTAAAACCGGATATGCGCCGTCGTAGTAACACCGCGGGCTGTTTTGGGTTAGTTAATTAAAAACTATGATAAACTTTGATTTAAAAGTTGTTCTTCTGGGAAAATGATTTTTCTTATGAACATGAAACTATATCCAAAAATCATGGTTAAACTCAAAGTGGAAATATGTTTTCCAAAATGGTCATCTAGACGTCGTTCTTTCGACTGAAATGACTACCTTTACAAAAACGACTTGTAACCTGTATTTCCAACTATAAACTTATACTTTTTCTGTTTAGATTCATAAACTTAAGTTCAATATGAAACCATAGCAACTTGAATCACTCAAAACGGATTTAAAATGAAGAAGTTATGGGTAAAACAAGATTTGATAATTTTGCTTGTTGTAGCTACGTGAAAATTAGTAACAAATCTATATTAATCATATCCTAGCTAACTTATATTGTATAATACTTATATTCTAATATATTATGTAATCTTGGGATACCATAGACACGTATGCAAATGTTTTGACATATCATATCGACCCATGTATATATATTATTTGGAATAACCATAGACACTCTATATGCAGTAATGTCTGAGTTAGCTATACAGGGTTGAGGTTGATTCCAAAAATATATATACTTTGAGTTGTGATCTAGCCTGAGACATGTATACACTGGGTCGTGGATTGATTCAAGATAATATATATTAATTTATTTCTGTACATCTAACTATGGACAACTAGTTGTAGGTTACTAACGAGGACAGCTGACTTAATAAACTCAAATCATTAAAACATATTAAAAATGTTGTAAATATATTTTGAACATACTTTGATATATATGTACATATTTGTTATAGGTTCGTGAATCGACCAGTGGCCAAGTCTTACTTCCCGACGAAGTAAAAATCTGTGAAAGTGAGTTATAGTCCAACTTTTAAAATCTAATATTTTTGAGATGAGAATACATGCAATTTTATAAATATTTTACGAAAAAGACACAGGTAATTGAAACTACATTATATTGGTGAATGATCGAAGCCGAATATGCCCCTTTTGCTTGGTAGCCTAAGAATTAGTAAACCGATCTACTAATTGACGCGAATCCTAAAGATAGATCTATTGGGCCTAACGAACCCCATCCAAAGTACCGGATGCTTTAGTACTTCGAATTCGTTTTTTATCATGTCCGAAGGATTTCCCGGAATGATAGGGGATATTCTTATATGCATCTTTTTAATGTCGGTTACCAGGTGTTCACCATATGAATGATTTTTATCTCTATGTATGAGATGTATATTGAAATATGAAATCTTGTGGTCTATTATTATGATTTGATAAATATATAGGTTAAACCTATAACTCACCAACATTTTTGTTGACGTTTAAAGCATGTTTATTCTCAGGTGATTATTAAGAGCTTCCGCTGTTACATGCTAAAATATGGACAAGATTTGGTGTCAGCATGCTTGTATAATATTGTTTAAAACTGCATTCGAGATTTACTTTATTGTAACATATTAATATTGTAAACCAATATGTATGTAACATCCTCAATCGGGCCTAGATGTAAGATTACTAAAGTGCCCTTAAGTTAGTATTGTGTTATTATATGCTTTTATTTTTATTTAATGTTTATTATTAATTAATGATGTGGTTAGGACCAGTTTGTGACAAGGGTCACAGAACAGGTTTGTTTATTTAATTTGGACTCCTTTTGGGTTGCCAACTGACGTACGAAAGATATCAGATAACTGATAAATACCCGTGTGTCACACAGTGTGGGAATTAAACCCACTTTAGATGACTTAGGCAGTCTCTCTCTTGCATTTTCCAGATCCTTCCCAAAACACTCCTGTACCTTCCCTTCCACCTACAATCAAACCCTAATTCTTAAACATTGATCTTGAGCTCAAATTGGTGTTAGAATTGTGTTTGTTATCATTTACTGAGTCTATCAAGGTAAGTAACATGTGTTTTTGTGTTCAGTTCGTTGTTAAATTCATAGTTTTGTGTGAGTTTTGTAAAAAGCTTGAATTTGTGTCAAAACAAGTGATTTAAGTGTTGTTATGGTCAAATTGTTGTGGGTTTTGAGTCTATAACAAGTAGTGAACAAGTTGTGGTCGATTTTGGTGTTTAAAACGAGCTCTAGATCGAGATTTGAGGATTTCATCGTGAAGTCCGTAGCCTTTGTTCAGTTTCTGATGAAGATGAACACACTCGGCCGACTGTCGGTCGGCAGTCAACCGACTGAGGGTTGAACCGGCCGATTGACGAAGACAACCGACCGACTATTGAGTGAACCGACCGACTGAGATTTACCTTCGGCCGATTGATGTAATACCAAATGAATCGACCGACTGGGAAGGTCAGTCGACCGACTGAGTGTCCAGGGCAGAATATTTTACCTAAGTGTTGATTTTTAGCCATTATGCTGCCCGTTTGTATTTTGATGTTCAGGATGTAAATTTTGAAAGTGCACAAGTGTTAAGCAAAAAATTTTAGCGGATACTTTTTTCTGACAAAAATTTCTGTATTGTGTTATTTGATGTTAATGGACAAAAACTAACTTGTGTATATGTCTTTCTCGGGAGAAAAGGAGAAAGAGAAGGTTCAGTGATTAGATAGCTGAATACCTTCTCGTTTGCTGGTAATCGGTGAGTGGGACTAACTGGAGAATATAGTATATAGAAGCATGTTATATTATGATTGCCATGCTTGTTAGATATACTTATTGTTGTGGTTAGTTAGTACTTGTGATGACTGCATGTTAGTTGATGCTTGTTTGCTGGAGCCCAGTGTGTCCCTATTGTGTGGTAGCCTCAGTAGGAGAGATCAACCTGCGGGTTGGGTTCCTCTGTGGTAGCCTAGACAGCCGTGGTGTATATATATGTGAATGACACGTCTGTCACGTGTGGATTATGTATATACATACGGTGGTGGAGGAACTTCTGATAAGCCCCAGTCCGATCAGCTGGTGGTTAATGGTTTGGCCGAGCCGCCAGAGTCTCTGTAGATGGCACTTGGGTGATGTTTGTGTGTTAGACTATTGTGACATGATTAGTATAACACTTATGTATGCTATGGTCTGTAGTTAGTCGTACTCACTTAGCTTCGTGCTAATTCCCCTCCATCTCCTCCCTGCAGGTT
Source organism: Rutidosis leptorrhynchoides (assembly GCF_046630445.1). Lineage (NCBI taxonomy): Eukaryota > Viridiplantae > Streptophyta > Magnoliopsida > Asterales > Asteraceae > Rutidosis > Rutidosis leptorrhynchoides. Next base: position 604,887,211 of record NC_092333.1, on the reverse strand, counting down.
GATAGCTTTTGTAGATAGTGCTTTTAGGAGAAGACGGGCATGGTGATGTTATGTTGACAGGGTTAACTCTGATGTGGTCTTTTATAGTTTGAACTATGTTCTTTTGAGAACTTAATGTAGTTACGTCTTTTCTAGTTACGTATGGAATTTGTTGTAATGACACGTGACATCGGTTTGTACAAATGTTGATATCTTATTTAAATAATATAATGCTTCCGCTACGTACGTTTAAAAAAAAATTAGCGGTGTCATAAGTTGGTATCAGAGCTGAGTTTGGCAGCATGTGCGTTGTGATCTACATGTCATGTTCCCAAACTTAGAAGAGTCATGTCAAACATAACATGCTGGGGATGGGTTAAGTGAGTATTAGGACAGGATATGTGTTAGTTGTTAGTACTAACAGAATTTATACTAAGCTTTGGTGTGAGTGTTGTGGTAGTGCAGTAATGGCAGATAATCAAGCAACCGCTACTGGCCCTACTGTCCCTGGAACTGGTACTTTTAGAGCCCCTGACGAAGATGGACATGTGTCTTCAGAAGAAGAAACTTCTCAAGAAGTAATAGAACTTCAAAGTCGGTTACTAGAAGCTCAGGAGAAAATTAAGGAATTGGAACAAGAACGGGCGCCATGGAACCCTAATACCACTGCGTTAAACACAACCTTTCCTCCTAACTTTTATAATCAAGCCGGTGGCAGTTTTCAGTCACAGTTTCCACAAAATACTTATCAAAATCTCCAAATGCCATTCCCATTTAATCAGGCATTTCCAAACCAGATGATATACCCTTTTCAAGTCCCTGAGATAAGAAAGAAGTGTACATATAAACAGTTTATGGACTGCAAACCTCCTGAGTACAGCAGACACACAAACCCTACGATGACCCTCAATTGGCTAAGAGAACTGGAGAGGGCGTTAGAAGCATGTTTTTGTGAGCCAGAATCCATGATGTTATTTGCTAGTAGGCTTCTCAAAGGTGAAGCAATGGAATGGTGGGACTCTATCACTGCATATTTACCTAAAGAACAGATCAGTCAAATTACCTGGGAATAATTTGCTGCTAAAGTTCGTGAGCAGTATTGTTCTGAGTATGAGATGAAAAGATTGAAAACCGAGTTTCTGAGTATGAAGATGACAGAAAGTATGACGATTGATGAGGTTTTCAGAGATTTCACATCTAAGCTAAGGTTCGTTAACAGTGGGTACCAACTGAGAAAGATAAGATTCAGCATTTTATGCGGGTGATTAAGCCAGAGTACAGAACCATTGCGAGATTTGCAACAACCTTGGCGCAGGCTCATGAGATGGCTAAAGTTACAGAAGGTGATATAATGGCAGCAAAAAGAGAAAGTTCGAGAAGTGGATCTTTTGGGGGTAAATCAGAAGGTCAATCGAGTGGTCAGTCTGTTCAACAATCAAGTAAGCAATCAGGATTTCGTGGTAAGAAGTCAGGTGGGTTTAAACAGAAAAGTAAGTCTGGTATGAGTGGATCAGGTTCTAGTCAGTCTGGGTGGTGTAATGTTTGCAAGTCGACCCATGTCAGTCCGTGTTCTCCAATGACTAGAAGGTGTTTGAAATGTGGAGTGTTAGGTCATGAATCAACAACTTATTCTTTTAAGTCTAATGTTTGTTGGAGTTGCCATCAAGAGGGGCATAGATCAGCAAATTGTCCATCTGCGTCAAGATCCGATTCTGGGACAGGGTCAGGGGTGAGGTCAGTTACTTCCGGGGGATCTTCTGCTTCTACTGCCAAGCAAAAGAGAAGAATCCTCCAACAGCAGAGGCAAGGGCATTTTAGATGATGGTAGATGCTGCAACCGCTACCGATGACGTCATTACCGGTATGTTCTTGATTAATTCCTTGTCAGCTCGTGTGTTATTTGATTCTGGAGCGAATCGATCTTTTATGTCCTTAGGCTTCTGTGATAAGTTGAAGTTGCCTGTTAGAATGTTAGATGCGCCTTTGGGAATAGAAGTAGCTGATGGTAAAATGGTTCTATGCACATCATCTGTGTCTGGAATTACCATCGAAATTGACGACCATTCCTTTCCTTTAACCTGTTTGTTGATGCCTATACCTAGCTTTGATGTAGTCATAGGCATGAATTGGTTAAGAGCTAATAGGGCTAATATTAAGTGTGATAAGAATATGATTTCTTTCTGTTTGACCGACGGATCCCGAGTGATAGCTAGGGGAGAGCACAGTGGATTTAACTTCCCTATGGTTTCCCTAATGAAAGCTCAGAAAGTAATAACGAAAGGGTGTGATTCATTCTTAGCCTACGTGATTGATGTTAAGAAAGAGAAGAAGCAGTTGACTGATATTCCCGTTGTGTCAGAATTTCTCGAAGTATTTTCAGATGATTTACCAGGGTTACCTCCAGTACGTGAAGTAGAGTATAAAATTGATTTGGTTCCCAGTGCTACGCCAGTTGCAAAAGCTCCTTACAAATTAGCTCCGTCAGAAATTCGAGAGATGATGTCTCAGATTCAGGAACTGTTAGATAAGGGGTTTATCCGACCAAGTTCTTCACCGTGGGGTGCTCCTATTTTGTTTGTGAAAAAGAAAGATGGGTCGCTACGTGTGTGTATAGATTACCGCGACTTAAATAAGAGAACAATCAAGAATAAGTATCCGTTACCAAGAATAGATGACTTATTTGATCAGTTACAGGGTGCTTCCTATTTTTCAAAGATTGATTTACGTTCAGGGTATCATCAAGTACGTGTTGCAAGGAACAATATACCGAAAACAGCATTCAGAACTAGATATGGTCATTATGAATTTTTAGTTATGCCATTTGGGTTAACAAATGCGCCAGCAGTGTTTATGGATTTAATGAACAGGGTGTGTCGGCAGTATCTTGACAAGTTTGTGATTGTCTTCATAGATGATATCTTAATATATTCGAAAACCGAGAAAGTTCATGCTACACATTTGATATTGGTATTAGAACTTCTGAAACAGGAACAGTTGTACGCTAAGTTTTCCAAATGTGAATTTTGGTTGCGGGAAGTACAGTTTCTGGGTCATGTGATTTGTGAACAGGGTATTAAAGTAGATCAGTCTAAGATAGAAGCTGTAATGAACTGGAACTCGCCGAAAACGCCAACAGAAATTAAAAGTTTTCTGGGTTTAGCAGGTTATTACCGCCGATTTATCAAAGACTTCTCTAAAATAGCAGGTCCGTTGAATAAGTTAACTAGAAAAGATGTAGCCTTTCGATGGACTGATGAACAAGAAAAGGCTTTTCAGACTCTCAAACAGTTGTTATGTCAAGCGCCGGTTTTAGCTTTACCAGAGGGAACAGAAGATTTCGTGGTTTATTGTGATGCGTCACATGTAGGTCTGGGTTGTTTTTTGATGCAGAGAAATAAAGTTATAGCGTATGCTTCACGACAGTTGAAGAATCATGAACGAAACTACCCTACTCACGATTTAGAGTTAAATGCCGTTGTGTTTGCTTTGAAGTTTTGGAGACATTATTTGTATGGTACACATTGTGAAATCTATACAGATCATAAGAGTCTTCAATATATCTTTCCGCAGAAGGAATTAAATATGCGTCAACGTCGATGTTTAGAATTGATTAAAGACTACGATTGTGAGATTAAGTACCATCCGGGTAAAGCAAATGTGGTCGCAGATGCTCTGAGTCGCAAGAAAACCATCGAAATGTTAGATTTATGATAATTGAAATAGTTTTAGACTTTATTGATCGATTGAAAACCGTTCAGTTAGTAGCTTTGAATGACGAAAACCTAAAGACTGAACAAATGACTAAAAGAAAATTTGACCTATGCAATGATTCTAGAGGATTAAAGACCTATAAAGATCGAATTTGGGTGCCTATTCTTGGAGATTTGAGGGATTTAATCCTTACTGAAGCGCATAAATCGAGATTATCAGTGCATCCAGGTAGTACAAAGATGTATAGAGACTTGAAAACATTGTATTGGTGGTCGACAATGAAAACAGATGTTGCGAATTTTGTCAAAAAATGTCATATTTGTGCACAAGTTAAGGCAGAACATCATAAACCGTATGGATCTCTAAGACAGTTAGAAATTCCTCAGTGGAAATGGGATCATATAATGATGGATTTTGTAACCAAGTTACCTCGAACCCAGAAGGGACACGACATGATCTGGGTGATTGTGAATCGTTTAACAAAGAGTGCTCACTTTTTAGCTATTCGTGAAACAGCTTCGTTAAGTGATTTGGCAGAATTGTACTTGAAAGAGATCGTTAGTCGACATGGTATACCGTTGTCAATAGTTTCCGATAGAGATACTAGGTTTATATCGAACTTCTGGAACAGTTTACAACAGAATCTGGGTACGCGTGTGAATCTGAGTACAGCATATCATCCACAAACAGACGGTCAGAGTGAACGAACGATTCAAACGTTAGAAGACATGTTGAGAAAGTGTGTCCTAGAATTTGGTGGTTCTTGGGATTCGCATCTTCCACTGATAGAGTTTGCTTACAATAATTCATATCATTCGAGTATTGGAATGCCACCGTATCAAATGTTGTATGGTCGAAAATGCAGAACTCCGACATGTTGGTTAGAAGCAGGCGAGAAACAATTTGCAGGTCCCGAAATTGTTCAAATAACCGCAGAAAAGGTCGAAATTGCACGTGAAAAGTTAAAAGCAGCTAGAGATAGACAAAAGATGTATGCTGATCCGCGCAGACGTCCGGTGATATTTAATATAGGTGATCGTGTATATTTGAAGGTATCACCGTGGAAAGGGGTGATCAGATTTGGTAAACGTGGTAAACTAGCACCGAGGTTTATTGGGCCATTTCCAATCAAAGAAATTGTGAATGATCAGACTGTTGTTTTAGATCTTCCTTCAGAGTTGGCAGGAATTCACAACATGTTTAATGTGTGTTATTTAAGGAAGTGTAAAATAGACGATGAAAGTTTGATTCTGCCGCTGAAGGATTTGAAAGTGGATTTAAGTAAGAAGTTAGTAGAAGAGCCAATTTGAATAGTAGACAGGAAAGTCACCAAGTTAAGAAAGAAGCAGATTCCAATGGTATTAATAGAGTGGCGACACAGTTTAGGTTCTAACTTGACGTGGGAAACCGAGGAGTTAATGAGGGCACGCTATCCCCATTTGTTTGACCTTGACCAGATTCCGAGGACGGAATCTTCTTAAGGGGGTAGATTTGTAACATCCTCAATCGGGCCTAGATGTAAGATTACTAAAGTGCCCTTAAGTTAGTATTGTGTTATTATATGCTTTTATTTTTATTTAATGTTTATTATTAATTAATGATGTGGTTAGGACCAGTTTGTGACAAGGGTCACAGAACAGGTTTGTTTATTTAATTTGGACTCCGTTTGGGTTGCCAACTGACGTACAAAAGATATCAGATAACTGATAAATACCCGTGTGTCACACAGTGTGGGAATTAAACCCACTTTAGATGACTTAGGCAGTCTCTCTCTTGCATTTTCCAGATCCTTCCCAAAACACTCCCGTACCTTCCCTTCCACCTACAATCAAACCCTAATCCTTAAACATTGATCTTGAGCTCAAATTGGTGTTAGAATTGTGTTTGTTATCATTTACTGAGTCTATCAAGGTAAGTAACATGTGTTTTTGTGTTCAATTCGTTGTTAAATTCATAGTATTGTGTGAGTTTTGTAAAAAGCTTGAATTTGTGTCAAAACAAGTGATTTAAGTGTTGTTATGGTCAAATTGTTGTGGGTTTTGAGTCTATAACAAGTAGTGAACAAGTTGTGGTCAATTTTGGTGTTTAAAACGAGCTCTAGATCGAGATTTGAGGATTTCATCGTGAAGTCCGTAGCCTTTGTTCAGTTTCTAATGAAGATGAACACACTCGGCCGACTGTCGGTTGACAGTCGACCGACTGAGGGTTGAACAGGCCGATTGACGAAGACAACCGACCGACTGTTGAGTGAACCGACCGACTGAGATTTACCTTCGGCCGATTGATGTAATACCAAATGAATCGACCGACTGGGAAGGTCAGTCGACCGGTTGTGTCGACTGTCGACCGACTGTAAGAGTCAGTCGACCGACTGAGTGTCCAGGGCAGAATATTTTACCCAAGTGTTGATTTTTAGCCGTTATGCTGCCCGTTTGTATTTTGATGTTCAGGATGTAAATTTTGAAAGTGCACAAGTGTTAAGCAAAAAATTTTAGCAGATACTTTTTTCTGACAAAAATTTCTGTAGTGTGTTATTTGATGTTAATGGATAAAAACTAACTTGTGTATATGTCTTTCTAAGGAGAAAGAGAAGGTTCAGTGATTAGATAGCTAAATACCTTCTCGTTTGCTGGTAATCGGTGAGTGGGACTAACTGGAGAATATAGTATATAGAAGCATGTTATATTATGATTGCCATGTTTGTTAGATATACTTATTGTTGTGGTTAGTTAGTACTTGTGATGACTGCATGTTAGTTGATGCTTGTCTGCTGGAGCCCAGTGTGTCCCTATTGTGTGGTAGCCTCGGTAGGAGAGATCAACTTGCGGGTTGGGTTCCTCTGTGGTAGCCTAGACAGCCGTGGTGTATATATATATGAATGACGCGTCCATCGCGTGTGGATTATGTATATACATACGGTGTGGAGGAACTTCTGGTAAGCCCCAGTCCGATCAGCTGGTGGTTAATGGTTTGGCAGAGCCGCCAGAGTCTCTGTAGACGGCACTTGGGTGATGTTTGTGTGTTAGACTATTGTGACATGATTAGTATAACACTTATGTATGCTATGGTCTGTAGTTAGTCGTACTCACTTAGCTTCGTGCTAATTCCCCTCCATCTCCTCCCTACAGGTTGATAGCTTTTGTAGATAGTGCTTTTGGGAGAAGACGGGCATGGTGATGTTATGTTTGACAGGGTTAACTCTGATGTGGTCTTTTATAGTTTGAACTATGTTCTTTTGAGAACTTAATGTATTTACGTCTTTTCCAGTTACGTATGGAATTTGTTATAATGACACGTGACATCGGTTTTTACAAATGTTGATATCCTATTTAAATAATATAATGCTTCCGCCACGTACGTTTAAAAAAAAAAAATTAGCGGTGTCACAATGTATTGGTAGTGTGTAAGTGTGATATTTTTAGATTATCATTTCTGAATAATCTAGGTGGTGTTTTTTAACCTTGTCGATAAAATAAAGGTTATGGTTTGTTTTAAAAACGAATGCAGTCTTTGAAAAACGTCTCATATAGAGGTCAAAACTTCGTAACGAAATCAATTAATATGGAACGTTTATAATCAATATGAACGGGACATTTCAAATGTGAAGACGACTCATGCTTACCTTCCAGAAAAAAAATGATCACTTGCTTATGTTACAATAAAATAATGCAAAATGATTGAACTTGTATTATTATTTTGTGTATTATTGATTTGGTGGCAAACCTTTATCCATGTTCTATGGTTTGCTTTTATGTTTAAGTTAGTTGTCATGTCCATGTGTGAGTTAGTTGTTATCTAGCTTTAATGGGTGGCTTAGTTGGTGTCTTAATCTTCTTGTTCTTGTTTCATCTTGTATTTAAGCAAGACTACTTGTAAGCATTTATGCACCTTTGATTGATTATCTATTACACATTACAACTTAAGGTTCCATCATCTCATGTCATTTCCTACACTTCTCATTTATAGCAAAGAGCTTTTTCTACATGGTATCAGAGCCGGGTTAGGCAATTGCTTCTTGGTTTAGAAGCATTTTTCTTTGTGTTCCTATACTCAAAGAAGGTTGAAGAAAAGCATTGTTCTTGCTAGCAATAATGGAGGTCGCATATGGAAATGGTGGAAGCATGAAATTGGAGATGGAGAAACTTGTTGTTGATTACAAGTTTTGGTGTATGTGCATGGAGCTTTATTATCAAGGTCAAGATTTGTGGAAATTTGTTGCCATGATCGGTGAAACAATTTCTATGAATGTCCCGGAGCAAGGATCACGAAGGAAATGGATGATCAAGGGTCGAAAGGGTCTCTTTGTGTTGGTGACATCAATTAACAAAGAGTGTGTTGATCATGTCCGTGATGAAGGCTCATCAAAGGAGGTTTGGGAAGTTCACAAGAATTTATATCATTCAAAAGTCACAAGAACAAATGTGACTTAAACAAGCAATGATAGGAATGTTGCACTAAGGGGGAGTGTTACAATAAAGTAATGCAAAATGATTGAACTTGTATTATTATTTTATGTATTATTTTATTGTAACACTCCCCCTTAATGCAAAATTTCTATCATTACTTGTTTAAGTCACATTTTTTCTTGTGACTTTTGAATGATATAAATTCTTGTGAACTTCCCAAGCCTCCCTTGATGAGCCTTCATCACGGACATGATCAACACACTCTTTGTTAATTGATGTCACCAACACAAAGAGACCCTTTCGACACTTGATCATCCATTTCCTTCGTGATCCTTGCTCCGGGACATTCATAGAAATTGTTTCACCGATCATGGCAACAAATTTCCACAAATCTTGACATTGATAATAAACCTCCATGCACATACACCAAAACTTGTAATCAACAACAAGTTTCTCCATCTCCAATTTCATGCTTCCACCATTTTCATATGCGACCTTAAGCTCTCGAAGCTCGTTTCAAGCCATAAAGAGTTTTTTTTTTTTTTTTTTTTTTAAGAAAGCTTGACGTGTTGGATTGAATTACTTAATTCAAAATGATTACAATCTTCAATCTTAAATACAAGATAAAGGAACAAACAACATGAACTACTTTTTCAAGTATGTCACCAATCAATCCTCTTAACCAAGTACATTCTCGCCAAATGACTTGTCCGGATACTCCACAACAAAATGGGGTTTCAGAAAGAAAGATTGCTTATCTTGTTTCAATATGCTTATCTTGGTTACATGACAAAGGGTTGCCTAGGGAGCTATGGGCGGAAGCACTTCAATGTGCTTGTCATGTGTCCAATCGGTTGAAATGTCCCGTTCATATTCATTATAAACGTTCCATTTTAATTGATTTCGTCGTGAGGTTTTGACCTCTATATGAGACGTTTTTCAAAGACTGCATTCATTTTTAAAACAACTATAACCTTTATTTTATCGATAAAGGTTTAAAAATCATTACGTAGATTATCAAATAATGATAATCTAAAATATACCGTTTACACACGACCATTACATAATGGTTTACAATAAGAATATATTACATCAAAAATAAATTTCTTGAATGCAGTTTTTTTCATAATACCATATTAACTATATATATATATATATATATATATATATATATATATATATATATATATATATATATCCATATATATGACATCATATAGTTTTTACAAGTTTTAACGTTCGTGAATCACCGGTCAACTTGGGTGGTCAATTGTCTATATAAAACCTGTTTCAATTAATCAAGTCTTAACAAGTTTGATTGTTTAACATGTTGGAAACACTTAATCATATAAATATCAATTTCATTTAATATATATAAATATGAAAAAGTTCGGGTCACTACATCAGTTACCATCTTGGCCAGGTATACAAAAATCATCTTTTGAGCTAGTTTATGGTCAAAAGCCAAATGTAAGCTATTTTAGGGTGTTTGGTTCTATTTGTTATGTTCATGTTCCAAAAGCTCTGATACCATATAAAATAACTTATTTGTTTTTATAGCTTATATGGTGTTGTGGATATACACAATATCAAAAGAGTCAGAGGACTGGAAAAAGTTGCAGACCAAATCATCGTTGAACATTAAGGATTTGAAAACATGTCTGACGAAGATCTTCGTATTAGTCTAAATTATTTGAAGAAGATACTAAAAGAGAAAATAAAGTATGAGAAGAAAAGAAAATATTAGTTTATAACCGTTTGTTTATAGACATTTGCATGTGTGTATTAATATGTTTGTATGATGTATATTAAGAATTTTTGTTTTTAGCCGTTTGTGTTAATTTTAATACTTTTTATAAACAAACTAAAACATAAAAATACTTTCATTAATAAAAAAACAACATACACTAATACAAATAAACATAATAAAATTACGTAAAATACACTAAATAAAAATACATAACATAAATTAAATAAAGTTACATAAATTTAGACTAATAGTTAGTAAAACGTTCAATCTGTCAGAGTCGCAATGAATCTTGTTAATAATATCTTCATTTATAAATACAAGATACAATATAAACCTCAAAAGCTAATCATATCATATTAACACACTACACAGTCCGTGGTGCGTGATGTTTAGCGCGTCTGGTTATGAGTTACGTTGTGCAAATTTCAATAAACAAATTAACATCTTAGCAACAACACATTATTATAAGGCAAAATTATTTCATTAACTCACATAACATAGTATTATAAGGTAAACGTTGTTTAGAACGCAAGAAAGACAAAGGTGATCTTAAGGGACAAGTTTGCGTATAAAGAGTTAGACATAGGCCAAACAAATCTAGTAAGTGTATAATTACCCCCCCCCCCCCTCGTGTCCCTGAGGCGCTCTCACCGGGGGTTTAAATACACACTTATTGGATTCGTTTGGGCATTTAAGAGACATGTTTATCCCCAAAAATGGGAGGAGATACGTTGTGCTAGATATCCGTTCAATGATCCTGGATCCCAAGGTATATGAGCAGATTTGATAGGTGAAGGCCATAAGGGAGATGCTTGTTGTTGTCATGACGACCCTTAATCATGTGGTTAGCCACAATAAAGGTTATGTTGATGTGCTTGTGCTCAATTAAGCATAATAAAACTTCGATTTCAGTGGCAATCAAGTTGTGTCGTTAAGCGATAATCCAAGTATGTTGCTGTGAATGATGGAAGTAATAGGCCAAAGTGTTGGAGCTATCATTTGGTCATGGAGAGTTGTTTGACGGAGGTAACCAATGGTGTGTTGAGGACTAAATATCTTGTATATCAATTTCTGACAACGAAATTTGTCAAGAAATGCGTCGATTACGCATTGAGTAGTGAAAAAGGTGGTTAACGTAAATTTAACGCTAAGGGCTCTGTCTAATACCTCAAATTGTACGTGTTTTCTGATGATATATGGGGACATTTACCCAAAACACCTACCTCTAGTTTCCATCGGTAGTTGAACTCGGTAAATGTGACGACCCAGAAATTTTCGACCAAATTTAAACTTAATCTTTATATGATTTTGACACGATAAGCAAAGTCTGTAATGTTAAGTCTCAAAAACTTTTGAACTGTGTTCATGTAATCATTTAACCTTTGACTATTTCCGACGATTCACGAACAATTGTTTGTAAATAAATATGCATATATATATATATATATATATATATATATATATATATATATATATATATATATATATATAACTTAAAATCATAAAATATAATTTAAATATTAGAATTAAATATGTAAAAATAAGATATAAATAATTAAGGGTAATTTAAAAGGAAGCTATATATATAACTATATATAATTATGTTAATGTTGTATTATGTATGAAAAGTATAAATAATAAATAATAAATATTCAATAAAAGTTTTTATATAAGATACTCTATGATTATAAAATATTACATAATTATAATATATATAATACAAGTATAGATATAGTTATTATGATAATACTATTATTACTTTCAGTAATAATATCAATATCAATACTGGTATTACTAATACTATTTAAATATTGATGTGAAGCGAGGTGTATATAAAATAGTTATTATTTTACTAGGAAAAACTATTAAATACGATACAATTTTACACAAGATATTTATTTATTTATAGAATGGATATACTTAAACCTTGCTACAACACTTATAGGCAGTGTACCTAATCGTATAGTAGTGTAGTTTTTAGTAAGTCCGGTTCGTTCCACAGGGAAATCTTTAAACAAAGCTCAACGCTATATTAGTTTACTTTTATAAAAATACAAATATATATATAGGTAATATTATTATTATAAAGGGGGGTTTTTACCGTTTAATGACCGGTTTGTCGATTTTAAGACTTTAGTCGCAGTTAAAACCTAATGTAAAATATAAAATAAATACAAGACTTAAATTAAAGCGTAAAGTAAATAACGATAATGAAATTGCGAATAAAAATGCGATAAAATAAACTTGCGATAATTAAAAAGTACGATAATTAAAAGTGCGATAAAATAAAATAAATAAAAGTGCGATAATTAGAAGTGCAATTAAATATAAAATAAAGGAAATTAAATATGAAATAAAAGAATTATGCTTATTTAAACTTCCGTAATCATGATGTTTGACGTGTTGATTTTAGTTTTATGCCCATGGGTTAATTGTCCTTTGTCCTGGATTATTCAATATGTCCGTCTGGTTTTTGTCCATAACAGTCCATCAGTCATAAATATAAATTGCAAGTGTCCTTGACAAATTATTATTATACCCGAAGTTAAATATTCCAACTAATTGGGGATTCGAATTGTAACAAGGTTTTAATACTTTGTTTAATGAATACACCAGGTTATCGACTGCGTGTAAACCAAGGTTTTACCACTTTGTTAACAATTACACCAATTACCCTTGAATGTAATTTCACCCCTGTTTTAATTATTCTAGTGGCTATTAATCCATTCCCGTGTCCGGTTAAATGAACGATTATTCGTACATATAAATACCCCGCCCATCGTGTCCGATCGAGTGTATATGGTAATTTATAGGGACGCCCAATTGTAAATCTTTATATTAACATTAACAAACTTTCATTTAGTTAAACAAATATAAAGCCCATTAATAGCCCATAGTCTAGTTTCCACAAGTGTCGTTCTTTTATCCAAACCCCAATTATGGTACAAAGCCCAATTACCCAATTTTAGTAATTAGCCCAACATCATGATTACTTCGTTTTAAATAAGCATAATAATAACTTAGCTACGAGACATTAATGTAAAAAGGTTGAACATAACTTACAATGATTAAAAATAGCGTAGCGTTACACGGACAGAATTTCGACTTACACTCTTACAACATTCGCTAACATACCCTTATTATTAGAATTATAATTAAAATTAAAATATAAATTATAAATATAAATATATTTACGTATGAAGAGGAAGAAAAAAAAGATGTGTGAAATTTGATCAGAATTTGGATGGCTTTATAGCCAGACTTGATTTTTGGGGCTCCGCGACTTGCGGCAAAATGCCCTTAAAACTCCGCGAGTCGCGGAGATATATTTACAGCTCACACCCTTGGAGTTTCTTGCTGCCGACGGTTTTAATAATATATATATAATATATATATAATTAATATAATTAATTATATATTATATTATATTTATATACATAGTTAACTTGTAATTTTTAGTCCGTTGCGTCGAGCGTTAAGAGTTGACTCTGGTCCCGGTTCCGGATTTTCGAACGTCCTTGCGTACAATTTAATATCTTGTATTTTGCGTTTTGAATCTTGTACTTTTGTAATTTCGAGACGTTTCTTATCAATAATTGGAACCTTTTTGATTGTCTTTTATTCTTTTGAGCTTTTTGGTCGTTTGTGTCTTCAATTCGTCGAATCTGTCTTTTGTCTTCACCTTTTATTATTTAAACGAATATCTCTTGTAAATAGAACAATTGCAACTAAAAGCTTGTCTTTCTTGAGGAATAATGCTATGAAATATATGTTCGTTTTTAGCATTATCAAATATTCCCACACTTGAGCGTTGCTTGTCCTCAAGCAATATCGTCTTGAAATACTAGAATCACTTCTTTATTCTTCACACTTTGTACATCAGTGATTTCTATACGGCGGTATAAACAATGGTAGTAACGATATGGTTTACAGTCCCACATGACTATAAAAATTTAGATCCATTAAGGAAATTGGATCTTTATGAAAACATTTGATCTTTTGAAAATTAAATCTAGTTTTTACCCTAGATAAGTTTTCCGGAATAACCCTTTACCGGTGTTTGCAAAATATTTGTGGGTTTGGTGGGTTTCAGATTTGAAAATTTTAGCTCAAAACTTGCGGTTTTGTGTCACCCACTTGCTAACCTTGTATTTGGAAAGCAACACGTCCAGTTTACTTGTTCCGTATATTACCTTTCGGTAAACTACCGTCCGGTTGTAAAGGAAAGCGTTGAACAAGCAACTGTTAAGGCAATGTCCCGTGACATGCTTTTGATTATGGTCTATAACGTGTCGGACGCAATTACTATCCTTGGTAGGAGCAATAGTAAAGCTCACCCTTATAATTTTTCGGTCTGGCACAAGGTCCTGTCTTTGACCATGCTATGCAACCACCGTTCTTACGGTTGACACCCGATTTAGTTCAGGTGACCTAATGAATTCCAGGTGAATTCCTAGGATTTTACGTTCAATGGTAATGAACGCATTGAAAATAGGGTTTTCAGAAAACAAATCGGTTTGTAATTTTGATCAAAATATTTTCTCGTTTAAGCTCGAGTTTAGATATCATTGAATTCCATGAGTTTGTAATTCTCAATCTTTAAGGTCAATCTCAAGGATTGAGTAATATCAGTCTTAAAAGCTGATTTTTAATCTTTAAGGAGATTATCCTTTCTGGGGATCTGATTCATTAGTCTTATCCAGCTAATTTGCATGGTGCCCCCCCATTGTACGAGATAAATCCTTCTCATGGTTAGGATAAATCTGACCACTTGGCGACCCTGTTTAATGCTGAGGTCCGTGGATTTCCTGCTGATTTTAGTAATGACTTTTCTAGATTTTTCGTCAACCTACAGCTGGTCTTGGACGACAACTTCATGACCTAAATCAAGAAGCGCGTGTCTTTTTCGGAAGACTTTACTTCCTTTTAATGATGGAATTGATTCATCATGTAGATCCATCTCTTCTTTTCTTTCATTGGGTAAAACAGTTTAGTTTAGTCCAAAGCAAAAGTATTTTCAGTTATTTGTTACAGATATATGTGACATATGTTTAAAATAATTTGGTAAATTTTCCCACACTTGGCTTTTTATTTTTCTTTTTATCGTCCTCTATTCCATTTTAAATGAATTTTAACATTTTAATTTGTTTCTCAATTTATGTCCTTTCCGAGGTAACAATAATTTCGGTGTTAAAACCTAGTTTTATCGTTCATAAATATGTATAAACATGATTTGAATTCATTTAATTGAAAATTTTGAAAAATTTTACTAGAATTGGGTAGTCAGTATATAAGACTAGGGCTGTTCTTTTTTTATCAGAGAGCACTAGATTCTAATACAACTACTGCTTTACTAGTATTTTTAATGGTAACCAAGTGTATAAAGTAAAAAATTTTTAAAATCCGAAAGAATTTAACCCCTTCCCACACTTAAGATCTTGCAATGCCCTCATTTGCAAGAAATCAGTAACAATTTAAATTATTGAGGGTGATTTGTGTGAAAATGATTAAATTTTTACCAAAGTTTCCAAATATATTGGCGTTTGTTTGCTGAATGATAAATGGTGCACATCATTTGTTCATTCCGTCTTGTTGTTATTTCACATGTATTTTGCATCTTGTCGTCAAAATTAGTTGCTTTTGCTGAACTTAATGCCAGTCTTTGAAAATGCGTTGTTTTACCCTGTTGTGTACATAAGATAAACTGCAAACATATATACATATTTTTGAAGTTTGGTTTATTACCCCACATTCAAAAATTATTAAAATCTAAGAATAAAAGTTAGATAATTATAAAAATGATTACAATATTAACAAAAATATTAAATGTATCAATAATTACAATTTACAAAATAATAAAAAAATAATAATAAGTAAACTAAGGATGATATTGGTACCAATAGGGGTTCCAGGCATACCCATACGTGCTATAGAATGCTTCGGCAGGATCATACGTAGGATATGGTGGCTGCATCTCTATCGACCAAGGAGGGAAGACGGGTTTCGGTGTAGGAATATAGTTTCTACCTATATGTTGGCAATGCGCTATGATCTGGTTCTGATGAACTTGCCAATCTTCAAATGCTCTCTGTCTAGCATTTTCGTATTCCTGAGAAGCTATAAACCTATGCATTTCTTGCATCTCATTCCCCCCTCCTACATTACCTTGTTCCTGGTTTCTCTCTACCTGTGGATGTCTACCATTGTATCGTACTGCGGCGTTATTTCGCCGCTTCAAAACTTTCGCACCATGGTATACATTTAAACCTATAGTGTCGCGGGGTTCCGGCTCTTCTACTAATAATCCCCCCCGACTTATATCCACACCGAGATATTCACCAATCAAAGTAATAAAAATACCACCTCCTATTATGCTATGTGGACGCATCCCCCGAACCATAGCTGATAAATAATAACCCACACAATATGGTATACTTACAGCGCTGTGTGGGTCTCGAATACACATATGGTAAAACAAATCTTGTTCATTTACCTTTTCTTTGTTTTTACCCCTTTGTGTAATCGAATTAGCTAAAAACCTATGTATTACTCTTAATTCGGCTCTATCTATATCCAAATAAGAGTAGTTTCCCCCTTTGAAACGGTGATGGCTTGTCATTTGACTCCACACACCGTGTGTATCAAAATTCTCATCTATCTTTCTACCGTTTAGTATCAATCCTCTACAATCGGCAGACGCTAACTCCTCAGGCGTATATATACGTAAAGCCTGAGCCATGTCCAGTAAAGACATGTGGCGCATCGAACCGCCTAACAAAAATCTAATAAAAGAACGATCGGTTAAACTAGCTACCCGATCATTCAACTCTATACTACATAACAACTCTTCACACCATACTTTATATACAGGTCTGCGTATGGTGAATAAACATATCCAGTCATTAAAAGAAGAATTACCATACCTCTGTACCAGTAATTCCCTAATTGGCCCGGCCAATTCTACAGCTTCCAAGGGTCCCCATTCTATGACCCTCGGTACCTCAACAACCTTGGAATGAAGAGTATGCAAACCCCGTTGATATTTTGGATAATCTATCCAAAGTCTGTCAAATCGCAGATTCGGGTGCAACTGTTCCAAGTGCATATCTGAAAAGGTCATGACTGGATGAGGTACATCCTGCTTGTAGTAGTTATCTACCTCCTGTTGTTCCAAGTTCTCAGCAGGAGCATGGCGGGCTTGGGATGAAGATTCACCCCTTTCATTCTGCAAAACACATCAAACACAAATTTTGTGCATCCAAATATGCATTAGTGTCAGCAAAATCATCAATCAAAATAATTACAATGACATTATTAATTTATATCAAACTTAAGCTTATTTTCACATTTTTATCAAATCTACACTTTTTCAAATAAGCATATACGAAAATTTTCGCCAAGTTCATAAGCATTCAACTCAAATAACATGTCAAAATAATCATTACTAGCAAATAAACAAGTCTCAAATGGCATTATCTTTCAAAAATCAAGTTCATGAATTTTGGACTTGAAAAAGTCCACTTTAATTCTCAAAATCATGTTTAGGCTCAAAGTTTGGATCATTTAACTACCTAGACATGTTACACTACTCAATTTAGCAACAATTCATGACAAAAATCGGCCATAACCTGTTTATATCAAAAAGCCCCAAATTGCTCAAGAACACAAACCCTAGATTATTCAAAATTTGAAGTTTAAGGCTTCTAATCATGTTAAACAGCATCAATCTAGGTTATACAAGCATAATACATAAACAATTTAAGTCTAATTACACTAAAAAGCATCAAAATCAAATTGGGGAAAAATAGCTCAAGAACACTAAAATTCGAATTAAATGGTGTTTAGGTGTAGAAATTTACCGTTTTTCTTGAGTAGTTCTTAGATATCATCCTTCTCAACATGATTTTAGCAAAAAATTTGGTGATTAACGGTTAAAAATTGAGATTTTTGGGGGTGATTTTCGGTGGTTTTCGTGGGTTTTTCGCAGTATTTTTCGGGTTGTTTTTGTGTTGTTGAGTGTACTGATCGAGCAGCTCTTTTATTTTTTTTTTCTGGGTTTTGGACCCTCCGCGAGTCGCGGAGGTTTTGCCTGCAAACTCCGCGAGTCGCGGAGTTTACCCTTTTTTTTTTTTTTTTTTTTTTTTTTATAATCTTTAACTTATAAAACAATTAAGAAATTAATTTTAAAATTTTGTTTCCCTTGTTATTTAGGACGAGGTCGTTTCGGATCGATGTCCTAGTCCGTCCCTCGACAAAATTTTAAAATTTGTCTTTTTGTAGCGATTGTTTTAAAAGCTAAGATTTTTGGGTTTTTTAATGTTTTTGGCATACTTTAAATCAATAAGATTAAAAATAATGATAATAAAAGTTCTCGTCCCTCCCTCGGGTAAAGCAATTTCGGTTCAAAGACCTAGTCTTCAACTTACGACGAATTTTAAAAATCATATTCTTAACTTAATGAGATAAAGTAAATTTTTGTTTTTAAATTCACACAACTTAAATATAAAATTCAAAATTAATAAAAAAAAATAATCACACCAAACTTAAAATTTGAAATGCATAAAGTTAAAATTTCATATTTTAAAAATTAAAAATTCACACCAAACTTAATTTAAAAATTCATAAATTCATATCAAACTTATATTAATTTTTCAAATATTTATAATTTTAAATATATTGTTTTTACAAAGTTTACAATATTAATTTAAGATTTAAATATTAATTTTAAAAACATGGTAAAAAAAAAATTAAAAATCTTTTTGTCTTTTTATCCCACTTTAATCAATCAAATATTATCAAAAATATGCGCCCCTCTTTTCGGTAAAGTAATTTCGGTTCCAAGACCTAATTTAACTCATGACGAATTTTTGAAATATTTTGGGTTGATTGATTAAAGATATTTATACCTTAAGAATAAACGTTAAATTTCGCAGTGATGTAATAAATTTTTGAACGATATCAATAATTTCGGTCGCCAAACCTAATTTTATTTAATACCAATTTAATACTTTTTAGCGAACAAATTAGCGTTTATTATCAAAAGGTTAAAAATAAAAATAAAAATAAAAACTGTACAGACATACCTGTGAAATAGATTTCTTAGTTATATGATCTATTATATTCATAAGATAGTCGGTTTAATTGGTTTTCCATGGCTGCATAAGCGTAACCTCGAGCATTCATTGTCTTTTCTTCTAAACATATGAACGGTCCGTCTCTGCATAAAGTAACAAATTCGGTATTTGAATAGGTTTGATTATTTGAACATTTACCTCCATGTGACCATTTTCCGCATTTGTGACATCGTTCTAGGTGTCGTGCTCTTCTTTTCGCTGCGGATTTTGATTTTCCTTTACCAAATTGTAACTTATTATCTTCGCATCTGGATCCTTTTCTAACTCCGTCCATTCTTTCTCTGATTACTGATACTAATTCACTCGGTAGTATGTCATTATTTCTTTTAGTGATCAAAGCGTGTAGCATTAGACCATGGTTTAGTTCACAGGCAGTCTTCATTTCGTAAAAACCTAAAAAAAATAAAAATTCAGAATGGGGGGAGAAGACTAGTTCTTTAGGGTCTGCTAGGGAAAGACCATACGTGTTCCATTTTCGAGAACTACACGAAAACAGACAATCTAACTCTAACAGAAATACATATTATCCTTTAAAGACTTGATTCTCCCCACACTTAGTTAGCTGTGGTATCGAAATTGTGATTAACTTCGTTGTCGACTTCCATCGAACCATGTATGTAATGTTTAACTCTGTGACCATTAACTTTAAATTCAATGCCATTTGAATTTATCAATTCTATCGTTCCGTATGGGAAAACTCTTTTGACTATGAATGGTCCAGACCATCTTGATTTCAATTTTCCAGGAAATAGCTTGAATCGTGAATTGAAAAGAAGAACTCTGTCTCCTTCTTTAAATTCTTTTGAACTTCTGATTCTTTTATCATGCCATTTCTTCGTTCTTTCTTTATAGATTAACGAATTTTCGTATGCTTCATGTCTTAATTCTTCTAATTCGTTTAGTTGACTTAATCGTAGACGTCCGGCTTCATGTAAATCAAGATTACATGTCTTCAAAGCCCAAAATGCTTTGTGTTCAATTTCTACTGGAAGATGACATGCTTTTCCATAAACAAGTCTAAAAGGTGTGGTTCCAATTGGAGTTTTGTAGGCTGTTCTAAAAGCCCAGAGTGCATCCTCCAATTTAATGGACCATTCCTTCGGATTTGATCCTACGGTTTTCTCTAGAATACGTTTTAAAGCTCGGTTGGTATTTTCAACTTGTCCACTTGTTTGTGGATGATATGCGGTGGAGATTTTATGAGTTACTCCATATCTTTTAAGAACTTTCTCAAGTTGATTATTACAGAAATGAGTACCCCGATCACTTATTAAAGCTTTCGGTGTTCCAAACCTTGCAAAAAGACGTTTTAAAAAGTTGACTACAACTCGTGCATCGTTAGTTGGGAGAGCTTGTGCTTCCGCCCATTTAGATACATAATCAATGGCTACGAGTATATATAGATTATTATGAGATTTTGGAAATGGACCCATAAAGTCAATACCCCAAATGTCAAATACTTCACATACTTGGATGACATTTTGTGGCATTTCATCACGTTGACTTATTTTTTCGGCCCTTTGACATGCATCACAGGATTTTCAAAGAAGGTGTGCGTCTTTGTAAATTGTAGGCCAATAGAATCCAGCTTCATAAACTTTTCTTGCTGTTAGTTGAGGCCCATAATGCCCTCCTGTTGGTCCTGTGTGACAATGGTTTAAAATTTTACTAGCTTCATCTCCAAATACACATCGGCGTATTATTCCATCGGGACAACTTTTAAACAGATGTGGATCTTCCCAGAAATAGTGTTTTATATCACTGAAGAATTTCTTTCGTCTTTGGTACGATAATCCTTTTTCAAGGAATCCACAAACTAAGTAGTTTGCATAGTCTGCAAACCATGGAATTTCTTTATAATCTATCTTCAATAGATATTCATCAGGAAAGTTGTCTTGTATGGCCGATTCATTCAGAACTTCTAATTCGGGATTTTCAAGACGAGAAAGATGATCAGCGGCGAGATTTTCTGCTCCCTTTTTATCTCGGATTTCAATATCAAACTCTTGTAAGAGTAAGATCCAACGGATTTATCTTGGTTTAGCATCTTGTTTTGAAAATAGGTATCTAAGAGCAGAATGGTCGGTATAGACCACCGTTTTTGCTAGAACTAGATATGATCGAAATTTGTCAAAAGCAAAGACAATAGCAAGGAGTTCTTTTTCAGTAGTTGTATAGTTCGTTTGTGCTCCTTGTAATGTCTTACTAGCATAATATATAGGTTGAAATCGTTTTTCAATCCTTTGTCCTAAAACGGCTCCCATTGCAAAATCACTTGCATCGCACATTAGTTCAAATGGTAGATTCCAATTTGGTGTTATCATGATCGGCGCATTAGTGAATTTTTCTTTAAGAATATTAAAAGATTTGATACACTCATCTGAAAAGATGAATGGCGCATCCTTTTCTAGGAGTTTATTCATAGGAGTGGCAATTTTAGAAAAATCTTTTATGAAACGTCGGTAAAAACCGGCATGCCCTAGAAAACTCCTAACTCCTCTAACATTGGTGGGATGTGGAAGTTTAGCAATTACATCTACTTTAGCTCTATCCACTTCAATTCCTTCTTTTGAAATTTTATGTCCAAGAACGATGCCTTCTTTAACCATGAAATGGCATTTCTCCCAATTAAGTACTAGATTTGATTTTTCGCATCTAATTAGCATTCGTTCCAGATTAACTAGACATGATTTAAATGTATCACCGAAGACTGAAAAGTCATCCATGAATACTTCCATGCATTCTTCTATCATGTCGTGAAAAATCGCCATCATACACCTTTGAAAGGTTGCAGGGGCGTTACAAAGTCCAAATGGCATGCGTTTGTAAGCAAAAGTACCATAAGGGCACGTGAATGTGGTTTTCTCTTGATCTTCGGGTGCTATTGGAATTTGAAAATATCCGGAAAATCCATCTAGAAAACAATAGTAACTATTTCCGGCTAATCTTTCCAACATTTGATCTATGAAAGGTAAGGGAAAGTGATCTTTTCTGGTGGCGTCATTTAATTTTCTATAATCAATACATAAACGCCATCCTGTTACAGTCCTAGTAGGAATAAGCTCATTTTTCTCATTTGTGATGACAGTCATGCCACCCTTCTTAGGTACGCATTGAACTGGGCTTACCCATGGACTATCAGAAATTGGATATATCAAACCTGCATCTAGCAGTTTAATAATCTCTTTCTTAACTACATCTTGCATATTAGGATTTAGTCTTCGTTGGCGTTGCACATACGTTTTATGACCTTCTTCCATAAGGATTTTATGTGTGCAATACGAAGGACTTATTCCTTTAATATCATGAATCTTCCATGCAATGGCTGGTTTATGAGCTTTCAACACAGAAATGAGTTGTGATTTCTCATTTTCAGTAAGAGAAGACGATATTATTACAGGTAATTCAGATTCACCATGTAAATAAGCGTATTCCAAATGGTTTGGAAGTGGCTTTAACTCTAATTTCGGAGGTTCTTCTATCGATGATTTATATCGATATCTGTCTTCTTCTTTTAGCATTTGAATTTCTTCTGTTGTTGGTTCATATCCATTAGCTATAAGTGTAGCTAACATTTCAGCTTCATCAATTGGTTCATTACCTTCTCCTAAAGAACATTCTCCTGTTCCTTGTAATTCTGGAAATTCTTCTAATAATTCTGCATGTGCATCTATAGTTTGAATATAATAACATGTATCATCTGCAGATTGTGGTTGTTGCATTGCTCTATCAACTGAAAAGGTAACACTCTCATCCTCTATACTTAGGGTCAGTTTCTTACCGAACACGTCTATCATTGCTTTAGCCGTGTTTAAGAATGGTCTTCCTAATATGAGAGGAACTTGAGAATCTTCTTCCATGTCCAAAACAACAAAATCTACTGGAAATACTAAAGTACTAACTTTAACTAGCATGTTTTCCATTATCCCTCTAGGATATTTTATTGATCTATCGGCTAGTTGTATGCTTATTCTGGTTGGTTTCAATTCTCCAAGGTCTAGTTTAGCGTATAGTGAATACGGCATTAGATTTATACTAGCACCTAAGTCTGCCAATGCTTCTATTGAACTAAGACTACCCAGAAAACATGGAATTGTGAAACTTCCTGGATCAGATAATTTTTCTGGTATCTTATTCAACAGCACTGCTGAACAATTAGCATTCATAGTAACAGCCGAGAGTTCTTCCATTTTCTTTCTATTCGTGATTAGATCTTTCAGGAATTTAGCATATCTTGGCATTCCTGAAATCACATCAATGAAAGGAAGATTTACATTTATCTGTTTAAACATATCCAAGAATTTGGATTTCTCGGCTTCAAGTTTTTCTTTCTTCATTTTACTCGGATAAGGAAGTGGTGGTTGGTATGGTTTAACATAAGGTTTATCCTTAACTGTGTTATCTTCATTAACCTTCTCAACTACCGGTTCTTTTTCCTTATCTTGATCAGGTTGTGGTTCTTGTGGAGTAGGAATAGTTTCATCAGAAGTTACAGGTATTTCAGGTGGTTTAAGTGTTGTACCACTTCTTGTGGTAATAGCTTTAGCTGTTTCATTCCGGGGGTTAGCATTTGTATCACTAGGTAAACTTCCCGGTTTTCTTTCCCCTATTAACCTTGCTAGGTTACTTACTTCTTGTTCCAGATTTTGAATAGAAGCTTGTTGATTTCTAAATGCTTGAGCATTTTGTTCATTGGTTTGTTTTTGAGATGTGAAAAACTGCGTTTGAGTTTCAACTAGCTTCGTCATCATATCTTCTAAATTCGGCTTTTTATCATCGGTTTGTTGTGGTGGTTTGTTTTGAAAATTCGGTCTTTGCTGATTGTAAGTATTATTGGATACTTGTTGATTGCTAGGACCTTGTTGGTTGTTGTATGGAATATTTCGGTTATAATTCTGGTTTTGATTGTAAATCGGTCTTGGCGGTTGATAATTATTCTGATAATTATTTCCAGGCCTTTGGTTTATGTATGAAATATTCTCTCTTTGTTCCATTGTTAATTCAATACTTAGACAATCTTTTGTCAAATGTGGTCCTCCACACTGCTCACAACTAATTCGTATTGCATGAATATCTTTAGTCATCTTTTCCATTCGTCTTTCGAAAGCATCTATCTTTGCCGAAATGGAATCTAAGTCATGGCTAGAATCTGCTCTAGCTGCTTTAGATGATCTAATGATGTCTTTTTCTTGGTGCCACTCATGTGAGTGGGAAGCAGTGTTATCAATAATTTTGTAAGCATCAGTTTCGGTTTTCTTCATAATAGAACCACCAGCTGCTATATCTATGTCTTTCCTTGTAGTGATGTCGCATCCTTGGTAGAATATTTGTACTATTTGACAGGTGTCTAAACCATGTTGCGGACATCCTCTTAACAATTTTCCATATCTTGTCCATGCCTCATATAGAGTTTCATTTGGCTTCTGTGTGAACGTAATAATTTCTGCTTGAAGTCTTACGGCTTTAGATGCAGGAAAGAATTGTTTAAGAAATTTATCAATTAAAACGTCCCATGTATCGATCGCCCCTTCAGGTAACGATTCCAACCAATCTTTGGCTTCTCCCTTTAAAGTCCAGGGAAATAACATGAGATATATCTGTTCATCCTCCACTTCTCGGATTTTAAATAGTGTGCAGATCCTATTAAAGGTACGTAGATGTTCATTTGGATCTTCCTTCGGCGCACCACTAAATTGGCATTGATTAGTCACCATGTGTAAAATTTGTCCTTTGATTTCATAATCTGGCGCATTAATGTCTGGATGAGTAATTGCGTGACCTTGGCCAGTGCGTTTAGCTCTCATTCGGTCTTCCATACTTAAAGGTTCCAGATTCTCCATAATTGAATTTGTTGAATCGGTATCACTGAATGATTCTGATTTAATAGTTCGTTCCTCAACAATCTCTGTTTGAATGATTGGTGGTTCCGGAGGAAAGTTTAATGGTTCAGGATCTATGAACCGTTCCTGAATATTTTCTGGATTCTCAATTGTGAGGTTTGTTTCAAAAACTGGATTATCGGAAATTTGAACTGAAGTACTTGGTCGACTGGATGACGATTCTAAAGAAAAATCAACGGCGGTTGTATTTGTTAAACGATGTCTTGATCAAGTTACAGGTGGTGAACGTACAAAAGGTGATGAACGTCTTGCTCGGTGCATTCACAGAATATCCTATTAGTTTTTAAAAGGAAAGAAAAATTATAATAAGTTATCCAATCAATAGACTTTTCTGATTTTGCCCACGTTTCGAATAGCCAAAAGATGCAGCAGAGGGGCAGGATTCGTTTGGTCTCAATATAATTGAGGACTGTTTGGCTCCAATAACCCGGTCCACGTACAAATCCAACTATTACTACGAACCAGAAAATTTTGATGTCTATCAATTTAACTACTCAAAATAAATTTTCGTAATTTTAAGAAATTTAGATAAGAAGTAGAATAAAATTCTAAGTCCTAAAAACTAGAATGGCGAGAAATAAGAAAGACAAAGAGTTCGTCGCAAAAGGTCGAAAAAGAAAAATGGTTGAAAAATAAAAGGTGACGGAAAAATAAAAGAAACTTATAAAAACTTAAAAATACTTAACTAATTTAACCTTATTACTACAACTAACTTAAAATTATAATCGCAAATTGAAATTACTAATTGGAATGATAATTGGTACATAGTAAAAGGTGTCTAAAAATATTAAAGCTTACAGGAAAAACTAAATCCCAAATGGAAATAACTTAAAAAGAAACTAAAACTTAAAAAGGAGTCGCAAAATTTTAAAGCACCTAAATCTTAGTCTAAAGAAAAAGCACTTAAGGAATTCTACGGCAAAGCCTAAAAATCTAGGAGTAAAAATAACTATAGCTAAAACTAAGTTTAAAATTAAATATGAGCTAAAAAATACAAATTTTATGCTACAACGATTAAAAAGGTAAAAATATACAAAAAGTTGTAAAAAGTACAATTTTTATAAAAATATTATTTTTATATTATTTATTTAATAAAACTATTAATTTTATAATTTAATAAAACTAATTTAACTAAAATATATAAATAAAAAGTAAAAGTAAAATTAAAACTAATAATAATAATAATAATAATTAGGTTTAATTAATAATTAATATTAATAATATCCCGTAATTAATGCTCGATTAGGGCTTCCTTGTCGCCTGTCAGAAACCCTCCGCGAGTCGCGGTAAATAAAGAAGAAAACCCCGCGAGTCGCGGGGTTCAGGAATTCAGTTGACAGCTTTGTGTTTTTACGCGTTTTCTTTATATTTTTTTTTTTATTTTTTTTTTTTTTTTATTAATTTAAATAAACGATTTTAAAATAAAACTTATATTTTTATAAACTAAAATAGAAATAAAGAAACTTATAAAACTTAAATATTTACAAAATCTTAAAAATACATATATTTTTGTTTTTCTTTTTATATTTTTGAATAATTAAAACGTATTTTTACAAAAGCGAATTTTTAATAAAAGTAACTAAAAATCTTTTTTTTTTTTTATATTAGCGTTGCGCTTCCGGCTTTTAAGAGTTTTTCCCCGGCAGCGGCGCCAAAAATAACTTGATGTGAAGCGAGGTGTATATAAAATAGTTATTATTTTACTAGGAAAAACTATTAAATACGATACAATTTTACACAAGATATTTATTTATTTATAGAATGGATATACTTAAACCTTGCTACAACACTTATAGGCAGTGTACCTAATCGTATAGTAGTGTAGTTTTTAGTAAGTCCGGTTCGTTCCACAGGGAAATCTTTAAACAAAGCTCAACGCTATATTAGTTTACTTTTATAAAAATACAAATATATATATAGGTAATATTATTATTATAAAGGGGGGTTTTTACCGTTTAATGACCGGTTTGTCGATTTTAAGACTTTAGTCGCAGTTAAAACCTAATGTAAAATATAAAATAAATACAAGACTTAAATTAAAGCGTAAAGTAAATAACGATAATGAAATTGCGAATAAAAATGCGATAAAATAAACTTGCGATAATTAAAAAGTACGATAATTAAAAGTGCGATAAAATAAAATAAATAAAAGTGCGATAATTAGAAGTGCAATTAAATATAAAATAAAGGAAATTAAATATGAAATAAAAGAATTATGCTTATTTAAACTTCCGTAATCATGATGTTTGACGTGTTGATTTTAGTTTTATGCCCATGGGTTAATTGTCCTTTGTCCTGGATTATTCAATATGTCCGTCTGGTTTTTGTCCATAACAGTCCATCAGTCATAAATATAAATTGCAAGTGTCCTTGACAAATTATTATTATACCCGAAGTTAAATATTCCAACTAATTGGGGATTCGAATTGTAACAAGGTTTTAATACTTTGTTTAATGAATACACCAGGTTATCGACTGCGTGTAAACCAAGGTTTTACCACTTTGTTAACAATTACATCAATTACCCTTGAATGTAATTTCACCCCTGTTTTAATTATTCTAGTGGCTATTAATCCATTCCCGTGTCCGGTTAAATGAACGATTATTCGTACATATAAATACCCCGCCCATCGTGTCCGATCGAGTGTATATGGTAATTTATAGGGACGCCCAATTGTAAATCTTTATATTAACATTAACAAACTTTCATTTAGTTAAACAAATATAAAGCCCATTAATAGCCCATAGTCTAGTTTCCACAAGTGTCGTTCTTTTATCCAAACCCCAATTATGGTACAAAGCCCAATTACCCAATTTTAGTAATTAGCCCAACATCATGATTACTTCGTTTTAAATAAGCATAATAATAACTTAGCTACGAGACATTAATGTAAAAAGGTTGAACATAACTTACAATGATTAAAAATAGCGTAGCGTTACACGGACAGAATTTCGACTTACACTCTTACAACATTCGCTAACATACCCTTATTATTAGAATTATAATTAAAATTAAAATATAAATTATAAATATAAATATATTTACGTATGAAGAGGAAGAAAAAAAAGATGTGTGAAATTTGATCAGAATTCGGATGGCTTTATAGCCAGACTTGATTTTTGGGGCTCCGCGACTCACGACAAAATGCCCTTAAAACTCCGCGAGTCGCGGAGATATATTTACAGCTCACACCCTTGGAGTTTCTTGCTGCCGACGGTTTTAATAATATATATATAATATATATATAATTAATATAATTAATTATATATTATATTATATTTATATACATAGTTAACTTGTAATTTTTAGTCCGTTGCGTCGAGCGTTAAGAGTTGACTCTGGTCCCGGTTCCGGATTTTCGAACGTCCTTGCGTACAATTTAATATCTTGTATTTTGCGTTTTGAATCTTGTACTTTTGTAATTTCGAGACGTTTCTTATCAATAATTGGAACCTTTTTGATTGTCTTTTATTCTTTTGAGCTTTTTGGTCGTTTGCGTCTTCAATTCGTCGAATCTGTCTTTTGTCTTCACCTTTTATTATTTAAACGAATATCTCTTGTAAATAGAACAATTGCAACTAAAAGCTTGTCTTTCTTGAGGAATAATGCTATGAAATATATGTTCGTTTTTAGCATTATCAAATATATAGATGTGAAATTGATATATGTAAATTGTTATATTATTATTATCATTGATATTATTATTATCATTAATATTAGTATAATTGGTATTATGAGTTATATTATTGTTACCATTTTTTAGGTAATATCATTATTATTATCTAATAGTATTATACTTATTATGAAAATAATTATTATTAGTGCTGATATTAATAATTATTAGAAAATAATACATTTTATGGTTATTAACATTAATCATATGATTATTGTCATTCTTATTATTATTAGTATCTTTATTATTATTTATTATTATTATTATTAATATCATTATTAACTGTATTATTAACAATTATTATTATTATTATTATCATATTATTATAATAATTAAGATAATTATTATTATTAGTAGTAACAAGTATTATTATAATCATTAATATATCTATTAATTGTTAATAGTATATATAATTTATAAAAAAAGGGGGGGGACAGATATATATTACGCGTATCACTATCAGTGTATTATTTTTCTGTGTTCTTGTTATACCCGTGATCTTATGTCTCTTCTCCCTTTCTTTATTAATTCGATCAACACAAGTTACAGAGAAATCATTTAACCTTCCATCATAGTTATCAATTATATATATTACTTCAGGTATTTTTGGCGATTATAATAGAAAT
This sequence comes from Rutidosis leptorrhynchoides, assembly GCF_046630445.1. Taxonomy (NCBI): domain Eukaryota; kingdom Viridiplantae; phylum Streptophyta; class Magnoliopsida; order Asterales; family Asteraceae; genus Rutidosis; species Rutidosis leptorrhynchoides. The sequence goes on along the minus strand of NC_092333.1, from coordinate 604,858,031 downwards.
AAAAAAAAATAGTTTTCCCCTGCTCACGATAGTTTTTTTTTTTTTTATATCAATCGATCAAGTTAGAATCAATCATCAAATCTAAAAATACACGAGTGTTAGGAATCGTCCAAGTGATGTATCTATAAGTTTTCAAACACTAACTCTTTCAATTGAATCTTAATTTATGAGTCAAGGTTTTAAATTGAAAAAGTCAACTGTCATGTTCTTAATGAAATTCGAAATCGCTGTTTTGTTTCCAGTTAAATTGATGACTTGTAAAGCTTCTAGGAGTAATTTTAAACATATTCGTGTTCAAATCTTTGTCTAAAACATCATAGAAATCATAATCGCTATATATATATTTTTTTTGCCGTGACCCAGCAGCGACGGTGATAAAAATTTTTAATTTTTTTTTTTCATTTTCAATTAAATATAAACAAATGATATTGATTTGCTATTATTCTAGTCCCTGTTTTGAATATTGATAATCCTTGGGTCGATTGAAAATTGGAATGAAGAAGAAAGATAGAACATAAACATAATCGGGTTATATAGAATAGTGTAGGAATTAAAAACAGAAAGGATGGATCAGAGGGATGGTTAAGAGTTAGTGCGGGTGAGCGAGAGGTCGCAGGTTCGAGTCCCGTTTGGAGCTTTTCTTTTTAGAGGGTATACATCTTTATTCCCTTTTCCATTATTATTATGATGATGATGATGATGATGATTATTATTATTATTATTATTATTATTATTATTATTATTATTATTATTATTATTATTATTATTATTGTTAATACTAATTATTGGTATTGTTATTATTATTGTTATGATAATAATTATTAATATGAACATTATTAATATGACTATTATTATTGTAATTATTATTATTAGTATTAGTATCATTATTATTGCTAGTATTATTATTATTAAGTAGGATAAATATTGATATTATAATTAATAATAAAATTGTTATTTTTATTATTATGATTTTGATTATGTTAATAACATTGATATTATAAAGTTAATAATAAAGGTTAATATGGTAAAATTATAGAAAATAATTAAGAATTATATGAATATATGTACAATTATGAATTTGACTAATAAATTAAGTTGTAGAAATTGTAATTATAAGTTGGGAAATTAAAAAAAAGTTATGATAAGCATGATTATTATTATTACCACTAGTATTATTGTTATCATTATAATATTAAAATAAAGTATCATTTTATTATTAATATTATTCGAATTATTAAAATTATTATTTTTATTATTATTTTCACTAATATCAGTATTAATATCATTTTTGTAAATATTAGTATTATTATTATTAACATAAGTACCATTTTTAACAATATTATTATTATTATTATTATTATTATTATTATTAGTATTATCAATATCAAGAAAGTTATTATTATTAGTAAATTATTATTCTCAATACTATCATATTTTTCTTAACAGATAAATAATTTGTATCCAAAATATACTTATTACATATAATGTAATAATAGTAACAGTTTATATTCCTATATATCAAACATATTAACATTATGTATATAAATACTTATATATATATATATATATATATATATATATATATATATATATATATATATATATATATATATATATATATAAACAAATTAATGATTTTTTTAAATATCATATTAACCATATATGTATAGATATATTAATATAACTAAATATATAGATGTTAATCATTTTAAGTATATATACAACATAAAAATATATAACATATAATTTAAAATATAATATAAGTAGTTGTTTTTAATAGAATTTAGTATAAATTATATATAACTAAAAATATAAAAATTAATACATTCTAATAAAGGAATTTATGTGATTCCATTATGTGTATTAATACATATACAAATGATATGGGTTCGTGAATCCAAGGCCAACTCTGCATTGTTCAATGTCGTCATATGTATTTTTACTACAAAATACAATATGGTGAGTTTCATTTGCCTTTTTACCCTTTATATTTTTGGGCTGAGAATACATGCGCAATTTTTATAAATATTTTACGAAATAGACACAAGTAATTGAAACTACATTATATGGGTGAATGATCGAAGCCGAATATGCCCCTTTTGCTTGGTAATCTAAGAATTAGTAAACCGGTATACTAATTGACGCGAATCCTAAAGATAGATCTATTGGGTCTAACGAACCCCATCCATGGTTGCGGATGCTTTAGTACTTCGATGTTGTTTTTATCATGTCCGAAGGATTTTTCGGAATGATAGGGGATATTCTTATATGCATCTTGTTAATGTCGGTTACCAGGTGTTCACCATATGAATGATTTTTGTCTCTATGCATGGGACGTATATTTATGAGATCTGGAAATGAAATTCTTGTGGTCTATTAAAAATGATGAAAATGAATATTATTGATAAACTAATGAACTCACCAACCTTTTGGTTGACACTTTAAAGCATGTTTATTCTCAGGTATGAAAGAAATCCTCCGCTGTGCATTTGCTCATTCTAGGGATATACTTGGAGTCATTCATGACATATTTTAAAAGACGTTGCATTCGAGTCGTTGAGTTCATCAAGATTATTAGTAAGTCAATTATAGTTGGATATATTATGAAATGGTATGTATACCGTCAACTTTCGATGTAATGAAAGTTTGTCTTTTAAAAACGAATGCAATGTTTGTAAAATGTATCATATAGAGGTCAAGTACCTCGCGATGTAACCAAATGTAATGTATTCGTCCAGATGGATTAGGACGGGGCACTACTGTAAATGTCACCATAAATCATTAGAAAAGAGTAACATCGTATTCCAATTAATTTCTCTTTGACCCCAGAAAAATCATGGGTATTCAGCTCTCTTCCATCGAATATTCTTCGAGAATTCATCGTTGACTATAGTTATGTTAAAGAAAGTCTAGTGAAGAAGAAGGGTAGTTAGACGGTTTAAATGGATAAGAAGAGAAGAGGGGTGTTTGATGAGTGACTAAGTTGATCATGGGTGAAGTCCCCTTAAAAGCATGAGAAAAGTAGGTAGTTTGACGGTTTGGTTGGTGGAGTCGTTAAAGTTCAAATTAATGCTAAACAATTGATGGCTAAAAATCCTTTCTTATCAGGTGCAACGCGAATCACACACATACCAACACCCACTGTGAGTGATGCGTGTTACGTGTAATGTGTGTTACAGCAGAAATACTTTGTCATTTTGACCAATTTCTCAAAATTAAATAACCCCCAAAAATAGTTTGCCGAACATCTTCATTATAGACGATTTCAGTCATACGAACGGACCCAAACTCAAATATAATATGATTAAGGCTGTAAACGAGCCTAGCCGAGCTCGAGCTTGATACTGTTCGAGCTCGACTCGATTGATTTTTGAAAAGCTCGAGCTCAAACTCGGCTTGATTCGAGCCTTATATTTTTAGCTCGAGCTCGGCTCGTGACCCATACAAAAAGCTCGAGCTCGGCTCGTTATAAGCTCGTAATATGATCCACATGGCCATTTAGTTGCTCAGTTTTATTTGTCTTAAATTACAATCAGTATTAAGCCCATTTAATAGATGGGGTTACAGGCCCAACCCGCCATAGCGAAAACCTAGCTACATAAACCATTTCAATCGCCTGAGCTCCGTAGATAGTAAAACGAAGAAGCTGCCGCTGTCGATCGACGAACACTACGCCATGGTAATTTCATTTTGTTGTTAGATCCTAATGAAATTTTGTGTTTACGAATTTTGATGAAAACTTTCCATTATTGTTTGTGCTTATTTTAAGGATTTAATCCTTAACTTTTCTTATGCTGTAGTAGCTTTATAAATATTATATATGTGTTTTATAAATATTATATGTGTTGCTAAATGATTAATTAGAGGCGTTATTTACCTAGGGTTCGATACTTATTTGACTATATGTATTAAATTTATTTTGCAATGTTTTTTAAGCTTCAATGATGTAGAAATTCAGTTAAAAAACTATTTTAAAGTTCATTGCTGGTCAATTGTGATTTTTTATTTTGTAAATTGGTATATTTTTGGTCTTTAGCCCTAAGCAGGTTGTTTTTGCTAGGAGTCTTTTCATGTAAACTCATCTTTATCATTTTTAAAGTTTCATTTTTCTCTTATGCTAACAAATTGCTAAGATTTGGTTTGGTCTATCAAAGATTTTTATTTTGTTAATGCTGAAAGATATTTATTTTGTTGTATACCTGGTCTATTATTATGATTTTGTGAACTATATTTTTTTAACTTATTTTGTATATATTACTTTGAACAGCCGTCCCACAAGTCGTTTATGATCAAGAAGAAGCTTGGGAAAAAGATGAGGCAGAACAGGCCTATTCCTCACTGGATTCGAATGAGGACCGACAATACCATCAGGTATAAACACTAAAACATGAATTTTTCTTTTATTAGGGGACTAGAATTGCAGTATCAAATTGTTGTTAACATAAATTTGTGTTTGGATTCAGGTATAACGCTAAGCGCAGGCATTGGCGCAGAACCAAGCTTGGATTCTGAGGTGCTTTTGCTCTTTCCTAAATCCAATCGAGATTTGAAGCTTTATTTCATTGTAATGTGTTAGCTTAAGTTAGTGAATTTTGTTCGTTATATTGTCTGACTGCCTTTTTAATATCAATGCAAGTGATGTGCGGCTATGAAAACTGGATTATGGTTTTATTATCTTTCTAATGTAATGATACGATTGAATCTTGATAACTTAAGTTTTCTTATATCACCATCTGCCACTGCAACTTGCTTAAATGTTGGTTTTTTAATGATAGTTTTATGAATTTGTTAATTTGGTTTCATCTTAGTGCAATATTTTTTAAATGAGATGAAATTACCTGGTTTCTTCTGCTTGTATACGTTATTTGCCAGTGTAAAGTGAGGTATGCTGCTGTCTTACAAGTACAATGGCATTGTGGTTAGGAAAATTTATAAGCTTTATAACCTTTGAATGCTAACATACCAGAGGCTTTGATCACGCTAAATTCTCATAAAAAGAATGTTTGTCATGGTAGCTTGTTAGAGTGCTCCCAATGGTACCGTCCTCCACTCCGCCCAGCCTCTAGTCCAAGAGGACACCAATGGCAGCAAGGCGTCCAGCCTTTAGTCCAGGGTGCCGCCCTCCTCGTCCCTCTTTTAGTGCTTTTGTAACATTTTTGTGGCCGGAGGTATTGTATAATTATGTGGTACTTTTTGCTTTTAAACTTGTACATTTAATTAATTAATGGAAGGAAGGAGTGTCATTGTTGGGAGTGTTTAGTCCTGAGTTTTGTCCTGGAAAGGAAGCGCTTATGTGGCGTCCAAGACTAAGAAGGGAGGAACTACTCCATTGGGAGCACTGTTAGAGTTTATAATTATAATGGTTTAAGCCTTTTTTGTGCTTTAAGTTTCTATCGTTATTTGACAACGAAACACAGAGCATATCGAAATAAAAGAAAATTCAAGTATCCGATCCGAAGTTCCGAACTATCTTTAAAATAAGCTTTTAAGTTTTCTATCGTTCTTATATTTTGTATGTTAGTATGTTAATTTACATCTTTAAGATTTAAGGTATTTTTGGCAAAACTAGCTTTTAGTTGGTAGTTGATAGATGTTGGCCTTCTATCGTTTGCAGTTTAGATGAAATTGTTAAAATAATGTGTAAAATGACTAAAAGTTAAAAACTTTTTCTCAAATTATAGTTAAGCTAAGATTTTTTCTCAAACGCTAAATGATAGCTTTTGGACATGTTTGTCAAAACTAGCTGGTAGCTGTTATTTGTAGCTGAAAACTGATAAATTAGTTTTTTTAGATATATTTTGGTATTTGATAGAGTAGCTGAATCTATTAAATAAAGAGACTAATAACAAAAAGCTAGAAGTTAAAAAGTTAAATACTAGTTCTAGTAGCCTTTAGCTTTTTCTCGCTTTTTTAAAAGCTCCAAGCTCCTTTAACCAAACAGGGTTTTTATTAAATAGTAATTTTATCATAAAAGCTATAGGTGCTAATAGCTCCGCTTTAAACATACATTTTAGCGAATAGTTGGTAGCTAGTAGCTGATAATTTTTTATATGTACGTAAGTGTGTGACGGATTAGCTGAAACTCTTAAAATAAAAGTAAAATGACAAAAGCTATGAGCTTTTTTTAAACGTTAGTTCAGTTAGTTTTTAGTTTTTTCTCTCACTAAGAAAGCTTTAAGCTCTTGTAATTGAACTGAGTTTTTTACTTGATAGAAGCTTTTTAATATAAGCTACTCCCTGTGTCCTAATTTAATAGTCATGTTCTTCTATTTTGAGATGTCCAAAATAAATAGTTCACTTACATTAATAATTAACAATAATGATGTAAAGTTTTTTTATACACTTACCTTATGAATGTAAAACAAAAAGATATGTAACAAGTAAAAAGTAAAACTGTAAAGTGAATAGAAAATACGGTGTGAAAATGACATTTATTGAACTCTGTGCTCTTTTGTTTGTGGACTATTAAATTTGGACGGAGAGAGCGAAAGTTAAAAGCTCTAAAAAGTTACAAAAATCTTGTTGCCAAACATGTCACAAAGCTCCTAAAAGCTTCAGAAAATTTGTTGTCAAACATGCCCTTTGATAGTTTTACCAAATGTTTATATAATCATCAAAGTGACCAATCGATACTATTAAAATCCAACAAATTATATTATACTATATACTAAATATGGACAACACCCTCCAATCATAACCCGTCACATACCCAAAACACTGTAGCTACTGTATCGCACTATAGCTACAGTAGTTTTTTTTTTTTAAGATAATTTATTTAATCTTCTGATTTTATACAACGACCACCAGTTAATATTCGCCTTTTTACATATATTCAAAAAAAAAAAAGAAAAAAAAACCATGAACTTATTAATTTTTGAGTCTCTTTTCCATCTACACCAGTATTCCATGTCCACCAACCACCTGCAACCGCCACCATCAGCCACTTTACACCACCATGCACCGCCACCTACCACCGCCGATTTCACGGCCAGCTACGACCGTCACCGTCCACAACTTTCAACCACCATCAAATCTGATCTAAAGAAAAAACATCCAGATCCACACATGAGACAAACTTCTGGAACAAAGGGCAATTTAATGTTTGATGAAATATATAAACATACCTGAAAACTTAAAAGACACCCAGCATATCAAATACCTCACGAGTCCACCCAATTGTCTGATTTAGGGGGGGGGGGGGGAACGATAAACATATATATTAAAGGAACAAAAACAAATCTAAAAATCAACCGATCAATAAACAAATCTGAACATAGGACGGTTTGGTAGTGGTTAGAAAAAACACATACCTGAAAAGTCAAGTTTTTGAGTCGGGTTTTTCACGACCGTGGCTCTGATAGATGTCAAGCGCTGGACCTCCTGTAGGAGAACAACTACAATAGCCCAACACACCACGAGAGTGGCGGTGGAAAGCTACTTCCGGCAATAGTTACGATCACAACAGCCGACGCCGCCGTCGACCTTCACCGTCGGCCAACACCTTACTATTGTAAAAAACATCAAAAATAATAATTTTTTCCTTACCTGCATTCTTGAGTACAACTAGCTATTCACATATATATTACAACTAAATATGCACACGATACAACTAACCATACAAATAGTACAACTCTATTGAGAGTGAGGTGTTAGAAAAACCCAAAAACTAAATCGAGTTCAGGTGGTCGGAACTACTGGAAACCACCGAGTCAACCGCAACCATCGATATAATTTTTCTTTTTTCTTTTTTTTTTATGATTTTAGTGTAAGATATTATAATGGTAGTGAAAATGAGAATGGAAAATTGGGGAAGATCGGTGGAGAGGATAATAAGCTGTTAAAGGAGAGAATACGGAGTACTAAAGATAGGGTAGGATGGATATGTGGATGAAATCAACCCATTTTACTTTATTTTTTTTATTTACACCCCCATTTACGATGAAAATGACAAACTGGACCTCTAAGTTATAAACATTACCACTTTAAATTCTTTTTTTTTTAGCTTCAATATGTATTACACAAAACATTGAACCTACATAAAATTGTAAAGATTTATATTTCGAACATCAATTAAATTAAATTCTTATATTATACTCTATATAAACTTTAGAATATGTTAATATTACCGGTAACCGTTTTCCTTTTATGTATAATTAACTTATCGTTAACCGATCAAAATCATCCCGCAGCGAAATATGATATCGGGTTGGAAAACTAATTTTTTATCTCACGACCGAAACCACCTATTCGATTAATCGAGAGTAAAGGGGTAAGACAAAGTAGTAAAGTAATTGTTGACCAAATCATGTGGCTACCAAATAGGAAGTCCAGTTGGCCGTTGCATCTTCCAACTTTTTTTAATCAAAAAAATACTGCAATATTACGGAGTATAAATCCTTTCATTTTTCATATATTTTGCTCTCAAAAACATAATAAAAATAAATGTCTATAAATTTATAGTGGGGATAAATGAGTAAATAATCAACGCTAAATGCGTACAACAAATGTTTTGTCAAAACACGTTATTGCAAAAACGTTATGACAAAAACATTGAGAACCGCAGCAACGCGCGGGCTTCCGAATCTAGTTATCTACTGATTTTTGATTGTATAAGGTAGTAAAAATTGTGGCTTTCATATATATATAAACCATTTAAAACTATGACTTTTGGGATTTTTGATCGTCCAAGGTAAGATATTAATTTTCTAATTGTATAAAGTAGAACATATTGATATTGATATAGATATGTAAAGATGATCCATTAACCAATGAATATTGCCATACTGGATGCATGATTTAATATTAAATAAATATAAATAGGAATATGAATGTGATGTTCAATCAATATCAAATCGATCACCATCTATAAGTGCAACAACAAATTGTTTTTCTCTCTTTAACGCTAATTGTTAAATAGAAAACTGTTTAACTAAACTAGAGGTGAAGTGAGAATTTAAGAATAAAGAATAAAACTTACGCAATAATTAAAAGCGAAATCATCTGCTATCTCATTTTCATAAAATCTTTCTATAATTTGAGAATCAAATAATTTTTAAGAAAATTCACTCATGCTGCTAAAAAGTCTTGTTTTTTATAGGCCTTCTGAAAATTTTAAATCTCAAGATGATTATGCACAGTTAGCTCATAATGTTGTAACTAAAGTTTTAGATGAATAAAAAAGTAAACTCAGAAGTCACATGATTGTTGAGGTTTAGTCGTTAGTGGTTTGATCAAGGTAGTCTTTACAACACAATTAATTACTACGTAGTTTTTAATTGAGGTATTGTGTAGTTATGTTATTGGGTCTTGAAAATTAAGATATGTAATTGGGCCAAAGAATTAAAAAAAAAAACTCACGGATAATTTTAAGGTGACTATCAAATAATTATTGTTGATCTCAAATATAATTTATGGAAGTGATTACATTATAATTTGCTCAATTAAGGGTGATAATAAAGTAATTTACATGCATCCCTTTATAACCAAATAATACCACCAGCTAGAATCTCATCTCATTTCATGGCAACGCCAAAAAGTTTAATCCTATTTATAGAGATAGTAGTAAAATGACCCGTGAAACCACGAGTTTGTTTAAACGAAACAGTTTAATGATATGTTTTAGGTATTAAGTGAACGTAAATTCTAAAGTCATTTAGTTTAATGACACGTGAAACCACAAAGTCCAACTAAGAAACTCGTCAGCTAAACATTTCATCAAACACCTAAAATGCATATTAAACAATTCACATTCAATCATAAGAGATAATATTGGTTTCCTTCTGTCTAGCTTTTATAACTTCTCGTACTCAATTCAAAATAATTAATTAAAATAATTCAAAATTAATATTAATAATAAAATAATTATAAATAAGATTTAGTAATAATGATTAATTAATAAGATTTAATTTTAATTCAAAATTATTTAGATTAATGACATCACCCACTATGCTTAGATTTTGTTTTTGTTTTTTTATAACAAAAGAATTAGCCTAATAATGACATCATGATTATAAGATTTTAATAGAAACTATAAATTAGCTCAAATAATTTTTTGTTTCAATTTTTATTATATTTTACACATTTTCTTTTCTTCTTAAAATAGCCAAAATATACCATTCGTTCGAACAAGAAGTTGTTCTAAATCAGGCTAACATGTTCAAACTCGAATTCGAACAGGTATGTGTTCTAACTCCCAAAATTGCTTTAAATAGTAGTTGATGCATAAATCGACTCAAGCAAAATAAAACTTTTACATTACATTGTTTTGATGGCTGTATGTGATGAATAAATTTGTATCATTGAAAATATTTAAAAGGGTCTAAGTAGTTCTTCTAGTTTTATTTGCTTATATGTATCAAGCAGAAAATTTAAGGGTCTAAGCAATTTTCATTGACTTCGAACATTGTACGATGAGTTCGAACAAAAACTTGTTCGAATGAATGGTAAACAGATAGATCTCGAAAAAATATACACATTTAAAAACTATGACTAAATCGGAGCTACGTATCAAAAGATATGATCATTCAAAGTTTGAACAGGAGTTAGAAAACAAATCTGTTCGAACATGAGTATGTTATAATACAAATCTGTTCAAACTCGGTGAAAATTTTGGGAGTTAGAACACATATATTAGAACATTTTAGCCTAAGTTAGAACAACTTTTTTCGAATGAAAGTGGTGTATTATGGTAAAAAAAAAAAAAAAAAAAAAAAAAAAAAAAAAAAAAAAAAAAGTGTAAAATGTAATAAAAGAATTAATAAAAGTGTTTCTGAGTTAAATTTTCATTTTGTACCCTTTAAATAATAGGACTGGACCCAAACGTGATATGAACCACATGGCCTTTTAGTTGATAAGCTTTACTGTCTTAAATTACAACCAATATTAACCCCAATAAATAGATGGGATACAGGCCCAACTCACTATAGCGAAGACCTAGCTACATTAATCATTTTAATCGGCTGAGCTCCGTAGATAGCGAAACGAAGAAGCTGCCGCTGTTGATCGACGAACGCAACACCATGGTAACTTCATTTTATCGTTAGATCTGAATGAAATTCTGTTTTTAGGGTTTTTCATGAGATTTAATGCGTTATTGTTTGTTCTTATTTGATTTAATCGTTTACTTAATTTCTCTTAAGATGTAGTGGTTTCACATGTAGTTTTTATGGGTTGTTAAATGATTAATTAGAGGGGTTATTGACCCAAGGATTAATACTAATTTGAAGTTGAATACATATGTATAATTGAAGTTGAATCTGTATTTGACAGAGTTAATCAAATAGGAGATTTAAGTTATTGCGAGCTATATTCTCATTATACTAACCTGATTGTTGCACCAACATACCGTGTATATAAACTTTTGTGGTTATTGAATATCAGAAATAATTACTTACGTGTTAGTTATGAAACTGTAAACCAAAATTAAACTATTTAACAATGTGTTTCTAGCTTTATAAATGTGAAAAATCAGTTTAAAAGCTTTTCTAAAGTGGATAGCTGAACTGTTTTAACAGGGTTTAGTAATTTTGCTTGTAGTTTGCCCAAACTATTAGTGCTTGACTAGTAGTCAAATATTAAGCTCAAGATATTGGTTCTGTTTATCATATGATGTTGAAACTTGAATGTATACCTGTGGAGATGGTTTCTGACCTTCTGCCCTTATATATTTATAAACACATGCCTTTTCGTTGTTTTCTGGTTGATTATTATGATTTTGTGAACTATAGCCGTCCCACAAGTCGTTTATGATCAAGAAGAAGCTAGGGAAAAAGATGAGGCAGAACAGGCCTATTCCTCACTGGATTCGCATGAGGACCGACAATACCATCAGGTATAAACAAAATAACATGAATTTTGCTTTTATTAAGGCACTAAAATTGCAATATCAAATTGTTATTAACATAAATTTCTGTTTGGATTCAGGTATAACGCTAAGCGCAGGCATTGGCGCAGAACCAAGCTTGGATTCTGAGGTGCTTTTGCTCTTCGCCAGATCCAATCGAGATTTATAACTTTATTTCCTAGTATTGTATCTGCTTAAGTTGGTGCATTTTGATCTTAATGTTATCTGACTACCTTTTTTGTTATCAATCTAAATGATGTGTCTTTGATACCTGGATATATATATGTTATTGATCTAGTGTTAAGATTGACTCTCTTTAACTATTAACGAGAGTTGCAAAGTTCTAAATGTTTTGTTATATACCTATGTTCTCTTGTATCATCACGTGCGTGAGACTGCAACATGATTAAATGTTGGGTTCTTGAAAGGTTAGATTTGCCTGTTAATTTCTTGTGAACAACAAAATGTCATCAGGAAGGGGATGTTAATTTCTTCAACATTGGAATAATTCAATCAATTATGATTGTTTATGTTTGAGAGGCTTAAACGTTTCAGTTTTTGCTGTAATGCTAGTTTCTAAAATTTGTTTTTCTATTACAGCTCAGTGTTCTTTCTTCTTTATTGAGATAAAATTACCTTCATTTTTTGCTTGTATAGCTTAGTTGCCAATAACTAGAAATGGCCACCAATGAGACACTCACTGAGTATGAACACAAACGTCTAAAAAAAATTAAACCGCAAATGGTTTCTCTCTCAAATGCCAGAGATAACTTTATCCTTCTGTATAATCATGGAGAAATAGAATAGATATATGTGTTATTTACTTATTTTGATCAGGACAAACATAGTTAGTCAAGAAAAGAAACCAAAATCTGAAAACCTAACTGTTGCTCAAATCGATAAATATGATCACAATTCATTCCTAAAAAGTCCCCTTGAGAATTGGAGCCACTGACGAGAGACTTTTGTTCTAGATCGGATGAATCAATTCAATAAGATATTGGGTTTTAACGAATCTCAAAGAGCAAGTGTGCTTTGACTGATTTAGATTTCGAGTTAGCACATCAGCATCTGCGGGTATATCTTACCAGAATTTCAGAAGCATAACATGTACCCTTTCATCTTGCTAGTGTTGTTTCAAGTTTCATGCCCATCTTTTCCCAATTTGAGATGGGAACTCAGATGCTCGTACAATGTTCACCTCAGCAGTCAGCATAGGCTTCAATGGTATAAAAAACGAGTTGTTGTACAGACAAACACGTACAACGCGAACGGGAGGTGATTTACTTTGAACGTTTCAACGCAGATCCGGATTATATGATGTCGCGTATATTCACTTCTAACTCATTGGGAACTATTAACAACCACCAAAAACATAGCTGACATAATGCACGTTTAATGCTCCATTTCATTGTTTGAAATAAGGATACACTGCAGAACCAACCTAGAAGGTTAGGCATGTGTTGTTTATCTCATAGGTTTGACCAAAGTTATGGCATCTCCATATTGTCTAGCAAACACAATCTATGCCCGTCGACCTCCTATTTACATCTGATAAAGTCTTTTCACTTCAAACAACTCGAGTAAGGGGATTGTTTACTTAAATGTAAAGAGCCTAACCGAATTATCCTGTAACCATTTCCAACAAGATACACTCCTAGTAAAGTTTTAACATGAGGCTCTTGCAAGTATATCCAGACTTGAACCACTAGCCTTTGTTAGGCTGGTTCTAATTTAGAGCCTTTTTTTAAGAACTAGTATATACTCCAAAGAAAGCTGGTATTTAACAACAAATACCATTGCTAGTGTAATTTTAAAGATATGTGTGTCATCAATAAGCTTAAATGCAAAGTTACAATAGTTTTAGTTAAAGCCTAGTTCTAACAACTTAATGACAAACTTCAATGGACAAATTTCAAGCTTTCCTAAGAATGACGCGTCTTTCTCGCTTGTATTCAACCTCATCCCGCTGATGCATTATTATCAATGCTCTCCTAACCTGTCAAAACAAAAACATATTATTAGTTAAAAACAACACAAACCAATACACATTCATTAACGATTACAGTATAGAAATGAATCTCACTATTGATTCATTAAGGCCCATTCTTGTGAGATCATCAATTAGTCTTCTCTCCGACAAATGGCTTCCTATTCCCATTCTTCTCTTTATTTGGCTTTCAGCTTGCTGTACACCACAAAACAAGAATATGTATAAGCTTCCCCCTTTAGTATTACAAGAAAGAAAAGGTGTGATAAGGGAGAACCCAACCTTAATCTCGTTTGCCATCTCAGGAGTCAAATTAATATGTTGGTTTATTCCAGATTTTGCAGCATCCATGGTAGAATTGTTGAAAAGCCTAATAGCTTCTTGAACATCATTAGCATTGGCAATATTTGACCTATGATAACCATAAATATGATTTATTAGACATCACTGCAGATAAAAAAAAACAGCTAAAGACATGTGCAAGAAAGCTTAGTCAGTAACTCACAGTCTCATCTTTGTTAGTGACTCACTCAACCTTACTATAGCTTCCAGCTGTCTTACAGTTATTGGTACTGCAGTTGATTCTCCAGTTTCATTTGCCTGTCGTCTCATATCCTACATGTAATCCAAAAAGTCAACCTTTTGTGGTATATTAATATAATATATTATATTAAGAAAATACAAATAGTAAAATCAACTTATGATATGTGCTAAGCTGGTTTTGAAAGCAATACCTGTCTAATTTTAACATAGCTCTCCTGCAACATTGTGGCTGCAGAATCTGATAAACGAGGTTGACTCATGGTCCGACAGTACTGAATATACCTGCAGAAAAAAAATATTGAAATTTAATCTTTCACAATAGAACAATCGAACGTTGATCATAATATAAATATGACAACGGAAATTTTCATAGATTGCAGACCTTTTAAGCCAGTTATCTTCTCTGGTATCCCTGGTATCAGTGGCTGCATTGGCAGACGCATGCAGACTGATGATATGGCTCGCTATAGTCTGCATAAGCAAAAAAACATGTTACTCTAAGGTGCGTTTGATAAAACTGAATGATTTAGCGCTGAATGGTTCAGAATGGTTCAGAGTTTCTGAATAAAATATGTTCTGAATGAAAATAAGTTGTTTGATAATCATTTTAAAATGAACGATATGAATTGAGTAAAATTACCTTATTAACGTGTTACATGAATAAAAAAAATACAATATACTTGTTGGTTAAACGTCCTGGATATGATTTGAAAAGGATATTACACAAAAATTAGGCTCTTAACCACAGTGTTTCAACTCTGAATGGTTCAGCACTGAATTCATTCCATTAAGAGGCAAACAAACGCACCCTTAGATGCACTTGATGTTAAACAAACTCAACTTTAAAACTGTCCCAGTTATAAATTAAGGCTTTTAATTAGTGTAGTCATGTATAACATTTAATTACCTTGTCTTGGCTGTACATTCTAACATCTTTCACAATGAAGATTAGATCAAATCTTGAAAGAATAGTAGTCTGTAAATCAATGTTATCTTGTGCAGTCTGCAATGTAAATATGGTGTTAGTAAGTGGATAATAACAAGCAGATTATAGTGCAAATGAAACTGAACTACCTTAAGATCATCATAACGCCCAGATGGAGGGTTTGCAGCTGCAAGAACAGAGGTTCTAGAATTGAGAACAGTTGTTATTCCTGCTTTAGCAATTGATATTGTTTGCTGTTCCATGGCTTCATGTATAGCAACCCTAATTACACATTTGTAAACATGTCAAAAGGATTTAACCTAAGCTGTTTCATGACAATATAGAAAATAAGTGAAGGTTTTGACATAACCTGTCTTCTGGTCTCATTTTGTCAAATTCATCTATGCAGACAACACCCCCATCAGCCAACACCATGGCCCCTCCTTCCAAATAAAACTCACGCTGAACCCATATACAACTTTATATATTAGTATATAAGATCAATGAGATTTTCAGTTAGAAACAAGTATAACTAATTAACTAATTACAGTGCTGTTATCACGAATGACAGATGCAGTTAACCCAGCAGCAGATGATCCTTTCCCAGAAGTATATACTGCTACAGGAGCCGTCTTCTCCACAAATTTCAAAAACTACACACATTTGATCATAAGGTAAAATACTTTTCTTAATAATAATGACCAACAAATTAAGCAACCATTAGGTTTTGGACATCCATGAATGCCGAAAGAAACAAAAGTTTAGGCTTACCTGTGATTTGGCAGTGGACGGGTCACCCAAAAGTAAAACATTAATATCACCTCTCAATTTTACACCATCTGGCAAAGTCTGCACAATTGATGAAAGTTAGCTACCAAACTATTGAGTATAAGAACCAGCACTAAAGAATGAAGATGACAGTTTACCTTCCTTGATCCTCCAAACAAGAGACAAGCAACAGCCTTTTTTACATTTTCATGGCCGAAAATGGATGGAGCTATTTTGGAGCATATGTTTTCATATACATTGCCTTCTGATGCAAATTTTTTGAACTCTTCAATCTAGAAACATAACAATGCTAACACCTTAGTAATAATGGCACAAGCTATTTCTTCAGTTACAAATTGTCATCTTAAAACTAACAATTAACAGCATGCATGATCAACTAAGCAAAATTACCTCTTCTGTTGTGAAGTTAGCGGGACCACGAGTAGCTTCGTTTGTTTCTTCTATTCCTACAACTCTTATATAAGGCTGTCTAACTGCAACAGCTCCTTTGTGACTATTCATATCACAAAACACGTTATAGAGCAATAGATTAAGTAAGATTCTAATAGTATATAAAGTGGTATGTTCATGCCATATAGATGACATATTGACATGGAAATTCTTACGATGTTGATGACTTGGCAGCTTGAAATATGCTGTAAATTCCCATTATAGTCAGTCTTGTTCCAGGCACAATTGTTTGTACAAGATGTCGGTCAACAGATAAAAGCATGTTTCTTGGTAGCTCACCAGTAGGAACATCCTTCATTTGAAACAACAAATGGGCCAAAAGGTTATCGTATAGTTACATAACTATAGAAGTAAACCTTAATATGAAACCTCATTAGATCACACTTTTACCTCAGGGTTTTCCTGAAGTTTCAATGTCTGTTGATCAACATATTTGCTTCTATCTGGGACCACAATCCAAGGATCAATGGGGCATGGCGTTTCGCCAGTCTGCAAATAATATAAACAATTACATTACATTGCATTTCATATGAAATGAAAAGGTTTTATATGTAAATAAAACAATATTATTGTGAAATGTAGTTACCTGTGCTACATGGTCACATGATCTTGGCACGATAGCTCCACCTAGCCCAGGACGACAAGGAACCACCTTCACATTTTTACAATTCTTACACAGCAAAGTCACATAAGTAGCTTTAGCTTTTGTTCGAGATGCAGCGATAGTAATCCCAGATATCTTCACCAGTTTGGATATATATTGTGCCTATTATTTAATCATAGCATCAAATATCAATAACACGTGTGAGAATCATGAAAACTAAACTAAGCTAACATGAGTCAGGTACCAACCCCAAGGGATCTCATTGATACGGGATCCTCATCCGATTTCAACAAAATCTGAACCTCCCCTGTCTGTGGTTCCTCCATTTCACCAGTTTCTCCGGTAACTCTTGACTTCAAATTTGCATTGATCTCTGCTGCAGCAGTTTCAAACTAACAATACAAACATAACTAACATATAATATCCACCGCCAATTTTTAATATCACAACAATTATTATACGGAGTATGTAGATTATATGGTACAGTCTTAACACATCACAATAAAAGTATCAAACATGTATCAAAATATAATCATTCTCATTAAAATTATACACGTAAGGTTGAAAAAGAAGCGAGACGGGGTCGAGACGGTAGGGGCCCTAAAACGTCACAACGGAAAAGAGCGGTCGAGATGGATGTTGACCAACGTTGACTTTTTATAACATAAACATTTCAAAAATAAATATTCCAAAGTAAACATAGATAGTTTTGCCTTTAAATTGAAATATTTATGTTTGAAAAACGTTTATTTTTTAAAATTTCTTTAAAAAGTCAATGTTGGTCAACATCAGTCACCGTCTCGGCCGTTGTTGACCATCTTTTTGGTGATTGTTGACCTTTTATTCGCGTTTGCCGTTTTTTTTAACCGTTTCTAGGTCCGTTGCAACGGTAGCATGCTAAAACCGTTGTGACGCCTGTCTGGGCTGTTTTTTTTTTTTTAATCAAACCGTAAGCATTAGACAGTACATAAAAACAAGTATTTTATGTAGAATTACACCATACGAACAAAAAAATTGCTATTAATTGTATTTGAGTCACAATAATTCTCTCTCCACATATATATGTACGTATTGAACCCTAAGCAATTAGGTGTTTTGCCCTAATTTAACAATACACATAGAATCAGATACAGGGACAAGCAATGTATGCATAATTATTAATTAATCATATCATACCAGAGGGAGGTAATCCGAAGGACTTTTACGGAGCAAATCTCGAAGATCTTGATCTTTATCATAAGTAAGGAGATCCGAGAGATTAACGAGAAGAGACTTGGGGTTTCGAATGAGACTCTCTCTGTACGGAAATACATTAGGTTCATTATGACGAGCAAAGTTTCTGATGAACTCTTTAAACTTTATGAGCACTGTGTGACGGCTGGCCGCCTGCTCGGGATCACAGCCGCCGCCGCCGCGAGGGAACTGCGCTTGATCGCTGTAGTATACCGCACCTTCATCCCACCCGGACATATTTGATATTAAATTGTTTCTTCTCTTCTTTCCTTTTTTTTTTTTACTGTAGAAATGATTTTGTGTGTGTTGTGGTCTATGTCACGGCCTATTTCTCAGGTGTGATTTTGGCGGGAAGGATATGGCGGGAATGATGAGGAGTAATTCTGTGTGGTGACGGTGTACTGTAAGTTGGTGAACTGAAAGTTGATGGACTGAAACTGGAATGTTCATTATACTTTAGGGATAGTTTGTGTAAACTGCAATAGTAAATTGGATCTCTTAATTAAGGAGGTGGTTAGTGGTAAGTTTATAGGAGTAAATATGTAAATCTATATAAACTAGAAAGATATAAATAAAAAATGGACTATGGCTATAAATTTGATGGTTTTTATTGGTCAACAACATACATATAAAGGCTTCGGGAAAGAAGGGTAATATGAAGGCTTTGTGTTGGGTTAGCTCTTTCGATTTGGAGGGCTCCGAGTATGAGCTTGTGGGTTAGTAAGGTGGTCAGGTGGTCCATGATTTGCATGTCGTTAATTGTGTTGGCGTTTCTACTTATGGACCTTCTGGGTGTACTTCCGAAGGTTGTGATGAAAATGGACGTCTTGTACGGTGTGTGAAGATAGCAATCGTACAAAACCTATAATTTTTTTAAAGGGCCCCTATTTTTTAGAAAAATCTTTATTTATACATTATACATGTTTTATTGAAATAGAATCAAATATTTATATCTTTTGAGCTAAATTATATTTGAGCTTACATAATTTAAAATTTTGTTGTACTCATTTAATATACTAAAGACCCATAAAATTAGTGGCGAATCTAAAATGAAAATTCAATGGGGTCGCCAAAAAATTTTCAAGGCTAATTATATTTAAAGGGTACTTTAGTTGTTGTTTACCTCTAAAAAAAATATAAATTTCAAAAATATATGGTGTCATGTACTTAAATTTAGTGGTGTCATTTACAATTTGAAGTATACATCGTAAAAAAATTCCACTAGTGGGGTCATAGGACCCCACACCCAACAATGTATACTCGCCCCTGCATAAAATAAACATAATAAATTCAATTGGTGTATTGACTTGGGGCGTAGCCGCGTAGGATGTACAAATAATCTTGAAGCTTATGATGAAATTCAATTAAAAGTGTTGTCTTCTTTACTCGAACATACGACTTTTGATTGCAGCAAAGTAGGCGAAATCCATTGGGTGCATTCGGTCGACAAGGTGTATAAGGTTGCGGATGGTATTCGAGCTATGGTTTCTTCTATGGACCTACAGTGACCATGTTAGGGTGCCACGGTTGAGAAAGTTTAAAGTCCTTCTATGGTTAGTAAATGCCAAGAGTCGTGAGAGTTTTCAATTTCATATATGGTGCAATTCCTCATCGATGTTATTGTGATCACATTGGAGTTTATGTTTGATCCTTTTATGCTTTTAAATTTTGATCACTGATAGATAAAGTTTGTGCCTATTTGTTGTAGTGACCCGAACTTTTCCATATTTATATATATATTAAATGAAATTGTTATTTACATGATTAAGTGTTTCCAACATGTTAAGCAATCAAACTTGTTAAGACTTGATTAATTGAAATAGGTTTCATATAGACAATTGACCACCCATGTTGACCGGTGATTCACGAACGTTAAAACTTGTAAAAACTATACGATGACATATATATGGTTATATATATAGTTAACATGATTTTATTATAAGTATGTATCTCGTTAGGTATTTTAACAATGAGTTATATACATAAAAATGAGACTATTAATTTAAGAAACTCGAAAATGATATATATAACGATTATCGTTATAACAACGTCTTACTATGTACATATGAATCATATTAAGATATTGATACACTTGGTTAATTATGTTAAATGATAAGTAAATATATTATTAAGTGTATTAACAATGAAATACATATGTAAAAATAAGACTACTAACTTAATGATTTCGAAACGAGACATATATGTAACGATTATCGTTGTAACGACATTTAACTGTATATATATCATACTAATATATATTATATATCATAATATCATGATAATATAACAATTTAACATCTCATTTGTTATAATAAACAATGGGTTAACAACATTCAACAAGATCGTTAACCCAAAGGTTTCAAAACAACATTTACATGTAACGACTAACGATGACTTAACGACTCAGTTAAAATGTATATACATGTAGTGTTTTAATATGTATTCATACACTTTTGAAAGACTTCAAGACACTTATCAAAATACTTCTACTTAACAAAAATGCTTACAATTACATCCTCGTTCAGTTTCGTCAACAATTCTACTCGTATGCACCCGTATTCGTACTCGTACAATACACAGCTTTAAGATGTATATACTATTAGTATATACACTCCAATGATCAGCTCTTAGCAGCCCATGTGAGTCACCTAACACATGTGGGAACCATCATTTGGCAACTAGCATGAAATATCTCATAAAATTACAAAAATATGAGTAATCATTCATGACTTATTTACATGAAAACAAAATTACATATCCTTTATATCTAATCCATACACCAACGACCAAAAACACCTACAAACACTTTCATTCTTCAATTTTCTTCATCTAATTGATCTCTCTCAAGTTCTATCTTCAAGTTCTAAGTATTCTTCATAAATTTCAAAAGTTCTAGTTTCATAAAATCAAGAATACTTCCAAGATTGCAAGTTTACTTCCAAGTTTTCTAAATCCATTCCAAGTAATCATCCAAGATCAAGAAACCTTTGTTACTTACAGTAGATTATCTTTCTAATACAAGGTAATAATCATATTCAAACTTTAATTCAATTTCTATAACTATAACAATCTTATTTCGAGTGGAAATCTTACTTGAAATTGTTTTCGTGTCATGATTCTGCTTCAAGAACTTTCAAGCCATCCAAGGATCCTTTGAAGCTAGATCTATTTTTCTCATTTCCAGTAGGTTTATCCAAGGAACTTGAGGTAGTAATGATGTTCATAACATCATTCGATTCATACATATAAAGCTATCTTATTCGAAGGTTTAAACTTGTAATCACTAGAACATAGTTTAGTTAATTCTAAACTTGTTCGCAAATAAAAGTTAATCCTTCTAACTTGACTTTTAAAATCAACTAAACACATGTTCTATATCTATATGATATACTAACTTAATGATTTAAAACCTGGAAACACGAAAAATACCGTAAAACCGGATTTACGCCGTCGTAGTAACACTTCGGGCTGTTTTGGGTTAGTTAATTAAAAACTATGATAAACTTTAATTTAAAAGTTGTTATTCTGGGAAAATGATTTTTATTATGAACATGAAACTATATCCAAAAATTATGGTTAAACTCAAAGTGGAAGTATGTTTTCTAAAATGGCCATCTAGACGTCGTTCTTTCGACTGAAATGACTACCTTTACAAAAATGACTTGTAACTTATTTTTCCGACTATAAACCTATACTTTTTCTGTTTAGATTCATAAAATAGAGTTCAATATGAAACCATAGCAATTTGATTCACTCAAAACGGATTTAAAATGAAGAAGTTATGGGTAAAACAAGATTGGATAATTTTTCTCATTTTAGCTACGTGAAAATTGGTAACAAATCTATTCCAACCATAACCTAATCAACTTATATTGTATATTATGTAATCTTGAGATACCATAGACACGTATACAATGTTTCGACCTATCATGTCGACCCATCTATATATATATTGCGGAACAACCATAGACACTCTATATGTGAATGTTGGAGTTAGCTATACAGGGTTGAGGTTGATTCCAAAATATATATATAGTTTGAGTTGTGATCAATACTGAGATACGTATACACTGGGTCGTGGATTGATTCAAGATAATATTTATCGATTTATTTCTGTACATCTAACTGTGGACAACTAGTTGTAGGTTACTAACGAGGACAGCTGACTTAATAAACTTAAAACATCAAAATGTATTAAAAGTTTTGTAAATATATTTTGAACATACTTTGATATATATGTATATATTGTTATAGGTTTGTGAATCAACCAGTGGCCAAGTCTTACTTCCCGACGAAGTAAAAATCTGTGAAAGTGAGTTATAGTCCCACTTTTAAAATCTAATATTTTTGGGATGAGAATACATGCAGGTTTTTTAAATGATTTACAAAATAGACACAAGTACGTGAAACTACATTCTATGGTTGAATTATCGAAATCGAATATGCCCCTTTTTATTAAGTCTGGTAATCTAAGAATTAGGGAACAGACACCCTAATTGACGCGGATCCTAAAGATAGATCTATTGGGCCTAACAAACCTCATCCAAAGTACCGGATGCTTTAGTACTTCGAAATTTATATCATATCCGAAGGGTGTCCCGGAATGATGGGGATATTCTTATATATGCATCTTGTTAATGTCGGTTACCAGGTGTTCACCATATGAATGATTTTTATCTCTATGTATGGGATGTGTATTGAAATATGAAATCTTGTGGTCTATTGTTATGATTTGATATATATAGGTTAAACCTATAACTCACCAACATTTTTGTTGAAGTTTAAAGCATGTTTATTCTCAGGTGAATACTAAGAGCTTCCGCTGTTGCATACTAAAATAAGGACAAGATTTGGAGTCCATGTTTGTATGATATTGTGTAAAAACTGTATTCAAGAAACTGATTTCGATGTAACATATTTGTGTTGTAAACCATTATGTAATGGTCGTGTGTAAACAGGATATTTTAGATTATCATTATTTGATAATCTACGTAAAGCTTTTTAAACCTTTATTTATGAAATAAAGGTTATGGTTTGTTTTAAAAATGAATGCAGTCTTTGAAAAACGTCTCATATAGAGGTCAAAACCTCGCAACGAAATCAATTAATATGGAACGTTTTTAATCAATAAGAACGGGACATTTCAGTTGGTATCCGAGCGTTGGTCTTAGAGAACCAGAAAATTTGCATTAGTGTGTCTTATCGAGTTTGTTAGGATGCATTAGTGAGTCTGGACTTCGACCGTGTTTTCTTTAAAAATGATTGCTTAACATTTTTGTTGGAAACTATATATTATTAACATGTATATATTATGTGATATATTAATCTCTTAACATGTTTGATATTGTGTGATAGATGTCTACCTCTAGCACAAATCCCATTGACTCACCTAATAATAACGAAGAGTCGAATATATATTGGACTGATTCACAAGTTCCCGAAGAAGAACCGGAAGAAGAATCAGAACCGGAAGAAGAATCAGAACCGGAAGAGGAGGAACCGGAGGAGGAAATAGAACCGGTGGGGGAAATAATAAAACGGTTAAGTAAAAGAAAATCCTCAACCAACCGACCAAGGTTAATTATGGTCAATGGTGTTTTCGCCAAGGAAGCAAAATATTGGGAGGATTACCAATTCTCCGATGAATCGGATTCCGACGAGAATTCCGATGATGTTATAGAAATTACCCCAACTGAATTTAAAAAGGCAAAAGAAAATAATAAGGGAAAGGGCATAAAAATAGAGAAATCTAAATCCAACCCCGATGAACTTTATATGTATCGTCAAACCCCAAAGTCCTTAAGTTGTAACAATGACCCGGGAACCTCTAAACCACCAGGTTTTTCTAAACCGTTGTGGAAAACGACAGCTAGTATTTGGGGAACATCATATATCCCTAGAAACTTGGCAAAACGAACCAAAACCGAAGAAGAAGAAACGAGCGAGTCGGAATAAGATAGTTGTATTCGTATGGTGTAATATATGTAATATAGTGTGCTTATGCTTTGTGATATATGTAAAAATTGCTTGTATTAATAAGTATTTTTTTTTATGAATCTAACTCTTGTCTATTTTACAGTATAAAAACACAAAATGGGTAGACAACCCAATATTTTAAGAGACCTACCCGGAGATATGATTGATGAAATCTTGTCTAGAGACGGTCAGAATTCTTCGGCACAACTATTTACGGTGAAATCAGTTTGTAAGACATTCGAAGAACGTTCCAAGAATGCCTTGGTTTATAAGAGACTTTCGTTTGAAAGATGGGGGATATCACATTGGGAAACCCATAAGTTACGATGTGTTTACTTTGACGCATATATTGCGGGGAACCCAAGCGCTATTTTACGCAACGGGTTAAGAAATTATTTTGACTCAATGTATCCGAACATAGGACTTCATGATTTAGAAAAAGCGGCTAACATGCAACATAAAGAAGCATGTTATGCTTACGGGTTAGTAATGTTCGCTTCTTACCAAAGTGAGAACAAGAACATCGGGCTACAACTATTAAACAAAACATTTTCACAAGTAACGGACTCAGTAGTTGGGGTGAGAAACAAGGTTTTTAGATTGTTACGGGACTGTTGGACATTACGTAACCCTCGTCCCTTTGACGACGTTACAACACGTTGTCTTATCAACGGCCATAACGGTTATGTTCCACAAGACCAAGGATGGGAAGTAGTCCTAGTAAAACCAGAATGCATGACTTGTTTCTGGACGTATGAATTACGTGTCTTTATTGCCTTTGCTGAACGACTTGTGTACTAGCTAGAATTATCTTCACAACTATCTTGTATCAAAGTTATTGTGTGCTATATTTCATGCTTTATGTAAAATAAGCGGTATTGTAAGTTTGTAAAATATTGTATAAAAGTTTGAACGCGAAATATTATTATAATCAGTTTTTCATATAGAATTGTAGTAGTTGAATTGTATATTAGCTACTAAGTATGAACTTAACGGGTAGGTACTACCCGAATTTAAACTTATAAAACGCTAATATGAAGGAAAAGCTTTTATAAATGAGTTCATATTATGCTACGAAATACTATTAACTACTCTTAATATTCTGTATGATTAACTTGTTCCATTTGACTATTTTGAAGGAAATGGCACCGACTACTCGACACACCGTGAATATGAATGAAGAGGAATTCCGTACTTTTCTAGCTTCAAACATAGCCGCAGTACAGGCTGCGCTACATACCAACAATAACCTTGGATCTAGCAGTACAGGAAATCGTGTAGGATGCACCTACAAAGAATTCACTACCTGCAAACCTTTGGAATTTGATGGAACCGAAGGACCGATCGGATTGAAACGGTGGACCGAGAAGGTCGAATCGGTGTTTGCCATAAGTAAGTGTACTGAAGAGGACAAAGTGAAGTACGCTACGCATACCTTCACAGGTTCTGCGTTAACATGGTGGAATACCTATCTAGAGCAAGTGGGACAAGATGATGCGTACGCACTACCGTGGTCAGCATTCAAGCACTTGATGAAAGAGAAGTACCGTCCCAGAACCGAGGTCAATAAGCTCAGGACAGAATTTAGAGGGTTACGAACCCAAGGATTTGATATTACCACGTACGAAAGACGATTCACAGAATTGTGCCTATTGTGTCCGGGAGCGTTCGAAGATGAGGAAGAGAAGATCGACGCGTTTGTGAAAGGATTACCGGAAAGAATCCAAGAAGATATAAGTTCACACGAGCCCGCCTCCATACAACAGGCATGTAGAATGGCTCACAAACTAGTGAACCAGATTGAGGAAAGAATTAAAGAACAGACGGCTGAAGAAGCCAATGTGAAGCAAGTCAAAAGAAAGTGGGAGGAAAACGGTGATAAGAATCACCAATACAACAACAACAGCAATTACAATAATAATCGCAACAATTATCCCAACAATCGCAACATCAATCGCAACTACAACAAACGGCCTAACAACAACAACAACAACAACAACAACAACAACAACAACAACAACAACAACAACAACAACAACAACAACAACAACAACAGCAACTACAACAATCATCCCAACAACAATAACAACCGCACCAACAACAACAATCAGAAGCAGCTATGCCAAAGGTGTGAAAAGTATCACTCGGGGTTCTGCACCAAATTTTGCAACAAGTGTAAAAGAAATGGTCATAGCGCGGCGAAGTGTGAGGTCTACGGACCAGGGGTTAACAGAACGAAAGGAACAAATGGTGTCGGAACGAGTAATGGCGGAGCAAGTAGTGTCGGAGCAAGTTATGCCAATGTAGTTTGTTATAAATGTGGAAAACCGGGCCACATTATTAGAAATTGCCCGAACCAGGAGAACACGAATGGACAAGGCCGCGGAAGAGTTTTCAATATTAATGCGGCAGAGGCACAGGAAGACCCGGAGCTTGTTACGGGTACGTTTCTTATTAACAATAAATCTGCTTACGTTTTATTTGATTCGGGTGCGGATAGAAGCTATATGAGTAGAGATTTTCGTGCTAAATTAAGTTGTCCATTGACGTCGTTGGATAGTAAATTTTTACTCGAATTAGCAAACGGTAAATTAATTTCAGCAGATAATATATGCCGGAATCGAGAAATTAAACTGGGTAGCGAAATATTTAAGATTGATTTGATACCAGTAGAGTTAGGGAGTTTTGATGTAATAGTTGGCATGGACTGGCTGAAGAAGGTGAAAGCAGAGATCGTATGTTATAAAAATGCAATTCGCATTGTACGAGAAGAAGGAGAACCCTTAATGGTGTACGGAGAAAAGGGCAACACGAAGCTACATCTTATTAGTAATTTGAAGGCACAAAAACTAATAAGAAAAGGTTGCTATGCTATTCTAGCACACGTCGAGAAAGTACAAACTGAAGAAAAGAGCATCAATGATGTTCCCGTCGTAAAAGAATTTCCCGATGTATTTCCAAAAGAATTACCGGGATTACCCCCACATCGATCCGTTGAATTTCAAATAGATCTTGTACCAGGAACTGCACCAATAGCTCGTGCTCCTTACAGACTCGCACCCAGCGAGATGAAAGAACTGCAAAGCCAATTACAAGAACTTTTAGAGCGTGGTTTCATTCGACCAAGCACATCACCGTGGGGAGCTCCTGTTTTGTTTGTCAAGAAGAAAGATGGTACATTCAGGTTGTGTATCGACTACCGAGAGTTGAACAAACTTACCATCAAGAACCACTACCCACTACCGAGAATTGACGACTTATTTGATCAACTACAAGGCTCGTCCGTTTATTCAAAGATTGACTTACGTTCCGGGTATCATCAAATGCGGGTGAAAGAAGATGATATTTCAAAGACTGCTTTCAGAACACGTTACGGTCATTACGAGTTCATGGTCATGCCGTTTGGTTTAACTAATGAACCAGCTGTGTTCATGGACCTTATGAACTGAGTGTGTGGACCATACCTTGATAAGTTTGTCATTGTTTTCATTGATGACATACTTATTTACACAAAGAATGACCAAGAACACGGTGAACATTTGAGAAAGGTGTTAGAAGTATTGAGGAAGGAAGAATTGTACGCTAAATTTTTAAAGTGTGCATTTTGGTTGGAAGAGGTTCAATTCCTCGGTCACATAGTGAACAAAGAAGGTATTAAGGTGGATCTGGCAAAGATAGAAACTGTTGAAAAGTGGGAAACCCCGAAAACTCCGAAACACATACGCCAGTTTTTAGGACTAGCTGGTTACTACAGAAGGTTCATCCAAGATTTCTCCAAAATAGCAAAACCCTTGACTGCATTAACGCATAAAGGGAAGAAATTTGAATGGAAGGATGAACAAGAGAAGGCGTTTCAATTATTGAAGAAAAAGCTAACTACGGCACCTATATTGTCATTGCCTGAAGGGAATGATGATTTTGTGATTTATTGTGACGCATCAAAGCAAGGTCTCGGTTGTGTATTAATGCAACGGACGAAGGTGATTGCTTATGCGTCTAGACAATTGAAGATTCACGAGCAAAATTATACGACACATGATTTGGAATTAGGCGCGGTTGTTTTTGCATTAAAGACTTGGAGGCACTACTTATATGGGGTCTGATAGTGCTCCAAATGAACATATATTTAGTATCAATATCCTTCCGATATGACAAGTTTTCAGTTGTAATTGTTCCATATTCACGTAATATTCGTTTATATTAAATAAGTGCGAAGACAAAAGGCGAAAACGAAGAATTGAAGACGCAAAGGTCCAAAATGCTCAATAGTACAAGAAACAATTAAAAAGGTTCAAAATATTGACGAAGAACGTCTAAAAATGATAAGAGTACAAGTTGCGGAACGCAAAGTACACGATATAAAATAGTACGCAAGGACGTTCGAAAATCCGGAACCGGGACCCGAGCCAAGAAGAAACGCCCGACGCAATGGACCAAAAATATCTAGTCTACTATGCATATAAATATAATATAATATATAAATAATTATTAAAATTATTTATATTTTATATATATTTAATAAATATGTCGACGAACAAGATGACAAAAGATATGTGAGCTGTCCAGCGTGGCCATGCGACTCGCATGGCAAATAGGCATAAACCCATGCGAGTCGCATGAGGATCAGAATCAGCTCACATTCTATAAATTGCCAGTTTTCGTTCCAGTTTAACACACACCACACACATAATAATAATAATACTCTGTAATAAATAAATATATATATAATATATATAGTATAGTGTAGTTTTATATTAGATTAGTTCGGGTTATGTAAAGGTTATTTTACGGGTTTTAAAGTCGGAGCTCTGTCCGTGTAACACTACGCGATAAATAATCAATGTAAGCTATGTTCTTCTTTTTAAATTAATGTCTCGTACTTAAGTTGTTATTATGCTTATTTGAACCGAAGTAATCATGATGTCGGGCTAAAATACTAAAATTGGGTAATTGGGCTTTGTACCATAATTGGGGTTTGGACAAAAGAACGACACTTGTGGAAATTAGACTATGGGCTATTAATGGGCTTTATATTTGTTTAACTAAATGATAGTTTGTTAATGTTAATATAAAAATTTACAATTGGGCGTCCCTATAAATTACCATATACACTCAATCGGACACGATGGGCGGGGTATTTATATGTACGAATAATCGTTCATTTAACCGGACACGGGAATGGATTAATAGCCACTAGAATAATTAAAACAGGGGTGAAATTACATTCAAGGGTAATTGGTGTAATTGCTAACAAAGTAGTAAAACATTGGTTTACACGCAGTCGATAACCTGGTGTATTCATTAAATAAAGTATTAAAACCTTGTTACAATTCGAATCCCCAATTAGTTGGAATATTTAACTTCGGGTATAAGGATAATTTGACGAGGACACTCGCACTTTATATTTATGACTGATGGACTGTTATGGACAAAAACCAGACGGACATATTAAATAATCCAGGACAAAGGACAATTAACCCATGGGCATAAAACTAAAATTAATACGCCGAACATCATGATTATGGAAGTTTAAATAAGCATAATCCCTTTTATTTCATATTTAATTGCACTTTTAATTTTCGCACTTTAATTTCTGTCATTTTAATTATCGTCATTTACTTTACTCTTTAAATTAAGTTTTTAGTTATTTTTAATATTTTGCATTAGCTTTTAATTGTGACTTTAAAATATAAAATCGACAAACCGGTCATTAAACGGTAAAACCCCCCTTTTTATATTTATATTTATTGTTATATAAAAATAAAGTGTTTCATAAGCCCGTCTCCCTGTGGAACGAACCGGACTTACTAAAAACTATACTACTTCGCGACTAGGTACACTGCCTATTGTGTTGTAGCAAGGTTTTGGTATATCCATTTTGTAAATATTTAATTAAAACTTGTTAAATTTTGTAGCATTCCGTATTAAAAATATACACTATTTTGTAACCCCGTGCTACCACATCAAGTTTTTGGCGCCGCTGCCGGGGAACTCGGCGAAACTATCTATTTTTCATTTTTGTATATATATATTTATTATTTTTAGAAAAACAATATAAAATCCTAAAAATTAAAAAATTTAAAAATCTAAAAATTTAAAAAATTAAAACCGAAAAGAAAAAAAAAATATATATTTTTATATAATTTTAAGATTTTTATTATCAAATATTTCTATTTTTAGTTTTATAAAAATATTAAGTTTTTATTTAAATTATATATATATTTTATTTAATATATTAAAACAGAAAATATAATATAAATATAAAATAAAACGAATTGAACCTTTATTTGAACTGTCATCTGAACTGGCCAAACAGGTCATGCGACTCGCATGACCCCCTACCTAAAACCATGCGAGTCGCATGAGGTCAACTGACAGGCCAGGTTTTACCCTATTTTCGCATTTAATACGGTGTATTATATTATTATTATTTATAAACCCTAGTTTATTATTATTATTATATTTAAGTTTTAAGTTTATTTAATTTATATTTACTTATATTTAGTTTTATTATATATAAAACTTAATACTTTAATATAATATAATATAAAAATAATATTTTTATAAAAATTATATTTTTATCAATTTTAAACTTATTTCTATTTTTGTACCTTTTAATCGTTTTTAGCGTAATTTTCGTATTTTTATCGTTCGTACTTAGTTTTTAGTCATAGTTTTTGCTGTTGTTATTTTTATTTTTAGATTTTTAGGCTTTGCCGTAAAATCTCTTAAGTGCTTTTTCTTTAGATTAAGATTTAGTTGCTTTAGAATTTTGCGACGCCGTTTTTCGCTTTAGTTTTAAATAGATTTTAGTGCCTAAATAACGTAATTGCCGTTTTTCCTTTAGAATTGCATTTACCTTTAGACTTTTAGGCGCAACTTTTTAGATTTAGTTTTTAGACTTTTAAGTTTCGACGTTTTTCTTTCTTATTTTTATTTTTCGACGTTTTTCGACGCGCAATCTATTTCTTTCTTATTTCTCGACGCTCTAGTTTTTAGGACTTAGAATTTTCTCTACTTCTTATCTAATTCTCCAAACGGAAAGAAAAATTATTTAAGTGGTTAAATTAATGGACGTTGACATTTTTCTGGTTCGTAGTAATAGTTGGATTTGTTAGTGGCTAGTTGTGGGCTTCCGATTTAAAGGGTCCTGGCTACCTGCTGCATCTTTTGGCTATTCGAAACGTGGGCAAAAATCAGAAAAGTCTATTAATTGGACAACTTATATAAGTTTTTCTATTTTTATAACTAATAGGATCATTTGTGAATGTAGCTAAAATTTGGCCGTCGCAATAAAATGGAAAATTTTGAAAACAAGGCCTTGGAAACTCTTTTTGAACTCCAAAATCAATTAAATCAATACTCTCAACCGAGTGTTGATGACAATTCGTTCAGTCAATCTTGGATCACAAATGACGAAACAATAACTGGTTGTGAAATCTGTGGAGATTATCACTCAACATGGGAATGTTATTATTACGTTCCTATGAAAAATTACGTACCCACAGAACCTGAATGGAACGATTATGAAGAACGCAATTCAAACTGGGATTATTCCCAAGAATATATCCAAACTCAACAACCAGAAGACGAGGAAAATTACGTGTCCGAAAATTCTTTAGACAATATGAAAATCAAACTCGAAGAACTTGATGCTCAAAAGGAACAAATGAGAGAGTTTGTAAACCGGCAAGCTGAAACTCTATCAGATTACACACCTGTTGATCTGAGGAGTCGTGTGCAAGAAAATCTCAAATCATCGAATTTTGATGAATTCGGGAGCTCCGAAATCACCAAGTATCCCGATGATACTTTTTATTCAGTCTTACCAATTTCACAACATATCGACACAATAGCCTCTACCGACGAAATCATCGATCCATCAATGGATAAAGAAGAAGTAAGGGTGACAAATTGGTACTCTTGGGAATACGATAACGTTGAAAATTTTATCCCAGAGGCCAAACCGAACTTCACCATTCCACAACCTTCCAACCCAATATTCTCAATAGACGAGTCATCCACCGGAAATGAACTACGAGCTGTAATAGATAATGACACTTCGGATTTCACCCAATTGGGTAATAGAGGTGAAAACTTTGATCCCGAGAATAAAAGGAAGAAAATATTAGGAATTGTCCGCCCTATAGAATGTATGTCGGTGTATATCGATCCATTTGACCAAGAAACAGAAAAGAGACATATCCATTTACTAAAAGCTACACTTAAAAAAGAATTAAGTAGTGACGTTCGGGTGAGTCTAAACTTTAAACCCATTGATATATTATACACCACCCGAGATATAAATAACTGGCTCACTATTTTAATTCGTGGAACTTATTCCACCGACTTCACATATCGTCAGCTAAAGTGTAGGGAAGTCTAACCCCACTTAACGTTAAAATAGGGGTTCGGGTTAGTGCATAACTCGTTAATAAACATGCATGATAAGTTAGGGTAAAAGACGCATTTTCAAAGATTAGCAAACTGTTAAAAAAAGCAACCATTTTTGAAGAAAAACATGTGTGATAAAATAAGAAGGAATGAACGATGAGGCGCGCCATCTATCATTCGACGAGCTTTGTAAGTACAAACTAGGTATTCTTAATCACTTTTCTACACTAATCACCCTCATGAATTTATAATTAGAGTCTGATTTCATGCAAATGAGGGCATTGCATGATCTCAAGTGTGGGGAAGGGTTATAAATTCTCTCGGGTTTACACTTGGTTTATTTGCCAAATTTTGTGAAAATTTGAAAAAAAAAAAAAATTTTCAACTAAATGAATTTAAAATCATGTTTATACATATTTATGAACGATGAAAACTAGGTGTTAATACCGAAATTATCGTTACCTTAAAAAGGACATAAATTGAGAAACAACCCAAAACGCTTGAATTCATTTAAGAATGGAATAGAAGAGAATAAAAAGGCAAAGAAATAAACTAAGTGTGGGGAGAATGTACCAAGTTATTCAATTAAAAATTATCTATCACATGTTTCTGTAAAGTTATTGCAGGTGCTTTTGTTTTGAACTAAATTAATAGTTTTACCCGGTTTATTGTGATACTTTTGAAAGAAAGATGGATCTACACGATGAATCAATTCCATCATTAGAAGGAAGTAAAGTCTTCCGAAAAAGACACGCGCTTCTTGATTTAGGTCATGAAGTTGTCGTCCAGACCAGCTGTAGGTTGACGAAAAATCTAGAAAAGTCATCACTAAAATCGGCTGGAAATCCACGGACCTCAGCATCAAACAGGGTCGCCAAGTGGTCAGATTTATCCTAACCATGAGAAGGATTTATCTCGTACAATGGGGGGCACCGTGCAAATTAGCTTGATAAGACTAATGAATCAGATCCCCAGAAAGGATAATCTCCTTAAAGATTAAAAATCAGCTTTTAAGCCTGATATTACTCAATCCTTGAGATTGACCTTAAAGATTGAGAATTCAAACTCATGGAATTCAATGATATCTAAACTCGAGCTTGAACGAGAAAATATTTTGATCAAAATTACAAACCGATTTGTTTTCTGAAAACCCATTTTCAATGCGTTCATTACCATTGAACGTAAAATCCTAGGAATTTACCTGGAATTCATTAGGTCACCTGAACCAAATCGGGTGTCAACCGTAAGAACGGTGGTTGCATAGCATGGTCGGAGACAGGACCTTGTGCCAGACCGAAAAATCATAGGATGATCTTTACTATTGCTCCTACCAAGGATAGTTCTAGCATCCGACACGTTTAAAAAGACCATGAAAATTTGCATGTCATTAGACATTGCCTTAACAGTTTCTTGTTCATCGCTTTCCTTTACAACCGGACGGTAGTTTACCAAAAGGTAATATACGGAACAAGTAAACTGGATGTGTGCTATTCGATACCAGGATAGCAGTGGATTACACGAACCTAAAAGTTTTTAGCCAAAATATTGATCCACAAACATATTTTGCAACACCGATGATGGATCAAATCAGAAAACTTGTCTAGGGTAAAATCTAGCTTGAATTTTTATAAAGATCAAATGTTTTCATAAAGATCCAATTTCCTTAAGGATCTAAATTTTTATAGTCATGTGGGACTGTAAACTGCCTTTCAAATGTGCACTTTGCTTTGGAAACCGAAAGTAAATCGGCTATTTGATTGCCAGTGTCGTTGACCTAAACCCGAGGCAACTATAAAAGACACACCCACCTTTAACCATATCGTTACTATCATTGTTTATACCGCCATATCAAAATCACTGATGTACAAAGTGTGAAGAATAAAGAAGTGATTCGTGTATTGTTTTTATTTCAAGACTGTATTGCTTGAGGACAAGCAACGTTCAAGTGTGGGGATATTTGATAGTGCTCCAAATGAACATATATTTAGTATCAATATCCTTCCGATATGACAAGTTTTCAGTTGTAATTGTTCCATATTCACGTAATATTCGTTTATATTAAATAAGTGCGAAGACAAAAGGCGAAAACGAAGAATTGAAGACGCAAAGGTCCAAAATGCTCAATAGTACAAGAAACAATTAAAAAGGTTCAAAATATTGACGAAGAACGTCTAAAAATGATAAGAGTACAAGTTGCGGAACGCAAAGTACACGATATAAAATAGTACGCAAGGACGTTCGAAAATCCGGAACCGGGACCCGAGCCAAGAAGAAACGCCCGACGCAATGGACCAAAAATATCTAGTCTACTATGCATATAAATATAATATAATATATAAATAATTATTAAAATTATTTATATTTTATATATATTTAATAAATATGTCGACGAACAAGATGACAAAATATATGTGAGCTGTCCAGCGTGGCCATGCGACTCGCATGGCAAATAGGCATAAACCCATGCGAGTCGCATGAGGATCAGAATCAGCTCACATTCTATAAATTGCCAGTTTTCGTTCCAGTTTAACACACACCACACACATAATAATAATAATACTCTGTAATAAATAAATATATATATATAATATATATAGTATAGTGTAGTTTTATATTAGATTAGTTCGGGTTATGTAAAGGTTATTTTACGGGTTTTAAAGTCGGAGCTCTGTCCGTGTAACACTACGCGATAAATAATCAATGTAAGCTATGTTCTTCTTTTTAAATTAATGTCTCGTACTTAAGTTGTTATTATGCTTATTTGAACCGAAGTAATCATGATGTCGGGCTAAAATACTAAAATTGGGTAATTGGGCTTTGTACCATAATTGGGGTTTGGACAAAAGAACGACACTTGTGGAAATTAGACTATGGGCTATTAATGGGCTTTATATTTGTTTAACTAAATGATAGTTTGTTAATGTTAATATAAAAATTTACAATTGGGCGTCCCTATAAATTACCATATACACTCAATCGGACACGATGGGCGGGGTATTTATATGTACGAATAATCGTTCATTTAACCGGACACGGGAATGGATTAATAGCCACTAGAATAATTAAAACAGGGGTGAAATTACATTCAAGGGTAATTGGTGTAATTGCTAACAAAGTAGTAAAACATTGGTTTACACGCAGTCGATAACCTGGTGTATTCATTAAACAAAGTATTAAAACCTTGTTACAATTCGAATCCCCAATTAGTTGGAATATTTAACTTCGGGTATAAGGATAATTTGACGAGGACACTCGCACTTTATATTTATGACTGATGGACTGTTATGGACAAAAACCAGACGGACATATTAAATAATCCAGGACAAAGGACAATTAACCCATGGGCATAAAACTAAAATTAATACGCCGAACATCATGATTATGGAAGTTTAAATAAGCATAATCCCTTTTATTTCATATTTAATTGCACTTTTAATTTTCGCACTTTAATTTCTGTCATTTTAATTATCGTCATTTACTTTACTCTTTAAATTAAGTTTTTAGTTATTTTTAATATTTTGCATTAGCTTTTAATTGTGACTTTAAAATATAAAATCGACAAACCGGTCATTAAACGGTAAAACCCCCCTTTTTATATTTATATTTATTGTTATATAAAAATAAAGTGTTTCATAAGCCCGTCTCCCTGTGGAACGAACCGGACTTACTAAAAACTATACTACTTCGCGACTAGGTACACTGCC
The DNA here is from genome assembly GCF_046630445.1 of Rutidosis leptorrhynchoides. Lineage (NCBI taxonomy): Eukaryota > Viridiplantae > Streptophyta > Magnoliopsida > Asterales > Asteraceae > Rutidosis > Rutidosis leptorrhynchoides. The sequence goes on along the minus strand of NC_092333.1, from coordinate 604,821,581 downwards.
TATTGTGTTGTAGCAAGGTTTTGGTATATCCATTTTGTAAATATTTAATTAAAACTTGTTAAATTTTGTAGCATTCCGTATTAAAAATATACACTATTTTGTAACCCCGTGCTACCACATCAGGGTCAAAAGTATTATATATACCGACCACAAAAGTCTTCAACACATATTTAATCAGAAACAACTGAATATGAGGCAGCGTAGGTGGATTGAATTGTTGAATGATTACGACTTTGAGATTCATTACCACCCGGGGAAGGCAAATGTGGTAGCCGACGCCTTGAGCAGAAAGGACAGAGAACCCATTCGAGTAAAATCTATGAATATAATGATTCACACTAACCTTACTACTCAAATAAAGGAGGCGCAACAAGGAGTTTTAAAAGAGAGAAATTTAAAGGATGAAATACCCAAAGGATCGGAGAAGCATCTTAATATTCGGGAAGACAGAACCCGGTATAGGGCTGAAAGAATTTGAGTACCAAAATTTGGAGATATGAGAGAAATGGTACTTAGAGAAGCTCATAAAACCAGATACTCAATACATCCTGGAACGGGGAAGATGTACAAGGACCTTAAGAAACATTTTTGGTGGCCAGGTATGAAAGCCGATATTGCTAAATATGTAGGAGAACGTTTGACGTGTTCTAAGGTCAAAGCTGAACATCAGAAACCATCAGATCTACTACAACAACCTGAAATCCCGGAATGGAAATGGAAAAACATTACCATGGATTTCATTACTAAATTGCCAAGGACTGCAAGTGGTTATGATACTATTTGGGTAATAGTTGATCGTCTCACTAAGTCAGCACACTTCCTGCCAATAAGAGAAGATGACAAGATGGAAAAGTTAGCACGACTGTATTTGAAGGAAGTCGTCTCCAGACATGGAATACCAATCTCTATTATCTCTGATAGGGATGGCAGATTTATTTCAAGATTCTGGCAGACATTACAGCAAGCATTGGGAACTCGTCTAGACATGAGTACTGCCTATCATCCACAAACTGATGGGCATAGCGAAAGGACGATACAAACGCTTGAAGACATGCTACGAGCTTGTGTTATTGATTTCGGAAACAGTTGGGATCGACATCTACCGTTAGCAGAATTTTCCTACAACAACAGCTACCATTCAAGCATTGAGATGGCGCCGTTTGAAGCACTTTATGGTAGAAAGTGCAGGTCTCCGATTTGTTGGAGTGAAGTGGGGGATAGACAGATTACGGGTCCAGAGATAATACAAGAAACTACCGAGAAAATCATCCAAATTCAACAAAGATTGAAAACCGCCCAGAGTCGACAAAAGAGCTACGCAGACAGTAAAAGAAAATATATAGAGTTTGAAATTGGAGAAATGGTCATGCTTAAGGTTTCACCTTGGAAAGGCGTTGTTTGATTTGGTAAACGGGGGAAACTAAATCCAAGGTACATTGGACCATTCAAGATTATAGATCATGTCGGACCAGTAGCTTACCAACTGGAGCTACCTCAACAACTCGCGGCTGTACATAACACTTTCCACGTCTCAAATTTGAAGAAATGTTTTGCTAAAGAAGATCTCACTATTCCATTGGACGAAATCCAAATCAATGAAAAACTTCAATTCATTGAAGAACCCGTCGAAATAATGGATTGTGAGGTTAAGAGACTTAAACAAAACAAGTTACCGATTGTTAAGGTTCAATGGAATGCTCGTAGAGGACCCGAGTTCACCTGGGAGCGTGAAGATCATATGAAGAAGAAATACCCGCATTTATTTCCAGAAGATACGTCAACACCTCCAACTGCTTAAAATTTCGGGACGGAATTTATTTAACGGGTAGGTACTGTAGTGACCCGAAATTTTCCATATTTATATATATATTAAATGAAATTGTTATTTACATGATTAAGTGTTTCCAACATGTTAAGCAATCAAACTTTTTAAGACTTGATTAATTGAAATAGGTTTCATATAGACAATTGACCACCCATGGATTATCGGAAATTTGAACTGAAGTACTTGGTCGACTGGATGACGATTCTAAAGAAAAATCAACGGCAGTAATATTTGCTAAATGTCTTGATCTAGTTACAGGTGGTGAACGTACAAAAGGTGGTGAACGTCTTGCTCGGTGCATTCACTGAATATCCTATTAATTTTTAAAAGGAAAGAAAAATTATAATAAGTTATCCAATCAATAGACTTTTCTGATTTTGCCCACGTTTTGAATAGCCAAAAGATGCAGCAGAGGGGCAGGATTCGTTTGATCTCAATATAATTGAGGACTGTTTGGCTCCAATAACCCGGTCCACGTACAAATCCAACTATTACTACGAACCAGAAAATTTTGATGTCTATTAATTTAACCACTTAAAATAAATTTTCGTAATTTTAAGAAATTTAGATAAGAAGTAGAATAAAAATCTATATCCTAAAACTAGAATAGCGAGAAATAAGAAAGAAAAAGAGCGTGTCGGAAAAAGATCGAAAAAGAAAAATGGTTGAAAAATAAAAGGTGACGGAAAAATAAAAGAAACTTATAAAACTTAAAAATACTTGACTAACCTAACCTTATTACTACAACTAACTTAAAATTATAATCGCAAATTGAGATTACTAATTGGAATGATAATTGATACATAGGTAAAAGGTGTCTAAAAATATTAAAGCTTACAGGAAAAACTAAATCCCAAATGGAAATAACTTAAAAAGAAACTAAAACTTAAAAAGGCGTCGCAAAATTCTAAAGCACCTAAGTCTTAGTCTAAAGAAAAAGCACTTAAGGGATTTTACGGTAAAGCCTAAAAATCTAGAAGTAAAAATAACTATGGCAAAAACTATGTTTAAAACTAAATATGAGCTAAAAATATAAATATTACGCTAAAACGATTAAAAAGGGATAAAATATAAAAATATACAAAAAGTTGTAAAAAGTACAATTCTTATAAAAATATTATTTTTATATTATTTATTTATTAAAACTATTAATTTTAAACTTTAATTAAACTAATTTAACTAAATAAAACAAATTAAATAAAAAGTAAAACTTAAAATAAAATAATTATAATAATAATAATAATTAGGGTTAAATAATTATAATAATTAATAATCACCCGTAATTAATGCTGAATTAGGGTTCTGTCGCGTGTCAGAGTATCTCCGCGAGTTGCGGTACTCGAAGCTGCAAACCCCGCGAGTCGCGGGGTTCCAGTTTTTAACTCTGGTACAGTTTTAATTCGACGTTTTTTTTTTTTATGTTTTTATATTTTCTGTTTATATTATCTAATTAAAATATTTATATAATTTAAATAAAACTTATCTTTAAACTCCGGTGTTTGCAAAATATTTTTGTGGGTTTGGTGGATTTCAGATTTGAAAATTTTAGCTCAAAACTTATGGTTTTGTGTCACCCACTTGCTAACCTTGTATTTGGAAAGCAACACGTCCAGTTTACTTGTCCCGTATATTACCTTTCGGTAAACTACCGTCCGGTTGTAAAGGAAAGCGTTGAACAAGCAACTGTTAAGGCAATGTCCCCTGACATGCTTTTAATTATGGTCTATAACGTGTCGGACGCAATTACTATCCTTTGTAGGAGCAATAGTAAAGCTCACCCTTATAATTTTTCGGTCTGGCACAAGGTCCTGTCTTTGACCATGCTATGCAACCACCGTTCTTACGGTTGACACCCGATTTAGTTCAGGTGACCTAATGAATTCCAGGTGAATTCCTAGGATTTTACGTTCAATGGTAATGAACGCATTGAAAATAGGGTTTTCAGAAAACAAATCGGTTTGTAATTTTGATCAAAATATTTTCTCGTTCAAGCTCGAGTTTAGATATCATTGAATTCCATGAGTTTGAATTCTCAATCTTTAAGGTCAATCTCTAGGATTGAGTAATATCAGGCTTAAAAGCTGATTTTTGATCTTTTAAGGAGATTATCCTTTCTGGGGATCTGATTTATTAGTCTTATCTAGCTAATTTGCATGGTGCCCCCCCATTTTACGAGATAAATCCTTCTCATGGTTAGGATAAATCTGACCATTTGGCGACCCTATTTAATGCTGAGGTCCGTGGATTTCCTGCTGATTTTAGTGATGACTTTTCTAGATTTTTCGTCAACCTACAGCTGGTCTGGACGACAACTTCTTGACCTAAATCAAGAAGCGCGTTTCTTTTTCGGAAGACTTTACTTCCTATTAATGATGGAATTGATTCATCGTGTAGATCCATCTTTCTTACAGTAAATCAGGTAAAACAGTTTAGTTTAGTTCAAAGCAAAAGTATTTTCAGTTATTTGTATAAAAATATGTGACATATGTTTAAGATAACTTGGTAAATTTTCCCACACTTGGCTTTTATTTTCCTTTTTATCGTCCTCTATTCCATTTTAAATGAATTTTAACATTTTGGTTTGTTTCTCAATTTATGTCCTTTCCGAGGTTACAATAATTTCGGTGTTAAAACCTAGTTTTATCGTTCATAAATATGTATAAACATGAATTTGAGTTCATTTAATTGGAAATTTTGAAAAATTTTACTAGAATTGGGTAGTCAGTATATAAGACTAGGGCTGTTCTTTATTATCAGAGAGCACTAGATTCTAATACAACTACTGCTTTACTAGTATTTTTAATGGTAACCAAGTGTATAAAGTAAAAATTTTAAAATCCGAAAGAATTTAACCCCTTCCCACACTTAAGATCTTGCAATGCCCTCATTTGCAGGAAATCAGTAACAATTTAAATTATTGAGGGTGATTTGTGTGAAAATGATTAAATTTTTACCAAAGTTTCCAAATATATTGTCGTTTGTTTGCTGAATGATAAATGGTGCACATCATTTGTTCATTCCGTCTTGTTGTTATTTCACATATATTTTGCATCTTGTCGTCAAAATTAGTTGCTTTTGCTGAACTTAATGCCAGTCTTTGAAAATACGTTGTTTTACCCTGTTGTGTACATAAGATAAACTGCAAACATATATACATATTTTTGAAGTTTGGTATATTACCCCACATTCAAAAATTATTAAAATCTAAAAATAAAAGTTAGAAAATTATAAAAACTATTACAATATTAACATAAGTATTAAACATATCAACATTACAAATTACAAAATAAATAAAACTAAGTAGACTAGGGATGATACTGGTACCAATAGGGGTTCCAAGCATAACCATAGGAGCTATAAAATGCTTCGGCAGGGTCATACGTAGGATACGGTGGTTGCATCTCTATAGACCAGGGAGGGAATATGGGTTTTGGCGTAGGAATATAGTTTCTACCTATATGTTGGCAATGAGCTATGATTTGGTTTTGATGAACTTGCCAATCTTCAAATGCTCTCTGTCTAGCATTTTCGTACTCTTGTGAAGCTATAAACCTTTGCATTTCTTGCATTTCATTTCCCCCTCCTACATTACCTTGCTGTTGGTTTCTCTCAATCTGTGGATGTCTACCATGGTATTGTACTGCGGCGTTATTTCGCCTCTTCAAAACTTTCGCACCATGGTATACATTTAAACCTATAGTATCGCGGGGTTCTGGTTCTTCTACTAATAATCCCCCCCGACTTATATCCACACCGAGATATTCAGCAATCAAAGTAATAAAAATACCACCTCCTATTATGCTATGCGGTCTCATCCCCCTAACCATAGCTGATAAATAATAACCCACACAATAAGGTATACTTACAGCGCTTTGTGGGTCTCGAATACACATATGGTAAAACAAATCCTGTTCATTTACCTTTTCCTTGTTCTTACCTCTTTGTGTAATCGAATTAGCTAAAAACCTATGAATTACTCTTAATTCAGCTCTATCTATATCCAAATAAGAGTAATTTTCCCCTTTGAATCGGTGATGGCTTGTCATTTGACTCCATACACCGTGTGTATCAAAATTTTCATCTATCTTTCTACCGTTTAGTATCAACCCTCTACAATCAGCAGATGCTAACTCCTCAGGCATATATATACGTAAAGCCTGAGCCATGTCTAGTAAAGACATGTGGCGCATCGAACCTCCTAACAAAAATCTAATAAAAGATCGATCGGTTAAACTAGCTACCCGATCATTTAATTCTATACTACATAACAATTCTTTACACCATACTTTATATACAGGTCTACGCATAGTGAATAAACGTACCCAGTCATTAAAAGTAGAATTACCATACCTCTGTACAAGTAATTCTCTAATTGGCCCGGCCAATTCTACAGCTTCTAAGGGTCCCCATTCTATGACCCTAGGTACCTCAACAATCTTAGAATGAAGAGTATGCAAACCCCTTTGGTATTTTGGATAATCTATCAAAAGTCTGTCAAATCTTAGGTTCGGGTGCAAATCTTCCAAGTACATATCAGAAAAGGTCATGACTGGATGAGGTATATCTTGCTTGTAGTAGTTATCCACCTCCTGTTGTTCCGCATTCTCAGCAGGAGCATTGCGAGCTTGGGATGAAGATTCACCCCTTTCAGTCTGCAAAACATATCAAACACAATTTTTGTGCATCCAAATATGCATTAGTGTCAGCAAAATCATCAATTAAAATAATTACAATGACATGATCAATTTATATCAAACTTAAGCTCATTTTCACATTTTTATCAAATCTACACTTTTTCAAATAAGCATATACGAAAATGTTCACCAAGTTCATAAGCATTCAACTCAAATAACATGTCGAAATAATCATTACTAGCAATTAAACAAGTTTCAAATGGTATTATCTCTCAAAAATCAAGTTCATGAATTTTTAGACTTGAAAAAGTCCACTTTAATTCTCAAAATCATGTTTAGGCTCAAAGTTTGGATCATTTAACTACCTAAACATGTTACACTACTTAATTTAGCAACAATTCATGACAAAAATCGGCCATAACCTGTTTATATCAAAAAGCCCCAAATTTGCTCAAGAACACAAACCCTAGATTACTCAAAATTTGAAGTTTAAGGCTTCTAATCATGTTAAATAGCATCAATCTAGGTTATACAAGCATAATACATAAACAATTTAAGCCTAATTACACTAAAAAGCATCAAAATCAAATTGGGAAAAAAATTGCTCAAGAACACTAATTTTCGGATTAAATGGTGTTTAGGTGTAGAAATTTACCGTTTTTCTTGAGTAATTCCTTGATAGCATCCTTCTCAACATAATTTTAGTAAAAGATTTGGGGATTAACGGTTAAAAATTGTGATTTTAGGGGTGTTTTTGGGGTTTTTCGCAGTTTTTTTTTTCTGTGGTGTGTGGTTTGAGCTGTTCGTTCAGCTATATTTTTTTTCTGGAATCCGATACCTCCGCGAGTCGCGGTTTTTGAAACTGCAAACTCCGCGAGTCGCGGAGTTTGCTTTTTTTTTTTTTTTAATAAAATCATTAACTTATAAAACAATTAAGTAATTAATTTTTAAAATTTTGTTTCCCTTGTTATTTAGGACGAGGTCGTTTCGGATCGATGTCCTAGTCCGTCCTTCGACAAAATTTTAAAATTTGTCTTTTTGTAGCGATTGTTTTAAAAGCTAAGATTTTTGGGTTTTTTAATGTTTTTGGCATACTTTAATTCAATAAGATTAAAATAATGATAATAAAAGTTCTCGTCCCTCCCTCGGGTAAAGCAATTTCGGTTCAAAGACCTAGTCTTCAACTTACGACGAATTTTAAAAATCATATTTTTAACTTAATGAGATAAAATAAATTTTTGTTTTTAAATTCACACAACTTAAATATGAAATTCAAAATTAATATTAAAAATTCACACCAAATTTAAAAGTTGAAATGCATAAAATTAAAAATTCATATTTTAAAAATTAAAAATTCTCACCAAACTTAATTTAAAAATTCATATTATAAATTCACACCAAACTTATATTAATTTTTCTAATATTTACAATTTTAAATATATTGATTTTACAAAGTTTACAATATTAATTTAAGATTTAAATATTAATTTTAAAAACATGGTAAAAATAAAATTAAATTTTTTTTTGGCTTTTTATCCCACTTTAATCAATCAAATATTATCAAAAATATGCGCCCCTCTTTTCGGTAAAGTAATTTCGGTTCCAAGACCTAATTTAACTCATGACGAATTTTTGAAATATTTTGGGTTGATTGATTAAAGATATTTATAACTTAAGAATAAACGTTAAATTTCGCAGTGATGTAATAAATTTTTGAATGATATTAATAATTTCGGTCGCCAAACCTAATTTTATTCAATACCAATTTAATAGTTTTTAGCGAACAAATTAGCGTTTATTATCAAAAGGTTAAAAATAAAAAAAATAAAAACTGTACAGACTTACCTGTGAAATAGATTTCTTAGTTATATGATCTATCCCATTCATAAGATAGTCGGTTTAATTGGTTGTCCATGGCTACATAGGCGTAACCTCGAGCATTCAGTGTCTTTTCTTCTAAACATATGAACGGTCCGTCTCTGCATAAAGTAACAAATTCGGTATTTGAATAGGTTTGATTATTTGAACATTTACTTCCATGTGACCATTTTCCGCATTTGTGACATCTTTCTATGTGTCGTGCTCTTCTTTTCGCTGCGGATTTTGATTTTCCTTTACCAAATTGTAACTTATTATCTTCGCATCTGGATTCTTTTCTAACTCCGTTCATTCTTTCTCTGATTACTGATACTATTTCACTCGGAAGTGTGTCATTATTACGTTTAGTGATCAAAGCGTGTAGCATTAGACCATGGTTTAGTTCACAGGCAGTCTTCATTTCCTAAAAAAAATAAAAATTCAGAATGGGGGGAGAAGGCTAGTTCTTTAGGGTCTGCTAGGGAAAGACCATTCGGGTTCCATTTTCGAGAACTACATGAAAACAGACAATCTAACTCTAACAGAAATACATAAACCCCTTAATTCTCCCCACACTTAGTTAGCTGTGGTGTCGAAATTGTGATTAACTTCATTGTCGACTTCCATCAGACTATGTATGTAGTGTTTAACTCTGTGACCATTAACTTTAAATTCAATCCCATTTGAATTTATTAATTCTATCGTTCCGTATGGGAAAACTTTTTTGACTATGAATGGTCCAGACCATCTTGATTTCAATTTTCCAGGAAATAGCTTGAATCGTGAATTGAAAAGAAGAACTCTGTCTCCTTCTTTAAATTCTTTTGAACTTCTGATTCTTTTATCATGCCATTTCTTCGTTCTTTCTTTATAGATTAACGAATTTTCGTTTGCTTCATGTCTTAATTCTTCTAATTCATTTAGTTGACTTAATCGTAGACGTCCGGCTTCATGTAAATCAAGATTACATGTCTTCAAAGCCCAAAACGCTTTGTGTTCGATTTCTACTGGAAGATGACATGTTTTTCCATAAACAAGTCTAAAAGGTGTGGTTCCAATTGGAGTTTTGTAGGCTGTTCTAAAAGCCCAGAGTGCATCCTCCAATTTAATGGACCATTCCTTCGGATTTGATCCTACGGTTTTCTCTAGAATACGTTTTAAAGCTCGGTTGGTATTTTCAACTTGTCCACTTGTTTGTGGATGATATGCGGTGGAGATTTTGTGAGTTACTCCATATCTTTTAAGAACTTTCTCAAGTTGATTATTACAGAAATGAGTACCCCGATCACTTATTAAAGCTTTCGGTGTTCCAAACCTTGCAAAAAGACGTTTTAAAAAGTTGACTACAACTCGTGCATCGTTAGTTGGGAGAGCTTGTGCTTCCGCCCATTTAGATACATAATCAATGGCTACGAGTATATATAGATTATTATGAGATTTTGGAAATGGACCCATAAAGTCAATACCCCAAATGTCAAATACTTCACATACTTGTATGACATTTTGTGGCATTTCATCACGTTGACTTATTTTTCCGGCCCTTTGACAAGCATCACAGGATTTGCAAAGAAGGTGTGCGTCTTTGTAAATTGTAGGCCAATAGAATCCAGCATCATAAACTTTTCTTGCTGTTAGTTAAGGCCCATAATGCCCTCCTGTTGGTCCTGTGTGACAATGGTTTAATATTTTACTAGCTTCATCTCCAAATACACATCGGCGTATTATTCCATCGGGACAACTTTTAAACAGATGTGGATCTTCCCAAAAATAGTGTTTTATATCACTGAAGAATTTCTTTCGTCTTTGGTACGATAATCCTTTTTCAAGGAATCCACAAACTAAGTAGTTTGCATAGTCTGCAAACCATGGAATTTCTTTATAATCTATCTTCAATAGATATTCATCAGGAAAGTTGTCTTGTATGGCCGATTCATTTAGAACTTCTAATTCGGGATTTTCAAGACGAGAAAGATGATCAGCGGCGAGATTTTCTGCTCCTCTTTTATCTCGGATTTCAATATCAAACTCTTGTAAGAGTAAGATCCAACGGATTAATCTTGGTTTAGCATCTTGTTTTGAAAATAGGTATCTAAGAGCAGAATGGTCGGTATAGACCACCGTTTTTGCTAGAACGAGATATGATCGAAATTTGTCAAAATCAAAGACAATAGCAAGGAGTTCTTTTTCAGTAGTTGTATAGTTCGTTTGTGCTCCTTGTAATGTCTTACTAGCATAATATATAGGTTGAAATCGTTTTTCAATCCTTTGTCCTAAAACGGCTCCCATTGCAAAATCACTTGCATCGCACATTAATTCAAATGGTAGATTCCAATTTGGTGTTATCATGATCGGCGCATTAGTGAGTTTTTCTTTAAGAATATTAAAAGATTTGATACACTCATCTGAAAAGATGGATGGAGCATCCTTTTCTAGGAGTTTATTCATAGGAGTGGCAATTTTAGAAAAATCTTTTATGAAACGTCGGTAAAAACCGGCATGCCCTAGAAAACTCCTAACTCCTCTAACATTGGTGGGATGTGGAAGTTTAGTAATTACATCTACTTTAGCTCTATCCACTTCAATTCCTTCTTTAGAAATCTTATGTCCAAGAACGATGCCTTCTTTAACCATGAAATGGCATTTCTCCCAATTAAGTACTAGATTTGATTGTTCGCATCTAATTAGCATACGTTCCAGATTAACTAGACATGATTCAAATGTATCACCGAAGACTGAAAAGTCATCCATGAAAACTTCCATGCATTCTTCTATCATGTCATGAAAAATCGCCATCATGCACCTTTGAAAGGTTGCAGGGGCGTTGCAAAGTCCAAATGGCATGCGTTTGTAAGCAAAAGTGAAATATCCCGTTCTTATTGATTAAAAACGTTCCATATTAATTGATTTTGTTGCGAGGTTTTGACCTCTATATGAGACGTTTTTCAAAGACTGCATTCATTTTAAAACAAACCATAACCTTTATTTCATCAATAAAGGTTTAAAAAGCTTTACGTAGATTATCAAATAATGATAATCTAAAATATCCTGTTTACACACGACCATTACATAATGGTTTACAATACAAATATGTTACAACAAAATAAGTTTCTTGAATGCAGTTTTTACCACATTTGCCTTCCCCGGGTGGTAACGAATCTCAAAGTCGTAATCATTCAACAATTCAATCCACCTACGCTGCCTCATATTCAGTTGTTTCTGATTAAATATATGCTGAAGACTTTTGTGGTCGGTATATATAATACTTTTGACCCCATATAAGTAGTGCCTCCAAGTCTTTAATGCAAAAACAACCGCTCCTAATTCCAAGTCATGCGTCGTATAATTTTGTTCGTGAATCTTCAATTGTCTAGATGCATAAGCAATCACCTTCGTTCGTTGCATTAATACACAACCGAGACCTTGCTTTGATGCGTCACAATAAATCACAAAATCATCATTCCCTTCAGGCAATGACAATATAGGTGCCGTAGTTAGCTTTTTCTTCAATAACTGAAACGCTTTCTCTTGTTCATCATTCCATTCAAATTTCTTCCCTTTATGCGTTAATGCAGTCAAGGGTTTTGCTATTCTGGAAAAGTCTTGGATGAACCTTCTGTAGTAACCAGCTAGTCCTAAAAACTGGCGTATGTGTTTCGGAGTTTTCGGGGTTTCCCACTTTTCAACAGTTTCTATCTTTGCCGGATCCACCTTAATACCTTCTTTGTTCACTATGTGACCGAGGAATTGAACTTCTTCCAACCAAAATGCACACTTTGAAAATTTAGCGTACAATTCTTCCTTCCTCAATACTTCTAACACCTTTCTCAAATGTTCACCGTGTTCTTGGTCATTCTTTGAGTAAATAAGTATGTCATCAATGAAAACAATGACAAACTTGTCAAGGTATGGTCCACACACTCGGTTCATAAGGTCCATGAACACAGCTGGTGCATTAGTTAAACCAAATGGCATGACCATAAACTCGTAATGACCGTAACGTGTTCTGAAAGCAGTCTTTGGAATATCATCTTCTTTCACCCGCATTTGATGATACCCGGAACGTAAGTCAATCTTTGAATAAACAGACGAGCCTTGTAGTTGATCAAATAAGTCGTCGATTCTCGGTAGTGGGTAGCGGTTCTTGATGGTAAGTTTGTTCAACTCTCGGTAGTCGATACACAACCTGAATGTACCATCTTTCTTCTTGACAAACAAAACAGGAGCTCACCACGGTGACGTGCTTGGTCGAATGAAACCATGCTCTAAAAGTTCTTGTAATTGGCTTTGCAGTTCTTTCATCTCGCTGGGTGCGAGTCTGTAAGGAGCACGAGCTATTGGTGCAGCTCCTGGTACAAGATCTATTTGAAATTCAACGGATCGATGTGGGGGTAATCCCGGTAATTCTTTCGGAAATACATCGGGAAATTCTTTTACGACGAGAACATCATTGATGCTCTTTTCTTCAGTTTGTACTTTCTCGACGTGTGCTAGAACAGCATAGCAACCTTTTCTTATTAGTTTTTGTGCCTTCAAATTACTAATAAGATGTAGCTTCGTGTTGCCCTTTTCTCCGTACACCATTAAGGATTTTCCTTTTTCTCGTATAATACGAATTGCATTTTTGTAACAAACGATCTCTGCTTTCACTTCTTTCAACCAGTCCATACCGATTATCACATCAAAACTCCCTAACTCTACTGGTATCAAGTCAATCTTAAATGTTTCACTAACCAGTTTAATTTCTCGATTCTGACATATATTATCTGCTGAAATTAATTTACCATTTGCTAATTCGAGTAAAAATTTACTATCCAAAGGCGTCAATGGACAACTTAATTTAGCACAAAAATCTCTACTCATATAGCTTCTATCCGCACCCGAATCAAATAAAACGTAAGCAGATTTATTGTCAATAAAAAACGTACCCGTAACAAGCTCCGGGTCTTCCTGTGCCTCTGCCGCATTAATATTGAAAACTCTTCCGCGGCCTTGTCCATTCGTGTTCTCCTGGTTCGGGCAATTTCTAATAATGTGGCCCGGTTTTCCACATTTATAACAAACTACATTGGCATAACTTGCTCCGACACTACTTGCTCTGCCATTACTCGTTCCGACACCATTTGTTCCTTTCGTTCTATTAACCCCTGGTCCGTAGACCTCACACTTCGCCGCGCTATGACCATTTCTTTTACACTTGTTGCAAAATTTGGTGCAGAACCCCGAGTGATACTTTTCACACCTTTGGCATAGCTGCTTCTGATTGTTGTTGTTGTTGCGGTTATTATTGTTGTTGGGATGATTGTTGTAGTTGCTGTTGTTGTTATTGTTGTTATTGTTGTTGTTGTTGTTGTTGGGCCGTTTGTTGTAGTTGCGATTGATGTTGCGATTGTTGGAATAATTGTTGCGATTATTGTTGTAATTACTGTTGTTGTTGTATTGGTGATTCTTATCACCGTTTTCCTCCCACTTTCTTTTGACTTGCTTCACATTGGCCTCTTCAGCAATCTGTTCTTTAATTCTGTCTTCAATCTGGTTCACTAGTTTGTGAGCCATTCTACATGCCTGTTGTATGGAGGCGGGCTCGTGTGAACTTATATCTTCTTGGATTCTTTCCGGTAATCCTTTCACAAACGCGTCGATCTTCTCTTCCTCATCTTCGAATGCTCCCGGACACAATAGGCACAATTCTGTGAATCGTCTTTCGTACGTGGTAATATCAAATCCTTGGGTTCGTAACCCTCTAAGTTCTGTCTTGAGCTTATTGACCTCGGTTCTGGGACGGTACTTCTCGTTCATCAAGTGCTTGAATGCTGACCACGGTAGTGCGTACGCATCGTCTTGTCCCACTTGCTCTAGATAGGTATTCCACCATGTTAACGCAGAACCTGTGAAGGTATGCGTAGCATACTTTACTTTGTCCTCTTCAGTACACTTACTTATGGCAAACACCGATTCAACCTTCTCGGTCCACCGTTTCAATCCGATCGGTCCTTCGGTTCCATCAAATTCCAAAGGTTTGCAGGCAGTGAATTCTTTGTAGGTGCATCCTACACGATTTCCTGTACTGCTAGATCCAAGGTTATTGTTGGTATGTAGCGCAGCCTGTACTGCGGCTATGTTTGAAGCTAGAAAAGTACGGAATTCCTCTTCATTCATATTCACGGTGTGTCGAGTAGTCGGTGCCATTTCCTTCAAAATAGTCAAATGGAACAAGTTAATCATACAGAATATTAAGAGTAGTTAATAGTATTTCGTAGCATAATATGAACTCATTTATAAAAGTTTTTTCTTCATATTAGCGTTTTATAAGTTTAAATTCGGGTAGTACCTACCCGTTAAGTTCATACTTAGTAGCTAATATACAATTCAACTACTACAATTCTATATGAAAAACTGATTATAATAATATTTCGCGTTCAAACTTTTATACAATATTTTACAAACTTACAATACCGCTTATTTTACATAAAGCATGAAATATAGCACACAATAACTTTGATACAAGATAGTTGTGAAGATAATTCTAGCTAGTACACAAGTCGTTCAGCAAAGGCAATAAAGACACGTAATTCATACGTCCAGAAACAAGTCATGCATTCTGGTTTTACTAGGACTACTTCCCATCCTTGGTCTTGTGGAACATAACCGTTATGGCCGTTGATAAGACAGCGTGTTGTAACGTCGTCAAAGGGACGAGGGTTACGTAATGTCCAACAGTCCCGTAACAATCTAAAAACCTCATTTCTTACCCCAATTACCGACTCCGTCACTTGTGGGAACGTTTTGTTTAATAGTTGTAGGCCGATGTTCTTGTTCTCACTTTGGTGAGAAGCGAACATTACTAATCCGTAAGCATAACATGCTTCTTTATGTTGCATGTTAGCCGCTTTTTCTAAATCACGAAGTCCAATATTCGGATATATTGAGTCAAAATAATTTCTTAACCCATTGCGTAAAATAGCATTTGGGTTCCCCGCAATATATGCGTCAAAGTAAACACATCGTAACTTATGGATTTCCCAATGTGATATCCCCCATCTTTCGAACGAAAGCCTTTTATTAACCAAGGCATTCTTGGAACGTTCTTCGAATGTCTTACAAACTGATCTCGCCTTAAATAGTTGTGCCGAAGAATTCTGACCGACTCTAGACAAGATTTCATCAATCATGTCTCCGGGTAGGTCTCTTAAAATATTGGGTTGTCTATCCATTTTGTGTTTTTATACTGTAAAATAGACAAGAGTTAGCTTCATAAAAAAAATACTTATTTAATACAAGCAATTTTTACATATATCATAAAGCATAAGCACACTATATTACATATATTACACCACACGAATACAACTATCTTATTCCGACTCGCTTGTTTCTTCTTCTTCGGTTTTGGTTCGTTTTGCCAAGTTTCTAGGGATATATGATGTTCCCCTAATACGAGCCGTAATTTTCCACATTGGTTTAGAAAAACCTGGTGGTTTAGAGGTTCCGGGGTCATTGTTACAACTTAAGGACTTCGGGGGTTGACGATACATATAAAGTTCATCGGGGTTGGAATTAGATTTCTCTATTTTTATGCCCTTTCCCTTATTATTTTCTTTTGCCTTTTTAAATTCAGTTGGGGTAATTTCTATAACATCATCGGAATTCTCGTCGGAATCCGATTCATCGGAGAATTGGTAATCCTCCCAATATTTTGCTTCCTTGGCGGAAACACCATTGACCATAATTAACCTTGGTCGGTTGGTTGAGGATTTTCTTTTACTTAACCATTTTATTATTTCCCCCGCCGGTTCTATTTCTTCATCTGGTTCCGATTCTTCTTCCGGTTCCGATTCTTCTTCCGGTTCCGACTCTTCTTCCGGTTCCTCTTCGGGAACTTGTGAATCAGTCCACGAATCATTCCAATTTACATTTGACTCTTCATTATTATTAGGTGAGTCAATGGGACTTGTTCTAGAGGTAGACATCTATCACATAATATCAAACGCGTTAAGAGATTAATATATCACATAATATTCACATGTTAAAAATATATAGTTTCCAACAAAATTTGTTAAGCAATCATTTTTCAAGTAAACACGGTCGAAGTCCAGACTCACTAATGCATCCTAACAAACTCGATAAGACACACTAATGCAAAATTCTGGTTCTCTAAGACCAAGGCTCTGATACCAACTAAAATGTCCCGTTCTTATTGATTAAAAACGTTCCATATTAATTGATTTCGTTGCGAGGTTTTGACCTCTATATGAGACGTTTTTCAAAGACTGCATTCATTTTAAAACAAACCATAACCTTTATTTCATCAATAAAGGTTTAAAAAGCTTTACGTAGATTATCAAATAATGATAATCTAAAATATCCTGTTTACACACGACAATTACATAATGGTTTACAATACAAATATGTTACAACAAAATAAGTTTCTTGAATGCAGTTTTTACACAATATCATACAAGCATGGACTCCAAATCTCGTCCTTATTTAAGTATGCGACAGCGGAAGCTCTTAATAATCACCTGAGAATAAACATGCTTAAAACGTCAACAAAAATGTTGGTGAGTTATAGGTTTAACCTATATATATCAAATCATAATAATAGACCACAAGATTTCATATTTCAATACACATTCCATACATAGAGATAAAAATCATTCATATGGTGAACACCTGGTAACCGACATTAACAAGATGCATAAATAAGAATATCCCCATCATTCCGGGACACCCTTCGGATATGATATAAATTTCGAAGTACTAAAGCATCCGGTACTTTGGATGGGGTTTGTTAGGCCCAATAGATCTATCTTTAGGATTCGCGTCAATTAGGGTGTCTGTTCCCTAATTCTTAGATTACCAGACTTAATAAAAAGGGGCATATTCGATTTCGATAATTCAACCATAGAATGTAGTTTCACGTACTTGTGTCTATTTTGTAAATCATTTATAAAACCTGCATGTATTCTCATCCCAAAAATATTAGATTTTAAAAATGGGACTATAACTCACTTTCACAGATTTTTACTTCGTCGGGAAGTAAGACTTGGCCACTGGTTGATTCACGAACCTATAACAATATATACATATATATCAAAGTATGTTCAAAATATATTTACAACACTTTTAATATATTTTGATGTTTTAAGTTTATTAAGTCAGCTGTCCTCGTTAGTAACCTACAACTAGTTGTCCACAGTTAGATGTACAGAAATAAATCGATAAATATTATCTTGAATCAATCCACGACCCAGTGTATACGTATCTCAGTATTGATCACAACTCAAACTATATATATTTTGGAATCAACCTCAACCCTGTATAGCTAACTCCAACATTCACAGTTAAAATAAGTAGTTTGTATTTTTATTAAAAGTAAAATCTTAAAAGTTAAAATAAGAAAAAGTAGTTTATATTTTTATTAAAAGTAAATCTTAAAAGTTAAAATAAGAAAAAGTAGTTTGTATTTTTATTAAAAGTAAATCTTAAAAGTTAAAATAAGAAAAAGTAGTTTGTATTTTTATTAAAAGTAAATCTTAAAAGAAAAGTAGTTTGTATTTTTATTAAAAGTAAATCTTAAAAGAAAAAGTAGTTTGTATTTTTGTATTTATTTATTAAAAGTAGATATAGTTTTTATTTTTATTCTGTATAAAATTCTAAAAAAAATTGTTTAATATATTTCTAAACATTTTATTTCTATATTTGTTTAATTATTAAATACGAATTTTATATAAAAATTATTATTATATTTAGTTTTTATAAAAATTAAAATTTATGATTATTAATTTATAGTTTTTATTAGTTTTATAAATGTTATAATATTATTTATTATTTAGTTAATTATATATTCTATTAACTAAATAACAAAAGTAATATAAATATTATATATATATATATTCATTGATGTAATTATGTTATATTATATATCATAATCTTATTTATAATATTTATAATTATATTATTTATTTTAAGCGTACGTTTATTCGGTCAACGTTAAATTTATTCGTATATAACAACTCTAGGTATTTTAGTAAAATCGGAAGTCGAAAGTGAGGGTTGTTATAGTACCTACCCGTTAAAAGAAATTTCGTCTCGAAATTTAGTTTTTGCCATCAATCGGCGTTGTTCGTACCTAGACGAGGATATTTACGTTTTATCTGGTCTTCACGTTCCCAGGTAGGTCCGGGGCCTTTCGTGAATTCCAACGGATAGAATATTGTTCTGTTTCATGCATTTAAATAATACGAACCCTAATTTCTTACAGGTTCTTCTATAAAGTGCATTTTATTATTAATGCGGAGGTTATCTAAAGGATTAATAAGAGTGTCATTTGACTAGGTTATCCTCAAAAGGGATGATGGTGTTATACGAGCATTTTAGTAAACTGAACACATGAAATGTGTTATGAATAGTATTGAGCTTATTTAAAACTTTGAGTGTTTATGTCACAATATTAGGGTAGAAAAAAAAACAGAGAGTAGTTCATGAAAATTATAGTCATGAAGTTTGATAGAGATCATCATTGTTTACAACAAGAATATTGTAATGATGAATATAAGTTGAAAAAATAAAGTTTTATCACTACTGAATAATATGGATAAAACGATTTGATTATAGGAAGCGTATAAACGAAGCTATTGTAAAAGAGTGAATGAGAAATTAAATGTTCGTCTTAACTTTTGACGTAGTCACGATTGATTTCCGGAATTCAAGGGATTAAAGGAAATCTTCGTAATCCATAAGATTTGATTCTCCGGTAAGTAAGGAATTTGAAATTTTCTTTGATTAAATGAGGTGAATTGCTTTAATTGCCGTGTTTGGAATTTTGCTATAAATTAGCTTCTTCCATTTCATTATCTTCACCACTTCTATACTGTCTTCCTCAATTCATACTTCCAAAGATTGTGAGAATGCTCCATCCAGTTCTTATCCTGGATATTTTTCTGACTATCATTTCAGTCATTCTTCTTTTTCATTTACCACCAGAGGAATTTGTTTTCTTCTACTATTACCTTGGGATTATAGTGTTTTTAATTCTCCTATGTCTTTACGTTGCAATACGTATTGATATACACGGTTTGTAATTTCGGTATCGTTATCGGGCTACATATTTTCCCTTATATGTCGGAGCTCTTTGCCTTTTTATTCTCCTCTCGACTCTAAGTAAAGCGAGTAATGGTCCAGAATTTGTAGGTATGAAGTTTCGAATGGACCTACTGTTCTAAGCGTAATATCACGATTTGATTTGGTAAATTACCAGAATTACTGAGGATAGAACTATCAAAAATATATTTTCTTGATATGTTCAGAGATTAAGTAGAATGTAAGAGTCGTGTAACATGGAAAATGATGATTATAAAGTCTATGAATCATCATCTTCCATTAAAAATTTAGCATGACTTACTGTAATATAATCACGTTGGCCTGACGTCATAATATTATACTAACTCATGCTTCAATTCTCAACACTACTTCAAATCATTCAAAATTTGAATTTAAATTTTACGGAATATAGAAACTTAAACAGTTTTCCTTTATGATGTAATAAAGATATTGCAAAGAGATAATTAATTGCGGACAAGAATCGTTATGAAGATATCTTTTAGAAATATCGAGGATATTTATAACGAAAGATACGATGATATTTTAGAATTTCTAAAATCGATGGATAATGAAGAAATTCTTCTGTAAGGATTTAGAATGCGTAAAAAGATCTTCTGTGATTTCCTTCAGAAATCGAATCATCTAGATTCTTTGGTTATAGGTTTAGTCCTTGGGATTTGTCCTTGGTCTCCTTCATGTTTTGCTCAATCCATCTTTCAATACCAGATTTTCTTTTGAGCTTTTCCAACACACAATTCTTTATTATCAAGCTTCTGATCATTAAGGCCATCTACAGCTTTTGCTGCTTCATCAGCATTCTCAAGGTTAACTGATCTGAATCATTGATTATCAATCCGATATGTTTTCAAGGATTTTGAAGAATGTACAATGTAATATATTAATGTGAATGTTAGATATTTCTTGGGTATTACCTACCCGTTAAAATATTTTCACAATCAACAGTTTGTACAAAAGAATTTTTAAATACAATCTTTATGAAAATATACATACATATATATTTTCTTCAGATGTAATTATGGATTTAATAAGTTAATATAATATTAAACTCATTTGATTTACGGTTGAAACGAGAATAAATAATCTCCAAAACTTTAGAGATTACATAATCGTCGCGGAATATTTCTTTAATGAAGTTATGAATCAATACTTCATCGTTCATTGTTATTAATATACCTCAGTATATGATGTTGATGCTCGTGGATTTCTTGTGAAATTCATAAGGCACAAATGATGTTTTCGAGAAATTTTCGAGTACATCGAAAATAGGAGTGTAAAATCACACATGCATTTGAATAATACACTTAGTTTATTATGAAATGGAGTTTATTGTACTGCAGCAGTGATTAATGATTGTTAAGTCATTAACGAAGGATGTACATCATAGCGTATTAGTGATATGAATTAACCAAGTAGTACATACTAGTTAAGATTCACACGTGATAGTTTAGTACGAAAAGATTTATTATTGTTCCAAACCATATATATAAAGTATACATATATAATTCTTCAGGAAGAATGAGTCAATACATCTTAACTCATTATTACTAATATTCCTTAGTATCTATGGGCGTATGATGTCGATGTTTGAGGTACCGATTATGATGTTGAGACGTGGGATGCTGATGTTGTTGTTGGTGAAGCTGATGCTGTTGGTGGTGATGCTGATAGTACTGGTGGTGCTGGTGCTGCTGTTGGTGCTGCTTGTGGTACTTGGTTAGTAAATGTGAGACTAGCTACCAAATCGCGCACTATTTCCTCCAGGGTTTCTACTTTACGCTCGAGTCTATGGATTTGTTCTACCCATTCCTCTGTAAGGTTTGGCAATTCTTGATATTTAGTTCGAAGTCTTCTAACTTCTTCTAATAACCCTTTCTGGTTAGAATTCGGGAGTAGAGGACGAATATTGTCGTTGGTTACATCGAGTCGACCTTCGAGGCGGAAAATCCTTGCGAAAAGAGTGAAAACGGTATTGCGAACAGGTTCGCCGGTAAGTGGATCGAGTACTCCGACGTTTGGTGGTAAGTTTGGCTCGTGATAAGGAGTACCTTCTTCATTTCTCCATAGGGTGAGTATTTCGCGAACCCATATATATATATATATATATATATATATATATATATAATTGATCGGTGGGTGTGCTCCTGTCACGCTATCTTTGGAGCTAGAAGAACTTGAGGAATCAGGTGAGAAATCCATATTATGTGTTTGGAATAGGGTTTGATATGAAATGGGTGTTGAATATTGAATGATATATTCATCTCCTTGAATACGTATATATAGCAGAAAGATTTTCGTAATTTACGGAGGAAATTTAGGAAAAATGTTAGACAAGGTCTATTGGGAATAGATATGCTAAGATATGATTTGTCTATACTCCAATAATGGCAGTATGACGTGTCGAGATTATAAAATGATAAGTATGTAATCTAATAATCTTTCGATTAAAGACTTTCAATTCGTATACTGTGATAACCCAATGACATTTCCCGATTCGCAAACCGATGCATAAAGGCATAAGGCATATAGGTACGTGATATAACAGGGAGTTATATACGTTTGAGTATGAATTATAGGAGTTTCAAAAATCTTGGATAATATTTCATGTAATACATATGTAATACACAAAACCAGGATAGATGACTAAGTGAGTTGTTCTTAATAAGTTCACCACTTATTAAGTGCGTAAGTGACTAAGTGTTGTATGATCACTATAGTCAGGTTTGATATTGTGCACCATACCCAAACATCTATGCCACCGCCGAGTCACTTGAATGATCAATTGTTACCGGTTAGCCCAGGAATTCTCGACCAAAATCTAAGTTTAGCATTCGAAATCCACAAGCGTCTCATAGTGGTACCAAGGATCACCCTAGGCCTTAAGTAGCGTTGACGTTCGAGTAATTTCACATTATCGTGTATGTTATAATCTTAAGTATAGTTTCTAAGGTATAGTGTAGCATTTATCAATTAAAGGCAACAATTAAAGGCACTATGGTCAAGGAAAGTTGTAGTCCTACAATGCTAAGGTACCTAATTGTATAAGGCACACATAAAATACAATCCTGGTTCTCTACAACAACCTGCTCTGATACCAATCTGTCACACCCCCCAAAATAGGGCCCAGGGTATTTGTGACTAATTATATCAAATCACAGTTGTATATATGAGAACGACTCTATATGAGACGTTTTGAATAAAACATTTATTAATAAAACAGCGGAAGCATTAAAAGTTTTACATCAAATTTAAACTGAAATAATAATAATAGTCTTAATGCAAAGTAAATGTAATGAAATGAAGACTCCATGTAGCAGCATTCAATTCATCAGGTAGCAATCATGGCAATCATCTTATTCGTCACCTGAGACAAAACATGCTTAAAGTGTCAACCAAAAAGGTTGGTGAGTTCATTAGTTTATCAAAATCAATCATTTTCGTTATAATAATAGGCCACAAGATTTCAGTTTCATAAATATCCGTACACTAGCAAGTGTATAAAAGCATTCTATAAGTTGTAGGCACCCGGTAACAAGCCTTAACGTTCATGTTTTACCCTCTGAAAGTACAACGAATCAGGTGTGTTATATAAACCTCGAAGTACTAAAGCATCCCATAGTCAGGATAGGGTTGTCAGGCCCAATAGATCTATCTTTAGGATTCGCGCCTACCGTACATAGACAGGTAGTTTAATGTTACCAAGCTAAGGGTATATTTCTGGTTTAAACCCACATAGAATTAGTTTTAGTACTTGTGCCTATTTCGTAAAACATTTATAAAACAACGCATGTATTCTCAGCCCAAAAATATATATAAAAAGGGAGTAATGAAACTCACCTTAAATAGCAGTTGAAGTATTCCACGCAAGAAAGGAAAGTAAAGCAAGTAAGTGACCGAGATATCAACTAGAAGTAGTTCTTAAGAGAGAAATGAGAGATTAAGGTGTAAGTTTGAAATGAGAAATGTATGTGGTATTTATAGTTGAAAATGTTAGGTAAAAAAAATTAAAATAAAATAAGTAAATCTTAAAAGTTAAAATAAGAAAAAGTATTTTGTATTTTTATTAAAAGTAAATCTTAAAAGTTAAAATAAGAAAAAGTAGTTTGTATTTTTATTAAAAGTAAAATCTTAAAAGTTAAAATAAAAAAAAAGTAGTTTGTATTTTTATTAAAAGTAAAATCTTAAAAGTTAAAATAAGAAAAAGTAGTTTGTATTTTTATTAAAAGTAAATCTTAAAAGTTAAAATAAGAAAAAGTAGTTTGTATTTTTATTAAAAGTAAATCTTAAAAGTTAAAATAAGAAAAAGTAGTTTGTATTTTTATTAAAAGTAAATCTTAAAAGAAAAGTAGTTTGTATTTTTATTAAAAGTAAATCTTAAAAGAAAAAGTAGTTTATAAATGTTATAATATTATTTATTATTTAGTTAATTATATATTCTATTAACTAAATAACAAAAGTAATATAAATATTATATATATATATTCATTGATGTAATTATGTTATATTATATATCATAATCTTATTTATAATATTTATAATTATATTATTTATTTTAAGCGTACGTTTATTCGGTCAACGTTAAATTTATTCGTATATAACAACTCTAGGTATTTTAGTAAAATCGGAACTCGAAAGTGAGGGTTGTTATAATCATAGTTTTTAATTAACTAACCCAAAACAGCCCGCGGTGTTACTACGACGGCGTAAATCCGGTTTTACGGTGTTTTTTGTGTTTCCAGGTTTTAAATCATTAAGTTAGCATATCATATAGATATAGAACATGTGTTTAGTTGATTTTAAAAGTCAAGTTAGAAGGATTAACTTTTGTTTGCGAACAAGTTTAGAATTAACTAAACTATGTTCTAGTGATTACAAGTTTAAACCTTCGAATAAGATAGCTTTATATGTATGAATCGAATGATGTTATGAACATCATTACTACCTTAAGTTCCTTGGATAAACCTACTGGAAAAGAGAAAAATGGATCTAGCTTCAACGGATCCTTGGATGGCTCGAAGTTCTTGAAGCAGAATCATGACACGAAAACAAGTTCAAGTAAGATCATCACTTGAAATAAGATTGTTATAGTTATAGAAATTGAACCAAAGTTTGAATATGATTATTACCTTGTATTATAATGATAACCTACTGTAAGAACAAAAGATTTCTTGAGGTTGGATGATCACCTTACAAGATTGGAAGTGAACTAGCAAACTTGAAAGTATTCTTGATTTTATGAAACTAGAACTTTTGGAATTTATGAAGAACACTTAGAACTTGAAGATAGAACTTGAGAGAGATCAATTAGATGAAGAAAATTGAAGAATGAAAGTGTTTGTAGGTGTTTTTGGTCGTTGGTGTATGGATTAGATATAAAGGATATGTAATTTTGTTTTCATGTAAATAAGTCATGAATGATTACTCATATTTTTGTAATTTTATGAGATATTTCATGCTAGTTGCCAAATGATGGTTCCCACATGTGTTAGGTGACTCACATGGGCTGCTAAGAGCTGATCATTGGAGTGTATATACCAATAGTACATACATCTAAAAGCTGTGTATTGTACGAGTACGAATACGGGTGCATACGAGTAGAATTGTTGATGAAACTGAACGAGGATGTAATTGTAAGCATTTTTGTTAAGTAGATGTATTTTGATAAGTGTATTGAAGTCTTTCAAAAGTGTATAAATACATATTAAAACACTACATGTATATACATTTTAACTGAGTCGTTAATTCATCGTTAGTCGTTACATGTAAGTGTTGTTTTGAAACCTTTAGGTTAACGATCTTGTTAAATGTTGTTAACCCAATGTTTATAATATCAAATGAGATTTTAATTTATTATATTATCATGATATTATCATGTATGAATATCTCTTAATATGATATATATACATTAAATGTCTTTACAACGATAATCGTTACATATATGTCTCGTTTAAAAATCATTAAGTTAGTAGTCTTGTTTTTACATATGTAGTGAGACGACCCGACCCAATCCATAGGGACGAATACAATAACATATGATTTCATCGCGAGGTACTTGACCTCTAAATGATACATTTTACAAACATTGCATTCATTTTTAAAAGACAATCTTTCATTACATCGAAAGTTGACATGTATGCATACCATTTCATAATATCCAAACTATAAATGACCTAATCTGTCATTTACTTAATAATAATCTTTAATGAACTTCAACGACTCGAATGCAACGTCTTTTGAAATATGTCATGAATGACTCCAAGTAATATCTTTAAAATGAGCTAATGCACAGCGGAAGATCTCTTTCAAACCTGAGAATAAACATGCTTTCAAGTGTCAACCAAAAGGTTGGTGAGTTCATTAGTTTATCATAATCATTTATTTCCATCATTTTAATAGACCACAAGAATTTCATTTCCAGTTCTCATAAATATATGTCCCATGCATAGAGACAAAAATAATCATTCATATGGTGAACACCTGGTAACCGACATTAACTAGATACATATAAGAATATCCCCATCATTCCGGGATCCTCCTTCGGACATGATATAAATTTCGAAGTACTAAAGCATCCGGTACTTTGGATGGGGCTTGTTTGGCCCGATAGATCTATCTTTAGAGTTCGCGTCAACTAGGGTGTCTGTTCCCTAATTCTTAGATTACCAGACTTAACAAAAAGGGGCATATTCGATTAGATAATCCAACCATAGAATGTAGTTTTATTTACTTGTGTCTATTTCGTAAAACAGTTATAAAAACAGCGCATGTATTCTCAGTCCCAAAAATATATATTGCAAAAGCATTTAAAAAGGGAGTAATGGAACTCACGCATATAAATATTGTAAAACAGTTAATAAAGCATTTGCATGTATTCTCAGCCCAAAAATGTAAAGAGTAAAAGGGAGCAAATGAAACTCACCATACTGTATTTCGTAGTAAAAATACATATAACGTCATTGAACAAGTGCAAGGTAGGCCTCGGATTCATGAACCTAAATTAATTATATATATTTATGTGTTGGTCAATATTTATCTAACAAATTAGGTCAAGTCATAGTGTACCACAATCCTAATGCTCGAGTCTAATATACAAGGATCGACAAAAATTAGTTTGACTCAAAATGATTTAAAAAAAAAATTATAAATGATTATTATATAATTTAAATATCGTCGTTTTTATATTTTTAAAATATTTTTAAAAGATTTAATAGAGTAAATAATATAATTCATTTATTAGTAAATAAAATTTTATATTAGAATATACTTTTATATGTCTTAAGTAATAAAATTTATAAAGTTTATTTAATATCATAAAATTATTGCGATAGATTCTATTGAGGTAATTATATAATTTGTATTACATTTATTTGATAAAATAGCATTGCTAATAATAATAAGTAACAGTCGTGTTATTTTGTAATAATGATTATTATTATTTTATTAATAAAAATCAATATTTATATTTACTAACAAAAATGATATGATGGTAAAATGATAATTCTAATTATGATATCTCTAAATTTACGATACTTTTTAATATTGACCTTAAAGTAATAATTTTTATTTAAAATGATAATAATAATAATGTTTTATAATGATAATGAATATTTTAATAACTATTTTATGTGATAATAATAATAATACTAATTATAACTTTAACGATAATAACTATAAAAATAACAATTCTTAATGATAATACTTTTATTGATAATAATAATAATAATAATAATAATAATAATAATAATAATAATAATAATAATAATAATAATAATGATAATAATAATGATGATAATAATAATAATAATAATAATAATAATAATAATAATAATAATATTAACAATTAGATAAAAAAAAATTGGAACAACGATATTAACGACGATAATAATAATCATTTTTATGAAATTTCAATTGGCTATAATTTCTAATCCGTCTACCAGATCCCTTTGGCATCTAAAGGAAAAGTTATTAATTTTTCACTAGCTTTCCAATGACATGCATATCTTATACCTTAATTCATCCCTAGTATAACAACCTTTAAGATTCAACATAACTTATCTAAGGGCAATATCAAATATACAAGCATGCACAATCCTATATTCTCGAGCACTAGTCAGGGATATACTATTAGTAAATAAAAGTTAAGTTATGAGTGCTCACGTATCAATATTGAGATTCAATATTGCAGTAAAGGTACGTAGACACAACGGAGATGATAAACACCAGGTTGACCTCATGAGCTATACCCCTGATCCATACCCATAACCTCCATAGCTATAACCCATAATTTCCTTAGCCCTATCCTACTCATAAAACTTGTTTTGAAATCACGCGGGCAGAACCTCGTCGTAGTATTTTATGTATAATACATAATAATATCGCTCCCAATAATACTAATACTAATAATAATAATAATATTAATCTTAATAATAATATAAATAATAATATAAATATAAATATAAATATCAAAGGGAGTAATATGTGAATGTGTGTGTTCCTACCCCGAATTCGATCGAGCTTTTATAATTGAGCCTTGCATGATCAAAAAAAAAATAAATAAATAAATAAAAAAAAAAATAGCTGGTGCCCAATTACTTTTTGCCGACACCCCAAGTTTTACACATATCACAATCATACGTTAAGTTTATATGGTTTTTTTTATATTTATTATATTTAATCTTTTGAATTAATTAAATATTATATTATATTTACGCTCGTGGTAAAAATATAATTTTTACAAAAATGACACGGTCGTGGTCTCACGACTCATGTACCACTTTCGGTTTTTCGTGCGCACTTTCGTACGTTTAGGAAATTAGTCTTTTACGTTACGCGACGTGTACCTTTATCAATAATTTGACTTACTCATCAATAAATTACCTTACAAAAAATGTAACTTATAAAATTGAGCGTTGTGGTCATTTACTTTTATAAATCAGCGACTCGTTGTTTATCAAAACATTTTATTTTAAATTAAACGTTTTGTGACATGTACCTTTATTATTAACTAGACTTAAATTAATTAAAAACTAACCCACTCAAAGTGTAACTTAATCTTTTGAGTGTTTTGGTCATTTACTTTTATAATTCATACCCTCGTTAGTTATCGAGGTATATTTAATAACATTAACTTAAACCAAAACGTCTTTTGACTAAATTAAAATATATTTATAATATATAGGTTTGAAATACTTTAATAAAATATTTAGATTTTAATTATATTTCAAAGTATATTTGAAGATCGTTTATGATATTATATCCCATAACGTTTATACTTTAAAAAAATATAATTTCCTTATGCGTCAACGTTTAGTTTGTTTTCCTTAAACTTTCTAAATAATATAACTATATTCCCAAAGTTTCTCTTTCATTCTAAATAATAGGAAGGTTAACTAGTTAACGTTTATGTAGAAAGTCGAACAGAAAACTCCACTAACATTTGGCTAGTTCCCGTTAATTGACACCTTTGTCTTCTTTTATAACTCACTTTACCATTTTCCGAATACGGTTAATAATAAGGGTTACCTAATTCAAAGTGGACCTCATAACAGATACTCTTAATCATAATTCAATGTATCTGATAATTCAATCATTTGATATTATCTTTTAATCTCGTTGATAAACTTACATCGAACAAATATATTCATGTAAAGTATTATCTATTCAATACCGTGATAGTATTTCCAGGTTCATAAAATAGATCTCATAGCTTATAATCATATCCACTAATCCGTTCGATGTTTTATATAATATATCTCAATTTAATAATCACACATATGTATATGTATATATAATTGTTCGTGAATCGCTAGGCATGGTCAAAGGGTAATTGATTATATGAATATAGTTTTCAAAACTTTCGAGACTCAACATTACATATTTTTGCTCATCGTGTCGGGAACATATAAAGATTAAAGTTTAAATTTGATCGGAAATTTCCGGGTCATCACAGTACCTACCCGTTAAAAGAAATTTCGTCCCGAAATTTGATAGAGGTCGTCATGACTAACAGTAAGAATGTTATTATGACGAATGTAAGCTGATACATAGAGTTTTATCATCATCGAATAATATAGATAACCCAATTTGATTATGCGAAGATTATAAGTGAAGCTAGCAAAGAGTGGAATGAGTAAATATAGAAGCGTTTTAACTGATGACCTAGTCATGATTGATTTTCGGAATTTAAGGGATTTAAAGAAAATCTTCGTAATAAGATTTGGTTCTTCGGTAATTAAGTAGATTCAGATCTTCTTTGGTTAAACGCGATAATCTGCTTTGATTTTCTTTGTCGAATATTTTTCTATAAATCCACCCTCTCCACTTCCTTACAACTCACATCTCCTATTCTTCCTTCCTCAATTCATACTTTAAAGTATTCATTAATTATGCTCCATCCTATCCCGATCCTTGATATACTCCTAACGTTCATATCTGTCATTCTTCTTTTTAATCTGCCACCGGAAGAATCCATTTACTTCTATTATACTCTTGGGTTTATAGTGTTTCTAGTTCTCCCATGTCTTTACATTGCTATATGCATTGATATATACGGGTTGTAATTTCCGGATTGTTGTTAGATTTTACACCCTCCCTTATATTTCGATGTCCCTGCTTCTGTCTTCTATAGTCATCGTCATACATAGTTAATGCTCCCTTCTATTTGCTGCGGTTTATACCCCAAATTTCTATTTTGTAGCTTTGTCCTTTCGTTTCTTCTTCTTGCGATTAAATAACTCTTGTAATGGTCCGGAATTCCCAACTATGGATTTCGGAATGAACATTGTTAATGTTCTAAGAAGGAATATGAAAGGGTACAATCTTGATTTGTCAAATTACCAGAATACCCTGGAAAAGACCGAATCATCAAGAAATATTTTCTTGATATATTTAGAGATTAGGTAGAATTTAAGAGTCGTGTAAATGACACATGATGACGGTATGTTCTGTGAGTCATCACGTCCATTAGAAACTCAGCATGAATTACTGTAATATAATGACGTTGATCAAGTGTCATTATATTATACTAACTCATGCATCAGTTCCCAACACTACTTCAAAAACATTCATATTCGAATTTTTCAGAATTTAGAAACTAACACAGTTTCTTTTATGTTGCAGATATTACGGAGAGATAAATGATACTTGATAAGAATAGTTTTGAAAATATCTCCAAAGATATGGAGAATATGTATAATGGAAGATACGAAGATATCTTATAATATTTAAGATATGATGATGATGAAGAATATCTGTCTGTGAAGGTTTAGAATAAGAAGTAAGGTGTTTGCTAACGAGTTCAGCAGGCACTGAATCATTTGGATCCTTTGAAGGCAGATTTATTCTCTGTGATTTGTCCACGGTTTCCTTCATACTTTGCTCAATCCGTTTTTCAGTACCAAATCCTTTCTTTTTCTGAGCTTTACCAACTCACTATATTTTATCATCAAACTTTTGACCGTTTAAACCATCTACCATTTTTATGTTTCCTCTGCATTTAATGCTATAATATCTGAATCTCTAGTTATCAATCTGAGGTGGGTTCAGAAGAATCATGTTTTAGATGATTAAACGCTGGTGGTAATATGGTGGAATATGAAAGGTTCCCCAGTAATAATGACGAAAGGGCAACGTATCTATCGGGGTTATAATAAGACTGGTCCGACTGAAAAATCGTAGTTGACTTGCTGGAGCTGTGACAAAATTGGCTACTTTGAAAAGAAATCGAAATGTTGTTTTTGCTAATAAATGATAAAGAATTCGACGCATGTACATGTTAGATTATAACTTTGGTTTCGAGAGTTTTTTTTTTTTTCAGGTACAAAACTTCGGGTAACGTGTGGTTGGATCATCATCTCAATTGTTTATTATTTGAAGTGTCTTCTAGAATTTTGAAGGGTTTTAATTGCAGATTGTCATAGTCAATATCCAAATGATGAAATCGTCCTAAATCCCGAATGATTTTTCATATCCATCTTGTGTGTTACTATTAAAAGTGATGTGCTATCACATTTTTGAAGTCAAAGTATAGCTTTGAAAAATGTAAAGATCTAAGAGTGATGATTTTGGTTGTATCTCGAGTTGAATTCTGAAATTCCCAAAATCAGAATATGTAATTATATTCGAATGAGTATGGTTGTTTTGATTTCTATAGAAGAATGTATATTGGTTTAGTTGATGATTAATTGTGATTTTATATATCTCTCGGGTATTACCTACCCGTTAAAAAATTTTCACAAATAATATTTTGAACAAGAATTCTCATTACAATCTTTATGAAAATATATGTGGGTATATTTTCTTCAGATGTAGTACAGATTCAATGAGTTAATATCATACTAAGCTCATTTGATTTTCAGATTGAATTAGAAATGAATTTTTCTCTAAAACATTAGAGATTACATAATCTTTGCGGAGTATTTCACTAATGTAATCAATACTTTAATATTTATTTTTATTGATATTCCTCAGTGAATGATGTTGACGTTGGGATAATTCTTGCGAACTTTGCAATGTACGATTGATGTTTTCTAGGAAGTTTCGAGTGCATCGAAGATGAAAGTGTAAAATCAAACATGTTATTGAATGATATACTTGATTTATTATGAAATAAAATTCATTGAGCTGAAGCAGAGATTTTGGTTAGCAATGATTAAATTGTTAACGAAGAATGTACATCATAGCATATTAGTAATATGAATTAACCGGATAGTTAAGTTCCATACATAATAGCTTAGTACGAAAAGATTTCTTATGGTAAAAAATTTTTTTATATATGTATATATAGGATATACATATAAATTCTTCGGAGGAACTGAGGTAATACTTCATGACTCGTTGATACAATATCCTCGTTATTAATTCGTAATGGTTTCCACAGTGATTCTTGAACTGACGGAATATGTGATGTCATAAGTGTTGTTGATTCTGACGATGCTGACGTTACTGACTATACCGGTGATGCTAACGGTACTGTTGCTGCTGATGATACTTCCGGTAACTGCTAGCGATGCTTGTATAACAAGTCTAATTTGTAAATCGCGCACCATCCTTGTTAGGGTTTTGATTCTTCCTTGAATCATTTTGGTTCACTCATCTGATTTAGGGTTAGGGTGGAAATAGATAATCTCTAAGACTTTAGAGATTACATAATCGCCGTAGAATGTTCTTTCGATGAAGTTATGAATCAATACTTCATCGTTTGTTGTTGTTAGTACTCCTTGGTATCTATGGTGCGTGTGATGTTGATATCCGAGATACAGATTATGATGTTGAGGCGTGTGATGCTGCTGATGTTTAGGGTATCGGGGTTTGCGATGTTGATGCTACTGGTGGTACTGATTTTGCTGCTGGTGCTGCTGATGGTGTTTGTAATCCTTGCACCATAAGCTCTAAAGCTGTCACGCGAGCACGAAGTTCGTTAACTTCTGCTAGTATACCGGGATGATTGTCGGTTGGGACAAGCGGGTAAATAAAATTTAGAATTTTATGTAATATATAATCGTGATGAGATACTCTGGAAATGAGAGAGAAAATGGTTTCACGAACAGGTTCGCCGGTAAGTGCTTCAGGTTCATCGCCAATAGGGCAATTTGGTGGATGGAAACGATCACCTTCTTCTTGTCTCCAATAATTGAGGAGGCTACGAACCCATCCCCATTTCATCCAGAATAGATGATGACTGATTGGTTGATCCATTCCGGTCACACTATTTTCGAAACTCGAATGGAAATCCATATCGACATAGCTGTCGAAATCTGAGGAGTTCGAACTAGATGCGGAATCCATCTCGTATGATCAGAGAAAGAATTTTGGTATAAAATAGATTGTAGAATTTAGATTTGGTATTCCTCAATACATAATTTACATATGTATATATAATACCAAAATCCCATAGATTTCGGAGAATCTTTGAAAAATGCCAGTCGAATTTCACAATAATAAATACGCTAAGATATTAATTAGCAGATATGCTAAGATGTGAATTTCGTCTATACGCTGTTATGCAATAAATGCAGGAAAACGCGTCTAGACTTAAGATGATAAGCAGATAATTTCCTAAGGATGATAAGTAGATGATTTCCGACACAAAATGATAAGCAAAACTTTTGACATGCAGACACGGTCGAAGTCCAGACTCACTAATGCATCTTAACAACTAATAGTAAGACACACTAATGCAAGACCTGGTTCACTAAGACCACCGCTCTGATACCACATGAGACGACCCGACCCAATCCATAGGGACGAATACAATAACATATGATTTCATCGCGAGGTACTTGACCTCTAAATGATACATTTTACAAACATTGCATTCATTTTTAAAAGACAATCTTTCATTACATCGAAAGTTGACATGTATGCATACCATTTCATAATATCCAAACTATAAATGACCTAATCTGTCATTTACTTAATAATAATCTTTAATGAACTTCAACGACTCGAATGCAACGTCTTTTGAAATATGTCATGAATGACTCCAAGTAATATCTTTAAAATGAGCTAATGCACAACGGAAGATCTCTTTCAAACCTGAGAATAAACATGCTTTCAAGTGTCAACCAAAAGGTTGGTGAGTTCATTAGTTTATCATAATCATTTATTTCCATCATTTTAATAGACCACAAGAATTTCATTTCCAGTTCTCATAAATATACGTCCCATGCATAGAGACAAAAATAATCATTCATATGGTGAACACCTGGTAATCGACATTAACTAGATACATATAAGAATATCCCCATCATTCCGGGATCCTCCTTCGGACATGATATAAATTTCGAAGTACTAAAGCATCCGGTACTTTGGATGGGGCTTGTTTGGCCCGATAGATCTATCTTTAGAGTTCGCGTCAACTAGGGTGTCTGTTCCCTAATTCTTAGATTACCAGACTTAATAAAAAGGGGCATATTCGATTAGATAATCCAACCATAGAATGTAGTTTCATTTACTTGTGTCTATTTCGTAAAACAGTTATAAAAACAGCGCATGTATTCTCAGTCCCAAAAATATATATTGCAAAAGCATTTAAAAAGGGAGTAATGGAACTCACGCATATAAATATTGTAAAACAGTTAATAAAGCATTTGCATGTATTCTCAGCCCAAAAATGTAAAGAGTAAAAGGGAGCAAATGAAACTCACCATACTGTATTTCGTAGTAAAAATACATATAACGTCATTGAACAAGTGCAAGGTAGGCCTCGGATTCATGAACCTAAATTAATTATATATATTTATGTGTTGGTCAATATCTATCTAACAAATTAGGTCAAGTCATAGTGTACCACAATCCTAATGCTCGAGTCTAATATACAAGGATCGACAAAAATTAGTTTGACTCAAAATGATTTAAAAAAAAAATTATAAATGATTATTATATAATTTAAATATCGTCGTTTTTATATTTTTAAAATATTTTTAAAAGATTTAATAGAGTAAATAATATAATTCATTTATTAGTAAATAAAATTTTATATTAGAATATACTTTTATATGTCTTAAGTAATAAAATTTATAAAGTTTATTTAATATCATAAAATTATTGCGATAGATTCTATTGAGGTAATTATATAATTTGTATTACATTTATTTGATAAAATAGCATTGCTAATAATAATAAGTAACAGTCATGTTATTTTGTAATAATGATTATTATTATTTTATTAATAAAAATCAATATTTATATTTACTAACAAAAATGATATGATGGTAAAATGATAATTCTAATTATGATATCTCTAAATTTACGATACTTTTTAATATTGACCTTAAAGTAATAATTTTTATTTAAAATGATAATAATAATAATGTTTTATAATGATAATGAATATACTAATAACTATTTTATGTGATAATAATAATAATACTAATTATAACTTTAACGATAATAACTATAAAAATAACAATTCTTAATGATAATACTTTTATTGATAATAATAATAATAATAATAATAATAATAATAATGATAATAATAATGATAATAATAATAATAATAATAATAATAATAATAATAATATTAACAATTAGATAAAAAAAAATTAGAACAACGATATTAACGACGATAATAATAATCATTTTTATGAAATTTCAATTGGCTATAATTTCTAATCCGTCCATCAGATCCCTTTGGCATCTAAAGGAAAAGTTATTAATTTTTCACTAGCTTTCCAATGACATGCATATCTTATACCTTAATTCATCCCTAGTATAATAACCTTTAAGATTCAACATAACTTATCTAAGGGCAATATCAAATATACAAGCATGCACAATCCTATATTCTCGAGCACTAGTCAGGGATATACTATTAGTAAATAAAAGTTAAGTTATGAGTGCTCACGTATCAATATTGAGATTCAATATTGCAGGAAAGGTACGTAGACACAACGGAGATGATAAACACCAGGTTGACCTCATGAGCTATACCCCTGATCCATACCCATAACCTCCATAGCTATAACCCATAATTTCCTTAGCCCTATCCTACTCATAAAACTTGTTTTGAAATCACGCGGGCAGAACCTCGTCGTAGTATTTTATGTATAATACATAATAATATGGCTCCCAATAATACTAATACTAATAATAATAATAATATTAATCTTAATAATAATATAAATAATAATATAAATATAAATATAAATATAAATATCAAAGGGAGTAATATGTGAATGTGTGTGTTCCTACCCCGAATTCGATCGAGCTTTTATAATTGAGCCTTGCATGATCAAAAAAAAAAAAAAAATAAATAAATAAAAAAAAATAGCTGGTACCCAATTACTTTTTGCCGACACCCCAAGTTTTACACATATCACAATCATACGTTAAGTTTATATGGTTTTTTTTTTATTTATTATATTTAATCTTTTGAATTAATTAAATATTATATTATATTTACGCTCGTGGTAAAAATATAATTTTTACAAAAATGACACGGTCGTGGTCTCACGACTCATGTACCACTTTCGGTTTTTCGTGCGCACTTTCGTACGTTTAGGAAATTAGTCTTTTACGTTACGCGACGTGTACCTTTATCAATAATTTGACTTACTCATCAATAAATTACCTTACAAAAAATGTAACTTATAAAATTGAGCGTTGTGGTCATTTACTTTTATAAATCAGCGACTCGTTGTTTATCAAAACATTTTATTTTAAATTAAACGTTTTGTGACATGTACCTTTATTATTAACTAGACTTAAATTAATTAAAAACTAACCCACTCAAAGTGTAACTTAATCTTTTGAGTGTTTTGGTCATTTACTTTTATAATTCATACCCTCGTTAGTTATCGAGGTATATTTAATAACATTAACTTAAACCAAAACGTCTTTTGACTAAATTAAAATATATTTATAATATATAGGTTTGAAATACTTTAATAAAATATTTAGATTTTAATTATATTTCAAAGTATATTTGAAGATCGTTTATGATATTATATCCCATAACGTTTATACTTTAAAAAAATATAATTTCCTTATGCGTCAACGTTTAGTTTGTTTTCCTTAAACTTTCTAAATAATATAACTATATTCCCAAAGTTTCTCTTTCATTCTAAATAATAGGAAGGTTAACTAGTTAACGTTTATGTAGAAAGTCGAACAGAAAACTCCACTAACATTTGGCTAGTTCCCGTTAATTGACACCTTTGTCTTCTTTTATAACTCACTTTACCATTTTCCGAATACGGTTAATAATAAGGGTTACCTAATTCAAAGTGGACCTCATAACAGATACTCTTAATCATAATTCAATGTATCTGATAATTCAATCATTTGATATTATCTTTTAATCTCGTCGATAAACTTACATCGAACAAATATATTCATGTAAAGTATTATCTATTCAATACCGTGATAGTATTTCCAGGTTCATAAAATAGATCTCATAGCTTATAATCATATCCACTAATCCGTTCGATGTTTTATATAATATATCTCAATTTAATAATCACACATATGTATATGTATATATAATTGTTCGTGAATCGCTAGGCATGGTCAAAGGGTAATTGATTATATGAATATAGTTTTCAAAACTTTCGAGACTCAACATTACATATTTTTGCTCATCGTGTCGGGAACATATAAAGATTAAAGTTTAAATTTGATCGGAAATTTCCGGGTCATCACATGTAGTTCATTGTTAATATACTTAATGATATGTTTACTTATCATAGTATCATGTTAACTATATACATATCCATATATATGTCATCATATAGTTTTTACAAGTTTTAACGTTCGTGAATCACCGGTCAACTTGGGTGGTCAATTGTCTATATGAAACATATTTTAATTAATCAAGTATTAACAAGTTTAATTGCTTAACATGTTGGAAACATTTAATCATGTAAATATCAATCTCAATTAATATATATAAACATGGAAAAGTTCGGGTCACTACAAAAAGTACCATAAGGGCACGTGAATGTGGTTTTCTCTTGATCTTCGGGTGCTATTGGAATTTGAAAATATCCGGAAAATCCATCAAGATAACAATAGTAACTATTTCCGGCTAATCTTTCCAACATTTGATCTATGAAAGGTAAGGGAAAGTGATCTTTTCTGGTGGCGTCATTTAATTTTCTATAATCAATACATACACGCCATCCTGTTACAGTCCTAGTAGGAATAAGCTCATTTTTCTCATTTGTAATGACAGTCATGCCACCCTTCTTAGGTACGCATTGAACTGGGCTTACCCATGGACTATCAGAAATTGGATAAATTAAACCTGCATCTAGCAGTTTAATAATCTCTTTCTTAACTACATCTTGCATATTAGGATTTAGTCTTCGTTGGCGTTGCACATACGTTTTATGACCTTCTTCCATAAGGATTTTATGTGTACAATATGAAGGACTTATTCCTTTAATATCATGAATCTTCCATGCAATGGCTGGTTTATGAGCTTTCAACACAGAAATGAGTTGTGATTTCTCATTTTCAGTAAGAGAAGACGATATTATTACAGGTAATTCAGATTCACCATGTAAATAAGCGTATTCCAAATGGTTTGGAAGTGGCTTTAACTCTAATTTCGGAGGTTCTTCTATCGATGATTTATATCGATATCTGTCTTCTTCTTTTAGCATTTGAATTTCTTCTGTTGTTGGTTCATATCCATTAGCTATAAGTGTAGCTAACATTTCAGCTTCATCAATTGGTTCATTACCTTCTCCTAAAGAACATTCTCCTGTTCCTTGTAATTCTGGAAATTCTTCTAACAATTCTGCATGTGCATCTATAGTTTGAATATAATAACATGTATCATCTGCAGATTGCGGTTGTTGCATTGCTCTATCAACTGAAAAGGTAACACTCTCATCCTCTATACTTAGGGTCAATTTCTTACCGAACACGTCTATCATTGCTTTAGCCGTGTTTAAGAATGGTCTTCCTAATATGAGAGGAACTTGAGAATCTTCTTCCATGTCCAAAACAACAAAATCTACTGGAAATACTAAAGTACCAACTTTAACTAGCATGTTCTCCATTATCCCTCTAGGATATTTTATTGATCTATCAGCTAGTTGTATGCTTATTCTGGTTGGTTTCAATTCTCCAAGGTCTAGTTTAGCGTATAGTGAATACGGCATTAAATTTATACTAGCACCTAAATCTGCCAATGCTTCTATTGAACTAAGACTACCCAGAAAACATGGAATTGTGAAACTTCCTGGATCAGATAGTTTTTCTGGTATCTTATTCAACAGCACTGCTGAACAATTAGCATTCATAGTAACAGCCGAGAGTTCTTCCATTTTATTTCTATTCGTGATTAGATCTTTCAAGAATTTAGCATATCTAGGCATTCCTGAA
Source organism: Rutidosis leptorrhynchoides (assembly GCF_046630445.1). Classification (NCBI taxonomy): domain Eukaryota; kingdom Viridiplantae; phylum Streptophyta; class Magnoliopsida; order Asterales; family Asteraceae; genus Rutidosis; species Rutidosis leptorrhynchoides. Next base: position 604,782,317 of record NC_092333.1, on the reverse strand, counting down.
ATCACATCAATGAAAGGAAGATTTACATTTATCTGTTTAAACATATCCAAGAATTTGGATTGCTCGGCTTCAAGTTTCTCTTTCTTCATTTTACTCGGGTAAGGAAGTGGTGGTTGGTATGGTTTAACATAAGGTTTAGCCTTAACTGTGTTATCTTCATTAACCTTTTCAACTACCGGTTCTTTTTCCTTATCTTGATCAGGTTGTGGTTCTTGTGGAGTAGGAATAGCTTCATCAGAAGTTACAGGTATTTCAGGTGGTTTAAGTGTTGTACCACTTCTTGTGGTAATAGCTTTAGCTGTTTCATTCCGGGGGTTAGCATTTGTATCACTAGGTAGACTTCCCGGTTTTCTTTCACCTATTAACCTTGCTAGGTTACTTACTTCTTGTTCCAGATTTTGAATAGAAGCTTGTTGATTTCTAAATGCTTGAGCATTTTGTTCATTGGTTTGTTTTTGAGATGTGAAAAACTGCATTTGAGTTTCAACTAGCTTCGTCATCATATCTTCTAAATTTGGTTTTTTATCATCAGTTTGTTGTGGTGGTTTGTTTTGAAAATTAGGTCTTTGCTGATTGTAAGTATTATTGGATACTTGTTGATTGCTAGGACCTTGTTGGTTGTTGTATGGAATATTTCTGTTATAATTCTGGTTTTGATTGTAAATCGGTCTTGGCGGTTGATAATTATTCTGATAATTATTTCCAGGCCTTTGGTTTATGTATGAAATATTCTCTCTTTGTTCCATTGTTAATTCAATACTGAGACAATCTTTTTTCAAATGTGGTCCTCCACACTGCTCACAACTAATTCGTATTGAGTGAATATCTTTAGTCATCTTTTCCATTCGTCTCTCGACAGCATCTATCTTTGCGGAAATGGAATCTAAGTCATGGCTAAAATCGGCTCTAGCTGCTTTAGATGATCTAACGATATCTTTTTCTTGGTGCCACTCATGTGAGTGGGAAGCAGTGTTATCAATAATTTTGTAAGCATCAGTTTCGGTTTTCTTCATAATAGAACCACCAGCTGCTATATCTATGTCTTTCCTTGTAGTGATGTCGCATCCTTGGTAGAAGATTTGTACTATTTGACATGTGTCTAAACCATGTTGCGGACATCCTCTTAACAACTTTCCATATCTAGTCCATGCCTCATATAGAGTTTCATTCGGCTTCTGTGTAAACGTAACAATTTCTGCTTGAAGTCTTACGGATTTAGATGCGGGAAAGAATTGTTTAAGAAATTTTTCAACTAAAACATCCCATGTATCAATTGCCCCTTCAGGTAACGATTCCAACCAATCTTTGGCTTCTCCCTTTAAAGTCCAGGGAAATAACATGAGATATATCTGTTCATCCTCCACTTCTCGGATTTTAAATAGTGTGCAGATCCTATTAAAGGTACTTAGATGTTCATTTGGATCTTCCTTCGGCGCACCACTAAATTGGCATTGATTAGTCACCATGTGTAGAATTTGTCCTTTGATTTCATAATCTGGCACATTAATGTCTGGATGAGTAATTGCGTGACCTTGGCCAGTGCGTTTAGCTCTCATTAGGTCTTCTATACTTAAAGGTTCCAGATTCTCCATAATTGAATTTGTTGAATCGGAATTACTAAAGGATTCTGATTTAATGGTTCGTTCTCTGTTTGAATGATTGGTGGTTCCGGAGGAAAGTTTAGTGGTTCAGGATCTACGAATCGTTCCTGAATATTCTCCGGATTCTCAATTGTGAGGTCGGGTTCAAAAAATGGATTATCGGAAATTTGAACTGAAGTTCTTGGTCGACTGGATGACGATTTTAAAGAAAAATCAACGGCAGTAATATTTGCTAAATGTCTTGATCTAGTTACAGGTGGTGAACGTACAAAAGGTGGTGAACGTCTTGCTCGGTGCATTCACTGAATATCCTATTAGTTTTTAAAAGGAAAGAAAAATTATAATAAGTTATCCAATCAATAGACTTTTCTGATTTTGCCCACGTTTCGAATAGCCAAAAGATGCAGCAGAGGGGCAGGATTCGTTTGGTCTCAATATAATTGAGGACTGTTTGGCTCTAATAACCCGGTCCACGTACAAATCCAACTATTACTACGAACCAGAAAATTTTAATGTCTATTAATTTAACCACTTAAAATAAATTTTCGTAATTTTAAGAAATTTAGATAAGAAGTAGAATAAAAATCTATGTCCTAAAACTAGAATAGCGAGAAATAAGAAAGAAAAAGAGCGTGTCGGAAAAAGATCGAAAAAGAAAAATGGTTGAAAAATAAAAGGTGACGAAAAAATAAAAGAAACTTATAAAACTTAAAAATACTTGACTAACCTAACCTTATTACTACAACTAACTTAAAATTATAATCGCAAATTGAGATTACTAATTGGAATGATAATTGATACATAGGTAAAAGGTGTCTAAAAATATTAAAGCTTAGAGGAAAAACTAAATCCCAAATGGAAATAACTTAAAAAGAAACTAAAACTTAAAAAGGCGTCGCAAAATTCTAAAGCACCTAAGTCTTAGTCTAAAGAAAAAGCACTTAAGGGATTTTACGGCAAAGCCTAAAAATCTAGAAGTAAAAATAACTATGGCAAAAACTAAGTTTAAAACTAAATATGAGCTAAAAATACAAATATTACGCTAAAACGATTAAAAAGGGATAAAATATAAAAATATACAAAAAGTTGTAAAAAGTACAATTCTTATAAAAATATTATTTTTATATTATTTATTTATTAAAACTATTAATTTTAAACTTTAATTAAACTAATTTAACTAAATAAAACAAATTAAATAAAAAGTAAAACTTAAAATAAAACTAATTAAAATAATAATAATAATTAGGGTTAAATAATTATAATAATTAATAATCACCCGTAATTAATGCTGAATTAGGGTTCTGTCGCGTGTCAGAGTATCTCCGCGAGTCGCGGTACTCGAAGCTGCAAACCCCGCGAGTCGCGGGGTTCCAGTTTTCAACTCTGGTACAGTTTTAATTCGACGTTTTTTTTGTTTTTTTTATTTTATGTTTTTATATTTTCTGTTTATATTATCTAATTAAAATATTTATATAATTTAAATAAAACTTATCTTTAATAACTAAGATAAAAATAAAATACTTTATAACAATAAAAAAATAGATTTATATATATTTATATTTTTTTTTTCGGTTTTTTATATTTATAAAATATATTTATAAAATAAATTAAATAAAACTTATATTTTTACAAACTAAAGAAACTTTATAAAACTTAAATATTGAAAGGACCCGTTCATATACATTATAAACGATTCACAATAGTTGATTACATCGCGAGGTATTTGACCTCTATATGATACATTTTACAAACATTGCATTCGTTTTTAAAAGATAAACTTTCTTTACAACGAAAGTTGACGGCATGCACACCATTTCATAATACATCCAACTATAATTGGTTTAATAATAATCTTGATGAACTCAATGACTCGAATGCAAAGTCTTTCAAAATATGCCATGAATGACTCCAAGTAATATTCTGAAAATGAGCTAATGCACAGTAGAAGATTTCTTTAATACCTGAGAATAAACATGCTTTAAAGTGTCAACCAAAAGGTTGGTGAGTTCATAGGTTTATCATAACAATCATTTCAATATATTAATAGACCACAAGATTTCCGTTTATAAATATATGTACACTCGCAAGTGTATAAAAGTATTCTATAAGCTGTAGGCACCCGGTAACAAGCCTTAACGTTCATGTTTTACCCTCTGAAGTACACCAGATTAGGTGTGTTTAAAATAACCTCGAAGTACTAAAGCATCCCATAGTCTGGATGGGGTTTGTCAGGCCCAATAGATCTATCTTTAGGATTCGCGCCTACCGTACATAGACAAGTAGTTTAATGTTACTAAGCTAAGGGTATGTTTCTGGTTTAAACCCACATAGAATTAGTTTTAGTACTTGTGCCTATTTCATAAAACATTTACAAAACAGCGCATGTATTCTCAGCCCAAAAATATATATAAAAAGGGAGTAATGAAACTCACCATACTGTATTTCATAGTAAAAATACATATAACGTCATTTAACAAGTGCAAGGTTGGCCTCGGATTCACGAACCTATATTAAGTATATATATTTATATGTTGGTCAATATCTGTCTAACAATTTAGGTCAAGTCGTAGTGTATCACAATCCTAATGCTCGAGACCGACATGCAAAAGTCAACAAAAGTCAACTTGACCCAAAATGACTTCCAAAATCTATACATATTTATTATATAACTTATATATAGTTTTATATATTTAAATATATTTATCAGATCTTATTATACTAAATAATACCAGTCATTTATTAATAAATAAAAATTTATATTTAAATTTATATATGATAAAAATATACTTTTATATATCTCAAGTAATAAAATTTATAAAATTCACTTAATATCATAAAAATAAAATGGTATGTGTTATTAATGTAATTATATTATGTGTGGTAAAAATATCTTTGTACGCATATTTATTTGTTTAAATAATATTGATAATAATAATAATGATAAAAATAATAAAATGATAGTTTCAATAAAAATATTAATTTTTAGTAATAAAGATAATTTTAGTAATAACATCAACTGATAACAATTATAATAATCGTTTTAATAATAATATTAAAATTAATAATAATTCAGTTGACCATATCTTTTAATCCGTTCATCGAACCCACACGATTTCTAAATGAAAAGTTATTAATTTTTCTTTAGCTTTTCAACGACATGCATATCATATACCTTATCTCAGTAGCATATGTATCAAATTCGTGATTTATCATAAACTATTTAACGACGAAACTAAGCATACAAACATGCATAATCATATATACTCGAGCACTAGTCAGGGATACACTATTAATAAATAAAAGATAAGATATGAATGCTCACGTATCAATATTGTGATTCAATATTGCAGGAAAGTACGTAGACGCAATGAAAATGATAAACGTTAGGTTGACCTCACGAGCAATACCCTCGAACAATACCCATAACCTCCATAGCTATAACCCATAATTTCCTTAGCTATATCCCGTTTGAAAACTTATTTTGAAATCGTCTGAATATAACTCCATCGTAGTATTTTATGTATACTAATAATATCTTGAAATAATACTAAATAAATATATATATATATATATATATATATATATATGTAATTCGATTGAGAGAGTTTAGAGAAATATATTTTCAAGTTTCTATGAAATAATGAAACCTATTGAATTCTATTTATAATAGATTTTTGAATTATTAAAGTGAATTATTAAAGTATGAATTATTAAAGTGAATTATTAAAGTATGAATTATTAAAGTGAATTATTAAAGTATGAATTATTAAAGTGAATTATTAAAGTATGAATTATTAAAATTAAAGTAAAGTAAAAGTAAAGTAAAAGTAAAGTTAAAGTATAGTAAAAGTATAAAACTATGTACGTATAATACGCGTATAAATATATTTAATATTAATTTAAATCGTTATATCATAAAACATTTTAGAAAAGTAGAATTATATATATTCATAATAGGTTTCAAGTTTTTAAATTACAGTCTGTTGGTGAAGCATGGGATAAAGTCCAAAGGTTTAATAAACGTATGAAATCATCTTAATGAAAAATGTCGAGTTACTTAACTTGTCGATATCCAACATCTAAGTTATTTACACTCCACGTTCTTACTTATAGATCACTTTACCATTTTCCGAATATTGTCAAAAAGAATAGATTTCTTAAATCACAGTGGACCTCATAACATTGGCCCGTAATCATATCATAATGTATCTGATAATTCAATCATTTGATATTATCTCTTAATTCTGTCGATAAATATATCGAAACAAATACGTTCATGTAAAGTATCATATATATCAAATACTTTGTTAATGTTTTCAGTTATTATATATTATATATACATATCTATATACACATAATTGTTCGTGAATCGTCGAACACGGTCAAAGGGTAATTGATTACATGAATGTAGTTCCAAACTTTTTGAGATTCAACATTACAAATTCTGCTTATCGTGTCGGAAACATATAAAGGTTAGATTTAAATTTGGTCAGAAATTTCCGGGTCGTCACAGTACCTACCCGTTAAAGAAATTTCGTCCCGAAATTTGATCGAGGTCGTCATGGCTAACTTTAAAAATGTTTTCATGACGAATATGAGTTGATAAATAGAGTTTTATCATCATTGAGTAATATAGATAAAACAATTTGATTATGCGAAGAGTATAAGTGAAGTTATCGCAAGAGAGTGAAATGAGTAAACGTATATTCGTTTTAACCGATGACATAGTTATGATTGATTTTCGGAATTCATGGAATTTAAAGAAAATCTTTGCAATAAGATTTGGTTCTTCGGCAATTAAGGAAATCATGATCTTATTTGATTAAATGCGATAATCTGTCTCGATTTCTCTGTCTGATATTTTACTATAAATCCACCCCCTTCGTTTCTTTATTTCCACAGCTCACACCTTCTAGTCTTTCTCCCCAATTCATACTTTAAAGCATTAGTTAATATGCTTCATCCAGTATTGATTCTTGATATACTCTTAACTTTCATATCTGTCATTCTTCTTTTTCATCTACCACCGGAGGAAGTTATTTTCTTCTACCATTACCTTGGGGTTATTATGTTTTTCATTCTCCCGTGTCTTTATATTGCTATACGCATTGATATACAAGGTTTGTAATTTCGGGGTTGTTATCGAGCTTTATATTCTCCATTATATTTCGAAGCTTCATGCTTTCGTTTTCTCTTCCCGACCTTAAGTCAAGTGGATAATGGTCCAGAATTTGTAGATATGAATTTTTGGATGAACATAGTTAATGTTCTAAGAAGAAAATCGAAATGGCACGATCTTGATTTGGCAAATTACCAGAATATCCGAAAATATAGAGCTATCAAGATGAAATGTTCTTAATATGTTTGGAAATTGGGTAGAATGTAAGAGTCGTGTAAATAGTACATGATGACGGTATGTTCCGTGAATCATCACGTTCCATTAGAAACTCAGTATGACTTACTGTAATATAATCACATTGATCAAGTGTCATTATATTATACTAACTCATGCTTCAGTTCCCAACACTACTTCAAAAACATTCCTATTTTAAATTCAATTTTTTTTTAAATTTAGAAACTAACACAGTTTCTTTTTATGTTGTAACGCAGATATTGCGAAGAGATAAAAGATATCGGATAAGAATAATTGTGAAAATATCTTCAGGAATATCGAAGATATTATAATAAAAGATACGATAATATGGATGATGAAGAAGATTTGTCTGTGAAGGTTTAGAATAAGAAGTAAGGTATTTGCTAACGATTTCAGTAGACACTGAATCATTTGGATCCTTTGAAGGCAGGTTTAGTCTTTGTGATTTGTCCACAGCCTCCTTCATGGTCTGCTCAATCCATTTTCCAGTTTCAAACCTTCTCTTTTTCTCAGCTTTACCACCATACTATTCTTTATCATCAAACTTTTGACTGTTAAAGTCGTTTACAGTTTTTGCTGCTTCATCAGCATTTTTCCAATTTCGGAGAACTAGTTCATAGTTTGGGATGTTTTTCAGAAAATTCACATTCGAAGTATGTAAGTCTAGGAGATAGACGTTATATGTATAACTTTTGACGTAAAATTGTCGCGATACCAACTGAAAGGACCCGTTCATATACATTATAAACGATTCACAATAGTTGATTACATCGCGAAATTCAAAATACTGATTGCTAATTCCCAGTAGTTGGTGTGACAATTATTGTTACAGGATGTAGGTGAGTACATGATGGGGTTTTAATGAATAAGTATAGTGGCTTTTCGGAGAGGCTTAAGTCGAAGGTTAATGAAGTTGTTGATAAGTTTACTGCTAATGTGGCGAGATATGAAAGGTTCCCCGGTAACAATGATGAAGGGGTAATTGTTATAATAAGGTTTATTCGTATAAACAAATGAAGGTGATTTGCTGGAGCTGTGACAAAACTGTCTATTTTGGAAAGAGATTGAAAAATTATATTTGGTAATAAATATCAAAGGATCTGACACGGATACGTGTTAAACTATAACTTTGGTTTCGAGAGCTTTTCAGATGCATGACAGTGGGTAATATGTGGTTGGATTATCATCTCGCATGTCTTTAGGAATTTCGAAGTGTTTGAACACATATTGTAATTGTTAATATACATATGATGTTCTAAGATTTTGAATGATACAAATATTTTTTGAGTTCCATGAATAGAAATGAGGTTCTAGGACAGTTTTGAAGTCAAAGTATAGTTTTGAAAGATGTAGGAATCTAAGAGTGATGATTTCGGTTATATCTTGAATCGAATTCTGAGATTTCAAAATCAGAATATGTAATTAGATTTTGAATGAGTATGGTTGTTTTGATTTCTATAAAAGAATGTATATTGTTGTGAAAGTAGGGAGTATAATGGATGATTTGCTGAATCAGATTCGAAGAATGTAACATATTAATTGTGAATTTATATATCTCTCGAGTATTACCTACCCGTTAAAAAAAAATTTCACAATTAATATTTTGTACAAAAGAATTTTATTACAGTCTTTATGGAAATATATATGTGTATATTTCTTCAGATGTAATATTGATTTAATGAGTTAATATTAAATTAAACTCATTTGATTTATGGTTAAGGCTAGGATAGATAATTTCTAAACTTTAGAAATTACATAATCGTCGTAGAATGTTTTCCCAATGAAGTTATGAATCAATACTTCATCGTTGTGGTATTCCTTGGTATCTACATGGCGTATGACGTCGATGCTCGTGGGACAGATTGTGAAGTTGAGGTTTGCGATGCGGTTGTTGTTGGTGGTGGTAATGGCACTGTTGATGTTGTTGGAGGTGGTACTTGTTATGCTGCTGGTGCTGCTGCTGGTATTTTTAACCTTTGCACCATATTCTCCAAAGCCACTACCCGAGCGCGAAGCTCGTTGACTTCTTCTATTACACTGGAGTGATTGTCGGTTCGGACGAGCGGATAGATAAGATCTAGAATTTGGTGTAGTATATAATCATGACGAGATACTCTGGAAATGAGAGAGAAAATGGTGTTTCAGACAGGTTCGTCGGTAAGTGCTTCAGGTTCATTGCCAAGAGGGCAATGTGGTGGATGAAAGGGATCACCTTCTTCTTGTCTCCAATGGTTAAGTAGATTACGAACCCATCCCCAATTCATCCAAAATAGATGATGGATAATTGGTTGATCCATTCCGGTCACACTGCTTTCGGAACTTGAGTGGAATTCCATTTCGGAATCCGAGGGACTTGAACTAATGATGAATTCCATTTCGTAGGATTGAATAAAATTTTTTTTCGATATGAAATGATTTTCCGGCTATCGGGTGGTATTCTAATTATATAGAGCAAAAGGTTTCGTAGATTACGGAGGAATTTACGAAATATGTCAGTCAAAGTTTACAGTAACAGATACGCTAAGATATGAATTAGCAGATACGCTAAGATATGAATTTTGTCTATACACTATTCATGCAATCAATGCAATAAGATGTGTCTAGACTAAGAATGATAAGCAGGTAATTTCCGACAAAAATGATGAGCAAAACTTTTGACATGCAAACACGGTCGAAGTCCAGACTCACTAATGCATCCTAACGACTATCAGTTAGACACACTAATGCAGACCTGGTTCGCTAAGACCACCGCTCTGATACCAACTGAAAGGACCCGTTCATATACATTATAAACGATTCACAATAGTTGATTACATCGCGAGGTATTTGACCTCTATATGATACATTTTACAAACATTGCATTCGTTTTTAAAAGACAAACTTTCTTTACAACAAAAGTTGACGGCATGCACACCATTTCATAATACATCCAACTATAATTGGTTTAATAATAATCTTGATGAACTCAATGACTCGAATGCAAAGTCTTTCAAAATATGCCATGAATGACTCCAAGTAATATTCTGAAAATGAGCTAATGCACAGCGGAAGATTTCTTTAATACCTGAGAATAAACATGCTTTAAAGTGTCAACCAAAAGGTTGGTGAGTTCATAGGTTTATCATAACAATCATTTCAATATATTAATAGACCACAAGATTTCCGTTTATAAATATATGTACACTCGCAAGTGTATAAAAGTATTCTATAAGCTGTAGGCACCCGGTAACAAGCCTTAACGTTCATGTTTTACCCTCTGAAGTACACCAGATCAGGTGTGTTTAAAATAACCTCGAAGTACTAAAGCATCCCATAGTCAGGATGGGGTTTGTCAGGCCCAATAGATCTATCTTTAGGATTCGCGCCTACCGTACATAGACAAGTAGTTTAATGTTACCAAGCTAAGGGTATGTTTCTGGTTTAAACCCACATAGAATTAGTTTTAGTACTTGTGCCTATTTCGTAAAACATTAACAAAACAGCGCATGTATTCTCAGCCCAAAAATATATATAAAAAGGGAGTAATGAAACTCACCATACTGTATTTCATAGTAAAAATACATATAACGTCATTTAACAAGTGCAAGGTTGGCCTCGGATTCACGAACCTATATTAAGTATATATATTTATATGTTGGTCAATATCTGTCTAACAATTTAGGTCAAGTCGTAGTGTATCACAATCCTAATGCTCGAGACCGACATGCAAAAGTCAACAAAAGTCAACTTGACCCAAAATGACTTCCAAAATCTATACATATTTATTATATAACTTATATATAGTCGTTTTATATATTTAAATATATTTATCAGATCTGATTATACTAAATAATACCAGTCATTTATTAATAAATAAAAATTTATATTTAAATTTATATATGATAAAAATATACTTTTATATATCTCAAGTAATAAAATTTATAAAATTCACTTAATATCATAAAAATAAAATGGTATGTGTTATTAATGTAATTATATTATGTGTGGTAAAAATATCTTTGTACGCATATTTATTTGATTAAATAATATTGATAATAATAATAATGATAAAAATAATAAAATGATAGTTTCAATAAAAATATTAATTTTTAGTAATAAAGATAATTTTAGTAATAACATCAACTGATAACAATTATAATAATCGTTTTAATAATAATATTAAAATTAATAATAATTCAGTTGACCATATCTTTTAATCCGTTCATCGAACCCACACGATTTCTAAATGAAAAGTTATTAATTTTTCTTTAGCTTTTCAACGACATGCATTAGCAGCATATGTATCAAATTCGTGATTTATCATAAACTATTTAACGACGAAACTAAGCATACAAACATGCATAATCATATATACTCGAGCACTAGTCAGGGATACACTATTAATATATAAAAGATAAGATATGAATGCTCACGTATCAATATTGTGATTCAATATTGCAGGAAAGTACGTAGACGCAATGAAAATGATAAACGTTAGGTTGACCTCACGAGCAATACCCTCGAATAATACCCATAACCTCCATAGCTATAACCCATAATTTCCTTAGCTATATCCCGTTTGAAAACTTATTTTGAAATCGTCTGAATATAACTCCATCGTAGTATTTTATGTATACTAATAATATCTTGAAATAATACTAAATAAATATATATATATATATATATATATATATATATATATATATATATATATATATATATATATATATATATATATATATATATATATATATATATATATATATATATATATATATATATATATATATATATATGTATGTAATTCGATTGAGAGAGTTTAGAGAAATATATTTTCAAGTTTCTATGAAATAATGAAACCTATTGAATTCTATTTATAATAGATTTTTGAATTATTAAAGTGAATTATTAAAGTATGAATTATTAAAGTGAATTATTAAAGTATGAATTATTAAAGTGAATTATTAAAGTGAATTATTAAAGTATGAATTATTAAAGTGAATTATTAAAGTATGAATTATTAAAGTGAATTATTAAAGTATGAATTATTAAAATTAAAGTAAAGTAAAAGTAAAGTAAAAGTAAAGTTAAAGTATAGTAAAAGTATAAAACTATGTACGTATAATACGCGTATAAATATATTTAATATTAATTTAAATCGTTATATCATAAAACATTTTAGAAAAGTAGAATTATATATATTCATAATAGGTTTCAAATTTTTAAATTACAGTCTGTTGGTGAACATGGGATAAAGTCCAAAGGTTTAATAAACGTATGAAATCATCTTAATGAAAAATGTCGAGTTACTTAACTTGTCGATATCCAACATCTAAGTTATTTACACTCCACGTTCTTACTTATAGATCACTTTACCATTTTCCGAATATTGTCAAAAAGAATAGATTTCTTAAATCACAGTGGACCTCATAACATTGGCCCGTAATCATATCATAATGTATCTGATAATTCAATCATTTGATATTATCTCTTAATTCTGTCGATAAATATATCGAAACAAATACGTTCATGTAAAGTATCATATATATCAAATACTTTGTTAATGTTTTCAGTTATTATATATTATATATACATATCTATATACACATAATTGTTCGTGAATCGTCGAACACGGTCAAAGGGTAATTGATTACATGAATGTAGTTCCAAACTTTTTGAGATTCAACATTACAAATTCTGCTTATCGTGTCGGAAACATATAAATGTTAGGTTTAAAATTTTGGTCAGAAATTTCCGGGTCGTCACAAATATTTATCAAACTCCTAAAAATATTTATATTTTTGTTTTTCTTTTTATATTTTCGAATATTTAAAACATATTTTTATAAAAACGAATTTTAATAAAAGTAAACTAAAAATCTTTTTTTTTTAATATTAGCGTTGCGCTTTCGGCTTTTAAGAGTTCCCCGGCAGCGGCGCCAAAAATAACTTGATGTTTCGCGAGGTGTATATAAAATAGTTTATATTTTTACAGGAAATACTATTAAATACGATACAATTTTACACAAGATATTTATTTATTTAGAGAATGGATATACTTAAACCTTGCTACAACACTTATAGGCAGTGTACCTAATCGTACAGTAGTGTAGTTTTTAGTAAGTCCGGTTCGTTCCACAGGGAATCTTTTTAAACAAAGCTTAACGCTATATTAGTTTACTTTTATAAAAATACAAATATATATATAAGTAATATTATTATTATAAAGGGGGGTTTTTACCGTTTAATGACCGGTTTGTCAATTTTAAAACTTTAGTCGCAGTTAAAACCAAATGTAAAATATTAAAAATAAATACAAGACTTAGATTAAAGCGTAAAGTAAATGACGATAATGAAATTGCGAATAATAAAAGTGCGATAAAATAAACTTGCGGTAATTAAAAAGTACGATAATTAAAAGTGCAATTAAATAAAATAACAATAAATAAAAGTGCTATAATTAGAAGTGCAATTAAATATAAAATAAAGGAAATTAAATATGAAATAAAAGAATTATGCTTATTTAAACTTCCGTAATCATGATGTTTGACGTGTTGATTTTAGTTTTATGCCCATGGGTTAATTGTCCTTTGTCCTGGATTATTTAATATGTCCGTCTGGTTTTTGTCCATAACAGTCCATCAGTCATAAATATAAAGTGCGAGTATCCTCGTCAAATTATCCTTATACCCGAAGTTAAATATTCCAACTAATTGTGGACTTAAACTGTAACAAGATTTTAATACTTTGTTTAATAATTACACCAGGATGTCGACTGAGTGTAACCCAAGGTTTTAATATTTTGTTATCAATTATACCAAGTATCCTTGTACATAATTTCACCCCTGTTTTAATTATTCTAGTGGCTATTAATCCATTCCCGTGTCCGGTTAAATGAACGATTATTCGTACATATAAATACCCCGCCCATCGTGTCCGATCGAGTGTATATGGTAATTTATAGGGACGCCCAATTGTAAATCTTTATATTAACCCAACATCATGATTACTTCGGATTAAATAAGCATAATAATAACTTAGCTACGAGACATTAATATAAAAAGGTTGAACATAACTTACAATGATTAAAAATAGCGTAGCGTTACACGGACAGAATTTCGACTTACACCCTTACAACATTCGCTAACATACCCTTATTATTAGAATTAAAATTAAAATTAAAATTATAATATATATATATATATATAATACGTTTTTGAGAGAAGAAGAAAAAGGATGATTATGAAAAATGCTCAGAATTCGATTGGCTTTATAGGGAGTTTCAAAGTTTGGGGCTCCGCGACTCGCGGCCCTTTTGGCCTTCAAACTCCACGAGTCGCGGAGTTTGAAATTACAGCTCACCCATTTTGGAGTCTCTCTTGCCGACGGTTTTTATTTATTTATATAATATATAAATAATTATAAGAATTATTTAAATATTATATTATATTTATGTGCATAGTTGCCTTGTAATTTTTAGTCCGTTGCGTCGAGCGTTGAGAGTTGACTCATGTCCCGGTTCCGGATTTTCGAACGTCCTTGCGTACAATTTAATATCTTGTACTTTGCTTTTTGAATCTTGTACTCTTGTAATTTCGAGATGTTTCTTATCAATAATTGGAACCTCTTTGATTGTCTTTTGTACTTTTGAGCTTTTTGGTCGTTTGCGTCTTCAATTCGTCGAATCTGTCTTTTGTCTTCACCTTTTATTATTTAAACGAATATCACTTGTAAATAGAACAATTGCAACTAAAAGCTTGTCTTTCTTGAGGAATAATGCTATGAAATATATGTTCGTTTTTAGCATTATCATAGACACAAGTACGTGAAACTACATTCTATGGTTGAATTATCGAAATCGAATATGCCCCTTTTTATTAAGTCTGGTAATCTAAGAATTAGGGAACAGACACCCTAATTGACGCGAATCCTAAAGATAGATCTATTGGGCCTAACAAACCCCATCCAAAGTACCGGATGCTTTAGTACTTCGAAATTTATATCATATCCGAAGGGTGTCCCGGAATGATGGGGATATTCTTATATATGCATCTTGTTAATGTCGGTTACCAGGTGTTCACCATATGAATGATTTTTATCTCTATGTATGGGATGTGTATTGAAATATGAAATCTTGTGGTCTATTGTTACGATTTGATATATATAGGTTAAACCTATAACTCACCAACATTTTTGTTGACGTTTAAAGCATGTTTATTCTCAGGTGAATACTAAGAGCTTCCGCTATTGCATACTAAAATAAGGACAAGATTTGGAGTCCATGTTTGTATGATATTGTGTAAAAACTGCATTCAAGAAACTGATTTCGATGTAACATATTTGTGTTGTAAACCATTATGTAATGGTCGTGTGTAAACAAGATATTTTAGATTATCATTATTTGATAATCTACGTAAAGCTTTTTAAACCTTTATTTATGAAATAAAGGTTATGGTTTGTTTTAAAAATGAATGCAGTCTTTGAAAAACGTCTCATATATAGGTCAAAATCTCGCAACGAAATCAATTAATATGGAACGTTTTTAATCAATAAGAACGGAACATTTCATTTGTAAGCTTTGCTTTTGGGCCTTTGAAAGTGGGTGTTAGAATGTAAGCCCAACTTGCCTTTTGTTGTAACTTTTATTTTTCACTTTCTATGAAAAATTATTTTAATATACTCTATGTTTTTTTGCCAAAAAAAATTAATAAAATAAAAACAAAAAAAACGTAATAAAGCTTTATGGGTTAAATAGTTATATTTGTTATATGTATTGAAAATTTGTAACGCTTATAAAGGCTCGTTTTTTAGATCTCGTACAGGGCCTTATAAATTAATGTGACGGGTCTGTTAATGAAGTTACCAAATCATTTGATGTTAGAGGTGTTGGCTCTTCTAATCCTCCCGTCAATAATCAAGTAGATGTTTTTAAAGCGCTTATGAAGCAATATGAAGGCTCGTAAGTGGAAGGCAAATTACTAAATTCCAATACGAAGAATAAACAAATGAAAGTGAGGATCAAGAGAGTTTCCAAGGACGAGCTTCGCAACTTTAATGTGAAAGGCATTTGATTCTCTCTGTGGCATTGCGGTTTAGGATGGTTTGTTGATTTTGTTGGGATGGCGGTTTTTGTGGTCCTTTTTTTTTTAATCTATGTATGATTTCTAGGTTATAGTTTTAGATTGTTAGTGTTTGGTTTGGCTAGTGTTTTGGTTCTTTTTGTCATTTTAGTGTTAGTTTCTTTTTTTTTTTTTTGCTCCTTCATGCTATGGCAGTTTCTTTGTGGCATTGGCATTCATCGTCGCGTTGTATTCCCTTTGTTTTAGTTTATATAGTTTTTGCATTTTTACAACAAAAAAACATAATACATATTATGTTGGTTGAATATGGGTTAATGCACTAAACAATAAACTTAAGTATGATTAACCAAAGAATATGTTTTGATGATGACACACACATATGCATAAGTGATGACTGACATCTTAACATAAAACACGCAAGATCACTAATCCATACTTTATCTTGTAAACGACCAAACCAAACATAAATTAAAGAATGAAATCAAATGTTCAGCTAAACACACGGTCGAGGTACGGTCGACCGCATAGTCAACCGTGAAACCCCAAACTGAATTGCAACGCAGTTTTGTGAAAACAAGTTGCACGGTCGCCACCACGGTCAACCGCAGTGCGACCGCAGTTTTCTCTGTTACCATTTTCGACCAAATAAAGTTTGACTAGTTCCCGACATCTATAATTCATGAAACCTTTCTCAACATGCTTAGAATAGATGCCTTCTCCATACTCAATTGAGTTTTGGTCATAAAAACACTAATTGTGATTAATTACGCATAATGACATCTTAATGACAAATTAATCAAGATTAGGCATAACACATAAGTGTTAATCAACAACTTGTGATCTTAATTCTTATCTAGATATCCTTAGTATGATCATCAAGTACCAACACACTTAAGCCAATGTCACTAGAACAATGATTGCTATTAGAAATGACTTAGTGATTAATTAAGGCTAAATGAGAAACAACGCTCTCAAGGTTAACTAGTAATGACTTGTAATCCTAAAACACACTTAGATACATTTAGGATGGTCACCAAGTCCCAACTAGAGATTGTTCTTTCCTTGTGCATGTGTTGGACATTAATGTGTACTTACACATTAATCATGCAATATGTTATATTGCAAATTAAACTTATTAAGTGCTTGAATTATAAGTTGTGCAAGTATCTATATGATTGATCCTAGAATAACTATCTCTTGCTATGTGAGTATTACTTGCTATTTGTCAATATGGTTAATACTCATAAACTTGTCAACTTGATTAATATGTTTGCTATGTGCTCATTAGTTAGGATTCAAGTGACTAACCTACTCCAATAGATTAAGTGTAAAATGGTTCACAATGAAAGTATAGTCAATTTTCTATTTGGTCTAGTCTAAGTAACTAAGGGTGATTGCTTATGACTTAACTTTGATGTGTCTACATACTTCATGATTATCTTATAGAGACATTATTCAATTAATCTCTAACTAAACTTAAAAATAACATGACTTGTGATTAATTGAAACTAGGAAGTTAATGACATAGTGACTAGTATTTAGAATTGAACCAAGGGCATTAAAGTGACTAACTAAGTCTTTACCAAACTGAGATTTCCTAAAATATCAATCAAGACACTTCTCCAAGAATGTTGGGTTTACCACTTTTGGAATGATTAGTCACTTTCATGCATTAAGACCAAATCTCACACACTTAATGCATATAGTACTTGTATAGGATGTTTGGTTTCTTTTGCAGGTGCTAGAAGGAGTAAAGGTGCCAAAATGTAGTGTTCAAATTTGAGTCAAACGGCTATATAATGAATACCAAATTTGGACTGGAGCACGCACGGTCGTACCACGGTCGACCCTGATGGCAACCGTGTGTCAACGGCTACTTTTTGAATCTCACTATAAAAGAAAAACATTTAAGAGCATTTGAAGGTGACCCTCTTGCATATTTCAAAGGCTTATTTCCAGTGATAACAAGTGCATTAATTACTACTCAAATGTGATCAAGCAAGAGAAGATTCTATGATCTTATAGATATAGAATTGGGTTGTTGTAAACTTACTAATCAAAATCATTTATCTTGTGAGTTTACTTAATGTAATGTATGTCCTAGTATTGTGTTAGGATCATCATTGCAAAGTGTATAAGTCTTGTAACTTCAATTAGTAGAAGCATAGGCTAGCTTAGTGATCTACTTCCTTAAAGTGACTTAGGAAGTTGATTAATCTTATTTGGAGATTAATACTTGTCTAAGGTGAAGACAAATTGATCTAGGTTAGAGTTGATCTTTCAAAGGGATAGAAAGATTAGGTTTGTTGTCTACCAAAGAAGTTGAAGACTTGTAAATCGAATCTCCACCGGGTTTGGAGAAAAGTGCTTAGTGAAGCAACAAATCCCGATTAGTGTAATCGGGGAGTGGATTAAGGTGGATTAGTTAACATCCACCCGAACTACTATAAATCCTTGTATATATGTTCTTTACATTACTTCATTTATCATTTTGAACATATACACTACACACATCAAGTTTGAGTTGAGTAGGTTGATCAAAGTTGAATCGAATTTGGTGATCAATCAAAAAAGTGTTAAAACGTATTAAGTAACTATTCACCCCCCTCTAGTTACTTACATATTATTTTTCTTTTTGTCTACTGAAAAACAAAGGAACCATGAATGAATAAAAGAATCAAAATTGAACTAAAAAACACCCAACAAGAAAACTAACAATTCTGACCAAAACAAACTAGTACTACCAAACAAGAAAACTAGACTATAACAAAAAATGAACCTAAACAAGTAAAGATCGGTGATGATTTACCATTGTAAATAACTTCAAAAAGCAGTTCTTGATGTACTACATATTTTTCTATGAGGGCTCACTCATCCTCAATTTATATCAATGTGTACATTGCATCCGAATCTCATTAGTGCTATATATGGAGTATTTATGACGGCAAGTATAGTTCATGAGCTGCTGTTTCATTATCTAATTTGTGGGGAAAGTGAAAAAGTTGATATGTTATAAATATTTCTAAAAACTTTTTTTATATCATCGGCTAGATGTATGACTGTCTACATCCTACTTACCCACACCTGACATTCGGTAGGATTGAGTAGTGTTAGTGAAGAAATTGATCATTGGCAATATTCGTGTTCCAAAAAGACAAGCCATGGTTACGAAGTGACATAATAGTTAAAGCAAGGATATAGTAACAGGACGATACTTGCTATGAAAATTCAATACCAAAGATTACACCCAAAAAAGCGAAAAGAAAAAAGAAGGAAAGAACTATAACTGAAAACTACAAAGAATGGTTTTCAAGACAAATGGATGGCCATTTGTTTTCAACGTTGTACGACATATCAAAACATTTTGATGAACGATCATATGGAGGTTCTTACATAGTGTGAGCTCAATTAAGCCGCAATTAGCATTATGCACACGGTGAGCAACATCATTATTGAGGATAACCATAGCAACATCATCAAATCAGTCACATTTGCGGAAATGGGCCTTCTGTAGAAAACTGTGTTAGTGATTCGGTTTTTAAAAAGAATGACGAGAATGGGTCGACTTCTGAGCTAAACGAAGACAACCTCACTTTTGCGGAAAGGCTGGCCCGTTTGAAGAAGGAGAAGAAGTTGAAGAAGGAAGAATTGTTGGCAAATAGAAAGGTTGAATCGGACGTTGAGAGGCCTAAACCGGGTTTGATAGGTCGTAATGGAAGATGGTATTGTGATTGCGAGGACCCCTCATGTGACAGTTTTTGTAAAGCATGGTTTGTTTTGAATAAGGATGTTTCAAGACGATTACTTAGGGAACTTAACCCGAGGTCAAGAGAGATGACGAACGAGTCTTCCACTTCAGCTAATTACAAGCTTAAAGATAACATTGACGACTTGGATTACGGGGACGCAATTCAAAATCTGTTTATGGGTCCTCAAGATAGAAGAGATGGCGGTTCATCGGCATTCGGTCGAGGAAATATGTCCGTGGAGTCTTTCGCGTCATTCGATGTTATGATGACACGATTGGCCAGACAAACCGTGTCGGGTAACAACTCCGCTAGTGTGTTATCTTACAAGATTGAGAATCGGTCCGGAAAGAACTCTTTAAAAGAGACGGTTAATGGAAAGTTGAAAAGGGCGGGTCCTCGAGGTTGATTTAGTGGCCCGTTATGTTTCTTCGGTTGATTTAGTTCATTTGTATTGATTTTTAATTGGATAGTTGTTTGTAAGGTTTTTTTTGGGTTGTTAGGGAGGCTCGTTTATAGATAATTTTAGCTTTGATGGTTACTTTCTAGGTGCGAGCTTTCCCGTTTCCCCGTGTCCACTTGTTTTCCTGGTTGAGGGTGTTTTCCTTTGGAAAACGACCTCGTTTCTATATGAGTATTCGTTTTTTCGCTTAAAAAAAATCAAATCAGTCACATCCATCCAAGCTAAGAGTCACATGAAGCATTTGGTGTCAAGCAATTCAATGTAACTTAGCTAATTTATAGTTTTTTTTTTTTTTTTTTTTTTTTTTTTTTTTTGGTAAACAAGAAAACCCTCCTACGAACGAGCACATTAGCTCCCCCATAGAAGGTAAAACCTCGGGTAATCAAGCCCCCTGAGCGCGAGACCTGGTACCGGGTGAATTGCGCATTATGTGCACCCTCTTGTCACACTCCCTTTTTGAACAATTTGGCATAGCCAGGGATTGAACCAGAGTGTTGTGCTTCATTGGACAACTCGGTGGACACTCAGGCAAGCCTGAGTGGTTAGCTAATTTATAGTTAGAGAGAGTAAGAGTCAATGATAGTTAATTTAAAAGTCAACGTTTGTTATAGCTATTAGAGTTAGTTAGTGGTAGTTAGCAGCTTCACTTGATGTTTATATATAACTAGCAAAAGTGACCCGCGCGATGCCGCGGGGCCTTTCGGGTTGCATATTATAGTTGACGTAGCGTTATGTATTTACATAATTAAAAATGTTTTGCTACGGATGTGTTTGGATACACGTGGTTAGTACTTAGTATACCTAATGGCCTGTGCGTTTTTTACGTAGGGAAGATTGCGTAAAAAAGGGAAACGGAATCAATAATATCATGTAGGTAGTTTGGGTTGTTTATTATACGTGTATGTATATGTATGGAAGATAGACTGGAGTATTTACCGTTTTTTGAAAAATGTCCGTTTCGCGTATAGTTAGTTGCGTTGGGTTCGCAAGATTATTTCGAGTTGAACGGTGGCGCCGGAAAAATTTAACGCCTAGCGAGCGGGAAGATATGCGCCTTTGTAAATTTGGGTGGAGTTTATTAATTAAAATAACGATTTGATATTTTGTACCCCTCTTTTAGGGGGTGAAGTTGCATATTGTTCAAAGTTTGGGGGCAAAGATATTTTTTTTCCCTTTGTTTTTCCTTTGTCGTTTGGTTTTGCATTTTTGGGCTAAGCGACCAAAATTGTCATGTATCTTAGTGTATATGGTAAAATAATATGGTAATAGTAATAATTATGTATTTCCAGTCAGTTGTAAGGTCAAATGCAATCGTTCCATCCTTTCACTGAACTTCTCTCCTCCACATCAGCGCCACATCAGCACAAACCCTTTAACATTCATTTCACTAAACACTCACAATCATACACTTCATTTCCAACTTTAACCAATTTTAAATTATTACTTAAATATAATAAATAAATACAAATAACATTTTATTAAATAAAATTAAAACATTATATTATTAAAAATTTAAAACATTACATAATTAAATAAATAAAAGACAATACATAATTAAAAAAATACAATAAATAACACTAATTGTTTCGAACAATATAATCATCCGGGTGTGTCCAAATGTGTTCAATCAAATTGTTGCGAAGGTTATGATGCGCTCTTCGATCTCGCATCTCTCGATCCATCCGATCTTGGAGCTCAACTCTTTCCTGCCAAGTACGTCGCGACATGTTTTCTTGATGTCGGAGATAATCCTCCTCGAGGCCACATATGTTGCGCTCGTTGTCTTCGGTGATCATGTTGTGAAGTATAACACAAGTGTACATGATTCGACGTATTTTATTGATACTATAAGGTCTTGCTGGGTGTTTTAGTATTGCCTAACGACCTTGAAGAACACCAAAAGCTCGTTCCACGTCTTTTTTCGCGGCTTCTTGAAAACGTTTAAACTTTATATTTTTTGGCTCAAGTGGATATTTAAACGACTTGACAAGTGTTGCCCATTCTGGGTATATGCCATCTACCAAGTAATACCCTTTTGTAAATTCGTGCCCGTTGATAGTGTAACGGACCTCCGGAGCTCGACCATCTAATAAATCTTCGAACAGATCCGATTCATTAAGAACATTAATATCATTGTTCGAACCCGTTGGACCAAAGAAAACGTGCCAAATCCACATATCATAGGACGCAACCACCTCGAGCATTATTGTTGGTCCTTCATGATCACCCCTATGGTAATGCCCTTGCCACGCAACTGGACAATTTTTTCAAGCCCAGTGCATGCAATCGAGACTACCTAACATCCCCGGAAAACCGTGCAACTCCAAATGTTTGGCATGCAATCGACGAACATCTTCTTCAGTTGGTTTCCTTAAATATTCTCGCGCAAACATATGAATAATACATTTACAATAATTGTTTAAACAGTCACGAGACGTAGATGCGCCCATGTGTAAATATTCATCGAAAGCATCAGGCGCAATGCCATACGCCAATTGACGTATTGCCGATGTACAATTTTGAAAAATATTGAAACCGAGTTGACCGGTTGCATCAAAACGTTGTGAAAAATATTTAAAATAATCGGGTTTCGGTTGAGATTCGTATGATAGAATAACATGACCAATACGATTAAACAATGACTTACTCATTCGGTATTGATTTCAAAAATAATCACCCAGAAATGTTGGATTATCCGAGAAATAGTCGTTGTACAAACGATTACCGGTATCAATCCGATCTCTTTGTAACCGACGTCTTCTAAAAATTGTACGAGAATTTCGAGCTTTATCTTCTTGGTCCATTACATCAAGCAAATCGAGATAGTTAAGCGCGTTGTAACCGTCTTGAATTAAATCTTCATCGGAATCAGATTCTGCGCTATCACTATCCGTCACGCTCTCCTCGCTTTCACTCTGAGAATTTAATAAATCTTCCACTTCCATTTGAATTTTTTTTGTATGTTTGTGAAATATGAATTGATAGTAGTGTTGGATAAATAATGGAATGAGAGTGTATGTATATATAGAGGAAATGTAGTGTATTATTGGTTTAAAAAAAAAAAGAAGTAGCCGTTGGATGAGAAAAAGAAAAAAAACAAAAAGAAAAAAGAAAAATACTGGGCCCCACAAATACACCCGTTAGAAGGGTGAGGGGTATGGCTGGCGGTGGTGGTGGCGGTTCGGTGGTGGTGGGGGTGAAAGGGGTGGCGGTCGGTGGCGGGTTGGGTCACGGTCCACTGCGTGTGGCCTAAGTAATTCAGTTGGATCAATAAAATCTGCTTCATTCACATTTACTATAAATCATATATACTAAAGTTCAATATTAACTTTCAAGAGGAATAGAGGTATCAAGCCTAACTTCGTTTAATTTGACTGTTCCAAGAATATACCCGGGGTTTAACTATATGAACAATGATTGACTAAATCCAAATGAGCTCGTACTACAATAAATTTTTCATTTCTTCATACATATTATTACATGCTTTATAAAAATATGAACTTTTTAATTAAATTCTACACACTTATAAATGTGTGTAATTGTATTACATTTATACGTGCGAAACATCATCATAGTTTCACACATAATATTATAAATGAAACGACACAACCCGTTATTATACCGAGTCGAATTTTTTTTTCTTTTATATAACACATAAATATTGATAACGACGACGCCATGATTATATTTACAAAACATTTTCAATACCCGACAACTTTAAACAACTTTAATTTATACATTACATAAGTTAGGTGTCAAAATGGGCATAACAACCCACGACCCGTTTAACACGACCAAAAGACACTTTCGACCCAAAGCGTTTAACTCCGACATAAGACTGAACATGGTGATTGGGAAAACACTACCTAATCCTAAAACGAATCTAAAAGCAAAGTCTTCAAAGCAACCCGCAATAATCCACTAATCCCCGCGCTTACCCTTGCCACCTCTTCCTTGCGAATCTATAAAAATAAAAACAACGAGAGGGTAAGCTATAAAGCTTAGTGAGGATAAACATACTATATACATACATATGCATAAAATGAATACGTATCACCAATGCAAATAATAAACACATACCACATCCTTGTATAACTAAGCAAAGCTATACATAACGTACCACAATGCCAAAACTGCAAGATTAGCTACAACACAACAATATGTATATACACATATACGAAAATATAGCCAATACCACACGGTTAATCCCTTAACCTTAAACATATGAAGGTTGGCCAAACTACACATGCCTAAGTGAATCTGAACTACACGAGATTCACTACCTTCCTCCCTACTACAATTGAGGATGGTTGAACTACACATGCCTTGTGAATCTGAACTACACAAGATTCATACCTCAACTAAATGACTATAGGGTTGGCGGAACTACACACGCCCGAGTGGATATGGACTACACAAGATGCACACCCTAAGTCATAACAACACAACTGGAATTATCGAAACTACAAACGACATCGTGAATCTGAACTACACAAGAGTCACCATCCCAACACACCTCATCAACATCGACGGGGTTGGCCAAATCGTACGCAAACGTGAATCCGTATACTTACAAGATTCACTACCCCAAGGGTGGTAACCCAAAATGCATAGGCGTACAACATGGACCCGATCAAACCCACATAGTCCATTCTCCATACGCATTGAGAGTAAACCCGAGCAAAGGTCACTCTACACACCCACACCCATCCTACACATACATACACATATAATATATTTACACTCACTTTAGCGCCTTGATGAATGCAAAGTCAAGTTCGCAAACCACCAGTGGAAAGTACCTATTCCATTTATCACATAATAAACAACACAATTAGGGTGGATTACAAACCAACCCAAATTGACACTTAGTGCAATTCTGACCCAAATGTGAAGCGACCCGTCCTAATCCACCTGGACGAAGTCTTCAACATTTGGTCCCATTGCGAGGTACTGTCCTAAATATGCCATGAACGACTCCATGTAATATCTTTAAAATGAGCAAATGCACAACGGAAGATTTCTTTCATACCTGAGAATAAACATACTTTAAAGTGTCAACTAAAAGGTTGGTGAGTTCATAGGTTTATCATAAACAATAAAATTCATAATTTTGATAGACCACAAGATTTAAATACAGTACACCTATCTCGTGTATGAAATCACTTTTCAAAATTCTTAATAACCGTACACATATCTCGTGTATAAAATAACATACACATAACCTGTGTATAAAATCATTCTCTCGATATATAACATTCACTTTGCTTTCATTGCTTGGTAACCGACCTTAACATTTAATGCGCATCATAAATATCCCTAAAATAAACAGAACTTTTAGTCTGTAATAAATATATAAACTTCGAAGTACTAAACACCACGCCCACTAGCTCTTCCGTCTAGTGAACATTCTGAGTGGGGGTGTTAAATCCGGTAGCTACCTTTAGGATTCGCGTGAATTAGGGGCCATACCCGTTTCCTAATTCTTAGGTACCAAGCTATAATAATCAGGGGAAAATATTCACATCAATTAGTGGCAATTATAACGTCCAACTAATTCAGATATAATAATCAATAGAACCTCTCGTCTGTATAACAATTCATTCGAGGAATGTTTTGCTTGTGTCTATCTCGTCAAACATTTATAAAAGTATTTCATGTATTCTCAGTCCAAAAATATAGATTGCAAAAGCATTTAATAAAACAGTTATAAAAATAGCGCATGTATTCTCAGTCCCAAATATGTAAAGAGTAAAAGGGAATCAAATGAACTCACGATACGATATTTTGTAGTAAAATATGCATACGACAGAACTGAACAATGCAGGGTTGCCCTTGGATTCACGAACCTATATCATTTATATATATTAACACATTGTAATCGAACAAATTTATATATATATATTTATTAGTGATAACATTTTTATATTAATAACTTATAAGTTTCATTATTTAATTAAATATATTCATATTAAACATTTTAAATAAATAAAGATAGTAATATAATTAAGTTATGTGTATTAAATATATATTTTATGTAAAGATCATTTATTTTTTAAATTAATAATTGTAGTAATACTAGATTAAGGATAATATAATATTGATAGTAATAATAGTGATAATAATATAAATATGTTAATTTTAAAAATGATAATTTTAATAAAGATAATAACTTTAATAATAATGATAACTTTACTGAAATGATGTTTTTATGAATAATGATAAAATGATAGTTTTACTAATAATGATTTTCTTAATAATAATATAGTTGTAATAATAATAATAATAATAATAATAATAATAATAATAATAATGATACTAATAGTACTATTAATAATAATAATAATAAAATGATAATTTTTCATAAAAATAATACTTTTAATAATAATAGTAGTTTTTAATAAAAATGATAAGTTTAATAATAATGATAATTCTAATAATAATACTAATGATAGTTTTAAAATGATAATTTTAATAGTCATGATAATAATAATACTTATATTCATAATGATAATAATGTGAATGGTGATAATAATACTTATCTTAATAATAATAATAATAATAATATGATAGTAATAATAATAATAATAATAATAATAATAATAATAATAATAATAATCCTAATAATATCAATAATAATAATAATAATCATATTAATAAAAGTAATAACAAAAATAAAAATAATAATAATAATAAAAGAGTACAACCTTTGATGAAAGGAGCTTTGAAAATAAAACGCCACTGCCCGGGCTCGAACCCGCGGCCTCTCGGTTAAACACAACACCACTAACACCCTTAACCATCAGTCCAAGACTATTTTTCTAAATTAAATCGTAACCTATTTAAATATAACCCGCTTTCTGTTTTAGTCTACCATTGGCCCAACCTAATATTCGACCCAACTGCACAAATCTTACATGGCCCAATAGAAACAACACAACTTAAGTGTCCATAAAATAAATTAGAAGCCCAAGATGGATTCCATTTAATTTGATCTACAGGTAGCCCACAAGAACAACCCATGTAGCATTACACTAAATGGGTTACAGTTTTTATGTGACAACCTGGAAATTTTTGACCAAATTTAAACTTTATCTTTAAATGATTTAACGTTTCCGACACGATAAGCAAAGTCTGTAAAACCGAATCTCAAAATTTTTGAACTATTCAAGTACCCTTCGGTTGTTCTCAACGATTCGCGAACCATTATATGTAAATAGATACATATACTATAGCTTAAAAACGTAACAAAGTGTTAAGTAAATGATACCGTACATTAAACTTATTGGTTTATATATCTATTTGAATATATATGATTTCAAGTTATTTAGTAAACGATAGTAACATTCGATTATTGATTCGATTGATATTTAGATAAGTTAACTAAAACGTTTAAGATAAACCAGTAAAACACTAATTTGCTACAGTATTTTCAAATTACTAAAGCACCCGAAAAGCTACAGTGTTTTCGAAAATCACTATTTGCTACAGTAAAAAAAACTTGGCTACAGTAACTTTGCTACAGTAAAACGCTATTTCAAAATGAAAATATATATATGTATGTGTATATACTACGAGACGATGATTTATAGAAGTAAATGACCAAAACACTCGAAAGTTTAAGATATACTTTGAGTGGTGTAGTTTATGGATAATTTAAGGCTATATTTTGACAAAGGTACGTGTCACGAAACGTAAAATACAAGTTTTCTCAGCGTACGAAGGGACATTCGAAAAACCGGAACCGGGACATAAGTCGCGTGATGACGTACGACTTATCGGAACAAAAATTACAAGTCAACTATGCACGTGAGTTTAATATAATATATAATTAATTATATAAATTATATATTATAAATATAATTAAAAAATATATGTCGACAAGCGTTAAGACAAAACAATGTGAGCTGGCCACTTGAGCCATGTGATCGCATGGCTATCCCATGCAAACCCCATGCGATCGCATGGGGTACTGTTTCAAGTCACATACTATAAAAACTCAATCTGGTGCCATTTCTTTACTCATTCAAATATTACTCCGTATTATATTTATTATTTATATTATTATTATTATTATTATTATTATTATTATTATTATTATTATTATTATTATTATTATTATTATTATTATTATTATTATTATTATTATTATGATTAATATTATTATTAATCTTAATTAGTAATATTATCATTAATTAGTATTATACAAAAAATACTACGACGAGGTCATGAGCGTGTCACTTTCAAAATGGTTTTCAAGCGGGATAGAGCTAAGGAAATTATGGGTTATTGCCAAGGAGGTTATGGGTAATGTTAGGGGGTATATTTGTGAATCAAACCTAGTGTTTATCATCTTCGTTGCATCTACGTAGTTTTCTACAATACTGAATCTCGATATTGATACGTAAGCACTCATATTTTATCTTTTATATATTAATTGTGTATCCATGTCTAGTGCTCGAGTATATATATTTATACATGCTTGTTGTAGTGACCCGAACTTTTCCATGTTTATATATATTAATTGAGATTGATATTTACATGATTAAATATTTCCAACATGTTAAGCAATCAAAGTTGTTAAGACTTGATTAATTGAAATATGTTTCATATAGACAATTGACCACCCAAGTTGACCGGCGATTCACGAACGTTAAAACTTGTAAAAATGACATGACGATATATATATGGATATACATATGGTTAACATGAGATTATGATAAGTAAGTATCTCCATAAGTATATTAACAATGAGTTATATACATATAAACAAGACTACTAACTTAAGGATTTCGAAACGAGACATATATGTAACGATTATCGTTGTAACGACATTTAAATGTATATATATCATATTAAGATATATTAATATATCATAATATCATGATAATATAATAATTTAACATCTCATTAGATATAATAAACAATGGGTTAACAACATTAATTGAGATCGTTAACTTAAAGGTTTCAAAACAACACTTACATGTAACGACTAACGATGACTTAACGGCTCAGTTAAAATGTATATACATGTAGTGTATTTAGATGTATTAAAATACTTTTGGAAGACTTCAAGACATATATCAAAACACTCATACTTAACGAAAATGGTTACAGTTACTTTCCCATTCTTTTCTTTCATCAAGAATTCTAGTCGTATTCTTACCCGTATTATACACAGCTTCAAAACGTACTTACTATGGGTATATACTAATAGGAACTAGCATGGGATTCCACTCTTGATTATGTCATGTATGACTAATCAATTTTAACTTCTACCATGAGCTAGTCAACTAACTAGAACTCCTTTTAACCCCACTCACCACTCACCAATTACCACTCATCATTCACTCCATTTCACTTCCAATTCTCTTTCTAATTCTCTCTCAACATACACACACTATTATGAACGTATTTTTCCAGTAGTTAATCATCATCTTCATCAAAAATCACTTCAAGAATCAAGCTATAATCATCATAGGAAGAACACTTCAAGAACACTTCAAAAATCCCTTCAAGTTTACTAATTTACTTCCAAGCTTTCTAATCCATTCCAAGTAATCATCTAAGATCAAGAAACCTTTGTTATATACAGTAGGTTATCTTTCTTATTCAAGGTAATATTCATATTCAAACTTTGATTCAATTTCTATAACTATAAACTATCTTAATTCGAGTAAAAATCTTACTTGAACTTGTTTTTGTGTCATGATCCTACTTCAAGAACTTTCAAGCCATCCAAGATCCTTTGAAGCTAGATCATTTCATGTCACTTCCAGTAGGTTTACCTACTAAACTTGAGGTAGTAATGATGTTCATAACATCATTCGATTCATATATATAAAACTATCTTATTCGAAGGTTTAAACTCGTAATCACTAGAACATAGTTTAGTTAATTCTAAACTTGTTCGCAAACAAAAGTTAATCCTTCTAACTTGACTTTTAAAATTAACTAAACACATGTTCTATATCTATATGATATGCTAACTTAATGATTTAAAACCTGGAAACACGAAAAACACCGTAAAACCGGATTTACGCCGACGTAGTAACACCGCGGGCTGTTTTGGGTTAGTTAATTAAAAACTATGATAAACTTTGATTTAAAAGTTGTTATTCTGAGAAAATGATTTTTATTATGAACATGAAACTATATCCAAAAATTATGGTTAAACTCAAAGTGGAAGTATGTTTTCTAAAATGGTCATCTAGACGTCGTTCTTTCGACTGAAATGACTACCTTTACAAAAATGACTTGTAACTTATTTTTCTGACTATAAACCTATACTTTTTCTGTTTAGATTCATAAAATAGAGTTCAATATGAAACCATAGCAATTTGATTCACTCAAAACGGATTTAAAATGAAGAAGTTATGAGTAAAACAAGATTGGATAATTTTTCTCATTTTAGCTACGTGAAAATTGGTAACAAATCTATTCCAACCATAACTTAATCAACTTGTATTGTATATTATGTAATCTTGAGATACCATAGACACGTATACAATGTTTCGACCTATCATGTCGACACATCTATATATATTTTGGAACAACCATAGACACTCTATATGTGAATGTTGGAGTTAGCTATACAGGGTTGAGGTTGATTCCAAAATATACATAGTTTGAGTTGTGATCAATACTGAGATACGTATACACTGGGTCGTGGATTGATTCAAGATAATATTTATCTATTTATTTCTGTACATCTAACTGTGGACAACTAGTTGTAGGTTACTAACGAGGACAACTGACTTAATAAACTTAAAACATCAAAATATATTAAAAGTGTTGTAAATATATTTTGAACATACTTTGATATATATGTATATAATGTTATAGGTTCGTGAATCAACCAGTGGCCAAGTCTTACTTCCCGACGAAGTAAAAATCTGTGAAAGTGAGTTATAGTCCCACTTTTAAAATCTAATATTTTTGGGATGAGAATACATGCAGGTTTTATAAATGATTTACAAAATAGACACAAGTACGTGAAACTACATTCTATGGTTGAGTTATCGAAATCGAATATGCCCCTTTTTATTAAGTCTGGTAATCTAAGAATTAGGGAACAGACACCCTAATTGACGCGAATCCTAAAGATAGATCTATTGGGCCTAACAAACCCCATCCAAAGTACCGGATGCTTTAGTACTTCGAAATTTATATCATATTCGAAGGGTGTCCCGGAATGATGGGGATATTCTTATATATATGCATCTTGTTAATGTCGGTTACCAGGTGTTCACCATATGAATGATTTTTATCTCTATGTATGGGATGTGTATTGAAATATGAAATCTTGTGGTCTATTGTTACGATTTGATATATATAGGTTAAACCTATAACTCACCAACATTTTTGTTGACGTTTTAAGCATGTTTATTCTCAGGTGATTATTAAGAGCTTCCGCTGTCGCATACTTAAATAAGGACGAGATTTGGAGTCCATGCTTGTATGATATTGTGTAAAAACTGCATTCAAGAAACTTATTTTGTTGTAACATATTTGTATTGTAAACCATTATGTAATGGTCGTGTGTAAACAGGATATTTTAGATTATCATTATTTGATAATCTACGTAAAGCTTTTTAAACCTTTATTGATGATATAAAGGTTATGGTTTGTTTTAAAATGAATGCAGTCTTTGAAAAACGTCTCATATAGAGGTCAAAACCTCGCAACGAAATCAATTAATATGGAACGTTTTTAATCAATAAGAACGGGACATTTCAGTTGGTATCCGAGCGTTGGTCTTAGAGAATCAGAATTTTGCATTAGTGTGTCTTATCTAGTTTGTTAGGATGCATTAGTGAGTCTGGACTTTGACCGTGTTTACTTGAAAAATGATTGCTTAACAAATTTTGTTGGAAACTATATATTTTTAACATGTGAATATTATGTGATATATTAATCTCTTAACGCGTTTGATATTATGTGATACATGTCTACCTCTAGAACAAGTCCTATTGACTCACCAAATAATAATGAAGAGTCAAATGTAAATTGGAATGATTCGTGGACTGATTCACAAGTTCCCGAAGAGGAACCGGAAGAAGAGTCGGAACCGGAAGAAGAATCGGAACCGGAAGAAGAATCGGAACCGGATGAAGAAATAGAACCGGTGGGGGGAATAATAAAACGGTTAAGTAAAAGAAAATCCTCAACCAACCGACCAAGGTTAATTATGGTCAATGGTGTTTCCGCCAAGGAAGCAAAATATTGGGAGGATTACCAATTCTCCGATGAATCGGATTCCGACGAGAATTCCGATGATGTTATAGAAATTACCCCAACTGAATTTAAAAAGGCAAAAGAAAATAATAAGGGAAAGAGCATAAAAATAGAGAAATCTAATTCCAACCCCGATGAACTTTATATGTATCGTCAACCCCGAAGTCCTTAAAGTTGTAACAATGACCCGGGAACCTCTAAACCACCAGGTTTTTCTAAACCAATGTGGATAACGACGGCTCGTATTAGGGGAACATCATATATCCCTAGAAACTTGGCAAAACGAACCAAAACCGAAGAAGAAGAAACAAGCGAGTCGGAATAAGATAGTTGTATTCGTGTGGTGTAATATAAGTAATATAGTGTGCTTATGCTTTATGATATATGTAAAAATTGGTTGTATTAATAAGTATTTTTTTTATGAATCTAACTCTTTTCTATTTTACAGTATAAAAACACAAAATGGATAGACAACCCAATATGTTAAGAGACCTACTCGGAGACATGATTGATGAAATCTTGTCTAGAGTCGGTCAGAATTCTTCGGCACAACTATTTAAGGCGAGACAGTTTGTAAGACATTCGAAGAACGTTCCAAGAATGCCTTGGTTTATAAAAGGCTTTCGTTCGAAAGATGAGGGATATCACATTGGGAAATCCATAAGTTACGATGTGTTTACTTTGACGCATATATTGCGGGGAACCCAAATGCTATTTTACACAATGGGTTAAGAAATTATTTTGACTCAATATATCCGAATATTGGACTTCGTGATTTAGAAAAAGCGGCTAACATGCAACATAAAGAAGCATGTTATGCTTACGGATTAGTAATGTTCGCTTCTCACCAAAGTGAGAACAAGAACATCGGGCTACAACTATTAAACAAAACGTTCCCACAAGTGACAGAGTCGGTAATTGGGGTAAGAAATGAGGTTTTTAGACTGTTACGGGACTGTTGGACATTACGTAACCCTCGTCCCTTTGACGACGTTACAACACGCTGTCTTATCAACGGCCATAACGGTTATGTTCCACAAGACCAAGGATGGGAAGTAATCCTAGTAAAACCAGAATGCATGACTTGTTTCTGGACGTATGAATTACGTGTCTTTATTGCCTTTGCTGAACGACTTGTGTACTAGCTAGAATTATCTTCACAACCATCTTGTATCAAATTTATTATGTGCTATATTTCATGCTATATGTAAAATAAGCGGTATTGTAAGTTTATAAAATATTGTGTAAAAGTTTGAACGCGAAATATTATTATAATCAGTTTTTCATATAGAATTGTAGTAGTTGAATTGTATATTAGCTACTAAGTATGAACTTAACGGGTAGGTACTACCCGAATTTAAACTTATAAAACGCTAATATGAAGAAAAAGCTTTTATAAATGAGTTCATATTATGTTACGAAATACTATTAACTACTCTTAATATTCTGTATGATTAACTTGTTCCATTTGACTATTTTGAAGGAAATGGCACCGACTACTCGACACACCGTGAATATGAATGAAGAGGAATTCCGTACTTTTCTAGCTTCAAACATAGCCGCAGTACAGGCTGTGCTACATACCAACAATAACCTTGGATCTAGCAGTACAGGAAATCGTGTAGGATGCACCTACAAAGAATTCACTGCCTGCAAACCTTTGGAATTTGATGGAACCGAAGGACCGATCGGATTGAAACGGTGGACCGAGAAGGTCGAATCGGTGTTTGCCATAAGTAAGTGTACTGAAGAGGACAAAGTAAAGTACGCTACGCATACCTTCACAGGTTATGCGTTAACATGGTGGAATACCTATCTAGAGCAAGTGGGACAAGACGATGCGTACGCATTACCGTGGTCAGCATTCAAGCACTTGATGAACGAGAAGTACTGTCCCAAAACCGAGGTCAATAAGCTCAAGACAGAACTTAGAGGGTTACGAACCCAAGGATTTGATATTACCACGTACGAAAGACGATTCACAGAATTGTGCCTATTGTGTCCGGGAGCATTCGAAGATGAGGAAGAGAAGATCGACGCGTTTGTGAAAGGATTACCGGAAAGAATCCAAGAAGATATAAGTTCACACGAGCCCGCCTCCATACAACAGGCATGTAGAATGGCTCACAAACTAGTGAACCAGATTGAAGAAAGAATTAAAGAACAGACTGCTGAAGAGGCCAATGTGAAGCAAGTCAAAAGAAAGTGGGAGGAAAACAGTGATAAGAATCACCAATACAACAACAACAGCAATTACAACAATAATCGCAACAATTATCCCAACAATCGCAACATCAATCGCAACTACAATAAACGGCCCAACAACAACAACAACAACAACAACAGCAACTACAACAATCATCCCAACAACAATAATAACCGCAACAACAACAACAACAATCAGAAGCAGCTATGCCAAAGGTGTGAAAAGTATCACTCGGGGTTCTGCACCAAATTTTGCAACAAGTGTAAAAGAAACGGTCATAGCGCGGCGAAGTGTGAGGTCTACGGACCAGGGGTTAATAGAACGAAAGGAATAAATGGTGTCGGAACGAGTAATGGCGGAGCAAGTAGTGTCGGAGCAAGTTATGCCAATGTAGTTTGTTATAAATGTGGAAAACTGGGCCACATTATTAGAAATTGCCCGAACCAGGAGAACACGAATAAACAAGGCCGCGGAAGAGTTTTCAATATTAATGCGGCAGAGGCACAGGAAGACCCGGAGCTTGTTACGGGTACGTTTCTTATTGACAATAAATCTGCTTACGTTTTATTTGATTCGGGTGCGGATAGAAGCTATATGAGTAGAGATTTTTGTGCTAAATTAAGTTGTCCATTGACACCTTTGGATAGTAAATTTTTACTCGAATTAGCAAATGGTAAATTAATTTCAGCAGATAATATATGTCGGAATCGAGAAATTAAACTGGTTAGCGAAACATTTAAGATTGACTTGATACCAGTAGAGTTAGGGAGTTTTGATGTGATAATCGGTATGGACTGGTTGAAAGAAGTGAAAGCAGAGATCGTTTGTTACAAAAATGCAATTCGCATTATACGAGAAAAAGGAAAACCCTTAATGGTGTACGGAGAAAAGGGCAACACGAAGCTACATCTTATTAGTAATTTGAAGGCACAAAAACTAATAAGAAAAGGTTGCTATGCTGTTCTAGCACACGTCGAGAAAGTACAAACTGAAGAAAAGAGCATCAATGATGTTCCCGTCACAAAAGAATTTCCCGATGTATTTCCGAAAGAATTACCGGGATTACCCCCACATCGATCCATTGAATTTCAAATAGATCTTGTACCAGGAGCTGCACCAATAGCTCGTGTTCCTTACAGACTCGCACCCAGCGAGATGAAAGAACTGCAAAGCCAATTACAAGAACTTTTAGAGCGTGGTTTCATTCGACCAAGCACATCACCGTGGGGAACTCCTGTTTTGTTTGTCAAGAAGAAAGATGGTACATTCAGGTTGTGTATCGACTACCGAGAGTTGAACAAACTTACCATCAAGAACCGCTACCCACTACCGAGAATCGATGACTTATTTGATCAACTACAAGGCTCGTCTGTTTATTCAAAGATTGACTTACGTTCCGGGTATCATCAAATGCGGGTGAAAGAAGATGATATTCCAAAGACTGCTTTTAGAACACGTTACGGTCATTACGAGTTTATGGTCATGCCGTTTGGTTTAACTAATGCACCAGCTGTGTTCATGGACCTTATGAACCGAGTGTGTGGACCATACCTTGACAAGTTTGTCATTGTTTTCATTGATGACATACTTATTTACTCAAAGAATGACCAAGAACACGGTGAACATTTGAGAAAGGTGTTAGAAGTATTGAGGAAGGAAGAATTGTACGCTAAGTTCTCAAAGTGTGCATTTTGGTTGGAAGAAGTTCAATTCCTCGGTCACATAGTGAACAAAGAAGGTATTAAGGTGGATCCGGCAAAGATAGAAACTGTTGAAAAGTGGGAAACCCCGAAAACTCCGAAACATATACGCCAGTTTTTAGGACTAGCTGGTTACTACAGAAGGTTCATCCAAGACTTTTCCAGAATAGCAAAACCCTTGACTGCATTAACGCATAAAGGGAAGAAATTTGAATGGAATGATGAATAAGAGAAAGCGTTTCAGTTATTGAAGAAAAAGCTAACTACGGCACCTATATTGTCATTGCCTGAAGGGAATGATGATTTTGTGATTTATTGTGATGCATCAAAGCAAGGTCTCGGTTGTGTATTAATGCAACGAACGAAGGTGATTGCTTATGCGTCTAGATAATTGAAGATTCACGAACAAAATTATACGACGCATGATTTGGAATTAGGCGCGGTTGTTTTTGCATTAAAGACTTGGAGGCACTACTTATATGGGGTCAAAAGTATTATATATACCGACCACAAAAGTCTTCAATACATATTTAATCAGAAATAACTGAATATGAGGCAGCGTAGGTGGATTGAATTGTTGAATGATTACGACTTTGAGATTCGTTACCACCCGGGGAAGGCAAATGTGGTAGCCGATGCCTTGAGCAGGAAGGACAGAGAACCCATTCGAGTAAAATCTATGAATATAATGATTCATAATAACCTTACTACTCAAATAAAGGAGGCACAACAAGGAGTTTTAAAAAAGGGAAATTTAAAGGATGAAATACCCAAAGGATCGGAGAAGCATCTTAATATTCGGGAAGACGGAACCCGGTATAGGTCTGAAAGGATTTGGGTACCAAAATTTAGAGATATGAGAGAAATGGTACTTAGAGAAGCTCATAAAACCAGATACTCAATACATCCTGGAACGGGGAAGATGTACAAGGATCTCAAGAAACATTTTTGGTGGCCGGGTATGAAAGCCGATGTTGAGGAATACGTAGGAGAATGTTTGACGTGTTCTAAGGTCAAAGCTGAGAATCAGAAACCATCAGGTCTACTTCAACAACCCGAAATCCCGGAATGGAAATGGGAAAACATTACCATGGATTTCATCACTAAATTGCCAAGGACTGCAAGTGGTTTTGATACTATTTGGGTAATAGTTGATCGTCTCACCAAATCAGCACACTTCCTACCAATAAGAGAAGATGACAAGATGGAGAAGTTAGCACAACTGTATTTGAAGGAAGTCGTCTCCAGACATGGAATACCAATCTCTATTATCTCTGATAGGGATGGCAGATTTATTTCAAGATTCTGGCAGACATTACAGCAAGCATTAGGAACTCGTCTAGACATGAGTACTGCCTATCATCCACAAACTGATGGGCAGAGCGAAAGGACGATACAAACGCTTAAAGACATGCTACGAGCATGTGTTATTGATTTCGAAAACAGTTGGGATCGGCATCTACCGTTAGCAGAATTTTCCTACAACAACAGCTACCATTCAAGCATTGAGATGGCGCCGTTTGAAGCACTTTATGGTAGAAAGTTCAGGTCTCCGATTTGTTGGAGTGAAGTGGGGGATAGACAGATTTCGGGTCCGGAGATTATACAAGAAACTACCGAGAAGATCATCCAAATTCAACAACGGTTGAAAACCGCCCAAAGTCGACAAAAGAGCTACGCTGACATTAAAAGAAAAGATATAGAATTTGAAATTGGAGAGATGGTCATGCTTAAAGTTGCACCTTGGAAAGGCGTTGTTCGATTTGGTAAACGAGGGAAATTAAATCCAAGGTATATTGGACCATTCAAGATTATTGATCGTGTCGGACCAGTAGCTTACCGACTTGAGTTACCTCAACAACTCGCGGCTGTACATAACACTTTCCACGTCTCGAATTTGAAGAAATGTTTTGCTAAAGAAGATCTCACTATTCCGTTAGATGAAATCCAAATCAACGAAAAACTTCAATTCATCGAAGAACCCGTCGAAATAATGGATCGTGAGGTTAAAAGACTTAAGCAAAACAAGATACCAATTGTTAAGGTTCGATAGAATGCTCGTAGAGGACCCGAGTTCACCTGGGAGCATGAAGATCAGATGAAGAAGAAATACCCGCATCTATTTCCAGAAGATTCGTCAACACCCTCAACAGCTTAAAATTTCGGGACGAAATTTATTTAACGGGTAGGTACTGTAGTGACCCGAACTTTTCCATGTTTATATATATTAATTGAGATTGATATTTACATGATTAAATATTTCCAACATGTTAAGCAATCAAAGTTGTTAAGACTTGATTAATTGAAATATGTTTCATATAGACAATTGACCACCCAAGTTGACCGGCGATTCACGAACGTTAAAACTTGTAAAAATGACATGACGATATATATATGGATATACATATGGTTAACATGAGATTATGATAAGTAAGTATCTCCATAAGTATATTAACAATGAGTTATATACATATAAACAAGACTACTAACTTAAGGATTTCGAAACGAGACATATATGTAACGATTATCGTTGTAACGACATTTAAATGTATATATATCATATTAAGATATATTAATATATCATAATATCATGATAATATAATAATTTAACATCTCATTAGATATAATAAACAATGGGTTAACAACATTAATTGAGATCGTTAACTTAAAGGTTTCAAAACAACACTTACATGTAACGACTAACGATGACTTAACGACTCAGTTAAAATGTATATACATGTAGTGTATTTAGATGTATTAAAATACTTTTGGAAGACTTCAAGACATATATCAAAACACTCATACTTAACGAAAATGGTTACAGTTACTTTCCCATTCTTTTCTTTCATCAAGAATTCTAGTCGTATTCTTACCCGTATTATACACAGCTTCAAAACGTACTTACTATGGGTATATACCAATAGGAACTAGCATGGGATTCCACTCTTGATTATGTCATGTATGACTAATCAATTTTAACTTCTACCATGAGCTAGTCAACTAACTAGAACTCCTTTTAACCCCACTCACCACTCACCAATTACCACTCATCATTCACTCCATTTCACTTCCAATTCTCTTACTAATTCTCTCTCAACACACACACACTATTATGAACGTATTTTTCCAGTAGTTAATCATCATCTTCATCAAAAATCACTTCAAGAATCAAGCTATAATCATCATAGGAAGAACACTTCAAGAACACTTTAAAAATCCCTTCAAGTTTACTAATTTACTTCCAAGCTTTCTAATCCATTCCAAGTAATCATCTAAGATCAAGAAACCTTTGTTATATACAGTAGGTTATATTTCTTATTCAAGGTAATATTCATATTCAAACTTTGATTCAATTTCTATAACTATAAACTATCTTAATTCGAGTAAAAATCTTACTTGAACTTGTTTTTGTGTCATGATCCTACTTCAAGAACTTTCAAGCCATCCAAGATCCTTTGAAGCTAGATAATTTCTTGTCACTTCCAGTAGGTTTACCTACTAAACTTGATGTAGTAATGATGTTCATAACATCATTCAATTCATATATATAAAACTATCTTATTCGAAGGTTTAAACTCGTAATCACTAGAACATAGTTTAGTTAATTCTAAACTTGTTCGCAAACAAAAGTTAATCCTTCTAACTTGACTTTTAAAATTAACTAAACACATGTTCTATATCTATATGATATGCTAACTTAATGATTTAAAACCTGGAAACACGAAAAACACCGTAAAACCGGATTTACGCCGACGTAGTAACACCGCGGGCTGTTTTGGGTTAGTTAATTAAAAACTATGATAAACTTTGATTTAAAAGTTGTTATTCTGAGAAAATGATTTTTATTATGAACATGAAACTATATCCAAAAATTATGGTTAAACTCAAAGTGGAAGTATGTTTTCTAAAATGGTCATCTAGACGTCGTTCTTTCGACTGAAATGACTACCTTTACAAAAACGACTTGTAACTTATTTTTCTGACTATAAATCTATACTTTTTCTGTTTAGATTCATAAAATAGAGTTCAATATGAAACCATAGCAATTTGATTCACTCAAAACGGATTTAAAATGAAGAAGTTATGGGTAAAACAAGATTGGATAATTTTTCTCATTTTAGCTACGTGAAAATTGGTAACAAATCTATTCCAACCATAACTTAATCAACTTGTATTGTATATTATGTAATCTTGAGATACCATAGACACGTATACAATGTTTCGACCTATCATGTCGACACATCTATATATATTTCGAAACAACCATAGACACTCTATATGTGAATGTTGGAGTTAGCTATACAGGGTTGAGGTTGATTTCAAAATATACATAGTTTGAGTTGTGATCAATACTGAGATACGTATACACTGGGTCGTGGATTGATTCAAGATAATATTTATCTATTTATTTCTGTACATCTAACTGTGGACAACTAGTTGTAGGTTACTAACGAGGACAACTAACTTAATAAACTTAAAACATCAAAATATATTAAAAGTGTTGTAAATATATTTTGAACATACTTTGATATATATGTATATAATGTTATAGGTTCGTGAATCAACCAGTGGCCAAGTCTTACTTCCCGACGAAGTAAAAATTTGTGAAAGTGAGTTATAGTCCCACTTTTAAAATCTAATATTTTTGGGATGAGAATACATGCAGGTTTTATAAATGATTTACAAAATAGACACAAGTACGTGAAACTACATTCTATGGTTGAATTATCGAAATCAAATATGCCCCTTTTTATTAAGTCTGGTAATCTAAGAATTAGGGAACAGACACCCTAATTGACGCGAATCCTAAAGATAGATCTATTGGGCCTAACAAACCCCATCCAAAGTACCGGATGCTTTAGTACTTCGAAATTTATATCATATCCGAAGGGTGTCCCGGAATAATGGGGATATTCTTATATATATGCATCTTGTTAATGTCGGTTACCAGGTGTTCACCATATGAATGATTTTTATCTCTATGTATGGGATGTGTATTGAAATATGAAATCTTGTGGTCTATTGTTACAATTTGATATATATAGGTTAAACCTATAATTCACCAACATTTTTGTTGACGTTTTAAGCATGTTTATTCTTAGGTGATTATTAAGAGCTTCCGCTATCGCATACTTAAATAAGGACGAGATTTGGAGTCCATGCTTGTATGATATTGTGTAAAAACTGCATTCAAGAAACTTATTTTGTTGTAACATATTTGTATTGTAAACCATTATGTAATGGTCGTGTGTAAACAGGATATTTTAGATTATCATTATTTGATAATCTACGTAAAGCTTTTTAAACCTTTATTGATGA
The DNA here is from genome assembly GCF_046630445.1 of Rutidosis leptorrhynchoides. NCBI lineage: Eukaryota > Viridiplantae > Streptophyta > Magnoliopsida > Asterales > Asteraceae > Rutidosis > Rutidosis leptorrhynchoides. Next base: position 604,740,613 of record NC_092333.1, on the reverse strand, counting down.
AATAAAGGTTATGGTTTGTTTTAAAATGAATGCAGTCTTTGAAAAACGTCTCATATAGAGGTCAAAACCTCGCAACGAAATCAATTAATATGGAACGTTTTTAATCAATAAGAACGGGACATTTCACTTGTATGCTAAATTTCGTCCTTAAACAGTTTATGATGAATCACGAATTAAATACATATATTACTGGTAAAAGGTATATGATATACATGTTTTTGGAAAGCTGGCGAAAAATCAATGACTTTTCATTTAGATATCGAATAGTTTCGATGAACGGATTAAGAGATATGATCAAATGAATTATGATTGACGTTAATTGAAATTGCTTTTGAATCTACAATTAAGATTTAAACAACTTGTTTACGAGATTGATAAAATGGATTTTTTTTACCAACCAAGTAAATGAATCCTTATATAAGGTACGTCCCGTTTTGTTGAACTATTGTCAAAATTGACTTTTTGAAACGACTTTGGATAACTTTTGTATGTCGATCTCGAGCATTAGGATTGTGATACACTATAACCTGACCTAGCTTGATATACATTTATTGACCAACATATGTTCTCTAGGTTGAGATCTACGGTTATTTGGTAATCCGAGTTTCGGTCACATTTTGGTGAACGAATTTATATGCTGCTAAGGTGAGTTTCATTTGCTCCCTTTTTAAATGCTTTTGCAATATATATTTTTGGGCTGAGAATGCATGCACTTTATTTTAAACAATGGACACAAGTACATACTAAATTATATACTGAGTTTGAACCGAAAATCCCTTAGCTTTGGTAACTAGTAACTGCAGGTTATAAGAACTGGTGGGCGCGAGTAGTAGTATATGGATCCATAGGGCTTGATATCCCCGTCCGAGCTTGAGCACTAGCCTTTTAACGGACGTATGCTATTTGAGAAGCGTACACATTGGTTTACATGTATTATTAAGATGATTATACAAAGGGTACAAATTATATATACGTTAAGTTTAGTTACCAGGGTGCTCAATTTCGTAGAATATTTTGATAAATGTTTCTGGATGGAACAACTGAAATCTTGTGATCCATCTTTATATACAGATTATGCGCAACAATAAAACTATGAACTCACCAAACTTTGTGTTGACACTTGTTAGCATGTTTATTCTCAGGTTTCCTAGAAGTCTTCCGCTGTTTGCTTATATGTTAGACAAGCTATGTGCATGGAGTCTTACATGGCATATTTTTCAAGGAAACGTTGCATTCACCAAATCATCACCATGCATCTTATTTTGACTGCATTGCCAACGGAAGTATCAATGTAAACTATTATATTACGGTGATTGTCTATATGTAGAAATCATCAGATGTCGAAAACCTTTGATTTAAATATTCATTTATGGTGTGCCTTTTCAAAAGAATGCAATGTTTACAAAACGTATCATATAGAGGTCAAATACCTCGCAATGAAATCGATGAATGATGTGTTCGTCCATATTGATTTGGAGCGATCGTCACAGTTGGTATCAGAGCGTTGGTCTTAGCGAACCAGGTCTTGTATTAGTGTGTCTAACTGATAGTTGTTAGGATGCATTAGTAAGTCTGGACTTCGACTGTGTCTGCATGTCAAAAGTTTTGCTTATCATTTCTTGTCGGAAATTACCTGTCTATCATCTTAAGTCTAAACACGTCTTATTGCATTGATTGCATAGATAGTATAGACAAAATTCATATCTTGGCATATCTATTACAGTAAACTTTTCCTGACATCTTCCGAAAATTTATCCGTGATTTATGGAATTTGGTATTATATATACATATGTAAATTATGTATTGAAGAATACCAAACTAAATTCTATAATCTAATTCATATCAAAAATCCTTTATCCAAACCATGTAAGATGAATTCCGCATCTAGTTCGAATTCCTCAGATTCCGACAGCTATTCTGATATGGATTTCCACTCGAGCTCCGAAAGCAGTGTAACCGGAATGGATCAACCAATTAGCCATCATCTATTCTGGATGAATTAGGGATGGGTTCATAATCTACTTAATCATTGGAGATAGGAAGAAGACGATCCCTTCCATCCACCACATTCACCTCTTGGCGAAGAACCTGAAGCACTTACCGGTGAACCCGTTCGTAACACCATTTTCACCCTCATTTCCAGAACAGCTCGCAACGACTACGTAATATCCAATATTCTAAATCTTATTCATACGCTTATCCGAACCGCCAATCATCCCAGTATAATAGAAGAAGTCAACGAACTTCGCGCTCGGGTAGTGGCTTTGGAGAATATGGTGCAAGGATTACAAACACCAACAGTAGCACCAGCAGCATAACCAGTATCACCATCATCAACACCAACAGTACCATTACCACCACCAACAACAACATCCCCATCACACGCCTCAATATCACAGTCTATACCTCAGATATCAACATCATACGCACCATAGATACCAAGGAGTACCAACAGCAACAAACAATGAAGTATGGATTCATAACTTCATCGGAGAAATATTCTATGGCGATTATGTAATTTCTAAAGTTTAGAGATTATCTATTCTAGCCTTAACCATAAATCAGATAGAGTAGAAACCCTGATCGGAATAGTGTATGATTTACAAGCTAGACTTGTTATATCACAACATCAACAGTACCGTCAGCATCATCAGCACCGTCAGTACTATCAGCATCGTCAGCACTAGCAACACCTATAACATCACGATTTCCACCAGTTCCATAATCACCAACATCATCACAAATCAACAACGCATATATTGTATCAACGAGTTATGAAGTATTAACTCATTTCCTCTGAAGAAATTATATGTATATTTTATATAAATATATATGTGTGAAATTTGAAATCAAAATAAATCTTTTCATACTAAGCTATTACGTGTGAATCTTAACTAGTAGGTACTACTCGGTTAATTCATATTACTAATATGCTATGATGTACATCCTTCGTTAACGACTTAACCATCATTAACTACAATCACTGTTTCAACTCAATGAATTCTATTTCATAATAAACTTAGTGTAATAATCAACTACATGTTTGATTTTACACTTTTATCTTCGATGTACTCGAAACTTTCTAGAAAACATAATTTATCTTATGAAGTTCATAAGAATTCCACGAGCACTAATATCATTCGCCGTGGAAATATCAATAAAAATGAATAACGAAGTATTGATTTATAATTTCATTTACGTTGAAGAGATAATCCACGAAGATTACGAAATTTCTAAAGTTTTAGAGATTATTCATTTCTAGTTCCAGCTGAAAATCAAATGAGCTTAATATGATATTAACTCATTAAATCTGTATTACATTTGAAGAAAATATACATACTAATATTTTCATAAAAATTGTAATAAAATTCTCTTGTACAAAATATTATTTGTGAAACTTTTAACGGGTAGGTAATACCCAAAAGATATATAAATTCACAAATAATATGTTACATTCTTCGATTCTGATTCAACAAATCATCAACTATACTCACAACTTTCACAACGATACACATTCTTTCCTAGAAATCAAAACAACCATTCGCATTCAAATTTGATTACATATTCCGATTTTGAAAAATCAGAATCCAAGTCAAGATTTAACAGAAAACATCACTCTTAGATTCTTACATCTTTCAAAGCTATACATTGACTTCAAAACTGTGCTAGAACATCACTTCTACCCATAAACCCAGAAAAATATTTGTATCATCCAAAATTCTAGAACATCATATGTATCTTGATAATTGCAACCTTCATGCAAACCCTTCAAACTTTTAAAAACACCTCGGATTGATAACTGACGATTCGGTTATGATAACTTTGAATGCTGATGAAGCAGAAAAAACTGTAAACGACCTTAACAGTCAAAAGTTTGATGATAAAAAATAGTATGGTGGTAAAGCTGAGAAAAAGAGAAGGTTTGGAACTGAAAACGGATTGAGCAGACCATGAAGGAGGCTGTGGACAAATCACAAAGACTAAACCTGCCTTCAATGAATACAAATGATTCAGTATCTGCTGAAGTCATTAACGAATACCTTGCTCCTGACTCAAAATCTGTTACGAACAAATCTTCTTCATCATCCTTCGATATTAGAAATTCTAAGATATTATCAAATCTTTCATTATAAATATCTTCGATATTTCTGAAGATATCTTCATAACTATTATCATCCGGAATTATTTATCTCTTCACGCTATCTGTGTTACATCATAAAAGAAGCTATTTTAGTTTCTAAATTCTGAAACCTTCAAGTTTAAAATATGAATGTTTTGAAGTTGTGTTGGGAACTGAAGCACTAATTAGTATAATATAATGACACTTGATCAACGTGATTATATTACAGTAAGTCAAGCTGAGTTTCTAATGGAACGTGATAAAGGTTCACAGATCACACCCTCATCATGAACCATGTTACATAACTCTTTCATTATATTTAACCTCTAAATATATCAAAAAAATATTTTTCTTGATGATTCGGTCTTTTCCAAATATTCCGGTAATTTGACAAGTCAGATTGTGCCATTAGCATTTCTTTCTTAGAACATTAATTATGTTCATTCCGATTTTCATACCTACGAATTCTGGACCATTATTCGCTTGACTTAAAGTCGGGAAGAGAAAATGAAAAGCATGAAGCTCCGAAATATAATGAAAAATATAAAGCCCGAAAACAACCCCGAAATTACAAACCATGTATATCAATGTATATAGCAATATAAAGATACGGGAGAATGAAAAACAATATAACCCCAAGGTAATAGTAGAAGAAAATAACCTCCTCTGGTGGCAGATGAAAAAGAAGAATGAATGATATGATAGCCAAGAAAATATCAAGAATCAGAACTGAATGAAGCATTTTCACAAATCTTTTGTAAGTATGAAATAAAAAAGAAGATAATAGGAGTAGTGAAAATAAATAAAACGGAAGAGGTCAATTTATAGCAAAATATCAGACATAGCAATCGAGGCAGATTACGCATTTAATCAAAGGAAATCCTAATTTCCTTAAATTCCGAAGAATCAAATCTTATTTAAATTATGAAGATTTTCTATTCCTTAAATTCCAGAAATCAATCGTTACTACATCAAGAGATAAGACGAATCTATATTCTCCATTTCACTTTATTACGATAACTTCTCTCATACGCTTCGAGTAATCGGATTGTTTTATCCGTATTATTCAATGGTGATAAAATTCTATTTACCAGCTCATATTCGTCATGAAAACATTTTTATTGTTAGCCATGACGACCTCACTCAAATTTCGGGACGAAATTTCTTTAACGGGTAGGTACCGTGACAACCCGAAAATTTTTGACCAAATTTAAACTTTATCTTTAAATGATTTAACGTTTTCGACACGATAAGTAAAGTCTGTAAAACCGAATTTCAAAATTTTTAAACTATTCAAGTACCCTTCGGTTGTTCTCAATGATTCGCGAACCATTATATGTAAATAGATACATATACTATAACTTGAAAACGTAACAAAGTGTTAAGTAAATGATACCGTACATTAAATGTGACGATCGCTCCAAATCCATATGGATGAACACTTCATCGATTTCATTGCGAGGTATTTGACCTCTATATGATACGTTTTGTAAACATTGCATTCTTTTGAAAAGACACACCATAAATGAATATTTAAATCAAAGGTTTTCGACATCTGATGATTTCTACATATAGACAATTACCGTAAATAATAGTTTACAATAGTAATTCCGTTGACAATGCAGTCAAAATAAGATACATGGTGATGATTTGGTGAATGCAACGTTTCATTGATAAATATGCCATGTAAGACTCCATGCACATAGCTTGCCTAACATATAAGCAAACAGCGGAAGGCTTCTAGGAAACCTGAGAATAAACATGCTAACAAGTGTCAACACAAAGGTTGGTGAGTTCATAGTTTTAGTGTTTCGCATAATCTGTATATAAAGGTGGATCACAAGATTTCAGTTGTTTCATCCAGAAACGTTTATCAAAATATTCTACGAAATTGAGCACCCTGGTAACTAAACTTAACGTATATATAATTTGTACCCTTTGTATAATCATCTTAATAATACACGCAAACCAACGTGTACGCTTCTCAAATAACATACGTCCATTAAAAAGCTAGTGCTCTAGCTCGGACGGGGATATCAAGCCCTATGGATCCGTATACTACTACTCGCGCCCACCAGTTCTTATAACTGGCAGTTACTAGTTACCAAAGCTAAGGGATTTTCGGTTCAAACTCAGTGTAGAATTTAGTATATACTTGTAACCATTGCGTTTAAAATAAAGTGCATGTATTCTCAGCCCAAAAATATATATTGCAAAAGCAATTAAAAAGGGAGCAAATGAAACTCACCTTAGCATCACATAAAGTTGTTCATCGTAATGTGACCGAAACTCAAAATATCAAATAATCGTAGATCTCAACCTAGAGTATATATGTTGGTCAATAAATGTCTATCAAGCTAGGTCAGGTCATAGTGTATCATAATCCTAATGCTCGAGATCGACATACAAAAGTTATCCAAAGTCGTTTCAAAAAGTTAATTTTGACAGTTGTTTAACAAAATGAGACGTACCTTATATAAGGATTCATTTACTCGGTTGGTAATATTCAAAAATCCAATTTATCAATCTCGTAAACAAGTTGTTTAAATCTTAATTGCAGATTCAAAAGTAATTTCAATTAACGTCAATCATAATTCAGTTGATCATATCTTTTAATCCGTTCATCGAAACTATTCGATATCTAAATGAAAAGTTATTGATTTTTCGCCAGCTTTCCAAAAACATGCATATCATATACCTTTTACCAGTAATATATGAATTTAATTCGTGATTCATCATAAACTGTTTAACGACGAAATTTTGCATACGAGCATGCATAAATATATATACTCGAGCACTAGACATGGATACACTATTAGTATATAAAAGATAAAATATAAATGCTTACGTATCAATATTGTTATTCAATATTGCAGAAAAGTACGTAGACGCAACATAGATGTTAATAGTAGGTTTGACTTGTAAATAATACCCATGAACATTACCCATAACCTCCATAGCTATAACCCATAATTTCCTTAACTTTATCCCGCTCAAAAACCCATTTTTGAAAGTGACACGCTCATAACCTCGTCGTGGTATTTTATGTATATTACTAATTAATAATTAATAATACTAATAATTAATAAGATTAATAATAATATTAATCTTAATAATAATAATAATAATAATAATAATAATAATAATAATAATAATAATAAAATTAATAATAAATATTTTTTGTATTTATATGCTTGAGAGATCGAGAGAAGTGAATTGTGTGTGCAAAACTGAACCGAATGATTGAGCTTTATAATGTGGCCTGATTCTGATGCCCATGCGATCGCATGGGTTTTATGCCTATTTCTCATGCGATCGCATGGCGGTCAGATCCAGCTCACATATTTTTTGTTTTCTTGTTTGTCGACATAATTAAATATAATATATATAATATATATAATTTAAATAATTAATTATATATTATATTAAATTCATGTGCATAGTTGACTTGTAATTTTCGTTCCGATGACTCGTACGTTGTCACTCGACTTATGTCCCTGTTTCGGTTTCTCGAACCATTTTCGTACGCTTAGAAAACTCGCAATTTACGTTTTGTGACTCGTACTTTTGTCAAAATATAGTCTTAAATTATCAATAAACTATATCATTCAAAGTGTATCTTAAACTTTCGAGTGTTTTGGTCATTTACTTCTATAAATCATTGTCTCGCTATTTGTTACTATATATATATATATATATATATATATATAATAACAAATCGTTTTATGACCAAGTTAATATATATTTTCAACATTCATAAACACGTTTTAAATATACGTCGTAAGTGATTCATACAATTAATATTCCAACTTATCATATATGTTCAAATAAATATTTAAACCAATAAGTTTAATGTACGGTATAAAAAAAATTATTACATTGTTACGTTTTCAAGTTATAGTATATATATATGTATCTATATACATATAATTGTTCACGAATCGTCGGGAACAACCGAAAGGTATTTGAATATATGAAAATAGTTCAAAAATTTTGAGATTCAGTTTTACAGACTTTGTTTATCGTGTCGAAAATGTTATTCATACAAAGATTAAGTTTAAATTTGGTCAGAAATTTCCGGGTCATCACATTAAACTTATTGGTTTATATATCTATTTGAATATATATGATTTCAAGTTATTTAGTAAACGATAGTAACATTCGATTATTGATTCGATTGATATTTAGATAAGTTAACTAAAACGTTTAAGATAAACCAGTAAAACACTAATTTTCTACAGTATTTTCGAATTACTACAGTACCCGAAAAGCTACAGTGTTTTCGAAAATCACTATTTGCTACAGTAAAAAAAACTTTGCTACAGTAAACACTATTTCAAAATGAAATTATATATATGTATGTGTATATACTACGAGACGATGATTTATAGAAGTAAATGACCAAAACACTCGAAAGTTTAAGATATACTTTGAGTGGTGTAGTTTATGGATAATTTAAGGCTATATTTTGACAAAGGTACGTGTTACGAAACGTAAAATACAAGTTTTCTCAGCGTACGAAGGGACATTCGAAAAATCGGAACCGGGACATAAGTCGCGTGATGACGTACGACTTATCGGAACAAAAATTACAAGTCAACTATGCACGTGAATTTAATATAATATATAATTAATTATATAAATTATATATTATAAATATAATTAAAAAATATATGTCGACAAGCGTTAAGAAAAAACAATGTGAGCTGGCCACTTGAGCCATGCGATCGCATGGCTATCCTATGGAAACCCCATGCGATCGCATGGGGTACTGTTTCAAGTCACATACTATAAAAACTCGATCTGGTGCCATTTCTTTACTCATTCAAATATTACTCCGTATTATATTTATTATTTATATTATTATTATTATTATTATTTATATTATTATTATTATTATTATTATTATTATTATTATTATTATTATTATTATTATTATTATTATTATTATTATGATTAATATTATTATTAATCTTAATTAGTAGTATTATTATTAATTAGTATTATACATAAAATACTACGACGAGGTCATGAGCGTGTCACTTTCAAAATGGTTTTCAAGCGGGATAGAGCTAAGGAAATTATGGATTATTGCCAAGGAGGTTATGGGTAATGTTCGGGGGTATATTTGTGAATCAACCCTAGTGTTTATCATCTCCGTTGCGTCTACGTACTTTCCTACAATATTGAATCTCGATATTGATATGTAAGCACTCATATTTTATCTTTTATATATTAATTGTGTATCCATGTCTAGTGCTCGAGTATATATATTTATACATGCTTGTATGCTAAATTTCGTCGTTAAACAGTTTATGATGAATCACGAATTAAATACATATATTACTGGTAAAAGGTATATGATATGCATGTTTTTGGATAGCTGGCGAAAAATCAATGACTTTTCATTTAGATATCGAATAGTTTCGATGAACGGATTAAGATATATGATCAAATGAATTATGATTGACGTTAATTGAAATTGCTTTTGAATCTGCAATTAAGATTTAAACAACTTTTTTACGAGATTGATAAAATGGATTTTTTTTACCAACCAAGTAAATGAATCCTTATATAAGGTACGTCTCATTTGTTGAACTATTGTCAAAATTGACTTTTTGAAACGACTTTGGATAACTTTTGTATGTCGATCTCGAGCATTAGGATTATGATACACTATGACCTGACCTAGTTTGATAGACATTTATTGACCAACATATGTTCTCTAGGTTGAGATCTACGGTTATTTGGTAATCCGAGTTTCGGTCACATTTTGGTGAACGACTTTATATGCTGCTAAGGTGAGTTTCATTTGCTCCCTTTTTAAATGCTTTTGCAATATATATTTTTGGGCTGAGAATGCATGCACTTTATTTTAAACAATGGACACAAGTACATACTAAATTATATACTGAGTTTGAACCAAAAATCCCTTAGCTTTGGTAACTAGTAACTGCCGGTTATAAGAACTGGTGGGCGCGAGTAGTAGTATATAGATCCATAGGGCTTGATATCCCCGTCTGAGCTTGAGCACTAGCCTTTTAATGGACGTATGCTATTTAAGAAGCGTACACGTTGGTTTGCGTGTATTATTAAGATGATTATACAAAGGGTACAAATTATATTTGCGTTAAGTTTAGTTACCAGGGTGCTCAATTTCGTAGAATATTTTGATAAACGTTTCTGAATGGAACAACTGAAATCTTGTGATCCATCTTTATATACAGATTATGCGCAATAATAAAACTATGAACTTACCAACCTTTGTGTTGACACTTGTTAGCATGTTTATTCTCAGGTTTCCTAGAAGTCTTCCGCTGTTTGCTTATATGTTAGACAAGCTATGTGCATGGAGTCTTACATGACATATTTTTCAAGGAAACATTGCATTCACCAAATCATCACCATGTATCTTATTTTGACTGCATTGTCAACGGAAGTATCAATGTAAACTATTATATTACGGTGATTGTCTATATGTAGAAATCATCAGATGTCGAAAACCTTTGATTTAAATATTCATTTATGGTGTGCCTTTTCAAAAGAATGCAATGTTTACAAAACGTATCATATAGAGGTCAAATACCTCGCAATGATATCGATGAATGACGTGTTCGTCCATATGGATTTGCAGCGATCGTCACATTTTACAACAGAAATCTTCGAACGGCAGTACCACAATCAAAGTATAAACAACACAGCAACTATACGCAGGTTTAAACAGAAACGTATCATTATCTTCATCATCATAACCCATTGTCAATTCGTTATCTATATAAAATCATCATCATCAAATCACGACATCATCTGGCTCACGTTCTTCCATCCTCATTATTGTTTATCATTTAGAATATCAGAAACATAATGTATGGCAGCAGGTTTTGCAGGTTCGAAAAACAGAAGAAAAAGAAGCTGAGCAGTAAAATAAACAGAATGTACAGTAGATGTAAAAACGAATAAGATGATGGAAAAAGAAATACAATAACAGCGGCTGTTTATGGTGGTTCTGTACGGTGATTGTTTGGGTTCAGTTTGAATAGAAAACAGGAAACATTGCAGAAGTAGTATCATTTAACAAGGATTGCAGAAACAATATAGTAGATGCAACAGGAATTTACGGTTTAAGGTGGTGGTGATGTTGTGGGTTTGATGTGGGTGTTGCTAGTTGTCTAACAGAAAAAGTCACGAAGGTGAAGGTGTTCGAAATAGATAGAAAACAGAAAGTAGCTGCAGCAGTGGTTAATGGTGGCCTGTGGTGGTTGCAGGTGGCGGTTGAGGTGATTGTACATGGTGGTGAAAGGTGAAAGGTAGTGGCCGTGGTGGTGATTCTTGGAAAAGAAAGTGGTTGATGGTGGTTCCCTTATGGTGGTTCCGGTTTATATATGGTAGTGGCGATGATGGTAACTTGGTTCTTGAACCGAAACAAAACATAATTTGCATCCGGGTGTGATCGATTGAAGTCATAAACGTGCAAATATATAGTAAGAGATGATGAAGATGATGGTTGGCGGTTTAGGGTGGCCAGAGGTGGCGGATGGTTATGGTGGTGATAACCATATGTGGTGTTCTTTGATGAGAGTGGTGATGGTTGCTATGAAAATGCATATGTATAAGTATGATATATATAGAAATATATACATCTGCAACTTTAATTAATTAGTTTAATAATAATAATATAATTATAATATAATTATAATATAATAATAATAATTAGAAATCATTGAATTAAAAAGTAGGTACAGTTAAGCAGCCGATGATTTGGAGTCTTCTACTGACAGTTTTCACGAACTGTGTTTTATTGTGATTCATTGCTAAACAGTTAACATCACACTAGAGAAGTTGGCCAGCGAATAGGTTGAGAGTTGATGGGTCGACACTTCTCTTCCTTCGGCAATTTGTCTCATGATTTGATTGTGGGTTTTTAGGGATTGTGATGGTGGGTATGAGTTTTAGTTGAATGTACTAGTTCTTATATAGACTTACTAGGAATCACTTTTACTTTTTCACAAGAGAGGTAGGTTAAATGAGTAAATTCTTTTGGTTGACAAGTCAATTTTCACTTGAGAAAAGTTATTGAGCCTAATAGGACAAAATGATTCGTCAGTTTATGCAGGGTTTATTCTGCGGTTGAGCTGCAGTCGTCCGTGATGCAAGCCGTGGATTAATCGTTAAAAAAACTTAAACTCGTTGGTACAGGACATACATGGTTAGGTTCACAGTCGATATGTTTGGACTAAAAACATGTAATAATCACACATGAATACTTTATTAAACAAGCATATTGAAGTTCTCAAACGTTATTGTCTTAAACATTCAACCATTCAACTATAGAAAGTTTTCATGAGAGTTTGTTAGAATTCTTCACTCGAATCATCATCCTCCTCATTTCCTGACCTACAGGTCAAGCTTCTGATCACTCCTTTCAGTAATTTCTTCACCTTTGATTCCTTTTTCAGACTTTTGATTTGAGTCTGATAGATCTTATCCATCTTGGCATTGACCCCAAGATCCCTTACCGATTCATTTTCTTCTTCATTTTCACTGTCTGATATCTCAATAGCTCCTCTGCTCGTTCCTGCCTCATTGGTAGTTCTTCTTCGTTTGGAGGTTGATCCTCCTGTTGTTTTTGGTGGTAGGATTGATTTATGAGTGAGTGGAAGAGAGTCATCACTTGTGATTTTGAGGTGCCTAAACAGTTTGTTTAGATGCATTCCATAAGACAATTCTCGAGTTGTTTCAGTGATGAGTCCACTCATCCTGGTTGCCATCAGATAGGCAATATTTACTTTGATTCCATTTTCCAAGCACCACAAGAGAGCAACTTGAGTAGCATGAATGTTTGAGTGATTTCCTGATCTGTAGTAGATGTTGTAGTCAATGAATTTGTTCCAAACTTCATACTCAGGTGAAAGGTGTCTTCCCAGTACTCCAGACATCTCGATCTCATCTCGAGGAGCACTTTCTTTGCATAGTATATCTATCACTGCCATTTTGTTGGAGATAAAATTTGGGAGATATGCCAGTCCATGATGTGAACTGAAGAATTCTTCACCATCCGTTGAAACTTAGAGAATGCGACCGAAATCTACAAGAGAGTAGCGATAATTTGTCCCTTGAAGACTAAAGGAGACTACATTATTCACGAAGTTGAAATTTGCAAAAACGTCGCGAATGAGAGATGGATAAATGAGACCATCAAGAGTGAGAAATGCTTCCCATTGAAGAGTTTTGAATTGTCTCGCAAGCTCTGGTATTTGATCGTGGGCAACTTTTCTTCCTTCAGTGATTGGACGTCTAGAGAGATTCTAAGCGTTGTACTTAATTCTCTCTGTAGGATCTGACGGTGGGTCATATGAGTCCTTTCTTCTTGGTTCATTTCCTCTTGCCATTTTCTACACAATGACACTTCAGATTAGTTCAAGGTGTATAATTCAATTGTAGGCAACAAGTTTTGCAAACTTTAATTATCATCAATACTTAGGTATTTTGATGTTAATATTCTTCACATTTTCACTCTTCATTAGTGTCAATGAGTTTGCAACTAGATTAAGATTTTCACAAGGTTCATATGTGTTCTAGACTTTTGAGATCATCATCAACACATGTTTTGACATCTAACATTATTACACTCAATTTGCAACAATGTTTTTTATATCATATTGTAGTGACCCGAACTTTTCCATGTTTATATATATTAATTGAGATTGATGTTTACATGATTAAATGTTTCCAACATGTTAAGCAATCAAACTTGTTAAGACTTGATTAATTGAAATATGTTTCATATAGACAATTGACCACCCAAGTTGACCGGCGATTCACGAACGTTAAAACTTGTAAAAACGACTTGACGATATATATATATGGATATACATATGGTTAACATGAGATTATGATAAGTAAGTATCTCCATAAGTATAATAACAATGAGTTATATACATATAAACAAGACTACTAACTTAAGGATTTCGAAACGAGACATATATGTAACGATTATCGTTGTAACGACATTTAAATGTATATATATCATATTAAGATATATTAATATATCATAATATCATGATAATATGATAATTTAACATCTCATTAGATATAATAAACAATGGGTTAACAACATTAATTGAGATCGTTAACTTAAAGGTTTCAAAACAACACTTACATGTAACGACTAACGATGACTTAACGACTCCGTTAAAATGTATATACATGTAGTGTATTTAGATGTATTAAAATACTTTTGGAAGACTTCAATACATATATCAAAACACTCATACTTAACGAAAATGGTTACAGTTACTTTCCCATTCTTTTCTTTCATCAAGAATTCTAGTCGTATTCTTACCCGTATTATACACAGCTTCAAAACGTACTTACTATGGGTATATACCAATAGGAACTAGCATGGGATTCCACTCTTGATTATGTCATGTATGACTAATCAATTTTAACTTCTACCATGAGCTAGTCAACTAACTAGAACTCCTTTTAACCCCACTCACCACTCACCAATTAACACTCATCATTCACTCCATTTCACTTCCAAATCTCTTTCTAATTCTCTCTCAACACACCCACACTATTATGAACGTATTTTTCCAGTAGTTAATCATCATCTTCATCAAAAATCACTTCAAGAATCAAGCTATAATCATCATAGGAAGAACACTTCAAGAATACTTCAAAAATCCCTTCAAGTTTACTAATTTACTTCCAAGCTTTCTAATCCATTCCAAGTAATCATCTAAGATCAAGAAACCTTTGTTATATACAGTAGGTTATCTTTCTTATTCAAGGTAATATTCATATTCAAACTTTGATTCAATTTCTATAACTATAAACTATCTTAATTCGAGTAAAAATCTTACTTGAACTTGTTTTTGTGTCATGATCCTACTTCAAGAACTTTCAAGCCATCCAAGATCCTTTGAAGCTAGATCATTTCTTGTCACTTCCAGTAGGTTTACCTACTAAACTTGAGGTAGTAATGATGATCATAACATCATTCGATTCATATATATAAAACTATCTTATTCGAAGGTTTAAACTCATAATCACTAGAACATAGTTTAGTTAATTCTAAACTTGTTCGCAAACAAAAGTTAATCCTTCTAACTTGACTTTTAAAATTAACTAAACACATGTTATATATCTATATGATATGCTAACTTAATGATTTAAAACCTGGAAACACGAAAAACACCGTAAAACCGGATTTACGCCGTCGTAGTAACACCGCGGGCTGTTTTGGGTTAGTTAATTAAAAACTATGATAAACTTTGATTTAAAAGTTGTTATTCTGAGAAAATGATTTTTATTATGAACATGAAACTATATCCAAAAATTATGGTTAAACTCAAAGTGGAAGTATGTTTTCTAAAATGGTCATCTAGACGTCGTTCTTTCGACTGAAATGACTACCTTTACAAAAACGACTTGTAACTTATTTTTCCGACTATAAACCTATACTTTTTCTGTTTAGATTCATAAAATAGAGTTCAATATGAAATCATAGCAATTTGATTCACTCAAAACGGATTTAAAATGAAGAA
Organism: Rutidosis leptorrhynchoides; assembly: GCF_046630445.1. NCBI lineage: Eukaryota > Viridiplantae > Streptophyta > Magnoliopsida > Asterales > Asteraceae > Rutidosis > Rutidosis leptorrhynchoides. The sequence continues at coordinate 604,724,944 of NC_092333.1, read as the reverse complement.
GTTATGGGTAAAACAAGATTGGATAATTTTTCTCATTTTAGCTACGTGAAAATTGATAACAAATCTATTCCAACCATAACTTAATCAACTTGTATTGTATATTATGTAATCTTGAGATACCATAGACACGTATACAATGTTTCGACCTATCATGTCGACCCATCTATATAATATATTTTGGAACAACCATAGACACTCTATATGCAGTAATGTGGGAGTTAGCTATACAGGGTTGAGGTTGATTCCAAAATAATATATATAGTTTGAGTTGTGATCAATACTGAGATACGTATACACTGGGTCGTGGATTGATTCAAGATAATATTTATCGATTTATTTCTGTACATCTAACTGTGGACAACTAGTTGTAGGTTACTAACGAGGACAGCTGACTTAATAAACTTAAAACATCAAAATATATTAAAAGTGTTGTAAATATATTTTGAACATACTTTAATATACATGTATATATTGTTATAGGTTCGTGAATCAACAGCGGCCAAGTCTTACTTCTCGACGAAGTAAAAATCTGTGAAAGTGAGTTATAGTCCCACTTTTAAAATCTAATATTTTTGGGATGAGAATACATGCAGGTTTTATAAATGATTTACAAAATAGACACAAGTACGTGAAACTACATTCTATGGTTGAATTATCGAAATCGAATATGCCCCTTTTTATTAAGTCTGGTAATCTAAGAATTAGGGAACAGACACCCTAATTGACGCGAATCCTAAAGATAGATCTATTGGGCTTAACAAACCCCATCCAAAGTACCGGATGCTTTAGTACTTCGAAATTTATATCATATCCGAAGGGTGTCCCGGAATGATGGGGATATTCTTATATATGCATCTTGTTAATGTCGGTTACCAGGTGTTCACCATATGAATGATTTTTATCTCTATGTATGGGATGTGTATTGAAATATGAAATCTTGTGGTCTATTGTTACGATTTGATATATATAGGTTAAACCTATAACTCACCAACATTTTTTGTTGACGTTTAAAGCATGTTTATTCTCAGGTGAATATTAAGAGCTTCCGCTGTTGCATACTAAAATAAGGACAAGATTTGGAGTCCATGTTTGTATGATATTGTGTAAAAACTGCATTCAAGAAACTGATTTCGATGTAACATATTTGTATTGTAAACCATTATGTAATGGTCGTGTGTAAACAGGATATTTTAGATTATCATTATTTGATAATCTACGTAAAGCTTTTTAAACCTTTATTTATGAAATAAAGGTTATGGTTTGTTTTAAAAATGAATGCAGTCTTTGAAAAACGTCTCATATAGAGGTCAAAACCTCGCAACGAAATCAATTAATATGGAACGTTTTTAATCAATAAGAACGGGACATTTCAGTTGGTATCCGAGCGTTGGTCTTAGAGAACCAGAAAATTTGCATTAGTGTGTCTTATCGAGTTTGTTAGGATGCATTAGTGAGTCTGGACTTCGACCGTGTTTTCTTTAAAAATGATTGCTTAACATTTTTGTTGGAAACTATATATTTTTAACATATGAATATTATGTGATATATTAATCTCTTAACGTGTTTTATATTATGTGATAGATGTCTACCTCTAGAACAAGTCCCATTGACTCACCTAATAATAATGAAGAGTCAAATGTAAATTGGAATGATTTGTGGACTGATTCACAAGTTCCCGAAGAGGAACCGGAAGAAGAGTCGGAACCAGAAGAAGAATCGGAACCGGAAGAAGAATCGGAACCGGATGAAGAAATAGAACCGGTGGGGGAAATAATAAAACGGTTAAGTAAAAGAAAATCCTCAACCAACCGACCAAGGTTAATTATGGTCAATGGTGTTTCCGCTAAGGAAGCAAAATATTGGGAGGACTACCAATTCTCCGATGAATCGGATTCCGACGAGAATTCCGATGATGTTATAGAAATTACCCCAACTGAATTTAAAAAGGCAAAAGAAAATAATAAGGGAAAGGGCATAAAAATAGAGAAATCTAATTCCAACCCCGATGAACTTTATATGTATCGTCAACCCCCGAAGTCCTTAAGTTGTAACAATGACCCGGGAACCTCTAAACCACCAGGTTTTTCTAAACCAATGTGGACAACGACGGCTCGTATTAGGGGAACATCATATATCCCTAGAAACTTGGCAAAACGAACCAAAACCGAAGAAGAAGAAACGAGCGAGTCGGAATAAGATAGTTGTATTCGTGTGGTGTAATATATGGAATATAGTGTTCTTATGCTTTATGATATATGTAAAAATTGCTTGTATTAATAAGTATTTTTTTTTATGAATCTAACTCTTGTCTATTTTACAGTTTAAAAACACAAAATGGATAGACAACCCAATATTTTAAGAGACCTACCCGGAGACATGATTGATGAAATTTTGTCTAGAGTCGGCCAGAATTCTTCGGCACAACTATTTAAGGCGAGATCAGTTTGTAAGATATTCGAAGAACGTTCCAAGAATGTCTTGGTTTATAAGAGACTTTCGTTTGAAAGATGGGGGATATCACATTGGGAAACCCATAAGTTACGATGTGTTTACTTTGACGCATATATTGCGGGGAACCCAAATGCTATTTTACGCAACGGGTTAAGAAATTATTTTGACTCAATATATCCGAATATTGGACTTCGTGATTTAGAAAAAGCGGCTAACATGCAACATAAAGAAGCATGTTATGCTTACGGATTAGTAATGTTCGCTTCTCACCAAAGTGAGAACAAGAACATCGGGCTACAACTATTAAACAAAACGTTCCCTCAAGTGACGGAGTCGGTAATTGGGGTAAGAAATGAGGTTTTTAGGTTATTACGAGACTGTTGGTCATTACGTAACCCTCGTCCCTTTGACGACGTTACAACACGCTGTCTTATCAACGGCCATAACGGTTATGTTCCACAAGACCAAGGATGGGAAGTAATCCTAGTAAAACCAGAATGCATGACTTGTTTCTGGACGTATGAATTACGTGTCTTTATTGCCTTTGCTGAACGACTTGTGTACTAGCTAGAATTGTCTTCACAACTATGTTGTATCAAAGTTATTGTGTGCTATATTTCATGCTTTATGTAAAATAAACGGTATTGTAAGTTTGTAAAATATTGTATAAAAGTTTGAACGCGAAATATTATTACAATCAGTTTTTCATATAGAATTGTAGTAGTTGAATTGTATATTAGCTACTAAGTATGAACTTAACGGGTAGGTACTACCCGAATTTAAACTTATAAAATGCTAATATGAAGAAAAAGCTTTTATAAATGAGTTCATATTATGCTACGAAATACTATTAACTACTCTTAATATTCTGTATGATTAACTTGTTCCATTTAACTATTTTGAAGGAAATGGCACCGACTACTCGACACACCGTGAATATGAATGAAGAGGAATTCCGTACTTTTCTAGCTTCAAACATAGCCGCAGTACAGGCTGCGCTATATACCAACAATAACCTTGGATCTGGCAGTACAGGAAATCGTGTAGGATGCACCTACAAAGAATTCACTGCCTGCAAACCTTTGGAATTTGATGGAACCGAAGGACCGATCGGATTGAAACGGTGGACCGAGAAGGTTGAATCGGTGTTTGCCATAAGTAAGTGTACTGAAGAGGACAAAGTGAAGTACGCTACGCATACCTTCACAGGTTCTGCGTTAACATGGTGGAATACCTATCTAGAGCAAGTGGGACAAGATGATGCGTACGCACTACCGTGGTCAGCATTCAAGCACTTGATGAACGAGAAATACCGTCCCAGAACCGAGGTCAATAAGCTCAAGACAGAACTTAGAGGGTTACGAACCCAAGGATTTGATATTACCACGTACGAAAGACGATTCACAGAATTGTGCCTATTGTGTCCGGGAGCATTCGAAGATGAGGAAGAGAAGATCGACGCGTTTGTGAAAGGATTACCGGAAAGAATCCAAGAAGATATAAGTTCACACGAGCCCGCCTCCATACAACAGGCATGTAGAATGGCTCACAAACTAGTGAACCAGATTGAAGAAAGAATTAAAGAACAGACTGCTGAAGAGGCCAATGTGAAGCAAGTCAAAAGAAAGTGGGAGGAAAACGGTGATAAGAATCACCAATACAACAACAGCAATTACAACAATAATCGCAACAATTATCCCAACAATCGCAACATCAATCGCAACTACAACAAACGGCCCAACAACAACAACAACAACAACAACAACAACAACAACAACAACTACAACAATCATCCCAACAACAATAATAACCGCAACAACAACAACAATCAGAAGCAGCTATGCCAAAGGTGTGAAAAGAATCACTCGGGGTTCTGCACCAAATTTTGCAACAAGTGTAAAAGAAATGGTCATAGCGCGGCGAAGTGTGAGGTCTACGGACCAGGGGTTAATAGAACGAAAGGAACAAATGGTGTCGGAACGAGTAATGGCGGAGCAAGTAGTGTCGGAGCAAGTTATGCCAATGTAGTTTGTTATAAATGTGGAAAACCAGGCCACATTATTAGAAATTGCCCGAACCAGGAGAACACGAATGGACAAGGCCGTGGAAGAGTTTTCAATATTAATGCGGTAGAGGCACAGGAAGACCCGGAGCTTGTTACGGGTACGTTTCTTATTGACAATAAATCTGCTTACGTTTTATTTGATTCGGGTGCGGATAGAAGCTATATGAGTAGAGATTTTTGTGCTAAATTAAGTTGTCCATTGACGCCTTTGGATAGTAAATTTTTACTCGAATTAGCAAATGGTAAATTAATTTCAGCAGATAATATATGTCGGAATCGAGAAATTAAACTGGTTAGCGAAACATTTAAGATTGATTTGATACCAGTAGAGTTAGGGAGTTTTGATGTGATAATCGGTATGGACTGGTTGAAAGAAGTGAAAGCGGAGATCGTTTGTTACAAAAATGCAATTCGCATTATACGAGAAAAAGGAAAACCCTTAATGGTGTACGGAGAAAAGGGCAACACGAAGCTACATCTTATTAGTAATTTGAAGGCACAAAAACTAATAAGAAAAGGTTGCTATGCTGTTCTAGCACACGTCGAGAAAGTACAAACTGAAGAAAAGAGCATCAATGATGTTCCCATTGCAAAAGAATTTCCCGATGTATTTCCGAAAGAATTACCGGGATTACCCCCACATCGATCCGTTGAATTTCAAATAGATCTTGTACCAGGAGCTGCACCAATAGCTCGTGCTCCTTACAGACTCGCACCCAGCGAGATGAAAGAACTGCAAAGCCAATTACAAGAACTTTTAGAGCGTGGTTTCATTCGACCAAGCACATCACCGTGGGGAGCTCCTGTTTTGTTTGTCAAGAAGAAAGATGGTACATTCAGGTTGTGTATCGACTACCGAGAGTTGAACAAACTTACCATCAAGAACCGCTACCCACTACCGAGAATCGACGACTTATTTGATCAACTACAAGGCTCGTCTGTTTATTCAAAGATTGACTTACGTTCCGGGTATCATCAAATGCGGGTGAAAGAAGATGATATTCCAAAGACTGCTTTCAGAACACGTTACGGTCATTACGAGTTTATGGTCATGCCGTTTGGTTTAACTAATGCACCAGCTGTGTTCATGGACCTTATGAACCGAGTGTGTGGACCATACCTTGACAAGTTTGTCATTGTTTTCATTGATGACATACTTATTTACTCAAAGAATGACCAAGAACACGGTGAACATTTGAGAAAGGTGTTAGAAGTATTGAGGAAGGAAGAATTGTACGCTAAGTTTTCAAAGTGTGCATTTTGGTTGGAAGAAGTTCAATTCCTCGGTCACATAGTGAACAAAGAAGGTATTAAGGTGGATCCGGCAAAGATAGAAACTGTTGAAAAGTGGGAAACCCCGAAAACTCCGAAACACATACGCCAGTTTTTAGGACTAGCTGGTTACTACAGAAGGTTCATCCAAGACTTTTCCAGAATAGCAAAACCCTTGACTGCATTAACGCATAAAGGGAAGAAATTTGAATGGAATGATGAACAAGAGAAAGCGTTTCAGTTATTGAAGAAAAAGCTAACTACGGCACCTATATTGTCATTGCCTGAAGGGAATGATGATTTTGTGATTTATTGTGACGCATCAAAGCAAGGTCTCGGTTGTGTATTAATGCAACGAACGAAGGTGATTGCTTATGCGTCTAGACAATTGAAGATTCACGAACAAAATTATACGACGCATGATTTGGAATTAGGCGCGGTTGTTTTTGCATTAAAGACTTGGAGGCACTACTTATATGGGGTCAAAAGTATTATATATACCGACCACAAAAGTCTTCAACACATATTTAATCAGAAACAACTGAATATGAGGCAGCGTAGGTGGATTGAATTATTGAATGATTACGACTTTGAGATTCGTTACCACCCGGGAAAGGCAAATGTGGTAGCCGATGCCTTGAGCAGGAAGGACAGAGAACCCATTCGAGTAAAATCTATGAATATAATGATTCATAATAACCTTACTACTCAAATAAAGGAGGCGCAACAAGGAGTTTTAAAAGAAGGAAATTTAAAGGATGAAATACCCAAAGGATCGGAGAAGCATCTTAATATTCGGGAAGACGGAACCCGGTATAGGGCTGAAAGGATTTGGGTACCAAGATTTGGAGATATGAGAGAAATGGTACTTAGAGAAGCTCATAAAACCAGATACTCAATACATCCTGGAACGGGGAAGATGTACAAGGATCTCAAGAAACATTTTTGGTGGCCGGGTATGAAAGCCGATGTTGCTAAATATGTAGGAGAATGTTTGACGTGTTCTAAGGTCAAAGCTGAGCATCAGAAACCATCAGGTCTACTTCAACAACCCGAAATCCCGGAATGGAAATGGGAAAACATTACCATGGATTTCATCACTAAATTGCCAAGGACTGCAAGTGGTTTTGATACTATTTGGGTAATAGTTGATCGTCTCACCAAATCAGCACACTTCCTACCAATAAGAGAAGATGACAAGATGGAGAAGTTAGCACGACTGTATTTGAAGGAAGTCATCTCCAGACATGGAATACCAATCTCTATTATCTCTGATAGGGATGGCAGATTTATTTCAAGATTCTGGCAGACATTACAGCAAGCATTAGGAACTCGTCTAGACATGAGTACTGCCTATCATCCACAAACTGATGGGCAGAGTGAAAGGACGATACAAACGCTTGAAGACATACTACGAGCATGTGTTATTGATTTCGGAAACAGTTGGGATCGACATCTACCGTTAGCAGAATTTTCCTACAACAACAGCTACCATTCAAGCATTGAGATGGCGCCGTTTGAAGCACTTTATGGTAGAAAGTGTAGGTCTCCGATTTGTTGGAGTGAAGTGGGGGATAGACAGATTACGGGTCCGGAGATTATACAAGAAACTACCGAGAAGATCATCCAAATTCAACAACGGTTGAAAACCGCCCAAAGTCGACAAAAGAGCTACGCTGACATTAAAAGAAAAGATATAGAATTTGAAATTGGAGAGATGGTCATGCTTAAAGTTGCACCTTGGAAAGGCGTTGTTCGATTTGGTAAACGAGGGAAATTAAATCCAAGGTATATTGGACCATTCAAGATTATTGATCGTGTCGGACCAGTAGCTTACCGACTTGAGTTACCTCAACAACTCGCGGCTGTACATAACACTTTCCACGTCTCGAATTTGAAGAAATGTTTTGCTAAAGAAGATCTCACTATTCCGTTAGATGAAATCCAAATCAATGAAAAACTCCAATTCATCGAAGAACCCGTCGAAATAATGGATCGTGAGGTTAAAAGACTTAAGCAAAACAAGATACCAATTGTTAAGGTTCGATGGAATGCGCGTAGAGGACCCGAGTTCACCTGGGAGCGTGAAGATCAGATGAAGAAGAAATACCCGCATCTATTTCCAGAAGATTCGTCAACACCTTCAACAGCTTAAAATTTCGGGACGAAATTTATTTAACGGGTAGGTACTGTAGTGACCCGAACTTTTCCATGTTTATATATATTAATTGAGATTGATGTTTACATGATTAAATGTTTCCAACATGTTAAGCAATCAAACTTGTTAAGACTTGATTAATTGAAATATGTTTCATATAGACAATTGACCACCCAAGTTGACCGGCGATTCACGAACGTTAAAACTTGTAAAAACGACTTGACGATATATATATATGGATATACATATGGTTAACATGAGATTATGATAAGTAAGTATCTCCATAAGTATAATAACAATGAGTTATATACATATAAACAAGACTACTAACTTAAGGATTTCGAAACGAGACATATATGTAACGATTATCGTTGTAACGACATTTAAATGTATATATATCATATTAAGATATATTAATATATCATAATATCATGATAATATGATAATTTAACATCTCATTAGATATAATAAACAATGGGTTAACAACATTAATTGAGATCGTTAACTTAAAGGTTTCAAAACAACACTTACATGTAACGACTAACGATGACTTAACGACTCCGTTAAAATGTATATACATGTAGTGTATTTAGATGTATTAAAATACTTTTGGAAGACTTCAATACATATATCAAAACACTCATACTTAACGAAAATGGTTACAGTTACTTTCCCATTCTTTTCTTTCATCAAGAATTCTAGTCGTATTCTTACCCGTATTATACACAGCTTCAAAACGTACTTACTATGGGTATATACCAATAGGAACTAGCATGGGATTCCACTCTTGATTATGTCATGTATGACTAATCAATTTTAACTTCTACCATGAGCTAGTCAACTAACTAGAACTCCTTTTAACCCCACTCACCACTCACCAATTAACACTCATCATTCACTCCATTTCACTTCCAAATCTCTTTCTAATTCTCTCTCAACACACCCACACTATTATGAACGTATTTTTCCAGTAGTTAATCATCATCTTCATCAAAAATCACTTCAAGAATCAAGCTATAATCATCATAGGAAGAACACTTCAAGAATACTTCAAAAATCCCTTCAAGTTTACTAATTTACTTCCAAGCTTTCTAATCCATTCCAAGTAATCATCTAAGATCAAGAAACCTTTGTTATATACAGTAGGTTATCTTTCTTATTCAAGGTAATATTCATATTCAAACTTTGATTCAATTTCTATAACTATAAACTATCTTAATTCGAGTAAAAATCTTACTTGAACTTGTTTTTGTGTCATGATCCTACTTCAAGAACTTTCAAGCCATCCAAGATCCTTTGAAGCTAGATCATTTCTTGTCACTTCCAGTAGGTTTACCTACTAAACTTGAGGTAGTAATGATGATCATAACATCATTCGATTCATATATATAAAACTATCTTATTCGAAGGTTTAAACTCATAATCACTAGAACATAGTTTAGTTAATTCTAAACTTGTTCGCAAACAAAAGTTAATCCTTCTAACTTGACTTTTAAAATTAACTAAACACATGTTATATATCTATATGATATGCTAACTTAATGATTTAAAACCTGGAAACACGAAAAACACCGTAAAACCGGATTTACGCCGTCGTAGTAACACCGCGGGCTGTTTTGGGTTAGTTAATTAAAAACTATGATAAACTTTGATTTAAAAGTTGTTATTCTGAGAAAATGATTTTTATTATGAACATGAAACTATATCCAAAAATTATGGTTAAACTCAAAGTGGAAGTATGTTTTCTAAAATGGTCATCTAGACGTCGTTCTTTCGACTGAAATGACTACCTTTACAAAAACGACTTGTAACTTATTTTTCCGACTATAAACCTATACTTTTTCTGTTTAGATTCATAAAATAGAGTTCAATATGAAATCATAGCAATTTGATTCACTCAAAACGGATTTAAAATGAAGAAGTTATGGGTAAAACAAGATTGGATAATTTTTCTCATTTTAGCTACGTGAAAATTGATAACAAATCTATTCCAACCATAACTTAATCAACTTGTATTGTATATTATGTAATCTTGAGATACCATAGACACGTATACAATGTTTCGACCTATCATGTCGACCCATCTATATAATATATTTTGGAACAACCATAGACACTCTATATGCAGTAATGTGGGAGTTAGCTATACAGGGTTGAGGTTGATTCCAAAATAATATATATAGTTTGAGTTGTGATCAATACTGAGATACGTATACACTGGGTCGTGGATTGATTCAAGATAATATTTATCGATTTATTTCTGTACATCTAACTGTGGACAACTAGTTGTAGGTTACTAACGAGGACAGCTGACTTAATAAACTTAAAACATCAAAATATATTAAAAGTGTTGTAAATATATTTTGAACATACTTTAATATACATGTATATATTGTTATAGGTTCGTGAATCAACAGCGGCCAAGTCTTACTTCTCGACGAAGTAAAAATCTGTGAAAGTGAGTTATAGTCCCACTTTTAAAATCTAATATTTTTGGGATGAGAATACATGCAGGTTTTATAAATGATTTACAAAATAGACACAAGTACGTGAAACTACATTCTATGGTTGAATTATCGAAATCGAATATGCCCCTTTTTATTAAGTCTGGTAATCTAAGAATTAGGGAACAGACACCCTAATTGACGCGAATCCTAAAGATAGATCTATTGGGCTTAACAAACCCCATCCAAAGTACCGGATGCTTTAGTACTTCGAAATTTATATCATATCCGAAGGGTGTCCCGGAATGATGGGGATATTCTTATATATGCATCTTGTTAATGTCGGTTACCAGGTGTTCACCATATGAATGATTTTTATCTCTATGTATGGGATGTGTATTGAAATATGAAATCTTGTGGTCTATTGTTACGATTTGATATATATAGGTTAAACCTATAACTCACCAACATTTTTTGTTGACGTTTAAAGCATGTTTATTCTCAGGTGAATATTAAGAGCTTCCGCTGTTGCATACTAAAATAAGGACAAGATTTGGAGTCCATGTTTGTATGATATTGTGTAAAAACTGCATTCAAGAAACTGATTTCGATGTAACATATTTGTATTGTAAACCATTATGTAATGGTCGTGTGTAAACAGGATATTTTAGATTATCATTATTTGATAATCTACGTAAAGCTTTTTAAACCTTTATTTATGAAATAAAGGTTATGGTTTGTTTTAAAAATGAATGCAGTCTTTGAAAAACGTCTCATATAGAGGTCAAAACCTCGCAACGAAATCAATTAATATGGAACGTTTTTAATCAATAAGAACGGGACATTTCACATATGAACAATGCTTCTATGAAAATCTAACCTAGATGTATAATGAACCCTAGAATTAGTCATTGTTAAATTAATGCATAGATAGGTACTACTACAATCGTTTCTAAGTTGTTCTTCAAGAACAATTTTGATTGTTTGCATCAATTCAAGTTTTGACTTACTCTAGTTAGGGTTTCTTCATAACCCTAATTCATCATACAAACACAATTGAATGCTAGGAAAGCAAGGATTAATCATACCGAAAGTAAGAATTGAAATTGATGGAATGAGCGTTCTTCTCCGTGCGGTCGATTTCCTCAGCCGTGTGTAGGTGTATGTGTTTTGAAGTGGGTTGAAAAGAAATAAAAGTGAGGGTTTAATTTAATTTAAAACAGAATCAGGCCACGCACGGTCAAAGCACGGTCGACCATGGTGTTTGCCGTGCAGATATTTTTACACGTACATGACAGGAGTCTGCGGTCGTGTATACGGTCAGCCGTGCTGCTGCCGTGGATCCTTCTGATCACTTATTTCTTCACTTCATCTTTCTTCGAGCGCATTTTGACGATTCTTAGGTTCTATAGAATACTTGAGGACAAGTTTTCTTTTCCTAACATTGAATGATTACATCCTCCCGATGTTTAATCATCAATGACACGTAATATATATATATATATATATATATATATATATATATATATATATATATATATATATATATATATATATTCATATTTAATCATTCACATAGTATACACAAAACACATCAATCTAGAATTTAGCATGCAATACCTATTTTCACATAAACACACAATCCTTAGGCAAGTAAGCTTCCTACACTAATCTTTTAAGATCACTTTTCAAAAACAATTTTGCATTTGTAAGAAAAACCTTTCATTAATACAAAGTCATTTTGAGAAGGTTATTCTCATTAGCATTTTGATCATTGATTTTGATTGATTTTAAGATTACCCAATCCTTGACTTATCCATATCATGGAATTGCTAGCTTGGTCCATTTTTTTCCATATTCTCAATTTTCCTAATAATAGACAATGGACTTTGATTACAAGATTTGTGTTTGCTAGAGTCGTGACATATATTCATTTCATGTTTATCTCTTGATGAATCACAAATAGTTATTCTTTCAAGTTTTCTTTTCAAGGTGTTATTTTCATCAATTAAAACTTTGTTAAGTTATCTAACTTTGTGTAATTCTTTCTCCAAAAGTTTTACCTTCTCACGACTACTATCATACACAAATTTAATAGTCTTGTAATCATCTAACAATTCTTCATAATTAGAAGGATAGAATACATGTACCTCATTGCAATTCATGCTTGAGACATCATCTTCTTTGAATGGAGATTCAACCTCTTCTTCACTTTGACCATCTTGATCCAAATCATTCAAAGAACTCATGAGGCAAAAGTCTTCATTTCCATTCAACCCTTTTGCTTAAGAATCACCAACCTTTTCCAAATCCTTTCCAATTCCTTTACCCTTTAAACTCCTAGAGTTTAAATCTTCTTGAGAACATAGTGAATCCCAACATTCTTTAGCACTTTCACATGAAATTATCTTTAACCTTTCTTCACTAGGAAGAATTCCATGAAGTAGTGAAATTGTATCAAATTGTTTCAAAACATCATTGTTTTGAAATGTTGACTTCACTAGCCTTGAACTAGCTTGTGGTACAAAGTCTCCTACTTTGATTATTCTCCACAAGTAGTAATCCTTGGATTTGAGATAAGACTCAAATCTTAATTTCCACACATCAATATTCATCTTATCAAAGATTGGTGCTTCTTTCACCAATTCTTCCAAGTATCCCATAGTTTGAGTTGATCCGAGAATCATTGACTCAAGTTTTTGCACAAAACGAATTTTGATGCTTCCGCGATCGTTTATAGCGCAATGATTTGATCAACCGCTCTGATACCAATTGTAAGTAACTAGAGGGGGGGGGAATAGTTACTTAATAAGTTTTTAACACTTTTTCGATTGATCACCAAATTCGATTCAACTTTGATCAACCTACTCAACTCAAACTTGATGTGTGTAGTGTATATGTTCAAAATGATAAATGAAGTAATGTAAAGAACATAGACACAAGGATTTATAGTGGTTCGGGTGGATGTTAACTAATCCACCTTAATCCACTCCCCGATTACACTAATCGGTATTTGTTGCTTCACTAAGCACTTTTCTCCAAACCCGGTAGAGATCCGATTTACAAGTCTTCAACTTCTTTGGTAGACAACAAACCTAATCTTTCTATCCCTTTGAAAGATCAACTCCAACCTAGATCAACTTGTCTTCACCTTGGACAAGTATTAATCTCTAAATAAGATTAATCAACTTTCTAAGTCCCTTTAAGGAAGTAGATCACTAAGCTAGCCTATGCTTCTACTAATTGAAGTTACAAGACTTATACACTTTGAAATGGTGATCCTAATACAATACTAGGACATACATTACATTAAGTAAACTCACAAGATAAATGATTTTGATTAGTAAGTTTACAACAACCCAATTCTATATCTATAAGATCATAGAATCTTCTCTTGCTTGATCACATTTGAGTAGTAATTGATGCACTTGTGATCACTGGAAATAAGCCTTTGAAAAATGCAAGAGGGTCACCTTCAAATGCTCTTAAATATTTTTCTTTTATAGTGAGATTCAAAAAGTAGCCGTTGACACACGGTTGCCATCAGGGTCAACCGTGGTGCGACCGTGCGTGCTCCAGTCCAAATTTGGTATTCGTTATATAGCCGTTTGACTCAAATTTAAACACTACATTTTGGCACCTTTACTCCTTCTAGCACCTGCAAAAGAAACCAAACATCCTATACAAGTACTATATGCATTAAGTGTGTGAGATTTGGTCTTAATGCATGAAAGTGACTAATCATTCCAAAAGTGGTAAACCCAACATTCTTGGAGAAGTGTCTTGATTGATATTTTAGGAAATCTCAGTTTGGTAAAGACTTAGTTAGTCACTTTAATGCCCTTGGTTCAATTCTAAAGACTAGTCACTATGTCATTAACTTCCTAGTTTCAATTAATCACAAGTCATGTCCTCTTTGAGTTTAATTAGAGATTAATTGAATGATGTCTCTATAAGATAATCATGAAGTATGTAGAGACATTAAGGTTAAATTATTCTTAAATAAGCAATCACACTTAGTTACTTAGACTAGACCAAATAGACAATTGACTCTAATTTCATTATAAACCATTTTACACTTAATCTATTGGAGTAGGTTAGTTACTTGAATCCTAACTAATGAGCACATAACAAACATATTAATTAAGTTGACAAGTTTATGAGTATTAAGCATATTGACAAGTAGCAAGTAATACTCACATAGCAAGAGAGAGTAATTCTAGGATCAATCATATAGATACTTGCACAACTTATAATTCAAGCACTTAATAAGTTTAATTTGCAATATAACATATTGCTTGATTAATGTGTAAGCACACATTAATGTCCAACACATGCACAAGGGAAGAGCAATCTCTAGTTGGGACTTGGTGACCATCCTAAATGTATCTAAGTATGTTTTAGGATTACAAGTCATTACTAGTTAACCTTGAGAGCATTGTTCCTCGTTTAGCCTTAATTAATCACTAAGTCATTTCTAATAGTAATCATTTTTCTAGTGACATTGGCTTAAGTGTGTTGATACTTGATGATCATACTAAGGATATCTAGATAAGAATTAAGATCACAAGTTGTTGATTAACACTTATGTGTTATGCCTAATCTTGGTTAATTTATCATTAAGATGTCATTAGGCGTAATTAATCACAATTAGTGTTTTTATGACCAAAACTCGGTTGAGTATGAAGAAGGCATCTATTCTAAGCATGTTGAGAAAGGTTTCATGAATTATAGATGTCAGGAACTAGTCAAACTTTATTTGGTCGAAAATGGTAACAGTGAAAACTGCGGTCGCACTGCGGTTGACCGTGGTGGCGATCGTGCAACTTGTTTTCACAAAACTGCGTTGCAATTCAGTTTGGGGTTTCACGGTTGGCTATGCGGTCGACCGTACCTCGACCGTGTGTTTAGCTGAACTTTTGATTTCATTTTTTAACTTATGCTTGACTTGGTCGTTTGCAAGATAAAGTATGGATTAGTGACCTTGCGTGTTTTATGTTAAGATGTCAGTCATCACTTATGCATATGTTGTGTCATCATCAAAACATATTCTTTGGTTAATCATACTTAAGTTTATCGTTTAGTGCATTAACCCACATTCAACCAACAAACCCTAATTTTAACCCATTTCAAAATTGGTCTTTCAAATATACCCAAATGGGTTCCAACACTTTCATAATCACTAACACTAGTGATTACACCCACTTTACAAGCCCTACACATGGCCAAGTTAGTTTCCAAACCCAAAACCCACCAGCAACAATATAAAACCCGATTACTAGCTCCTAACTTCCATTAAAGAGATAGGTGGGTTTTCTCAAGAACCTTTAAGCTCAAACCCTAACATGAACACCATATCAAACAATTAAAATGGGAAGTTAGAACTTACCACAACAACCACAACGTAGCCAGGAACGAGGTGAACAACTTTAACTCTTGAGCTTTCACCCGAATCGACCTTCTTCTTCCCCAAATGCAACTTTCTCACTCTAAAATGGGGTTTCTCTTTCTAGGGTTTTGAGAGGATGAGGAGATGAAGATGAAATGAGGATGTGGATAAGGTTTATCCAGATTTAAGGCCTCAAAACCGTTCATGACATGAAAAGATCAAAGTGCCCTTCATTTAACCTCTTTAAAAATAGAAAAGAATGCTGATGCAGGTCTTTGCACGGCGTGCCACCTAACTGGCACGTCGTGCCACTTAGGTTCTGAATTTGCTGATGTTGGCCTTGTCATGGCTTGCTACTTTCTTGGCACGGCGTGTCACTCTGAAACTAATTTTGCTGAATTTTGCTTTGGCACGACGTGCCACTTTCTTGGTACGGCGTGCCACTCTGAAACTGAATGTGATGTATAAAATTAAATATTCATACGCCACAATTGATACACCCAATCATAATTGAGGTAAACTTACCATATTTTTTTTTTAAAAAGCAAGTATTGTATTTCCATTATCACAAGATTGGGCAAGACTAAAGCTTGCAACATTACAAAAATTTTGGTTTGCAAGGAAGCAAACCAAATCCAAATAAAACTAAAACATGAGTTTAAAGTTCACAACCCTAAATACATCATTACACGAACTAATTAAATTATTACAATAACAAGTAACTACTAGGGTCGTTTATCCACGAGAGGCAATCAATTTTCTTTTTCTTCAATCTTTTTGTTCACTCGAAAGACTTGACTTGTATCTCATTCAAGGCCACCGGCGGACTCCATCTTTTACCCCGAAAAACCATCTCGTTTTTATTTTTCCAAATTAGGTATGTACATACCCACTCAATCACTTGCCAAATTTCTCTTTCGATAGTGGATGAAGAATTTGGACCATTTCCCCTTATTATTTCGGAGACGCTAAGGTTGTTCATGTTTCCAAGTCCCCACCACCCAAAAACTCGATCCCAAACTTTCAATGCACATTTACAAAAAATTAGAGAATGCTCTACGGTTTCTATATCATCATCACATAACGGACACCTTACACTATACAAATCTATCCCCCTTTTGTCAAGCTCGACTTTAACGGGTAATCTTTTTTTGCATACCCGCCAAACAAATATCTCTAACTTCTTTGGTACCAAATTATTGCGCATAGTTTCTTCAACATTTGGATTTGTAATTAAAAGATCATCAATAATAAGGGATAAAGATCGAACAGTGAAATTATCGTTATATGCTAATGTCCAGGAACACGTATCGCTTCCCGAATTCTCGAATTCATAACTCGAAATTAGTTCCAGCAGCTCCAAATATTCAGTATGCGTTCGGCCAGAGGGTTCACGCAACCAGTTGCTTCTCAGCTTCGGTCTAACAGCATCAAAGACGATCCGATCAACAACTCGTGCATCACTTTCAGCTTCTAGGCGATCATATCTTGAGAATATTGATTTAAGCATTCCATTATACAACCACTTTGAGTCCCAGAATTTTAGAGTTGAATTTTTGCTAACTTTTTTCACGAAAGAATTCTTGTAGTCGACACCCAATTCTTCAATATGTGTACCTGTAAGAACAATATTTTTCCACACACTTGTTCTTAAAGAGCGAATTGCTTCACTCTCTAATTCCAAGCCACCACATGAACCATAAATACTTTGAACTATTTTTGCCCATAAAGAGTCGGTTTCGGTAATAAACCTCCACCACCATTTACCCAATAAAGAAAGATTTTTACTTTTTAAAAGCCCAATGTTTAACACACCCCCCCCCACCCCCTCCCCCGTTTTCGTATGTAGTAACCACATTTTCCCACTTAACCCACGAAATTTTAGTATTTTCATCCGACCCGCCCCAAAAAAACACTCGCCTCACACTCTCAAGGATTTTTAGCACATTAGTCGGGGCACGAAATGTAACGACCCTGACTTTTCCATCTTTAATTAATAATGGTTATTATTAATACTTGTGATTAAACGAATGTATGTGATTACATTTACTTGTTACCATGATACACCATACTTGACTTTAAATGCCCGAAACGTCTTTGTGATACACGAAACTTTCACGAATAATATTTTTTGATATTATTTGCATTCATGATTAAGTTTATTAATCATTTTAATTAACTATGGTTATTGGTTAATTACTTGGGCTTTTGTTGGATTAACTTGTTAGTTACTTGAACTTGGGCCTTTATTAGTATTAATGGACCTATGAAGCCCACCCTACTTCTTTAGTGGACTTATTAGCCCATACTTACATGTAAGTAACCCATTTAAGTGTAACTAGTTAGTTTAAGGTAATAGGAATCTAGTTACCACCTTATCCCCATGCAAACTCCCTTATTATCTAACTTTTTAAGGCTTTACCATGCATAAACTAGTAGACAAATCCCTCCCCTCATTCCTTGCCAAAACCGTCACCTAGTACACATGGGGAGGAGGTTTTGATTCATTTTTTTGTATTACTTCTCATCTTGCTCTCTCACATTTCACATACACACTTTCACTTGCAATTTTTCTCTCATTTCTTTCTCTCTTTTCTCTCTAACTCTTGTAAGTATTATGAGGCTTTTCTTCTCTTCTTTTTTTCTTGTTAAAACCGTAACCCAACATCTCATAATCATCATCATTACTTGTTGTTATTGTTGATTAATTACTTACTTGTTAGTTGTTGTTATTTACTTACTAGTTTTCAAGAACCAAATGTAAAACCCCAGCTTAACATGACCACAATATTGTCCGCTTTGCCCGAAGGCGCACGGATTTTTCTTGGCGACCACACACGAGAAGCACTTTCCCAGGAGGTCACCCATCCTGGTAGTGCTCTCGCCCGAGCACGCTTAACCACAACGTACTCGCACTTCTACTCAACCTGTGATCCCAAAATGCGTTGTGTCATTTAAGCGTGAGTATTACCTTATAATCCCATGATCACTCATGTTCGTGGGCGATGTGGGATTTGCCTAGGGTGTTACATTTACCCCCCTTAGGGACTTATCGTCCTCGATGAGGTTTGCCCCACCACCCCCAACGGCACATGAGTGGCTCTGACACCATTCTGTAACACCCCAGCTTAGCATGACCACAATATTGTCCGCTTTTCTCGCAGGCGCACGGCTTTTTCTTGGCGACCACACACGAGAAGCACTTTCCCAGGAGGTCACCCATCCTGGTAGTGCTCTCGCCCGAGCACGCTTAACCACAACGTACTCGCACTTCTACTCAACCTGTGATCCCAAAACGCGTTGTGTCATTTAAGCGTGAGTATTACCTTATAATCCCATGATCACTCATGTTCGTGGGCGATGTGGGATTTGCCTAGGGTGGTACACCAAACTTGTTAGTTTGTTCTTCATTTATCTTGTATTTACAAGAACACACAAGAACATAAACTTTCTAGTTTATGTTCTACACTTAATATGTTAAAAGATTTTAAGTTCATGGTTGTAGAATCATTACTTGTAAGTCATGTTTGTAAACTTAAAGTTTACATTCTTAAAGATCAAACTTTGGTTTGGATCTTTAAAGTATGAACAACCCATGAACTAGTTACTTGTTTACTTAGTTTATTTCTTTATATTATGTACTTTAATTTCATGTTTGTTGGTTTAAATGGTCAAGTATTACAAGTTAGTCTTGATCTCATACTTTCTTGAACTAAAATTAACTTTAAAAGTACAAGAACATGTAAGTAAGCTTTCTTTAATTATAACTTGGTACACTTATGTTAGATCTAGACTTTTGGGTCTTGGATCTTCAAGATCTAACTAAGAACTATGTTCTACATCTTAAGATCTTGATTAGTTAGTTTACTTTCAAATTTGTAGTTCAAAATTACTTTTATATTTCATGTATGTGTTAAATCTAAGACTTTGATGTAACTTTGGTTCATCAAAACACTTGCAACACTTAAATGAGTTGTGCTACATGTCTTGGACTTACACAAGTGTTATGATGGTGAAACCTTGGTTAAGATGATGCAAACACATCAACGAGTTGTACACTTGAAACTATATGCGTCAAGGATGAGAACCGTGATAAGCATCGAACACCAAGGACCACCGGAACCTACTTTTTTACTGTTTTTGTGTCTGACCCGTACGACCTGTGAAATGTCTCGTTCTTATTGATTAAAAACGTTCCATATTAATTGATTTCGTTGCGAGATTTTGACCTCTATATGAGACGTTTTTCAAAGACTGCATTCATTTTAAAACAAACCATAACCTTTATTTCATAAATAAAGGTTTAAAAGCTTTACGTAGATTATCAAATAATGATAATCTAAAATATCCTGTTTACACACGACCATTACATAATGGTTTACAATACAAATATGTTACATCGAAATCAGTTTTTTGAATGCAGTTTTTACACAATATCATACAAACATGGACTCCAAATCTTGTCCTTATTTTAGTATGCAACAGCGGAAGCTCTTAGTATTCACCTGAGAATAAACATGCTTTAAACGTCAATAAAAATGTTGGTGAGTTATAGGTTTAACCTATATATATCAAATCGTAACAATAGACCACAAGATTTCATATTTCAATACACATCCCATACATAGAGATAAAAATCATTCATATGGTGAACACCTGGTAACCGACATTAACAAGATGCATATATAAGAATATCCCCATCATTCCGGGACACCCTTCGGATATGATATAAATTTCGAAGTACTAAAGCATCCGGTACTTTGGATGAGGTTTGTTAGGCCCAATAGATCTATCTTTAGGATTCGCGTCAATTAGGGTGTCTGTTCCCTAATTCTTAGATTACCAGACTTAATAAAAAGGGGCATATTCAATTTCGATAATTCAACCATAGAATGTAGTTTCACGTACTTGTGTCTATTTTGTAAATCATTTATAAAACCTGCATGTATTCTCATCCCAAAAATATTAGATTTTAAAAGTGGGACTATAACTCACTTTCACAGATTTTTACTTCGTCGGGAAGTAAGACTTGGCCACTGGTTGATTCATGAACCTATAACAATATAAACATATATATCAAAGTATGTTCAAAATATATTTATAATACTTTTAATACATTTTGATGTTTTAAGTTTATTAAGTCAGCTGTCCTCGTTAGTAACCTACAACTAGTTGTCCACAGTTAGATGTACAGAAATAAATCGATAAATATTATCTTGAATCAATCCATGACCCAGTGTATACGTATCTCAGTATTGATCACAACTCAAACTATATATATATTTTGGAATCAACCTCAACCCTGTATAGCTAACTCCAACATTCACATATAGAGTGTCTATGGTTGTTCCGCAATATATATATAGATGGGTCGACATGATAGGTCGAAACATTGTATACGTGTCTATGGTATCTCAAGATTACATAATATACAATATAAGTTGATTAGGTTATGGTTGGAATAGATTTATTACTAACTTTCACGTAGGTAAAATGAGTAGTTTTTATCAATCTTGTTTTACTCGCCATTTCTTCGTTTCTAATCCGTTTTGAGTGATTCCAGTGGTCACGGTTTCGTATTGAACTTAACTTTATGAATCTAAATAGAAAAAGTATAAGTTTATAGTCGAAAATACAAGTTACAAGTCATTTTTGAAAGAGGTAGTCATTTCCGTCGAAAGAACGACATCTTGATGACCATTTTGAAAAACATACTTTCACTTTGAGTTTAACCATGATTTTTGGATATAGTTTCATATTCATAAGAAAAATCATTTTTCCAGAAGTATAGCTTTTAAATCAAAGTTCTTCTTAGCTTTTAATTATCCCAACCAAAACAGCCCCCGGTTTTACTACGACGGCGTATATCCAGTTTTATGGTGTTTATCGTGTTTCCGGGTTTTAAATCATTAAGTTAGCATATCATATAGATATAGAACATGTATTTAGTTGATTTTAAAAGTATAGTTAGGAGGATTAACTTTATTTGCGAACAAGTTTAGAATTAACTAAACTATGTTCTAGTGATTACAAGTTTATAACGTTGAATAAGACAGCTTTTTATGTATGAATCGAATGATGTTATAAACATAATTACTACCTCAAGTTCCTTAGATAACCTACTGGAAATGAGAAAAATGGATCTAGCTTCAAAGGATCCTTGGATGGATTGAAAGTTCTTGAAGCAGAATCATGACACGAAAACAATTTCAAGTAAGATTTCCACTCGAAATAAGATTGTTATAGTTATAGAAATTGAATTAAAGTTTGAATATGATTATTACCTTATATTAGAAAGATAACCTACTGTAAGTAACAAAGGTTTGTTGATCTTGGATGATTACTTGGAATGGATTTAGAAAACTTGGAAGTAAACTTGCAATCTTGGAAGTATTCTTAATTTTATGAAACTAGAACTTTTGGAATTTATGAAGAACACTTAGAACTTGAAGATAGAACTTGAGAGAGATTAATTAGATGAAGAAAATTGAAGAATGAAAGTGTTTGTAGGTGTTTTTGGTCGTTGGTGTATGGATTAGATATAAAGGATATGTAATTTTGTTTTCATGTAAATAAGTCATGAATGATTACTCATATTTTTGTAATTTTATGAGATATTTCATGCTAGTTACCAAATGATGGTTCCCACATGTGTTAGGTGACTCACATGGGCTGCTAAGAGCTGATAATTGGAGTGTATATACCAATAGTACATACATCTAAAAGCTGTGTATTTTACGAGTACGAATACGGGTGCATACGAGTAGAATTGTTGATGAAACTGAACGAGAATGTAATTGTAAGCATTTTTGTTAAGTAGAAGTATTTTGATAAGTGTCTTGAAGTCTTTCAAAAGTGTATGAATACATATTAAAACACTACATGTATATACATTTTAACTGAGTCGTTAAGTCATCGTTAGTCGTTACATGTAAGTGCTGTTTTGAAACCTTTAGGTTAACGATCTTGTTAAGTGTTGTTAACCCAATGTTTATAATATCAAATGAGATTTTAAATTATTATATTATCATGATATTATGATGTATAAATATCTCTTAATATGATATATATACATTAAATGTCATTACAACGATAATCGTTACATATATGTCTCGTTTCAAAATCATTAAGTTAGTAGTCTTGTTTTTACATATGTAGTTCATTGTTAATATACTTAATGATATGTTTACTTATCATAATATCATGTTAACTATATATATATATATCCATGTATATGTCGTCATATAGTTTTTACAAGTTTTAACGTTCATGAATCACCGGTCAACTTGGGTGATCAATTGTCTATATAAAACCTATTTCAATTAATCAAGTCTTAACAAGTTTGATTGCTTAACATGTTGGAAACACTTAGTCATGTAAATAAAAATTTCATTTAATATATATATATATATAAACATGGAAAAGTTCGGGTCACTACAGTACCTACCCGTTAAATAAATTTCGTCCCGAAATTTTAAGTAGTTGGAGGTGTTAACGTATCTTCTGGAAATAAATGCGGGTATTTCTTCTTCATCTGATCTTCTCGTTCCCAGGTGAACTCGGGTCCTCTACGAGCATTCCATCGAACCTTAACAATTGGTATCTTGTTTTGCTTAAGTCTTTTAACCTCACGATCCATTATTTCGACGGGTTCTTCGATGAATTGAAGTTTTTCGTTGATTTGGATTTCATCTAATGGAATAGTGAGATCTTCTTTAGCAAAACATTTCTTCAAATTCAAGACGTGGAAAGTGTTATGTACAGCCGCGAGTTGTTGAGGTAATTCAAGTCGGTAAGCTACTGGTCCGACACGATCAATAATCTTGAATGGTCCAATATACCTTGGATTTAATTTCCCTCGTTTACCAAATCGAACAACGCCTTTCCAAGGTGCAACTTTAAGCATGACCATCTCTCCAATTTCAAATTCTATATCTTTTCTTTTAATGTCAGCGTAGCTCTTTTGTCGACTTTGGGCGGTTTTCAACCGTTGTTGAATTTGGATGATCTTCTCGGTAGTTTCTTGTATTATCTCCGGACCCGTAATATGTCTATCCCCCACTTCACTCCAACAAATCGGAGACCTGCACTTTCTACCATAAAGTGCTTCAAACGGCGCCATCTCAATGCTTGAATGGTAGCTGTTGTTGTAGGAAAATTCTGCTAACGGTAGATGTCAATCCCAACTGTTTCCAAAATCAATAACACATGCTCGTAGCATGTCTTCAAACGTTTATATCGTCCTTTCGCTCTGCCCATCAGTTTGTGGATGATAGGCAGTACTCATGTCTAGACGAGTTCCTAATGCTTGCTGTAATGTCTGCCAGAATCTTGAAATAAATCTGCCATCCCTATCAGAGATAATAGAGATTGGTATTCCATGTCTGAAGACGACTTCCTTCAAATACAGTCGTGCTAACTTCTCCATCTTGTCATCTTCTCTTATTGGCAGGAAGTGTGCTGATTTGGTGAGACGATCAACTATTACCCAAATAGTATCAAAACCACTTGCAGTCCTTGGCAATTTAGTGATGAAATCCATGGTAATGTTTTCCCATTTCCATTCTGGGATTTCGGGTTGTTGAAGTAGACCTGATGGTTTCTGATGCTCAGCTTTGACCTTAGAACACGTCAAACATTCTCCTACGTATTTAGCAACATCGGCTTTCATACCCGGCCACCAAAAATGTTTCTTGAGATCCTTGTACATCTTCCCCGTTCCAGGATGTATTGAGTATCTGGTTTTATGAGCTTCTCGAAGTACCATTTCTCTCATATCTCCAAATTTTGGTACCCAAATCCTTTCAGCCCTATACCGGGTTCCGTCTTCCCGAATATTAAGATGCTTCTCCGATCCTTTGGGTATTTCATCCTTTAAATTTCCCTCTTTTAAAACTCCTTGTTACGCCTCCTTTATTTGAGTAGTAAGGTTATTTTGAATCATTATATTCATATATTTTACTCGAATGGGTTCTCTGTCCTTCCTGCTCAAGGCGTCGGCTACCACATTTGCCTTCCCCGGGTGGTAACGAATCTCAAAGTCGTAATCATTCAACAATTCAATCCACCTACGCTGCCTCATATTCAGTTGTTTCTGATTAAATATGTGCTGAAGACTTTTGTGGTCAGTATATATAATACTTTTGACCCCATATAAGTAGTGCCTCCAAGTCTTTAATGCAAAAAAAACCGCGCCTAATTCCAAATCATGCGTCGTATAATTTTGTTCGTGAATCTTCAATTGTCTAGATGCATAAGCAATCACCTTTGTTCGTTGCATTAATACACAACTGAGACCTTGCTTTGATGCGTCACAATAAATCACAAAATCATCATTCCCTTCAGGCAATGACAATATAGGTGCCGTAGTTAGCTTTTTCTTCAATAACTGGAACGCTTTCTCTTGTTCATCCTTCCATTCAAATTTCTTCCCTTTATGCGTTAATGCAGTCAAGGGTTTTGCTATTCTGGAAAAGTCTTGGATGAACCTTCTGTAGTAACCAGCTAGTCCTAAAAACTGGCGTATGTGTTTCGGAGTTTTCGGGGTTTTCCACTTTTCAACAGTTTCTATCTTTGCCGGATCCACCTTAATACCTTCTTTGTTCACTATGTGACCGAGGAATTGAACTTCTTCCAACCAAAATGCACACTTTGAAAACTTAGCGTACAATTCTTCCTTCCTCAATACTTCTAACACCTTTCTCAAATGTTCACCGTGTTCTTGGTCATTCTTTGAGTAAATAAGTATGTCATCAATGAAAACAATGACAAACTTGTCAAGGTATGGTCTACACACTCGGTTCATAAGGTCCATGAACACAGCTGGTGCGTTAGTCAATCCAAACGGCATAACTATAAACTCGTAATGACCATAACGCGTCCTAAAAGCAGTCTTTGGAATATCATCTTCTTTCACCCGCATTTGATGATACCCGGAACGTAAGTCAATCTTTGAATAAACAGACGAGCCTTGTAGTTGATCAAATAAGTCGTCGATTCTCGGTAGTGGGTAGCGGTTCTTGATGGTAAGTTTGTTCAACTCTCGGTAGTCGATACACAACCTGAATGTACCATCTTTCTTCTTGACAAACAAAACAGGAGCTCCCCACGGTGATGTGCTTGGTCGAATGAAACCACGTTCTAAAAGTTCTTGTAATTGGCTTTGCAGTTCTTTCATCTCGCTGGGTGCGAGTCTGTAAGGAGCACGAGCTATTGGTGCAGCTCCTGGTACAAGATCTATTTGAAATTCAACGGATCGATGTGGGGGTGGTAATTCTTTCGGAAATACATCGGGAAATTCTTTTGCAACGGAAACATCATTAATGCTCTTTTCTTCAGTTTGTACTTTCTCGACGTGTGCTAGAATAGAATAGCAACCTTTTCTTATTAGTTTTTGTGCCTTCAAAATACTAATAAGATGTAGCTTCGTGTTGCCCTTTTCTCCGTACACCATTAAGGGTTTTCCTTTTTCTCGTATAATGCGAATTGCATTTTTGTAACAAATGATCTCTGCTTTCACTTCTTTCAACCAGTCCATACCGATTATCACATCAAAACTCCCTAACTCTACTGGTATCAAGTCAATCTTAAATATTTCGCTACCCAGTTTAATTTCTCGATTCCGACATATATTATCTGCTGAAATTAATTTACCGTTTGCTAATTCGAGTAAAAATTTACTATCCAACAGCGTCAATGGACAACTTAATTTAGCACAAAAATCTCTACTCATATATCTTCTATCCGCACCCGAATCAAATAAAACGTAAGCAGATTTATTGTCAATAAGAAACGTACCCGTAACAAGCTCCGGGTCTTCCTGTGCCTCTGCCACATTAATATTGAAAACTCTTTCGCGGCCTTGTCCATTCGTGTTCTCCTGGTTCGGGCAATTTCTAATAATGTGGCTCGGTTTTCCACATTTATAACAAACTACATTGGCATAACTTGCTCCAACACTACTTACTCCGCCATTACTCGTTCCGACACCATTTGTTCCTTTCGTTCTGTTAACCCCTGGTCCGTAGACCTCACACTTCGCCGCGCTATGACCATTTCTTTTACACTTGTTGCAAAATTTGGTGCAGAACCCCGAGTGATACTTTTCACACCTTTGGCATAGCTGCTTCTGATTGTTGTTGTTGTTGCGGTTGTTATTGTTGTTGGGATGATTGTTGTAGTTGCTGTTGTTGTTGTTGTTGGGCCATTTGTTGTAGTTGCGATTGATGTTGCGATTGTTGGGATAATTGTTGCGATTATTGTTGTAATTGCTGTTGTTGTTGTATTGGTGATTCTTATCACCGTTTTCCTCCCACTTTCTTTTGACTTGCTTCACATTGGCCTCTTCAGCAGTCTGTTCTTTAATTCTTTCTTCAATCTGGTTCACTAGTTTGTGAGCCATTCTACATGCCTGTTGTATGGAGGCGGGCTCGTGTGAACTTATATCTTCTTAGATTCTTTTCGGTAATCCTTTCACAAACGCGTCGATCTTCTCTTCCTCATCTTCGAACGCTCCCGGACACAATAGGCATAATTCTGTGAATCGTCTTTCGTACATGGTAATATCAAATCCTTGGGTTCGTAACCCTCTAAGTTCTATCTTGAGCTTATTGACCTCAGTTCTGGGACGGTACTTCTCGTTCATCAAGTGCTTGAATGCTGACCACGGTAGTGCGTAAGCATCATCTTGTCCCACTTGCTCTAGATAGGTATTCCACTATGTTAACGCAGAACCTATGAAGGTATGTGTAGCGTACTTCACTTTGTCCTCTTCAGTACACTTACTTATGGCAAACACCGATTCAACCTTCTCGGTCCACCATTTCAATCCGATCGGTCCTTCGGTTCCATCAAATTTCAAAGGTTTATAGGCAGTGAATTCTTTGTATGTGCATCCTACACGATTTCCTGTACTGCTAGATCCAAGGTTATTGTTGGTATGTAGAGCAGCCTGTACTGCGGCTATGTTTGAAGCTAGAAAAGTACGGAATTTCTCTTCATTCATATTCACGGTGTGTCGAGTAGTCGGTGCCATTTCCTTCAAAATAGTCAAATGGAACAAGTTAATAATACAGGATATTAAGAGTAGTTAATAGTATTTCGTAGCATAATATGAACTCATTTATAAAAGCTTTTTCTTCATATTAGCGTTTTATAAGTTTAAATTCGGGTAGTACCTACCCGTTAAGTTCATACTTAGTAGCTAATATACAATTCAACTACTACAATTCTATATGAAAACTGATTATAATAATATTTCGCGTTCAAACTTTTATACAATATTTTACAAACTTACAATACCGCTTATTTTACATAAAGCATGAAATATAGCACATAATAAATTTGATACAAGATAGTTGTGAAGATAATTCTAGCTAGTACACAAGTCGTTCAGCAAAGGCAATAAAGACACGTAATTCATACGTCCAGAAACAAGTCATGCATTCTGGTTTTACTAGGACTACTTCCCATCCTTGGTCTTGTGGAACATAACCGTTATGGCCGTTGATAAGACAGCGTGTTGTAACGTCGTCAAAGGGACGAGGGTTACGTAATGTCCAACAGTCCCGTTATTCCGACTCGCTCGTTTCTTCTTCTTCGGTTTTGGTTCGTTTTGCCAAGTTTCTAGGGATATATGATGTTCCCCTAATACTAGCTGTCGTTTTCTACAACGGTTTAGAAAAACCTGGTGGTTTAGAGGTTCCCGGGTCATTGTTACAACTTAAGGACTTTGGGGTTTGACGATACATATAAAGTTCATCGGGGTTGGATTTAGATTTCTCTATTTTTATGCCCTTTCCCTTATTATTTTCTTTTGCCTTTTTAAATTCAGTTGGGTAATTTCTATAACATCATCGGAATTCTCGTCAGAATCCGATTCATCGGAGAATTGGTAATCCTCCCAATATTTTGCTTCCTTGGCGGAAACACCATTGACCATAATTAACCTTGGTCGGTTGGTTGAGGATTTTCTTTTACTTAACCGTTTTATTATTTCCCCCACCGGTTCTATTTCCTCCTCCGGTTCCTCCTCTTCCGGTTCTGATTCTTCTTCCGGTTCTGATTCTTCTTCCGGTTCCTCTTCGGGAACTTGTGAATCAGTCCAATATATATTCGACTCTTTGTTATTATTAGGTGTGTCAATGAGATTTGTGCTAGAGGTAGACATCTATCACACAATATCAAACATGTTAAGAGATTAATATATCACATAATATATACATGTTAATAATATATAGTTTCCAACAAAAATGTTAAGCAATCATTTTTAAAGAAAACACGGTCGAAGTCCAGACTCATTAATGCATCCTAACAAACTCGATAAGACACACTAATGCAAATTTTCTGGTTCTCTAAGACCAATGCTCGGATACCAACTGAAATGTCCCGTTCTTATTGATTAAAAACGTTCCATATTAATTGATTTCGTTGCGAGGTTTTGACCTCTATATGAGACGTTTTTCAAAGACTGCATTCATTTTAAAACAAACCATAACCTTTATTTCATAAATAAAGGTTTAAAAGCTTTACGTAGATCATCAAATAATGATAATCTAAAATATCCTGTTTACACACGACCATTACATAATGGTTTACAATACAAATATGTTACATCGAAATCAGTTTCTTGAATGCAGTTTTTACACAATATCATACAAACATGGACTCCAAATCTTGTCCTTATTTTAGTATGCAACAGCGGAAGCTCTTAGTATTCACCTGAGAATAAACATGCTTTAAACGTCAACAAAAATGTTGGTGAGTTATAGGTTTAACCTATATATATCAAATCGTAACAATAGACCACAAGATTTCATATTTCAATACACATCCCATACATAGAGATAAAAATCATTCATATGGTGAACACCTGGTAACCGACATTAACAAGATGCATATATAAGAATATCCCCATCATTCCGGGACACCCTTCGGATATGATATAAATTTCGAAGTACTAAAGCATCCGGTACTTTGGATGGGGTTTGTTAGGCCCAATAGATCTATCTTTAGGATTCGCGTCAATTAGGGTGTCTGTTCTCTAATTCTTAGATTACCAGACTTAATAAAAAGGGGCATATTCAATTTCGATAATTCAACCATAGAATGTAGTTTCACGTACTTGTATCTATTTTGTAAATTATTTATAAAACCTGCATGTATTCTCATCCCAAAAATATTAGATTTTAAAAGTGGGACTATAACTCACTTTCACAGATTTTTACTTCGTCGGGAAGTAAGACTTGACCACTGGTTGATTCACGAACCTATAACAATATATACATATATATCAAAGTATGTTCAAAATATATTTACAATACTTTTAATACATTTTGATGTTTTAAGTTTATTAAGTCAGCTGTCCTCGTTAGTAACCTACAACTAGTTGTCCACAGTTAGATGTACAGAAATAAATCGATAAATATTATCTTGAATCAATCCACGACCCAGTGTATACGTATCTCAGTATTGATCACAACTCAAACTATATATATATTTTGGAATCAACCTCAACCCTGTATAGCTAACTCCAACATTCACATATAGAGTGTCTATGGTTGTTCCGCAATATATATATATAGATGGGTCGACATGATAGGTCGAAACATTGTATACGTGTCTATGGTATCTCAAGATTACATAATATACAATATAAGTTGATTAGGTTATGGTTGGAATAGATTTATTACTAACTTTCACGTAGGTAAAATGAGTAATTTTTATCAATCTTGTTTTACTCGCCATTTCTTCGTTTCTAATCCGTTTTGAGTGATTCCAGTGGCCACAGTTTCGTATTGAACTTAAATTTATGAATCTAAATAGAAAAAGTATAAGTTTATCGTCAGAAATACAAGTTACAAGTCGTTTTTGAAAGAGGTAGTCATTTCCGTCGAAAGAACGACATCTTGATGACCATTTTGAAAAACATACTTTCACTTTGAGTTTAACCATGATTTTTGGATATAGTTTCATGTTCATAAGAAAAATCATTTTTCCAGAAGTATAGCTTTTAAATCAAAGTTCTTCTTAGCTTTTAATTATCCCAACCAAAACAGCCCCCGGTTTTACTACGACGGCGTATATCCAGTTTTATGGTGTTTATCGTGTTTCCGGGTTTTAAATCATTAAGTTAGCATATCATATAGATATAGAACAAGTGTTTAGTTGATTTTAAAAGTCTAGTTAGAAGGATTAACTTTATTTGCGAACAAGTTTAGAATTAACTAAACTATGTTCTAGTGATTACAAGTTTATAACGTTGAATAAGACAGCTTTTTATGTATGAATCGAATGATGTTATGAACATAATTACTACCTCAAGTTCCTTGGATAACCTACTGGAAATGAGAAAAATGGATCTAGCTTCAAAGGATCCTTGGATGGCTTGAAAGTTTTTGAAGCAGAATCATGACACGAAAACAATTTCAAGTAAGATTTCCACTCGAAATAAGATTGTTATAGTTATAGAAATTGAATTAAAGTTTGAATGTGATTATTACCTTGTATTATAAAGATAACCTACTGTAAGTAACAAAGGTTTCTTGACCTTGGATGATTACTTGGAATGGATTTAGAAAACTTGGAAGTAAACTTGCAATCTTGGAAGTATTCTTGATTTTATGAAACTAGAACTTTTGGAATTTATGAAGAACACTTAGAACTTGAAGATAGAACTTGAGAGAGATTAATTAGATGAATAAAATTGAAGAATGAAAGTGTTTCTAGGTGTTTTTGGTCGTTGGTGTATGGATTAGATATAAAGGATATGCAATTTTGTTTTCATGTAAATAAGTCATGAATGATTACTCATATTTTTGTAATTTTATAAGATATTTCATGCTAGTTGCCAAATGATGGTTCCCACATGTGTTAGGTGATTCACATGGGCTGCTAAGAGCTAATAATTAGAGTGTATATACCAATAGTACATACATCTAAAAGCTGTGTATTGTACGAGTACGAATACGGGTGCATACTAGTAGAATTGTTGATGAAACTGAACGAGGATGTAATTGTAAGCATTTTTGTTAAGTAGAAGTATTTTGATAAGTGTCTTGAAGTCTTTAAAAAGTGTATGAATACATATTAAAACACTATATGTATATACATTTTAACTGAGTCGTTAAGTCATCGTTAGTCGTTACATGTAAGTGTTGTTTTGAAACCTTTAGGTTAACGATCTTGTTAAGTGTTGTTAACCCAATGTTTATAATATCAAATGAGATTTTAAATTATTATATTATCATGATATTATGATGTATAAATATCTCTTAATATGATATATATACATTAAATGTCGTTACAACGATAATCGTTACATATATGTCTCGTTTCAAAATCATTAAGTTAGTAGTCTTGTTTTTACATATGTAGTTCATTGTTAATATACTTAATGATATGTTTACTTATCATAATATCATGTTAACTATATATATATATATATATCCATATATATGTCGTCATATAGTTTTTACAAGTTTTAACGTTCGTGAATCACCGGTCAACTTGGGTGGTCAATTGTCTATATAAAACCTATTTCAATTAATCAAGTCTTAACAAGTTTGATTGCTTAACATGTTGGAAACACTTAATCATGTAAATAACAATTTCATTTAATATATATATAAACATGGAAAAGTTCGGGTCACTACAACCTGGGCTACTGTAAATATGATTTTCAGATAACTCTGTTCGAGTAGATAATTTTTCATTTAGGACTCGTCTTAATCCGAGTTACGGTTTAAGATTTATGGCCCTCCGATCGTCACTATGTCATTTAACGTTGTGCTGAAAATTCTGACCTACTCGCACTTAGAACGTCGCCACGGTCAAACGAAGACGAGTTTTCTTCTGGGATTTTTACCACAACTAAAGGGCTCATATACGGAGCCATGGCCACTGGTCTCACCATATTTCAGTTGGTATAGAGGCTTGTTGTAACTGACCGAACTCAGCCCTTGTTTTAAAATCTTTTCATGAACGAAACTTACTTTACACCTTTTTATGTTCTACACTTAATATGTTAAAAGATTTTAAGTTCATGGTTGTAGAATCATTACTTGTAAGTCATGTTTGTAAACTTAAAGTTTACATTCTTAAAGATCAAACTTTGGTTTGAATCTTTAAAGTATGAACAACCCATGAACTAGTTACTTGTTTATTTAGTTTATTTCTTTATATTATGTACTTTAATTTCATGTTTGTTGGTTTAAATGGTCAAGTATTACAAGTTAGTCTTGATCTCATACTTTCTTGAACTAAAATTAACTTTAAAAGTTCAAGAACATGTAAGTAAGCTTTCTTTAATTATAACTTGGTACACTTATGTTAGATCTAGACTTTTGGGTCTTGGATCTTCAAGATCTAACTAAGAACTATGTTCTACATCTTAAGATCTTGATTAGTTAGTTTACTTTCAAATTTGTAGTTCAAAATTACTTTTATATTTCATGTATGTGTTAAATCTAAGACTTTGATGTAACTTTGGTTCATCAAAACACTTGCAACACTTAAATGAGTTATGCTACATGTCTTGGACTTACACAAGTGTTATGATGGTGAAACCTTGGTTAAGATGATGCAAACACATCAACGAGTTGTACACTTGAAACTATATGCGTCAAGGATGAGAACCGTGATAAGCATCGAACACCAAGGACCACCGGAACCTACTTTTTTACTGTTTCTGTGTCTGACCCGTATGACCTGAGCTACTATAAATATGATTTTCAGATAACTCTGTTCGATTAGATAACTTTTCATTTAGGACTCGTCTTAATCCGAGTTACGGTTTAAGATTTATGGCCCTCCGATCGTCACTATGTCTTTTAACGTTGTGCTGAAAATTCTGACCAACTCGCACTTAGACCGTCGCCACGGTCAAACGAAGACGAGTTTGCTTCTAGGATTTTTACCACAACTAAAGGGCTCATATACGGAGCCATGGCCACTAGTCTCACCTTATTTCAGTAGGTATAGAGGCCGTGGTAACTGACCGAACTCAGCCCTTGTTTTAAACTCTTTTCATAAACGAAACTTACTTTACACCTTTTGTTAGATGATGAATGATGATGACCTTTAAGACCTAATTTACATACTTTTAAACCTATTCGGATGATTTACTGACTTAGTACTATTTGACTTAGGTTGAGGACTTTCCGGACCTACATACTTGCTTACTTTCCGACCCATACTTTACCGCTACTTTATCATTGTGAGTTATAGCATTCCCTTTTTACTTTAACTTATTTTGGGAACTGAGAATACATGCGGATTTTATGTTTTACGTACTAGGCACGAGTACTTAAACTTTATATATGTGTGGGTTATATAACGCCAGAAACATTCCCTTTAGCTCGGTAACGTTTAGTCATTGGTTTTTGAACCGGTGAACGCGAATATTAGATATGGATCCATAGGGTTTGACATCCCCACTCGGGCTAGTCGCGCTAGCATTTAACGAGTGTTTAATACTTCGTAAACATACGCACTTGCCAAGTGTACTTTCAGGGGGTGATATATTATTAAACGTTAAGTTAGTTACCGAGTGCCCACGGTTGAGCATATACTTAAACATACTGATTTGGATTACAGTTTTGAAACGCTCTTTGTAGCACTGAAATCTCGTGGCCTACCTTACATACTGTTATACTTAAACTATAGCTCACCAACCTTTGTGTTGACGTTTTTATGCATGTTTTTCTCAGGTGCTTAAGGTTGCTTCCGCTGTTATACTAGTCTTGCTGTAGACACCCGCTGCTTTAGAGATGTCACTGCATGAACGCTTACTTTTGCATTCAAACTTTAGTACTTTTGAAATGATGATTTGTAACGACCATTGGGGTCACATACACTTATTAATTGCTTCTACTTAGTGAAGCATACTTTTGATGTAAAACATTCGACGTTGGTTATGACGTCACTTTTATTATGAATGCAAACTCTTTTTGAAATCGCATATAGTACTTAACCTTGTAATGATCCTGTTGTTGATGGTCCGTACATGATGATTTAGTACGGGGCATCACATTTGGTATCAGAGCATTGGTTGTAGGGAATTTGGTTGCATTAGTGAGTCTAAGACCGACCCGAGTAGGATTAACTAATAGGACTAATCTACAACTTGCTAGTTTACTTGTTTCCGCTGAACTTACTGCATACTGCTGCTTGCTTTTACTGCTATATATCGTATACTGCTACTTGTTTACACTACTGCATGATATTACCTACTTTTGATTGCATGCTACTGTGTTATATTACTGCATGCTACTATCTGCCTTTAGCATGTTACCTCGGTATGATACTTTTACTATTGCCATGCTACGTGCTGCTGTAAACGATCTAGGCTGCTGTAGTTGTTATGCCTGATTACGCTCTTGCTACCTGTCTACTATCCGCTATACCGACTTGGAGAACTTATCCTTCCCGGTTCAGATGTTTTCCTGAACTACTTTCCCACTCGTCAAATCCTAAGAACTAGTAGTGTAATCCACCTGTTACTACTGTTCCACCATTCCAGAGATCGAAACATTTCTTCACGCAATCTAGAAGATTGTTCAGTTGATACATACCCTGTACGCTTTCATGACCGTCACTTAACTCTTTCATTCTTTACCACTGCTCGACGATCTAACGACACTTCTGGACTTAGGTCCCTAAAACTCCTAGACATTGGAGAAGTCGGGAAGGCATTCCCTTTAACAAGGTCATAGTGTCTTCTACTGATGCTCAGCCATACCCAAAGACTTGGGAGTCGCCTCGAGACATATCGTATCACTACTTGCTACACGTACAACTCGACATGAGACCCAGATTGAATTTCTAGAAAGGAATCTAACGATGTTACTTGAACCCGAATATATTGAAGATATTTCAGAGCACTTAGGCATTGATGCATAACCTATGGAACTTACGCACCCACACCAAGAAACCGTGAGATTAATTATGTAGATTTTATTTTGAGACAACACAGGTAAAGCACCATTAGATGAAATTGAGTAGAATTTGAAGTGATCACATTACATTGACCATGTGAAGTGATATTGGAATGAACGTACGATTTAGTACAATATAATGATGCCAGGCCAGCGTGATCATATTGAAGTAAATCATGCAGAAGTTCCAATGTTACTACATGAGGAATATGAGGTGATCCAGGGAAACTTTGACAGGGATCACTTGAGCATACGCATTATAATCTGTTAGAGGTAGGGAAGGAGTAACCACGTAGCCCAGATATTGTACAAGAAGGGCCTTGATTGCAGAATTGATAACCCAAAATTTGTTATAGATATCGACACCCGGGACATTTAAGGAAAAAGTTCTCAAATAGGAAAAACCTTGTACTGACTTGCGGTAGAGCAATCGTTATCTTAGTTATGGAAACTCGCATGGATCCTGATTTTAGTTAGGGTACATTTCATCACAACGTTTTATTGTCTCAAGGTTGTTTAATACCGGAGTGATAGAAACCTTATATCTAAGAACCTTAGTGTTATGACTAATAAGCCAATAACAACTATGAGGGTTAAGTATTATATAGGACTAGCAAATGGTAAGCAGAGAAAGATAGGGGAATACTTTAAGGTAGTACTTTAAGGTTAACAGGTGGGTCATTTGGAGATGACCTCATATTAACCAAACTTGGAAGTTTTAATGTAATAGTTGAAAGGGATTAGTTACCTACACGCAGACATATGAGAAGATTGATAAAATTTTCACGGCAGTATAATAAGATTGGTTGGAATGAACCTTAGGATTAACCTAACATCCATCAATTAGGGAAATTGGATGCAATAGTTGGGATGAACTTTAAAGATTAACCTAATACCCATCAAGTTAGGAAGCTTTGATGAAATAGTTGGAACGAACTGACTTTCAAGGATGAAAGCGGAATTTATTTATAATGAGGAAGATTTATTCGTATACCTCGCAAGAATAGTGAAACTATTATGGGAAGAGATGTAGCCCGAAAATTGAACCTTATTAGTTACATGACAACAACCCGAAATCCCACAATGGAAATGGGAAGAAATTCATCACTAACTACCAGAGACGGTAGGCGGTTAGGACATCATCTGAGTTATTATTGACCATCTCGCCAAAACTGCTCACTTTCTAGCCATGAAAGAAACAGATACAATGGACAAACTTGCACATCGATACTTAAAGGAAATTATATTCCGTCACTTCAGCAATTCACCAAGAATCTCATTTGATACTCATTCTTACGCAACTCTAAATCCTAACTTATTACGAGGAATTTCTTATTCGATGATAATCACAACATCGTCCTTCTTACCTCGATATTAGTCATACCGGTTCAAAATTTTCCTAAAATCAATGAGTGGTTAACTCTCATCCTCATACTCTCCCATTCGTATCTCACTTATAAGCAACAACTTCACACTTAAACATTTCTGGTCAAAGGACTTATGCCCCACTAATAGCCATCAATCACATATAAATTCAACGGTTTTTATTACCTCAAATATCACTCGAAATTTTCAAAAGTCTTTTACTCGATTCTCATCAATATTTTCCAACTTGTAACCTCCGCAATATGAAAATTTTGTTTGCCAAAATTTTACACACATTATTTTAATGTGCTATCCTCTCAAAGCTTTATAAAAATAAATTTATTCTGTTTGCCAATTATACAAATTTTTGAAATCGTACCCGTTATATATAAAATAAAGTAAATGATTACTTTTGACAAATACATATGAAACTTTGCTTTCACTTTTACGAATCAAATCTTTCATTTAAAAGATATTATACTTTGAATGGTACGTGTTGTACATAACCCTAACTTACTAAGAACTTCGTTTCTTCTCTTACCTTGTCGCCATAAACAATTTCTATAAAACCTTCGTTGCTTACTATATAAAACTTTTCGTGTTATTAGTATCCAAGTCATCATAAAGGCTTTATAACCGTCGAAATCGAGAGATTCATGTGTATGTGATAAAGGCACTGACTACCATGTCATGCAAGGCCTTCGGACATCCGCTAACACTTAAACCATTCAAAACTATTGCGTTATCCCATGGATTTATTTCACCACACCTGTTGGAACAATGCTTTTTCTTACATAGCTCTAAGACCTGACTCATACCAAGGGATTCTCATTTAGTGGTATTAATACCATCATTATTCCGACTTTAATACTAGTCATAACCTGTTTGGCACCTTGCAAATTCAAGAAGCAATTAACTTCTCATCCTCGTGCTCTATCCTTCGTACCTCACTTTTAGCAACGGCTTCGCACGTGAATATTTTTGGCCCAAAGACTTGTGTTCTAATAATTACCAAAACTACATTTATGTCACTAGTTTTCATTACCTGGTAACCGGTCACCCGATGATTCAAAGCTTTTCCACTCAATTTTTTTTCCAACTCGTAACCTTTGAAATACGAAAAACCATGTTTATCAAAATTTTTACCCGTTGTTTATTTGTGCGGTCCTCACGAGATTTAAAAACTTTTCTATCACTTATACAATTTATAAAATCATACATACATAAATTTATACTTACTTATTTTGATACTAAGTTATATCTTCAAATTATTTAAAAAAAAAAATCCGCTCCTTTACCGAATTATTCAACTTAAGTCAAATAGTTTTGTGCAAAATGGTACACGATGTACCTACTTCTAAGTTTACTAGGAACTTCATTCCATTTACGTTGTCACAACAAACGTTTAAAGGTATTGTTTTTCAAAACTCTCTTAGTTGATTTTATTAAAGGTTTTCATATTAGACTACACCATGTATGGATCACACTTTTCTCGCCCTCTGTTAGAGATGAAACTTACCATTAAGATCTTTGTTAAAAACTCTTGAGCCACTTTGGATGGCGGTTTTATAAAATTTGTTAGAAAATCCTTGCACCCAAAAATGTTCTTTTAAAGCTAGACATGACAAAAACGCGGGCCGATAAATCAGTTTCCAGGGTACACTCAGTGGTCACCCCATTGTAGGACAGGTACTAGGTGAGTTTCCACTCTCAAAATTTCACGGCTAAACGCAACACCCTCGTAAACATCATCTCTATGAATCAGTATGTTGAGATACAAGAATCATTTTGGAGATTCTTTTCACTCAGAATAAATCATTCTTTAGGACCAAGAGTTCACGTATCTTCTCATCCGCTCGTCCCCTTAAGTACACAGATAAATTCAGAACGAACCACTCGAAGAGTTCACTCGCACGCCTTTCGTGTGACTTTCTTTTGGAAATGTAATATAAGATACTTTGAGAACCTATGAACCTTGTTATCCCTTTTAGGAAGAGACTGCTTAAAACATTTACGACACTGATATGGATACTTCATATGTTCCTTCCTTCATTGGTTGCAACTGTATGTTGCTCTAGTTAACGTTAACCCTAAGTTCAACATGTAACTGAAAGGATGAAGTTACATTACGGAACTGTGTTTTCATTTCATTCAAGGATAGGTTCACCTGCAGTATGGTAAACTAGGTGATATTCCTCATTGTTCATTCAAACAGTCCTGAAGACACTAT
The DNA here is from genome assembly GCF_046630445.1 of Rutidosis leptorrhynchoides. Lineage (NCBI taxonomy): Eukaryota > Viridiplantae > Streptophyta > Magnoliopsida > Asterales > Asteraceae > Rutidosis > Rutidosis leptorrhynchoides. The sequence continues at coordinate 604,685,636 of NC_092333.1, read as the reverse complement.
AAATAATCATGGCTTGCAAGTCCGGTTGGTCACTTTCAGCTAAAACTTCGATTCACTTACTCAAATGAAATGTTCTTAAATATCGGGTTCCTTATGCCTAGGGTCTCCTTCTGAAATCAAGGGGTTAGTAAAATTCGTGGCAAATACTATCCAGACTTCAAAACGCATGGTTGTGATCACCATGTTTACCATCCTACCTGTCAGACTATTAGTACGACATAAACGCTCGATGTTTTAAACAAGTTTAGAAACATTCATGATGCATTTCATGCATCCAGCTTACTGAAGATGCCTGTAAGGCTAAACACCCCATCTTTCCTTCTGTGGATATATATTCAGATAACATACTCATGTTAAGCAGAAATGAAATCAATTTGTTGATCTCTTAGGACAAGAGACTTAATTAATGGCATATACCTATTCTTACTTTCATACACCAAAATACCTTTCAGGGTGAATAACTTACTTCTGAGCCCGCGAGACTCACGGAACTTTGATAAGCTCCTTCTTATTCGAATACGGTACCATTGTTTGGTCACTCCTTAAAATTTCGGGACGAAATTTTCTTTAACAGGTGGGTAATGTAACGACCCTGACTTTTCAATCTTTAATTAATAATGGTTATTATTAATACTTGTGATTAAACGAATGTATGTGATTACATTTACTTGTTACCATGATACACCATACTTGACTTTAAATGCCCGAAACGTCTTTGTGATACACGAAACTTTCACGAATAATATTTTTTGATTTTATTTGCATTCATGATTAAGTTTATTAATTATTTTAATTAACTATGGTTATTGGTTAATTACTTGGGCTTTTGTTAGATTAACTTGTTAGTTACTTGAACTTGGGCCTTTATTAGTATTAATGGACCTATGAAGCCCACCCTACTTCTTTAGTGGACTTTTTAGCCCATACTTACATGTAAGTAACCCATTTAAGTGTAACTAGCTAGTTTAAGGTAATAGGAATCTAGTTACCACCTTATCCCCATGCAAGCTCCCTTATTATCTAACTTTTTAAGGTTTTACCATGCATAAACTAGTAGACAAATCCCTCCCCCCATTCCTTGCCAAAACCGTCACCTAGTACACATGGGGAGGAGGTTTTGATTCATTTTTTTTTATTACTTCTCCTCTTGCTCTCTCACATTTCACATACACACTTTCACTTGCAATTTTTCTCTCATTTCTTTTTCTCTTTTCTCTCTAACTCTTGTAAGTATTATGAGACTTTTCTTCTCTCTTTTTTTTCTTGTTAAAACCGTAACCCAACATCTCATAATCATCATCATTACTTGTTGTTATTGTTGATTAATTACTTACTTGTTAGTTGTTGTTATTTACTTACTAGTTTTCAAGAACCAAACTTGTTAGTTCGTTCTTCATTTATCTTGTATTTACAAGAACACACAAGAACATAAACTTTCTAGTTTATGTTCTACACTTAATATGTTAAAAGATTTTAAGTTCATGGTTGTAGAATCATTACTTGTAAGTCATGTTTGTAAACTTAAAGTTTACATTCTTAAAGATCAAACTTTGGTTTGAATCTTTAAAGTATGAACAACCCATGAACTAGTTACTTGTTTACTTAGTTTATTTCTTTATATTATTTACTTTAATTTCATGTTTGTTGGTTTAAATGGTCAAGTATTACAAGTTAGTCTTGATCTCATACTTTCTTGAACTAAAATTAACTTTAAAAGTTCAAGAACATGTAAGTAAGCTTTCTTTAATTATAACTTGGTACACTTATGTTAGATCTAGACTTTTGGGTCTTGGATCTTCAAGATCTAACTAAGAACTATGTTCTACATCTTAAGATCTTAATTAGTTAGTTTACTTTCAAATTTTTAGTTCAAAATTACTTTTATATTTCATGTATGTGTTAAATCTAAGACTTTGATGTAACTTTGGTTCATCAAAACACTTGCAACACTTAAATTAGTTGTGCTACATGTCTTGGACTTACACAAGTGTTATGATGGTGAAACCTTGGTTAAGATGATGCAAACACATCAACGAGTTGTACACTTGAAACTATATGCGTCAAGGATGAGAACCGTGATAAGCATCGAACACCAAGGACCACCGGAACCTATTTTTTTACTGTTTCTGTGTCTGACCCGTACAACCTGGGCTACTGTAAAGATGATTTTCAGATAACTCTGTTCGATTAGATAAATTTTCATTTAGGACTCGTCTTAATCCGAGTTACGGTTTAAGATTTATGGCCCTCCAATCGTCACTATGTCTTTTAACGTTGTGCTGAAAATTCTGACCTACTCGTACTTAGACCGTCGCCACGGTCAACGAAGACGAGTTTGCTTCTGGGATTTTTACCACAACTAAAGGGCTCATATACGGAGCCATGACCACTAGTCTCACCTTATTTCAGTAGGTATAGAGGCCGTGGTAACTGACCGAACTCAGCCCTTGTTTTAAACTCTTTTCATAAACGAAACTTACTTTACACCTTTTGTTAGATGATGAATGATGATGACCTTTAAGACCTAATTTACATACTTTTAAACCTATTCGGACGATTTACTGACTTAGTACTATTTGACTTAGGTTGAGGACTTTCCGGACCTACATACTTGCTTACTTTCCGACCCATAATTTACCGCTACTTTATCATTGTGAGTTATAGCATTCCCTTTTTACTTTAACTTATTTTGGGAACTGAGAATACATGCGGATTTTATGTTTTACGTACTAGGCACGAGTACTTAAACTTTATATATGTGTGGGTTATATAACGCCAGAAACATTCCCTTTAGCTCGGTAACGTTTAGTCATTGGTTTTTGAACCGGTGAACGCGAATATTAGATATGGATCCATAGGGTTTGACATCCCCACTCGGGCTAGTCGCGCTAGCATTTAACGAGTGTTTAATACTTCGTAAACATACGCACTTGCCAAGTGTACTTTCAGGGGGTGATATATTATTAAACGTTAAGTTAGTTACCGAGTGCCCACGGTTGAGCATATACTTAAACATACTGATTTGGATTACAGTTTTGAAACGCTCTTTGTAGCACTGAAATCTCGTGGCCTACCTTACATACTGTTATACTTAAACTATAGCTCACCAACCTTTGTGTTGACGTTTTTATGCATGTTTTTCTCAGGTGCTTAAGGTTGCTTCCGCTGTTATACTAGTCTTGCTGTAGACACCCGCTGCTTTAGAGATGTCACTGCATGAACGCTTACTTTTGCATTCAAACTTTAGTACTTTTGAAATGATGATTTGTAACGACCATTGGGGTCACATACACTTATTAATTGCTTCTACTTAGTGAAGCATACTTTTGATGTAAAACATTCGACGTTGGTTATGACGTCACTTTTATTATGAATGCAAACTCTTTTTGAAATCGCATATAGTACTTAACCTTGTAATGATCCTGTTGTTGATGGTCCGTACATGATGATTTAGTACGGGGCATCACACGAAAGATCGAGAAGTATAACAATGGTAGGCTATTAAGGACCGATTTAATAAGGACTAATCTCCCTCCAAATGACATCGACCGCATTTTCCAACTCGAAAGTCTCAATTTGATTTTATCGATCACTGGTTCCAACTATTCAACTTGTTCATTTTTGCACCAATCGGGAGTCATAAATACGTAAATGGAAAGGACCTCACTTGGCATTCAAGACTAGAAGCAAATTGGTTTAGTTCATTCTCACTTACACCAATACCGTAGAGACAACTTTTATGGAAGTTCACTTTTAAACCCGAGGCCAATTCAAAACACTTAAGGATATTTCTAATGTTTGATGCATTTTCTCGACTCCATTCCTCAATAAAAATCGTACCGTCCGCATATTGAAGGTGAGACAAGTGTATTTTATCTTCTCCAATTTCAACACCTTTATAAAGGTCCTTCTCGGAGGCGGCCTTGGTTAAGATATTTAAGCCCTCCGCGGCTAACAAAAAGAGAAAAGGTGAAAGAGGGTCACCTTGTCGTGGATATTCCATTGCCAACCAATTCGTGGATTTCAAGCATAAACTATCACGACTAAATTTGTTTTATTTACTTGTACATTTTGCATCTAGTTTTGTACCATGATTTAATTAATTAATTTTTAATGGTTGGGAAAGGGTATGATGGTTGGGAGTGATATGTGATGGATTAGTGATATGAAGAAAATGAGAAGAGAATGGTGATGTGGCACTGATGTGGCAGTGTGTTAATCTGAAAAAATATGTCATGGTTGGGAATGCTCTAACAGTGAACAATTTTATCTCCCTATCACCCTAACTCCATCACTCATCTCCTTCATATTCTCCTTCATTTCCCATGTTCTCCATCTAAAACTTAAAAAAAAAACTCCAAAACCATGTACAACCACCATCTCCGACCACCACTTTCAACCACCACCTCCGCCACCATGACGTCCTCCGACGACCAGATCTAAAAGGTATTGGGAGTTTCCGGCAGCCGTCACGCGTTTCCAGAGACTCTGGCTAACTTTTTTGTTTTTCTTTCAAAACCGATGACGGCTCACGGCGGTGTCTGGTGGTTAAAATTTTTCCGGCAATAATCACCACTAACGTACAACTTTTTAAGAACAATATACAACCTTCTAGGCACAATGTACAACTCTTATTTGCACAATGAACAACTTGTTTTGCACAATGTGCAACACGTTGGTGGGTGTGACGATGGTGGTTGGGTAGGTGGTGGGGAAAGGAGGTTTTTGGTGTTAGTGATGCGGGGTTGTTGGCGGTGGTGGTGTTTGATGGGTGAGGGTGGTGGCTCATGTTTGTTGATGAGGGTGGTGGAGGTGTAAAAGAAATTATGAAAAAAGGGGGGAATGTGAAATGACTAAAATGGCCTTGTAAAAGTGTTTATCCTTATGACAATTAGTAATGTTGATAATGATAATGATAATAGCCTTACCTAATGTAACAGACTGAAACCCGGGCTAGTTGTAAGTTGTCTATTTTGCCCTCAGGGTTTGTGCTTAAGTTGGGTCCATAGGCTACTGATTGTTGGGTCCATAGGCTACTGATTGTTGAGTATAGTGTGAACGATGCACCCCCTGCATCTGGATAACTATACTGTGAATTGAGTAGCAGGGACTATCGGTAGACTCAGGCCCGATCAGCTGAGAGTCGTGTGCTCGTACAAGCCGCCGATCCTCGTATTGTCTTATTGTATGCTAGTTGGTAGTTAGCAAGTGTTGTTGTTAGTATATAGCTTGTGTGTGGCTTAAGCTATATCTGTTAGATAGATTCCATTCACTTAGCGGTGCGCTAATCCCCCACATATTCTCCCTTTGCAGGTTTAGGTACTGCTAGTCGGAATGGGTGCTGTGGCAGAAGGCATGTTTGACAACCCTACTCTGATGTGGACTTTTGTTTAAATCATGTTTTGTAATAACGTAACACCGTTGTGTAAACTTAAACTTAATTACTCAGATTAATGTAATGTCGTGACTTATAGTGTGTTTGTTAATAAGTCTTCCGCTGTGTTTAAAAAAAAAAAATGGCCGGTGTTACACCTAAACAATCGCTTACTTGTACACGAAACTTCCTAAACTAAACTAACATGAAAATTGACAAGAACCACTTGGTTAGTTTTGTTTAATATGCAAGTCACGTGTTATTTTTCTCTGAGGTTCATAACATATATTGATGGTAACAAAATTATGGTGGATATATATGACCGCGTGTCACATAATTAGGTGAAAATATTTGTTAGAACCACCATTTAAAAAAATCCGATTAATCTTTGATTAATTTTCGATTATTCATTTTTAAGAGCATTCTGTTCCGATTCTGTTTAAGTAATCGGTCGATTGATGTGTCAAAATCAAATTTAGTAATCAAAGTTGGTCAAAGTCAAAACATTTTAACATGAATTTATACTAAAACTTTATAACTTATGAACATAATGAAAAATTTTAAACAAGTTGGTTAAAGTTTATGTTTATGTTTATGATTATGATTTTCTTCTATGTTTACACCTATAATTTTTGAAATTTAATATTTGAATGTATATATTACACCCCGATTAATCCCCGATTAATCTCCAAATTTTCAATTACTCTTTCCAAAATACCGACCGATTAATCTCCAAAAAGCGAATTTTGTAACTTGCTTGCAATCACCAAAATCTCAAATAAAGTATATTAGGAGAATAGTAAAGGTAGCTTTTGAGTTTTCGTTTAAACATATTAACATAACTTATTTCATATTTGTAACTCAAAGTTAACATTAATAGATACTGTGGGGTATATGTTTCTGACATTGCCATAGACAGTCACACTTCAGATCATTGTCCGATATTACTCAAGGATAAAAACGTAGACTTGGGGCCCAAACCTTTTAAACTATTCGACATTTGGATGGAATCGAAGGATGTGAAAAAGAATATTGTCGAAGCTTGGAACAAAAAGGTTGTTGATCACAAACCCGATAGCATATTTCGAGAAAAACTTAAAAATGTGAAAGAAGGGCTTAGAGTATCGAGTAGATTTAAGTATGGGAATTTGTAAAGAGAGACTGAATCATGGAAAAAATCACCACTAACCTCGAAGCAAAAGCAGGCCAAGGGGTGATGAACGTGAAGCATGGTTGAATGTACATGTGTTAGTTAAAAAAAGAGAGAGAAATCCGAAATGTTAAAATAAAAGGCACGGTTAAAATGGGTAGTTGAGGGGGACGATAACACGGCATTGTTTCATAAATCAAAAACATCAAGCTTTGCGATAAACTCATTGAATTTGGAGTGTCTTTACCATCCTCGGTCAAGATTAATTAGTTTAGTGCTTAAAGGTGTCACATAAACTTTTCCTTGTATGTAAATCAATGTTTCACACGACATCGTTTATAATAGTACAAGAAACAACATTTCTTGTTATCTATGTCGTTAACCAAACTTTTGAACATGAACAGATTGTAGTATGAAACGAACAATAACACAAATTCAGACACCTCAAATCAACACAAAATATTTTAACACTTTTATAACACCTTGAACAATTGAAACCGGTACACTTGTTGCAATCAAGATGATTAGCAATATAAACGAATGAATGAAAGATTAGAGAATGATATCTAAGGTTTCATAATCAGGAAAAATAGAGAGAACGATGATGATGAATATGTTGAATGACTGCACCAGCAACCCTAGATGAGCTTATATACACCCAACTTTCAGCAAATGACCACAAGGACCCTGAAGTTCCAATAACTGACTTTAAGCTTGAAATACTTGAGCTGAAAGCACCAAAGTTCCAGAAATTGCACTTTGACCACCTGCACATTCTTAACCAACAAAATAACTAACAAAACATAAAAAAGCCATAATTAGATTAATACATTTTAGTACCCTCCCTCAATCTAATTGTGGAACAAATCTATCATATTCAATTTATCAACAAAGAAAGCATGCTGAGCACCATGTAATCCTTTAGTAAACACATCAGAAATATTATCTTTACTTTCAATTTTAATAGGAGAAATTAAACCACTTGTTATTTTATCTCTTACAAAATATAAATCAATTTCAAAATGTTTAGTCCTCTCATGGAAAACATGATTATTAGCAATTTGGATAGCAGATTTATTATCAACATAAATTTCAACAAGTAAATTAATTTTAAATTCAAATCTGTCAAAATTTTTTGCATCCAAACAATTTCACAACACACAGAAGCTAAAGCTCTAAACTCAGCTTCTGCTGATGATCTTAAAATAGTACTTTGTTTTTTACTTTGCCATGAAACAAGACAACCACAAAAAAATACATAGAAACCTGTTACAGATTTTCTCAGGATGACCTTTTTGCCCCAATCAGAATCAACAAAGGCTTCTAAGTAAAAACTATCATTTTTATTGAAATAAACACCTTTACATGGAGACTTCTTTAAACATCTAAGAAGTCTCATTGCAATCTTCATATGAATTTTCAAAGGAGGGTGCATATATTGACTAAGAACATGAACAGCATATGAAATATCAGGCCTAGTTAGAGTTAAATAGATTAACTTACTAACTAGCCTTTGATATTCTGTGATACTATTTAAAGGCTCACTATCATGACAATCATCAACATAAGCCTCTATAGGTGTAAGAGCAGGCTTGCAAGCAGTAAGACCATATTCATCAAGTAATTCTAACAAATATATTCTTTGAGACAAACACAAACCAGTATTGGTGTACAAAACTTCAATTCCAAGAAAATATTTTAACTTTCCCAAGTCTTTTATACAAAATTTTGTACTAAAAAAATCTTTAACCTTGTTAACTTCTTCTAACACATTTCCAGTAACAACAATGTCATCAACATAGACTAACAAGGCAATGAACACATTATCACAAGTCTTAACAAACAAAGAATAATCATTTTTGCTTTGAACAAAGCCAAATTCTAATAATGCTGAAGTTAACTTGTCATTCCACATTCTAGGAGCTTGTTTTAAGCCATAGAGAGATTGACTAACTTACAAACTTTATTACTATTTTGATCATAATAGCCTAAAGGAAGGGTCATATACATCTTCTTCTAAGTCACCATATGAAAATGCATTGTTAATGTCAAGTTGAAATAACTCCCAATTATTTTGAATAGCTAACCTAACAAGACATCTAACAGTTGTCATTTTTACAACTTGTGAAAAAGTTTCATCAAAATCTATTTCCTCCCTTTAACTAAATCCCTTGGCAACAAGCCTAGCTTTATACCTATCAATTTCCCCATTAGATTTATATTTTATCTTGTAAATCCATTTACAGCCTATAGGTTCTCTGTTAGGAGGTAAATCAGTGACAGTCCAAGTACCATTTCTATGCAATGCTTCCATTTCAGAATTCATTGCCTCAATCCACACTTAGTAAGATTTAGAATTAGTTTGCTGATTAAAAGATTTTCTTTTAAAATTAGGAGGATAACCAACAACTTCAAAACATTTGTCAACAGTATGATCAGTCAATCCACACTTAGTACATTTCATATTATTATTCCTAGGTGGATATCCTACAATCTCAAAGCATCTATCAATAGTGTGACCTGTTCTAAGACATTTTTTACATTTCAAATCAGTTTGAACAGCAGAGTTTTTTGGTTTATTACTAAAAAATGCAGCAGTCTCAGTAACAGGTTTTTTATCATTAACATTCCTATGTGATTCTTCTCTAGACACAATTAAAAAGGCAGATTTAACAGAAGGTAATGGATCCCTAGATAATATATTACTTCTAAGATCAACATATATATCATCAAAACCCATTAGAAACTGCATTAGCTTTAAGTGATTATTATGTTCTTGTCTAGATTTTCAGCATCACATTTACAATTAGGCAGTTTGCATAAAATATCATATTGTTTTCACAGAGAATTCAATTTATGATAATATTCAGACACAGAACTACCACCTTGAGTTAAACAATTAATCTTCTGATACAAATTAAACATAACAGAACCATCCACCTTATCATAAGTTTCTTTTAACTCATCCCAAATCACAGAAGCAATTATAGAATAGATTTGACCATAATATAGCTCATCAGAAACATAACCCAAAATCCATGATAAAACTGCATTACATCTTTCCCATTGATTTGCTAATGTATCATTAGATTCAGGTCTCTTTAATGTTTTATCTATAAACCCCATTTTATTTTTAGTTTGTAAAGCTAATTCCATTGCACGTGCCCAAGATTTATAGTTTTCAGTTCTCTTTAGTTTAAAATTTATTAAAGGTGTACTAGTGATATCACTAGCATGTAAATATAAAGGGTCACCAAAATCCAATTTACTTATCATGGTCAAATCACCAGAACCAGAAGAATCATCCTTAGTCATGATGATAAACAATTATATAAACACACAAACAAGCAGCAGACAAATACAAAAAATATTAAACAATAAATCCTAAACAATAGCTGTGTATGAACCAGGTTATCACAATTCTCAAGGGAATTATGACCAAGGCAAGAACACAGGATTGTCTATCCTACAAGGTAAACAAGAAAGTTAGAACACAAAAATAAGATAAAGAAGGGTAAGAAGTAACCGATCAATCACAAGTGATTGATGATGCAGCGGAAGATAGACAAGAAAATACGAAGAAGATGAACTCCAGAGAAACAGACGATCACCAAACCCTAACCCTAATTTGTGAAATTAGGGTTTTTAGTACCAAACACCAGATCTGGAGATATCAAACCAACACACGCGTATTTGAAGACAACCAGAAAACAATTGATAACCAGATTCAACAAAATCAGATGAATCTCAATAGAAGAAACCCTAAACAAATTTCCTCGAACACCAGAAGATGAAATCGAAGAACAAATCACCACGAACGAACACGCCGCTCTGATACCATGAACAGATTGTAGTATGAAATGAACAATAACACAAATTCAGACACCTCAAATCAACACAAAATATTTTAACACTTTTATAACACCTTGAACAATTGAAACCACAACTATTACAGAAACCAGTACACTTGTTGCAATCAAGATGATTAGCAATATAAACGAATGAATGAAAGATTAGATAATGATATCTAGGGTTTCATAATCAGGAAAAATAGAGAGAACGATGATGATGAATATGTTGAATGACTGCACCAGCAACCCTAGATGAGCTTAAATACACCCAACTTTTAGCAAATGACCACAAGGACCCTGAAGTTCCAATAATCGACTTTAAGCTTGAAATACTTGAGCTGCAAGCACAAAAGTTTCAGAAATTGCACTTTGACCACCTGCACATTCTTAACCAACAAAATAACTAACAAAACATAAAAAAGCCATAATTAGATTGATACATTTTAATAGAACAACGTGAATTGAGAGACAAGGTAACATGACAAAACTAGCAAAGTTTGAATGGAGAAAAGATTTCCAAAAAAACGATGAGCAATTGACCTAAATTGTATTATTCCACAACCTTAGGAAAAAGAAAAAAAACGTTCAACACTCTTGACCGTGTTACTCTATAAATATTACGGAGTATAAGATCTTATATTCATAGGCGGTGAACCATTTTCACTTTACATTATTTGTTTTTCTGAAATATAAAACAATATTTCATTTTATTATTGGCGTAATTTCTTATATATATATATATATATATATATATATATATATATATATATATATATATATATATATATATATATATATATATATATATATATATATAAAGCCCCTTATATTTATATTAAGGGACTTTTTTAATCACAGATCTAACTATCAAATTTTGTTTATATTTAACCGAGTTTTTAACAGACGTTACATAGGGACTGTAAACGCAAACTTTTAAATATGTGTGGGCGATTGGCATAATATGTTATAGCCAAAAATCATCGATATAATTTTTATTCAAAGTTTAACGACCAACGGTACAATTTACTCTTCATATAAAAACATTTTTCTTAAATCCGTCATTCCAGTCAGATACTCCGTAATACTCCGTAATAATAATGAACTAGTTCATTGACCCATGAATTTACGGAGTTGGCGAAGCAATCTAAATTATAATTAGCATTATTAATCCGTTAAGTAATACTCCGTAATTATTACTGTGTATTTGGTTAAATTAATTGAATTAAAATATTCATAATATATATAATTGTTATAAAGTATTTATAATATTAGTGTCATGTAGTAGCAAAAATACATTCAAAGATATTGATTTTTTTTATAAATAGCTATATAAAAAAGTTGTGTAGCCAATATATATATATATATATATATATATATATATATATATATATATATATATATATATATATATATATATATATATATATATATATATATATATTCCCAATGTATTGCAATTATTCATTATATAAATATAAATTAAATTAAAGATTATGACATTATCAAATTAAAATGTTACAACTTTTAGCAAATATTACAACATATGGAAGGATGTAATGACCTCACTCCAAACTTCCATTTATTACTTTACTATAATATCTAATACACAAAAATGGTGAATAGTAACTAGAGGTATTTTCATCATTTCACATTTTTTTTTTATTCTAATTAAATTTCACACACTAACAAAGACCACCACACATTTTTCAACTATTCAAATCGGGCTCCCCCAAACAGGGTGCTAAAGTGTCAAATAACTATTTTCATAAAAAAATCATAAATAAACTCCATCCAAATATTCAACGGGTCATATCTTATCGCTCGCAACGAGTTAAATTTTTCCGACACCATCGTTAAACTCGAAATAATTTTAGGAACACAATGTTACTAACTATACGCAAAACGGACTCTTTTTATAAAAAAAAGGCTAAATATTTGGGGTACTTTTCATACACGTTGATTTTGCGTTAAATTTTTAAAAGTCGATAATTACATAGCTAAACGCGGAGATGAACATATATTATTAATCTAAAATAACATTTAAATTCTTTAAGGGTTATACCTTTTAGTTCGACTTGAGTTGCGCTTCAACGACATCATTCTTTAGCCACAAAATAATTTTACAAACTAAACGTAATAAAATACATTGAAAACCGAACTCTCAGCGAAGAGAGGGTTAGATAAAATATAATAAATAGATAGATAGATTTTAGAATTTAGATATAGATATTTCCACGGTTCCGCCTCTACCAGTTAGTTCTCGAAAAATCTCAACACTTTTTTTTACTACGGAGTATATATATATTTTTTTCTTTCGAAAAACATACTCCCATTTTTTTTTTTACGTTTAAAATTTCTGAAAAATAAATAAGCTTGGAAAAATATGGACCGTAGAATAAAAAACAGAAAAATAAAAGCGAACTGAACGTAACTTAAAATTTTTGCACGTAATGAATACCAACTTTTGAAGGTCAACACGTGTTATACAAACATCCTATTTATATCCCACACCCCACCCATTTCCAAATTAACCTTTTCTCTACAGATCTCTCCCAGATCTAAAAGAGACAAAGCCAGTCACAAACACACAAATCATCAAATCAAATACAGTAAAAATTTCAATCCTCGATTCAACAATGGCATCAGGAGCTTCCGGCGACGGAATATTCGGAAACGTATTCGGCGGAACAATTTCAAGCGACGACATCGGAATTCAACGGCGGCCGTATCATCGTAACTGCAGCTGCGCTCTTCATAAATCCGGTGAGGATCATTGCTCTCACGCTTCTTCAATTCCTAAAGTTTCGTATCCGATTAGGCGATCGTGGAGTGAAGGCTGTTTGGTGGCGATGACGTCAGCATCTGCACCGTCTCCTGGTTCTTCACCTTGCTGTCCTTCTTCACCTGCTCCGGCGTCGGCGTCTTCTGGTGCGGTTAGATTGCCTCCGCATGTTCCAAATCATCAGTTGCATCATTAGGTTTTTATTGATTATTGGTGTTGATTTGAAGTTAGCAGATATGTTAGGGTTTGTTTGTGTTGTAGGGTTGGATTGAATGGGTATTATTTGGGGTAATATGTTTTGTAGTCTCTAATCAAATCGGAACCATGTACATCCTGTTATCAAATCTTTAGTATATCCAGTTTTCGTAGTAATAATAATCGTAGTGTTTAGTGTATTTTTATTTTATTAGTATTTAGAATAGAAATAAACTCGTAACTAATTAACATACTCTTCTTATTCTTCATTATCAAATTTTTTTTTTCTTATTTTGTTAGAGTAATGAATGTATGGGATTTAAATAAATTATTAAATTTTTTTAATTATTATAATTGTATATAAGTTGATTTTTACGAATCATTTTTCCTATATTCATTTCCCCCCAAGAAAACTGTACAATGAGTACTGTAATGAAGCTGTGAGTTCTTTTTAAGAAAGATATATAATTTCGTCGAATTTTCTTATAAATGCATCAAAAAAAGTTGTATGGTGAATATTTAAAAATGATTTGAATTTATTAACCTTATTTTGTTATAATATATAAATAAATATATATATAAATGGATAGTTAATTATTGGTACACAAAAGTAATATTATTGTATTACCTAAACTTGTTATATTTTTGCTATAAATAGCTATGAATGCAAGCATTAAACTTGCACCATTTCTCACACTTACAAAGTGTTTCTTTCTTTCTCTCCATTATCATCTTTGTTCTGACACTTCATTATTAGCATTCTTAATCAATAATCAAACCTCTAAAGGTAGTTATAAGCCTATTGAATTATAACATCAAGAATCAAACCTCTAAAGGTAGTTATAAGCCTACTGAATTATAACACATTATCAGCACGATAATCTTAATACTAATTATGGTTGGCTCTGCCACTTAAATGATATATGGTCGGTTATACCACCTGAATAATATATGGTCGACACTGTCGTCTAATTATCATTTATGTTACTAACATTTATATTTCAATTATCTAACATTTATATGGCCGACACTGTCGCCTAATTATCATTTATGTTACTAACATTTATATTTCTATTATCTAACATTTATATGGCCGACACTGTCGCCTAATTATCATTTATGTTTACTAATATTTATATTTATGTTATATAACATTTATTAATGATTGCTTACATATGGTCGACACTGTCACCTACTTATCATTTATGTTATATTAAATTTATGTTTAATGTTTATATACTTATGAATATAAAGTGACTATAATTTATCATGTTGTTTGTTTTAATAGAAAATGTCGAATCTGGAAAAGCTTAAATTTACTCCTTTAGAATCAACTGGAAACAACTACATGCCATGGGTTATAAAAGTAAAAATGCATCTTAAATCAATGGGCATTCTTGAAGTCATAAATGAAAACAACACTTGTTCTGAAAAAGAACAAGCAACGGCATGTTGCTTTATTCATCAACATATTGATGAATGCTTACAAAATAATTATGTGACTGTAGAAGATCCCCATGTTTTATGGGAAGGTCTCAAAAGCAGATTCAATAATCAAAGAGAAATTTTACTTCCAGCTGCTATGGAACAATGGAGAACATTAAGGTTCCAAGACTTTAAGAAAGTAAATGAATATAGCTCAGCTCTGTATAATACATGTTCACAACTTAAATTCTGTGGACATGAAATAAGTGATGCAGACATGATGGAGAAAACTTTCTCCACAATGAATGCCGCAAACATCACAGTGCAAAAAAATTTGAGAATGCTAAAGCTCAAAACATATTCTGAACTTAATTCATATCTCTTAGTTGCAGAGCAAAATGATGAGCTATTAATGAAAAATCAGCAATCCCGTCCTACTGGTACACTTGCAATCCCTGAAGCAAATACTGCAAATAATTATAAACAGGGACAAGGACGCGGGCAAGGTCGTGGCTATAATAACCATCACCATCATCATGCCAAAAGCCATAACTATGGTAGAAACCATCCTTATGGTAATGGTAATGGGCGAGGACGTGGTCGTGGTCGTGGCCGTGGTGGTCAAAGAAATAATAATCCACGAAAATATAAATATCAACCACAAAATAAGCCCACTAAACAAGATGTTGAAGAAAATTCTTCTAAAAATTCTGAAGAATCTTGCTACAGATGTGGTAGAATGGGCCACTGGGCTAATACTTGCCGAACATCTAAACATCTTGTTAAGATGTATCAGGATTCGCTGAAAGATAAAGAAAAGGAAGTAAACTTTGTGGATAACGTCGATCCAACAGTCACTGAGAAACCATCTGATTTATATGAAGATTTCTTGAATGTTTAAGTTGTGTGTCTTTCGAAAAATAAACGATTTAATATCGTCTGTCTTTGTCATTATGTTTGCTAAATGTTTCAGTACTATCTATTTGCGTGTAAAATATTGTGTAATATTAATGTACTCACTATTTATTTCTTATATATGAAGTTCAATATGAATTTTGCTGGAATACAACATCAATCAAGTGGTGGAGATCTCTGTATAGCAGACAGTGGAACTACACACACTATACTTAAATCCGAGAAATATTTTATTGATCTAAAACCAACGGAAGGAACTATACATACAATATCAGGACCTGCTAACTTGATAAAAGGGATATGAAAGGCAAATTTCATACTACCAAATGGTACAAAAATTTTAATAAATGATGCCTTATTTTCTCCTAAGTCAAGCAGAAATTTATTGAGTTTCTCCGACATATACCTTAACGGGTATGATTATCAGTCAGTGACAACAGAAAATGAGAAATATTTAAGTATCACTGACAAGAGTCATGTGGTTGAAAAACTGCCAAGACTTAGTTCTGGATTACATTATACACATATAAATGTACCAGAAATACATATGGTAGTTAACGAAAAATATATTGATCCTGGTGTATTCAGTTTATGGCATAACAGATTAGGCCATCCAGGATCAACAATGATGAAAATGATTATTGAATGTACTCATGAACATCCCCTAAATGATAGAAAAATCCATCATGATACAATGGTTCCATGTACATCTTGCTCTCTTGGAAAATTGATAACTAGACCCTCACCATTTAAGGTTAAGAAAGAATCACCAATGTTTCTTGAAAGAATTCAAGGTGATATATGTGGACCAATTCATCCACCATGTGGACCATTATAACAACCCTCATATTTCCATGCCTGAATTGACTAATTTGACTATAGGGTTGTTATCCATACGTAATATATAATTAAATTTGACATTGATCAAATATTTATTTTTAGTCGACACTTTTTGTTAACTAAAGTTTACACTAATTATATAAAATAACTTTAGTTAATATTAATGCGTATTATATTTAAAACTATATGTAACATAATTATTAATTAAATGATAAGTTATTTTAATCATTATATATATTTTTAGCTTATAAAAAATAAAAATAAAAAGAAATAAGATTTTTTTTTATAAATTAAATAATGAGCCCATGAATTTTGACTAAATATTTTCAAAAATAAAAACTTATTAAAAACATTTTTAACATGTTTTTATTATTTTGTCAAAATTGGCACCTTTATTTTATTATTTTTTTTTCTTTTCACCAACCATTTTTTACCTATAAATACATGGCTCCTCATTCATTTTTCTTGCCAAACACAAAAACTTAAGTTATTCTCTCAAAACCTTGAAGAAAATTTGAGGTACTTTCTATTTTTATTAAATTTTTTTTCAATATTGTCATTTATATTTATATTTATTGTATATTCTTTGTAAAATTTGAAATTAATTATGTTTATATGTTATAATTAGTATTATAAGTGTTATGATGCATAAAAATAATTTTGATAATTTATGGAATATTATTTATAATTAAATACGAATTATGTAGTGTTTAAACGTAAAAATAATATAAAATTCGTAATAAATACTTTTAACCAAAAATAAAATATATATAACTTTTTTATGAGTTTTTAAAACTTATATAGATCTGAAAAAATTATAAAAATAATTACTTGGGTCGAATTGGTATTTATTATATAATTAAACTCTATTATTATGTAATTCGAATGTAAATTAAGAATAAATATAAAATAATAAAAAATATTTTTTTATATATTTTTCTACAGGTTATTAGACTGATAGAAACTTATAAAAATTATAAAAATAATTATTTGGGTTTATTTAGTAATTATGTAGAATTAAAATTGTTTTGTGAATACATTAAGGGTAAAAACAAAAATAAATACAAAAATATAATAAAAACATTTTCTTAAATTTTTCTGCTAATCTATATGATTAACTATGACTATAAAAATTATGTATGTAATTTTTAGATATTTAATTTATTATTTAGACATTTTTGAATAATGTTCGATTAATAAAACACTATTATTTTTGAAGTAATTTAGGTATTTATTTAAAGGTAATTATATTTAATATATATAAGACATACTAAGGTATAATAACTAAATATTAAATAAAACTTAGGTTATATTATCACATATATAATTATTAAGTACATTAATAATTCGTTGTGTGTATACACCTAAAGTGAAGGTTAATCAAAGATAATGTATAATTCATGTGAACTTCATCGCTACTCACGGTCGTAAGTGAATGATGTCTAGGTTGCCATTTATGGGTAAGCTTGTGGATCTCGAATGCCATGACTTAGATTCTGGTCAAGAATCCTGGGCCCCGGTTACATCTGGTCATTCCTGACTTATTTGATAGCAACGAAGTTTGAGTAGAGTTGTACAACATCTTGCTAAAGATTAACCCGAACTTTCTAAAATTGGAATATTACTATAAGTGGAAACTTTCCATAAATAGTAACCTTCTGAAAATGGAAATTCTTTAGTGAACCATTACTATCAATATAGTACTATATACTATTGTCTGTTAGGCAATGTCTGATCATACGTTCTATCTCTAGGTTGAGATCTTGGTCACGTCCTTCCGTTCAATTCTTTCGTGTGCTACTAAGGTGAACTTCATAGCCCCACTTTTTACTGTTTCATAACTGTTTTACAACTTTTGGGGTGAGACACATGCTTGCTTTATAACTGTTTTACACTTAGACACAAGTACTAAATTGTTAACTATGCTGTCATGCTTTGATTCATGCTAAATCCCTACCGTAATATCGTCAATTGCTACGTTTAAATGCAAACTTAATTATTGTGAGTAGGCCTATTGAGAGTAACGTCTCTAACCATTCGACCGTTGGTCTTTGGTTACATAATAATGATTCCACGACACTGACAGTACAAGGTGTCATAGGGTAAACTTGTTTAGTAGCGATATTATAAAATGCAGCAACACTTTTAGATTGATATTTCTATATCAATCAACTTTAAACTAAATCTTGTGGTCTAAAACTTTGGATATTATTTATAAACCTGTGAATTTCACTCAACCTTTTTGGTTGACACTTTAAGCATGTTTTGTCTCAGGTGATGATTGAGCTAGCTGTTTGCAACTTTGTGATGATAGATTTGATGCTTGCATGGAGTCCACATCGCATATTATATTTTAGTTCATAAACATTTATTTTACGTTTTAATAATAATGTAAACATGTATTACTGCTTCCGCTGTTTTATTAACAAAGGTTTTATTTAAAAAGTCTCATATAGAGTCGTTCTCGTTTATACAACTGTGTTATGATATGATTGTTCACAATTACCCCTGGTCCATTTTGGGGGGTGTGACAACCATTTAGATATTTCATGGTTCTAATAGACGCATCAAGCAGATGGTCTCATGTTTGTCTGTTATCAAGCCGTAATGTGGCATTTGCAAAATTTCTTGCCCAAATTATTAAATTGAGAGCTCATTTTCCTGATTACACCATTAAAAGGGTGAGACTTGATAATGCTGGTGAATTTACATCTCAAGCATTTAATGACTATTGCATGTCTATAGGAATTGTTGTTGAACATTCTGTTGCTCATGTGCATACACAAAATGGTTTAGCCGAGTCAGTGATTAAACGTTTACAGTTAATCGCAAGACCATTGATAATGAGAACAAAACTCCCTGTATCTATATGGGGTCATGCAATTTTACATGCTGCTGCATTGATTCGCATCAGACCAAGTGCAAGTCATAAATATTCCCCCCTACAACTTGCTTTTGGTCAAGAGCTAAATATTTCCCATCTTAGAACATTTGGTTGTGCAGTGTATGTTCCAATTGCGACACCACAACGTACAAAAATGGGTCCTCAAAGGAGGTTGGGAATATATGTTGGATATGAAACATCTTCAATCATAAGGTATATTGAACCTATGACAGGTGATGTTTTTACATCACGTTTTGCTGATTGTCATTTTAATGAAACATTGTTTCCTAGATTAGGGGGAGAAATAAAAAATAAAGAAAATGATGTTTCATGGTGTGAACCTCAATTAAAGTATCTTGATCCTCGCACAAAAGAATGCGAGACAGAAGTTCAAAAGATAATGCATATACAAGAACTTGCAAATCAATTGCCTGATGCATTCACAGATACAAAAAGGGTGACTAAATCATATATACCAGCAGTTAATACTCCAGCTCGAGTTGAGATTCCAAATCGGAAAACTGATAATGTAGTCACTCAAGAATCTATGCCACGTCTGAAACGTGGGAGACCAGTTGGTTCCAAAGATAAAAATCCTCGAAAAAGAAAATCAGCTGATAATAAGGTAAAAGAAAGTGTTCAAGAAGAACCACAAATCAGTACTCCTACTGCAGAGGAGATTGATGATGTCAATACAGAAATTGCAATCAATTATGCACATTCAAAAATATTATGGAACCGAAATGAAATGAAAAATCTTGATGAGAAATTTTCATTTAATGTTGCATATGACATCATGAATAATGATGATGATCCAGAACCAACATCTATGGTTGAATGTCAAAATAGACATGATTGGGCTCAATGGAAAGAAGCAATACGAGCTGAATTAGAATCACTCAATAAAAGAAAAGTTTTCGGATCCATCATTCTCACTCCTAAAGATGTGAAACCTGTAGGATACAGATGGATTTTTGTTCGAAAAAGAAATGAGAAAAATGAAGTTACAAGGTATAAAGCTAGACTTGTAGCTCAAGGTTTTTCTCAAAGACCGGGAATTGATTATGAAGAAACTTATTCTCCTGTTATGGATGCAATTACTTTTAGATACTTAATCAGCCTGACAGTTTCTAAAAATTTAGAAATGCATCTCATGGATGTTGTGACTGCTTATCTATATGGATCACTTGATAGTGATATATATATGAAGGTACCTGAAGGATTTAAGGTACCAGAAGCATCAAATGCAAAACCCAAAGAAATGTATTCGATTAAATTACAAAGATCTTTATATGGGTTAAAACAATCGGGACGTATGTGGTATAACCGATTAAGTGATTACTTGATAAGCAAAGGGTATACAAATAACCTTACTTGCCCTTGTGTTTTCATTAAGAAAACAACATCCGAATATGTGATCATAGCTGTTTATGTTGATGATCTTAACATCATAGGTACAAATAAAGAGATCCATGAAGCCATTCAACTTCTAAAGAAAGAATTTGAAATGAAAGATCTCGGAAAAACCAAGTATTGCCTTGGTTTACAAATTGAGCATATGCCTAATGGTTTACTTGTACATCAAACAACATATACTGAAAAGATTTTGAAACGTTTCAATATGGACAAGGCAAAACCATTAAGTACTCCTATGGTTGTTAGATCACTCAATGTTGAAACTGATCCATTTCGTCCATGTGAAGATCATGAAGATATTCTTGGACCAGAAGTACCATATCTTAGTGCAATTGGAGCTCTTATGTATCTTACAATTTGTACAAGACCTGACATTTCTTTTGCAGTTAATTTGTTGGCAAGGTTCAGCTCTGCTCCTACCAAAAGACACTGGAATGGGATCAAACACATATTTCGATACCTTCGAGGAACTACTGATTTAGGATTATTTTATTCTAACGAATCAAAACAAGATTTGGTTGGTTATGCTGATGCAGGTTATTTATCTGATCCACATAAAGCTAAATCTCAAACTGAATATGTATTCCTAAATGGAGGTACTGCAATATCATGGCATTCTCAAAAACAAACACTTGTTGCTACATCATCAAATCATGCCGAAGTGATTGCATTACATGAAGCTACTCGGGAATATTTTTGGTTGAGATCAATGACACAAATCATTACTGATTCTTGTGGACTAAAATGCGATAAAAGTCCAACAATTATCTATGAAGATAATGCAGCTTGCATAGCACAGATGAAAGAAGGGTATATCAAAAGTGACTGAACCAAACACATACCTCCTAGATTCTTCTCATACACTCAAAATCTCATTAAGGACAACGAGATTGAAATGAGATATGTTCAATCCAGCAAAAACTCTGCTGATCTTTTCACGAAAGCACTTCCAACTGCTATTTTCAGAACACACGTTCATAACATTGGCATGAGACATGTTCAAAAGATGTAACAACTGAAGCGATGTCTACTTGAGGGGAAGTCAACTCCATGCTGCACTCTTTTTCCCTTAGCTAAAGTTTTTTCCCACTGGGTTTTCTTTAGCAAGGTTTTTAACGAGGCAGTAACTTACAATTGATCTTCAACAAACAAAATTGCTATCCAAGGGGAAGTGTTATAATATATAAATATATATATAAATGGATAGTCAATTATTGGTACACAAAAGTAATATTATTGTATTACCTAAACTTGTGATATTTTTGCTATAAATAGCCATGAATGCAAGCATTAAACTTGCACCATTTCTCACACTTACAAAGTGTTTCTTTCTTTCTCTCCATTATCATCTTTGTTCTTACACTTCATTATTAGCATTCTTAATCAATAATCAAACCTCTAAAGGTAGTTATAAGCCTATTGAATTATAACATCAAGAATCAAACCTCTAAAGGTAGTTATAAGCCTACTGAATTATAACAGATTTTGAATTTTCTAAAATGATTTGTGATAATATAACAGTATTTCATCAAAGCTGGTCTATTTCGGCGTAAATCAGCTTGACGTCTCCGCTTCATGGGCTGGGTGCCTGTGTACGACTGTCGCCCTTTTTAAATATTAACTCTTCCTGTTTCAATTTAATTAAATTATTAATTATTAATTATTCTCACAGAAAAAAAGAAAAAACATACACATGCAGGTCCAGTCCAGCGTAAACCACCTCAACCGCTGTGCCTTTTAGGCTGTGTCTGACTGTCATCTTTTAAGTATATACTCCGTATATTTTAGAAATGGGTGATAATTTATACACCACCTATTTTCAGTCATACACCATCAAACATGTTTTACATTGTTGTGCTGTACAACTCTGAAAAGCACGTTTGGTGGTGTACGGCTAAAAATAGGTGGTGTCCGAATAGAGTATACTGTAGTAATATATACGGAGTAATAAGGTGATTGGTTTGTACTTCATCCGTCACAACTCAATATATTTTGTTATTAGTCAAAAAATATACGGTTTAAGAAAAAATACATGTTACGTCTACTTTTTTCTTCACTTTTTAATCTTACCCCTTGCTTTTTACATATCATTTTGTCTTACATATATAAAGTAGGAGCATAAAAGAATTTACGTTATTCTTTTTTCATTTATAGAAGTGGACAATTAAATTGAGTCATTCAAAAAAAAATAATAGACGATAGATATGGGACGTTGTGTATAGATATGGGACGTTGTGTATGAATAAAAAATTGTTTATAGTATTTTATTCAACATCATAAAGAAAAGTTTAGTCGTGTATAAATAAAAAATAGTTGTGTACAAATTGAAACAAATAGGATTAAACGAGGAGGATGATAGCACTTACGTTTTGAGAAATAATTCCACCTTATATCTTTATAATTACAATTCGAATACCGCCGATTAATAAAACCTTTTAATCAAATGAAAAATAAAAAATACAAATAAATTCCACTAAAACTTAAAAAAATAAAGTTGAAACTAATTGCACGTAAAAAAAACGAAAATATTATTTAAAGTTGAAACTTTAAATAATTTTCGCTCTATAATATTATACATCGACGATTGATATAAATAATAATATTTATTATTGTATTAATAACAATAATTAATAATAATAATTTAAAATTTTAAAAATAAAAAAGTAAGTAACAAAGTATTACTATTACAAATGTTATTAAAGAAAGTAACAGGGTGGGTGGTGTTTAAACGATCAAAACTTTAGCACCAATTAGTAGATCAAAACTTTAGCACCAATTAGCATATAAGTACTATGGATAGGTTAACTAACGGGTATTAGGTATTTTGTCAAAATTAACTGATTTTTTTTACGGCGAAAAAGAATTGTCATATATATTAAAAGGAACTTCATAAAAAAAATGAACCTTACTGTGACGATCGCTCCAAATCCATTTGGACGAATACATCATTCATTGATTTCATTGCGAGGTATTTGACCTCTATATGATACGTTTTATAAACATTGCATTCTTTTGAAAAGGCACACCATAAATGAATATTAAATCAAAGGTTTTCGACATCTGATGATTTCTACATATAAACAATCACCTTATATAATAGTTTACAACAGTACTTCCGTTGACAATGCAGTCTAAATAAGGTACATGGTGATGAATTGGTGAATGCAACGTTTTCTTGAAAAATATGCCATGTAAGATTCCATGCACATAGCTTGTCTATCATATAAGCAAACAGCGGAAGACTTCTAGGGAACCTGAGAATAAACATGCTAACAAGTGTCAACACAAAGGTTGGTGAGTTCATAGTTTTAGTGTTTCGCATAATCTGCATATAAAAGTGGATAACAAGATTTCAGTTGTTTCATCCAGAAACGTTTATCAAAATATTCTATTAAATTGAGCACCCTGGTAACTAAACTTAACGTATATATAATTTGTACCCTTTGTATAGTCATCTTAATAATACACGCAAACCAACGTGTACGCTTCTCAAATAGCATACGTCCGTTAAAAGGCTAGTGCTCTAGCTCGGACGGGGATATCAAGCCCTATGGATCCATATACTACTACTCGCGCCCACCAGTTCTTATAACCGGCAGTTACTAGTTACCAAAGCTAAGGGATTTTCGGTTCAAACTCAGTGTAGAATTTAGTATGTACTTGTATCCGTTGCGTTTAAAATAAAGTGCATGTATTCTCAGCCCAAAAATATAGATTGCAAAAGCAATTAAAAAGGGAGCAAATGAAACTCACGCATATAAATATAGTATTTTCAGTATTTATAAACAGTCGCATGTATTCTCAGCCCAAAAATATATTGAGTAAAAGGGATCATATGAAACTCACTGTTTAATATTGATATACAATATTGTAGGAAAGCACGTAGACGCATCGGAGATGATAAACACGAGGTTTGATTCACAAAAATACCCCCGAACATTACCCATAATTTTCTTGACAATAACCCATAATTTTCTTAGCTCTAGCTCGCTTGAAAACCATTTTGAAAGTGACAAGCTCATAACCTCGTCGTAGTATTTTATGTATAATACTAATTAATAATAACAATAAGATTATTAATAATATTAATAATAATAATAATAATAATAATAATAATAATAATAATAATAATAATAATAATAATAATAATAATAATAAAATAAATACGGAGTAATATATATTTGAGTATGTGTGTGTGATTTTTCATTCGAGCAAAACACCTGAATTTATAGTACCTGGCCTGGAATTCCCCTCCATGCGATCGCATGATTTTGTAGAAGGATTCCCATGCGATCGCATGGGCTCCTTTTCCAGCTCACAAAACTTTTGTATTTTTGTTTGTCGACATAATAAATAAATATATAATATATATAATTTAAATAATTAATTATATATTATATTAAATTCACATGCATAGTTGATTTGTAATTTTAGTTCCGATAAGTCGTACGTCATCACTCGACTTATGTCCCGGTTCCGGTTTTTCGAACGTATTTTCGTACGTTTAGAAAACTTGCATTTTACGTTTCGTGACACGTACCTTTGTCAAAATATAGACTTAAACTATCCATAAACTATGTCACTCAAAGTGTATCTTATACGTTTGAGTGTTTTGGTCATTTACTTCTATAAATCATCGTTTCACTATTTGTTAAAATACATTTTTAAAATAGTGTTTACTGTAGCAAAGTTACTGTAGCAAAGTCAATTTTACTGTAGCAAATAGTAATTTTCGAAAACACTGTAGCATTTTGGGTACTGTAGCAATTTGAAAATACTTTAGCAAATTAGTGTTTTACTGGTTCATCTTAAACGTTTTAGTTAACTTATCTAAATATCAATTGAATCAATAATCGAATGTTATTATCGTTTACTAAATAACTTGAGATCATATATATTCAAATAGATATATAAACCAATAAGTGTAATGTACGGTATCATTTTCATAACACTTTGTTACGTTTTCAAGTTATAGCATATGTATCTATTTACATATAATTGTTCGCGAATCGTTGAGAACAACCGAAAGGTATTTGAATAGTTCAAAATTTTGAGATTCAACTTCATAGGCTTTGCTTATCGTGTCGAAATCATTAATCATTTAAGATTAAGTTTAAATTTAGTCAGAATTTTTCGGGTCATCACACTTACCAATTACAAGTACAATGAAAAGAAAAAATTGGACAGAATTACATTGAAAAAAGCTAAGAACGAATTAACTAAGAAGTGTCAAAATTAACTGATAGTAGTTAGCTTAGTTTTTAGTTATTTATTATATGTATTTAAGCCTATGACAGAGTAGTTAAAATTATTAAAATAAATAGTAAAATGACAAAAAATTATGATTTTTTTCTCAAAAACTAGTTATAGTATCTTTAGCTTTTTCACAGTCTAAAAGTTCTAGGCTTTTTCAACCACACGAAGTTTTGAGTATGTTTGACAAAACTAGCTGGTATAATAGTTGGTAGATGTCAGCTGATGAACAGGTTTGGTTGAAAGCTTTTTGATGCTTCTGCCTTCTAATTTTTATGAAAAAAAACTCATAACTAATAGAAGTAACGTTTGAGTTTAAAGCCTCTAGACAGAGAGAAAAACTAAAAGCTAAAAGTCAATAGAAGTGGCGTTTGAGAAAAAGCTCATACTTTTTATTCATTTTAGTTTTTCTTTTAACAGTTTCAGCGACTCTACCAAACACTTAAATACATATAAAAAGCTAACAGCTACCAGCTATCAACTATAGGCTATGTTTGGCGACAAGCTTATTGGAACTTTTAACTTTTATAAAAAAGCTCTTATTTAATACTCTGTTTAGTTAGAGGAGCTTAAAGTTTTTACTTTTATACACGGGAATAAGCTAAAGGCTAAAAGCTACTTGAAGTAGCGTTTAACGTTTAGCTTATAGCTTTAGTCATTTTACTCTTTATTTAACAAATTCATCTACTTCGCCAAACACTAAAACTGTATTTAAAAAGCTATCAGTTATCACCTAAAAGCTACCAGCTACAAGTTAAAAGCTACCAACTAATTTTGTCAAACATACCCATAAGCTACCGACAAACAGCTAATGCTACTGGATATCTGCTACTCTGTATAAGCTACCTTCTATCACTAGTTTTGCCAAACATACCCGATAGTTGGTAAGTTTTAACTGGTAGCTGTTAGCATTTTATTTAATTTGAGATGTTTAACAGAGTAGCTGAAATTATTAAAATAAAAAGCAAAACGATAAAAACTTTGAATTTTTTTTTTCTCAAACGCTAGTTGTAGTCGTTTTTAGCTTTTTTTAAGTTTAAAAGTTTTGAAATCTTTTAACCAATTGAAACTTTTTGTTAGATATATGAGCTTTTTCATGATATTTAGCAATGTTGTAAAAGTCGCGAGTCGGGGACGCATCGGTCGAGACCTAAAAAGGACGCGTCGGCCGAGTCGGGGGACGCGTCGGGGACGCATCGGTCGTTGACCAACGTTGACTTTATTAATAATTTCTTAAATGTATATTTATATATGTATAAAATAGTTGATTTTGTACCATAAATTTCTTAAATAAGAACTTGAATTTAAATACAATCAAACTTCAAACTCAATGAATGTTACGGAGTGCATAATTAGTAAGGACACAGAGAAAAGAGCGGCCCTAAAAATGAAAACAAACCCTAATTTTAAAACATATCACATCTGGACGAAAATTTGACTGATTTTGACCGTTTTGACCAACTTTGACCGTCTTTGACCGAACTTTTAGCTTTGACCGTCTTTTGAGTCGTTTTCAGAAAAAACGGGACGGAGAACCCAAAAAAACGACGCATCGGCCAAGTCGGCCGACTTTTACAACACTGATATTTAGACACTAAAAACTCATAAAAGCTCCAAAAAGCCTCATGCCCTTTCGCTTTTAATTTTTTTTACTCGGTCTAAAAATTTTAAGTTCCTTTAACCAAACGAAGTTTTTTATTAAATACAAGTTTTTTTTTTTATTATAAAAGTTAGAAGCTAAAAGCTCCAAATTTGAATCAAACATACTCGAAATCTAAAAGA
Organism: Rutidosis leptorrhynchoides; assembly: GCF_046630445.1. Classification (NCBI taxonomy): domain Eukaryota; kingdom Viridiplantae; phylum Streptophyta; class Magnoliopsida; order Asterales; family Asteraceae; genus Rutidosis; species Rutidosis leptorrhynchoides. The sequence goes on along the minus strand of NC_092333.1, from coordinate 604,657,769 downwards.
GGTCATACCTCTTAGACATCTTATCAAGCTCAAAATATTTAGATAAAACTGTTTTAGTAAAATAACAAGTTTGGGTACCTTCGCGTTGCGATGAAGGAAAGTTAGCTAAATTCAATCGAGAAAAAGAAGAAAAAAAGATAGAAATAAATGACATAAATTAAAACATACATATATTCAAATAGATATAAAATATGGCATGCGTATAATCATTTAAGTTGTATTTTTTTTAAATGAGTTATAATTATTTCAAAACATTTTAAAACACAAAAACACTGTTCATTGTTTTTGTGAATTTTATTTTCAAAAAATGTTGGAGTTATAATTATTTCAGAATATTTTAAAACATTAATTCTCAAAAGATATCAAGAGACGCCTTCATTGTTGGTGGGGTCTATCGCATCACTCCCCCCAATCGTTATCCAATACTTTTGCAGGAAACACAATGAACAATGATTGCATCTCATTATTATGGCAAGCTTGTATTTGAGTATGCGCGTATAAATTTTGGCAAAACATAAATAACAAACTCTTTCGCAATTCCCATTGGTCGGGAGCTTATGCTTTACAAGAAATTCAAGTTCGAAGCTTTGAGTGGATTTCAAATCGTGTGAAGAAAGTCTCATTCGATTGGCTCCAATGGTCTTTCAACCCAAGTATAATAGATGATCATGGTTAACCTCCTCCTAGTGTAATTCGTGTGGGTTGTTTGTCCTTAGAGTAGTCTGTTTTTATTCCTTTGAGTTTCATTTCTTTTTCTTAAGTTTTATCTGATACGGGATATATTTAATGAGAATGGATTATGTATTATTGATTGACTCCTAATGATAATATAGTGCAATATATATAGCCATCTAACCCTAGCACTAGTGTAAATGTGGGCTAGGCCCATACATTGATAAGTGGACTATAATGACTAACATCCCCCCGCAGTTGGAGCGGGAGTACGCTAGACGCTCAAACTGGTGCGAAACTCGTCGAAGAGTGGGAACGGTAGACCTTTGGTGAAGATGTCTGCAAACTGATATCTGGACGGGACATGAAGAACCCGCACATGTCCCTGGGCCACGAGATATCGTACAAAATGAATGTCAATCTCGATATGTTTCATCCGCTGATGCTGAACTGGGTTGTTGGACAGATAAACGGAGGTGACATTGTCACAATAAACCAAAGTAGCGGAGGTGAGAGGACAATGAAGCTCGCGGAGAAGATTACGAATCCAGCAAGTCTCGGCAACGGCGTTGGCAACTCCACGGTACTCTGCTTCAGCACTGGAGCGAGAGGGTGTGAGTTGTCGTTTGGAAGACCATGAGAGAAGATTATTGCCAAGAAACACACAGTAGCCAGATGTAGATCGTCGAGTAGTAGGGCAGCCTGCCCAATCAGCATCTGAATAAGCAACTAGATATGTCAGAGATGACGCATATAACTGTAGGCCAAGATCAGTGGTGCCCTGAATGTACCTAATGATCCGCTTGAGCGCATGAAAGTGGTGCTCACGAGGATCATGCATAAAGAGGCATATCTGCTGTACTGCATAAGATATATCTGGTCTGGTGAATGTGAGATACTATAGGGCGCCTTCAAGGCTCCTATAAAGTGTGGGATTGTCAACAGAAGGGCCGTGACTAGTAAGCTTGGCCCCGGGTTCGACCGGAGTCCTGCATGGGTGACAAGTGGGCATACCAGCCCGCTCAATAATCTCAAGTGCGTACTGTTTCTGGGAGAGAAACAAGCCAGAAGCAGTACGAGTAGCATGGATCCCTAGAAAGTAATTTAGGGGACCCAAATCAGACATGCCAAACTCCTTATATAAGGAAGCGATAATCGTCTGAAGTAATGCTGTGGAAGATGCAGTCAACATGATATCATCTACATATAAAAGTAAATACGCGGTGTCTGATCCCTGACGATAAATAAATAGAGACGTATCACACCGACTCTGATGGAACCCAGTATGATGAGCATAACTGGCAAAGCGCTGAAACCAAGCGTGAGGGGCCTGTTTGAGGCCATATAACGACTTCTGTAAGAGGCAAACATGATCTGGAAATCTGGGATCATGAAAACCAGGTGGCTGATGCATGTATACTGTCTCTGTAAGTTGTCCATGAAGGAAGGCGTTCTTGACATCGAGCTGATGAATGGGCCAATGTCGAGAAACTGCCAAACTCAGGACAGTGCGTATCGATGCCGGTTTAACAACCGTCTAAAAGTCTCATCACAATCTATACCAACCTGTTGGCTTCGACCGTTAGCAACGAGTCGAGCTTTATACCTGCTCAAGTTACCATTTGTATTAAACTTGTGCTTGAAGAGCCACATGGAGCAAACTATGTTCGTGTTCGAAGGGCGAGGCACAAGTGTCCAAGTACTGTTATTAATTAAAGCATTATATTCATCAGTCATAGCTTGTTTCCAGTTAGAGTCCCGAAGTGCATCGGGATAAGTGCGGGGAATAGGGGAAATAACAGAGGTGTAAAGGTTGAGACGATCAACGGGTTTAGTTTTACCAACACGGGCGCGAGTAACCATAGGATGGGCCGAAGTGGAGGATGTAGCCTGACGTGGCGTGGATATACCATACATAACTCCCTAAATTTATACAAGATTCAAATATCAAAAAAAGCACGCACAATCTATCGAGCATTTAAAACCCGGTTGCTATAATACTTAATGCAAGTTTTCTTATCAAGTTCATCCCGTGAGAGCGGTGTAGATTATGTATTTGAAACTAATAGTTATCCTAGGGATTTTGTTTGATTGGGGGGGGGGGGGGGGGTTGCGAGAGATTTTTGACTAATCAACTAAATTTGCGATAAACGAACTAAAACTTAACAAGTAACAAGTAACAAGTAATGAAGAAATGAGAAGTAATCAATATGATGAAGAGTGTTCACTTATCTAATCCTGTTTATGCTTAGATGGCCCTTGTTTTCCCCAAATTGTTATCACTTAAGTTGTTTGAACTAGTAAATATTCTTAATCCAATTTTACCTTGAAAATTCACATAAGCTTAGCAACACTAGATCAAGTAATGTATGAGTTGATTATTGAGATTATGCCCGGGTTAAATTCACTTAAAACCCTTTAACCATCAAAGTCACCTAAGATAGTCAAACACCACTATGATGAACAAAGGTCAATTGAAAACCAACCTAGCCTAGAAACACAATCACTTGAAATTCCTATTCTAGTTGTCTAGATCACCAAAGGTGTTGAAGCACAAATTGATTCACTACTAAAATCACCTAAAGAGCTACTCAATTCATGTAATCAAAGTAAAACCAATATCAAACATAGCAATGGACCTCATGGCTAACTCAATAACACTAGCTCATGTATTTTCATTCAAAACAACTTTCATTCAATAGATTAAGGGCACATCATGCATTAAAGATTCATAGATAAGCAAACACACGAGATTTAGCTACTCATAGCAAAGATTACACTAGCAATAATCATGAAAGCATTAATAAACATCATCTTGAGTGATTACAAGCTAAGATTCAAAGATAAATGATGATAAACAAAGATTACAAGTAAAGATTAAACTTAGATGAAGATTAAGTAAAGATTACAACTAATTGATTCAAAATAAGAAAGAGTAAAGTTAAGATTACAACCCAATTTGATAACAAAAGAAAGATCTAACACTAATGAAGATGAAACTTGAGCTTGCTTCCTCCAAATCACCTTAGAACTCTAATGGATGATGAAATTAGGGTTTTGTGTGTGTAATTCGGAGTAAAAACTGCAGCTCTCTTGCCAAATGACCTATCATATTCTATTTATAGTGGTGAGGAAAGTGGGCTGAATCAGCGTCAGAAGCGCCGCTCTTGACATAGGTGCGGCGCTCTTGGCTTCAATTGGTGCGGCGCTTTAGACTCAGGTGCGGCGCTTTAGACTCAGGTGCGGCGCTCTTGGCTTCATCTGGTGCAGCGCTGTTGACTTAGGTGTGGCGCTCTTGGAGCTGTAGGAACGGCGCTTCTGCCTCTGAAGAGCGACGCTTCTGCTCACTGTGAAGAAATTGAGACAAAACGTTGGTGATTGCACCGCTTTTACCATAGGTGAGGCGCTCTTGGCTGTGAGGTGCGGTGCTCCTTAATCAGGAGCGGCGCTCTTGATGCTGTTTCCTGCACTTGTCATTTTCTTTGCACTATTTGAACATTTCTTGGTCAATTTTACACCAAGTTAGGCATTTTGCCTTGAGTGGACACTTTGGCACAGGAAAACAACTTTAAAGCCCCAACAATCATCAAAACCGAATAAAATGAAGTTGATATTGCGTAATAAATATGTCTAAATGGAGCAATATCAAACCCCCTACATTTGAACCTTGCTTGTCCTCAAGCAAGCAAATCAATAGAACAAGGCTTGGAGAAAATAAACGTTTAATGATTAGAACCAAAGTGTAATGTAGGCAACAAGTGATACCTTTTTAGAATGAACACTTTGTTGGCTAACATGAACTCCAAAACCTTTTAAAATTACCGAGGACCAAGCATTCTTCTACACTTCTAGTGGCATGAGCATAAATCAACGCTTCCATAATCTTCAATCACTACCAAATCAACAACAATCCAAACCTAGGTCTACCCAAAACAATCATTCCCCGGTCAAGATTAACTACATCACCTAAGAGTCCATTAAACACCAAATCATCAAGCCTAAGGTTCATCACAATCAACACTTTGACCTCCTTGACCTTGACCAATTATGTAGGATTCGCGGGATAGCCATCAATCAAGCCAAAAATCAACGCTATTCATAAAATAAGCAAATTCACCACTATACAAACAAGGTGACATAAAATATAGGCAACAAGCTCAAATCACCAAAAAGCTCACAAAATGTACCCAAATTGAGAATGGGTCATGAAAAATCATCAAAATTACCGTTCGCCAAGAATTTCTTCATGTAAAAAGCACATGCCCCGAAAAGTATGATCCTTTAGTCAACCTCGCGATGGCTATCCCTCTTTCACCTCCATGCCCCCAAAACACCTAATTTTTTGTCAATTCCAAAATATGATATCCTCAATTCCAAGTTTAGGGTTAAGGTGGGTGTGCCAAAGCGTAGGGGACTGGTTACCCCTATCTTTATGGTCGATCCGGGCATAGGATGACCGGCACTCATCAAGCTTTCTATCAAAACTCTATGGTTTCTCTCATATTAGGGCGAAAGCATTGACGGAGGTTCGTGGAATTAGGGCCCCACGTGGCCAAAATAAGAGATCCATTAATTCCAACTTTTTGGGCGGAATTTGAATTCCTTGCCGAGCGGGTGAGACAAACTTAACTTGGGAGACTTTAACTCCCAAGCTTGGAACAAAAATTGACTTGAAAGACTTTACTTTCAAGTTTGGTACCCGAGACTACTTGGAAGACTTTACTTCCAAGTGTTTGATTTTTCTACTTCCCACATAACAAGCTTTTATGCTTATTTTAAGAAAAGGTAGAAAGTAGTTACTACCTTTCCGTTAGTTGAAATCTCAACAAGGTGCCATAGCTTTTGGCTACGGGTTATATTGTCTAGCAACACTAGCACGAGGCCATTGCTCTTCATCAAGAAGATAGCATACGTTGAAGCTCGGTGGCTCCTCTTCCCTCGGTATGATACATCGGTTGAACCATCTTGAAATGATGAGACAACCAATGTCAATATGAAATGGTGTGGATTAGGAAGTGTCCCACACCAAGTAGTACGAAATTCGGGAGACTTTACTCCCTACCAAAATGGATGGACTTGAGTCATCCGGAAGTGCTAAAGCGCGAAGCTTTAAACACTTGGTATTACAATTGCCAACATAAGGGAAGACTTTACTTCCCCAAAAATTTGAAACAAAATGGAAAAAGACTTTACTTTTTCCAAAAAGTTTGAAAATTTTCACAAGTTTTAACCATTTTAGATGTTTATGATGTTAGTTAATGACTTAATGTAATGGTTCAAAACTTGTTCCAAAAATTGATCAACAATGCAAGTTTTAGCCTTTATAGAGCGTATGTGATAAGTTTAACCCGAAAAAGTTCAAAATGACCCGAGATTTACTCTATCCCTACATTTAGTTTGATGCAATGCCCTCATTGTATTAAACGAAAGAATATTTTGAAAATTGAGGGGCATTTTGAATTAGAATAGAGAAGAGAAGAGAAAATAAAAACCGAAGTAGATCAATTGATCTTTGTTGTCACCATTCGAGAAACTTAGTCACCAAATTTGCTTGCATGTTGTTGCACCATTCGATGAGCTAAAAGAAGGAGCCAAGTGCATATGGCATTCCCTACAATCTGAAATATGCTCACAAGGTACAAGAATGTGCGGGGCCATACTCGGGTGAGTATGAGCGCCCACAATAAACCTACAATGATCCAAAAATATCAAGCAAGTTATACCAATAACTATCTCCATAATGATACACGAAACCGAACAATTTACTTCACCAATATCACAAGCAAACAATAGATTCAACGCTTCTCACACAAACACAATATAACAATAATGATAACCACATCATGCATGCACACATCGAATAATCAACCATCACGACAAAGTGACATCAAACACAAACATCCATAGACAAAACATTACGTTCCTTGAAAGTATTTAATTATTACAAACCACAATCAAACTTAAATTGTTTTATCCGGGAATCGCATAACCTCCGGATCCAAATACCATCATTCAAACCACAAATAAAATAGTTTTCAAACTTACCACGACCATCAAGCACTTGTTCAAATTTCTTCCCAAACCAACCGTCCATAATTATTACAAACCAACAATTTAAATTAAAAGTTTTCCCAACAAACAAACACCAAATGTTTTCACCAAAGCAAGAGTTAAGAGAGCGAGAACACAACCATAAAAGTTACCACCAACTATACCCTCCTGAGTAAGAGCTTCCGGATTGGTCCGGATTTGGATAGTCAGAGTAGTTTGGCGTTGTAGATTGTTGATTCAGATCTTGTGGTTGTTGGTTCCTTAAGCTTTCGAAGTAAGCGAACTCCTCAGCCCTCCTATACCCTTAATTTGGGTCATAATCAATGAACGGTTGAGTCCTCGGGTGTTGTTGGTCATACAGGTCATACGTAGGAGTAAATGGTTGTGGAGCATTTGGGTCCGTACGGCCTAGTTGACTACAATGGACTTGCCATTGTGAAACCGTACGAAGCCCCAAAAAGTTATAGCTCGCCTCATATGATTGATTTTGTTGGTTGATGTTGATTTATTCGAATTGGTTTGCAATCCAAGCGGGATCATACTCGTTCGGGACACCGCTACTTTGACCTTGAGCTCGACTACTCTCATGCCAAACCCTTTCCTCCGCTGCTTCCTCGGCTCTACCAAAATCAAACCATTTCCTCATAATCTTGTTCATGTCCCGCTTAAGAATTCTACCCCCCTTAAAATCCGCATAACCAAATGAATTCATTTCCATGGGCGTAAACCTTGAAAGATCAACCCTCAAATACTTAGCAATCTTTGTCACAAACACACCACCCACCGTACCCTTTTTCGCTTTCGTTCCCATCTTGTCAAAGAGATAATCGGCAATCACATGAGGAACATGAATGTGTGTCTTATGGAAGATTTGGTGAGTCAGCCAAATGTCTAGATAAGACATCTTTTCATTACTATTAAAATGGTAGTTGACTGTGTTGGCGATGAATCTCGCTATTGTTCTCAAATCATGGGTCCTAAGGGTGTTGGCTACGGTTTTACCCGGGCTAAAGACTCCACTACTAATTTCATGCCAGGCTGCAGGGTAATTAAATTCTTCAGTGTTGAGGACCGGAATGTTGCAATGCAAAAGGTAGTCCCAAAGGGCATCGGAATTCTTAAACTCAGAGTAGATTCCTAAGGCTCTAATGAATTGGAGCATGCTCATTGTTCTTTGCTTTCCCCCCAATTGGAAGGTCATGAAGCCTGGATCAGTGGTGCTTGACACTTTGAAATTCACAAATAAGGTTGAGGCGAACTCTAGTGTAGGGACAGCGTAGATGGGCTCATTGTACCTTAAAATTGGGACCCAGGGATTGATTCTCCTATTTCCATACTCGACCTCAAAAAGTCGTTCTATTTCATTCGTGAAACCACCCTCGTCTAAAAGTGCCTAATCAATTGCCTTTCCAACCTAAAAAGTCTCTTTAAGCCTAATTGCTAAACCATCCCTAAAGCGTGGGTTAATTAGGATCGCTTGCAACCAAGGGTCCGTAGATAGCCTTTGAATATCCTCGGGGATCTGAGTCATTTCTTCATCCCTAGTCTCCTCAACTTCCTGAACTGGCCTCTTACCCCTTCCTTTAACACCTATACTCTTTTGATGCTTCCCACTACCTGAGCCGCCATGCTACTGTGTTGGAACATTGGTCTGCATGTCAAGACAACAAAGAAAAACATTGTGGAGAAATACAAGTTAGCATACAATAGTTCACTTTCAAGCTCTAATCACAATTCCCAAGTTGATTTCAAAAATTCACAATTAGTTTCATCTTATAAGATATGTGCGTGAATAACAAATATGAATAAAACAATTGCATTTAGTCATGACAATAAGTGAGATCAAACATGAGCAAATACTTAGTGAACTTCCAAACTTTTACAAAAAGTTGCACATTTAGCTCATGCGATAGATTTGTTAACAACATGTAGTATCATAAGCTAAACATGCATTACATTCATCTGCTAGGCTCCTCTTGGTCAAACATGGTCAACATGAAAAAAATATTGCAAAAAGTCACCCCTAGTCAAAGCCTAATTATTGAAAAATTTGACTAAGATAAGAGTAATCATCAAATCATTTCAACTTTACATGTTATAATATCAGTATACCGCAAACAAGCACATTAACACAAACCACAACTCGAATCAGTCAAACCAAGTCAAAACCCTAGTTTATGAACCCTAATTTGCAATGTCAAATCATACAAGCATGAAAGATGGATTTAAAGCAAAATTATCATGGTAGACTATCAATTAAGCATCAACATCAACACCTAACACTCTAATTTTGCTCGAATCTAAAAACCCCCAAATTGGATGAACCCTAGAAATCCAAAGTTGAAATTTTTGCAACTAAGCATGCAAAACATGTTAATCAACAACAATGTAGTCTAGAATCATCAACAAATTGAACATTAACATCATTATTCAAGCATAATCTACTAATTAAGCATAAAGAGAAAATTTGTAAAAATCACCCAAATCATGTTAAAGAATGAATTAGAATGATAGATTCTTACTTTTCCCATGTTAAGTGATGAAGATTTGCAAGAAAATGGATGTAATTTGAAGTATTGGGTCGATTTATGGCGATTAGGGTTGTAGTTGCGCCGCTATTAGAGAGAAAAATTGAGTTGGGTGTGAAAAAATGGTGTTTTGGTTGTCCAAAATTGTTTAAGTAACAGATGCAAAAGCGCCGCACCTGACACAGGTGCGCCGCTCCTGCCAGCTCAAAAGCACCGCAATAGGGTAAAAGCGTCGCTCCTGGACAAGCAAAAGCGTCGCTCCTAAGTGCGAGAGCGTCGCTCTTGACTACTGACCAAAAATTGTTCCAAAATATGATGAAAAGCGTCCCTCCTGTGTCAAAAGCGTCGCTCTTGATTAGCAAGAGCACCGCTCCTTCCATAGAAGCGCCGCAATTACACCTGGATGCAGTTTTTTTTTCGCATTTTAAGCACATTTTGACCAAGTTAACAAACTATTTTTGGATTTTTCCATTTAACAAAATGCAGAAAAGTTATTTAAATGCGAAACAACTAATTGAAAGAAATGTCATACAATCCTACATGCAATGCAATTAAAGAAAGCTATAAACAAGATTGTGGAAATTGTTTAACGAGTCTATCACCCGACTCAATTTCCACGTGGATCTTAGCTAACACCGGGGTGGTAAACCTCCCCTCCCTTTGAGCTAAGGGAACCGTTACCTTTACCACTTCCATTCAATACCAACGTTATCCAATCATTAATCACCTTGGTTTCCTTGATCAAATCCTCAAGCTTGCATTTTTTATGCTTTGAAAAGTTTGACACTAAACATTTTCTCAACTTCTCATCCTTTTGGGATGAGACATGATGAATTTGACCGTATAATTTCCGTATTGATTTGTCAATAACATCATTTCTATGATTAAGCTTACTTGGGACTTTTTGAGTCAAACCACCACCACTTCTAGTTGGTGAACCAACTCGTTTTGGGCTAGTAGCGCATTGCACACTAGCAACAACTTGTGGTGTGGATTAGAGTTTTGTTGGTAATTTAACGCTTTTGCTCTTAATGCTTACACATTTCCCTTTGTCTCTAAGGGTCAACTTACCGGTTCTAAAGTCAAAGAAAGAACCCGCGGTTGCTAAAAATGGCCTCCCTAATACTAGGGGTACAACCGGGTCTTCCTTTATATGAACAATCACAAAATCGGTTGGAAATTCCATGCTCCCTACTTTAACAATTAGGTCTTCGACGATCCCCACACTTGGCTTGATTGATTGATCAATTAATTTCACTCCCATTTTGGTGGGTAAAAGGTCTCCTAGGCCAAGCTTTTTATAAATGGATAAAGGCATGAAATTTATGCTAGCCCCCGAGTCGGCTAATGATGTAAATGGTTCCGACCCGTTTACTTTGCATGGTATTAAGAACGGTCCGGGATCGCCCATTTTAGTTGGTAAGTTTTGTTTTCTCAAAATTCCATCACACTCCTTAAGCAAGAAAGTGGTGGATGCTTGTTCAACCTCTCCCTTCTTGGCCATAAGTGCTTTCAAGAATTTCCCATAATTGGGCATGTTTTCAAGCACTTCCGCCAAGGGAAGTTTGACATAAATATTATGGTTTTCATCTTGGGTCAACTTACAATCCACATCCTTTAGATGTGTAGGAGGTAATGGTTGAGGTTGGGCGACGGGTGTTTCCTTGTTCCCTTCACTTGATGGTGTAAGTACCTCAACTTTCATACTTTGTGCTTTCATATCCAAGATGCTTTCTACCTTATCCCCTTGCTCCGAGTCACCCAATTCAACCTTCTTTAATTCACCCTCTAGATCCTTGCATATCAACTCGGTAGCTTCCATTGTCATAACATTTTTTACTTGATATGGAATGCACTCCACTTCATCCGAATCATCCGAGAACTTGAACACACCAAGATCCATGGTATCTATGTCTAAAGCTCCATCCAAATCAAACTCTCCCTCATCAAGATCGATTGCAAAAACTTGAGTAGATTCGATTTCCTTCTCCTTTTCCATTGAAGAAATAGAATTCACTTAAGCATAGTTGTTGTTAGGATTTGAAGAGCTTGCTTGGTTGGCGTTTTGATTGGTAGTGTTGCTTTCTATTGGAATAACTCTAGTGGTGTTGTTGTTATTTTGGTTTTGGTTGTTACGGTTAGTGTTGTAATTGGTGCTTGGGTTAACTTGAGTGTTGGATGGTAAGGTTCCTTGAGGTCTTTCGGCAACTTGACTTGAAAGTCTCCCAACGGCGCTCTTAAGATTTTGGAATGAGGCTTGGTTGTGTCGAATTTGTTGCTTCAAGAACTCGTTCTCCTTTAACAAAAATGCCTCGGTTGATTCCACCTTTTTGATATAGGTTTGCATAAGCTCTTCTAGTCCTTTAGAAGATTGGGAAGATTGGTTATTTGGTTGAGTTTGTTGCGGTTGTTGATTGTAACCTTGGTTGTTTTGGGGTTGACTATAACCTTGGTTTTGATAACTTTGGTTTCCTTGGTAATTTGGGTTGGATTGGTGGTTGTAAGATTGGTTGTTATAATTTTGTTGGTTGTGGGATTGGAAGTTATTTTGGCGGTTTTGGTTATGGTTGGAATTGTAGCCTTGGTTTCGGTTTTGGTTGGAGAATCCGGGAGGTGTGTTGGATTGAGTGTTGAATGACACTTGCTTTTGGTTAGGTGTGATGACCCGGGAATTTCCGACCAAATTTAAACTTAATCTTTATATATTTCCGACACGATGAGCAAAGTCTGTAATGTTGAAATCTTAAAAACTTTGAACTGTGTTTAATATATTCATTTGACCTTTGACTATTCCTGACGATTCACGAACATCGATGTATAAATAAATATGTAAATATATATGAAATCTATACATATGTAATATTGTAATAAATATATAAGTAATTAATAAATAATATGGATTCAATAAAATAATATAGTTAAAAGATAATAAATAGTAAACTTAATTACAAGCTGAATATCATTATTATATTAATACTATTATTATCATTAGTAATATTATTAAGTAACATTATCGATAATATTATTAAATAGATTGATATCATTATTATTATTGTATGTATATATATTGTAAGGTATAGATATTAAATACTAAATATATGTTATAACTATTAAATATTACATAACTAATAAATTGTAATATTAAATGTAACTACAAATTACAATATAAATATTATATTAATAATGTATTATTACTTTCATCAAAATAAATAGTAATATTATAATCTATTAAGAAGATTATATGTATAGAAGTAAAATACATGTAAATTGTTATGATAATCGTTATTAATAAATGATACAAATTATTTTTTTATCATTAATAACATTATTTTTTTTCTTTATTAGTAACTATTATGAATGTAATTATTATTATTACGTTAATTATCATTATTAGTTATATGATTATTATTATCATTACTAATAAATGATTATAAATTTTTATTATTATTATTATTACTACTATAAGATTAATGATGATATAAATACAAAAATATGAGGATATTATAAATACAAATATATATTTATATAAATAAATACTGTTTTATAAAATAGGATAATATAGATTTAATTACAAATTATATAATCTGATATAATCCAGTATGCAACTATCATTATCAGTATATATATATATATATAATTATTATTTATTAAGAATTAAATTACATAAATCGTAAGAGTTGTTAGAGATAGCTATCAAAAACTGTTTCCAAATTTTGTTGTTGTCTTTAAAAGTCTGTACTAAGAACGATTCCAATTTCAAAAGTATCCAAAATTTGTTTACAATCACTTTCAATTCGTACCAATTCATTATTCGACTTTTATTTTTTTTATCTTCTTCCTGAACAAACGAATATCTTGTCGACCATCAACGTATTATTTAATCAAACAATTCAATGATAAGTGATACAGAATCACCCTTCTATCTTCAACCATCAAATATACACTGAAAACTTCTGTTGTCGATTGTCACATTAAACAGAAAAAACAAATAAAAGCTCAAATACTCTGTACGAGTAACTTTTTGGCAAAAACTCGAATTCGAAACATTTTTAAAAATCTAAAAGTGCGGTTTTGTTAGGAATTTGTTACTAAAACTATCTGCAAAACCCCAAGTTCCAATTCGTATTTTTGAGTTCTAATTTAGGAGTCAAAGTTGTTGAAATAAAAGTCAAACCTTCTGTTCTTAATAAAATTCGAATTCCTGTGGTTGTTTTAAGTTAAATTGATTACTGAGAAAGTTTATATGAATGAATTGCAACCTTTTTCATGTATTAATTATAGTCTGAAACGTTTGAAAAATCTGAAATTGAAACTGAGTTCATACGCGTTCTAGTGGTCTGTCACAATTATATTTTTTTTTCATTATTAATCTGTTTAAATCAAATCACTCAATCGCTATCTATTTCTGTATAAATTTTAAGTTCTAAGAATTTAAATAACTCAGTGTTATTTTAGTGGAATTTTGGTCGAATTAAATGATGAAGATGATGGTGAAATATAGAAACAGAAAGATACACGATATAAGAATAACTATACTGAGTATTATACCAGAAAGGAAAGAACAGACGGATGGTTTGGGTGATTGTCGGGTTTCGAGAGGTCTCGGGTTCGAGCCTTGCATGTGGCTGTTTTTTTTAAAGCTTTCTAAAGTAGTTTTAATTTCAAAATAATAATAATAATAATAATAATAATAATAATAATAATAATAATAATAATAATAATAATAATAATAATAATAATAATAATAATAATAATAATAATAATTATTATTATTATTATTATTATTATTATTATTATTATTATTATTATTATTATTATTATTATTATTATTATTATTATTATTGTTACAATTAATATCATTTTTATTATCATTATTTTAATTATTATTGTTATTATTATTATTAGATTGTAATTATTAGTATTATTAATTAACACTAACTATTATTATTATTATTAAAATTTTAGTTATTATTATTATTATTATTATTAGAATTATTATTATTAAGTAATATGAATATCAATTATTATTATTACTATCAATGTTATTATTCTTATTATTATTAGTATTATAAAACGTATTATCATCACTATCAATTTCATAAATGTAAGCATTAAAATTATCAATAATATCCATATTATCATTATTAAATATATTATAATTATGACAATAAAAGTTTTAAAGATACTATTATTAAGATCATAAGTATATATATAAATGTATAGATTTAAAAACTACGAATAAAATTATGATTTAAGTGAATTACTAATTATTAATATCATTATCATCAATATTATTATTAAATTATTCATTTTATCAAAAACTACTAATATTATCATTATGAGATTTAAAATCAAAAACTATCATCAATATTATTAACTTTAATATTTTTTTTAGTAACATTAGTTATTATCATTTTTACCATTACAAATAATATTATGGTATTATTATAATTATTATATTTTAACAAACAAATGATATATTTATATATATATATATATATATATATATATATATATATATATATATATATATATATATATATATATATATATATATATATATATATACATAATACATATAACATAATAAAAAAATTAATATTTTCATATACAAAATGAATAAATGAAACACATAAATATCAACAATATAAAAAGGATATAACTAATAAATTTATATATATATATATATATATATATATATACATATATATATATATATATATATACATATATATATATATATATATACATATATATATATATATATATATATATATATATGTTCGATTACAACTATGTATATTAATAAACATACAAATGATATAGGTTCGTGAATCCGAGGCCAACCTTGCATTGTTCAATATAGTCATATGTATTTTTACTACAAAATACATTAGGTGAGTTTCATTTGCTTCCCCTTTTACTCTTTACATTTTTGGGGCTGAGAATATATGCAAATGCTTTATTAACTGTTTACCAATATTTATATGCGTGAGTTTCATTTGCCCTTTTTACTCTTTACATTTTTGGGCTGAGAATACATGCAAATGCTTTATTAACTATTTTACAATATTTATATGTGTGAGTTTCATTAATCCCCTTTTAAATGCTTTTGCAATATATATATTTGGGACTGAGAATACATGCGCTGTTTTTTATAACTGTTTTACGAAATAGACACAAGTAATTAAAAACTACATTATATGGTTGAATGATCGAAATCGAATATGCCCCTTTTTATTAAGTCTGGTAATCTAAGAATTAGGGAACAGACACCCTAATTGACGCGAACTCTAAAGATAGATCTATCGGGTCCAACAAGCCCCATCCAAAGTACCGGATGCTTTAGTACTTCAAAATTTATATCATGTCCGAAGGAGGATCCCGGAATGATGGGGATATTTTTTATGCATATTGTGAATGTCGGTTACCAGGTGTTCAATCCATATGAATGATATTTTTGTCTCTATGCATGGGACGTATGTTTATGAGAAATGGAAATATGAAATATTATGGTCTATTAAAATTATGAAATGATTATTTATGTTAAACTAATGAACTCACCAACCTTTTGGTTGACACTTTAAAGCATGTTTATTCTCAGGTATGAAAGAAATCTTCCGCTATGCATTTACTCATTTTAGGGATATTACTTGGAGTCATTCATGACGTATTTCAAAAGACATTGCATTCGAGTCGTCGAGTTCATCTAGATTATTATTGAGTCAATTATAGTTAGATATATTATGAAATGGTATGCATGCCGTCAACTTTCGATGTAATGAAATATTGTCTTTTCAAAAACGAATGCAATGTTTGTAAAATGTATCATATAGAGGTCAAGTACCTCGCGATGTAATCAACTATTGTGAATCGTTTATAATCGATACGGACTTCGTCTGGATGGATTAGGACGGGGCATTTCAGTTGGTATCAGAGCAGAGGTCTTAGCGAACCAGGTCTGCATTAGTGTGTCTAACTGATAAGTCGTTAGGAGGCATTAGCGAGTTTGGACTTCGACCGTATCTGCATGTGACGATCGCTCCAAATCCATATGGACGAACACATCATTCATTGATTTCATTGCGAGGTATTTGACCTCTATATGATACGTTTTGTAAATATTGCATTCTTTTGAAAAGGCACACCATATATGAATATTTAAATTAAAGGTTTTCGACATCTGATGATTTCTACATATAAACAATCACCGTAAATAATAGTTTACAATAGTACTTCCGTTGACAATGCAGTCAAAATAAGATGGATGGTGATGATTTTGTGAATGCAACGTTTTCTTGAATAAATCATGTATGACTCCATGCACATGGCTTGTATAACATATAAGCAAACAGCGGAAGACTTCTAGGAAACCTGAGAATAAACATGCTAACAAGTGTCAACACAAAGGTTGGTGAGTTCATAGTTTTATTGTTTCGTATAATCTGTATGTAAAGGTGAATCACAAGTTTTTAGTTGTTTCATCCAGAAACGTTTATCAAAATATTCTACGAAATTGAGCACCATGGTAACTAAACTTAACGTATATATATTTTATACCCTTTGTATAATCATCTTAATAATACACGCAAACCAACGTGTACGCTTCTCAAATAGCATACGTCCGTTAAAAGGCTAGCGCTCTAGCTCGGACGGGGATATCAAGCCCTATGGATCCATATATAACTACTCGCGCCCACCAGTTCTTATAACCGGCAGTTACTAGTTACCAAAGCTAAGGGATTTTCGGTTCAAACTCGGTGTAGAATTTAGTATGTACTTGTGTCCTTTGCGTTTAAAATAAAGTGCATGTATTCTCAGCCCAAAAATATATATTGCAAAAGCATTTAAAAGGGGAGCAAATGAAACTCACACATATAAATCTAGTATTTTCAGTATTTATAAACAGTCGCATGTATTCTCAGCCCAAAAATATATTGAGTAAAAGGGATCATATGAAACTCACGCATATAAATATTGTAAATCAGTTAATAAAGCATTTGTATGTATTCTCAGCCCAAAAATGTAGAGAGTAAAAAGGGATCATATGAAACTCACGCATATAAATATTGTAAATCAGTTAATAAAGCATTTGTATGTATTTTCAGCCCAAAAATGTAAAGAGTAAAATGGATCATATGAAACTCACCTTAGCAGCATATAAAGTTGTTCATCGTAATGTGACCGAAACTCGGATTATCAAATAATCATAGATCTCAACATATCAATATTGAGATTCAATATTGTAGGAAAGTACGTAGACGTAACGGAGATGATAAACACTAGGTTTGATTCATAAATATATCCCCGAATATTATCCATAACCTCTTTGGCAATAACCCATAGTTTCCTTAGTTATAATCGGTTTGTAACCCGAATTAAAATACCCATGTATCACTTGTTACAGTACCATACTACTAATTTAAAATTTTAAGCTAGAAAATATACAGAGTGATTTATTTATGTGAGTGTGTGAGTGTCTTTTTTTTAGTTCCTAACAAGTACTTCGTTCATATATATATATATGTAAAATAATAATATAATAATATAATATATAATATAATAATAATAAAAAGGTAAGCCGCCATCACTTTTTATGTCGACAAACTTTTTATGTCGACAAACATTACGCGTTTCGCGTAGATAGGTACGCGGTCCGCGTATGGTGTCTTCAAGAAAGTTGTAGATTTTTGAGTTACGGACGTCTGGACACCGGAATCACCCTTTTTCGAGTCAGTATGATTTAGTTATGATTTTTCTCGTGCAAGTGCGCAGGTTTAGTAATTTCCATCATTTTAACTTGAAATCTTGAGATGAAATGTTGTAGTCTTTTAGTGCTCATTAGAAATCTTTATTTTATCTTTATTTTCATTTTCATATCATTGAAAATCCATAAAAACATTTTAACAATCAAATTCTATTATATCGAAAAACGTGTCCATAATAAATCGAATAACTATAGTTCTCTAAAACTAATTACATTCACATCTTTTTATTGAAGCTTTATAATAATTAAAAATCTATTATTTCGAAGAACGCTTTCATATATTTGAACTAAATCGAATAAATATAATTTAGTTTTCCAGAATTAGTTATATTCAAAATCATTCTTTAAAAGGTTTCATCTATGTCGTAAAAAGTTTTCAATATTAAGAAAACTAAATAATTAACTTTATCAAGAGACACGAGACAATCATTGTGTTGAAAGTTAATCTCTACTAACCTTTGTCCAGTAATCGTTAATTGACATATTTGTTCACTTTACCATTTATTCCGAATATCGTTAAAAAGGAAAGGTTTCCTACATCAAAGTGGACCTCTCAATAGAGACTCACGATCATACAATGTATCTGATAAATCAGTCGTTTGATATTATCTTTTAATTCCGTTGATAATTATATTAAACCTATATCGAAACAAATACGTTCGTGTAAAGTATTATACGTCTAATACTTTGTTAATGTTTTCAAGTTATAATATATACACATATACATATATAATCATGTCCGTTCATATAATGGTTCGTGAATCATTGGAATTTGGTCGAGGTTAAATGAATGTATGAACATAGTTTAAAATTATTGAGATTCAACTTAACAAACTTTGCTTATCGTGTCGGAATAATATAAAGATTAAAGTTTAAATTTGGTCAGAAATTTCCGGGTCATCACAGTACCTACCCGTTAAAGAAATTTCGTCCCGAAATTTGAGTGAGGTCGTCATGACTAACAATAAAATTGTTTTCATGCCGTATATGTGTTGATAAATAGAGTTTTATTACCGTTAAATAATATGGATAAAACAATCCAATTACTCGAAGCGTATGAGGGAAGTTATCGTAATAAAGTGAAATGAAAGAATAGAGATTCGTCTTAGCTTTTGACGTAGTTACGATTGATTTCCGAAATTTAAGGAATAGAAAATCTTCATAATATAAATAAGATTTGATTCTTCGGAATTTGCGGAAATTAGGATTTTATTTGATTAAATGCGTAATCCGCCTTGATTGTTTTGTCTGATATTTCGCTATAAATTGACCTCTTCCGTTTCATTTATTTTCACCACTCCTATAATCTTCTTTCTTATTTCATACATCCCAATAGATTGTGAAAATGCTTAATCCAGTTCTGATTCTTGATATTTTCCTGGCTATCGTATCCTTCATTCTTCTTTTTCATCTGCCACCAGAGGAAGTTATTTTCTTCTACTATTACCTTGGAGTTATAGTGTTTTTCATTCTCCCGTGTCTTTATATTGCTATACGCATTGATATACATGGTTTGTAATTTCGGGGTTGTTATCGGGCTTTATGTTCTCCATTATATTTCGGAGCTTCATGCTTTCGTTTTCTCTTCCCGACCTTAAGTCAAGCGGATAATGGTCTAGAATTCGTAGGTATGAAGTTTCAGATGAACATAACTAATGTTCTAAGAAAGAAATGGTAATAGCACAATCTGACTTGTCAAATTACTAGAATACCTCGAAAAAGACCGAATCATTAAGAAAATATTTTCTTGATATTTTTAGAGATTATATAGAATGAAAGAGTTATGTAACATGGTTCATGATGAGGGTATGATCTGTGAATCTTTATCACGTTCCATTAGAAACTCAGCATGACTTACTGTAACATAATCACGTTGATCAAGTGTCATTATATTATACTAACTCATGCTTCAATTCCCAACATTACTTCAAACATCCATTTTTCTAATTTTTCAGAATTTTAGAAACTAAAATAGTTTCTTTTATGTTATAACACAGATAGCGCAAAGAGATGAATGATTTCAAATAAGAATGGTTATGAAAATATCTTCAGAAATATCGAGGATATTTATAATGAAAGATATGATAATATCTTAGAATATTTAAGATAATGATGATGATGAAGAATATCGTCCGCAAAGGTTTTAGAGTAAGGAGCAAGGTATTTACTAAGGATTTCAGCAGACACTGAATCATTTGGATTCTTTGAAGGCAGGTTCAGTCTTTGTGATTTATCCACAGCCTCCTTCATACTTTGCTCAATCCGTTTTCCAGTTCCAAACCTTCTCTTTTTCTGAGCTTTGCCACCATACCATTCTTTATCATCAAACTTTTGACTGTTAAAGTCGTTTACAGTTTTTGCTGCTTCATCAGCATTGTTCCAATTTCAAAGAACTATTTCATAGTTTGGGATGTTTTTCAGAAACTTCACCTTCGAAGTATGTAAGTCTAGAAGATAGATGTTATCTATATATAACTGTTGTCGTAGAAAATGCAGCAGATTCAAAATACTGATTGCTAATTCCCGGTAGTTGGTATGGCAATTACCGTTATGAGATGTGGATGAGTACATGATAGGGTTTCAATGAGTATAAGGATTTTTTGGAAGGTCAAGGATCAATGAAGTTGTTGGTAAATTTGCTGCTAATGTGGTGGAACATAAAAGGTTCCCCAGTAACAAGAACGTATATATCAAGATTACAATAAGGCTTAATCTGAAAAGTTGAAGTTGACTAGTTGGAAGTGTGGTAAGACTGGATACTTTGAAAAGGGATTGCAAGATTATTTTCGGTAATAACAATGCTAAAGGATCTTTCACATTTTTTTTTGAAGTCAAAGTATAGCTTTAAAAGATGTAGAGATCTAAGAATGATGTCACCCATTAAATCTTGGCTTGGATTCTGATCCATCAATATCAGAATATGTAATTGAATTTGTATGGAAACGATTGTATATCGCTGTGAGCATAGTTAATAATTTTTGAATCAAAGTTGAAGAATGTACAGTATAACATATTAATTGTGAACTTATATATTTCCCGAGTATTACCTACCCGTTAAAGATTTCACAATTAATACTTTGTACAAAAGAATTTTTATTACCGTTTTTATGAAAATATATGTATGTATATTTTCTTCAGATGTAATACAGATTTAATGAGTTAATATCATATTAAGCTCACTTGATTTTTGGCTGGAATTAGAAATGAATAATCTCTAAAATATTAAAGATTACTTAATCTTTGCGGAGTATTTCGCTAATGAAATCAATACTTCATTATTTATTCTTATCGATATTCCTTGGTGAAGGATGTTGATGCTCGTGAAATTCTTGTGAACCTTACAAGGCACATATGATGTTTTCTGGATAGTTTCGAGTACATCGAAAATGAAAATATAAAATCAATTATGTAATTGAATAATACACTTGGTTTATTATGAAATGAAATTCATTAGATTGAAACAGAGATTGTAGTTAACGATGGTTAAGGTGTTAAGGAAGGATGTACATCATTGCATATTAGTAATATGAACTAACCGGGTAGTACCTACCAGTTAAGATTCACACGTAATAGCTTAGTACGAAAATATTTATTTTGATTTCAAAATTCATATATATCAAATATACATAAAATTTCTTCAGAGGAAATGAGTTAATACTTCATCGGTTATTGTTGCTGGTATTTCTTGGTAACTACGGTGCGTATGACGTTGATGCTCGTGGAACATATTGTGAAGTTGAGGTTTGCGATGCGGATGTTGTTGGTGGTGGTAATGGTACTGTTGGTGTTGTTGTCGGTGGTACTGTTGATGCCGGTGATGCTCCTGGTGCTTGTAACCTTTGCACCATATTCTCCAAAGCCACTACCCGAGCACAAAGCTCGTTGACTTCTTCTACTACACCGGGATGATTGGCGGTTCGGAAGAGCGGATGAATAAGATCCAGAATTTGAGATAGTATATTTTCGTGACGAGATACTCTGGAAATGAGAGAGAAAATAGTGTCTCGAACAGGTTCGCCGGTAAGTGCTTCAGGTTCTTCGCCAAGAGGACAATGTGGTGGATGGAAGGGATCGCCTTCTTCTTGTCTCCAATAATTAAGTAGGCTACGAACCCATCCCCAATTCTTCCAGAATAGATGATGGCTAATTGGTTGATCCATTCCGGTTACACTGTCTTCAGAATTTAGGTGAATATCCATATCGGAATAGCTGTCAGAGTTTGAACTAGATACGAGATCCATCTTGTATAATTAGGGAGATGATTTTTGATATGAATTAGATTATAGAATTTAGTTTGGTATTCTTCAATACATAATTTACATATGTATATATAATACCAAATTCCATAAATCACGGAGAAATTTTCGGAAGATATCAGGAAAAGTTTACAGTAACAGATACGCTAAGATATGAATTTTTGTCTATACACTATTTATGCAATAAATGCAGGAAAACGTGTCTAGACTTAAGAATGATAAGCATGTAATTTCCAACAAGAAATGATAAGCAAAACTTTTAACATGCAGACACGGTCGAAGTCCAGACTTACTAATGCATCTTAACAACTATCAGTTAGACACATTCATGCAAGACCTGGTTCGCTAGGACCAATGCTCTGATACCAACTGTGACGATCGCTCCAAATCCATATGGACGAACACATCATTCATTGATTTCATTGCGAGGTATTTGACCTCTATATGATACGTTTTGTAAACATTGCATTCTTTTGAAAAGGCACACCATATATGAATATTTAAATTAAAGGTTTTCGACATCTGATGATTTCTACATATAAACAATCACCGTAAATAATAGTTTACAATAGTACTTCCGTTGACAATGCAGTCAAAATAAGATGGATGGTGATGATTTTGTGAATGCAACATTTTCTTGAATAAATCATGTATGACTCCATGCACATGGCTTGTATAACATATAAGCAAATAGCGGAAGACTTCTAGGAAACCTGAGAATAAACATGCTAACAAGTGTCAACACAAAGGTTGGTGAGTTCATAGTTTTATTGTTTCATATAATCTGTATGTAAAGGTGAATCACAAGTTTTCAGTTGTTTCATCCAGAAACGTTTATCAAAATATTCTACGAAATTGAGCACCATGGTAACTAAACTTAACGTATATATATTTTATACCCTTTGTATAATCATCTTAATAATACACGCAAACCAACGTGTACGCTTCTCAAATAGCATACGTCCGTTAAAAGGCTAGCGCTCTAGCTCGGACGGGGATATCAAGCCCTATGGATCCATATATAACTACTCGCGCCCACCAGTTCTTATAACCGGCAGTTACTAGTTACCAAAGCTAAGGGATTTTCGGTTCAAACTCGGTGTAGAATTTAGTATGTACTTGTGTCCTTTGCGTTTAAAATAAAGTGCATGTATTCTCAGCCCAAAAATATATATTGCAAAAGCATTTAAAAAGGGAGCAAATGAAACTCACACATATAAATCTAGTATTTTCAGTATTTATAAACAGTCGCATGTATTCTCAGCCCAAAAATATATTGAGTAAAAGGGATCATATGAAACTCACGCATATAAATATTGTAAATCAGTTAATAAAGCATTTGTATGTATTCTCAGCCCAAAAATGTAGAGAGTAAAAAGGGATCATATGAAACTCACGCATATAAATATTGTAAATCAGTTAATAAAGCATTTGTATGTATTTTCAGCCCAAAAATGTAAAGAGTAAAATGGATCATATGAAACTCACCTTAGCAGCATATAAAGTTGTTCATCGTAATGTGACCGAAACTCAGATTATCAAATAATCGTAGATCTCAACATATCAATATTGAGATTCAATATTGTAGGAAAGTACGTAGACGTAACGGAGATGATAAACACTAGGTTTGATTCATAAATATATCCCCGAATATTACCCATAACCTCTTTGGCAATAACCCATAGTTTCCTTAGTTATAATCGGTTTGTAACCCGAATTAAAATACCCATGTATCACTTGTTACAGTACCATACTACTAATTTAAAATTTTAAGCTAGAAAATATACAGAGTGATTTATTTATGTGAGTGTGTGAGTGTCTTTTTTTTAGTTCCTAACAAGTACTTCGTTCATATATATATATATATATATGTAAAATAATAATATAATAATATAATATATAATATAATAATAATAAAAAGGTAAGCCGCCATCACTTTTTATGTCGACAAACTTTTTATGTCGACAAACATTACGCGTTTCGCGTAGATAGGTACGCGGTCCGCATATGGTGTCTTCACGAAAGTTGTAGATTTTTGAGTTATGGACGTCTGGACACCGGAATCACCCTTTTTCGAGTCAGTATGATTTAGTTATGATTTTTCTCGTGCAAGTGCGCAGGTTTAGTAATTTCCATCATTTTAACTTGAAATCTTGAGATGAAATGTTGTAGTCTTTTAGTGCTCATTAGAAATCTTTATTTTATCTTTATTTTCATTTTCATATCATTGAAAATCCATAAAAACATTTTAACAATCAAATTTTATTATATCGAAAAACGTGTCCATACTAAATCGAATAACTATAGTTCTCTAAAACTAATTACATTCACATCTTTTTATCGAAGCTTTATAATAATTAAAAATCTATTATTTCGAAGAACGCTTTCATATATTTGAACTAAATCGAATAAATATAATTTAGTTTTCCAGAATTAGTTATATTCAAAATCATTCTTTAAAAGGTTTCATCTATGTCGTAAAAAGTTTTCAATATTAAGAAAACTAAATAATTAACTTTATCAAGAGACACGAGACAATCATTGTGTTGAAAGTTAATCTCTACTAACCTTTGTCCAGTAATCGTTAATTGACATATTTGTTCACTTTACCATTTATTCCGAATATCGTTAAAAAGGAAAGGTTTCCTACATCAAAGTGGACCTCTCAATAGAGACTCACGATCATACAATGTATCTGATAAATCAGTCGTTTGATATTATCTTTTAATTCCGTTGATAATTATATTAAACCTATATCGAAACAAATACGTTCGTGTAAAGTATTATACGTCTAATACTTTTTTAATGTTTTCAAGTTATAATATATACACATATACATATATAATCATGTCCGTTCATATAATGGTTCGTGAATCATTGGAATTTGGTCGAGGTTAAATGAATGTATGAACATAGTTTAAAATTATTGAGATTCAACTTAACAAACTTTGCTTATCGTGTCGGAATAATATAAAGATTAAAGTTTAAATTTGGTCAGAAATTTCCGGGTCATCACACTGCATGTCATAAGTTTTGCTTATCATTTCTAATCGGAAATCATCTACTCATCATCCTTAGGAAATTACCTGCTTATCATTCTTAGTCTAGACACATCTTACTGCAATGATTGCATGAATAGTGTATAGACAAAATTCATATCTTATCGTATCTGTTATTGTTACCTTTGCGTGACAGCTTCCGTAGATTCCTCCGTAACTTATGGGATTTTAGTATTATATATGCATATGTAAAATTATGTATTGCAGGGTACTAATCTACATCCTATAATCTATTTCTTATCGAAAAATCCTTCATCTGATCGTACAAGATGAATACCTCAACCAGTTCGAGTTCCTCAGATTTCGATAGCTATTCCGATAGTTATTCCGACAGCTATTCCGACATGGATATTCACCTAAGCTCCGAAAGCGGTGTCACCAGAATGAATTAACCAATCATCCACCCCCAAATCATCTGATAGGTTCGTAGTCGACTTAATCAATGGAGACGCGAAGAAGGCGATTCTTTCCGTCAACCGAATTCACCTCTTGACGAAGAACCTGAAGCACTTACCGACTAACCCATTCGAAACACCATTTCCACACTTATTTCCAAAGTATCTCGTCACGATTATATTCTATCTAAAATTCTAAACCTTATTCATCCGCTCGTTTCGACCGACAATCATCCTGGAGTAATGGAAAAGTCAATGAAATTCGTGCTCGAATAATCAATTTGGAGATTATGGTGCAAAATTTACCAGCTTCAACAACATCACCGGCACCAACAGTACCATCAGTAATAGCACCATACCATCAACAACACACGCCTTAACATCTCATTCTGTACCTCGAGTATAATCACCGTTCTACGTATCGATCTACATCAATTACCTTCTTTCTTCATGGCGATTATGTAATCTCTAAAGTCTTAGAGATTATTTATTCTAGCTCACACCAAAAAGCAAATGAGATTAATATCATATTAACTCATTAAATCCATGATTACATCTGAAGAAAATATATATGTATATATATTTTCATAAAGATTGTAATTAAAAATTCTTTCGTACAAACTGTTAATAGTGAAAATATTTTAACGGGTAGGTAATTCCCGAGGAATATTTAGATCTCACATTAATAAGTTATACTGTACATTCTTCGAATCTGATTCAACATTCATTTACTATCTTACTTACAACCACCAATATACGTATCCGTTCACCGCAGAATAACCATATTTATCCAATTTCATATTGGGATTTTGATTTATCAGAATCCAACAAGTGGCATAATGAGGAAAACATTTGAAAAAATAAAATTTGTTAGAAACAAATAAATTAACTATGAGAAATTCTATTAAGAATCCACACTAACAAAATCCTAGCTAACTGTTTCTAGCTAACTGTTAATTCCTTATTGTACATTTAATTATCGCAATTTATTTTATCGCAATTTAATTCTCGCAATTTTATTTATTGTCATTTACATTCTGTTATTTATTTTACACACTTTATTTATCATCATTTAATTTCTGTTATTTATTTTACGCACTTTAATTATCGGGACACGTATACAAGGTTTTGATATATCATATCGACGTATCTATATATGTTATTTGGAATAACCATAGACACTCTATATGCAGTAATGATCGAGTTCTCTATACAGGGTTGAGGTTGATTCTATAATAATATATATAATTTGAGTTGTGATCGAGTCTGAGACATGTACACGGGTCACGATACGTATTAATCAATTCGAAAATAATATATTAAACTATATATGAATTATTAGACTTTAACTGTGACTGTGGACTATCGACTATGGACGAATAATATTGGACAATTAAAATGAATTAAAATATTGATTATAACATATGAAACTAAACAATTCTTCAAGTTTGCCACTTGGTTTCGTCTTAAACATCATTTGTATCTTCACGATTACATTCTGCATTCAAACCTTTCATAATACTTGAAAACACCTCAATCGAGAGGATAAACCAAACGCACTTCATCTACGGAAGAAAAGATTTATGCATATAGTTATGCACCTGAAGAACTCTTGGAAACTGAGTAAACGTTTAACACGTAGCTGTGCAAATTTCTTAGTGTTATTATTACCCAAAATAACTTGGTAATCTCTTTGAAAGTAGCAAATTTTGTCACAGCTCCAGCAAGTCAACCTCGACTTTTCATTTGAATTAGCCTCATTATAACCTTGATTTATACACATGCTCTTTTATTGTTACCGGGAAACCTTTTATATTCCATCATATTACCAGCAGACGTACCAGCAACCTCGTTGCTCCTTGGCTTAAATCTCTTCAACAAATCACTATATTTATCTATTGAAGTCTTATCATGAACTCATCGGCATCTTGTAACGAGAATTGCCATACCAAGTATCGGGAAATCAGCACTCAGTATTTTGAATCTCGCAACGTTTCTACATCAAAAGTTATATGTATACATATAACATTATCTCATAGAATTATGATCTCCCACTCTAAAATTTTGAAGAGCATTCAGCCTAAAAATCAATACTCTAAATATTGAAAAGTTGAGTGAAGTAGCAGAAACTGTAGACAACCGTAAAATGACCATAACAGTAAGAAGTTTGATGGTAAAGAAGGATACGTTGGAAAGGCTCAGAAAAGTTGGAACGGGAAAACGGATTGAGCTAACTATGAAAGAGATCAAGGACAAATACAAGGACCATACCCTATATTCAAAGAATCCAGATAATTCTAGATCCGATGAAACCTTCAACGAATATCTTGCTCCGTACTCATGTTAAAATCTTGCGGAAAATCTTCCTCATCAACCATCGAACTTAGAAATTCCAAAATATCATCATTAATATCTTCGATATTTCTGAGGATATTTTCATAAATATTCTCGTCCTAAATTATATACCTCTTCGTGCTTCCTGTGTATCATTATATTGGAAACATTCAATAGAAAATTTAGTACCGAAAAGCAGATTATGTGAAACTATGAAGAAAGCAGTGGACAAATCACAAAGAATAAGTTTGACTTCAAAGAATCCAAATGATTCAATATCTGCTAAAGTCTTTAGTGAATATCTTGCTCCTTACTCTAAACCCTTGCGGACAATAGTTTCTATCATCCTCTGATCTTAGATATTCCGAGATATTATCGTATCTTTCATTATAAATATCCTCGAGATTTCTGAATATATTTTCATAAGTAATCTTATCTGAAATCATTAATCTCTGCGTGCTATCAGTGTTACATCATATAGAAACTGTTAGTTTCTATATTCTGTAAACCTTCAAGTTTAAATTATGAATGATTTTGAAGTAGTGTTGGAAATTGATGCATGAGTTAGTATAATATAATGACACTTGATCAACGTGATTATATTATAGTAAGTCATGCTGAGTTTCTAATGGGACGTGATGATTCACATATCATAACGTCATCATGTGCCATGTTACATAACTCTTTCATTCTGCTTAACTTCTGAACATATCAAGAAAATATATTCTTGATAGTTCTATTCTCAGTGATTCAGGTAATTTGACAAAACAAATCGTGCTACTACCTTTTCTTTCTACCTTGTATATTATAATAATTCAAAACTCCATACCTATGAATTCTGGACCATTACTTGCGAAAAGTAAACAAAAGCATGAAGCTCCAAAATAGAAAGGGGGTATAAATCGCAGCAAATAAGAGAGCGCATTAACTGTGAATGACAATAATTATAGAAGACAGAAGCAGGAACACCGAAATATAAGAGAAAATATAAAACCCAATAACAACACGGAGATTACAAACCGTGAATATTAATACGAATAGCATTATAAAGACACGGTATAATTAAGAATAGTATCACCCCAAGGCAATAATAGAAGTAAATAAATTTTTATGGTGGAAGATTGAAAAGAGGGATGACAAAAATGATAAATAGGAAAAATATTAGGGATTAGAACTGGATTAAACATTTTCACAATCTTTTGGATGAATGAACTAAGAAGAAAATATAGGAATGGTGAGAATAATGGAACGGGGGAGTTTAATTTATAATGGAAATATCAGACAGAGTAATCGAGGTAGATCATCGTATTTAATTATAGAGATCTTAATTTCCTTACTCGCCGAAGAATCAAATCTCTTAGATTTCGAAGATTTTCTTTAAATCCCTTGAATTCTGGAATTCAATCGCGACTACGTCAAAAGTTATGGAAAAATCTCCATTTCTTCATCTCGATCTTTTGTGATAACTTCATTCATACGCTTCGATTAATCGAATCATTTTACCCATATTATTCAATGATAATAAAACTCTATTTATCAACTCATATTCGTCATGAAAACATTTTTATTGTTAACCATGACCACCTCACTCAAATTTCGGGACGAAATTTCTTTAACGGGTAGGTACTGTGATAACCCGGGAATTTCCGACCAAATTTAAACTTAATCTTTATATATTTCTGATACGATGAACAAAGTCTGTAATGTTGAAATCTTAAAAACTTTGAACTGTGTTTAATATATTCATTTGACCTTTGACTATTCCTGACAATTCACGAACATCGATGTATAAATAAATATGTAAATATATATGAAATCTATACATATGTAATATTGTAATAAATATATAAGTAATTAATAAATAATATGGATTCAATAAAATAATATAGTTAAAAGATAATAAATAGTAAACTTAATTACAAGCTGAATATCATTATTATATTAATACTATTATTATCATTAGTAATATTATTAAGTAACATTATCGATAATATTATTAAATAGATTGATATCATTATTATTATTGTATGTATATATATTGTAAGGTATAGATATTAAATACTAAATATATGTTATAACTATTAAATATTACATAACTAATAAATTGTAATATTAAATGTAACTACAAGTTACAATATAAATATTATATTAATAATGTATTATTACTTTCATCAAAATAAATATTAATATTATAATCTATTAAGAAGATTATATGTATAGAAGTAAAATACATGTAAATTGTTATGATAATCGTTATTAATAAATGATACAAATTATTTTTTTATCATTAATAACATTATTTTTTTTTTCTTTATTAGTAACTATTATGAATGTAATTATTATTATTACGTTAATTATCATTATTAGTTATATGATTATTATTATCATTACTAATAAATGATTATAAATTTTTATTATTATTATTATTACTATAATATTAATGATGATATAAATACAAAAATATGAGGATATTATAAATACAAATATATATTTATATAAATAAATACTATTTTATAAAATAGGATAATATAGATTTAATTACAAATTATATAATCTGATATAATCCAGTATGCAACTATCATTATCAGTATATATATAATTATTATTTATTAAGAATTAAATTACATAAATCGTAAGAGTTGTTAGAGATAGCTATCAAAAACTGTTTCCAAATTTTGTTGTTGTCTTTAAAAGTCTGTACTAGGAACGATTCCAATTTCAAAAGTATCCAAAATTTGTTTACAATCACTTTCAATTCGTACCAATTCATTATTCAACTTTTATTTTTTTTTTATCTTCTTCCTGAACAAACGAATATCTTGTCAACCATCAACGTATTATTTAATCGAACAATTCAATGATAAGTGATACAGAATCACCCTTCTATCTTCAACCATCAAATATACACTGAAAACTTCTGTTGTCGATTGTCACATTAAACAGAAAAAACAAATAAAAGCTCAAATACTCTGTACGAGTAACTTTTTGGCAAAAAATCGAATTTGAAACATTTTTAAAAATCTAAAAGTGCGGTTTTGTTAGGAATTTGTTACTAAAACTATCTGCAAAACCCCAAGTTCCAATTCGTATTTTTGAGTTCTAATTTAGGAGTCAAAGTTGTTGAAATAAAAGTCAAACCTTCTATTCTTAATAAAATTCGAATTCCTGTGGTTGTTTTAAGTTAAATTGATTACTGAGAAAGTTTATATGAATGAATTGCAACCTTTTTCATGTATTAATTATAGTCTGAAACGTTTGAAAAATCTGAAATTGAAACTGAGTTCATACGCGTTCTAGTGGTCTGTCACAATTATATTTTTTTTCATTATTAATCTGTTTAAATCAAATCACTCAATCACTATCTATTTCTGTATAAATGTTAAGTTCTAAAAATTTAAATAACTCAGTGTTATTTTAGTGGAATTTTGGTCGAATTAAATGATGAAGATGATGGTGAAATATAGAAACAGAAAGATACATGATATAAGAATAACTATACTGAGTATTATGCCAGAAAGGAAAGAACAGACGGATGGTTTGGGTGATTGTCGGGTTTCGAGAGGTCTCGGGTTCGAGCCTTGCATGTGGCTGTTTTTTTTTAAAGCTTTCTAAGGTAGTTTTAATTTCAAAATAATAATAATAATAATAATAATAATAATTATAATTATAATTATTATTATTATTATTATTATTATTATTATTATTATTATTATTATTATTATTATTATTATTATTGTTACAATTAATATCATTTTTATTATCATTATTTTAATTATTATTGTTATTATTATTATTAGATTGTAATTATTAGTATTATTAATTAACACTAACTATTATTATTATTATTAAAATTTTAGTTATTATTATTATTATTAGAATTATTATTATTAAGTAGTATGAATATCAATTATTATTATTACTATTAATGTTATTATTCTTATTATTATTAGTATTATAAAACGTATTATCATCACTATCAATTTTATAAATGTAAGCATTAAAATTATCAATAATATCCATATTATCATTATTAAATGTATTATAATTATGACAATAAAAGTTTTAAAGATACTATTATTAAGATCATAAGTATATATATAAATGTATAGATTTAAAAACTACAAATAAAATTATGATTTAAGTAAATTACTAATTATTAATATCATTATCATCAATATTATTATTAAATTATTCATTTTATCAAAAACTACTAATATCATCATTATGAGATTTAAAATCAAAAACTATCATCAATATTATTAACTTTAATTTTTTTTAGTAACATTAGTTATTATCATTTTTACCATTACAAATAATATTATGGTATTATTATAATTATTATATTTTAACAAACAAATGATATATTTATATATATATACTTAATACATTTAACATAATAAAAAAATTAATATTTTCATATACAAAATGAATAAATGAAACATATAAATATTAATAATATAAAAAAGATATAACTAATAAATTTATATATATATATATATATATATATATATATATATATATATATATATGTTCGATTGTAACTATGTATATTAATAAATATACAAATGATATAGGTTCGTGAATCCGAGGCCAACCTTGCATTGTTCAATATAGTCATATGTATTTTTACTACAAAATACATTAGGTGAGTTTCATTTGCTTCCCCTTTTACTCTTTACATTTTTGGGGCTGAGAATATATGCAAATGCTTTATTAACTGTTTTACAATATTTATATGCGTGAGTTTCATTTGCCCTTTTTACTCTTTACATTTTTGGGCTGAGAATACATGCAAATGCTTTATTAACTATTTTACAATATTTATATGTGTGAGTTTCATTAATCCCCTTTTAAATGCTTTTGCAATATATATATTTGGGACTGAGAATACATGCGCTGTTTTTTATAACTGTTTTACGAAATAGACATAAGTAATTGAAAACTACATTATATGGTTGAATGATCGAAATCGAATATGCCCCTTTTTATTAAGTCTGGTAATCTAAGAATTAGGGAACAGACACCCTAATTGACGCGAACTCTAAAGATAGATCTATCGGGCCCAACAAGCCCCATCCAAAGTACCGGATGCTTTAGTACTTCGAATTTATATCATGTTCGAAGGAGGATCCCGGAATGATGGGGATATTTTTTATGCATATTGTGAATGTCGGTTACCAGGTGTTCAATCCATATGAATGATATTTTTGTCTCTATGCATGGGACGTATGTTTATGAGAAATGGGAATATGAAATCTTATGGTCTATTAAAATTATGAAATGATTATTTATGTTAAACTAATGAACTCACCAACCTTTTGGTTGACACTTTAAAGCATGTTTATTCTCAGGTATGAAAGAAATCTTCCGCTGTGCATATACTCATTTTAGGGATATTACTTGGAGTCATTCATGACATATATCAAAAGACATTGCATTCGAGTCGTCGAGTTCATCAAGATTATTATTGAGTCAATTATAGTTAGATATATTATGAAATGGTATGCATGCCGTCAAATTTTGATGTAATGAAATATTGTCTTTTCAAAAATGAATGCAATGTTTGTAAAATGTATCATATAGAGGTCAAGTACCTCGCGATGTAATCAACTATTGTGAATCGTTTATAATCGATACGGACTTCGTCTGGATGGATTGGGACGCGGCATTTCATTAGGGTTGTAGTAGCTATTGTTCGATTGGAAAGAGTTGTTGCCTTGGTTAGAAGTTCCTCCTCTTTGAAAGTGTTGGTTACTCACAAAGTTCACATGAGCTTCCGAATTCATAGGAATGTCATCCAAGACAATGTGAGTACATTGATTGACTTGGGGATAATTTTTGGTGAGGTGTGGTCCTTCACACCTTTGACAACCGACTTGCATAGCCACTAGCATTTGTTGTATCTTTTTCAATTCTTTCCCATATAATTGAAATTGGTTATTCAAGCTTGCCAAGGTAACTTGCCCATCTTCACTCTCCACTTGAGCTACATTCTTTCTCGTCAAATCTCTTGGTGAAGGTGCCCATTCGTATGTATTAACTGCGATGTCCTCTAGTAACTTTTCGGCCGTATTGGGTGAGTTGTACATAAACACTCCACCCGAAGATGAATCAAGATATTGCTTAGTTTAAAAATTGGTACCCCGGTAGAACGTATTGATGTACTCCTTCTTGGTTAGACGATGTGGTGGGCAAGCTCTTAATAGCTTCTTGAAACGCACCCACGCATCATACAAAGACTCATCTCCTCTTTGCGTGAACCCATTAATTTCCATTCTTAAACGCTCCACCTTTGAAGGTGGGAAAAAGTGATTGATAAATGCTTCATTCAAATATTGAAAAGACCTAATCGAATCCGATGGCAAGTTCCTTAACCAAGCCTTAGCTTCTCCATCAAGCATGAATGGGAATGCCCTTAACTTAAAAGCATCTTCGGTGACATCTTTGTTCTTGTAGATATCACAAATATCGTTAAAATATTGAATGTGATCAAAAGGGTTATCATCTATAAGCCCGCGAAAAAGTCTATCCTTGAACATTGTGAAAAAGTTACCCTCGATCTTCCAATTTTCCGCTTCGATTGGTGGTTTTGTGATAGCCGGAGGCACAACCATTTGTGCCACCATTCTAACATTCCACATCGGAGTGTCATTTGGATCATTTGCAACTACTTCATTAACAACCGGTGGAGGATGGTGTTCTGCGAGGTGTATATGAAATAGCTTATATTTTACAAGGAAAAACTATTAAATACGATACAATTTTACACAAGATATTTATTTAATTATAGAATGGATATACTTAAACCTTGCTACAATACTTATAGGCAGTGTACCTAATCATACAGTAGTGTAGTTTTTAGTAAGTCCGGTTCGTTCCACAGAGAAATCTTTTAAACAAAGCTTAACGCTATATTAGTTTTAATTTATAAAAATACAAATATATATATAAGTAATATTATTATTATAAAAGGGGGTTTTTACCGTTTAATGACCGGTTTGTCGATTTTTAAAACTTTAGTCGCAATTAAAACCTAATGTAAAATATTAAATAAATAAAAGACTTAATTTAAAGCGTAAAGTAAATAACGATAATGAAATTGCGATAAATAAAAGTGCGATAAAATAAAATTACGATAATTAAAGAGTACGAAAAATAAAAGTGCAATTAAATACAATGACAATAAATAAAAGTGCAATAATTAGAAGTGCAATTAAATATGAAAATAAAGGAATTATGCTTATTTAAACTTCCGTAATCATGATGTTTGACGTGTTGATTTTTAGTTTTATGCCCATGGGTTAATTGTCCTTTGTCCTGGATTATTTAATATGTCCGTCTGGTTTTTGTCCATAACAGTCCATCAGTCATAAATATAAAGTGCGAGTGTCCTCGTCAAATTATCCTTATACCCGAAGTCAAATATTCCAACTAATTGAGGACTTAAACTGTAACAAGGTCTTAATACTTTGTTTAATAATTACACCAGGATATCGACTGCGTGTAACCCAAGGTTTTAATACTTTGTTATCAATTATGCCAAGTGTCCTTGTACATAATTTCACCCCTATTTTAATAATTCCATAGACTATTAATCCATTCCCATGTCCGGTTAAATGAACGATTATTTGTACATATAAATATCCCGCCCATCGTGTCCGATTGAGTGTATAAGGTTATTTATAGGTACGTCCAATTGTAAATCTTTATATTAAAATTAACAAACTATCATTTAGTTAAACAAATATAAAGCCCATTAATAGCCCATAGTCTAATTTGCACAAGTGTCGTTCTTTTGTCCAAACCCCAATTATGGTACAAAGCTCAATTACCCAATTTTAGTAATTAGCCCAACATCATGATTACTTCGTTTTAAATAAGCATAATAATAACTTAGCTACGAGACATTAATGTAAAAAGGTTGAACATAACTTACAATGATTAAAAATAGCGTAGCGTTACACGGACAGAATTTCGACTTACAACCTTACAACATTCGCTAACATACCCTTATTATTAGAAATTAAAATTAAAATTAAAATTAAAATATAAATATATATACATATACGTTGATGAATGAGGAGAAAAAGATGTGTTTGATGTTCACCAAAAACGCGAGTTTTATAGGCAATGTGGGCTGGAAAAGGGGCTCATGCGATCGCATGAGTTTTGCTCCTCCAGGTCATACGATCGCATGGCCAGCTGGGGAGGTTCACATGTTGTTGTTTTCTTCTGCCGACGGTTTTTATAATATAATATATATATTAATTTTAAGAATTAATTATATATTATATTATATTCATGTGCATAGTTGACTTGTAATTTTTAGTCCGTTGCGTCGAGCGTTGAGAGTTGACTCTGGTCCCGGTTCCGGATTTTCGAACGTCCTTGCGTATAATTTAATATCTTGTACTTTGCATTTTGCTTCTTGTACTCTTGTAATTTTGAGACGTTTCTTATCACTAATTGGAACCTCTTTGATTGTACTTTGTACTTTTGAGCTTTTTGGTCGTTTGCGTCTTCAATTCGTCGAATCTGTCTTTTGTCTTCACCTTTTATTATTTAAACGAATATCACTTGTAAATAGAACAATTGCAACTAAAAGCTTGTCTTTCTTGAGGGATAATGCTATGAAATATATGTTCGTTTTAGCATTATAAAATATTCCCACACTTGAGCGTTACATGTCCTCAAGCAATATAGTCTTGAAATACTAGAATCACTTCTTTATTCTTCACACTTTGTACATCATTGATTTCTATACGGCGGTATAAACAATGGTAGTAACGATGTGGTTTACAGTCCCACATGACTATAAAAATTTAGATCCATTAAGGAAATTGGATCTTTATGAAAATATTTGATCTTTTGAAAATTAAATCTAGCTTTTACCCTAGATAAGTTTTCCGGAATAACCCTTCTCCGGTGTTTGCAAATTGTTTTTGTGGGTTTAGTGGGTTTTAGATTTGAAAACTTTAGCTCAAAACTTGTGGTTTTGTGTCACCCATTTGCTAACCTTGTATTGGGAAAGCAACACGTCCAATATACTTGTTCCGTATATTACCTTTCGATAAACTACCGTCCGGTTGTAAAGGAAAGCGTTGAACAAGTAACTGTTAAGGCAATGTCCCCTGACATGCTTTTAATTATGGTCTATAACGTGTCGGATGCAATTACTATCCTTTGTAGGAGCAATAGTAAAGCTCACCCTTATAATTTTCCGGTCTGGCACAAGGTCCTGTCTTTGATCATGCTATGCAACCACCGTTCTTACGGTTGACACCCGATTTGGTTCAGGTGAACTAATGAATTCCAGGTGAATTCCTAGGATTTTACGTTCAATGGTAATGAACGCATTGAAAATGGGTTTTCAGAAAACAAATCGGTTTGCAATTTTGATCAAAATATTTTCTCGTTCAAGCTCGAGTTTAGATATCATCGAATTCCACGAGTTTGTAATTCTCAATCTTTAAGGTCAATCTCAAGGATTGAGTAATATCAGTCTTAAAGCTGATTTTTGATCTTTAAGGAGATTATCCTTTCTAGGGATCTGATTCAATAGTCTTATCCAGCTAATTTGCACGGTGTCCTCCCCATTTTACAAGACAGATCCTCTCATGGTTAGGATAAGTCTGACCACTTGGCGACCCTGTTTGATGATGAGGTCCGTGGATTTCCTGCTAATTTTAGTGATGACTTTTCTAGATTTTTCGTTAACCTACAGCTGGTCTGGACGACAACTTCATGACCTAAATCAAGAAGCGCGTTTCTTTTTCAGAAGACTTTACTTCTTTTTAATGATGGAATTGATTCATCGTGTAGATCCATCTTTCTTTCAAATATATTACAGTAAATCGGGTAAAACTGATTAAAATCGTCCAAAACAAAAGTATCTTCAGTTATTTGTTACAAAAATATGTGTGATATATGTTTTAAATAACTTGGTAAATTTTCCCACACTTGGCTTTCATTTTCCTTTTTATTGTCCTCTATTCCATTTTAAATGAATTTTAACATTTTGGGTTGTTTCTTAATTTATGTCCTTTCCAAGGTAACAATAATTTCAGTGTTAACACCTAGTTTTATCGTTCATAAATATGTATAAACATGATTTTGAATTCATTTAATTGAAAATTTTGAAAAATTTTACTAGAATTGGGTAGTCAGTATATAAGACTATGGCTGTTCTTTATTATCAGAGAGCACTAGATTCTAATACAACTACTGCTTTACTAGTATTTCTAATGGTAACCAAGTGTATAAATTAAAAATTTTTTAAAATTCCGAAAGAATTTAACCCCTTCCCACACTTAAGATCTTGCAATGCCCTCATTTGCAAGAAATCAGTAACATTTTAAATTATTGAGGGTGATTAGAGTAGAAAAATGATTAAATTTTACCAAAATTTCCAAACATATTGGCGTTTCTTTGCTGAATGATAAATGGTGCATATCATTTGTTCATTCCATCTTGTTGTTACATCACATTTGTTTTTCGTTTTGTCGTCTAAAGTACTAACTTTTGCTGAACTTAATGCTAGTCTTTGAAAATTTGCTGTTTTACCCTGTTTTGTACAATTGACAATATACATACAATACAAATATAAACATGCATGGCAATTTGAAATGGGACTTAAAATCCCACTTTCATACTTTCAAATCCTAAATGGGAAATATTAGTACACAATATTAATAAAAATGATAAAAATTACACAAATATATCCAATAACATAAGTTTAAACATGAATAAGTAAAAAGATAAAAACATAAAAATAACCAATGGAACCAAATCAGTCTGGATAGGGGTTCCAGTTCATCTCGTCAGGTGGGTTCCATTGTTGGTTATAGGTGTTCTGATAGGCTTGGTTATAGTCATACCGGTTAAAGGGTGGTCAGATGTCGGGGCTGTGTGGTGGAAAATGAGCAGGTCGAGTGGGAATTTTGTTCCTGGCCTGTTTTCCAGGGCCATGCGATCGAATGACTACAAAGGCCAAACTCCATGCGATCGCATGGAGTCCCGGGTACAGTGTTTTTAGGCTTTTTTTTTTTTTATAACCTTATGCTTAATAAAACATAAAATTAATAAAATTTTAAAAATTTGTTTCTTTTTAGGATGAGGGCGTTTCGGATCGTTGTCCTAGTCCGTCCCTCGACAAATTTTTAAAATTTGTCAATTCAAAGCGCGGTTTTTAAAAGTAAAGATTTTTTTTTTTTTGGTTTTTTAATGTTTTTGGCATACTTTAGTTCAATAAGATTAAAAAATAATGATAATAAAAGTTCTCGTCTCTCCTTTGGGTAGAGCAATTTCGGTTCAACGACCTAGTCTTCAACTCACGACGAATTTTAAAAATCATATTTTTAACTTAGCGAAATAAAGTAAATTTTTGTTTTTAAATTCACACCAAACTTAAATTTAAAATGCATAAAATTAAAAATTCATATTAAAAATTCACACCAAACTTAAATTATATTTTTGTTTTTATACATACAAACTTATATTAAAAATATTAATTTTTTAAATATTTACAATTTTAAATATATTGATTTAAAAATTTTACAATATTATTTTAATATTAATTTTAAAAACATGGTAAAAATAAAATAAAAAATCTTTTTGGTCTTTTATCCCACTTTAATCAATCAAATATTATCAAAAATATACGCCCCTCTTTTCGGTAAAGTAATTTCGGTTCAACGACCTAATTTAACTCATGACGAATTTTTGAAATATTTTGGTTGAATGATTAAAGATATTTATACCTTAAGAATAAACGGTAAATTTCACAGTGACGTAATAAATTTTTGTATGATATCAGTAATTTCGGTCGCAAGACCTAATTTTATTGGATACCAATTTAATACTTTATAGCGAACAAATTAGCGTTTATTATCAAAAGTTTAAAAATAAAAATAAAAATAAAAACTGTATAAACTTACCTGTGAGATAGTATTCTTAGTGATATGCTCTAGCCCAC
The DNA here is from genome assembly GCF_046630445.1 of Rutidosis leptorrhynchoides. Lineage (NCBI taxonomy): Eukaryota > Viridiplantae > Streptophyta > Magnoliopsida > Asterales > Asteraceae > Rutidosis > Rutidosis leptorrhynchoides. Next base: position 604,617,733 of record NC_092333.1, on the reverse strand, counting down.
TCATAAGATAGTCGGACTAATTGGTTTTCCATGGCTACATAGGCATAACCTCGAGCATTTAACGTTTTTTCTTCTAAACATATAAACGGTCCGTCTCTGCATAAAGTAACGAACTCGGTATTGGAATTTGTCTGATTCGTCGAGCATTTTCCTTCATGTGACCATTTTACGCATTTGTGACATCTTTCAAGGTGTCGTGCTCTTCTTTTCGCTGCGGATTTTGATTTTCCTTTACGAAATTGTAACTTATTATTTTCGCATCAGGATTCTTTTCTTACTCCGTCCAATTTACTTCTGATTAATGATACTATTTCACTTGGAAGGGTGTCATTATTACGTTTAGTGATCAAAGCGTGTAGCATTAGACCATGGTTTAGTTCAAAGGAAGTCTTCATCTCGTAAAACTTAAAAAAAATAAAAATTCAGAATGGGGGGAGAAGACTAGTTCTTTAGGGTCTGCTAGGGAAAGACCATTCGGGTTCCATTTTCGAGAACTACATGAAAACAGAAAATCTAACTCTAACAGAAATACATATTATCCTTTAAAGACTTGATTCTCCCCACACTTAGTTAGCTGTGGTATCGAAATTGTGATTAACTTCGTTGTCGACTTCCATTGGACTATCTATGTAATGTTTAACTCTGTGACTATTAAACTTAAATTCAATCCCATTTGAATTTATTAATTCTACTGTTCCGTATGGGAAAACTCTTTTGACTATGAATGGTCCAGACCATCTTGATTTCAATTTTCCAGGAAATAGCTTAAATCGTGAATTGAAAAGAAGAACTCTGTCTCCTTCTTTAAATTCTTTTGAACTTCTGATTCTTTTATCATGTCATTTCTTCATTCTTTCCTTATAGATTAACGAATTTTCGTATGCTTCATGTCTTAATTCTTCTAATTCGTTTAGTTGACTTAGTCGTAGACGTCCGGCTTCATGTAAATCAAGATTACATGTCTTCAAAGCCCAAAATGCTTTGTGTTCAATTTCTACTAGAAGATGACATGTTTTTCCGTAAACGAGTTTAAAAGGTGTGGTACCAATTGGAGTTTTGTAGGCTGTTCTAAAAGCCCAGAGTGCATCCTCCAATTTTATGGACCATTCCTTCGGATATAATCCTATGATTTTCTCTAGAATACGTTTTAAAGCTCGGTTGGTATTTTCAACTTGTTCACTTGTCTGTGGATGATAAGCAGTGGAGATTTTATGAGTTACTCCATATCTTTTAAGAACTTTCTCAAGTTGATTATTACAGAAATGAGTTCTCCGATAACTTATTAGAGCTTTCGGTGTTCCAAACCTTGCAAAAAGACGTTTTAAAAAGTTGACTACAACTCGTGCATCATTAGTTGGGAGAGCTTGTGCTTCCGCCCATTTAGATACATAATCAATGGCTACGAGAATGTAGAGATTATTATGAGATTTTGGAAATGGACCCATAAAGTCAATACCCCAAATGTCAAATACTTCACATACTTGAATGACATTTTTTGGCATTTCATCACGTTGACTTATTTTTTCGGCCCTTTGACATGCATCACAGGATTTGCAAAGAAGGTGTGCGTCTTTGAAAATTGTAGGCCAATAGAATCCAGCATCGTAAACTTTTCTTGCTGTAAGTTGAGGCCCATAATGCCCTCCTGTTGATCCTGTGTGACAATGGTTTAAGATTTGACTAGCTTCATCTCCAAATACACATCGGCGTATTATTCCATCTGGACAACTTTTAAACAAATGTGGATCTTCCCAGAAATAGTGTTTTATATCACTGAAGAATTTCTTTCGTTTTTGGTACGACAATCCTTTTTCAAGGAATCCACATACTAAGTAGTTTGCATAGTCTGCAAACCATGGAATTTCATTATAATCTATCTTCAATAGATATTCATCAGGAAAGTTGTCTTGTATGACTGATTCATTTAGAACTTCTAATTTAGGATTTTCAAGACGAGAAAGATGATAAGCGGCGAGATTTTCTGCTCCCTTTTTGTCTCGATTTCAATATCAAACTCTTGTAAGAGTAAGATCTAACGGATTAATCTTGGTTTGGCATCTTGTTTCGAAAATAGGTATCTAAGAGCAGAATGGTCGGTATAGACCACCGTTTTAGCTAGAACGAGATATGAACGAAATTTGTCAAAATCAAAGACAATAGCAAGGAGTTCTTTTTCAGTAGTTGTGTAATTCGTTTGTGCTCCTTGTAACATTTTACTAGCATAATAAATAGGTTGAAATCGTTTTTCAATCCTTTGTCCTAAAACGGCTCCCATTGCAAAATCACTTGCATCGCACATTAGTTCAAACGGTAAATTCCAATTTGGTGTTATCATGATCGGTGCATTAGTGAGTTTTTCTTTAAGTATATTAAAAGATTTAATGCATTCATCTGAAAAGATGAATGGAGCATCCTTTTCTAGGAGTTTATTCATAGGAGTGGCAATTTTAGAAAAATCTTTTATGAAACGTCGGTAAAAATCGACATGCCCTAGAAAACTCCTAACTCCTCTAACATTGGTGGGATGTGGAAGTTTAGCAATTACATCTACTTTAGCTCTATCCACTTCAATTCCTTCCTTTGAAATTTTATGTCCAAGAACGATGCCTTCTTTAACCATGAAATGGCATTTCTCCCAATTAAGTACTAGATTTGATTGTTCGCATCTAATAAGCATTCGTTCAAGATTAACTAGACATGACTCAAATGTATCACCGAAGACTGAAAAGTCATCCATGAAAACTTCCATGCATTCTTCTATCATGTCGTGAAAAATCGCCATCATGCACCTTTGAAAGGTTGCAGGGGCGTTGCAAAGTCCAAATGGCATGCGTTTGTAAGCAAAAGTACCATAAGGGCACGTGAATGTGGTTTTCTCTTGGTCCTCGGGTGCTATTGGAATTTGAAAATATCCGGAAAAACCATCAAGAAAACAATAGTAACTATTTCCGGCTAATCTTTCCAACATTTGATCAATAAAAGGTAAGGGAAAGTGATCTTTTCTGGTGGCGTCATTTAATTTTCTATAATCAATACAAACACGCCATCCTGTTACAGTCCTAGTAGGAATAAGCTCATTTTTCTCATTTGTAATGACAGTCATGCCACCCTTTTTGGGCACACATTGAACTGGGCTTACCCATAGACTATCAAAAATTGGATAAATTAAACCTGCATCTAGCAGTTTAATAATTTCTTTCTTAATAGCATCTTGCATATTAGGATTTAGTCTTCTTTGGCATTGCACATACGTTTTATGACCTTCTTCCATAAGGATTTTATGTGTGCAATACGAAGGACTTATTCCTTTAATATCATGAATCTTCCATGCAATAGCTGGTTTATGAGCTTTTAACACAGAAATGAGTTGAGATTTTTCATATTCAGTAAGAGAAGACGATATTATTACAGGTAATTCAGATTCACCATGTAAATAAGCATATTCCAAATGGTTTGGAAGTGGCTTTAACTCTAATGTCGGTGGTTCTTCTATCGATGATTTATATCGATATCTGTCTTCTTCTTTTAGCATTTGAATTTTTTCTGTTGTTGGTTCATATCCATTAGCCATAAGTGTAGCTAACATTTCAGTTTCATCAATTGGTTCAGTACCTTCTCCTAAAGAACATTCTCATGTTCCTTGTAATTCTGGAAATTCTTCTAATAATTATGCATGTGATTCTATAGTTTGAATATAATAACATGTATCATCTGCAGATTGCGGCTGTTGCATTGCTCTATCAACTGAAAAGGTAACACTCTCGTCCTCTATACTTAGGGTTAGTTTCTTACCAAACACGTCTATCATTGCTTTAGCCGTGTTTAAGAATGGTCTTCCTAATATGAGAGGAACTTGAGAATCTTCTTCCATGTCCAGAACAACAAAATCTACTGGAAATACTAAAGTACCAACTTTAACTAGCATGTTCTCCATTATCCCTCTAGGATATTTTATTGATCTATCGGCTAGTTGTATACTTATTCTTGTTGGTTTCAATTCTCCAAGGTCTAGTTTAGCGTATAGTGAATACGGCATTAGATTTATACTAGCACCTAAGTCTGCCAATGCTTCTATTGAACTAAGACTACCCAGAAAACATGGAATTGTGAAACTTCCTGGATCAGATAGTTTTTCTGGTATCTTATTCAACAGCACTGCAGAACAATTAGCATTCATAGTAACAGCCGAGAGTTCTTTCATTTTCTTTCTATTTGTGATTAGATCTTTCAGAAATTTAGCATATCTAGGCATTCCTGAAATCACATCAATGAAAGGAAGATTGACATTTATTTGTTTAAACATATCTAAGAATTTGGATTGCTCGGCTTCAATTCTCTCTTTTCTCATTTTACTCGGGTAAGGAAGTGGTGGTTGGTATGGTTTAACATAAGGTTTAGCCTTAACTGTGTTATCTTCATTAACCTTTTCAACTACCGGTTCTTTTTCCTTATCTTGATCAGATTGTGGTTCTTGTGGAGTAGGAATAGCTTCATTAGAAATTACAGGTATTTCAGGTGGTTTAAGTGTAATACCACTTCTTGTGGTAATGGCTTTAGCTGTTTCATTCCGGGGGTTAGCATTTGTATCACTAGGTAGACTTCCCGGTTTTCTTTCACCTATTAACCTTGCTAGGTTACTTACTTCTTATTTCAGATTTTGAATAGAAGCTTGTTGATTTCTAAATGCTTGAGCATTTTGTTCATTGGTTTGTTTCTGAGATGTGAAAAACTGTGTTTGAGATTCAACTAGCTTCGTCATCATATCTTCTAAATTTGGCTTTTTATCATCGGTTTGTGGTGATTTGTTTTGAAAATTAGGTCTTTGCTGATTGTAAGTATTATTGAATACTTGTTGATTGCTAGGACCTTGTTGGTTATTGTATGGAATATTTCGATTATAATTCTGGTTTTGATTGTAAATTGGTCTTGGCGGTTGATAATTATTTCCAGGCCTTTGGTTTATGTATGAAACATTCTCTCTTTGTTCCATTGTTAATTCAATACTGAGACAATCTTTTGTCAAATGTGGTCCTCCACACTGCTCACAACTAATTCGTATTGAGTGGATATCTTTAGTCATCTTTTCCATTCGTCTCTCGACAGCATCTATCTTTGCAGAAATAGAATCTAAGTCATGGCTACAATCGGCTCTAGCTGCTTTAGATGATCTAACGATATCTTTTTCTTGGTGCCACTCATGTGAGTGGGAAGCAGTGTTATCAATAATTTTGTAAGCATCAGTTTCTGTTTTCTTCATAAAAGAACCACCAGCTGCTATATCTATGTCTTTCCTTGTAGTGATGTCGCATCCTTGGTAGAATATTTGTACTATTTGACAGGTGTCTAAACCATGTTGCGGACATCCTCTCAATAACTTTCCAAATCTGGTCCACGCCTCATATAGAGTTTCATTTGGCTTTTGTGTGAACGTAACAATTTCTCCTTGAAGTCTCACGGCTTTAGATGCCGGAAAGAATTGTTTAAGAAATTTTTCAACTAAAACGTCCCATGTATCAATCGCCTCTTCAGGTAACGATTCCAACCAATCTTTGGCTTCTCCCTTTAAAGTCCAGGGAAATAACCTGATATATATCTGTTCATCTTCCACTTCTCTTATTTTAAATAGAGTGCAGATCCTATTAAAGGTACGAAGATGTTCATTTGGATCTTCCTTCGGCGCACCACTAAATTGGCATTGATTAGTCACCATGTGTAGAATTTGTCCTTTGATTTCATAATCTGGCGCATTAATGTCAGGTTGAGTAATTGCGTGACCTTGGCCAGTGCATTTAACTCTCATTCGGTCTTCCATACTGAGAGGTTCCAGATTTTCCATTATCGAATTTGTTGAATCTGAATCACTAGAGGATTCTGATTTAATGGTTCGTTCCTCAACAATCTCTGTTTGAATGATTGGTGGTTCCAGAGGAAAAATTAATGGTTCAGGATCTATGAATCGTCCCTGAATATTCTTCGGATTCTCAATTGTGAGGTCGAGTTCAAAAAAAGGATTATCGGAAATTTGAATTGGAGTATGTAACGTCCTCCCAATAGGGTCTGGAAGAAACGTTACTAATATCAAATAAACCAACATATTATAATACGAGAACAATACTAAATGATAAAATTAACTGGAATGAGTACGCAGCGGAAAATGAAATGTCGTTACAAAAGAAATATGTAATTGTTTAAATGCAGTAGTAATAAATGCGATAATCTCTTGATCCTATGTCCAAGTAGCATCACATAAGCAGTAGATAGGAAAGCTTGAATTAAACATCACCTGAGACAAAACATGCTAAAGTGTCAACCAAAAAGGTTGAGTGTAGTTCATAGGTTTAACAAAAGTAGTTATCGTTGTTTTTAGACCACAAGATTTAGTTGTAAAGTTGATCTCCCGCAGGATCAAAAAGTAGATCTCGCAGATCCAAAAGTTATGCCAGTGCGTGATATTTAGACTAAACATTCAAGTTTGCCCCATGACAAGTTGTGTCTGTCCTTGTCGGTTTAATTTCATTATCAAGTAATACAAATACTTAGTCAAATGTATCGGGGACGTTACTCCCGATAGGCCTACCCCCAATAAATAAGCATGCCGCAGCACTTAAAAATATCACTGTAGGGACTTAGTCGGACATAGCCGGGTATAGCATAGTTTTAACAGTTGGTACTTGTGTCTAAATTGTAAATAGTAAAAGCAGCATGTGTCTCACCCCAAAAAGTTAAATAAGTTTGCTAGCAATAAAGAGTGGGGCTATGAATTCACCTTAGTAAGTAGAGAGAGAGTTATTCCTCGGAATAAAGAGTTGAACGAGTGAGCAGGAAAGTCAACCTATTGACATTTAAGAGTAGTTAAGTGTTTTGCCCATGTTTAAGTTTAAGTATGTGTTTAAGTATAGTTTGTTTTACTAAGTTTCTATTCCTAGTAAGTTACTATTTTTATAAAGTTTCCATTTTTAGAAAGTTTCTTATTTTACTAAGTTTCTATGACTAGAGAGTTTCTACTTTTATGAGTGTTTTCCATTTTAGGATACTTGCTGTATTAGATAAGCTTCCAATCACCCCTTTCCCTTCGAATAGCTAATTTAGATCTAGGGGCTTGAGCCATAGGACCCTTTAAATCGGAAATCCAAACCCTCTGCCTAGAATCTCGTAGAAACCATTCGTCAAGAAAGTTCGAAGATCTATACATCTCTAATACATATCCCAAAATGTTTTTGTGCTACAATATAAGTAGTAGGTTATAGGTGCTAGTAATAGTAATAGTGTATACATGTTAAGTACTAGTATAAGTAGTATTAGGGTTTAAGGTTTTAATATGTATATGTATATATAATTCGTATATATATGTATATATATATAAATATATTTTTTTACATGTATATATGTATATATAAATCTAGGTGTGTTTATGTATATACTTATGAATAACAAGTTTATAATATGAATATGAATTAACAAAGATTAAAGTTTATGAAAATAGTTTAGGGTTTATGTTATACCTTTGAAGATTCAAGATAATTAACAAAGAAAAGATGAACACGATGAAGATGGAAGATCAAAGCCTTGAAAATCTTGAAGAACTCCTTGAAGATTCTTGAAGAACACGAAGAACAAGCTTGAAGATCCGAATACCACAAGAGAGGGAGAGGGAGAGATTGTTTTTGAGAGAGGATTTTGGTGTGATTTGTGAATGAGAAACTAGGAGTCTAGGAGTGTTTATATAGTGCAAGTATTAGAGTGTTAGTCAACATAAGGATGTTCTAATTAATGATTTTATTTTGTTTTATAATTTTTAGTCAACAAAAGGTGGTACTAGTTTATAATTAGTCAACATAAGGATGTACTAGTTTATACTTTATTTTTAGTCAACATAAGGATGTAATTGTTTAAGATTCTTTAGTCTCATTATTATTACTATTATTATTATTATTTACATTTACTACATGATAAGTATTATTTTCTTTTTACTAATTCATGACTTGTATTTATTTTTATTTAGTTCCCAATTGTTTTATTATTTATATAAATGTAACTTTTTTTTATTACTTATAGATTAATAGTTATAAATAATATTACTGAAATGCATAAATTTTAATTAGCAGTGAGTGTCGAATAAAAATTTATTATTTAGTCAACGTTAAATTGATTGTGTATATAACAACCCTTAAATAATTAATACGTATAGTCAGACAGTAAACCCTAGGGTCATTTCAGTAATTTCAGAAGTCAAAAAGTGAAGGTTGTTATAGAGTACTTGGTCGACTGGATGATGATTCTAAAGAAAAATCAACGGCGACAATATTTGCTAGATGTCTTGATCGAGTTACAGGTGGTGAACGTACAAAAGGTGGTGAACGTTTTGCTCGGTGCATTCACTGAATATCCTATTAGTTTTTAAAAAGAAAGAAAAATTATATAAGTTATCTGATGGTTAAAGCGAGGTGTATATGAAATAGCTTATATTTTACAAGGAAATACTATTAAATACGATACAATTTTATACAAGATATTTATTTATTTAGAGAATGGATATACTTAAACCTTGCTACAACACTTATAGGCAGTGTACCTAATCGTACAGTAGTGTAGTTTTTAGTAAGTCCGGTTCGTTCCACATGGAATCTTTTAGACAAAGCTTAACGCTATATTAGTTTTATTTTATAAAAATACAAATATATATATAAGTAATATTATTATTATAAAAGGGGGTTTTTACCGTTTAATGACCGGTTTGTCGATTTTTAAAACTTTAGTCGCAGTTAAAACCTAATGTAAAATATTAAAAATAAATAAAAGACTAAATTTAAAGCGTAAAGTAAATAACGATAATGAAATTGCGATAAATAAAATTGCGATAAAATAAAATTGCGATAATTAAAGAGTACGATAATTAAAAGTGCAATTAAATACAATAACAATAAATAAAAGTGCGATAATTAGAAGTGCAATTAAATATAAAATAAAGGAAATTAAATATGAAATAAAAGAATTATGCTTATTTAAACTTCCGTAATCATGATGTTTGACGTGTTGATTTTAGTTTTATGCCCATAGGTTAATGGTTCTTTGTCCTGGATTATTTAATATGTCCATACGGATTTGTCCATAATAGTCCATCAGTCATAAATATAAAGAGCGAAAGCCTTCGTCAAATTATATATCTATATCTAAAAGGTATAGAAGAAATAAATAGTAAACTTTATATGTTTCACACTTCCACCACAAAAGTTTACTTTTGTGTAAATTGGCCACACTTTTACTATCTTTATCTTGATAGTTTTAACAAACTTACCACACACTTTTTACTTTTTACCATTTAACCACAAAACCTCTCATTCACTATAAATCCACCACATATTTTTTGCTATCTACTAAGTCCTCATTATTATTATTATTATTACTATTACAAATCACCCAAATAATTTTCCACTTTATTATTATCTAACTTTTCCTATTTTATTAAATAGTTTGTACCGATCGTGCGTCTCACTTTATTGATTGAGCATTTGGGTCTTTTCTCTCGACAAGACGAAAACTAAAATAAAAAATGATGAATAACTACTTTCACATTTATTACACATCAATCACATAACCATTTTGGGTCCTTCCTCGACAAAAAGAAAAATAAAACAAAAAAATAATAAATAGTTACTTTCTAAATTATTAGATACGTAATTAATGTTAATCAAAGGTGAAGAACCGGCGCAAATGCCAGGTCGCACCACTAGTTATTCTTATTCCCGAAGTCAAATATTCCAACTAATTGGGGATTCGAATTGTAACAAGGTTTTAATACTTTGTTTAATGAATACACCAGGTTATCGACTGCGTGTAAACCAAGGTTTTACTACTTTGTTAACAATTATACCAATTACCCTTGAATGTAATTCACCACTGTTTCAACAAGTCTATTAACTATTAATCCAGTTCCGTGTCCGGTAAAATGAATAATTATTGGTATTTATAGATATCCCGCCCACCGTACCCAGTCAAGCGTATGTGGTTATATATAAATACGTCGAATTATAAGTTTGTATATTAAATTAACAAGGTATTGTTTAGTTAATATAAAACCCATTAATAGCCCATAATCTAATTTCCACAAGTGTCGTTCTTTTATCCAAACCCCAATTATGGTACAAAGCCCAATTACCCAATTTTAGTAATTAGCCCAACATCATGATTACTTTGATTTAAATAAGCATAATAATAACTTAGCTACGAGACATTAATGAAAATAATATAAACATAACTTACAATGATTAAAAATAGCGTAGCGTTACACGGACAGAATTTCGACTTACACCCTTACAACATTCGCTAACATACCCTTATTATTAGGATTTAAAATTAAAATTAAAATATAAATTATATATATATATTTACGTATATATTGAGAGAGAGATAGATTTTAGGATATATTTTACGTCGAATTGCACTGGCTTTTATAGGGATTTTCAAACTTTGGGGCTCCGCGACTCGCGGCCCTTTTCTTCTTCAAACTCCGCAACTCGCGGAGTTCGTAAAACCAGCTCACACCATTTTGTCTTTTAATTTGCCGACGGTTTATATATAATATAATATATATATTAATTTTAAGAATTAATTATATATTATATTATATTCATGTGCATAGTTGACTTGTAATTTTTAGTCCGTTGCGTCGAGCGTTGAGAGTTGACTCTGGTCCCGGTTCTGGATTTTCGAACGTCCTTGCGTACAATTTAATATCTTGTACTTTGCGTTTTGAATCTTGTACTCTTGTAATTTCGAGACGTTTCTTATCAATAATTGGAACCCCTTTGATTGTATTTTGTACTTTTGAGCTTTTTGGTCGTTTGCGTTTTTAATTCGTCGAATCTGTCTTTTGTCTTCACCTTTTATTATTTAAACGAAAATCACTTGTAAATAGAACAACTGCAACTAAAAGCTTGTCTTTCTTGAGGAATAATGCTATGAAATATATGTTCGTTTTTAGCATTATCAAATATTCCCACACTTGAGTGTTGCTTGTCCTCAAGCAATATAGTCTTGAAATACTAGAATCACTTCTTTATTCTTCACACTTTGTACATCAGTGATTTTTTTACGGCGGTATTAACAATGGTAGTAACGATATGGTTTACAGTCCCACATGACTATAAAATTTAGATCCACTAAGGAAATTGGATCTTTATGAAAACATTTGATCTTTTTGAAAATTAAATCTAGCTTTTACCCTAGATAAGTTTTCCGAAATAACCCTTCACCGTTGTTTGCAAAATATTTTTGTGGGTTTGGTGGGTTTCAGATTTGAAAATTTTAGCTCAAAACTTGCGGTTTTGTGTCACCCACTTGCTAACCTTGTATTAGGAAAGCAACACGTCCAGTATACTTGCTCTGAATATTACCTTTCGATAAACTACCGTCCGGTTGTAAAGGAAAGCGTTGAACAAGCAACTGTTAAGGCAATGTCCCCTGACATGCTTTTAATTATGGTCTATAACGTGTCGGACGCAATTACTATCCTTTGTAGGAGCAATAGTAAAGCTCACCCTTATAATTTTTTGGTCTGGCACAAGGTCCTGTCTTTGACCATGCTATGCAACCACCGTTCTTACGGTTGACACCCGATTTGGTTCAGATGACCTAATGAAATCCAGGTGAATTCCTAGGATTTTACGTTCAATGGTAATGAACGCATTGAAAATGGGTTTTTAGAAAACAAATCGGTTTATAATTTTGATCAAAATATTTTCTCGTTCAAGCTCGAGTTTAGATATCATTGAATTCCATGAGTTTGAATTCTCAATCTTTAAGGCCAATCTCAAGGATTGAGTAATATCAGTCTTAAAAGCTGATTTTTGATCTTTAAGGAGATTATCCTTTCTGGGGATCTGATTCATTAGTCTTATCCAGCTAATTTGCACGGCGTCCTCCCCATTTTACGAGACAGATCCTCTCATTGTTAGGATAAGTCTGACCACTTGGCGACCCTGTTTTATGCTGAGGTCCATGGATTTCCTGCTGATTTTAGTGATGACTTTTCTAGATTTTTCATCAACCTACAGCTGGTCTGGACGACAACTTCATGACCTAAATCAAAAAGCGCGTTTCTTTTTCGGAAGACTTTACTTCCTTTTAAATGATGGAATTGATTCATCGTGTAGATCCATCTTTCTTACAGTAAATCGGGTAAAACTTTTTAGTTTAGTCCAAAGCAAAAGTATCTTTAATTATTTGTTACAGAAATATGTGACATATGTTTAAAATAACTTGGTTAATTTTCCCACACTTGACTTTTATTTTCCTTTTTATTGTCCTCTATTCCATTTTAAATGAATTCTAACATTTTGGTTTGTTTCTCAATTTATGTCCTTTCCGAGGTAACAATAATTTCGGTGTTAACACCTAGTTTTATCGTTCATAAATATGTATAAACATGATTTTGAGTTCATTTAATTGAAAATTTTGAAAAATTTTACTAGAATTGGGTAGTCAGTATATAAGACTAGGGCTGTTCTTTATTATCAGAGAGCACTAGATTCTAATACAACTACTGCTTTACTAGTATTTCTAATAGTAACCAAGTGTATAAAGTAAAAATTTTAAAAATCCGAAAGATTTTAACCCCTTCCCACACTTAAGATCTTGCAATGCCCTCATTTGCAAGAAATCAGTAACAATTTAAATTGTTGAGGGTGATTAGCTTAGAAAAATGATTAAATTTTACCAAAGTTTCCAAACATATTGTTGTTTGTGTTGAAAGATAAATGGTTCACATCATTTGTTCATTCCGTCTTGTTGTTATTTCACATATATTTTGCATCTTGTCGTCAAAATTAGTAGCTTTTGCTGAACTTAATGCCAGTCTTTGAAAATGCGTTGTTTTACCCTGTTGTGTACATAAGATAAACTGCAAACATATATACATATTTTTGAAGTTTGGTATATTACCCCACATTCAAAAATTATTAAAATCTTAAAATAAAAGTTAGAAAATTATAAAAACTATTACAATATCAACATAAGTGCTTAAATGTAGTAATATTACAAAAATAAAATAAATAAAACTAAATAAACTAGGGTTGTTACTGATACCAGTAGGGGTTCCATGCATAACCGTATGTGTTATAGAATGCTTCAGCTGGGTTATAAGTAGGATACGGTGGTTGCATCTCTATAGACCAGGGAGGAAATATGGGCGTTGGAGTAGGAATATAGTTTCTACCTATATGTTGGCAATGAGCTATGATTTGGTTTTGATGAACTTGACAATCTTCAAATGCTCGATGTCTAGCATTTTCATACTCTTGTGAAGCTATAAACCTTTGCATTTCTGTCATTTCATTTCCCCCTCCCACATTACCTGGCTATTGATTTCTCTCAACATGTGGATGTCTTCCATGGTATTGTACTGAGGCGTTATTTCGCCTCTTCAAAACCTTAGCACCATGATATACATTTAAACCAATTGTATCTCGGGGTTCTGGTTCTTCGATTAATAATCCCCCCCCGACTTATATCCACATTGAGATACTCAGCAATTAATGTAATAAATATACCACCTCCTATTATACTGTGCGGTCTCATCCCCTTAACCATAGCTGATAAATAATAACCCACACAATAAGGTATACTTACAGTGCTTTGTGGGTCTCGAATACACATATGGTAAAATAAATCTTGCTCATTTACCTTTTCCTTATTTTTACCTCGCTGTGTAATCGAGTTCGCTAGAAACCTGTGAATTACTCTTAACTCAGCTCTATCTATTTCCAAATAAGAGTAATTTCCCCCTTTAAATCGGTGATGGCTAGTCATTTGACTCCATAAACCATGCATATCAAAACTTTCGTCTATCCTCCTACCATTTAATATCAACCCTCGACAATCGGCAGATGCTAGCTCCTCAGGCGTATATATATGTAAGGCCTGGGCCATGTCTAGTAGAGACATATGGCGCATCGAACCTCCTAACAAAATTCTAATAAAAGAACGATCGGTTAAACTAGCTACCCGATCATTTATTTCTATACTACACAATAATTCTTCACACCATACTTTATATACAGGTCTACGCATGTTGAATAATCGTACCCAATCGTTAAAAGTAGAATTACCATACCTCTGTGTAAGTAATTCTCTAATTGGCTCGGCCAATTCTACAGCTTCTAATGGTCCCCATTCTATTACCCTTGGTACTTCAACAACTTTAGAATGAAGAGTATGCAAGCCCCTTTGGTATTTTGGATAATCTATCCAACGTCTGTCTAATCTCAAGTTCGGGTGCAAATTTTCCACGTGCATATCTGAAAATGTCATAACTGGATGAGGTATATCATGTTTGTAATGGTTATCAACATCCTGTTGTTCCGCATTCTCGGGAGGAGCATTGCGAGCTTGGGATGAAGATTCACCCCTTTCATTCGTTTTCCTTGAGTAATTCCTTGATAGCATCCTTCTCAACATGATTTTGTGAAAGATTTGATGACAAATGGTGAAAAATTGCGAATTTGTGTGTGTTTTTCGGGTGTATTTTCGCAGTTTTGTGGTGTTTGTGTGTAAACTGATATGTTCCAGCGTTTTTATTTTTTCTGGATTTTTATCCTCCGCGACTTGCGGTGTTTTTCTCTTTCAAACTCCGCGAGTCGCGGCCCTTTTTTTTTATATAATCTTTAACTTATAAAACAATTAAGTAATTAATTTTAAAATTTCGTTTCCCTTGTTATTTAGGACGAGGTAGTTTCGGATCGATGTCCTAGTCCGTCCCTCGACAAAATTTTAAAATTTGTCTATTTAAAGCGCGGTTTTTTAAAAGCAAAGATTTTTGGGTTTTTTAATGTTTTTGGCATACTTTAATTCAATAAGATTAAAAATAATGATAATAAAAGTTCTCGTCCCTCCCTCGGGTAAAGCAATTTCGGTTCAACGACCTAGTCTTCAACTCACGACGAATTTTAAAAATCATATTTTTAACTTAGCGAAATAAAGTAAATTTTTGTTTTTATAATCACACCAAACTTAAATTTAAAATGCATAAAATTAAAAATTCACACCAAACTTAATTAAAAATTCATATTATAAATTCACACCAAACTTATATTATATTTTTGTTTTTATACATACAAGATTAATTTTTTTCAAATATTTACAATTTTAAAAAAAGTTTACAATATTAATTTAATATTTATATATTAATTTTAAAAATATGGTAAAAATAAAATTAAAAATCTTTTTGGCTTTTATCCCACTTTAAACAATCAAATATTATCAAAAATATACGCTCCTCTTTTCGGTAAAGTAATTTCGGTTCCATGACCTAATTTAACTCATGATGAATTTTTGAAATATTTTGGGTTGATTGATTAAAGATATTTATACCTTAAGAATAAACGTTAAATTTCGCAGTGATGTAATAAATTTTTGTATGATATCAATAATTTCGGTCGCAAGACCTAATTTCATCGAATACCAATTTAATACTTTATAGCGAACAAATTAGCGTTTATTATCAAAAGGTTAAAAATAAAAATAAAAATAAAAATTGTACATACTTACCTGTGAAATAGATTTCTTAGTGATATGCTCTAGCCCACTCATAAGATAGTCGGACTAATTGATTTTCCATGGCTACATAGGCGTAACCTCGAGCATTTAATGTTTTTTCTTCTAAACATATGAACGGTCCATCTCTGCATAAAGTAACAAATTCGGTGTTTGAATAGGTTTGATTATTTGAACATTTACCTTCGTGTGACCATTTTCCGCATTTATGACATTTTTCAAGGTGTCGTGCTCTTCTTTTCGCTGCGGATTTTGATATTCCTTTACCAAATTGTAACTTATTATCTTCGCATCTGGATTCTTTTCTTACTCCGTCTAATTTACCTCTGATTAATGATACTATTTCACTTGGAAGTGTCATTATTACGTTTAGTGATCAAAGCGTGTAGCATTAGACCATGGTTTAGTTCACAGGAAGTCTTCATTTCGTAAAAACCTAAAAAAATAAAAATTCAGAATGGGGGGAGAAGAGTAGTTCTTTAGGGTCTGCTAGGGAAAGACCATTCGGGTTTCATTTTCGAGAACTACACAAAAACAGAAAATCTAACTCTAACAAAAATACATATTATCCTTTAAAAGACTTGATTCTCCCCACACTTAGTTAGCTGTGGTGTCGAAATTGTGATTAACTTCATTGTCAACTTCCATCGGACCATGTATGTAATGTTTAATTCTGTGACCATTAACCTTAAATTCAATCCCATTTGAATTTATTAATTCTATCGTTCCGTATGGGAAAACTCTTTTGACTATGAATGGTCCAGACCATCTTGATTTCAATTTTACAGGAAATAGCTTGAATCGTGAATTGAAAAGAAGAACTCTGTCTCCTTCTTTAAATTCTTTTGAACTTCTGATTCTTTTATCATGCCATTTCTTTGTTCTTTCCTTATAGATTAACGAATTTTCATATGCTTCATGTCTTAATTCTTCTAATTCGTTTAATTGACTTAACCGTAGACGTCCGGCTTCATGTAAATCAAGATTACATGTCTTCAAAGCCCAAAATGCTTTGTGTTCAATTTCTACTGGAAGATGACATGCTTTTTCGTAAACGAGTCTAAAAGGTGTGGTTCCAATTGGAGTTTTGTAGGCTGTTCTAAAAGCCCAGAGTGCATCCTCCAATTTAATGGACCATTCCTTCGGATTTGATCCTACGGTTTTTTCTAGAATACGTTTTAAAGCTCGGTTGGTATTTTCAACTTGTCCACTTGTCTGTGCATGATATGCGGTGGAGATTTTATGAGTTACTCCATATCTTTTAAGAACTTTCTCAAGTTGATTATTACAAAAATGAGTACCCCGATCACTTATTAAAGCTTTCGGTGTTCCAAACCTTGCAAAAAGACGTTTTAAAAAATTGACTACAACTCGTGCATCATTAGTTGGGAGAGCTTGTGCTTCCGCCCATTTAGATACATAATCAATGGCTACGAGAATGTAGAGATTATTATGAGATTTTGGAAATGAACCCATAAAGTCAATACCCCAAATGTAAAATACTTCACATACTTGAATGACATTTTGTGGCATTTCATCACGTTGACTTATTTTTCCGGCCCTTTGACAAGCATCACAGGATTTGCAAAGAACGTGTGCGTCTTTGTAAATTGTAGGCCAATAGAATCCAGCATCATAAACTTTTCTTGTTGTTAGTTGAGGCCCATAATGCCCTCCTGTTGGTCCTGTGTGACAATGGTTTAAGATTTGATTGGCTTCATCTCCGAATACACATCGGCGTATTATTCCATCTGGACAACTTTTAAACAAATGTGAATCTTCCCAGAAATAGTGTTTTATATCACTGAAGAATTTCTTTCGTTTTTGGTACGACAATCCTTTTTCAAGGAATCCACATACTAAGTAGTTTGCATAGTCTGCAAACCATGGAATTTCATTATAATCTATCTTCAATAGATATTCATCAGGAAAGTTGTCTTGTATGGCCGATTCATTTAGAACTTCTAATTCGAGATTTTCAAGACGAAAAAGATGATCAGCGGCGAGATTTTCTGCTCCTTTTTTATCTCGAATTTCAATATCAAACTCTTGTAAGAGTAAGATCCAACGAATTAATCGTGGTTTAGCATCTTGTTTCGAAAATAGGTATCTAAGAGCAGAATGGTCGGTATAGACCACCGTTTTTGCTAGAACGAGATATGATCAAAATTTGTCAAAAGTAAAGGCAATAGCAAGGAGTTCTTTTTCAGTAGTTGTGTAATTCGTTTGTGCTCCTTGTAACGTCTTACTAGCATAATATATAGGTTGAAATCGTTTTTCAATCCTTTGTCCTAAAACGGCTCCCATTGCAAAATCACTTGCATCGCACATTAGTTCAAACGGTAGATTCCAATTTGGTGTTATCATGATCGGCGCATTAGTGAGTTTCTCTTTAAGAATATTAAAAGATTTGATGCATTCATCTGAAAAGATGAATGGAGCATCTTTTTCTAGGAGTTTATTCATAGGAGTGGCAATTTTAGAAAAATCTTTTATGAAACGTCGGTAAAAACCGGCATGCCCTAGAAAACTCCTAACTCCTCTAACATTGGTGGGATGTGGAAGTTTAGCAATTATATCTACTTTAGCTCTATCCATTTCAATTCCTTTCTTTGAAATTTTATGTCCAAGAACGATGCCTTCTTTAACCATGAAATGGCATTTCTCCCAATTAAGTACTAGATTTGATTGTTCACATCTAATAAGCATTCGTTCCAGATTAACTAGACATGATTCAAATGTATCACCGAAGACTGAAAAGTCATCCATGAAAACTTCCATGCATTCTTCTATCATGTCGTGAAAAATTGCCATCATGCACCTTTGAAAGGTTGCAGGGGCGTTGCAAAGTCCAAATGGCATGCGTTTGTAAGCAAAAGTACCATAAGGGCACGTGAATGTGATTTTTTCTTGATCCTCGGGTGCTATTGGAATTTGAAAATATCTGGAAAAACCATCAAGAAAATAATAGTAACTATTTCCGGCTAATCTTTCCAACATTTGATCAATGAAAGGTAAGGGAAAGTGATCTTTTCTGGTGGCGTCATTTAATTTTCTATAATCAATACACACACGCCATCCTGTTACAGTCCTAGTAGGAATAAGCTCATTTTTCTCATTTGTAATGACAGTCATGCCACCCTTCTTAGGCACGCATTGAACTGGGCTTACCCATGGACTATCAGAAATTGGATAAATTAAACCTGCATCTAGCAGTTTAATAATTTCTTTCTTAACTACATCTTGCATATTAGGATTTCGTCTTCGTTGGCGTTGCACATACGTTTTATGACCTTCTTCCATAAGGATTTTATGTTTGCAATACGAAGGACTTATTCCTTTAATATCATGAATCTTCCATGCAATGGCTGGTTTATGAGCTTTTAACACAGAAATGAGTTGAGATTTCTCATTTTCAGTAAGAGAAGACGATATTATTACAGGTAATTCAGATTCACCATGTAAATAAGCGTATTCCAAATGGTTTGGAAGTGGCTTTAACTCTAATGTCGGTGGTTCTTCTATCGATAATTTATATCGATATCTGTCTTCTTCTTTTAGCATTTGAATTTCTTCTATTGTTGGTTCATATCCATTAGCTATTAGTGTAGCTAACATTTCAGTTTCATCAATTTGTTCAGTTCCTTCTCCTAAAGAACATTCTCCTGTTCTTTGTAATTCTGGAAATTCTTCTAACAATTCTGCATGTGAATCTATAGTTTGAATATAATAACATGTATCATCTGCAGATTGCGATTGTTGCATTGCTCTATCAACTGAAAAGGTAACACTCTCATCCTCTATACTTAGGGTCAGTTTCTTACCGAACACGTCTATCATTGCTTTAGCCGTGTTTAAGAATGGTATTCCTAATATGAGAGGAACTTGAGAATCTTCTTCCATGTCCAGAACAACAAAATCTACTGGAAATACTAAAGTACAACTTTAACTAGCATGTTCTCCATTATCCCTCTAGGATATTTTATTGATCGATCGGCTAGTTGTATACTTATTCTTGTTGGTTTCAATTCTCCAAGGTCTAGTTTAGTGTATAATGAATACGGCATTAAATTTATACTAGCACCTAAGTCTGCCAATGCTTCTATTGAACTAAGACTACCCAGAAAACATGGAATTGTGAAACTTCCTGGATCAGATAGTTTTTCTGGTATCTTATTCAATAGCACTGCTGAACAATTAGCATTCATAGTAACAGCCGAGAGTTCTTTCATTTTCTTTCTATTTGTGATCAGATCTTTCAGAAATTTAGCATATCTAGGCATTCCTGAAATCACATCAATGAAAGGAAGATTTACATTTATCTGTTTAAACATATCCAAGAATTTGGATTGCTCGGCTTCAAGTTTCTCTTTTTTTATTTTACTCGGGTAAGGAAGTGGTGGTTGGTATGGTTTAACATAAGGTTTAGCCTTAACTATGTTATCTTCATTAACCTTTTCAACTACCGGTTCTTTTTCCTTATCTTGTTCAGGTTGTGGTTCTTGTGGAGTAGGAATAGCTTCATCAGAAATTTTAGGTATTTCAGGTGGTTTAAGCGTCATACCACTTCTTGTGGTAATGGCTTTAGCTGTTTCATTCCGGGGGTTTGCATTTGTATCACTAGGTAAACTTCCCTGTTTTCTTTCACCTATTAACCTTGCTAGGTTACTTACTTCTTATTCCAGGTTTTGAATAGAAGCTTGTTGATTTCTAAATGCTTGAGCATTTTGTTCATTAGTTTGTTTCTGAGATGTGAAAAACTGTGTTTGAGTTTCAACTAGCTTTGTCATCATATCTTCTAAATTCGGCTTTTTATCATCGGTTTGTGGTGGTTTGTTTTAAAAATTAGGTCTTTGCTGATTGTAAGTATTGTTGGATACTTGTTGATTACTAGGACCTTGTTGGTTGTTGTATGGAACATTTCAGTTATAATTCTAGTTTTGATTGTAAATCGGTCTTGGCGGTTGATAATTATTCTGATAATTATTTCCAGGCCTTTGGTTTATGTATGAAATATTATCTCTTTGTTCCATTGTTAGCTCAATACTGAGACAATCTTTTGTCAAATGTGGTCCTCCACACTGCTCACAACTAATTCGTATTGAGTGGATATCTTTAGTCATCTTTTCCATTCGTCTCTCGACAACATCTATCTTTGCTGAAATGGAATCTAAGTCATGGCTAGAATCGGCTCTAGCTGCTTTAGATGATCTAACGATATCTTTTTCTTGGTGCCACTCATGTGAGTGGGAAGCAGTGTTATCAATAATTTTGTAAGCATCAGTTTCAGTTTTCTTCATAATAGAACCACCAGCTGCTATATCGATGTCTTTCCTTGTAGTGATGTCGCATCCTTGGTAGAATATTTGTACTATTTGACAAGTGTCTAAACCATGTTGCGGACATCCTCTCAATAACTTTCCAAATCTAGTCCACGCCTCATATAGAGTTTCGTTTGGTTTCTGTGTGAACGTAACAATTTCTCCTTGAAGTCTTACTGCTTTAGATGCCGGAAAGAATTGTTTAAGAAATTTTTCAACTAAAACATTCCATGTGTCAATCGCCCCTTCAGGTAACGATTCCAACCAATCTTTGGCTTCTCCCTTTAAAGTCCAGGGAAATAACATGAGATATATCTGTTCATCCTCCACTTCTCTTATTTTAAATAGTGTGCAGATCCTATTAAAGGTACGAAGATGTTCATTTGGATCTTCCTTCGGCGCACCACTAAATTGGCATTGATTAGTCACCATATGTAGAATTTGTCCTTTGATTTCATAATCTGGCGCATTAATGTCTGGATGAGTAATTGTGTGACCTTGGCCAGTGCGTTTAGCTCGCATTCGGTCTTCCATACTTAAAGGTTCCAGATTCTCCATGATTGAATTTGTTGAATCTGAATCACTAGAGGATTCTGATTTAATGGTTCGTTCCTCAACAATCTCTGTTTGAATGATTGGTGGTTCCGGAGAAAAAATTAATGGTTCAGGATCTATGAATTGTCCCTGAATATTCTCCGGATTCTCAATTGTGAGGTTGGGTTCAAAAAATGGATTATCGGAAATTTGAATTGGAGTACTTGGTCGACTAGATGACGATTCTAAAGAAAAATCAACGGCGGTAATATTTGCTAAATGTCTTGATCTAGTTACAGGTGGTGAACGTACAAAAGGTGGTGAACGTCTTGCTAGGTGCATTCACTGAATATCCTATGAGTTTTTAAAAGGAAAGAAAAATTATATAAGTTATCCAATTAATAGACTTTTCTGATTTTGTCCACGTTTCGAATAGCCAAAAGATGCAGCAGAGGGGCAGGATTCGTTTGGTCTCAATATAATTGAGTACTGTTTGACTCCAATAACCCGGTCCACGTACAAATCCAACTATTACTACGAACCAGAAAATTTTGATGTCTATCAATTTAACCACTTAAAATAAATTTTCGTAATTTTAATAAATTTAGATAAGAAGTAGAATAAAAATCTATGTCCTAAAACTAGAATGGCGAGAAATAAGAAAGAAAAAGAGCGCGTCGAAAAAGGTCGAAAAAGAAAAAGGGTTGAAAAAAAATAAAAGGCGTCGAAAAATAAGAAATAAAAAGAGTGACTATAGAACTTAAAAATACTCGACTAACCCAACCTTATTACTATCACTAACTTAAAATTAAAATTGCAAATTGAGATTACTAATTGGAGTGATAATTGATACATAGGTAAAAGGAGTCGAAAAATAAAAATAAGAAAGTAGCGCGTTGAAACTTAAAAAGGAACTAAAAACTTAAAAATTAAAAGTTGCGTCTAAAAATATTAAAGCTTACAAGTAAAACTATATCCCAAATGGCAATATCTTAAAAAGGAACTAAAACTTAAAAAGGTGTCGCAAAATTCTAAAGCACTTAAATCTTAGTCTAAAGAAAAAGCACTTAAGGAATTTTACGGCAAAGCCTAAAAATCTAGAAGTAAAAATAACTATGGCAAAAACTATAACTTAAAACTAAATACGAGCGAAAAATTACAAAAGTTACGCTAAAACAATTAAAAGGGACAAAATATAAAAATATACTAAAAGTTGTAAAAAGTGCAATTTTTATAAAAATATTATTTTTATATTATTTATTTTATAAAACTATTAGTTTTTATATATTAATAAAACTAAATAAACTTAATATTACAAATTAAGTAAATAAAACTAAATTAATTAATATTAATTAACTAATCAAACCCTAATTAGGGTTTTATTAATAAAAATTAAAATATACTCCGTAATTAATGCAAGATTAGGGCTTCCTGTGGCATGTCAGAGAGAACTCCGCGAGTCGCGGTACTCCCAGCTGGAAAACTCCGCAAGTCGCGGGGTTTGATAATTCTGGGCTCCGATTGGGCTGAAACAGTTCGGCCCAGTTTCGTTTTATAATTAAAATATGCTTTGAGCTTCGATTTTAATCTGGCCCAGTTCGTTTTTTTATAATAATTTGATAAAATAATAGATATATAATTTATATAAAATATATTTCAAAAACTTTAAATAAAAATACTTATTAAAAATAAAAATCTTAAAAATAAGTTAATATTATTATTATTTTTTTTCGAGTTTAAAATTTTTTATGTTTAAAATAAAAACAAAATATTTAAATAAAACTTATATTTTTATAAAATAAAAATAAAGAAACTTTATAAAACTTAAATATTTAACAAACTCTTAAAAATATTTATATTTTTGTTTTTCTTTTTATATTTTTGGATTTTTAAAACGTATTTTTACGAAAGCGTAATTTTTTAATAAAAGTAAACTTAAAATAAAAATCTTTTTTTTATATATATAGCGTTGCGCTTCCGGCTTTTAAGCTAGATTTTAAGTTCCCCGGCAGCGGCGCCAAAAATACTTGATGGTTAAAGCGAGGTGTATATGAAATAGCTTATATTTTACAAGGAAATACTATTAAATACGATACAATTTTACAAAAGATATTTATTTATTTAGAGAATGGATATACTTAAACCTTGCTACAACACTTATAGGCAGTGTACCTATTCGTACAGTAGTGTAGTTTTTAGTAAGTCCGGTTCGTTCCACAAGGAATCTTTTAGACAAAGCTTAACGCTATATTAGTTTTATTTTATAAAAATAAAAATATATATATATAAGTAATATTATTATTATAAAAGGGGGTTTTTACCGTTTAATAACCGGTTTGTCGATTTTTAAAACTTTAGTCGCAGTTAAAACCTAATGTAAAATATTAAAAATAAATAAAAGACTAAATTTAAAGCGTAAAGTAAATAACGATAATGAAATTGCGATAAATAAAATTGCGATAAAATAAAATTGCGATAATTAAAGAGTACGATAATTAAAAGTGCAATTAAATACAATAACAATAAATAAAAGTGCGATAATTAGAAGTGCAATTAAATATAAAATAAAGGAAATTAAATATGAAATAAAAGAATTATGCTTATTTAAACTTCCGTAATCATGATGTTTGACGTGTTGATTTTAGTTTTATGCACATGGGTTAATTGTTCTTTGTCCTGGATTATTTAATATGTCCATACGGATTTGTCCATAATAGTCCATCAGTCATAAATATAAAGTGCGAAAGCCTTCGTCAAATTATTCTTATTCCCGAAGTCAAATATTCCAACTAATTGGGGATTCGAATTGTAACAAGGTTTTAATACTTTGTTTAATGAATACACCAGGTTATCGACTGCGTGTAAACCAAGGTTTTACTACTTTGTTAACAATTACACCAATTACCCTTGAATGTAATTCACCCCTGTTTCAACAAGTCTATTAACGATTAATCCAGTTCCGTGTCCGGTAAAATGAATAATTATTGGTATTTATAGATATCCCGCCCACCGTACCCAGTCAAGCGTATGTGGTTATATATAAATACGTCGAATTATAAGTTTGTATATTAAATTAACAAGGTATTGTTTAGTTAATATAAAACCCATTAATATCCCATAATCTAATTTCCACAAGTGTCGTTCTTTTATCCAAACCCCAATTATGGTACAAAGCCCAATTACCCAATTTTAGTAATTAGCCCAACATCATGATTACTTTGATTTAAATAAGCATAATAATAACTTAGCTACGAGACATTAATGAAAATAATATAAACATAACTTACAATGATTAAAAATAGCGTAGCGTTACACGGACAGAATTTCGACTTACACCCTTACAACATTCGCTAACATACCCTTATTATTAGGATTTAAAATTAAAATTAAAATATAAATTATATATATATATATATATATATATATATATATATATATATATATATATATATATATATATATATATATATATATATATATTTACGTATATATTGAGAGAGAGATAGATTTTAGGATATATTTTACGTCGAATTGCGTTGGATTTTATAGGGATTTTCAAACTTTGGGGCTCCGCGACTCGCGGCCCTTTTCTTCTTCAAACTCCGCAACTCGCGGAGTTCGTAAAACCAGCTCACACCATTTTGTCTTTTAATTTGCCGACGGTTTATATATAATATAATATATATGTTAATTTTAAGAATTAATTATATATTATATTATATTCATGTGCATAGTTGACTTGTAATTTTTAGTCTGTTGCGTCGAGCGTTGAGAGTTGACTCTGGTCCCGGTTCCGAATTTTCGAACGTCCTTGCGTACAATTTAATATCTTGTACTTTGCGTTTTGAATCTTGTACTCTTGTAATTTCGAGACGTTTCTTATCAATAATTGGAACCTCTTTGATTGTATTTTGTACTTTTGAGTTTTTTGGCCGTTTGCGTTTTCAATTCGTCGAATCTGTCTTTTGTCTTCACCTTTTATTATTTAAACGAAAATCACTTGTAAATAGAACAACTGCAACTAAAAGCTTGTCTTTTTTGATGAATAATGCTATGAAATATATGTTCGTTTTTAGCATTATCATTATCCAATTAATAGACTTTTCTGATTTTGCCCACGTTTCGAATAGCCAAAAGATGCAGCAGAGGGGCAGGATTCGTTTGGTCTCAATATAATTGAGTACTGTTTGGCTCCAATAACCCGGTCCACGTACAAATCTAACTATTACTACGAACCAGAAAATTTTGATGTCTATCAATTTAACCGCTTAAAATAATTTTTCGTAATTTTAAGAAATTTTAGAGAAGAAATAGAATAAAAATCTATGTCCTAAAAACTAGAATGACGAGAAATAAGAAAGAAAAAGAGCGCGTCGAAAAACGTCGAAAAAATAAAAGATTGAAAAATAATAGGCGTCGCAAAATAAAAGTAAGAAAGTAGCGTGTCGAAACTTAAAAAGGAACTAAAAACTAAGAATTAAAAGTTGCGTCTTAAAATATTAAAGCTTAAAAGGAATTCTATATCTCAAAATGACAATAACTTAAAAAGGTACTAAAATATAAAAACAACGTCGCAAAATTCTAAAGCACCTAAATCTTAGTCTAATGAAAAAGCACTTAAGGGATTTTACGGCAAAGCCTAAAAATCTAGAAATAAAAATAACTATGGCAAAAACTATGTCTTAAAACTAAATACGAACGAAAAATACAAAAAAAATTACGCTAAAACAAATAAAAAGGAACAAAATATAAAAATAAACTAAAAGTTGTAAAAATTACAATTTTTATAAAAATATTATTTTTATATTATTTATTTAATAAAACTATTAATTTTATAAATTATTTAAACTAATTAAACTAAATATACAAAATAATAATAAAAACTAAATTATATAATAATAATAATACCCTAATTAGGGTTTAAATTAAATAATAATAATTACTCCGTAATGATTGCAGAGTTCAGTCAAATGTGGCGTGTCAGCAGGGCTCATGCGATCGCATGAGTCCTAAGTTACCCAGCCATGCGATCGCATGGGCTAGGGTTTCGGGCCAGTGAGTGGGCTGCTACAGTACGGGCCGAATGTTTTTATTTTATTTTTTTTCTTTCTGTTTTGCTGTTTTGATTTATATTAAAACAAAATATTTAAATAAAATTTATATTTTTACAAACTAAAATAAAAATAAAGAAACTTTATAAAACTTATATATTTAACAAACTCTTAAAAATATTTATATTTTTGTTTTTCTTTTTATATTTTTGAATTTTTAAAACGTATTTTTACAAAAGCGTATTTTTTATAAAAGTAAACTAAAATTTTTTTTTTTTTTTTTTATAAAGCGTTGCGCTTCCGGCGTTTAAGCAGATATGTCCCCGGCAGCGGCGCCAAAAATACTTGGTGTTCTGCGAGGTGTATATGAAATAGCTTATATTTTACTAGGAAAAACTATTAAATACGATACAATTTTACACAAGATATTTATTTAATTATAGAATGGATATACCTAAACCTTGCTACAACACTTATAGGCAGTGTACCTAATCATACAGTAGTGTAGTTTTTACTAAGTCCGGTTAGTTCCACAGGGAAATCTTTTAAACAAAGCTTAACGCTATATTAGTTTTAATTTATAAAAATACAAATATATATATAAGTAATATTATTATTATAAAAAAGGGGTTTTTACCGTTTAATGACCGGTTTGTCGATTTTTAAAACTTTAGTCGCAGTTAAAACCTAATGTAAAATATTAAATAAATAAAAGACTTAATTTAAAGCGTAAAGTAAATAACGATAATGAAATTGCGATAAATAAAAGTGCGATAAAATAAAATTACGATAATTAAAGAGTACGAAAATTAAAAGTGCAATTAAATACAATGACAATAAATAAAAGTGCAATAATTAGAAGTGCAATTAAATATGAAAATAAAGGAATTATGCTTATTTAAACTTCCGTAATCATGATGTTTGACGTGTTGATTTTTAGTTTTATGCCCATGGGTTAATTGTCCTTTGTCCTGGATTATTTAATATGTCCGTCTGGTTTTTGTCCATATCAGTCCATCAGTCATAAATATAAAGTGCGAGTGTCCTCGTCAAATTATCCTTATACCCGAAGTCAAATATTCCAACTAATTGGGGACTTAAACTGTAACAAGGTCTTAATACTTTGTTTAATAATTACACCAGGATATCGACTGCGTGTAACCCAAGGTTTTAATACTTTGTTATCAATTATGCCAAGTGTCCTTGTACATAATTTCACCCCTGTTTTAATAATTCCATAGACTATTAATCCATTCCCGTGTCCGGTTAAATGAACGATTATTCGTACATATAAATATCCCGCCCATCGTGTCCGATTGAGTGTATATGGTTATTTATAGGTACGTCCAATTGTAAATCTTTATATTAAAATTAACAAACTATCATTTAGTTAAACAAATATAAAGCCCATTAATAGCCCATAGTCTAATTTCCACAAGTGTCGTTCTTTTGTCCAAATCCCAATTATGGTACAAAGCCCAATTACCCAATTTTAGTAATTAGCCCAACATCATGATTACTTCGTTTAATAAGCATAATAATAACTTAGCTACGAGACATTAATGTAAAAAGGTTGAACATAACTTACAATGATTAAAAATAGCGTAGCGTTACACGGACAGAATTTCGACTTACAACCTTACAACATTCGCTAACATACCCTTATTATTAGAAATTAAAATTAAAATTAAAATAAAAATATAAATATATATACATATACGTTGATGAATGAGGAGAAAAAGATGTGTTTGATGTTCACCAAAAATGCGAGTTTTATAGGCAATGTGGGCTGGAAAAGGGGCTCATGCGATCGCATGAGTTTTGCTCCTCCAGGTCATGCGATCGCATGGCCAGCTGGGGAGGCTCACATGTTGTTGTTTTCTTCTGCCGACGGTTTTTATAATATAATATAATATATATATTAATTTTAAGAATTAATTATATATTATATTATATTCATGTGCATAGTTGACTTGTAATTTTTAGTCCGTTGCGTCGAGCGTTGAGAGTTGACTCTGGTCCCGGTTCCGGATTTTCGAACGTCCTTGCGTATAATTTAATATCTTGTACTTTGCGTTTTGCTTCTTGTACTCTTGTAATTTTGAGACGTTTCTTATCACTAATTGGAACCTCTTTGATTGTACTTTGTACTTTTGAGCTTTTTGGTCGTTTGCGTCTTCAATTCGTCGAATCTGTCTTTTGTCTTCACCTTTTATTATTTAAACGAATATCACTTGTAAATAGAACAATTGCAACTAAAAGCTTGTCTTTCTTGAGGGATAATGCTATGAAATATATGTTCGTTTTTAGCATTATCATAGGATTACCGTCTTCTTCTCCGTCCATTTCTATCAAATAAAATGGCCAAACCTCAAAATTCTTCCTTAATTCCCGTTCTTCTCTACGCTTATAAACCCCGTGTATATGTTTCTCCGGATCGGAAAATGGTTGTGTGAAATCTTGATCCTTGTGGGATCTTCTTATCATACACCAATAGACCTAACCTTCAAAGACAACAAAAACACAAGTGATTATCCATACAAAATAATAAATAAAAGACAATAAAAGTAACTTTTGTAAGGACGAATCCTTACAAAAGGATCGAATAACTAAAAGCTTGTACCAAATACACAACCTAACTTAGCTAACCGCTCCCCGACAGCGGCGCCAAGAAAGTGTGATGTGGCGTGGATATACCATACATAACTCCCTAAATTTATACAAGATTCAAATATCACAAAAAGCACGCACAATCTATCGAGCACTTAAAACCCGGTTGCTATAGTACTTAATGCAAGTATTCTTATCAAGTTCGTCCCGTGAGAGCGATGTAGATTATGTATTTGAAACTAATAGTTATCCTAGGGATTTTGTTTGATGGGGGAGGGGGGTGTTTGCGAGAGATTTTTGACTAATCAACTAAATTTGCGATAAACGAATTAAAACTTAACAAGTAACAAGTAACAAGTAACAAGTAATGAAGAAATGAGAAGTAATCAATATGATGAAGAGTGTTCACTTATCTAATCCTCTTTATGCTTAGATGGCCCTTGTTTTCCCCAAATTGTTATCACTTAAGTTGTTTGAACTAGTAAATATTCTTAATCCAATTTTACCTTGCAAATTCACATAAGCTTAGCAACACTAGATCAAGTAATGTATGAGTTGATTATTGAGATTATGCCCGGGTTAAAATCACTTAAAACCCTTTAACCATCAAAGGCACCTAAGATAGTCAAACACCACTATGATGAACAAAGGTCAATTGAAAACCAACCTAGCCTAGAAAGACAATCACTTGAAATTCCTATTCTAGTTGTCTAGATCACCAAAGGTGTTGAAGCACAAATTGATTCACTACTAAAATCACTTAAAGAGCTACTCAATTCATGTAATCAAAGTAAAACCAATATCAAACATAGCAATGGACCTCATGGCTAACTCAATAACACTAGCTCATGTATTTTCATTCAAAACAACTTTCATTCAACAGATTAAGGGTACATCATGCATTAAAGATTCATAGATAAGCAAACACAAGAGATTTAGCTACTCATAGCAAAGATTACACTAGCAATAATCATGAAAGTATCAATAAACATCATCTTGAGTGATTACAAGCTAAGATTCAAAGATAAATGATGATAAACAAAGATTACAAGTAAAGATTAAACTTAGATGAAGATTAAGTAAAGATTACAACTAATTGATTCAAAATAAGAAAGAGTAAAGTTAAGATTACAACCCAATTTGATAACAAAAAAAAGATCTAACACTAATGAAGACGAAACTTGAGCTTGCTTCCTCCAAATCACCTTAGAACTCTAATGGATGATGAAATTAGGGTTTTGTGTGTGTAATTCGGAGTAAAAACTGCAGCTCTCTTGCCAAATGACCTATCATATTCTATTTATAGTGGTGAGGAAAGTGGGCTGAATCAGCGTCAGGAGTGCCGCTCTTGACATAGGTGCGGCGCTCTTGGCTTCAATTGGTGCGGCGCTTTAGACTCAGGTGCGGCGCTCTTGGCTTCATCTGGTGCGGCACTGTTGACTTAGGTGCGGCACTCTTGGAGCTGTAGGAACGGCGCTTCTGCCTCTGAAGAGCGACGCTTCTGCTCACTGTGAAGAAATTGAGACAAAACGTTGGTGATTGCGCCACTTTTACCATAGGTGCGGCGCTCTTGGCTGTGAGGTGCGGCGCTCCTTAATCAAGAGCGGCGCTCTTGATGCTGTTTCCTGCACTTGTCATTTTCTTTGCACTATTTGAACATTTCTTGGTCAATTTTACAACAAGTTAGGCATTTTGCCTTGAGTGGACACTTTGGCACAGGAAAACAACTTTAAAGCCCCAACGATCATCAAAACCGAATAAAATGAATTCGATATTGCGTAATAAATATGTCTAAATGGAGCAATATCATAGCCTCTGTAGGAGGAGGCTGTGTCTCCGAGGTGGAATTAGGGACGGTAGCTTCAGTAGGAGGAAGCTGTGTCTCTGGAGAATTAGAAGGATTGGATGTAGCCTCAGAAGGAGGAGGTTGTGTCTCCGAGATGGGATGCGGAGTAGTAATAGTGTCGGTAGCCTCAGTAGGTGGAGGCTGTGTCTCCAAGTTATTAGTAGGTGGAGGGAACGAACGAGAGAAGAGGCTAGGAGGAGGGTCAAGGAACGCATAGGATGGAGGATCAGTGGGTGTCATGGAGCCAAAAGGAAAAGAGGTCTCATCAAAGGTGACATAATGAGACAAGAGGATTCTGTTCGTGGTAAGGTCTAGGCATCGGTATCCATGATGATCAGAGGGATAACCTAGAAAGATGCATGGTGTATATCGTGGTGCAAGTTTATGAGTGTCGGGTAGGTGAGGATAGCATAAACAACCGAAGACTCGGAGGGTGGTGTAATCGGGTTTTTGATGGTAAATGTAATGACCCGTCCTAATCCATATGAACGAATACAATAACATATGATTACATTGCGAGGTATTTGACCTCTATATGATACATTTTACAAATATTGCATTCGTTTTAAAAGACAAACTTTCATTACATTGAAAGTTGACAGGCATGCATACCAATTCATAATATCCAACTATAAATGATCTAATCTGTCATTTACTTAATCATAATCTTTACTAAACTCAACCACTTGAATGCAACGTCTTTTGAATTATGCCATGAATGACTCCAAGTAATATCTTTAAATTGAGCAAATGCACAGCAGAAGATTTCTTTCAATCCTGAGAATAAACATGCTTTAAAGTGTCAACCAAAAGGTTGGTGAGTTCATTAGTTTATCATAATCGATCATTTCCATAATTTTAATAGACCACAAGATTTTCATTTCCATTTCTCATAAATATACGTCCCATACATAGAGACAAAAATTATTCATATGGATTGAACACCTGGTAATCGACCTTAACAAGATGCATATAGAATATCCCCATCATTCCGGGACAACTTCGGACATGATAAACTCGCCATCATTTCGGGACAACTTCGGACATGATAAATTCGCCATCATTCCGGAAAAACTTCGGACATGATAAATTCGAAGTACTAAAGCATCCGGTACTTTGGATGGGGTTTATTGGGCCCAATAGATGTATCTTTAGGATTCGCATCAATTAGGGTGTCTGTTCCCTAATTCTTAGATTACCAGACTAAAAAGGGGCATATTCGATTCGATAATCCAACCATAGAATGTAGTTTCGATTACTTGTGTCTATTTTGTAAAACATTTATAAAAGCAGCGCATGTATTCTCAGTCCTAAAAATATATATTGCAAAAGCATTTAAAAAGGGAGCAAATGAAACTCACTATCCAATATTTTGTAGTAAAAATATTCATACGACGAACTGAACAATGCAGGGTTGACCTCGGATTCACGAACCTATATCATTTGTATATCTATTAAAACATATAATCGTGATGGAACAAATTTATATATTTAGTTATGTATTAGGATTAATATTTACATATAATTTTATTAATACTTATAATATATTATAATGCCTATTTGATATATAATTTAATTAACATTATATCAATATAAATAATATTTATATTAGTTAAAACGTAGTATTATGTCAAATTAGTATACTTATGTAGTAAATATATTTTTATATAAATAGCTCATGTTTTGCCAAAAATCAATAGTTGTAATAATAACAGGTTAGGGATAACAATAATAATAATGATAGTAACAATGGTAGTAATAATAATAAAAATGTTAATTTTAATGATAAATACTAATTATGATAATCATATTAATAATTAGT